>NC_085928.1:47825000-49075000 GCF_028885655.2 Pongo abelii
CTCGGAGAAATAAGCCTTCCTTTTGATAGAGCAGCTTTGAAACTGTGTTTTGACAGAATCTGCAAGTGGATATTTGGAGCCCTTTCAGGCCTTCGTTGGAAACGGGAATATCTTCCCATAAAAACTAAACAGAAGAGTTCTGTGAAACTGCTTTGTGAAGGATAAATCCAACTCACAGAGTTGAACACTTCTTTTGAAAGACCAGTTTGGAAACACTCTTTTTGTAGAATCTACAAGTGTTCATTTGGAGCGCTTTGAGGCCTGTGGTGGAAAAGGAAATATCTTCACATAAAACCTAGACAGAAGCATTCTTTGAAACTTCTTTATGATGTGTGCATTCATCTCACAGAGTTGAACCTTCCTTATCATGGAGCAGTTTGGAAAGAGTCTTTTTGCGGCATCTGCAAGTGGATATTTGGAGCTCTTTCAGGCCTTTGTTAGAAGCGGCAATATCTTCCCATAAAAACTGGACAGAAGCATTCTCACAAACTGCTTTGTGATGTGTGTGTTCAACTCACAGAGTTGAACATTTCCTTTGCTAGAACACTTATGAAACACTCTTTTTGTAGAATCTGCAAGTGTTCATTTGGAGCGCTTTGAGGCCTATGGTGGAAAAGGAAATATCTTCACTTATAAACCAGGCAGAAGCATTCTCAGAAACCTCTTTATGATGTGTGCATTCGACTCGGAGAGATAAGCCTTCCTTTTGTTAGAGCAGTTTTGCAACTGTGTTTTTGCAGAATCTGCAAGTGTATATTTGGAGCCCTTTCAGGCCTTCGTTGGAAACGGGAATATCTTCCCATAAAAATTAAACAGAAGCGATCTGTGAAACTGCTTTGTGAAGTATGAATCCAACTCACAGAGTTGAACACTTCTTTTGAAAGAGCAGTTTTGAAACACTCTTTCTGTAGAATCTACAAGTGTTCATTTGGAGCGCTTTGAGGCATATTGTGGAAAAAGAAATATCGTCACATAAAACCTAGACAGAAGCATTCTTTGAAACTTCTTTATGATGTGTGCATTCAACTCACAGAGTTGAACTTTCCTTTTCATGGAGCAGTTTGGAAAGAGTCTTTTTGCAGCATCTGCAAGTGGATATTTGGAGCTCTTTCAGGCCTTTGTTAGAAGCGGGAATATCTTCCCATAAAAACTGGACAGAAGCATTCTCACAAACTGCTTTGTGATGTGTGTGTTCAACTCACAGAGGTGAACCTTTCCTTTGCTAGAGCAGTTATGAAACACTCTTTTTGTAGAATCTGCAAGTGTTCATTTGGAGCGATTTGAGGCCTATGGTGGAAAAAGAAATATCTTCATATATAAACAAGGCAGAAGCATTCTCAGAAACCTCTTTATGATGTGTGCATTCAACTCAGAGAGATAAGCCTTCCTTTTGATAGAGCAGTTTTGAAACTGTGTTTTTGCAGAATCTGCAAGTGGATATTTGGAGCCCTTTCAGGCCTTCGTTGGAAACGGGAATATCTTCCCAAAAAAACTAAACAGAAGCGTTCTGTGAAACTGCTTTGTGTAGTATGAATCCAACTCACAGAGTTGAACACTTCCTTTGAAAGAGCTGTTTTGAAACACTCTTTTTGTAGAATCTGCAAGTGTTCATTTGGAGCGCTTTGAGGCCTATGGTGGAAAAGGAAATATCTTCACTTATAAACCAGGCAGAAGCATTCTCAGAAACCTCTTTATGATGTGTGCATTCAACTCGGAGAGATAAGCCTTCCTTTTGATTGAGCAGTTTTGAAACTGTGTTTTGGCAGAATCTGCAAGTGGATATTTGGAGCCCTTTCAGGCCTTCGTTGGAAACGGGAATATCTTCCCATAAAAACTAAACAGAAGCGTTCTGTGAAACTGCTTTGTGAAGTATGAATCCAACTCACAGAGTTGAACACTTCCTTTGAAAGAGCAGTTTTGAAACAGTCTTTTTGTAGAATCTGCAAGTGTTCGTTTGGAGCGCTTTGAGGCCTATGGTGGAAAAGGAAATATCTTAACATAAAACCTAGACAGAAGCATTCTTTGAAACTTCTTTATGATGTGTGCATTCATCTCACAGAGCTGAACCTTCCTTATCATGGAGCAGTTTGGAAAGAGTCTTTTTGCGGCATCTGCAAGTGGATATTTGGAGCTCTTTCAGGCCTTTGTTAGAAGCGGGAATATCTTCCCATAAAAACTGGGCAGAAGCATTCTCACAAACTGCTTTGTGATGTTTGTGTTCAACTCACAGAGTTGAACCTTTCCTTTTCTAGAACACTTATGAAACACTCTTTTTGTAGAATCTGCAAGTGTTCACTTGGAGCGCATTGAGGCCTATGGTGGAAAAAGAAATATCTTCATATATAAACAAGGGAGAAGCATTCTCAGAAACCTCTTTATGATGTGTGTATTCAACTCAGAGAGATAAGCCTTCCTTTCGATAGAGCAGTTTTGAAACTGTGTTTTTGCAGAATCTGCAAGTGGATATTTGGAGCCCTTTCAGGCCTTCGTTGGAAAAGGGAATATCTTCCCATAAAAACTAAACAGAAGAGTTCTGTGAAACTGCTTTGTGTATTATGAATCCAACTCACAGAGTTGGACACTTCCTTTGAAAGAGCTGTTTTGAAACACTCTTTTTGTAGAATCTGCAAGTGTTCATTTGGAGCGCTTTGAGGCCTATGGTGGAAAAGGAAATATCTTCACTTATAAAGCAGGCAGAAGCATTCTCAGAAACCTCTTTATGATGTGTGCATTCAACTCGGAGAGATAAGCTTTCCTTTTGATAGAGCAGTTTTGAACCTGTGTTCTTGCAGAATCTGCAAGTGGATATTTGGAGCCCTTTCAGGCCTTCGTTGGAAACGGGAATATCTTCCCATAAAAACTAAACAGAAGCGTTCTGTGAAACTGCTTTGTGTAGTATGAATCCAACTCACAGAGTTGAACACTTCCTTTGAAAGAACAGTTTTGAAACACTCTTTTTGTAGAATCTGCAAGTGTTCGTTTGGAGCGCTTTGAGGCCTATGGTGGAAAAGGAAATATCTTCACATAAAACTTAGACAGAAGCATTCTTTGAAACTTCTTTATGATGTGTGCATTCATCTCACAGAGTTGAACCTTCCTTATCATGGAGCAGTTTGGAAAGCGTCTTTTTGCGGCATCTGCAAGTGGATATTTGGAGCTCTTTCAGGCCTTTGTTAGAAGCGGGAATATCTTCTCATAAAAACTGGACAGAAGCATTCTCACAAACTGCTTTGTGATGTGTGTGTTCAACTCACGGAGTTGAACCTTTCCTTTGCTAGAACACTTATGAAACACTCTTTTTGTAGAATCTGCAAGTGTTCATTTGGAGCGCATTGAGGCCTATGGTGGAAAAAGAAATATCTTCATATATAAACAAGGGAGAAGCATTCTCAGAAACCTCTTTATGATGTGTGTATTCAACTCAGAGAGATAAGCCTTCCTTTTGATAGAGCAGTTTTGAAACTGTGTTTTGGCAGAATCTGCAAGTGGATATTTGGAGCCCTTTCAGGCCTTCGTTGGAAACGGGAATATCTTCTCATAAAAACTAAACAGAAGCGTTCTGTGAAACTGCTTTGTGAAGTATGAATCCAACTCACAGAGTTGAACACTACCTTTGAAAGAGCAGTTTTGAAACACTCTTTTTGTAGAATCTGCAAGTGTTCGTTTGGAGCGCTTTGAGGCCTATGGTGGAAAAGGAAATATCTTCACATAAAACCTAGATAGAAGCATTCTTTGAAACTTCTTTATGATGTGTGCACTCATCTCACAGAGTTGAACCTTCCTTATCATGGAGCAGTTTGGAAAGAGTCTTTTTGCGGCATCTGCAAGTGGATATTTGGAGCTCTTTCAGGCCTTTGTTAGAAGCGGGAATATCTTCCCATAAAAACTGGACAGAAGCATTCTCACAAACTGCTTTGTGATGTGTGTGTTCAACTCACAGAGTTGAACCTTTCCTTTGCTAGAACACTTATGAAACACTCTTTTTGTAGAATCTGCAAGTGTTCATTTGGAGCGCCTTGAGGCCTATGGTGGAAAAAGAAATATCTTCATATATAAACAAGGGAGAAGCATTCTCAGAAACCTCTTTATGATGTGTGTATTCAACTCAGAGAGATAAGCCTTCCTTTCGATAGAGCAGTTTTGAAACTGTGTTTTTGCAGAATCTGCAAGTGGATATTTGGAGCCCTTTCAGGCCTTCGTTGGAAACGGGAATATCTTCCCATAAAAACTGGACAGAAGCATTCTCACAAACTGCTTTGTGATGTGTGTGTTCAACTCACAGAGTTGAACCTTTCCTTTGCTAGAACACTTATGAAACACTCTTTTTGTAGAATCTGCAAGTGTTCATTTGGAACGCATTGAGGCCTATGGTGGAAAAAGAAATATCTTCATATATAAACAAGGGAGAAGCATTCTCAGAAACCTCTTTATGATGTGTGTATTCAACTCAGAGAGATAAGCCTTCCTTTTGATAGAGCAGTTTGAAACTGTGTTTTTGCAGAATCTGCAAGTGGATATTTGGAGCCCTTTCTGGCCTTCGTTGGAAACGGGAATATCTTCCCAGAAAAACTAAACAGAAGCGTTCTGTGAAACTGCTTTGTGTAGTATGAATCCAACTCACAGAGTTGGACACTTCCTTTGAAAGAGTTCTTTTGAAACACTCTTTTTGTAGAATCTGCAAGTGTTCATTTGGAGCGCTTTGAGGCCTATTGTGGAAAAGGAAATATCTTCACTTATAAACCAGGCAGAAGCATTCTCAGAAACCTCTTTATGATGTGTGCATTCAACTCGGAGAGATAAGCCTTCCTTTTGATAGAGCAGTTTTGAAACTGTGTTTTGGCAGAATCTGCAAGTGGATATTTGGAGCCCTTTCAGGCCTTCGTTGGAAACGGGAATATCTTCCCAAAAAGACTAAACAGAAGAGTTCTGTGAAACTGCTTTGAGTAGTATGAATCCAACTCACAGAGTTGAACACTTCCTTTGAAAGAGCTGTTTTGAAACACTCTTTTTGTTGAATCTGCAAGTGTTCATTTGGAGCGCTTTGAGGCCTATGGTGGAAAAGGAAATATCTTCACTTATAAACCAGACAGAAGCATTCTCAGAAACCTCTTTATGATGTGTGCATTCAACTCGGAGAGATAAGCCTTCCTTTTGATAGAGCAGTTTTGAAACTGTGTTTTGGCAGAATCTGCAAGTGGATATTTGGAGCCCTTTCAGGCCTTCGTTGGAAACGGGAATATCTTCCCATAAAAACTAAACAGAAGCGTTCTGTGAAACTGCTTTGTGAAGTATGAATCCAACTCACAGAGCTGAACACTTCCTTTGAAAGAGCAGTTTTGAAACACTCTTTTTGTAGAATCTGCAAGTGTTCGTTTGGAGCGCTTTGAGGCCTATGGTGGAAAAGGAAATATCTTCACATAAAACCTAGACAGAAGCATTCTTTGAAACTTCTTTATGATGTGTGCACTCATCTCACAGAGTTGAACCTTCCTTATCATGGAGCAGTTTGGAAAGAGTCTTTTTGCAGCATCTGCAAGTGGATATTTGGAGCTCTTTCAGGCCTTTGTTAGAAGCGGGAATATCTTCCCATAAAAACTGGACAGAAGCATTCTCACAAACTGCTTTGTGATGTGTGTGTTCAACTCACAGAGTTGAACCTTTCCTTTGCTAGAACACCTATGAAACACTCTTTTTGTAGAATCTGCAAGTGTTCATTTGGAGCGCATTGAGGCCTATGGTGGAAAAAGAAATATCTTCATATATAAACAAGGGAGAAGCATTCTCAGAAACCTCTTTATGATGTGTGCATTCAACTCGGAGAGATAAGCCTTCCTTTTGATAGAGCAGTTTTGAAACTGTGTTTTTGCAGAATCTGCAAGTGGATATTTGGAGCCCTTTCAGGCCTTCGTTGGAAAAGGGAATATCTTCCCATAAAAACTAAACAGAAGAGTTCTGTGAAACTGCTTTGTGTAGTATGAATCCAACTCACAGAGTTGGACACTTCCTTTGAAAGAGCTGTTTTGAAACACTCTTTTTGTAGAATCTGCAAGTGTTCATTTGGAGCGCTTTGAGGCCTATGGTGGAAAAGGAAATATCTTCACTTATAAACCAGGCAGAAGCATTCTCAGAAACCTCTTTATGATGTGTGCATTCGACTCGGAGAGATAAGCCTTCCTTTTGATAGAGCAGTTTTGAAACTGTGTTTTTGCAGAATCTGCAAGTGGATATTTGGAGCCCTTTCAGGCCTTCGTTGGAAACGGGAATATCTTCCCATAAAAACTAAACAGAAGAGTTCTGTGAAACTGCTTTGTGTAGTATGAATCCAACTCACAGAGTTGGACACTTCCTTTGAAAGAGCTGTTTTGAAACACTCTTTTTGTAGAATCTGCAAGTGTTCATTTGGAGCGCTTTGAGGCCTATGGTGGAAAAGGAAATATCTTCATTTATAAACCAGGTAGAAGCATTCTCAGAAACCTCTTTATGATGTGTGCATTCAACTTGGAGAGATAAGCCTTCCTTTTGATAGAGCAGTTTTGAAACTGTGTTTTGGCAGAATCTGCAAGTGGATATTTGGAGCCCTTTCAGGCCTTCGTTGGAAACGGGAATATCTTCCCATAAAAACTAAACAGAAGCGTTCTGTGAAACTGCTTTGTGAAGTATAAATCCAACTCACAGAGTTGAACACTTCTTTTGAAAGAGCAGTTTGGAAACACTCTTTTTGTAGAATCTACAAGTGTTCATTTGGAGCGCTTTGAGGCCTATGGTGGAAAAGGAAATATCTTCACATAAAACCTAGACAGAAGCATTCTTTGAAACTTCTTTATGATGTGTGCATTCAACTCACAGAGTTGAACCTTCTTTTTCATGGAGCAATTTGGAAAGAGTCTTTTTGCAGCATCTGCAAGTGGATATTTGGAGCTCTTTCAGGCCTTTGTTAGAAGCGGGAATATCTTCCCATAAAAACTGGACAGAAGCATTCTCACAAACTGCTTTGTGATGTGTGTGTTCAACTCACAGAGGTGAACCTTTCCTTTGCTAGAGCAGTTATGAAACACTCTTTTTGTAGAATCTGCAAGTGTTCATTTGGAGCGATTTGAGGCCTATGGTGGAAAAAGAAATATCTTCATATATAAACAAGGCAGAAGCATTCTCAGAAACCTCTTTATGATGTGTGCATTCAACTCAGAGAGATAAGCCTTCCTTTTGATAGAGCAGTTTTGAAACTGTATTTTTGCAGAATCTGCAAGTGGATATTTGGAGCTCTTTCATGCCTTGGTTGGAAACGGGAATTTCTTCCCATAAAAACTAAACAGAAGCGTTCTGTGAAACTGCTTTGTGTAGTATGAATCCACCTCACAGAGTTGAACACTTCCTTTGAAGGAGCAGTTTTGAAACACTCTTTTTGTAGAATCTGCAAGTGTTCGTTTGGAGCGCTTTGAGGCCTATGGTGGAAAAGGAAATATCTTCACATAAAACTTAGACAGAAGCATTCTTTAAAACTTCTTTATGATGTGTGCATTCATCTCACAGAGTTGAACCTTCCTTATCATGGAGCAGTTTGGAAAGAGTCTTTTTGCGGCATCTGCAAGTGGATATTTGGAGCTCTTTCAGGCCTTTGTTAGAAGCGGGAATATCTTCCCATAAAAACTGGACAGAAGCATTCTCAAAAACTGCTTTGTGATGTGTGTGTTCAACTCACAGAGTTGAACCTTTCCTTTGCTAGAACACTTATGAAACACTCTTTTTGTAGAATCTGCAAGTGTTCATTTGGAGCGCATTGAGGCCTACGGTGGAAAAAGAAATATCTTCATATATAAACAAGGGAGAAGCATTCTCAGAAACCTCTTTATGATGTGTGTATTCAACTCAGAGAGATAAGCCTTCCTTTTGTTAGAGCAGTTTTGCAACTGTGTTTTTGCAGAATCTGCAAGTGTATATTTGGAGCCCTTTCAGGCCTTCGTTGGAAACGGGAATATCTTCCCATAAAAATTAAACAGAAGCGTTCTGTGAAACTGCTTTGTGAAGTATGAATCCAACTCACAGAGTTGAACACTTCTTTTGAAAGAGCAGTTTTGAAACACTCTTTTTGTAGAATCTACAAGTGTTCATTTGGAGCGCTTTGAGGCATATGGTGGAAAAAGTAATATCGTCACATAAAACCTAGACAGAAACATTCTTTGAAACTTCTTTATGATGTGTGCATTCAACTCACAGAGTTGAACTTTCCTTTTCATGGAGCAGTTTGGAAAGAGTCTTTTTGCAGCATCTGCAAGTGGATATTTGGAGCTCTTTCAGGCCTTTGTTAGAAGCGGGAATATCTTCCCATAAAAACTGGACAGAAGCATTCTCACAAACTGCTTTGTGATGTGTGTGTTCAACTCACAGAGGTGAACCTTTCCTTTGCTAGAGCAGTTATGAAACACTCTTTTTGTAGAATCTGCAAGTGTTCATTTGGAGCGATTTGAGGCCTATGGTGGAAAAAGAAATATCTTCATATATAAACAAGGCAGAAGCATTCTCAGAAACCTCTTTATGATGTGTGCATTCAACTCAGAGAGATAAGCCTTCCTTTTGATAGAGCAGTTTTGAAACTGTGTTTTTGCAGAATCTGCAAGTGGATACTTGGAGCCCTTTCAGGCCTTCGTTGGAAACGGGCATATCTTCCCAAAAAAACTAAACAGAAGCGTTCTGTGAAACTGCTTTGTGTAGTATGAATGCAACTCACAGAGTTGGACACTTCCTTTCAAAGAGCTGTTTTGAAACACTCTTTTTGTAGAATCTGCAAGTGTTCATTTGGAGCGCTTTGAGGCCTAAGGTGGAAAAGGAAATATCTTCACTTATAAATCAGGCAGAAGCATTCTCAGAAACCTCTTTATGATGTGTGCATTCAACTCAGAGAGATAAGCCTTCCTTTTGATAGAGCAGTTTTGAAACTGTGTTTTTGCAGAATCTGCAAGTGGATATTTGGAGCCCTTTCAGGCCTTCGTTGGAAACGGGAATATCTTCCCAAAAAAACTTAACAGAAGCGTTCTGTGAAACTGCTTTGTGTAGTATGAATGCAACTCACAGAGTTGGACACTTCCTTTGAAAGAGCTGTTTTGAAACACTCTTTTTGTAGAATCTGCAACTGTTCATTTGGAGCGCTTTGAGGCCTAAGGTGGAAAAGGAAATATCTTCACTTATAAATCAGGCAGAAGCATTCTCAGAAACCTCTTTATGATGTGTGCATTCAACTCGGAGAGATAAGCCTTCCTTTTGATAGAGCAGTTTTGAAACTGTGTTTTGGCAGAATCTGCAAGTGGATATTTGGAGCCCTTTCAGGCCTTCGTTGGAAACGGGAATATCTTCCCATAAAAACTAAACAGAAGCGTTCTGTGAAACTGCTTTGTGAAGGATAAATCCAACTCACAGAGTTGAACACTTCTTTTGAAAGAGCAGTTTGGAAACACTCTGTTTGTAGTATCTACAAGTGTTCATTTGGAGAGCTTTGAGGCCTATGGTGGAAAAGGAAATATCTTCACATAAAACCTAGACAGAAGCATTCTTTGAAACTTCTTTATGATGTGTGCATTCATCTCACAGAGTTGAACCTTCCTTATCATGGAGCAGTTTGGAAAGAGTCTTTTTGCGGCATCTGCAAGTGGATATTTGGAGCTCTTTCAGGCCTTTGTTAGAAGCGGGAATATCTTCCCATAAAAACTGGACAGAAGCATTCTCACAAACTGCTTTGTGATGTGTGTGTTCAACTCACAGAGTTGAACCTTTCCGTTGCTAGAACACTTATGAAACACTCTTTTTGTAGAATCTGCAAGTGTTCATTTGGAGCGCATTGAGGCCTATGGTGGAAAAAGAAATATCTTCATATATAAACAAGGGAGAAGCATTCTCAGAAACCTCTTTATGATGTGTGTATTCAACTCCGAGAGATAAGCCTTCCTTTCGATAGAGCAGTTTTGAAACTGTGTTTTTGCAGAATCTGCAAGTGGATATTTGGAGCCTTTCAGGCCTTCGTTGGAAACGGGAATATCTTCCCAAAAAAACTAAACAGAAGCGTTCTGTGAAACTGCTTTGTGTAGTATGAATCCAACTCACAGAGTTGGACACTTCCTTTGAAAGAGCTCTTTTGAAACACTCTTTTTGTAGAATCTGCAAGTGTTCATTTGGAGCGCTTTGAGGCCTATTGTGGAAAAGGAAATATCTTCACTTATAAACCAGGCAGAAGCATTCTCAGAAACCTCTTTATGATGTGGGCATTCAACTCGGAGAGATAAGCCTTCCTTTTGATAGAGCAGTTTTGAAACTGTGTTTTTGCAGAATCTGCAAGTGGATATTTGGAGCCCTTTCAGGCCTTCGTTGGAAAAGGGAATATCTTCCCATAAAAACTAAACAGAAGAGTTCTGTGAAACTGCTTTGTGTAGTATGAATGCAACTCACAGAGTTGGACACTTCTTTTGAAAGAGCTGTTTTGAAACACTCTTTTTGTAGAATCTGCAAGTGTTCATTTGGAGCGCTTTGAGGCCTATTGTGGAAAAGGAAATATCTTCACTTATAAACCAGGCAGAAGCATTCTCAGAAACCTCTTTATGATGTGGGCATTCAACTCGGAGAGATAAGCCTTCCTTTTGATAGAGCAGTTTTGAAACTGTGTTTTTGCAGAATCTGCAAGTGCATATTTGGAGCCCTTTCAGCCCTTCGTTGGAAAAGGGAATATCTTCCCATAAAAACTAAACAGAAGAGTTCTGTGAAACTGCTTTGTGTAGTATGAATGCAACTCACAGAGTTGGACACTTCCTTTGAAAGAGCTGTTTTGAAACACTCTTTTTGTAGAATCTGCAAGTGTTCATTTGGAGCGCTTTGAGGCCTATGGTGGAAAAGGAAATATCTTCACTTATAAACCAGGCAGAAGCATTCTCAGAAACCTCTTTATGATGTGTGCATTCAACTCGGAGAGATAAGCCTTCCTTTTGATAGAGCAGTTTTGAAACTGTGTTTTGGCAGAATCTGCAAGTGGATATTTGGAGCCCTTTCAGGCCTTCGTTGGAAACGGTAATATCTTCCCATGAAAACTAAACAGAAGCGTTCTGTGAAACTGCTTTGTGAAGTATGAATCCAACTCACAGAGTTGAACACTTCCTTTGAAAGAGCAGTTTTGAAACACTCTTTTTGTAGAATCTGCAAGTGTTCGTTTGGAGCGCTTTGAGGCCTATGGTGGAAAAGGAAATATCTTCACATAAAACCTAGACAGAAGCATTCTTTGAAACTTCTTTATGATGTGTGCATTCAACTCACAGAGTTGAACCTTCCTTATCATGGAGCAGTTTGGAAAGAGTCTTTTTGCGGCATCTGCAAGTGGATATTTGGAGCTCTTTCAGGCCTTTGTTAGAAGCGGGAATATCTTCCCATAAAAACTGGACAGAAGCATTCTCACAAACTGCTTTGTGATGTGTGTGTTCAACTCACAGAGGTGAACCTTTCCTTTGCTAGAGCAGTTATGAAACACTCTTTTTGTAGAATCTGCAAGTGTTCATTTGGAGCAATTTGAGGCCTATGGTGGAAAAAGAAATATCTTCATATATAAACAAGGCAGAAGCATTCTCAGAAACCTCTTTATGATGTGTGCATTCAACTCAGAGAGATAAGCCTTCCTTTTGATAGAGCAGTTTTGAAACTGTGTTTTTGCAGAATCTGCAAGTGGATACTTGGAGCCCTTTCAGGCCTTCGTTGGAAACGGGAATATCTTCCCAAAAAAACTAAACAGAAGCGTTCTGTGAAACTGCTTTGTGTAGTATGAATGCAACTCACAGAGTTGGACACTTCCTTTCAAAGAGCTGTTTTGAAACACTCTTTTTGTAGAATCTGCAAGTGTTCATTTGGAGCGCTTTGAGGCCTAAGGTGGAAAAGGAAATATCTTCACTTATAAATCAGGCAGAAGCATTCTCAGAAACCTCTTTATGATGTGTGCATTCAACTCAGAGAGATAAGCCTTCCTTTTGATAGAGCAGTTTTGAAACTGTGTTTTTGCAGAATCTGCAAGTGGATATTTGGAGCCCTTTCAGGCCCTCGTTGGAAACGGGAATATCTTCCCAAAAAAACTAAACAGAAGCGTTCTGTGAAACTGCTTTGTGTAGTATCAATGCAACTCACAGAGTTGGACACTTCCTTTGAAAGAGCTGTTTTGAAACACTCTTTTTGTAGAATCTGCAAGTGTTCATTTGGAGCGCTTTGAGGCCTAAGGTGGAAAAGGAAATATCTTCACTTATAGATCAGGCAGAAGCATTCTCAGAAACCTCTTTATGATGTGTGCATTCAACTCGGAGAGATAAGCCTTCCTTTTGATAGAGCAGTTTTGAAACTGTGTTTTGACAGAATCTGCAAGTGGATATTTGGAGCCCTTTCAGGCCTTCATTGGAAACGGGAATATCTTCCCAAAAAAACTAAACAGAAGCGTTCTGTGAAACTGCTTTGTGAAGGATAAATCCAACTCACAGAGTTGAACTCTTCTTTTGAAAGAGCAGTTTGGAAACACTCTTTTTGTAGTATCTACAAGTGTTCATTTGGAGAGCTTTGAGGCCTATGGTGGAAAAGGAAATATCTTCACATAAAACCTAGACAGAAGCATTCTTTGAAACTTCTTTATGATGTGTGCATTCATCTCACAGAGTTCAACCTTCCTTATCATGGAGCAGTTTGGAAAGAGTCTTTTTGCGGCATCTGCAAGTGGATATTTGGAGCTCTTTCAGGCCTTTGTTAGAAGCGGGAATATCTTCCCATAAAAACTGGACAGAAGCATTCTCACAAACTGCTTTGTGATGTGTGTGTTCAACTCACAGAGTTGAACCTTTCCTTTGCTAGAACACTTATGAAACACTCTTTTTGTAGAATCTGCAAGTGTTCATTTGGAGCGCATTGAGGCCTATGGTGGAAAAAGAAATATCTTCATATATAAACAAGGGAGAAGCATTCTCAGAAACCTCTTTATGATGTGTGTATTCAACTCAGAGAGATAAGCCTTCCTTTCGATAGAGCAGTTTTGAAACTGTGTTTTTGCAGAATCTGCAAGTGGATATTTGGAGCCTTTCAGGCCTTCGTTGGAAACGGGAATATCTTCCCAAAAAAACTAAACAGAAGCGTTCTGTGAAACTGCTTTGTGTAGTATGAATCCAACTCACAGAGTTGGACACTTCCTTTGAAAGAGCTCTTTTGAAACACTCTTTTTGTAGAATCTGCAAGTGTTCATTTGGAGCGCTTTGAGGCCTATTGTGGAAAAGGAAATATCTTCACTTATAAACCAGGCAGAAGCATTCTCAGAAACCTCTTTATGATGTGGGCATTCAACTCGGAGAGATAAGCCTTCCTTTTGATAGAGCAGTTTTGAAACTGTGTTTTTGCAGAATCTGCAAGTGGATATTTGGAGCCCTTTCAGGCCTTCGTTGGAAAAGGGAATATCTTCCCATAAAAACTAAACAGAAGAGTTCTGTGAAACTGCTTTGTGTAGTATGAATCCAACTCACAGAGTTGGACACTTCCTTTGAAAGAGCTGTTTTGAAACACTCTTTTTGTAGAATCTGCAAGTGTTCATTTGGAGCGCTTTGAGGCCTATGGTGGAAAAGGAAATATCTTCACTTATAAACCAGGCAGAAGCATTCTCAGAAACCTCTTTATGATGTGTGCATTCAACTCGGAGAGATAAGCCTTCCTTTTGATAGAGCAGTTTTGAAACTGTGTTTTGGCAGAATCTGCAAGTGGATATTTGGAGCCCTTTCAGGCCTTTGTTGGAAACGGGAATATCTTCCCATAAAAACTAAACAGAAGCGTTCTGTGAAACTGCTTTGTGAAGTATAAATCCAACTCACAGAGTTGAACACTTCTTGTGAAAGAGCAGTTTTGAAACACTCTTTTTGTAGAATCTACAAGTGTTCATTTGGAGCGCTTTGAGGCCTATGGTGGAAAAGGAAATATCTTCACATAAAACCTAGACAGAAGCATTCTTTGAAACTTCTTTATGATGTGTGCATTCATCTCACAGAGTTGAACCTTCTTTTTCATGGAGCAATTTGGAAAGAGTCTTTTTGCAGCATCTGCAAGTGGATATTTGGAGCTCTTTCAGGCCTTTGTTAGAAGCGGGAATATCTTCCCATAAAAACTGGACAGAAGCATTCTCACAAACTGCTTTGTGATGTGTGTGTTCAACTCACAGAGGTGAACCTTTCCTTTGCTAGAGCAGTTATGAAACACTCTTTTTGTAGAATCTGCAAGTGTTCATTTGGAGCGATTTGAGGCCTATGGTGGAAAAAGAAATATCTTCATATATAAACAAGGCAGAAGCATTCTCAGAAACCTCTTTATGATGTGTGCATTCAACTCAGAGAGATAAGCCTTCCTTTTGATAGAGCAGTTTTGAAACTGTATTTTTGCAGAATCTGCAAGTGGATATTTGGAGCTCTTTCATGCCTTCGTTGGAAACGGGAATTTCTTCCCATAAAAACTAAACAGAAGCGTTCTGTGAAACTGCTTTGTGTAGTATGAATCCAACTCACAGAGTTGAACACTTCCTTTGAAGGAGCAGTTTTGAAACACTCTTTTTGTAGAATCTGCAAGTGTTCGTTTGGAGCGCTTTGAGGCCTATGGTGGAAAAGGAAATATCTTCACATAAAACTTAGACAGAAGCATTCTTTGAAACTTCTTTATGATGTGTGCATTCATCTCACAGAGTTGAACCTTCCTTATCATGGAGCAGTTTGGAAAGAGTCTTTTTGCGGCATCTGCAAGTGGATATTTGGAGCTCTTTCAGGCCTTTGTTAGAAGCGGGAATATCTTCCCATAAAAACTGGACAGAAGCATTCTCACAAACTGCTTTGTGATGTGTGTGTTCAACTCACAGAGTGGAACCTTTCCTTTGCTAGAACACCTATGAAACACTCTTTTTGTAGAATCTGCAAGTGTTCATTTGGAGCGCATTGAGGCCTATGGTGGAAAAAGAAATATCTTCATATATAAACAAGGGAGAAGCATTCTCAGAAACCTCTTTATGATGTGTGCATTCAACTCGGAGAGATAAGCCTTCCTTTTGATAGAGCAGTTTTGAAACTGTGTTTTTGCAGAATCTGCAAGTGGATATTTGGAGCCCTTTCAGGCCTTCGTTGGAAAAGGGAATATCTTCCCATAAAAACTAAACAGAAGAGTTCTGTGAAACTGCTTTGTGTAGTATGAATCCAACTCACAGAGTTGGACACTTCCTTTGAAAGAGCTGTTTTGAAACACTCTTTTTGTAGAATCTGCAAGTGTTCATTTGGAGCGCTTTGAGGCCTATGGTGGAAAAGGAAATATCTTCACTTATAAACCAGGCAGAAGCATTCTCAGAAACCTCTTTATGATGTGTGCATTCGACTCGGAGAGATAAGCCTTCCTTTTGATAGAGCAGTTTTGAAACTGTGTTTTTGCAGAATCTGCAAGTGGATATTTGGAGCCCTTTCAGGCCTTCGTTGGAAACGGGAATATCTTCCCATAAAAACTAAACAGAAGAGTTCTGTGAAACTGCTTTGTGTAGTATGAATCCAACTCACAGAGTTGGACACTTCCTTTGAAAGAGCTGTTTTGAAACACTCTTTTTGTAGAATCTGCAAGTGTTCATTTGGAGCGCTTTGAGGCCTATGGTGGAAAAGGAAATATCTTCATTTATAAACCAGGTAGAAGCATTCTCAGAAACCTCTTTATGATGTGTGCATTCAACTTGGAGAGATAAGCCTTCCTTTTGATAGAGCAGTTTTGAAACTGTGTTTTGGCAGAATCTGCAAGTGGATATTTGGAGCCCTTTCAGGCCTTCGTTGGAAACGGGAATATCTTCCCATAAAAACTAAACAGAAGCGTTCTGTGAAACTGCTTTGTGAAGTATAAATCCAACTCACAGAGTTGAACACTTCTTTTGAAAGAGCAGTTTGGAAACACTCTTTTTGTAGAATCTACAAGTGTTCATTTGGAGCGCTTTGAGGCCTATGGTGGAAAAGGAAATATCTTCACATAAAACCTAGACAGAAGCATTCTTTGAAACTTCTTTATGATGTGTGCATTCAACTCACAGAGTTGAACCTTCTTTTTCATGGAGCAATTTGGAAAGAGTCTTTTTGCAGCATCTGCAAGTGGATATTTGGAGCTCTTTCAGGCCTTTGTTAGAAGCGGGAATATCTTCCCATAAAAACTGGACAGAAGCATTCTCACAAACTGCTTTGTGATGTGTGTGTTCAACTCACAGAGGTGAACCTTTCCTTTGCTAGAGCAGTTATGAAACACTCTTTTTGTAGAATCTGCAAGTGTTCATTTGGAGCGATTTGAGGCCTATGGTGGAAAAAGAAATATCTTCATATATAAACAAGGCAGAAGCATTCTCAGAAACCTCTTTATGATGTGTGCATTCAACTCAGAGAGATAAGCCTTCCTTTTGATAGAGCAGTTTTGAAACTGTATTTTTGCAGAATCTGCAAGTGGATATTTGGAGCTCTTTCATGCCTTGGTTGGAAACGGGAATTTCTTCCCATAAAAACTAAACAGAAGCGTTCTGTGAAACTGCTTTGTGTAGTATGAATCCACCTCACAGAGTTGAACACTTCCTTTGAAGGAGCAGTTTTGAAACACTCTTTTTGTAGAATCTGCAAGTGTTCGTTTGGAGCGCTTTGAGGCCTATGGTGGAAAAGGAAATATCTTCACATAAAACTTAGACAGAAGCATTCTTTAAAACTTCTTTATGATGTGTGCATTCATCTCACAGAGTTGAACCTTCCTTATCATGGAGCAGTTTGGAAAGAGTCTTTTTGCGGCATCTGCAAGTGGATATTTGGAGCTCTTTCAGGCCTTTGTTAGAAGCGGGAATATCTTCCCATAAAAACTGGACAGAAGCATTCTCAAAAACTGCTTTGTGATGTGTGTGTTCAACTCACAGAGTTGAACCTTTCCTTTGCTAGAACACTTATGAAACACTCTTTTTGTAGAATCTGCAAGTGTTCATTTGGAGCGCATTGAGGCCTACGGTGGAAAAAGAAATATCTTCATATATAAACAAGGGAGAAGCATTCTCAGAAACCTCTTTATGATGTGTGTATTCAACTCAGAGAGATAAGCCTTCCTTTTGTTAGAGCAGTTTTGCAACTGTGTTTTTGCAGAATCTGCAAGTGTATATTTGGAGCCCTTTCAGGCCTTCGTTGGAAACGGGAATATCTTCCCATAAAAATTAAACAGAAGCGTTCTGTGAAACTGCTTTGTGAAGTATGAATCCAACTCACAGAGTTGAACACTTCTTTTGAAAGAGCAGTTTTGAAACACTCTTTTTGTAGAATCTACAAGTGTTCATTTGGAGCGCTTTGAGGCATATGGTGGAAAAAGTAATATCGTCACATAAAACCTAGACAGAAGCATTCTTTGAAACTTCTTTATGATGTGTGCATTCAACTCACAGAGTTGAACTTTCCTTTTCATGGAGCAGTTTGGAAAGAGTCTTTTTGCAGCATCTGCAAGTGGATATTTGGAGCTCTTTCAGGCCTTTGTTAGAAGCGGGAATATCTTCCCATAAAAACTGGACAGAAGCATTCTCACAAACTGCTTTGTGATGTGTGTGTTCAACTCACAGAGGTGAACCTTTCCTTTGCTAGAGCAGTTATGAAACACTCTTTTTGTAGAATCTGCAAGTGTTCATTTGGAGCGATTTGAGGCCTATGGTGGAAAAAGAAATATCTTCATATATAAACAAGGCAGAAGCATTCTCAGAAACCTCTTTATGATGTGTGCATTCAACTCAGAGAGATAAGCCTTCCTTTTGATAGAGCAGTTTTGAAACTGTGTTTTTGCAGAATCTGCAAGTGGATACTTGGAGCCCTTTCAGGCCTTCGTTGGAAACGGGCATATCTTCCCAAAAAAACTAAACAGAAGCGTTCTGTGAAACTGCTTTGTGTAGTATGAATGCAACTCACAGAGTTGGACACTTCCTTTCAAAGAGCTGTTTTGAAACACTCTTTTTGTAGAATCTGCAAGTGTTCATTTGGAGCGCTTTGAGGCCTAAGGTGGAAAAGGAAATATCTTCACTTATAAATCAGGCAGAAGCATTCTCAGAAACCTCTTTATGATGTGTGCATTCAACTCAGAGAGATAAGCCTTCCTTTTGATAGAGCAGTTTTGAAACTGTGTTTTTGCAGAATCTGCAAGTGGATATTTGGAGCCCTTTCAGGCCTTCGTTGGAAACGGGAATATCTTCCCAAAAAAACTTAACAGAAGCGTTCTGTGAAACTGCTTTGTGTAGTATGAATGCAACTCACAGAGTTGGACACTTCCTTTGAAAGAGCTGTTTTGAAACACTCTTTTTGTAGAATCTGCAACTGTTCATTTGGAGCGCTTTGAGGCCTAAGGTGGAAAAGGAAATATCTTCACTTATAAATCAGGCAGAAGCATTCTCAGAAACCTCTTTATGATGTGTGCATTCAACTCGGAGAGATAAGCCTTCCTTTTGATAGAGCAGTTTTGAAACTGTGTTTTGGCAGAATCTGCAAGTGGATATTTGGAGCCCTTTCAGGCCTTCGTTGGAAACGGGAATATCTTCCCATAAAAACTAAACAGAAGCGTTCTGTGAAACTGCTTTGTGAAGGATAAATCCAACTCACAGAGTTGAACACTTCTTTTGAAAGAGCAGTTTGGAAACACTCTGTTTGTAGTATCTACAAGTGTTCATTTGGAGAGCTTTGAGGCCTATGGTGGAAAAGGAAATATCTTCACATAAAACCTAGACAGAAGCATTCTTTGAAACTTCTTTATGATGTGTGCATTCATCTCACAGAGTTGAACCTTCCTTATCATGGAGCAGTTTGGAAAGAGTCTTTTTGCGGCATCTGCAAGTGGATATTTGGAGCTCTTTCAGGCCTTTGTTAGAAGCGGGAATATCTTCCCATAAAAACTGGACAGAAGCATTCTCACAAACTGCTTTGTGATGTGTGTGTTCAACTCACAGAGTTGAACCTTTCCGTTGCTAGAACACTTATGAAACACTCTTTTTGTAGAATCTGCAAGTGTTCATTTGGAGCGCATTGAGGCCTATGGTGGAAAAAGAAATATCTTCATATATAAACAAGGGAGAAGCATTCTCAGAAACCTCTTTATGATGTGTGTATTCAACTCCGAGAGATAAGCCTTCCTTTCGATAGAGCAGTTTTGAAACTGTGTTTTTGCAGAATCTGCAAGTGGATATTTGGAGCCTTTCAGGCCTTCGTTGGAAACGGGAATATCTTCCCAAAAAAACTAAACAGAAGCGTTCTGTGAAACTGCTTTGTGTAGTATGAATCCAACTCACAGAGTTGGACACTTCCTTTGAAAGAGCTCTTTTGAAACACTCTTTTTGTAGAATCTGCAAGTGTTCATTTGGAGCGCTTTGAGGCCTATTGTGGAAAAGGAAATATCTTCACTTATAAACCAGGCAGAAGCATTCTCAGAAACCTCTTTATGATGTGGGCATTCAACTCGGAGAGATAAGCCTTCCTTTTGATAGAGCAGTTTTGAAACTGTGTTTTTGCAGAATCTGCAAGTGGATATTTGGAGCCCTTTCAGGCCTTCGTTGGAAAAGGGAATATCTTCCCATAAAAACTAAACAGAAGAGTTCTGTGAAACTGCTTTGTGTAGTATGAATGCAACTCACAGAGTTGGACACTTCTTTTGAAAGAGCTGTTTTGAAACACTCTTTTTGTAGAATCTGCAAGTGTTCATTTGGAGCGCTTTGAGGCCTATTGTGGAAAAGGAAATATCTTCACTTATAAACCAGGCAGAAGCATTCTCAGAAACCTCTTTATGATGTGGGCATTCAACTCGGAGAGATAAGCCTTCCTTTTGATAGAGCAGTTTTGAAACTGTGTTTTTGCAGAATCTGCAAGTGCATATTTGGAGCCCTTTCAGCCCTTCGTTGGAAAAGGGAATATCTTCCCATAAAAACTAAACAGAAGAGTTCTGTGAAACTGCTTTGTGTAGTATGAATGCAACTCACAGAGTTGGACACTTCCTTTGAAAGAGCTGTTTTGAAACACTCTTTTTGTAGAATCTGCAAGTGTTCATTTGGAGCGCTTTGAGGCCTATGGTGGAAAAGGAAATATCTTCACTTATAAACCAGGCAGAAGCATTCTCAGAAACCTCTTTATGATGTGTGCATTCAACTCGGAGAGATAAGCCTTCCTTTTGATAGAGCAGTTTTGAAACTGTGTTTTGGCAGAATCTGCAAGTGGATATTTGGAGCCCTTTCAGGCCTTCGTTGGAAACGGTAATATCTTCCCATGAAAACTAAACAGAAGCGTTCTGTGAAACTGCTTTGTGAAGTATGAATCCAACTCACAGAGTTGAACACTTCCTTTGAAAGAGCAGTTTTGAAACACTCTTTTTGTAGAATCTGCAAGTGTTCGTTTGGAGCGCTTTGAGGCCTATGGTGGAAAAGGAAATATCTTCACATAAAACCTAGACAGAAGCATTCTTTGAAACTTCTTTATGATGTGTGCATTCAACTCACAGAGTTGAACCTTCCTTATCATGGAGCAGTTTGGAAAGAGTCTTTTTGCGGCATCTGCAAGTGGATATTTGGAGCTCTTTCAGGCCTTTGTTAGAAGCGGGAATATCTTCCCATAAAAACTGGACAGAAGCATTCTCACAAACTGCTTTGTGATGTGTGTGTTCAACTCACAGAGGTGAACCTTTCCTTTGCTAGAGCAGTTATGAAACACTCTTTTTGTAGAATCTGCAAGTGTTCATTTGGAGCAATTTGAGGCCTATGGTGGAAAAAGAAATATCTTCATATATAAACAAGGCAGAAGCATTCTCAGAAACCTCTTTATGATGTGTGCATTCAACTCAGAGAGATAAGCCTTCCTTTTGATAGAGCAGTTTTGAAACTGTGTTTTTGCAGAATCTGCAAGTGGATACTTGGAGCCCTTTCAGGCCTTCGTTGGAAACGGGAATATCTTCCCAAAAAAACTAAACAGAAGCGTTCTGTGAAACTGCTTTGTGTAGTATGAATGCAACTCACAGAGTTGGACACTTCCTTTCAAAGAGCTGTTTTGAAACACTCTTTTTGTAGAATCTGCAAGTGTTCATTTGGAGCGCTTTGAGGCCTAAGGTGGAAAAGGAAATATCTTCACTTATAAATCAGGCAGAAGCATTCTCAGAAACCTCTTTATGATGTGTGCATTCAACTCAGAGAGATAAGCCTTCCTTTTGATAGAGCAGTTTTGAAACTGTGTTTTTGCAGAATCTGCAAGTGGATATTTGGAGCCCTTTCAGGCCCTCGTTGGAAACGGGAATATCTTCCCAAAAAAACTAAACAGAAGCGTTCTGTGAAACTGCTTTGTGTAGTATCAATGCAACTCACAGAGTTGGACACTTCCTTTGAAAGAGCTGTTTTGAAACACTCTTTTTGTAGAATCTGCAAGTGTTCATTTGGAGCGCTTTGAGGCCTAAGGTGGAAAAGGAAATATCTTCACTTATAGATCAGGCAGAAGCATTCTCAGAAACCTCTTTATGATGTGTGCATTCAACTCGGAGAGATAAGCCTTCCTTTTGATAGAGCAGTTTTGAAACTGTGTTTTGACAGAATCTGCAAGTGGATATTTGGAGCCCTTTCAGGCCTTCATTGGAAACGGGAATATCTTCCCAAAAAAACTAAACAGAAGCGTTCTGTGAAACTGCTTTGTGAAGGATAAATCCAACTCACAGAGTTGAACTCTTCTTTTGAAAGAGCAGTTTGGAAACACTCTTTTTGTAGTATCTACAAGTGTTCATTTGGAGAGCTTTGAGGCCTATGGTGGAAAAGGAAATATCTTCACATAAAACCTAGACAGAAGCATTCTTTGAAACTTCTTTATGATGTGTGCATTCATCTCACAGAGTTCAACCTTCCTTATCATGGAGCAGTTTGGAAAGAGTCTTTTTGCGGCATCTGCAAGTGGATATTTGGAGCTCTTTCAGGCCTTTGTTAGAAGCGGGAATATCTTCCCATAAAAACTGGACAGAAGCATTCTCACAAACTGCTTTGTGATGTGTGTGTTCAACTCACAGAGTTGAACCTTTCCTTTGCTAGAACACTTATGAAACACTCTTTTTGTAGAATCTGCAAGTGTTCATTTGGAGCGCATTGAGGCCTATGGTGGAAAAAGAAATATCTTCATATATAAACAAGGGAGAAGCATTCTCAGAAACCTCTTTATGATGTGTGTATTCAACTCAGAGAGATAAGCCTTCCTTTCGATAGAGCAGTTTTGAAACTGTGTTTTTGCAGAATCTGCAAGTGGATATTTGGAGCCTTTCAGGCCTTCGTTGGAAACGGGAATATCTTCCCAAAAAAACTAAACAGAAGCGTTCTGTGAAACTGCTTTGTGTAGTATGAATCCAACTCACAGAGTTGGACACTTCCTTTGAAAGAGCTCTTTTGAAACACTCTTTTTGTAGAATCTGCAAGTGTTCATTTGGAGCGCTTTGAGGCCTATTGTGGAAAAGGAAATATCTTCACTTATAAACCAGGCAGAAGCATTCTCAGAAACCTCTTTATGATGTGGGCATTCAACTCGGAGAGATAAGCCTTCCTTTTGATAGAGCAGTTTTGAAACTGTGTTTTTGCAGAATCTGCAAGTGGATATTTGGAGCCCTTTCAGGCCTTCGTTGGAAAAGGGAATATCTTCCCATAAAAACTAAACAGAAGAGTTCTGTGAAACTGCTTTGTGTAGTATGAATCCAACTCACAGAGTTGGACACTTCCTTTGAAAGAGCTGTTTTGAAACACTCTTTTTGTAGAATCTGCAAGTGTTCATTTGGAGCGCTTTGAGGCCTATGGTGGAAAAGGAAATATCTTCACTTATAAACCAGGCAGAAGCATTCTCAGAAACCTCTTTATGATGTGTGCATTCAACTCGGAGAGATAAGCCTTCCTTTTGATAGAGCAGTTTTGAAACTGTGTTTTGGCAGAATCTGCAAGTGGATATTTGGAGCCCTTTCAGGCCTTTGTTGGAAACGGGAATATCTTCCCATAAAAACTAAACAGAAGCGTTCTGTGAAACTGCTTTGTGAAGTATAAATCCAACTCACAGAGTTGAACACTTCTTGTGAAAGAGCAGTTTTGAAACACTCTTTTTGTAGAATCTACAAGTGTTCATTTGGAGCGCTTTGAGGCCTATGGTGGAAAAGGAAATATCTTCACATAAAACCTAGACAGAAGCATTCTTTGAAACTTCTTTATGATGTGTGCATTCATCTCACAGAGTTGAACCTTCTTTTTCATGGAGCAATTTGGAAAGAGTCTTTTTGCAGCATCTGCAAGTGGATATTTGGAGCTCTTTCAGGCCTTTGTTAGAAGCGGGAATATCTTCCCATAAAAACTGGACAGAAGCATTCTCACAAACTGCTTTGTGATGTGTGTGTTCAACTCACAGAGGTGAACCTTTCCTTTTCTAGAGCAGTTATGAAACACTCTTTTTGTAGAATCTGCAAGTGTTCATTTGGAGCGATTTGAGGCCTATTGTGGAAAAAGAAATATCTTCATATATAAACAAGGCAGAAGCATTCTCAGAAACCTCTTTATGATGTGTGCATTCAACTCAGAGAGATAAGCCTTCCTTTTGATAGAGCAGTTTTGAAACTGTATTTTTGCAGAATCTGCAAGTGGATATTTGGAGCTCTTTCATGCCTTCGTTGGAAACGGGAATTTCTTCCCATAAAAACTAAACAGAAGCGTTCTGTGAAACTGCTTTGTGTAGTATGAATCCAACTCACAGAGTTGAACACTTCCTTTGAAGGAGCAGTTTTGAAACACTCTTTTTGTAGAATCTGCAAGTGTTCGTTTGGAGCGCTTTGAGGCCTATGGTGGAAAAGGAAATATCTTCACATAAAACTTAGACAGAAGCATTCTTTGAAACTTCTTTATGATGTGTGCATTCATCTCACAGAGTTGAACCTTCCTTATCATGGAGCAGTTTGGAAAGAGTCTTTTTGCGGCATCTGCAAGTGGATATTTGGAGCTCTTTCAGGCCTTTGTTAGAAGCGGGAATATCTTCCCATAAAAACTGGACAGAAGCATTCTCACAAACTGCTTTGTGATGTGTGTGTTCAACTCACAGAGGTGAACCTTTCCGTTGCTAGAGCAGTTATGAAACACTCTTTTTGTAGAATCTGCAAGTGTTCATTTGGAGCGATTTGAGGCCTATGGTGGAAAAAGAAATATCTTCATATATAAACAAGGCAGAAGCATTCTCAGAAACCTCTTTATGATGTGTGCATTCCACTCAGAGAGATAAGCCTTCCTTTTGATAGAGCAGTTTTGAAACTGTATTTTTGCAGAATCTGCAAGTGGATATTTGGAGCTCTTTCATGCCTTCGTTGGAAACGGGAATTTCTTCCCATAAAAACTAAACAGAAGCGTTCTGTGAAACTGCTTTGTGTAGTATGAATCCAACTCACAGAGTTGAACACTTCCTTTGAAAGAGCAGTTTTGAAACACTCTTTTTGTAGAATCTGCAAGTGTTCGTTTGGAGCGCTTTGAGGCCTATGGAGGAAAAGGAAATATCTTCACATAAAACTCAGACAGAAGCATTCTTTGAAACTTCTTTATGATGTGTGCATTCATCTCACAGAGTTGAACCTTCCTTATCATGGAGCAGTTTGGAAAGAGTCTTTTTGCGGCATCTGCAAGTGGATATTTGGAGCTCTTTCAGGCCTTTGTTAGAAGCGGGAATATCTTCCCATAAAAACTGGACAGAAGCATTCTCACAAACTGCTTTGTGATGTGTGTGTTCAACTCACAGAGGTGAACCTTTCTTTTGCTAGAGCAGTTATGAAACACTCTTTTTGTAGAATCTGCAAGTGTTCATTTGGAGCGATTTGAGGCCTATGGTGGAAAAAGAAATATCTTCATATATAAACAAGGCAGAAGCATTCTCAGAAACCTCTTTATGATGTGTGCATTCAACTCAGAGAGATAAGCCTTCCTTTTGATAGAGCAGTTTTGAAACTGTGTTTTTGCAGAATCTGCAAGTGGATACTTGGAGCCCTTTCAGGCCTTCGTTGGAAACGGGAATATCTTCCCAAAAAAACTAAACAGAAGCGTTCTGCGAAACTGCTTTGTGTAGTATGAATGCAACTCACAGAGTTGGACACTTCCTTTCAAAGAGCTGTTTTGAAACACTCTTTTTGTAGAATCTGCAAGTGTTCATTTGGAGCGCTTTGAGGCCTAAAGTGGAAAAGGAAATATCTTCACTTATAAATCAGGCAGAAGCATTCTCAGAAACCTCTTTATGATGTGTGCATTCAACTCAGAGAGATAAGCCTTCCTTTTGATAGAGCAGTTTTGAAACTGTGTTTTTGCAGAATCTGCAAGTGGATATTTGGAGCCCTTTCAGGCCCTCGTTGGAAACGGGAATATCTTCCCAAAAGAACTAAACAGAAGCGTTCTGTGAAACTGCTTTGTGTAGTATGAATGCAACTCACAGAGTTGGACACTTCCTTTGAAAGAGCTGTTTTGAAACACTCTTTTTGTAGAATCTGCAAGTGTTCATTTGGAGCGCTTTGAGGCCTAAGGTGGAAAAGGAAATATCTTCACTTATAAATCAGGCAGAAGCATTCTCAGAAACCTCTTTATGATGTGTGCATTCAACTCGGAGAGATAAGCCTTCCTTTTGATAGAGCAGTTTTGAAACTGTGTTTTGGCAGAATCTGCAAGTGGATATTTGGAGCCCTTTCAGGCCTTCGTTGGAAACGGGAATATCTTCCCATAAAAACTAAACAGAAGCGTTCTGTGAAACTGCTTTGTGAAGGATAAATCCAACTCACAGAGTTGAACTCTTCTTTTGAAAGAGCAGTTTGGAAACACTCTTTTTGTAGTATCTACAAGTTTTCATTTGGAGAGCTTTGAGGCCTATGGTGGAAAAGGAAATATCTTCACATAAAACCTAGACAGAAGCATTCTTTGAAACTTCTTTATGATGTGTGCATTCATCTCACAGAGTTGAACCTTCCTTATCATGGAGCAGTTTGGAAAGAGTCTTTTTGCGGCATCTGCAAGTGGATATTTGGAGCTCTTTCAGGCCTTTGTTAGAAGCGGGAATATCTTCCCATAAAAACTGGACAGAAGCATTCTCACAAACTGCTTTGTGATGTGTGTGTTCAACTCACAGAGTTGAACCTTTCCTTTGCTAGAACACTTATGAAACACTCTTTTTGTAGAATCTGCAAGTGTTCATTTGGAGCGCATTGAGGCCTATGGTGGAAAAAGAAATATCTTCATATATAAACAAGGGAGAAGCATTCTCAGAAACCACTTTATGATGTGTGTATTCAACTCAGAGAGATAAGCCTTCCTTTCGATAGAGCAGTTTTGAAACTGTGTTTTTGCAGAATCTGCAAGTGGATATTTGGAGCCTTTCAGGCCTTCGTTGGAAACGGGAATATCTTCCCAAAAAAACTAAACAGAAGCGTTCTGTGAAACTGCTTTGTGTAGTATGAATCCAACTCACAGAGTTGGACACTTCCTTTGAAAGAGCTCTTTTGAAACACTCTTTTTGTAGAATCTGCAAGTGTTCATTTGGAGCGCTTTGAGGCCTATTGTGGAAAAGGAAATATCTTCACTTATAAACCAGGCAGAAGCATTCTCAGAAACCTCTTTATGATGTGTGCATTCAACTCGGAGAGATAAGCCTTCCTTTTGATAGAGCAGTTTTGAAACTGTGTTTTTGCAGAATCTGCAAGTGGATATTTGGAGCCCTTTCAGGCCTTCGTTGGAAAAGGGAATATCTTCCCATAAAAACTAAACAGAAGAGTTCTGTGAAACTGCTTTGTGTAGTATGAATCCAACTCACAGAGTTGGACACTTCCTTTGAAAGAGC
This sequence comes from Pongo abelii, assembly GCF_028885655.2. Lineage (NCBI taxonomy): Eukaryota > Metazoa > Chordata > Mammalia > Primates > Hominidae > Pongo > Pongo abelii. The sequence continues at coordinate 47,851,874 of NC_085928.1, forward strand.
TGTTTTGAAACACTCTTTTTGTAGAATCTGCAAGTGTTCATTTGGAGCGCTTTGAGGCCTATGGTGGAAAAGGAAATATCTTCACTTATAAACCAGGCAGAAGCATTCTCAGAAACCTCTTTATGATGTGTGCATTCAACTCGGAGAGATAAGCCTTCCTTTTGATAGAGCAGTTTTGAAACTGTGTTTTGGCAGAATCTGCAAGTGGATATTTGGAGCCCTTTCAGGCCTTTATTGGAAACGGGAATATCTTCCCATAAAAACTAAACAGAAGCGTTCTGTGAAACTGCTTTGTGAAGTATAAATCCAACTCACAGAGTTGAACACTTCCTTTGAAAGAGCAGTTTTGAAACACTCTTTTTGTAGAATCTGCAAGTGTTCGTTTGGAGCGCTTTGAGGCCTATGGTGGAAAAGGAAATATCTTCACATAAAACTTAGACAGAAGGATTCTTTGAAACTTCTTTATGATGTGTGCATTCATCTCACAGAGTTGAACCTTCCTTATCATGGAGCAGTTTGGAAAGAGTCTTTTTGCGGCATCTGCAAGTGGATATTTGGAGCTCTTTCAGGCCTTTGTTAGAAGCGGGAATATCTTCCCATAAAAACTGGACAGAAGTATTCTCACAAACTGCTTTGTGATGTGTGTGTTCAACTCACAGAGTTGAACCTTTCCTTTTCTAGAACACTTATGAAACACTCTTTTTGTAGAATCTGCAAGTGTTCATTTGGAGCGCATTGAGGCCTATGGTGGAAAAAGAAATATCTTCATATATAAACAAGGGAGAAGCATTCTCAGAAACCTCTTTATGATGTGTGTATTCAACTCAGAGAGATAAGCCTTCCTTTTGATAGAGCAGTTTTGAAACTGTGTTTTTGCAGAATCTGCAAGTGGATATTTGGAGCCCTTTCAGGCCTTCGTTGGAAAAGGGAATATCTTCCCAAAAAAACTAAACAGAAGCGTTCTGTGAAACTGCTTTGTGTAGTATGAATCCAACTCACAGAGTTGGACACTTCCTTTGAAAGAGCTCTTTTGAAACACTCTTTTTGTAGAATCTGCAAGTGTTCATTTGGAGCGCTTTGAGGCCTATTGTGGAAAAGGAAATATCTTCACTTATAAACCAGGCAGAAGCATTCTCAGAAACCTCTTTATGATGTGGGCATTCAACTCGGAGAGATAAGCCTTCCTTTTGATAGAGCAGTTTTGAAACTGTGTTTTTGCAGAATCTGCAAGTGGATATTTGGAGCCCTTTCAGGCCTTCGTTGGAAAAGGGAATATCTTCCCATAAAAACTAAACAGAAGAGTTCTGTGAAACTGCTTTGTGTAGTATGAATCCAACTCACAGAGTTGGACACTTCCTTTGAAAGAGCTGTTTTGAAACACTCTTTTTGTAGAATCTGCAAGTGTTCATTTGGAGCGCTTTGAGGCCTATGGTGGAAAAGGAAATATCTTCACTTATAAACCAGGCAGAAGCATTCTCAGAAACCTCTTTATGATGTGTGCATTCAACTCGGAGAGATAAGCCTTCCTTTTGATAGAGCAGTTTTGAAACTGTGTTTTGGCAGAATCTGCAAGTGGATATTTGGAGCCCTTTCAGGCCTTTGTTGGAAACGGGAATATCTTCCCATAAAAACTAAACAGAAGCGTTCTGTGAAACTGCTTTGTGAAGTATAAATCCAACTCACAGAGTTGAACACTTCCTTTGAAAGAGCAGTTTTGAAACACTCTTTTTGTAGAATCTGCAAGTGTTCGTTTGGAGCGCTTTGAGGCCTATGGTGGAAAAGGAAATATCTTCACATAAAACTTAGACAGAAGCATTCTTTGAAACTTCTTTATGATGTGTGCATTCATCTCACAGAGTTGAACCTTCCTTATCATGGAGCAGTTTGGAAAGAGTCTTTTTGCGGCATCTGCAAGTGGATATTTGGAGCTCTTTCAGGCCTTTGTTAGAAGCGGGAATATCTTCCCATAAAAACTGGACAGAAGCATTCTCACAAACTGCTTTGTGATGTGTGTGTTCAACTCACAGAGTTGAACCTTTCCTTTTCTAGAACACTTATGAAACACTCTTTTTGTAGAATCTGCAAGTGTTCATTTGGAGCGCATTGAGGCCTATGGTGGAAAAAGAAATATCTTCATATATAAACAAGGGAGAAGCATTCTCAGAAACCTCTTTATGATGTGTGTATTCAACTCAGAGAGATAAGCCTTCCTTTTGATAGAGCAGTTTTGAAACTGTGTTTTTGCAGAATCTGCAAGTGGATATTTGGAGCCCTTTCAGGCCTTCGTTGGAAAAGGGAATATCTTCCCATAAAAACTAAACAGAAGAGTTCTGTGAAACTGCTTTGTGTAGTATGAATCCAACTCACAGAGTTGGACACTTCCTTTGAAAGAGCTGTTTTGAAACACTCTTTTTGTAGAATCTGCAAGTGTTCATTTGGAGCGCTTTGAGGCCTATGGTGGAAAAGGAAATATCTTCACTTATAAACCAGGCAGAAGCATTCTCAGAAACCTCTTTATGATGTGTGCATTCGACTCGGAGAGATAAGCCTTCCTTTTGTTAGAGCAGTTTTGCAACTGTGTTTTTGCAGAATCTGCAAGTGTATATTTGGAGCCCTTTCAGGCCTTCGTTGGAAACGGGAATATCTTCCCATAAAAATTAAACAGAAGCGTTCTGTGAAACTGCTTTGTGAAGTATGAATCCAACTCACAGAGTTGAACACTTCTTTTGAAAGAGCAGTTTTGAAACACCCTTTTGTAGAATCTACAAGTGTTCATTTGGAGCGCTTTGAGGCATATGGTGGAAAAAGAAATATCGTCACATAAAACCTAGACAGAAGCATTCTTTGAAACTTCTTTATGATGTGTGCATTCAACTCACAGAGTTGAACTTTCCTTTTCATGGAGCAGTTTGGAAAGAGTCTTTTTGCAGCATCTGCAAGTGGATATTTGGAGCTCTTTCAGGCCTTTGTTAGAAGCGGGAATATCTTCCCATAAAAACTGGACAGAAGCATTCTCACAAACTGCTTTGTGATGTGTGTGTTCAACTCACAGAGGTGAACCTTTCCTTTGCTAGAGCAGTTATGAAACACTCTTTTTGTAGAATCTGCAAGTGTTCATTTGGAGCGATTTGAGGCCTATGGTGGAAAAAGAAATATCTTCATATATAAACAAGGCAGAAGCATTCTCAGAAACCTCTTTATGATGTGTGCATTCAACTCAGAGAGATAAGCCTTCCTTTTGATAGAGCAGTTTTGAAACTGTGTTTTTGCAGAATCTGCAAGTGGATATTTGGAGTCCTTTCAGGCCTTCGTTGGAAACGGGAATATCTTCCCAAAAAAACTAAACAGAAGCGTTCTGTGAAACTGCTTTGTGTAGTATGAATGCAACTCACAGAGTTGGACACTTCCTTTGAAAGAGCTGTTTTGAAACACTCTTTTTGTAGAATCTGCAAGTGTTCATTTGGAGCGCTTTGAGGCCTAAGGTGGAAAAGGAAATATCTTCACTTATAAATCAGGCAGAAGCATTCTCAGAAACCTCTTTATGATGTGTGCATTCAACTCGGAGAGATAAGCCTTCCTTTTGATAGAGCAGTTTTGAAACTGTGTTTTGGCAGAATCTGTAAGTGGATATTTGGAGCCCTTTCAGGCCTTCGTTTGAAATGGGAATATCTTCCCATAAAAACTAAACAGAAGCGTTATGTGAAACTGCTTTGTGAAGTATGAATCCAACTCACAGAGTTGAACACTTCCTTTGAAAGAGCACTTTTGAAACACTCTTTTTGTAGAATCTGCAAGTGTTCGTTTGGAGCGCTTTGAGGCCTATGGTGGAAAAGGAAATATCTTCACATAAAACCTAGACAGAAGCGTTCTTTGAAACTTCTTTATGATGTGTGCATTCATCTCACAGAGTTGAACCTTCCTTATCATGGAGCAGTTTGGAAAGAGTCTTTTTGCGGCATCTGCAAGTGGATATTTGGAGCTCTTTCAGGCCTTTGTTAGAAGCGGGAATATCTTCCCATAAAAACTGGACAGAAGCATTCTCACAAACTGCTTTGTGATGTGTGTGTTCAACTCACAGAGGTGAACCTTTCCTTTGCTAGAACACTTATGAAACACTCTTTTTGTAGAATCTGCAAGTGTTCATTTGGAGCGCATTGAGGCCTATGGTGGAAAAAGAAATATCTTCATATATAAACAAGGGAGAAGCATTCTCAGAAACCTCTTTATGATGTGTGTATTCAACTCAGAGAGATAAGCCTTCCTTTCGATAGAGCAGTTTTGAAACTGTGTTTTTGCAGAATCTGCAAGTGGATATTTGGAGCCTTTCAGGCCTTCGTTGGAAACGGGAATATCTTCCCAAAAAAACTAAACAGAAGCGTTCTGTGAAACTGCTTTGTGTAGTATGAATCCAACTCACAGAGTTGGACACTTCCTTTGAAAGAGCTCTTTTGAAACACTCTTTTTGTAGAATCTGCAAGTGTTCATTTGGAGCGCTTTGAGGCCTATTGTGGAAAAGGAAATATCTTCACTTATAAACCAGGCAGAAGCATTCTCAGAAACCTCTTTATGATGTGGGCATTCAACTCGGAGAGATAAGCCTTCCTTTTGATAGAGCAGTTTTGAAACTGTGTTTTTGCAGAATCTGCAAGTGGATATTTGGAGCCCTTTCAGGCCTTCGTTGGAAAAGGGAATATCTTCCCATAAAAACTAAACAGAAGAGTTCTGTGAAACTGCTTTGTGTAGTATGAATCCAACTCACAGAGTTGGACACTTCCTTTGAAAGAGCTGTTTTGAAACACTCTTTTTGTAGAATCTGCAAGTGTTCATTTGGAGCGCTTTGAGGCCTATGGTGGAAAAGGAAATATCTTCACTTATAAACCAGGCAGAAGCATTCTCAGAAACCTCTTTATGATGTGTGCATTCAACTCGGAGAGATAAGCCTTCCTTTTGATAGAGCAGTTTTGAAACTGTGTTTTGGCAGAATCTGCAAGTGGATATTTGGAGCCCTTTCAGGCCTTTGTTGGAAACGGGAATATCTTCCCATAAAAACTAAACAGAAGCGTTCTGTGAAACTGCTTTGTGAAGTATAAATCCAACTCACAGAGTTGAACACTTCCTTTGAAAGAGCAGTTTTGAAACACTCTTTTTGTAGAATCTGCAAGTGTTCGTTTGGAGCGCTTTGAGGCCTATGGTGGAAAAGGAAATATCTTCACATAAAACTTAGACAGAAGCATTCTTTGAAACTTCTTTATGATGTGTGCATTCATCTCACAGAGTTGAACCTTCCTTATCATGGAGCAGTTTGGAAAGAGTCTTTTTGCGGCATCTGCAAGTGGATATTTGGAGCTCTTTCAGGCCTTTGTTAGAAGCGGGAATATCTTCCCATAAAAACTGGACAGAAGCATTCTCACAAACTGCTTTGTGATGTGTGTGTTCAACTCACAGAGTTGAACCTTTCCTTTTCTAGAACACTTATGAAACACTCTTTTTGTAGAATCTGCAAGTGTTCATTTGGAGCGCATTGAGGCCTATGGTGGAAAAAGAAATATCTTCATATATAAACAAGGGAGAAGCATTCTCAGAAACCTCTTTATGATGTGTGTGTTCAACTCAGAGAGATAAGCCTTCCTTTTGATAGAGCAGTTTTGAAACTGTGTTTTTGCAGAATCTGCAAGTGGATATTTGGAGCCCTTTCAGGCCTTCGTTGGAAAAGGGAATATCTTCCCATAAAAACTAAACAGAAGAGTTCTGTGAAACTGCTTTGTGTAGTATGAATCCAACTCACAGAGTTGGACACTTCCTTTGAAAGAGCTGTTTTGAAACACTCTTTTTGTAGAATCTGCAAGTGTTCATTTGGAGCGCTTTGAGGCCTATGGTGGAAAAGGAAATATCTTCACTTATAAACCAGGCAGAAGCATTCTCAGAAACCTCTTTATGATGTGTGCATTCGACTCGGAGAGTTAAGCCTTCCTTTTGTTAGAGCAGTTTTGCAACTGTGTTTTTGCAGAATCTGCAAGTGTTTATTTGGAGCCCTTTCAGGCGTTCGTTGGAAACGGGAATATCTTCCCATAAAAATTAAACAGAAGCGTTCTGTGAAACTGCTTTGTGAAGTATGAATCCAACTCACAGAGTTGAACACTTCTTTTGAAAGAGCAGTTTTGAAACACCCTTTTGTAGAATCTACAAGTGTTCATTTGGAGCGCTTTGAGGCATATGGTGGAAAAAGAAATATCGTCACATAAAACCTAGACAGAAGCATTCTTTGAAACTTCTTTATGATGTGTGCATTCAACTCACAGAGTTGAACTTTCCTTTTCATGGAGCAGTTTGGAAAGAGTCTTTTTGCAGCATCTGCAAGTGGATATTTGGAGCTCTTTCAGGCCTTTGTTAGAAGCGGGAATATCTTCCCATAAAAACTGGACAGAAGCATTCTCACAAACTGCTTTGTGATGTGTGTGTTCAACTCACAGAGGTGAACCTTTCCTTTGCTAGAGCAGTTATGAAACACTCTTTTTGTAGAATCTGCAAGTGTTCATTTGGAGCGATTTGAGGCCTATGGTGGAAAAAGAAATATCTTCATATATAAACAAGGCAGAAGCATTCTCAGAAACCTCTTTATGATGTGTGCATTCAACTCAGAGAGATAAGCCTTCCTTTTGATAGAGCAGTTTTGAAACTGTGTTTTTGCAGAATCTGCAAGTGGATATTTGGAGTCCTTTCAGGCCTTCGTTGGAAACGGGAATATCTTCCCAAAAAAACTAAACAGAGGCGTTCTGTGAAACTGCTTTGTGTAGTATGAATGCAACTCACAGAGTTGGACACTTCCTTTGAAAGAGCTGTTTTGAAACACTCTTTTTGTAGAATCTGCAAGTGTTCATTTGGAGCGCTTTGAGGCCTAAGGTGGAAAAGGAAATATCTTCACTTATAAATCAGGCAGAAGCATTCTCAGAAACCTCTTTATGATGTGTGCATTCAACTCGGAGAGATAAGCCTTCCTTTTGATAGAGCAGTTTTGAAACTGTGTTTTGGCAGAATCTGCAAGTGGATATTTGGAGCCCTTTCAGGCCTTCGTTTGAAATGGGAATATCTTCCCATAAAAACTAAACAGAAGCGTTCTGTGAAACTGCTTTGTGAAGTATGAATCCAACTCACAGAGTTGAACACTTCCTTTGAAAGAGCACTTTTGAAACACTCTTTTTGTAGAATCTGCAAGTGTTCGTTTGGAGCGCTTTGAGGCCTATGGTGGAAAAGGAAATATCTTCACATAAAACCTAGACAGAAGCATTCTTTGAAACTTCTTTATGATGTGTGCATTCATCTCACAGAGTTGAACCTTCCTTATCATGGAGCAGTTTGGAAAGAGTCTTTTTGCGGCATCTGCAAGTGGATATTTGGAGCTCTTTCAGGCCTTTGTTAGAAGCGGGAATATCTTCCCATAAAAACTGGACAGAAGCATTCTCACAAACTGCTTTGTGATGTGTGTGTTCAACTCACAGAGCTGAACCTTTCCTTTGCTAGAACACTTATGAAACACTCTTTTTGTAGAATCTGCAAGTGTTCATTTGGAGCGCATTGAGGCCTATGGTGGAAAAAGAAATATCTTCATATATAAACAAGGGAGAAGCATTCTCAGAAACCTCTTTATGATGTGTGTATTCAACTCAGAGAGATAAGCCTTCCTTTCGATAGAGCAGTTTTGAAACTGTGTTTTTGCAGAATCTGCAAGTGGATATTTGGAGCCTTTCAGGCCTTCGTTGGAAACGGGAATATCTTCCCAAAAAAACTAAACAGAAGCGTTCTGTGAAACTGCTTTGTGTAGTATGAATCCAACTCACAGAGTTGGACACTTCCTTTGAAAGAGCTCTTTTGAAACACTCTTTTTGTAGAATCTGCAAGTGTTCATTTGGAGCGCTTTGAGGCCTATTGTGGAAAAGGAAATATCTTCACTTATAAACCAGGCAGAAGCATTCTCAGAAACCTCTTTATGATGTGGGCATTCAACCCGGAGAGATAAGCCTTCCTTTTGATAGGGCAGTTTTGAAACTGTGTTTTTGCAGAATCTGCAAGTGGATATTTGGAGCCCTTTCAGGCCTTCGTTGGAAAAGGGAATATCTTCCCATAAAAACTAAACAGAAGAGTTCTGTGAAACTGCTTTGTGTAGTATGAATCCAACTCACAGAGTTGGACACTTCCTTTGAAAGAGCTGTTTTGAAACACTCTTTTTGTAAAATCTGCAAGTGTTCATTTGGAGCGCTTTGAGGCCTATGGTGGAAAAGGAAATATCTTCACTTATAAACCAGGCAGAAGCATTCTCAGAAACCTCTTTATGATGTGTGCATTCAACTCGGAGAGATAAGCCTTCCTTTTGATAGAGCAGTTTTGAAACTGTGTTTTGGCAGAATCTGCAAGTGGATATTTGGAGCCCTTTCAGGCCTTTGTTGGAAACGGGAATATCTTCCCATAAAAACTAAACAGAAGCGTTCTGTGAAACTGCTTTGTGAAGTATAAATCCAAATCACAGAGTTGAACACTTCTTGTGAAAGAGCAGTTTTGAAACACTCTTTTTGTAGAATCTACAAGTGTTCATTTGGAGCGCTTTGAGGCCTATGGTGGAAAAGGAAATATCTTCACATAAAACCTAGACAGAAGCATTCTTTGAAACTTCTTTATGATGTGTGCATTCATCTCACAGAGTTGAACCTTCTTTTTCATGGAGCAATTTGGAAAGAGTCTTTTTGCAGCATCTGCAAGTGGATATTTGGAGCTCTTTCAGGCCTTTGTTAGAAGCGGGAATATCTTCCCATAAAAACTGGACAGAAGCATTCTCACAAACTGCTTTGTGATGTGTGTGTTCAACTCACAGAGGTGAACCTTTCCTTTGCTAGAGCAGTTATGAAACACTCTTTTTGTAGAATCTGCAAGTGTTCATTTGGAGCGATTTGAGGCCTATGGTGGAAAAAGAAATATCTTCATATATAAACAAGGCAGAAGCATTCTCAGAAACCTCTTTATGATGTGTGCATTCAACTCAGAGAGATAAGCCTTCCTTTTGATAGAGCAGTTTTGAAACTGTATTTTTGCAGAATCTGCAAGTGGATATTTGGAGCTCTTTCATGCCTTCGTTGGAAACGGGAATTTCTTCCCATAAAAACTAAACAGAAGCGTTCTGTGAAGCTGCTTTGTGTAGTATGAATCCAACTCACAGAGTTGAACACTTCCTTTGAAAGAGCAGTTTTGAAACACTCTTTTTGTAGAATCTGCAAGTGTTCATTTGGAGCGCTTTGAGGCCTATGGTGGAAAAGGAAATATCTTCACATAAAACTTAGACAGAAGCATTCTTTGAAACTTCTTTATGATGTGTGCATTCATCTCACAGAGTTGAACCTTCCTTATCATGGAGCAGTTTGGAAAGAGTCTTTTTGCGGCATCTGCAAGTGGATATTTGGAGCTCTTTCAGGCCTTTGTTAGAAGCGGGAATATCTTCCCATAAAAACTGGACAGAAGCATTCTCACAAACTGCTTTGTGATGTGTGTGTTCAACTCACAGAGTTGAACCTTTCCTTTTCTAGAACACTTATGAAACACTCTTTTTGTAGAATCTGCAAGTGTTCATTTGGAGCGCATTGAGGCCTATTGTGGAAAAAGAAATATCTTCATATATAAACAAGGGAGAAGCATTCTCAGAAACCTCTTTATGATGTGTGTATTCAACTCAGAGAGATAAGCCTTCCTTTTGATAGAGCAGTTTTGAAACTGTGTTTTTGCAGAATCTGCAAGTGGATATTTGGAGCCCTTTCAGGCCTTCGTTGGAAAAGGGAATATCTTCCCATAAAAACTAAACAGAAGAGTTCTGTGAAACTGCTTTGTGTAGTATGAATCCAACTCACAGAGTTGGACACTTCCTTTGAAAGAGCTGTTTTGAAACACTCTTTTTGTAGAATCTGCAAGTGTTCATTTGGAGCGCTTTGAGGCCTATGGTGGAAAAGGAAATATCTTCACGTATAAACCAGGCAGAAGCATTCTCAGAAACGTCTTTATGATGTGTGCATTCGACTCGGAGAGATAAGCCTTCCTTTTGTTAGAGCAGTTTTGCAACTGTGTTTTTGCAGAATCTGCAAGTGTATATTTGGAGCCCTTTCAGGCCTTCGTTGGAAACGGGAATATCTTCCCATAAAAATTAAACAGAAGCGTTCTGTGAAACTGCTTTGTGAAGTATGAATCCAACTCACAGAGTTGAACACTTCCTTTGAAAGAGCAGTTTTGAAACACTCTTTTTGTAGAAACTGCAATTGTTCGTTTGGAGCGGTTTGAGGCCTATGGTGGAAAAGGAAATATTTTCACATAAAACCTAGACAGAAGCATTCTTTGAAACTTCTTTATGATGTGTGCATTCATCTCACAGAGTTGAACCTTCTTTTTCATGGAGCAATTTGGAAAGAGTCTTTTTGCAGCATCTGCAAGTGGATATTTGGAGCTCTTTCAGGCCTTTGTTAGAAGCGGGAATATCTTCCATAAAAACTGGACAGAAGCATTCTCACAAACTACTTTGTGATGTGTGTGTTCAACTCACAGAGGTGAACCTTTCCTTTGCTAGAGCAGTTATGAAACACTCTTTTTGTAGAATCTGCAAGTGTTCATTTGGAGCGATTTGACGCCTATGGTGGAAAAAAAATATCTTCATATATAAACAAGGCAGAAGCATTCTAAGAAACCTCTTTATGATGTGTGCATTCAACTCAGAGAGATAAGCCTTCCTTTTGATAGAGAAGTTTTGAAACTGAATTTTTGCAGAATCTGCAAGTGGATACTTGGAGCCCTTTCATGGCTTCGTTGGAAACGGGAATTTCTTCCCATAAAAACTAAACAGAAGCGTTCTGTGAAACTGCTTTGTGTAGTATGAATCCAACTCACAGAGTTGAACACTTCCTTTGAAAGAACAGTTTTGAAACACTCTTTTTGTAGAATCTGCAAGTGTTCGTTTGGAGCGCTTTGAGGCCTATGGTGGAAAAGGAAATATCTTCACTTATAAACCAGGCAGAAGCATTCTCAGAAACCTCTTTATGATGTGTGCATTCGACTCGGAGAGATAAGCCTTCCTTTTGTTAGAGCAGTTTTGCAACTGTGTTTTTGCAGAATCTGCAAGTGTATATTTGGAGCCCTTTCAGGCCTTCGTTGGAAACGGGAATATCTTCCCATAAAAACTAAACAGAAGCGTTCTGTGAAACTGCTTTGTGAAGTATAAATCCAACTCACAGAGTTGAACACTTCTTTTGAAAGAGCAGTTTGGAAACACTCTTTTTGTAGAATCTACAAGTGTTCATTTGGAGCGCTTTGAGGCCTATGGTGGAAAAGGAAATATCTTCACATAAAACCTAGACAGAAGCATTCTTTGAAACTTCTTTATGATGTGTGCATTGAACTCACAGAGTTGAACCTTCTTTTTCATGGAGAAATTTGGAAAGAGTCTTTTTGCAGCATTTGCAAGTGGATATTTGGAGCTCTTTCAGGCCTTTGTTAGAAGCGGGAATATCTTCCCATAAAAACTGGACAGAAGCATTCTCACAAACTGCTTTGTGATGTGTGTGTTCAACTCACAGAGGTGAAACTTTCCTTTGCTAGAGCAGTTATGAAACACTCTTTTTGTAGAATCTGCAAGTGTTCATTTGGAGCGATTTGAGGCCTATGGTGGAAAAAGAAATATCTTCATATATAAACAAGGCAGAAGCATTCTCAGAAACCTCTTTATGATGTGTGCATTCAACTCAGAGAGATAAGCCTTCCTTTTGATAGAGAAGTTTTGAAACTGAATTTTTGCAAAATCTGCAAGTGGATATTTGGAGCCCTTTCATGCCTTCGTTGGAAACGGGAATTTCTTCCCATAAAGACTAAACAGAAGCGTGCTGTGAAACTGCTTTGTGTAGTATGAATCCAACTCACAGAGTTGAACACTTCCTTTGAAAGAGCTGTTTTGAAACACTCTTTTTGTAGAATCTGCAAGTGTTCATTTGGAGCGCATTGTGGCCTACGGTGGAAAACGAAATATCTTCACTTATAAACCAGGCAGAAGCATTCTCAGAAACCTCTTTATGATGTGTGTATTCAACTCAGAGAGATAAGCCTTCGTTTCGATAGAGCAGTTTTGAAACTGTGTTTTTGCAGAATCTGCAAGTGGATATTTGGAGCCCTTTCAGGCCTTCGTTGGAAACGGGAATATCTTCCCAAAAAAACTAAACAGAAGCGTTCTGTGAAACTGCTTTGTGTAGTATGAATCCAACTCACAGAGTTGGACACTTCCTTTGAAAGAGCTCTTTCGAAACACTCTTTTTGTAGAATCTGCAAGTGTTCATTTGGAGCGCTTTGAGGCCTATGGTGGAAAAGGAAATATCTTCACTTATAAACCAGGCAGAAGAATTCTCAGAAACCTCTTTATGATGTGTGCATTCAACTCGGAGAGATAAGCCTTCCTTTTGATAGAGCAGTTTTGAAACTGTGTTTTGGCAGAATCTGCAAGTGGATATTTGGAGCCCTTTAAGGCCTTCGTTGGAAACGGGAATATCTTCCCATAAAAACTAAACAGAAGCGTTCTGTGAAACTGCTTTGTGAAGTATGAATCCAACTCACAGAGTTGAACACTTCCTTTGAAAGAGCAGTTTTGAAACACTCTTTTTGTAGAATCTGCAAGTGTTCGTTTGGAGCGCTTTGAGGCCTATGGTGGAAAAGGAAATATCTTCACATAAAACCTAGACAGAAGCATTCTTTGAAACTTCTTTATGATGTGTGCATTCATCTCACAGAGTTGAACCATCCTTATCATGGAGCAGTTTGGAAAGAGTCTTTTTGCGGCATCTGCAAGTGGATATTTGGAGCTCTTTCAGGACTTTGTTAGAAGCGGGAATATCTTCCCATAAAAACTGGACAGAAGCATTCTCACAAACTGCTTTGTGATGTGTGTGTTCAACTCACAGAGTTGAACCTTTCCTTTGCTAGAACACATATGAAACACTCTTTTTGTAGAATCTGCAAGTGTTCATTTGGAGCGCATTGAGGCCTATGGTGGAAAAAGAAATATCTTCATATATAAACAAGGCAGATGCATTCTCAGAAACCTCTTTATGATGTGTGCATTCAACTCAGAGAGATAAGCCTTCCTTTTGATAGAGCAGTTTTGAAACTGTGTTTTTGCAGAATCTGCAAGTGGATATTTGGAGCCCTTTCAGGCCTTCGTTGGAAACGGGAATATCTTCCCAAAAAAACTAAACAGAAGCGTTCTGTGAAACTGCTTTGTGTAGTATGAATGCAACTCAGAGAGTTGGACACTTCCTTTGAAAGAGCTGTTTTGAAACACTCTTTTTGTAGAATCTGCAAGTGTTCATTTGGAGCGCTTTGAGGCCTAAGGTGGAAAAGGAAATATCTTCACTTATAAATCAGGCAGAAGCATTCTCAGAAACCTCTTTATGATGTGTGCATTCAACTCGGAGAGGTAAGCCTTCCTTTTGATAGAGCAGTTTTGAAACTGTGTTTTGGCAGAATCTGCAAGTGGATATTTGGAGCCCTTTCAGGCCTTCGTTGGAAACGGGAATATCTTCCCAAAAAAACTAAACAGAAGCGTTCTGTGAAACTGCTTTGTGTAGTATGAATCCAACTCACAGAGTTGAACACTTCCTTTGAAAGAGCTGTTTTGAAACACTCTTTTTGTAGAATCTGCAAGTGTTCATTTGGAGCGCTTTGAGGCCTATGGTGGAAAAGGAAATATCTTCACTTATAAACCAGGCAGAAGCATTCTCAGAAACCTCTTTATGATGTGTGCATTCAACTCGGAGAGATAAGCCTTCCTTTTGATAGAGCAGTTTTGAAACTGTGTTTTTGCAGAATCTGCAAGTGGATATTTGGAGCCCTTTCAGGCCTTCGTTGGAAACGGGAATATCTTCCCATAAAAACTAAACAGAAGCGTTCTGTGAAACTGCTTTGTGAAGTATAAATCCAACTCACAGAGTTGAACACTTCTTTTGAAAGAGCAGTTTGGAAACACTCTTTTTGTAGAATCTACAAGTGTTCATTTGGAGCGCTTTGAGGCCTATGGTGGAAAAGGAAATATCTTCACATAAAACCTAGACAGAAGCATTCTTTGAAACTTCTTTATGATGTGTGCATTGAACTCACAGATTTGAACCTTCTTTTTCATGGAGCAATTTGGAAAGAGTCTTTTTGCAGCATTTGCAAGTGGATATTTGGAGCTCTTTCAGGCCTTTGTTAGAAGCGGGAATATCTTCCCATAAAAACTGGACAGAAGCATTCTCACAAACTGCTTTGTGATGTGTGTGTTCAACTCACAGAGGTGAAACTTTCCTTTGCTAGAGCAGTTATGCAACACTCTTTTTGTAGAATCTGCAAGTGTTCATTTGGAGCGATTTGAGGCCTATGGTGGAAAAAGAAATATCTTCATATATAAACAAGGCAGAAGCATTCTCAGAAACCTCTTTATGATGTGTGCATTCAACTCAGAGAGATAAGCCTTCCTTTTGATAGAGAAGTTTTGAAACTGAATTTTTGCAGAATCTGCAAGTGGATATTTGGAGCCCTTTCATGCCTTCGTTGGAAACGGGAATTTCTTCCCATAAAAACTAAACAGAAGCGTTCTGTGAAACTGCTTTGTGTAGTATGAATCCAACTCACAGAGTTGAACACTTCCTTTGAAAGAGCTGTTTTGAAACACTCTTTTTGTAGAATCTGCAAGTGTTCATTTGGAGCGCATTGAGGCCTACGGTGGAAAACGAAATATCTTCACTTATAAACCAGGCAGAAGCATTCTCAGAAACCTCTTTATGATGTGTGTATTCAACTCAGAGAGATAAGCCTTCGTTTCGATAGAGCAGTTTTGAAACTGTGTTTTTGCAGAATCTGCAAGTGGATATTTGGAGCCCTTTCAGGCCTTCGTTGGAAACGGGAATATCTTCCCAAAAAAACTAAACAGAAGCGTTCTGTGAAACTGCTTTGTGTAGTATGAATCCAACTCACAGAGTTGGACACTTCCTTTGAAAGAGCTCTTTTGAAACACTCTTTTTGTAGAATCTGCAAGTGTTCATTTGGAGCGCTTTGAGGCCTATGGTGGAAAAGGAAATATCTTCACTTATAAACCAGGCAGAAGCATTCTCAGAAACCTCTTTATGATGTGTGCATTCAACTCGGAGAGATAAGCCTTCCTTTTGATAGAGCAGTTTTGAAACTGTGTTTTGGCAGAATCTGCAAGTGGATATTTGGAGCCCTTTAAGGCCTTCGTTGGAAACGGGAATATCTTCCCATAAAAACTAAACAGAAGCGTTCTGTGAAACTGCTTTGTGAAGTATGAATCCAACTCACAGAGTTGAACACTTCCTTTGAAAGAGCAGTTTTGAAACACTCTTTTTGTAGAATCTGCAAGTGTTCGTTTGGAGCGCTTTGAGGCCTATGGTGGAAAAGGAAATATCTTCACATAAAACCTAGACAGAAGCATTCTTTGAAACTTCTTTATGATGTGTGCATTCATCTCACAGAGTTGAACCATCCTTATCATGGAGCAGTTTGGAAAGAGTCTTTTTGCGGCATCTGCAAGTGGATATTTGGAGCTCTTTCAGGACTTTGTTAGAAGCGGGAATATCTTCCCATAAAAACTGGACAGAAGCATTCTCACAAACTGCTTTGTGATGTGGGTGTTCAACTCACAGAGTTGAACCTTTCCTTTGCTAGAACACATACGAAACACTCTTTTTGTAGAATCTGCAAGTGTTCATTTGGAGCGCATTGAGGACTATGGTGGAAAAAGAAATATCTTCATATATAAACAAGGCAGAAGCATTCTCAGAAACCTCTTTATGATGTGTGCATTCAACTCAGAGAGATAAGCCTTCCTTTTGATAGAGCAGTTTTGAAACTGTGTTTTTGCAGAATCTGCAAGTGGATATTTGGAGCCCTTTCAGGCCTTCGTTGGAAACGGGAATATCTTCCCAAAAAAACTAAACAGAAGCGTTCTGTGAAACTGCTTTGTGTAGTATGAATGCAACTCAGAGAGTTGGACACTTCCTTTGAAAGAGCTGTTTTGAAACACTCTTTTTGTAGAATCTGCAAGTGTTCATTTGGAGCGCTTTGAGGCCTAAGGTGGAAAAGGAAATATCCTCACTTATAAATCAGGCAGAAGCATTCTCAGAAACCTCTTTATGATGTGTGCATTCAACTCGGAGAGATAAGCCTTCCTTTTGATAGAGCAGTTTTGAAACTGTGTTTTGGCAGAATCTGCAAGTGGATATTTGGAGCCCTTTCAGGCCTTCGTTGGAAACGGGAATATCTTCCCATAAAAACTAAACAGAAGCGTTCTGTGAAACTGCTTTGTGAAGTATGAATCCAACTCACAGAGTTGAACACTTCCTTTGAAAGAGCAGTTTTGAAACACTCTTTTTGTAGAATCTGCAAGTGTTCGTTTGGAGCGCTTTGAGGCCTATGGTGGAAAAGGAAATATCTTCACATAAAACCTAGACAGAAGCATTCTTTGAAACTTCTTTATGATGTGTGCACTCATCTCACAGAGTTGAACCTTCCTTATCATGGAGCAGTTTGGAAAGAGTCTTTTTGCAGCATCTGCAAGTGGATATTTGGAGCTCTTTCAGGTCTTTGTTAGAAGCGGGAATATCTTCCCATAAAAACTGGACAGAAGCATTCTCACAAACTGCTTTGTGATGTGTGTGTTCAACTCACAGAGTTGAACCTTTCCTTTGCTAGAACACATATGAAACACTCTTTTTGTAGAATCTGCAAGTGTTCATTTGGAGCGCATTGAGGACTATAGTGGAAAAAGAAATATCTTCATATATAAACAAGGCAGAAGCATTCTCAGAAACCTCTTTATGATGTGTGCATTCAACTCAGAGAGATAAGCCTTCCTTTTGATAGAGCAGTTTTGAAACTGTGTTTTTGCAGAATCTGCAAGTGGATATTTGGAGCCCTTTCAGGCCTTCGTTGGAAACGGGAATATCTTCCCAAAAAAACTAAACAGAAGCGTTCTGTGAAACTGCTTTGTGTAGTATGAATGCAACTCAGAGAGTTGGACACTTCCTTTGAAAGAGCTGTTTTGAAACACTCTTTTTGTAGAATCTGCAAGTGTTCATTTGGAGCGCTTTGAGGCCTAAGGTGGAAAAGGAAATATCTTCACTTATAAATCAGGCAGAAGCATTCTCAGAAACCTCTTTATGATGTGTGCATTCAACTCGGAGAGATAAGCCTTCCTTTTGATAGAGCAGTTTTGAAACTGTGTTTTGGCAGAATCTGCAAGTGGATATTTGGAGCCCTTTCAGGCCTTCGTTGGAAACGGGAATATCTTCCCAAAAAAACTAAACAGAAGCGTTCTGTGAAACTGCTTTGTGTAGTATGAATCCAACTCACAGAGTTGAACACTTCCTTTGAAAGAGCTGTTTTGAAACACTCTTTTTGTAGAATCTGCAAGTGTTCATTTGGAGCGCTTTGAGGCCTATGGTGGAAAAGGAAATATCTTCACTTATAAACCAGGCAGAAGCATTCTCAGAAACCTCTTTATGATGTGTGCATTCAACTCGGAGAGATAAGCCTTCCTTTTGATAGAGCAGTTTTGAAACTGTGTTTTTGCAGAATCTGCAAGTGGATATTTGGAGCCCTTTCAGGCCTTCGTTGGAAACGGGAATATCTTCCCATAAAAACTAAACAGAAGCGTTCTGTGAAACTGCTTTGTGAAGTATAAATCCAACTCACAGAGTTGAACACTTCTTTTGAAAGAGCAGTTTGGAAACACTCTTTTTGTAGAATCTACAAGTGTTCATTTGGAGCGCTTTGAGGCCTATGGTGGAAAAGGAAATATCTTCACATAAAACCTAGACAGAAGCATTCTTTGAAACTTCTTTATGATGTGTGCATTGAACTCACAGAGTTGAACCTTCTTTTTCATGGAGCAATTTGGAAAGAGTCTTTTTGCAGCATTTGCAAGTGGATATTTGGAGCTCTTTCAGGCCTTTGTTAGAAGCGGGAATATCTTCCCATAAAAACTGGACAGAAGCATTCTCACAAACTGCTTTGTGATGTGTGTGTTCAACTCACAGAGGTGAAACTTTCCTTTGCTAGAGCAGTTATGAAACACTCTTTTTGTAGAATCTGCAAGTGTTCATTCGGAGCGATTTGAGGCCTATGGTGGAAAAAGAAATATCTTCATATATAAACAAGGCAGAAGCATTCTCAGAAACCTCTTTATGATGTGTGCATTCAACTCGGAGAGATAAGCCTTCCTTTTGATAGAGCAGTTTTGAAACTGTATTTTTGCAGAATCTGCAAGTGGATATTTGGAGCTCTTTCATGCCTTCGTTGGAAACGGGAATTTCTTCCCATAAAAACTAAACAGAAGCGTTCTGTGAAACTGCTTTGTGTAGTATGAATCCAACTCACAGAGTTGAACACTTCCTTTGAAAGAGCAGTTTTGAAACACTCTTTTTGTAGAATCTGCAAGTGTTCGTTTGGAGCGCTTTGAGGCCTATGGTGGAAAAGGAAATATCTTCACACAAAACTTAGACAGAAGCATTCTTTGAAACTTCTTTATGATGTGTGCATTCATCTCACAGAGTTGAACCTTCCTTATCATGGAGCAGTTTGGAAAGAGTCTTTTTGCGGCATCTGCAAGTGGATATTTGGAGCTCTTTCAGGCCTTTGTTAGAAGCGGGAATATCTTCCCATAAAAACTGGACAGAAGCATTCTCACAAACTGCTTTGTGATGTGTGTGTTCAACTCACAGAGTTGAACCTTTCCTTTGCTAGAACACTTATGAAACACTCTTTTTGTAGAATCTGCAAGTGTTCATTTGGAGCGCATTGAGGCCTATGGTGGAAAAAGAAATATCTTCATATATAAACAAGGCAGAAGCATTCTCAGAAACCTCTTTATGATGTGTGCATTCAACTCAGAGAGATAAGCCTTCCTTTTGATAGAGCAGTTTTGAAACTGTGTTTTTGCAGAATCTGCAAGTGGATACTTGGAGCCCTTTCAGGCCTTCGTTGGAAACGGGAATATCTTCCCAAAAAAACTAAACAGAAGCGTTCTGTGAAACTGCTTTGTGTAGTATGAATGCAACTCACAGAGTTGGACACTTCCTTTGAAAGAGCTGTTTTGAAACACTCTTTTTGTAGAATCTGCAAGTGTTCATTTGGAGCGCTTTGAGGCCTAAGGTGGAAAAGGAAATATCTTCACTTATAAATCAGGCAGAAGCATTCTCAGAAACCTCTTTATGATGTGTGCATTCAACTCGGAGAGATAAGCCTTCCTTTTGATAGAGCAGTTTTGAAACTGTGTTTTGGCAGAATCTGCAAGTGGATATTTGGAGCCCTTTCAGTCCTTCGTTGGAAACGGGAATATCTTCCCAAAAAAACTAAACAGAAGCGTTCTGTGAAACTGCTTTGTGTAGTATGAATCCAACTCACAGTGTTGAACACTTCCTTTGAAAGGGCTGTTTTGAAACACTTTTTTTGTAGAATCTGCAAGTGTTCATTTGGAGCGCTTTGAGGCCTATGGTGGAAAAGGAAATATCTTCACTTATAAATCAGGCAGAAGCATTCTCAGAAACCTCTTTATGATGTGTGCATTCGACTCGGAGAGATAAGCCTTCCTTTTGTTAGAGCAGTTTTGAAACTGTGTTTTTGCAGAATCTGCAAGTGGATATTTGGAGCCCTTTCAGGCCTTCGTTGGAAACGGGAATATCTTCCCATAAAAATTAAACAGAAGCGTTCTGTGAAACTGCTTTGTGAAGTATGAATCCAACTCACAGAGTTGAACACTTCTTTTGAAAGAGCAGTTTTGAAACACTCTTTTTGTAGAATCTACCAGTGTTCATTTGGAGCGCTTTGAGGCATATGGTGGAAAAAGAAATATCTTCACATAAAACCTAGACAGAAGCATTCTTTGAAACTTCTTTATGATGTGTGCATTCAACTCACAGAGTTGAACTTTCCTTTTCATGGAGCAGTTTGGAAAGAGTCTTTTTGCAGCATCTGCAAGTGGATATTTGGAGATCTTTCAGGCCTTTGTTAGAAGCGGGAATATCTTCCCCTAAAAACTGGACAGAAGCATTCTCACAAACTGCTTTGTGATGTGTGTGTTCAACTCACAGAGGTGAACCTTTCCTTTGCTAGAGCAGTTATGAAACACTCTTTTTGTAGAATCTGCAAGTGTTCATTTGGAGCGATTTGAGGCCTATGGTGGAAAAAGAAATATCTTCATATATAAACAAGGCAGAAGCATTCTCAGAAACCTCTTTATGATGTGTGCATTCAACTCAGAGAGATAAGCCTTCCTTTTGATAGAGCAGTTTTGAAACTGTGTTTTTGCAGAATCTGCAAGTGGATATTTGGAGCCCTTTCAGGCCTTCGTTGGAAACGGGAATATCTTCCCAAAAAAACTAAACAGAAGCGTTCTGTGAAACTGCTTTGTGTAGTATGAATGCAACTCACAGAGTTGGACACTTCCTTTGAAAGAGCTGTTTTGAAACACTCTTTTTGTAGAATCTGCAAGTGTTCATTTGGAGCGCTTTGAGGCCTATGGTGGAAAAGGAAATATCTTCACTTATAAACCAGGCAGAAGCATTCTCAGAAACCTCTTTATGATGTGTGCATTCGACTCGGAGAGATAAGCCTTCCTTTTGATAGAGCAGTTTTGCAACTGTGTTTTGGCAGAATCTGCAAGTGTATATTTGGAGCCCTTTCAGGCCTTCGTTGGAAACGGGAATATCTTCCCATAAAAATTAAACAGAAGCGATCTGTGAAACTGCTTTGTGAAGTATGAATCCAACTCACAGAGTTGAACACTTCTTTTGAAAGAGCAGTTTTGAAACACTCTTTCTGTAGAATCTACAAGTGTTCATTTGGAGCGCTTTGAGGCATATTGTGGAAAAAGAAATATCGTCACATAAAACCTAGACAGAAGCATTCTTTGAAACTTCTTTATGATGTGTGCATTCAACTCACAGAGTTGAACTTTCCTTTTCATGGAGCAGTTTGGAAAGAGTCTTTTTGCAGCATCTGCAAGTGGATATTTGGAGCTCTTTCAGGCCTTTGTTAGAAGCGGGAATATCTTCCCATAAAAACTGGACAGAAGCATTCTCACAAACTGCTTTGTGATGTGTGTGTTCAACTCACAGAGGTGAACCTTTCCTTTGCTAGAGCAGTTATGAAACACTCTTTTTGTAGAATCTGCAAGTGTTCATTTGGAGCGATTTGAGGCCTATGGTGGAAAAAGAAATATCTTCATATATAAACAAGGCAGAAGCATTCTCAGAAACCTCTTTATGATGTGTGCATTCAACTCAGAGAGATAAGCCTTCCTTTTGATAGAGCAGTTTTGAAACTGTGTTTTTGCAGAATCTGCAAGTGGATATTTGGAGCCCTTTCAGGCCTTCGTTGGAAACGGGAATATCTTCCCAAAAAAACTAAACAGAAGCGTTCTGTGAAACTGCTTTGTGTAGTATGAATCCAACTCACAGAGTTGAACACTTCCTTTGAAAGAGCTGTTTTGAAACACTCTTTTTGTAGAATCTGCAAGTGTTCATTTGGAGCGCTTTGAGGCCTATGGTGGAAAAGGAAATATCTTCACTTATAAAGCAGGCAGAAGCATTCTCAGAAACCTCTTTATGATGTGTGCATTCAACTCGGAGAGATAAGCTTTCCTTTTGATAGAGCAGTTTTGAACCTGTGTTCTTGCAGAATCTGCAAGTGGATATTTGGAGCCCTTTCAGGCCTTCGTTGGAAACGGGAATATCTTCCCATAAAAACTAAACAGAAGCGTTCTGTGAAACTGCTTTGTGAAGTATAAATCCAACTCACAGAGTTGAACACTTCTTTTGAAAGAGCAGTTTGGAAACACTCTTTTTGTAGAATCTACAAGTGTTCATTTGGAGCGCTTTGAGGCCTATGGTGGAAAAGGAAATATCTTCACATAAAACCTAGACAGAAGCATTCTTTGAAACTTCTTTATGATGTGTGCATTGAACTCACAGAGTTGAACCTTCTTTTTCATGGAGCAATTTGGAAAGAGTCTTTTTGCAGCATCTGCAAGTGGATATTTGGAGCTCTTTCAGGCCTTTGTTAGAAGCGGGAATATCTTCACATAAAAACTGCACAGAAGCATTCTCACAAACTGCTTTGTGATGTGTGTGTTCAACTCACAGAGGTGAACCTTTCCTTTGCTAGAGCAGTTATGAAACACTCTTTTTGTAGAATCTGCAAGTGTTCATTTGGAGCGATTTGAGGCCTATGGTGGAAAAAGAAATATCTTCATATATAAACAAGGCAGAAGCATTCTCAGAAACCTCTTTATGATGTGTGCATTCAACTCAGAGAGATAAGCCTTCCTTTTGATAGAGAAGTTTTGAAACTGAATTTTTGCAGAATCTGCAAGTGGATATTTGGAGCCCTTTCATGCCTTCGTTGGAAACGGGAATTTCTTCCCATAAAAACTAAACAGAAGCGTTCTGTGAAACTGCTTTGTGTAGTATGAATCCAACTCACAGAGTTGAACACTTCCTTTGAAAGAACAGTTTTGAAACACTCTTTTTGTAGAATCTGCAAGTGTTCGTTTGGAGCGCTTTGAGGCCTATGGTGGAAAAGGAAATATCTTCACATAAAACTTAGACAGAAGCATTCTTTGAAACTTCTTTATGATGTGTGCATTCATCTCACAGAGTTGAACCTTCCTTATCATGGAGCAGTTTGGAAAGAGTCTTTTTGCGGCATCTGCAAGTGGATATTTGGAGCTCTTTCAGGCCTTTGTTAGAAGCGGGAATATCTTCTCATAAAAACTGGACAGAAGCATTCTCACAAAGTGCTTTGTGATGTGTGTGTTCAACTCACGGAGTTGAACCTTTCCTTTGCTAGAACACTTATGAAACACTCTTTTTGTAGAATCTGCAAGTGTTCATTTGGAGCGCATTGAGGCCTATGGTGGAAAAAGAAATATCTTCATATATAAACAAGGGAGAAGCATTCTCAGAAACCTCTTTATGATGTGTGTATTCAACTCAGAGAGATAAGCCTTCCTTTTGATAGAGCAGTTTTGAAACTGTGTTTTGGCAGAATCTGCAAGTGGATATTTGGAGCCCTTTCAGGCCTTCGTTGGAAACGGGAATATCTTCTCATAAAAACTAAACAGAAGCGTTCTGTGAAACTGCTTTGTGAAGTATGAATCCAACTCACAGAGTTGAACACTACCTTTGAAAGAGCAGTTTTGAAACACTCTTTTTGTAGAATCTGCAAGTGTTCGTTTGGAGCGCTTTGAGGCCTATGGTGGAAAAGGAAATATCTTCACATAAAACCTAGATAGAAGCATTCTTTGAAACTTCTTTATGATGTGTGCACTCATCTCACAGAGTTGAACCTTCCTTATCATGGAGCAGTTTGGAAAGAGTCTTTTTGCGGCATCTGCAAGTGGATATTTGGAGCTCTTTCAGGCCTTTGTTAGAAGCGGGAATATCTTCCCATAAAAACTGGACAGAAGCATTCTCACAAACTGCTTTGTGATGTGTGTGTTCAACTCACAGAGTTGAACCTTTCCTTTGCTAGAACACTTATGAAACACTCTTTTTGTAGAATCTGCAAGTGTTCATTTGGAGCGCCTTGAGGCCTATGGTGGAAAAAGAAATATCTTCATATATAAACAAGGGAGAAGCATTCTCAGAAACCTCTTTATGATGTGTGTATTCAACTCAGAGAGATAAGCCTTCCTTTCGATAGAGCAGTTTTGAAACTGTGTTTTTGCAGAATCTGCAAGTGGATATTTGGAGCCCTTTCAGGCCTTCGTTGGAAACGGGAATATCTTCCCATAAAAACTAGACAGAAGCATTCTCACAAACTGCTTTGTGATGTGTGTGTTCAACTCACAGAGTTGAACCTTTCCTTTGCTAGAACACTTATGAAACACTCTTTTTGTAGAATCTGCAAGTGTTCATTTGGAACGCATTGAGGCCTATGGTGGAAAAAGAAATATCTTCATATATAAACAAGGGAGAAGCATTCTCAGAAACCTCTTTATGATGTGTGTATTCAACTCAGAGAGATAAGCCTTCCTTTTGATAGAGCAGTTTGAAACTGTGTTTTTCTAGAATCTGCAAGTGGATATTTGGAGCCCTTTCTGGCCTTCGTTGGAAACGGGAATATCTTCCCAGAAAAACTAAACAGAAGCGTTCTGTGAAACTGCTTTGTGTAGTATGAATCCAACTCACAGAGTTGGACACTTCCTTTGAAAGAGTTCTTTTGAAACACTCTTTTTGTAGAATCTGCAAGTGTTCATTTGGAGCGCTTTGAGGCCTATTGTGGAAAAGGAAATATCTTCACTTATAAACCAGGCAGAAGCATTCTCAGAAACCTCTTTATGATGTGTGCATTCAACTCGGAGAGATAAGCCTTCCTTTTGATAGAGCAGTTTTGAAACTGTGTTTTGGCAGAATCTGCAAGTGGATATTTGGAGCCCTTTCAGGCCTTCGTTGGAAACGGGAATATCTTCCCAAAAAGACTAAACAGAAGAGTTCTGTGAAACTGCTTTGAGTAGTATGAATCCAACTCACAGAGTTGAACACTTCCTTTGAAAGAGCTGTTTTGAAACACTCTTTTTGTTGAATCTGCAAGTGTTCATTTGGAGCGCTTTGAGGCCTATGGTGGAAAAGGAAATATCTTCACTTATAAACCAGACAGAAGCATTCTCAGAAACCTCTTTATGATGTGTGCATTCAACTCGGAGAGATAAGCCTTCCTTTTGATAGAGCAGTTTTGAAACTGTATTTTGGCAGAATCTGCAAGTGGATATTTGGAGCCCTTTCAGGCCTTCGTTGGAAACGGGAATATCTTCCCATAAAAACTAAACAGAAGCGTTCTGTGAAACTGCTTTGTGAAGTATGAATCCAACTCACAGAGCTGAACACTTCCTTTGAAAGAGCAGTTTTGAAACACTCTTTTTGTAGAATCTGCAAGTGTACGTTTGGAGCGCTTTGAGGCCTATGGTGGAAAAGGAAATATCTTCACATAAAACATAGACAGAAGCATTCTTTGAAACTTCTTTATGATGTGTGCACTCATCTCACAGAGTTGAACCTTCCTTATCATGGAGCAGTTTGGAAAGAGTCTTTTTGCAGCATCTGCAAGTGGATATTTGGAGCTCTTTCAGGCCTTTGTTAGAAGCGGGAATATCTTCCCATAAAAACTGGACAGAAGCATTCTCACAAACTGCTTTGTGATGTGTGTGTTCAACTCACAGAGTTGAACCTTTCCTTTGCTAGAACACCTATGAAACACTCTTTTTGTAGAATCTGCAAGTGTTCATTTGGAGCGCATTGAGGCCTATGGTGGAAAAAGAAATATCTTCATATATAAACAAGGGAGAAGCATTCTCAGAAACCTCTTTATGATGTGTGCATTCAACTCGGAGAGATAAGCCTTCCTTTTGATAGAGCAGTTTTGAAACTGTGTTTTTGCAGAATCTGCAAGTGGATATTTGGAGCCCTTTCAGGCCTTCGTTGGAAAAGGGAATATCTTCCCATAAAAACTAAACAGAAGAGTTCTGTGAAACTGCTTTGTGTAGTATGAATCCAACTCACAGAGTTGGACACTTCCTTTGAAAGAGCTGTTTTGAAACACTCTTTTTGTAGAATCTGCAAGTGTTCATTTGGAGCGCTTTGAGGCCTATGGTGGAAAAGGAAATATCTTCACTTATAAACCAGGCAGAAGCATTCTCAGAAACCTCTTTATGATGTGTGCATTCGACTCGGAGAGATAAGCCTTCCTTTTGATAGAGCAGTTTTGAAACTGTGTTTTTGCAGAATCTGCAAGTGGATATTTGGAGCCCTTTCAGGCCTTCGTTGGAAACGGGAATATCTTCCCATAAAAACTAAACAGAAGAGTTCTGTGAAACTGCTTTGTGTAGTATGAATCCAACTCACAGAGTTGGACACTTCCTTTGAAAGAGCTGTTTTGAAACACTCTTTTGGTAGAATCTGCAAGTGTTCATTTGGAGCGCTTTGAGGCCTATGGTGGAAAAGGAAATATCTTCACTTATAAACCAGGTAGAAGCATTCTCAGAAACCTCTTTATGATGTGTGCATTCAACTTGGAGAGATAAGCCTTCCTTTTGATAGAGCAGTTTTGAAACTGTGTTTTGGCAGAATCTGCAAGTGGATATTTGCAGCCCTTTCAGGCCTTCGTTGGAAACGGGAATATCTTCCCATAAAAACTAAACAGAAGCGTTCTGTGAAACTGCTTTGTGAAGTATAAATCCAACTCACAGAGTTGAACACTTCTTTTGAAAGAGCAGTTTGGAAACACTCTTTTTGTAGAATCTACAAGTGTTCATTTGGAGCGCTTTGAGGCCTATGGTGGAAAAGGAAATATCTTCACATAAAACCTAGACAGAAGCATTCTTTGAAACTTCTTTATGATGTGTGCATTCAACTCACAGAGTTGAACCTTCTTTTTCATGGAGCAATTTGGAAAGAGTCTTTTTGCAGCATCTGCAAGTGGATATTTGGAGCTCTTTCAGGCCTTTGTTAGAAGCGGGAATATCTTCCCATAAAAACTGGACAGAAGCATTCTCACAAACTGCTTTGTGATGTGTGTGTTCAACTCACAGAGGTGAACCTTTCCTTTGCTAGAGCAGTTATGAAACACTCTTTTTGTAGAATCTGCAAGTGTTCATTTGGAGCGATTTGAGGCCTACGGTGGAAAAAGAAATATCTTCATATATAAACAAGGCAGAAGCATTCTCAGAAACCTCTTTATGATGTGTGCATTCAACTCAGAGAGATAAGCCTTCCTTTTGATAGAGCAGTTTTGAAACTGTATTTTTGCAGAATCTGCAAGTGGATATTTGGAGCTCTTTCATGCCTTGGTTGGAAACGGGAATTTCTTCCCATAAAAACTAAACAGAAGCGTTCTGTGAAACTGCTTTGTGTAGTATGAATCCACCTCACAGAGTTGAACACTTCCTTTGAAGGAGCAGTTTTGAAACACTCTTTTTGTAGAACCTGCAAGTGTTCGTTTGGAGCGCTTTGAGGCCTATGGTGGAAAAGGAAATATCTTCACATAAAACTTAGACAGAAGCATTCTTTAAAACTTCTTTATGATGTGTGCATTCATCTCACAGAGTTGAACCTTCCTTATCATGGAGCAGTTTGGAAAGAGTCTTTTTGCGGCATCTGCAAGTGGATATTTGGAGCTCTTTCAGGCCTTTGTTAGAAGCGGGAATATCTTCCCATAAAAACTGGACAGAAGCATTCTCAAAAACTGCTTTGTGATGTGTGTGTTCAACTCACAGAGTTGAACCTTTCCTTTGCTAGAACACTTATGAAACACTCTTTTTGTAGAATCTGCAAGTGTTCATTTGGAGCGCATTGAGGCCTATGGTGGAAAAAGAAATATCTTCATATATAAACAAGGGAGAAGCATTCTCAGAAACCTCTTTATGATGTGTGTATTCAACTCAGAGAGATAAGCCTTCCTTTTGTTAGAGCAGTTTTGAAACTGTGTTTTGGCAGAATCTGCAAGTGTATATTTGGAGCCCTTTCAGGCCTTCGTTGGAAACGGGAATATCTTCCCATAAAAATTAAAAAGAAGCGTTCTGTGAAACTGCTTTGTGAAGTATGAATCCAACTCACAGAGTTGAACACTTCTTTTGAAAGAGCAGTTTTGAAACACTCTTTTTGTAGAATCTACAAGTGTTCATTTGGAGCGCTTTGAGGCATATGGTGGAAAAAGTAATATCGTCACATAAAACCTAGACAGAAGCATTCTTTGAAACTTCTTTATGATGTGTGCATTCAACTCACAGAGTTGAACTTTCCTTTTCATGGAGCAGTTTGGAAAGAGTCTTTTTGCAGCATCTGCAAGTGGATATTTGGAGCTCTTTCAGGCCTTTGTTAGAAGCGGGAATATCTTCCCATAAAAACTGGACAGAAGCATTCTCACAAACTGCTTTGTGATGTGTGTGTTCAACTCACAGAGGTGAACCTTTCCTTTGCTAGAGCAGTTATGAAACACTCTTTTTGTAGAATCTGCAAGTGTTCATTTGGAGCGATTTGAGGCCTATGGTGGAAAAAGAAATATCTTCATATATAAACAAGGCAGAAGCATTCTCAGAAACCTCTTTATGATGTGTGCATTCAACTCAGAGAGATAAGCCTTCCTTTTGATAGAGCAGTTTTGAAACTGTGTTTTTGCAGAATCTGCAAGTGGATACTTGGAGCCCTTTCAGGCCTTCGTTGGAAACGGGCATATCTTCCCAAAAAAACTAAACAGAAGCGTTCTGTGAAACTGCTTTGTGTAGTATGAATGCAACTCACAGAGTTGGACACTTCCTTTCAAAGAGCTGTTTTGAAACACTCTTTTTGTAGAATCTGCAAGTGTTCATTTGGAGCGCTTTGAGGCCTAAGGTGGAAAAGGAAATATCTTCACTTATAAATCAGGCAGAAGCATTCTCAGAAACCTCTTTATGATGTGTGCATTCAACTCAGAGAGATAAGCCTTCCTTTTGATAGAGCAGTTTTGAAACTGTGTTTTTGCAGTATCTGCAAGTGGATATTTGGAGCCCTTTCAGGCCTTCGTTGGAAACGGGAATATCTTCCCAAAAAAACTTAACAGAAGCGTTCTGTGAAACTGCTTTGTGTAGTATGAATGCAACTCACAGAGTTGGACACTTCCTTTGAAAGAGCTGTTTTGAAACACTCTTTTTGTAGAATCTGCAACTGTTCATTTGGAGCGCTTTGAGGCCTAAGGTGGAAAAGGAAATATCTTCACTTATAAATCAGGCAGAAGCATTCTCAGAAACCTCTTTATGATGTGTGCATTCAACTCGGAGAGATAAGCCTTCCTTTTGATAGAGCAGTTTTGAAACTGTGTTTTGGCAGAATCTGCAAGTGGATATTTGGAGCCCTTTCAGGCCTTCGTTGGAAACGGGAATATCTTCCCATAAAAACTAAACAGAAGCGTTCTGTGAAACTGCTTTGTGAAGGATAAATCCAACTCACAGAGTTGAACACTTCTTTTGAAAGAGCAGTTTGGAAACACTCTGTTTGTAGTATCTACAAGTGTTCATTTGGAGAGCTTTGAGGCCTATGGTGGAAAAGGAAATATCTTCACATAAAACCTAGACAGAAGCATTCTTTGAAACTTCTTTATGATGTGTGCATTCATCTCACAGAGTTGAACCTTCCTTATCATGGAGCAGTTTGGAAAGAGTCTTTTTGCGGCATCTGCAAGTGGATATTTGGAGCTCTTTCAGGCCTTTGTTAGAAGCGGGAATATCTTCCCATAAAAACTGGACAGAAGCATTCTCACAAACTGCTTTGTGATGTGTGTGTTCAACTCACAGAGTTGAACCTTTCCGTTGCTAGAACACTTATCAAACACTCTTTTTGTAGAATCTGCAAGTGTTCATTTGGAGCGCATTGAGGCCTATGGTGGAAAAAGAAATATCTTCATATATAAACAAGGGAGAAGCATTCTCAGAAACCTCTTTATGATGTGTGTATTCAACTCCGAGAGATAAGCCTTCCTTTCGATAGAGCAGTTTTGAAACTGTGTTTTTGCAGAATCTGCAAGTGGATATTTGGGGCCTTTCAGGCCTTCGTTGGAAACGGGAATATCTTCCCAAAAAAACTAAACAGAAGCGTTCTGTGAAACTGCTTTGTGTAGTATGAATCCAACTCACAGAGTTGGACACTTCCTTTGAAAGAGCTCTTTTGAAACACTCTTTTTGTAGAATCTGCAAGTGTTCATTTGGAGCGCTTTGAGGCCTATTGTGGAAAAGGAAATATCTTCACTTATAAACCAGGCAGAAGCATTCTCAGAAACCTCTTTATGATGTGGGCATTCAACTCGGAGAGATAAGCCTTCCTTTTGATAGAGCAGTTTTGAAACTGTGTTTTTGCAGAATCTGCAAGTGGATATTTGGAGCCCTTTCAGGCCTTCGTTGGAAAAGGGAATATCTTCCCATAAAAACTAAACAGAAGAGTTCTGTGAAACTGCTTTGTGTAGTATGAATGCAACTCACAGAGTTGGACACTTCTTTTGAAAGAGCTGTTTTGAAACACTCTTTTTGTAGAATCTGCAAGTGTTCATTTGGAGCGCTTTGAGGCCTATTGTGGAAAAGGAAATATCTTCACTTATAAACCAGGCAGAAGCATTCTCAGAAACCCCTTTATGATGTGGGCATTCAACTCGGAGAGATAAGCCTTCCTTTTGATAGAGCAGTTTTGAAACTGTGTTTTTGCAGAATCTGCAAGTGGATATTTGGAGCCCTTTCAGCCCTTCGTTGGAAAAGGGAATATCTTCCCATAAAAACTAAACAGAAGAGTTCTGTGAAACTGCTTTGTGTAGTATGAATGCAACTCACAGAGTTGGACACTTCCTTTGAAAGAGCTGTTTTGAAACACTCTTTTTGTAGAATCTGCAAGTGTTCATTTGGAGCGCTGTGAGGCCTATGGTGGAAAAGGAAATATCTTCACTTATAAACCAGGCAGAAGCATTCTCAGAAACCTCTTTATGATGTGTGCATTCAACTCGGAGAGATAAGCCTTCCTTTTGATAGAGCAGTTTTGAAACTGTGTTTTGGCAGAATCTGCAAGTGGATATTTGGAGCCCTTTCAGGCCTTCGTTGGAAACGGTAATATCTTCCCATGAAAACTAAACAGAAGCGTTCTGTGAAACTGCTTTGTGAAGTATGAATCCAACTCACAGAGTTGAACACTTCCTTTGAAAGAGCAGTTTTGAAACACTCTTTTTGTAGAATCTGCAAGTGTTCGTTTGGAGCGCTTTGAGGCCTATGGTGGAAAAGGAAATATCTTCACATAAAACCTAGACAGAAGCATTCTTTGAAACTTCTTTATGATGTGTGCATTCAACTCACAGAGTTGAACCTTCCTTATCATGGAGCAGTTTGGAAAGAGTCTTTTTGCGGCATCTGCAAGTGGATATTTGGAGCTCTTTCAGGCCTTTGTTAGAAGCGGGAATATCTTCCCATAAAAACTGGACAGAAGCATTCTCACAAACTGCTTTGTGATGTGTGTGTTCAACTCACAGAGGTGAACCTTTCCTTTGCTAGAGCAGTTATGAAACACTCTTTTTGTAGAATCTGCAAGTGTTCATTTGGAGCAATTTGAGGCCTATGGTGGAAAAAGAAATATCTTCATATATAAACAAGGCAGAAGCATTCTCAGAAACCTCTTTATGATGTGTGCATTCAACTCAGAGAGATAAGCCTTCCTTTTGATAGAGCAGTTTTGAAACTGTGTTTTTGCAGAATCTGCAAGTGGATACTTGGAGCCCTTTCAGGCCTTCGTTGGAAACGGGAATATCTTCCCAAAAAAACTAAACAGAAGCGTTCTGTGAAACTGCTTTGTGTAGTATGAATGCAACTCACAGAGTTGGACACTTCCTTTCAAAGAGCTGTTTTGAAACACTCTTTTTGTAGAATCTGCAAGTGTTCATTTGGAGCGCTTTGAGGCCTAAGGTGGAAAAGGAAATATCTTCACTTATAAATCAGGCAGAAGCATTCTCAGAAACCTCTTTATGATGTGTGCATTCAACTCAGAGAGATAAGCCTTCCTTTTGATAGAGCAGTTTTGAAACTGTGTTTTTGCAGAATCTGCAAGTGGATATTTGGAGCCCTTTCAGGCCCTCGTTGGAAACGGGAATATCTTCCCAAAAAAACTAAACAGAAGCGTTCTGTGAAACTGCTTTGTGTAGTATGAATGCAACTCACAGAGTTGGACACTTCCTTTGAAAGAGCTGTTTTGAAACACTCTTTTTGTAGAATCTGCAAGTGTTCATTTGGAGCGCTTTGAGGCCAAAGGTGGAAAAGGAAATATCTTCACTTATAGATCAGGCAGAAGCATTCTCAGAAACCTCTTTATGATGTGTGCATTCAACTCGGAGAGATAAGCCTTCCTTTTGATAGAGCAGTTTTGAAACTGTGTTTTTGCAGAATCTGCAAGTGGATATTTGGAGCCCTTTCAGGCCTTCGTTGGAAACGGGAATATCTTCCCATAAAAACTAAACAGAAGCGTTCTGTGAAACTGCTTTGTGAAGGATAAATCCAACTCACAGAGTTGAACACTTCTTTTGAAAGAGCAGTTTGGAAACACTCTTTTTGTAGTATATACAAGTGTTCATTTGGAGAGCTTTGAGGCCTATGGTGGAAAAGGAAATATCTTCACATAAAACCTAGACAGAAGCATTCTTTGAAACTTCTTTATGATGTGTGCATTCATCTCACAGAGTTGAACCTTCCTTATCATGGAGCAGTTTGGAAAGAGTCTTTATACGGCATCTGCAAGTGGATATTTGGAGCTCTTTCAGGCCTTTGTTAGAAGCGGGAATATCTTCCCATAAAAACTGGACAGAAGCATTCTCACAAACTGCTTTGTGATGTGTGTGTTCAACTCACAGAGTTGAACCTTTCCTTTGCTAGAACACTTATGAAACACTCTTTTTGTAGAATCTGCAAGTGTTCATTTGGAGCGCATTTAGGCCTATGGTGGAAAAAGAAATATCTTCATATATAAACAAGGGAGAAGCATTCTCAGAAACCTCTTTATGATGTGTGTATTCAACTCAGAGAGATAAGCCTTCCTTTCGATAGAGCAGTTTTGAAACTGTGTTTTTGCAGAATCTGCAAGTGGATATTTGGAGCCTTTCAGGCCTTCGTTGGAAACGGGAATATCTTCCCAAAAAAACTAAACAGAAGCGTTCTGTGAAACTGCTTTGTGTAGTATGAATCCAACTCACAGAGTTGGACACTTCCTTTGAAAGAGCTCTTTTGAAACACTCTTTTTGTAGAATCTGCAAGTGTTCATTTGGAGCGCTTTGAGGCCTATTGTGGAAAAGGAAATATCTTCAATTATAAACCAGGCAGAAGCATTCTCAGAAACCTCTTTATGATGTGGGCATTCAACTCGGAGAGATAAGCCTTCCATTTGATAGAGCAGTTTTGAAACTGTGTTTTTGCAGAATCTGCAAGTGGATATTTGGAGCCCTTTCAGGCCTTCGTTGGAAAAGGGAATATCTTCCCATAAAAACTAAACAGAAGAGTTCTGTGAAACTGCTTTGTGTAGTATGAATCCAACTCACAGAGTTGGACACTTCCTTTGAAAGAGCTGTTTTGAAACACTCTTTTTGTAGAATCTGCAAGTGTTCATTTGGAGCGCTTTGAGGCCTATGGTGGAAAAGGAAATATCTTCACTTATAAACCAGGCAGAAGCATTCTCAGAAACCTCTTTATGATGTGTGCATTCAACTCGGAGAGATAAGCCTTCCTTTTGATAGAGCCGTTTTGAAACTGTGTTTTGGCAGAATCTGCAAGTGGATATTTGGAGCCCTTTCAGGCCTTCGTTGGAAACGGTAATATCTTCCCATGAAAACTAAACAGAAGCGTTCTGTGAAACTGCTTTGTGAAGTATGAATCCAACTCACAGAGTTGAACACTTCCTTTGAAAGAGCAGTTTTGAAACACTCTTTTTGTAGAATCTGCAAGTGTTCGTTTGGAGCGCTTTGAGGCCTATGGTGGAAAAGGAAATATCTTCACATAAAACCTAGACAGAAGCATTCTTTGAAACTTCTTTATGATGTGTGCATTCAACTCACAGAGTTGAACCTTCCTTATCATGGAGCAGTTTGGAAAGAGTCTTTTTGCGGCATCTGCAAGTGGATATTTGGAGCTCTTTCGGGCCTTTGTTAGAAGCGGGAATATCTTCCCATAAAAACTGGACAGAAGCATTCTCACAAACTGCTTTGTGATGTGTGTGTTCAACTCACAGAGGTGAACCTTTCCTTTGCTAGAGCAGTTATGAAACACTCTTTTTGTAGAATCTGCAAGTGTTCATTTGGAGCAATTTGAGGCCTATGGTGGAAAAAGAAATATCTTCATATATAAACAAGGCAGAAGCATTCTCAGAAACCTCTCTATGATGTGTGCATTCAACTCAGAGAGATAAGCCTTCCTTTTGATAGAGCAGTTTTGAAACTGTGTTTTTGCAGAATCTGCAAGTGGATACTTGGAGCCCTTTCAGGCCTTCGTTGGAAACGGGAATATCTTCCCAAAAAAACTAAACAGAAGCGTTATGTGAAACTGCTTTGTGTAGTATGAATGCAACTCACAGAGTTGGACACTTCCTTTCAAAGAGCTGTTTTGAAACACTCTTTTTGTAGAATCTGCAAGTGTTCATTTGGAGCGCTTTGAGGCCTAAGGTGGAAAAGGAAATATCTTCACTTATAAATCAGGCAGAAGCATTCTCAGAAACCTCTTTATGATGTGTGCATTCAACTCAGAGAGATAAGCCTTCCTTTTGATAGAGCAGTTTTGAAACTGTGTTTTTGCAGAATCTGCAAGTGGATATTTGGAGCCCTTTCAGGCCCTCGTTGGAAACGGGAATATCTTCCCAAAAAAACTAAACAGAAGCGTTCTGTGAAACTGCTTTGTGTAGTATGAATGCAACTCACAGAGTTGGACACTTCCTTTGAAAGAGCTGTTTTGAAACACTCTTTTTGTAGAATCTGCAAGTGTTCATTTGGAGCGCTTTGAGGCCAAAGGTGGAAAAGGAAATATCTTCACTTATAGATCAGGCAGAAGCATTCTCAGAAACCTCTTTATGATGTGTGCATTCAACTCGGAGAGATAAGCCTTCCTTTTGATAGAGCAGTTTTGAAACTGTGTTTTTGCAGAATCTGCAAGTGGATATTTGGAGCCCTTTCAGGCCTTCGTTGGAAACGGGAATATCTTCCCATAAAAACTAAACAGAAGCGTTCTGTGAAACTGCTTTGTGAAGGATAAATCCAACTCACAGAGTTGAACACTTCTTTTGAAA
The DNA here is from genome assembly GCF_028885655.2 of Pongo abelii. Classification (NCBI taxonomy): domain Eukaryota; kingdom Metazoa; phylum Chordata; class Mammalia; order Primates; family Hominidae; genus Pongo; species Pongo abelii. The sequence goes on from NC_085928.1 coordinate 47,886,745, forward strand.
GAGCAGTTTGGAAACACTCTTTTTGTAGTATATACAAGTGTTCATTTGGAGAGCTTTGAGGCCTATGGTGGAAAAGGAAATATCTTCACATAAAACCTAGACAGAAGCATTCTTTGAAACTTCTTTATGATGTGTGCATTCATCTCACAGAGTTGAACCTTCCTTATCATGGAGCAGTTTGGAAAGAGTCTTTATACGGCATCTGCAAGTGGATATTTGGAGCTCTTTCAGGCCTTTGTTAGAAGCGGGAATATCTTCCCATAAAAACTGGACAGAAGCATTCTCACAAACTGCTTTGTGATGTGTGTGTTCAACTCACAGAGTTGAACCTTTCCTTTGCTAGAACACTTATGAAACACTCTTTTTGTAGAATCTGCAAGTGTTCATTTGGAGCGCATTGAGGCCTATGGTGGAAAAAGAAATATCTTCATATATAAACAAGGGAGAAGCATTCTCAGAAACCTCTTTATGATGTGTGTATTCAACTCAGAGAGATAAGCCTTCCTTTCGATAGAGCAGTTTTGAAACTGTGTTTTTGCAGAATCTGCAAGTGGATATTTGGAGCCTTTCAGGCCTTCGTTGGAAACGGGAATATCTTCCCAAAAAAACTAAACAGAAGCGTTCTGTGAAACTGCTTTGTGTAGTATGAATCCAACTCACAGAGTTGGACACTTCCTTTGAAAGAGCTCTTTTGAAACACTCTTTTTGTAGAATCTGCAAGTGTTCACTTGGAGCGCTTTGAGGCCTATTGTGGAAAAGGAAATATCTTCAATTATAAACCAGGCAGAAGCATTCTCAGAAACCTCTTTATGATGTGGGCATTCAACTCGGAGAGATAAGCCTTCCACTTGATAGAGCAGTTTTGAAACTGTGTTTTTGCAGAATCTGCAAGTGGATATTTGGAGCCCTTTCAGGCCTTCGTTGGAAAAGGGAATATCTTCCCATAAAAACTAAACAGAAGAGTTCTGTGAAACTGCTTTGTGTAGTATGAATCCAACTCACAGAGTTGGACACTTCCTTTGAAAGAGCTGTTTTGAAACACTCTTTTTGTAGAATCTGCAAGTGTTCATTTGGAGCGCTTTGAGGCCTATGGTGGAAAAGGAAATATCTTCACTTATAAACCAGGCAGAAGCATTCTCAGAAACCTCTTTATGATGTGTGCATTCAACTCGGAGAGATAAGCCTTCCTTTTGATAGAGCCGTTTTGAAACTGTGTTTTGGCAGAATCTGCAAGTGGATATTTGGAGCCCTTTCAGGCCTTTGTTGGAAACGGGAATATCTTCCCATAAAAACTAAACAGAAGCGTTCTGTGAAACTGCTTTGTGAAGTATAAATCCAACTCACAGAGTTGAACACTTCTTGTGAAAGAGCAGTTTTGAAACACTCTTTTTGTAGAATCTACAAGTGTTCATTTGGAGCGCTTTGAGGCCTATGGTGGAAAAGGAAATATCTTCACATAAAACCTAGACAGAAGCATTCTTTGAAACTTCTTTATGATGTGTGCATTCATCTCACAGAGTTGAACCTTCTTTTTCATGGAGCAATTTGGAAAGAGTCTTTTTGCAGCATCTGCAAGTGGATATTTGGAGCTCTTTCAGGCCTTTGTTAGAAGCGGGAATATCTTCCCATAAAAAATGGACAGAAGCATTCTCACAAACTGCTTTGTGATGTGTGTGTTCAACTCACAGAGGTGAACCTTTCCTTTGCTAGAGCAGTTATGAAACACTCTTTTTGTAGAATCTGCAAGTGTTCATTTGGAGCGATTTGAGGCCTATGGTGGAAAAAGAAATATCTTCATATATAAACAAGGCAGAAGCATTCTCAGAAACCTCTTTATGATGTGTGCATTCAACTCAGAGAGATAAGCCTTCCTTTTGATAGAGCAGTTTTGAAACTGTATTTTTGCAGAATCTGCAAGTGGATATTTGGAGCTCTTTCATGCCTTCGTTGGAAACGGGAATTTCTTCCCATAAAAACTAAACAGAAGCGTTCTGTGAAACTGCTTTGTGTAGTATGAATCCAACTCACAGATTTGAACACTTCCTATAAAAGAGCAGTTTTGAAACACTCTTTTTGTAGAATCTGCAAGTGTTCGTTTGGAGCGCTTTGAGGCCTATGGTGGAAAAGGAAATATCTTCACATAAAACTTAGACAGAAGCATTCTTTGAAACTTCTTTATGATGTGTGCATTCATCTCACAGAGTTGAACCTTCCTTATCATGGAGCAGTTTGGAAAGAGTCTTTTTACGGCATCTGCAAGTGGATATTTGGAGCTCTTTCAGGCCTTTGTTAGAAGCGGGAATATCTTCCCATAAAAACTGGACAGAAGCATTCTCACAAACTGCTTTGTGATGTGTGTGTTCAACTCCCAGAGTTGAACCTTTCCTTTTCTAGAACACTTATGAAACACTCTTTTTGTAGAATCTGCAAGTGTTCATTTGGAGCGCATTGAGGCCTATGGTGGAAAAAGAAATATCTTCATATATAAACAAGGGAGAAGCATTCTCAGAAACCTCTTTATGATGTGTGTATTCAACTCAGAGAGATAAGCCTTCCTTTTGATAGAGCAGTTTTGAAACTGTGTTTTTGCAGAATCTGCAAGTGGATATTTGGAGCCCTTTCAGGCCTTCGTTGGAAAAGGGAATATCTTCCCATAAAAACTAAACAGAAGAGTTCTGTGAAACTGCTTTGTGTAGTATGAATCCAACTCACAGAGTTGGACACTTCCTTTGAAAGAGCTGTTTTGAAACACTCTTTTTGTAGAATCTGCAAGTGTTCATTTGGAGCGCTTTGAGGCCTATGGTGGAAAAGGAAATATCTTCACTTATAAACCAGGCAGAAGCATTCTCAGAAACCTCTTTATGATGTGTGCATTCGACTCGGAGAGATAAGCCTTCCTTTTGTTAGAGCAGTTTTGCAACTGTGTTTTTGCAGAATCTGCAAGTGTATATTTGGAGCCCTTTCAGGCCTTCGTTGGAAACGGGAATATCTTCCCATAAAAATTAAACAGAAGCGTTCTGTGAAACTGCTTTGTGAAGTATGAATCCAACTCACAGAGTTGAACACTTCTTTTGAAAAAGCAGTTTTGAAACACCCTTTTGTAGAATCTACAAGTGTTCATTTGGAGCGCTTTGAGGCATATGGTGGAAAAAGAAATATCGTCACATAAAACCTAGACAGAAGCATTCTTTGAAACTTCTTTATGATGTGTGCATTCAACTCACAGAGTTGAACTTTCCTTTTCATGGAGCAGTTTGGAAAGAGTCTTTTTGCAGCATCTGCAAGTGGATATTTGGAGCTCTTTCAGGCCTTTGTTAGAAGCGGGAATATCTTCCCATAAAAACTGGACAGAAGCATTCTCACAAACTGCTTTGTGATGTGTGTGTTCAACTCACAGAGGTGAACCTTTCCTTTGCTAGAGCAGTTATGAAACACTCTTTTTGTAGAATCTGCAAGTGTTCATTTGGAGCGATTTGAGGCCTATGGTGGAAAAAGAAATATCTTCATATATAAACAAGGCAGAAGCATTCTCAGAAACCTCTTTATGATGTGTGCATTCAACTCAGAGAGATAAGCCTTCCTTTTGATAGAGCAGTTTTGAAACTGTGTTTTTGCAGAATCTGCAAGTGGATACTTGGAGCCCTTTCAGGCCTTCGTTGGAAACGGGAATATCTTCCCAAAAAAACTAAACAGAAGCGTTCTGTGAAACTGCTTTGTGTAGTATGAATGCAACTCACAGAGTTGGACACTTCCTTTGAAAGAGCTCTTTTGAAACACTCTTTTTGTAGAATCTGCAAGTGTTCATTTGGAGCGCTTTGAGGCCTATGGTGGAAAAGGAAATATCTTCACTTATAAATCAGGCAGAAGCATTCTCAGAAACCTCTTTATGATGTGTGCATTCAACTCAGAGAGATAAGCCTTCCTTTTGATAGAGCAGTTTTGAAACTGTGTTTTTGCAGAATCTGCAAGTGGATATTTGGAGCCCTTTCAGGCCCTCGTTGGAAACGGAAATATCTTCCCAAAAGAACTAAACAGAAGCGTTCTGTGAAACTGCTTTGTGTAGTATGAATGGAACTCACAGAGTTGGACACTTCCTTTGAAAGAGCTGTTTTGAAACACTCTTTTTGTAGAATCTGCAAGTGTTCATTTGGAGCGCTTTGAGGCCTAAGGTGGAAAAGGAAATATCTTCACTTATAAATCAGGCAGAAGCATTCTCAGAAACCTCTTTATGATGTGTGCATTCAACTCGGAGAGATAAGCCTTCCTTTTGATAGAGCAGTTTTGAAACTGTGTTTTGGCAGAATCTGCAAGTGGATATTTGGAGCCCTTTCAGGCCTTCATTGGAAACGGGAATATCTTCCCAAAAAAACTAAACAGAAGCGTTCTGTGAAACTGCTTTGTGAAGGATAAATCCAACTCACAGAGTTGAACTCTTCTTTTGAAAGAGCAGTTTGGAAACACTCTTTTTGTAGTATCTACAAGTGTTCATTTGGAGAGCTTTGAGGCCTATGGTGGAAAAGGAAATATCTTCACATAAAACCTAGACAGAAGCATTCTTTGAAACTTCTTTATGATGTGTGCATTCATCTCACAGAGTTGAACCTTCCTTATCATGGAGCAGTTTGGAAAGAGTCTTTTTGCGGCATCTGCAAGTGGATATTTGGAGCTCTTTCAGGCCTTTGTTAGAAGCTGGAATATCTTCCCATAAAAACTGGACAGAAGCATTCTCACAAACTGCTTTGTGATGTGTGTGTTCAACTCACAGAGTTGAACCTTTCCTTTGCTAGAACACTTATGAAACACTCTTTTTGTAGAATCTGCAAGTGTTCATTTGGAGCGCATTGAGGCCTATGGTGGAAAAAGAAATATCTTCATATATAAACAAGGGAGAAGCATTCTCAGAAACCTCTTTATGATGTGTGTATTCAACTCAGAGAGATAAGCCTTCCTTTCGATAGAGCAGTTTTGAAACTGTGTTTTTGCAGAATCTGCAAGTGGATATTTGGAGCCTTTCAGGCCTTCGTTGGAAACGGGAATATCTTCCCAAAAAAACTAAACAGAAGCGTTCTGTGAAACTGCTTTGTGTAGTATGAATCCAACTCACAGAGTTGGACACTTCCTTTGAAAGAGCTCTTTTGAAACACTCTTTTTGTAGAATCTGCAAGTGTTCATTTGGAGCGCTTTGAGGCCTATTGTGGAAAAGGAAATATCTTCACTTATAAACCAGGCAGAAGCATTCTCAGAAACCTCTTTATGATGTGGGCATTCAACTCGGAGAGATAAGCCTTCCTTTTGATAGAGCAGTTTTGAAACTGTGTTTTTGCAGAATCTGCAAGTGGATATTTGGAGCCCTTTCAGGCCTTCGTTGGAAAAGGGAATATCTTCCCATAAAAACTAAACAGAAGAGTTCTGTGAAACTGCTTTGTGTAGTATGAATCCAACTCACAGAGTTGGACACTTCCTTTGAAAGAGCTGTTTTGAAACACTCTTTTTGTAGAATCTGCAAGTGTTCATTTGGAGCGCTTTGAGGCCTATGGTGGAAAAGGAAATATCTTCACTTATAAACCAGACAGAAGCATTCTCAGAAACCTCTTTATGATGTGTGCATTCAACTCGGAGAGATAAGCCTTCCTTTTGATAGAGCAGTTTTGAAACTGTGTTTTGGCAGAATCTGCAAGTGGATATTTGGAGCCCTTTCAGGCCTTTGTTGGAAACGGGAATATCTTCCCATAAAAACTAAACAGAAGCGTTCTGTGAAACTGCTTTGTGAAGTATAAATCCAACTCACAGAGTTGAACACTTCTTGTGAAAGAGCAGTTTTGAAACACTCTTTTTGTAGAATCTACAAGTGTTCATTTGGAGCGCTTTGAGGCCTATGGTGGAAAAGGAAATATCTTCACATAAAACCTAGACAGAAGCATTCTTTGAAACTTCTTTATGATGTGTGCATTCATCTCACAGAGTTGAACCTTCTTTTTCATGGAGCAATTTGGAAAGAGTCTTTTTGCAGCATCTGCAAGTGGATATTTGGAGCTCTTTCAGGCCTTTGTTAGAAGCGGGAATATCTTCCCATAAAAACTGGACAGAAGCATTCTCACAAACTGCTTTGTGATGTGTGTGTTCAACTCACAGAGGTGAACCTTTCCTTTGCTAGAGCAGTTATGAAACACTCTTTTTGTAGAATCTGCAAGTGTTCATTTGGAGCGATTTGAGGCCTATGGTGGAAAAAGAAATATCTTCATATATAAACAAGGCAGAAGCATTCTCAGAAACCTCTTTATGATGTGTGCATTCAACTCAGAGAGATAAGCCTTCCTTTTGATAGAGCAGTTTTGAAACTGTATTTTTGCAGAATCTGCAAGTGGATATTTGGAGCTCTTTCATGCCTTCGTTGGAAACGGGAATTTCTTCCCATAAAAACTAAACAGAAGCGTTCTGTGGAACTGCTTTGTGTAGTATGAATCCAACTCACAGAGTTGAACACTTCCTTTGAAGGAGCAGTTTTGAAACACTCTTTTTGTAGAATCTGCAAGTGTTCGTTTGGAGCGCTTTGAGGCCTATGCTGGAAAAGGAAATATCTTCACATAAAACTTAGACAGAAGCATTTTTTGAAACTTCTTTATGATGTGTGCATTCATCTCACAGAGTTGAACCTTCCTTATCATGGAGCAGTTTGGAAAGAGTCTTTTTGCGGCATCTGCAAGTGGATATTTGGAGCTCTTTCAGGCCTTTGTTAGAAGCGGGAATATCTTCCCATAAAAACTGGACAGAAGCATTCTCACAAACTGCTTTGTGATGTGTGTGTTCAACTCACAGAGGTGAACCTTTCCTTTGCTAGAGCAGTTATGAAACACTCTTTTTGTAGAATCTGCAAGTGTTCATTTGGAGCGATTTGAGGCCTATGGTGGAAAAAGAAATATCTTCATATATAAACAAGGCAGAAGCATTCTCAGAAACCTCTTTATGATGTGTGCATTCAACTCAGAGAGATAAGCCTTCCTTTTGATAGAGCAGTTTTGAAACTGTGTTTTTGCAGAATCTGCAAGTGGATACTTGGAGCCCTTTCAGGCCTTCGTTGGAAACGGGAATATCTTCCCAAAAAAACTAAACAGAAGCGTTCTGTGAAACTGCTTTGTGTAGTATGAATGCAACTCACAGAGTTGGACACTTCCTTTCAAAGAGCTGTTTTGAAACACTCTTTTTGTAGAATCTGCAAGTGTTCATTTGGAGCGCTTTGAGGCCTAAGGTGGAAAAGGAAATATCTTCACTTATAAATCAGGCAGAAGCATTCTCAGAAACCTCTTTATGATGTGTGCATTCAACTCAGAGAGATAAGCCTTCCTTTTGATAGAGCAGTTTTGAAACTGTGTTTTTGCAGAATCTGCAAGTGGATATTTGGAGCCCTTTCAGGCCCTCGTTGGAAACGGGAATATCTTCCCAAAAGAACTAAACAGAAGCGTTCTGTGAAACTGCTTTGTGTAGTATGAATGCAACTCACAGAGTTGGACACTTCCTTTGAAAGAGCTGTTTTGAAACACTCTTTTTGTAGAATCTGCAAGTGTTCATTTGGAGCGCTTTGAGGCCTAAGGTGGAAAAGGAAATATCTTCACTTATAAATCAGGCAGAAGCATTCTCAGAAACCTCTTTATGATGTGTGCATTCAACTCAGAGAGATAAGCCTTCCTTTTGATAGAGCAGTTTTGAAACTGTGTTTTTGCAGAATCTGCAAGTGGATATTTGGAGCCCTTTCAGGCCCTCGTTGGAAACGGGAATATCTTCCCAAAAAAACTAAACAGAAGCGTTCTGTGAAACTGCTTTGTGTAGTATGAATGCAACTCACAGAGTTGGACACTTCCTTTGAAAGAGCTGTTTTGAAACACTCTTTTTGTAGAATCTGCAAGTGTTCATTTGGAGCGCTTTGAGGCCAAAGGTGGAAAAGGAAATATCTTCACTTATAGATCAGGCAGAAGCATTCTCAGAAACCTCTTTATGATGTGTGCATTCAACTCGGAGAGATAAGCCTTCCTTTTGATAGAGCAGTTTTGAAACTGTGTTTTTGCAGAATCTGCAAGTGGATATTTGGAGCCCTTTCAGGCCTTCGTTGGAAACGGGAATATCTTCCCATAAAAACTAAACAGAAGCGTTCTGTGAAACTGCTTTGTGAAGGATAAATCCAACTCACAGAGTTGAACACTTCTTTTGAAAGAGCAGTTTGGAAACACTCTTTTTGTAGTATATACAAGTGTTCATTTGGAGAGCTTTGAGGCCTATGGTGGAAAAGGAAATATCTTCACATAAAACCTAGACAGAAGCATTCTTTGAAACTTCTTTATGATGTGTGCATTCATCTCACAGAGTTGAACCTTCCTTATCATGGAGCAGTTTGGAAAGAGTCTTTATACGGCATCTGCAAGTGGATATTTGGAGCTCTTTCAGGCCTTTGTTAGAAGCGGGAATATCTTCCCATAAAAACTGGACAGAAGCATTCTCACAAACTGCTTTGTGATGTGTGTGTTCAACTCACAGAGTTGAACCTTTCCTTTGCTAGAACACTTATGAAACACTCTTTTTGTAGAATCTGCAAGTGTTCATTTGGAGCGCATTGAGGCCTATGGTGGAAAAAGAAATATCTTCATATATAAACAAGGGAGAAGCATTCTCAGAAACCTCTTTATGATGTGTGTATTCAACTCAGAGAGATAAGCCTTCCTTTCGATAGAGCAGTTTTGAAACTGTGTTTTTGCAGAATCTGCAAGTGGATATTTGGAGCCTTTCAGGCCTTCGTTGGAAACGGGAATATCTTCCCAAAAAAACTAAACAGAAGCGTTCTGTGAAACTGCTTTGTGTAGTATGAATCCAACTCACAGAGTTGGACACTTCCTTTGAAAGAGCTCTTTTGAAACACTCTTTTTGTAGAATCTGCAAGTGTTCACTTGGAGCGCTTTGAGGCCTATTGTGGAAAAGGAAATATCTTCAATTATAAACCAGGCAGAAGCATTCTCAGAAACCTCTTTATGATGTGGGCATTCAACTCGGAGAGATAAGCCTTCCACTTGATAGAGCAGTTTTGAAACTGTGTTTTTGCAGAATCTGCAAGTGGATATTTGGAGCCCTTTCAGGCCTTCGTTGGAAAAGGGAATATCTTCCCATAAAAACTAAACAGAAGAGTTCTGTGAAACTGCTTTGTGTAGTATGAATCCAACTCACAGAGTTGGACACTTCCTTTGAAAGAGCTGTTTTGAAACACTCTTTTTGTAGAATCTGCAAGTGTTCATTTGGAGCGCTTTGAGGCCTATGGTGGAAAAGGAAATATCTTCACTTATAAACCAGGCAGAAGCATTCTCAGAAACCTCTTTATGATGTGTGCATTCAACTCGGAGAGATAAGCCTTCCTTTTGATAGAGCCGTTTTGAAACTGTGTTTTGGCAGAATCTGCAAGTGGATATTTGGAGCCCTTTCAGGCCTTTGTTGGAAACGGGAATATCTTCCCATAAAAACTAAACAGAAGCGTTCTGTGAAACTGCTTTGTGAAGTATAAATCCAACTCACAGAGTTGAACACTTCTTGTGAAAGAGCAGTTTTGAAACACTCTTTTTGTAGAATCTACAAGTGTTCATTTGGAGCGCTTTGAGGCCTATGGTGGAAAAGGAAATATCTTCACATAAAACCTAGACAGAAGCATTCTTTGAAACTTCTTTATGATGTGTGCATTCATCTCACAGAGTTGAACCTTCTTTTTCATGGAGCAATTTGGAAAGAGTCTTTTTGCAGCATCTGCAAGTGGATATTTGGAGCTCTTTCAGGCCTTTGTTAGAAGCGGGAATATCTTCCCATAAAAAATGGACAGAAGCATTCTCACAAACTGCTTTGTGATGTGTGTGTTCAACTCACAGAGGTGAACCTTTCCTTTGCTAGAGCAGTTATGAAACACTCTTTTTGTAGAATCTGCAAGTGTTCATTTGGAGCGATTTGAGGCCTATGGTGGAAAAAGAAATATCTTCATATATAAACAAGGCAGAAGCATTCTCAGAAACCTCTTTATGATGTGTGCATTCAACTCAGAGAGATAAGCCTTCCTTTTGATAGAGCAGTTTTGAAACTGTATTTTTGCAGAATCTGCAAGTGGATATTTGGAGCTCTTTCATGCCTTCGTTGGAAACGGGAATTTCTTCCCATAAAAACTAAACAGAAGCGTTCTGTGAAACTGCTTTGTGTAGTATGAATCCAACTCACAGATTTGAACACTTCCTATAAAAGAGCAGTTTTGAAACACTCTTTTTGTAGAATCTGCAAGTGTTCGTTTGGAGCGCTTTGAGGCCTATGGTGGAAAAGGAAATATCTTCACATAAAACTTAGACAGAAGCATTCTTTGAAACTTCTTTATGATGTGTGCATTCATCTCACAGAGTTGAACCTTCCTTATCATGGAGCAGTTTGGAAAGAGTCTTTTTACGGCATCTGCAAGTGGATATTTGGAGCTCTTTCAGGCCTTTGTTAGAAGCGGGAATATCTTCCCATAAAAACTGGACAGAAGCATTCTCACAAACTGCTTTGTGATGTGTGTGTTCAACTCCCAGAGTTGAACCTTTCCTTTTCTAGAACACTTATGAAACACTCTTTTTGTAGAATCTGCAAGTGTTCATTTGGAGCGCATTGAGGCCTATGGTGGAAAAAGAAATATCTTCATATATAAACAAGGGAGAAGCATTCTCAGAAACCTCTTTATGATGTGTGTATTCAACTCAGAGAGATAAGCCTTCCTTTTGATAGAGCAGTTTTGAAACTGTGTTTTTGCAGAATCTGCAAGTGGATATTTGGAGCCCTTTCAGGCCTTCGTTGGAAAAGGGAATATCTTCCCATAAAAACTAAACAGAAGAGTTCTGTGAAACTGCTTTGTGTAGTATGAATCCAACTCACAGAGTTGGACACTTCCTTTGAAAGAGCTGTTTTGAAACACTCTTTTTGTAGAATCTGCAAGTGTTCATTTGGAGCGCTTTGAGGCCTATGGTGGAAAAGGAAATATCTTCACTTATAAACCAGGCAGAAGCATTCTCAGAAACCTCTTTATGATGTGTGCATTCGACTCGGAGAGATAAGCCTTCCTTTTGTTAGAGCAGTTTTGCAACTGTGTTTTTGCAGAATCTGCAAGTGTATATTTGGAGCCCTTTCAGGCCTTCGTTGGAAACGGGAATATCTTCCCATAAAAATTAAACAGAAGCGTTCTGTGAAACTGCTTTGTGAAGTATGAATCCAACTCACAGAGTTGAACACTTCTTTTGAAAAAGCAGTTTTGAAACACCCTTTTGTAGAATCTACAAGTGTTCATTTGGAGCGCTTTGAGGCATATGGTGGAAAAAGAAATATCGTCACATAAAACCTAGACAGAAGCATTCTTTGAAACTTCTTTATGATGTGTGCATTCAACTCACAGAGTTGAACTTTCCTTTTCATGGAGCAGTTTGGAAAGAGTCTTTTTGCAGCATCTGCAAGTGGATATTTGGAGCTCTTTCAGGCCTTTGTTAGAAGCGGGAATATCTTCCCATAAAAACTGGACAGAAGCATTCTCACAAACTGCTTTGTGATGTGTGTGTTCAACTCACAGAGGTGAACCTTTCCTTTGCTAGAGCAGTTATGAAACACTCTTTTTGTAGAATCTGCAAGTGTTCATTTGGAGCGATTTGAGGCCTATGGTGGAAAAAGAAATATCTTCATATATAAACAAGGCAGAAGCATTCTCAGAAACCTCTTTATGATGTGTGCATTCAACTCAGAGAGATAAGCCTTCCTTTTGATAGAGCAGTTTTGAAACTGTGTTTTTGCAGAATCTGCAAGTGGATACTTGGAGCCCTTTCAGGCCTTCGTTGGAAACGGGAATATCTTCCCAAAAAAACTAAACAGAAGCGTTCTGTGAAACTGCTTTGTGTAGTATGAATGCAACTCACAGAGTTGGACACTTCCTTTGAAAGAGCTCTTTTGAAACACTCTTTTTGTAGAATCTGCAAGTGTTCATTTGGAGCGCTTTGAGGCCTATGGTGGAAAAGGAAATATCTTCACTTATAAATCAGGCAGAAGCATTCTCAGAAACCTCTTTATGATGTGTGCATTCAACTCAGAGAGATAAGCCTTCCTTTTGATAGAGCAGTTTTGAAACTGTGTTTTTGCAGAATCTGCAAGTGGATATTTGGAGCCCTTTCAGGCCCTCGTTGGAAACGGAAATATCTTCCCAAAAGAACTAAACAGAAGCGTTCTGTGAAACTGCTTTGTGTAGTATGAATGGAACTCACAGAGTTGGACACTTCCTTTGAAAGAGCTGTTTTGAAACACTCTTTTTGTAGAATCTGCAAGTGTTCATTTGGAGCGCTTTGAGGCCTAAGGTGGAAAAGGAAATATCTTCACTTATAAATCAGGCAGAAGCATTCTCAGAAACCTCTTTATGATGTGTGCATTCAACTCGGAGAGATAAGCCTTCCTTTTGATAGAGCAGTTTTGAAACTGTGTTTTGGCAGAATCTGCAAGTGGATATTTGGAGCCCTTTCAGGCCTTCATTGGAAACGGGAATATCTTCCCAAAAAAACTAAACAGAAGCGTTCTGTGAAACTGCTTTGTGAAGGATAAATCCAACTCACAGAGTTGAACTCTTCTTTTGAAAGAGCAGTTTGGAAACACTCTTTTTGTAGTATCTACAAGTGTTCATTTGGAGAGCTTTGAGGCCTATGGTGGAAAAGGAAATATCTTCACATAAAACCTAGACAGAAGCATTCTTTGAAACTTCTTTATGATGTGTGCATTCATCTCACAGAGTTGAACCTTCCTTATCATGGAGCAGTTTGGAAAGAGTCTTTTTGCGGCATCTGCAAGTGGATATTTGGAGCTCTTTCAGGCCTTTGTTAGAAGCTGGAATATCTTCCCATAAAAACTGGACAGAAGCATTCTCACAAACTGCTTTGTGATGTGTGTGTTCAACTCACAGAGTTGAACCTTTCCTTTGCTAGAACACTTATGAAACACTCTTTTTGTAGAATCTGCAAGTGTTCATTTGGAGCGCATTGAGGCCTATGGTGGAAAAAGAAATATCTTCATATATAAACAAGGGAGAAGCATTCTCAGAAACCTCTTTATGATGTGTGTATTCAACTCAGAGAGATAAGCCTTCCTTTCGATAGAGCAGTTTTGAAACTGTGTTTTTGCAGAATCTGCAAGTGGATATTTGGAGCCTTTCAGGCCTTCGTTGGAAACGGGAATATCTTCCCAAAAAAACTAAACAGAAGCGTTCTGTGAAACTGCTTTGTGTAGTATGAATCCAACTCACAGAGTTGGACACTTCCTTTGAAAGAGCTCTTTTGAAACACTCTTTTTGTAGAATCTGCAAGTGTTCATTTGGAGCGCTTTGAGGCCTATTGTGGAAAAGGAAATATCTTCACTTATAAACCAGGCAGAAGCATTCTCAGAAACCTCTTTATGATGTGGGCATTCAACTCGGAGAGATAAGCCTTCCTTTTGATAGAGCAGTTTTGAAACTGTGTTTTTGCAGAATCTGCAAGTGGATATTTGGAGCCCTTTCAGGCCTTCGTTGGAAAAGGGAATATCTTCCCATAAAAACTAAACAGAAGAGTTCTGTGAAACTGCTTTGTGTAGTATGAATCCAACTCACAGAGTTGGACACTTCCTTTGAAAGAGCTGTTTTGAAACACTCTTTTTGTAGAATCTGCAAGTGTTCATTTGGAGCGCTTTGAGGCCTATGGTGGAAAAGGAAATATCTTCACTTATAAACCAGACAGAAGCATTCTCAGAAACCTCTTTATGATGTGTGCATTCAACTCGGAGAGATAAGCCTTCCTTTTGATAGAGCAGTTTTGAAACTGTGTTTTGGCAGAATCTGCAAGTGGATATTTGGAGCCCTTTCAGGCCTTTGTTGGAAACGGGAATATCTTCCCATAAAAACTAAACAGAAGCGTTCTGTGAAACTGCTTTGTGAAGTATAAATCCAACTCACAGAGTTGAACACTTCTTGTGAAAGAGCAGTTTTGAAACACTCTTTTTGTAGAATCTACAAGTGTTCATTTGGAGCGCTTTGAGGCCTATGGTGGAAAAGGAAATATCTTCACATAAAACCTAGACAGAAGCATTCTTTGAAACTTCTTTATGATGTGTGCATTCATCTCACAGAGTTGAACCTTCTTTTTCATGGAGCAATTTGGAAAGAGTCTTTTTGCAGCATCTGCAAGTGGATATTTGGAGCTCTTTCAGGCCTTTGTTAGAAGCGGGAATATCTTCCCATAAAAACTGGACAGAAGCATTCTCACAAACTGCTTTGTGATGTGTGTGTTCAACTCACAGAGGTGAACCTTTCCTTTGCTAGAGCAGTTATGAAACACTCTTTTTGTAGAATCTGCAAGTGTTCATTTGGAGCGATTTGAGGCCTATGGTGGAAAAAGAAATATCTTCATATATAAACAAGGCAGAAGCATTCTCAGAAACCTCTTTATGATGTGTGCATTCAACTCAGAGAGATAAGCCTTCCTTTTGATAGAGCAGTTTTGAAACTGTATTTTTGCAGAATCTGCAAGTGGATATTTGGAGCTCTTTCATGCCTTCGTTGGAAACGGGAATTTCTTCCCATAAAAACTAAACAGAAGCGTTCTGTGGAACTGCTTTGTGTAGTATGAATCCAACTCACAGAGTTGAACACTTCCTTTGAAGGAGCAGTTTTGAAACACTCTTTTTGTAGAATCTGCAAGTGTTCGTTTGGAGCGCTTTGAGGCCTATGCTGGAAAAGGAAATATCTTCACATAAAACTTAGACAGAAGCATTTTTTGAAACTTCTTTATGATGTGTGCATTCATCTCACAGAGTTGAACCTTCCTTATCATGGAGCAGTTTGGAAAGAGTCTTTTTGCGGCATCTGCAAGTGGATATTTGGAGCTCTTTCAGGCCTTTGTTAGAAGCGGGAATATCTTCCCATAAAAACTGGACAGAAGCATTCTCACAAACTGCTTTGTGATGTGTGTGTTCAACTCACAGAGGTGAACCTTTCCTTTGCTAGAGCAGTTATGAAACACTCTTTTTGTAGAATCTGCAAGTGTTCATTTGGAGCGATTTGAGGCCTATGGTGGAAAAAGAAATATCTTCATATATAAACAAGGCAGAAGCATTCTCAGAAACCTCTTTATGATGTGTGCATTCAACTCAGAGAGATAAGCCTTCCTTTTGATAGAGCAGTTTTGAAACTGTGTTTTTGCAGAATCTGCAAGTGGATACTTGGAGCCCTTTCAGGCCTTCGTTGGAAACGGGAATATCTTCCCAAAAAAACTAAACAGAAGCGTTCTGTGAAACTGCTTTGTGTAGTATGAATGCAACTCACAGAGTTGGACACTTCCTTTCAAAGAGCTGTTTTGAAACACTCTTTTTGTAGAATCTGCAAGTGTTCATTTGGAGCGCTTTGAGGCCTAAGGTGGAAAAGGAAATATCTTCACTTATAAATCAGGCAGAAGCATTCTCAGAAACCTCTTTATGATGTGTGCATTCAACTCAGAGAGATAAGCCTTCCTTTTGATAGAGCAGTTTTGAAACTGTGTTTTTGCAGAATCTGCAAGTGGATATTTGGAGCCCTTTCAGGCCCTCGTTGGAAACGGGAATATCTTCCCAAAAGAACTAAACAGAAGCGTTCTGTGAAACTGCTTTGTGTAGTATGAATGCAACTCACAGAGTTGGACACTTCCTTTGAAAGAGCTGTTTTGAAACACTCTTTTTGTAGAATCTGCAAGTGTTCATTTGGAGCGCTTTGAGGCCTAAGGTGGAAAAGGAAATATCTTCACTTATAAATCAGGCAGAAGCATTCTCAGAAACCTCTTTATGATGTGTGCATTCAACTCGGAGAGATAAGCCTTCCTTTTGATAGAGCAGTTTTGAAACTGTGTTTTGGCAGAATCTGCAAGTGGATATTTGGAGCCCTTTCAGGCCTTCGTTGGAAACGGGAATATCTTCCCATAAAAACTAAACAGAAGCGTTCTGTGAAACTGCTTTGTGAAGGATAAATCCAACTCACAGAGTTGAACTCTTCTTTTGAAAGAGCAGTTTGGAAACACTCTTTTTGTAGTATCTACAAGTTTTCATTTGGAGAGCTTTGAGGCCTATGGTGGAAAAGGAAATATCTTCACATAAAACCTAGACAGAAGCATTCTTTGAAACTTCTTTATGATGTGTGCATTCATCTCACAGAGTTGAACCTTCCTTATCATGGAGCAGTTTGGAAAGAGTCTTTTTGCGGCATCTGCAAGTGGATATTTGGAGCTCTTTCAGGCCTTTGTTAGAAGCGGGAATATCTTCCCATAAAAACTGGACAGAAGCATTCTCACAAACTGCTTTGTGATGTGTGTGTTCAACTCACAGAGTTGAACCTTTCCTTTGCTAGAACACTTATGAAACACTCTTTTTGTAGAATCTGCAAGTGTTCATTTGGAGCGCATTGAGGCCTATGGTGGAAAAAGAAATATCTTCATATATAAACAAGGGAGAAGCATTCTCAGAAACCTCTTTATGATGTGTGTATTCAACTCAGAGAGATAAGCCTTCCTTTCGATAGAGCAGTTTTGAAACTGTGTTTTTGCAGAATCTGCAAGTGGATATTTGGAGCCTTTCAGGCCTTCGTTGGAAACGGGAATATCTTCCCAAAAAAACTAAACAGAAGCGTTCTGTGAAACTGCTTTGTGTAGTATGAATCCAACTCACAGAGTTGGACACTTCCTTTCAAAGAGCTCTTTTGAAACACTCTTTTTGTAGAATCTGCAAGTGTTCATTTGGAGCGCTTTGAGGCCTATTGTGGAAAAGGAAATATCTTCACTTATAAACCAGGCAGAAGCATTCTCAGAAACCTCTTTATGATGTGGGCATTCAACTCGGAGAGATAAGCCTTCCTTTTGATAGAGCAGTTTTGAAACTGTGTTTTGGCAGAATCTGCAAGTGGATATTTGGAGCCCTTTCAGGCCTTCGTTGGAAACTGGAATATCTTCCCAAAAAAACTAAACAGAAGCGTTCTGTGAAACTGCTTTGTGTAGTATGAATCCAACTCACAGAGTTGAACACTTCCTTTGAAAGAGCTGTTTTGAAACACTCTTTTTGTAGAATCTGCAAGTGTTCATTTGGAGCGCTTTGAGGCCTATGGTGGAAAAGGAAATATCTTCACTTATAAACCAGGCAGAAGCATTCTCAGAAACCTCTTTATGATGTGTGCATTCAACTCGGAGAGATAAGCCTTCCTTTTGATAGAGTAGTTTTGAAACTGTGTTTTTGCAGAATCTGCAAGTGGATACTTGGAGCCCTTTCAGGCCTTCGTTGGAAACGGGAATATCTTCCCAAAAAAACTAAACAGAAGCGTTCTGTGAAACTGCTTTGTGTAGTATGAATGCAACTCACAGAGTTGGACACTTCCTTTGAAAGAGCTGTTTTGAAACACTCTTTTTGTAGAATCTGCAAGTGTTCATTTGGAGCGCTTTGAGGCCTAAGGTGGAAAAGGAAATATCTTCACTTATAAATCAGGCAGAAGCATTCTCAGAAACCTCTTTATGATGTGTGCATTCAACTCGGAGAGATAAGCCTTCCTTTTGATAGAGCAGTTTTGAAACTGTGTTTTGGCAGAATCTGCAAGTGGATATTTGCAGCCCTTTCAGGCCTTCGTTGGAAACGGGAATATCTTCCCATAAAAACTAAACAGAAGCGTTCTGTGAAACTGCTTTGTGAAGTATGAATCTAACTCACAGAGTTGAACACTTCCTTTGAAAGAGCAGTTTTGAAACACTCTTTTTGTAGAATCTGCAAGTGTTCGTTTGGAGCGCTTTGAGGCCTATGGTGGAAAAGGAAATATCTTCACATAAAACCTAGACAGAAGCATTCTTTGAAACTTCTTTATGATGTGTGCACTCATCTCACAGAGTTGAACCTTCCTTATCATGGAGCAGTTTGGAAAGAGTCTTTTTGCGGCATCTGCAAGTGGATATTTGGAGCTCTTTCAGGCCTTTGTTAGAAGCGGGAATATCTTCCCATAAAAACTGGACAGAAGCATTCTCACAAACTGCTTTGTGATGTGTGTGTTCAACTCACAGAGTTGAACCTTTCCTTTGCTAGAACACTTATGAAACACTCCTTTTGTAGAATCTGCAAGTGTTCATTTGGAGCGCATTGAGGCCTATGGTGGAAAAAGAAATATCTTCATATATAAACAAGGGAGAAGCATTCTCCGAAACCTCTTTATGATGTGTGTATTCAACTCAGAGAGATAAGCCTTCCTTTCGATAGAGCAGTTTTGAAACTGTGTTTTTGCAGAATCTGCAAGTGGATATTTGGAGCCCTTTCAGGCCTTCGTTGGAAACGGGAATATCTTCCCAAAAAAATTAAACAGAAGCGTTATGTGAAACTGCTTTGTGTAGTATGAATCCAACACACAGAGTTGAACACTTCCTTTGAAAGAGCAGTTTTGAAACTCTCTTTTTGTAGAATCTGCAAGTGTTCGTTTGGAGCGCTTTGAGGCCTATGGTGGAAAAGGAAATATCTTCACATAAAACTTAGACAGAAGCATTCTTTGAAACTTCTTTATGATGTGTGCACTCATCTCACAGAGTTGAACCTTCCTTATCATGGAGCAGTTTGGAAAGAGTCTTTTTGCGGCATCTGCAAGTGGATATTTGGAGCTCTTTCAGGCCTTTGTTAGAAGCGGGAATATCTTCCCATAAAAACTGGACAGAAGCATTCTCACAAACTGCTTTGTGATGTGTGTGTTCAACTCACAGAGTTGAACCTTTCCTTTGCTAGAACACTTATGAAACACTCCTTTTGTAGAATCTGCAAGTGTTCATTTGGAGCGCATTGAGGCCTATGGTGGAAAAAGAAATATCTTCATATATAAACAAGGGAGAAGCATTCTCCGAAACCTCTTTATGATGTGTGTATTCAACTCAGAGAGATAAGCCTTCCTTTCGATAGAGCAGTTTTGAAACTGTGTTTTTGCAGAATCTGCAAGTGGATATTTGGAGCCCTTTCAGGCCTTCGTTGGAAACGGGAATATCTTCCCAAAAAAACTAAACAGAAGCGTTCTGTGAAACTGCTTTGTGTAGTATGAATCCAACTCACAGAGTTGGACACTTCCTTTAAAAGAGCTGTTTTGAAACACTCTTTTTGTAGAATCTGCAAGTGTTCATTTGGAGCGCTTTGAGGCCTAAGGTGGAAAAGGAAATATCTTCACTTATATATCAGGCAGAAGCATTCTCAGAAACCTCTTTATGATGTGTGCATTCAACTCGGAGAGATAAGCCTTCCTTTTGATAGAGCAGTTTTGAAACTGTGTTTTGGCAGAATCTGCAAGTGGATATTTGGAGCCCTTTCAGGCCATCGTTGGAAACGGGAATATCTTCCCAAAAAAACTAAACAGAAGCGTTCTGTGAAACTGCTTTGTGTAGTATGAATCCAACTCACAGAGTTGAACACTTCCTTTGAAAGAGCTGTTTTGAAACACTCTTTTTGTAGAATCTGCAAGTGTTCATTTGGAGCGCTTTGAGGCCTATGGTGGAAAAGGAAATATCTTCACTTATAAACCAGGCAGAAGCATTCTCAGAAACCTCTTTATGATGTGTGCACTCATCTCACAGAGTTGAACCTTCCTTATCATGGAGCAGTTTGGAAAGAGTCTTTTTGCGGCATCTGCAAGTGGATATTTGGAGCTCTTTCAGGCCTTTGTTAGAAGCGGGAATATCTTCCCATAAAAACTGGACAGAAGCATTCTCACAAACTGCTTTGTGATGTGTGTGTTCAACTCACAGAGTTGAACCTTTCCTTTGCTAGAACACTTATGAAACACTCTTTTTGTAGAATCTGCAAGTGTTCCTTTGGAGCGCATTGAGGCCTAGGGTGGAAAAAGAAATATCTTCATATATAAACAAGGGAGAAGCATTCTCAGAAACCTCTTTAGGATGTGTGTATTCAACTCAGAGAGATAAGCCTTCCTTTTGATAGAGCAGTTTTGAAACTGTGTTTTTGCAGAATCTGCAAGTGGATATTTGGAGCCCTTTCAGGCCTTCGTTGGAAACGTGAATATCTTCCCAAAAAAACTAAACAGAAGCGTTCTGTAAAACTGCTTTGTGTAGTATGAATGCAACTCACAGAGTTGGACACTTCCTTTGAAAGAGCTGTTTTGAAACACTCTTTTTGTAGAATCTGCAAGTGTTCATTTGGAGCGCTTTGAGGCCTAAGGTGGAAAAGGAAATATCTTCACTTATAAATCAGGCAGAAGCATTCTCAGAAACCTCTTTATGATGTGTGCATTCAACTCGGAGAGATAAGCCTTCCTTTTGATAGAGCAGTTTTGAAACTGTGTTTTGGCAGAATCTGCAAGTGGATATTTGGAGCCCTTTCAGGCCTTCGTTGGAAACTGGAATATCTTCCCAAAAAAACTAAACAGAAGCGTTCTGTGAAACTGCTTTGTGTAGTATGAATCCAACTCACAGAGTTGAACACTTCCTTTGAAAGAGCTGTTTTGAAACACTCTTTTTGTAGAATCTGCAAGTGTTCATTTGGAGCGCTTTGAGGCCTATGGTGGAAAAGGAAATATCTTCACTTATAAACCAGGCAGAAGCATTCTCAGAAACCTCTTTATGATGTGTGCATTCAACTCGGAGAGATAAGCCTTCCTTTTGATAGAGCAGTTTTGAAACTGTGTTTTTGCAGAATCTGCAAGTGGATACTTGGAGCCCTTTCAGGCCTTCGTTGGAAACGGGAATATCTTCCCAAAAAAACTAAACAGAAGCGTTCTGTGAAACTGCTTTGTGTAGTATGAATGCAACTCACAGAGTTGGACACTTCCTTTGAAAGAGCTGTTTTGAAACACTCTTTTTGTAGAATCTGCAAGTGTTCATTTGGAGCGCTTTGAGGCCTAAGGTGGAAAAGGAAATATCTTCACTTATAAATCGGGCAGAAGCATTCTCAGAAACCTCTTTATGATGTGTGCATTCAACTCGGAGAGATAAGCCTTCCTTTTGATAGAGCAGTTTTGAAACTGTGTTTTGGCAGAATCTGCAAGTGGATATTTGGAGCCCTTTCAGGCCTTCGTTGGAAACGGGAATATCTTCCAATAAAAACTAAACAGAAGCGTTCTGTGAAACTGCTTTGTGAAGTATGAATCTAACTCACAGAGTTGAACACTTCCTTTGAAAGAGCAGTTTTGAAACACTCTTTTTGTAGAATCTGCAAGTGTTCGTTTGGAGCGCTTTGAGGCCTATGGTGGAAAAGGAAATATCTTCACATAAAACCTAGACAGAAGCATTCTTTGAAACTTCTTTATGATGTGTGCACTCATCTCACAGAGTTGAACCTTCCTTATCATGGAGCAGTTTGGAAAGAGTCTTTTTGCGGCATCTGCAAGTGGATATTTGGAGCTATTTCAGGCCTTTGTTAGAAGCGGGAATATCTTCCCATAAAAACTGGACAGAAGCATTCTCACAAACTGCTTTGTGATGTGTGTGTTCAACTCAGAGAGTTGAACCTTTCCTTTGCTAGAACACTTATGAAACACTCCTTTTGTAGAATCTGCAAGTGTTCATTTGGAGCGCATTGAGGCCTATGGTGGAAAAAGAAATATCTTCATATATAAACAAGGGAGAAGCATTCTCCGAAACCTCTTTATGATGTGTGTATTCAACTCAGAGAGATAAGCCTTCCTTTCGATAGAGCAGTTTTGAAACTGTGTTTTTGCAGAATCTGCAAGTGGATATTTGGAGCCCTTTCAGGCCTTCGTTGGAAACGGGAATATCTTCCCAAAAAAACTAAACAGAAGCGTTCTGTGAAACTGCTTTGTGTAGTATGAATCCAACTCACAGAGTTGGACACTTCCTTTGAAAGAGCTGTTTTGAAACACTCTTTTTGTAGAATCTGCAAGTGTTCATTTGGAGCGCTTTGAGGCCTAAGGTGGAAAAGGAAATATCTTCACTTATAAATCAGGCAGAAGCATTCTCAGAAACCTCTTTATGATGTGTGCATTCGACTCGGAGAGATAAGCCTTCCTTTTGATATAGCAGTTTTGAAACTGTGTTTTGGCAGAATCTGCAAGTGGATATTTGGAACCCTTTCAGGCCATCGTTGGAAACGGGAATATCTTCCCAAAAAAACTAAACAGAAGCGTTCTGTGAAACTGCTTTGTGTAGTATGAATCCAACTCACAGAGTTGAACACTTCCTTTGAAAGAGCTGTTTTGAAACACTCTTTTTGTAGAATCTGCAAGTGTTCATTTGGAGCGCTTTGAGGCCTAAGGTGGAAAAGGAAATATCTTCACTTATAAATCAGGCAGAAGCATTCTCAGAAACCTCTTTATGATGTGTGCATTCAACTCAGAGAGATAAGCCTTCCTTTTGATAGAGCAGTTTTGAAACTGTGTTTTTGCAGAATCTGCAAGTGGATATTTGGAAACCTTTCAGGCCTTCGTTGGAAACGGGAATATCTTCCCAAAAAAACTAAACAGAAGCGTTCTGTGAAACTGCTTTGTGTAGTATGAATACAACTCACAGAGTTGGACACTTCCTTTGAAAGAGCTGTTTTGAAACACTCTTTTTGTAGAATCTGCAAGTGTTCATTTGGAGCGCTTTGAGGCCTAAGGTGGAAAAGGAAATATCTTCACTTATAAATCAGGCAGAAGCATTCTCAGAAACCTCTTTATGATGTGTGCATTCAACTCGGAGAGATAAGCCTTCCTTTTGATAGAGCAGTTTTGAAACTGTGTTTTTGCAGAATCTGCAAGTGGATATTTGGAGCCCTTTCAGGCCTTCGTTGGAAACGGGAATATCTTCCCAATAAAACTAAACAGAAGCGTTCTGTGAAACTGCTTTGTGTAGTATGAATCCAACTCACAGAGTTGAACACTTCCTTTGAAAGAGCTGTTTTGAAACACTCTTTTTGTAGAATCTGCATGTGTTCGTTTGGAGCGCTTTGAGGCCTATTGTGGAAAAGGAAATATCTTCACTTATAAACCAGGCAGAAGCATTCTCAGAAACCTCTTTATGATGTGTGCATTCAACTCGGAGAGATAAGCCTTCCTTTTGATAGAGCAGTTTTGAAACAGTGTTTTGGCAGAATCTGCAAGTGGATATTTGGAGCCCTTTCAGGCCTTCGTTGGAAACGGGAATATCTTCCCATAAAAACTAAACAGAAGCGTTCTGTGAAACTGCTTTGTGAAGTATGAATCCAACTCACAGAGTTGAACACTTCCTTTGAAAGAGCAGTTTTGAAACACTCTTTTTGTTGAATCTGCAAGTGTTCGTTTGGAGCGCTTTGAGGCCTATGGTGGAAGGAAATATCTTCACATAAAACCTAGACAGAAGCATTCTTTGAAACTTCTTTATGATGTGTGCATTCATCTCACAGAGTTGAACCTTCCTTAACATGGAGCAGTTTGGAAAGAGTCTTTTTGCGGCATCTGCAAGTGGATATTTGGAGCTCTTTCAGGCCTTTGTTAGAAGCGGGAATATCTTCCCATAAAAACTGGACAGAAGCATTCTCACAAACTGCTTTGTGATGTGTGTGTTCAACTCACAGAGTTGAACCTTTCCTTTGCTAGAACACTTATGAAACACTCTTTTTGTAGAATCTGCAAGTGTTCATTTGGAGCGCAATGAGGCCTATGGTGGAAAAAGAAATATCTTCATATATAAACAAGGCAGAAGCATTCTCAGAAACCTCTTTATGATGTGTGCATTCAACTCAGAGAGATAAGCCTTCCTTTTGATAGAGCAGTTTTGAAACTGTGTTTTTGCAGAATCTGCAAGTGGATATTTGGAGCCCTTTCAGGCCTTCGTTGGAAACGTGAATATCTTCCCAAAAAAACTAAACAGAAGCGTTCTGTAAAACTGCTTTGTGTAGTATGAATGCAACTCACAGAGTTGGACACTTCCTTTGAAAGAGCTGTTTTGAAACACTCTTTTTGTAGAATCTGCAAGTGTTCATTTGGAGCGCTTTGAGGCCTAAGGTGGAAAAGGAAATATCTTCACTTATAAATCAGGCAGAAGCATTCTCAGAAACCTCTTTATGATGTGTGCATTCAACTCGGAGAGATAAGCCTTCCTTTTGATAGAGCAGTTTTGAAACTGTGTTTTGGCAGAATCTGCAAGTGGATATTTGGAGCCCTTTCAGGCCTTCGTTGGAAACTGGAATATCTTCCCAAAAAAACTAAACAGAAGCGTTCTGTGAAACTGCTTTGTGTAGTATGAATCCAACTCACAGAGTTGAACACTTCCTTTGAAAGAGCTGTTTTGAAACACTCTTTTTGTAGAATCTGCAAGTGTTCATTTGGAGCGCTTTGAGGCCTATGGTGGAAAAGGAAATATCTTCACTTATAAACCAGGCAGAAGCATTCTCAGAAACCTCTTTATGATGTGTGCATTCAACTCGGAGAGATAAGCCTTCCTTTTGATAGAGTAGTTTTGAAACTGTGTTTTTGCAGAATCTGCAAGTGGATACTTGGAGCCCTTTCAGGCCTTCGTTGGAAACGGGAATATCTTCCCAAAAAAACTAAACAGAAGCGTTCTGTGAAACTGCTTTGTGTAGTATGAATGCAACTCACAGAGTTGGACACTTCCTTTGAAAGAGCTGTTTTGAAACACTCTTTTTGTAGAATCTGCAAGTGTTCATTTGGAGCGCTTTGAGGCCTAAGGTGGAAAAGGAAATATCTTCACTTATAAATCAGGCAGAAGCATTCTCAGAAACCTCTTTATGATGTGTGCATTCAACTCGGAGAGATAAGCCTTCCTTTTGATAGAGCAGTTTTGAAACTGTGTTTTGGCAGAATCTGCAAGTGGATATTTGGAGCCCTTTCAGGCCTTCGTTGGAAACGGGAATATCTTCCCATAAAAACTAAACAGAAGCGTTCTGTGAAACTGCTTTGTGAAGTATGAATCTAACTCACAGAGTTGAACACTTCCTTTGAAAGAGCAGTTTTGAAACACTCTTTTTGTAGAATCTGCAAGTGTTCGTTTGGAGCGCTTTGAGGCCTATGGTGGAAAAGGAAATATCTTCACATAAAACCTAGACAGAAGCATTCTTTGAAACTTCTTTATGATGTGTGCACTCATCTCACAGAGTTGAACCTTCCTTATCATGGAGCAGTTTGGAAAGAGTCTTTTTGCGGCATCTGCAAGTGGATATTTGGAGCTCTTTCAGGCCTTTGTTAGAAGCGGGAATATCTTCCCATAAAAACTGGACAGAAGCATTCTCACAAACTGCTTTGTGATGTGTGTGTTCAACTCACAGAGTTGAACCTTTCCTTTGCTAGAACACTTATGAAACACTCTTTTTGTAAAATGTGCAAGTGTTCATTTGGAGCGCATTGAGGCCTATGGTGGAAAAAGAAATATCTTCATATATAAACAAGGGAGAAGCATTCTCAGAAACCTCTTTATGATGTGTGTATTCAACTCAGAGAGATAAGCCTTCTTTTGATAGAGCAGTTTTGAAACTGTGTTTTTGCAGAATCTGCAAGTGGATATTTGGAGCCCTTTCAGGCCTTCGTTGGAAACGGGAATATCTTCCCAAAAAAACTAAACAGAAGCGTTCTGTGAAACTGCTTTGTGTAGTATGAATGCAACTCACAGAGTTGGACACTTCCTTTGAAAGAGCTGTTTTGAAACACTCTTTTTGTAGAATCTGCAAGTGTTCATTTGGAGCGCTTTGAGGCCTATGGTGGAAAAGGAAATATCTTCACTTATAAACCAGGCAGAAGCATTCTCAGAAACCTCTTTATGATGTGTGCATTCGACTCGGAGAGATAAGCCTTCCTTTTGTTAGGGCAGTTTTGCCACTGTGTTTTTGCAGAATCTGCAAGTGTATATTTGGAGCCCTTTCAGGCCTTCGTTGGAAACGGGAATATCTTCCCATAAAAATTAAACAGAAGCGTTCTGTGAAACTGCTTTGTGAAGTATGAATCCAACTCACAGAGTTGAACACTTCTTTTGAAAGAGCAGTTTTGAAACTCTCTTTTTGTAGAATCTACAAGTGTTCATTTGGAGCGCTTTGAGGCACATGGTGGAAAAAGAAATATCGTCACATAAAACCTAGACAGAAGCATTCTTTGAAACTTCTTTATGATGTGTGCATTCAACTCACAGAGTTGAACTTTCCTTTTCATGGAGCAGTTTGGAAAGAGTCTTTTTGCAGCATCTGCAAGTGGATATTTGGAGCTCTTTCAGGCCTTTGTTAGAGGCGGGAATATCTTCCCATAAAAACTGGACAGAAGCATTCTCACAAACTGCTTTGTGATGTGTGTGTTCAACTCACAGAGTTGAACCTTTCCTTTGCTAGAGCAGTTATGAAACACTCTTTTTGTAGAATCTGCAAGTGTTCATTTGGAGCGATTTGAAGCCTATGGTGGAAAAAGAAATATCTTCATATATAAACAAGGCAGAAGCATTCTCAGAAACCTCTTTATGATGTGTGCATTCAACTCAGAGAGATAAGCCTTCCTTTTGATAGAGCAGTTTTGAAACTGTGTTTTTGCAGAATCTGCAAGTGGATACTTGGAGCCCTTTCAGGCCTTCGTTGGAAACGGGAATATCTTCCCAAAAAAACTAAACAGAAGCGTTCTGTGAAACTGCTTTGTGTAGTATGAATGCAACTCACAGAGTTGGACACTTCCTTTGAAAGAGCTGTTTTGAAACACTCTTTTTGTAGAATCTGCAAGTGTTCATTTGGAGCGCTTTGAGGCCTAAGGTGGAAAAGGAAATATCTTCACTTATAAATCAGGCAGAAGCATTCTCAGAAACCTCTTTATGATGTGTGCATTCAACTCAGAGAGATAAGCCTTCCTTTTGATAGAGCAGTTTTGAAGCTGTGTTTTTGCAGAATCTGCAAGTGGATATTTGGAGCCCTTTCAGGCCTTCGTTGGAAACGGGAATATCTTCCCAAAAAAACTAAACAGAAGCGTTCTGTGAAACTGCTTTGTGTAGTATGAATACAACTCACAGAGTTGGACACTTCCTTTGAAAGAGCTGTTTTGAAACACTCTTTTTGTAGAATCTGCAAGTGTTCATTTGGAGGGCTTTGAGGCCTAAGGTGGAAAAGGAAATATCTTCACTTATAAATCAGGCAGAAGCATTCTCAGAAACCTCTTTATGATGTGTGCATTCAACTCGGAGAGATAAGCCTTCCTTTTGATAGAGCAGTTTTGAAACAGTGTTTTGGCAGAATCTGCAAGTGGATATTTGGAGCCCTTTCAGGCCTTCGTTGGAAACGGGAATATCTTCCCATAAAAACTAAACAGAAGCGTTCTGTGAAACTGCTTTGTGAAGTATGAATCCAACTCACAGAGTTGAACACTTCCTTTGAAAGAGCAGTTTTGAAACACTCTTTTTGTAGAATCTGCAAGTGTTCGTTTGGAGCGCTTTGAGGCCTATGGTGGAAAAGGAAATATCTTCACATAAAACCTAGACAGAAGCATTCTTTGAAACTTCTTTATGATGTGTGCATTCATCTCACAGAGTTGAACCTTCCTTATCATGGAGCAGTTTGGAAAGAGTCTTTTTGCGGCATCTGCAAGTGGATATTTGGAGCTCTTTCAGGCCTTTGTTAGAAGCGGGAATATCTTCCCATAAAAACTGGACAGAAGCATTCTCACAAACTGCTTTGTGATGTGTGTGTTCAACTCACAGAGGTGAACCTTTCGTTTGCTAGAGCAGTTATGAAACACTCTTTTTGTAGAATCTGCAAGTATTCATTCGGAGCGCATTGAGGCCTATGGTGGAAAAAGAAATATCTTCATATATAAACAAGGCAGAAGCATTCTCAGAAACCTCTTTATGATGTGTGCATTCAACTCAGAGAGATAAGCCTTCCTTTTGATAGAGCAGTTTTGAAACTGTGTTTTTGCAGAACCTGCAAGTGGATATTTGGAGCCCTTTCAGGCCTTCGTTGGAAACGGGAATATCTTCCCAAAAAAACTAAACAGAAGCGTTCTGTGAAACTGCTTTGTGTAGTATGAATGCAACTCACAGAGTTGGACACTTACTTTGAAAGAGCTGTTTTGAAACACTCTTTTTGTAGAATCTGCAAGTGTTCATTTGGCGCGCTTTGAGGCCTAAAGTGGAAAAGGAAATATCTTCACTTATAAATCAGGCAGAAGCATTCTCAGAAACCTCTTTATGATGTGTGCATTCAACTCAGAGAGATAAGCCTTCCTTTTGATAGAGCAGTTTTGAAACTGTGTTTTTGCAGAATCTGCAAGTGGATATTTGGAAACCTTTCAGGCCTTCGTTGGAAACGGGAATATCTTCCCAAAAAAACTAAACAGAAGCGTTCTGTGAAACTGCTTTGTGTAGTATGAATACAACTCACAGAGTTGGACACTTCCTTTGAAAGAGCTGTTTTGAAACACTCTTTTTGTAGAATCTGCAAGTCTTCATTTGGAGCGCTTTGAGGCCTAAGGTGGAAAAGGAAATATCTTCACTTATAAATCAGGCAGAAGCATTCTCAGAAACCTCTTTATGATGTGTGCATTCAACTCGGAGAGATAAGCCTTCCTTTTGATAGAGCAGTTTTGAAACTGTGTTTTTGCAGAATCTGCAAGTGGATATTTGGAGCCCTTTCAGGCCTTCGTTGGAAACGGGAATATCTTCCCAATAAAACTAAACAGAAGCGTTCTGTGAAACTGCTTTGTGTAGTATGAATCCAACTCACAGAGTTGAACACTTCCTTTGAAAGAGCTGTTTTGAAACACTCTTTTTGTAGAATCTGCAAGTGTTCGTTTGGAGCGCTTTGAGGCCTATTGTGGAAAAGGAAATATCTTCACTTATAAACCAGGCAGAAGCATTCTCAGAAACCTCTTTATGATGTGTGCATTCAACTCGGAGAGATAAGCCTTCCTTTTGATAGAGCAGTTTTGAAACAGTGTTTTGGCAGAATCTGCAAGTGGATATTTGGAGCCCTTTCAGGCCTTCGTTGGAAACGGGAATATCTTCCCATAAAAACTAAACAGAAGCGTTCTGTGAAACTGCTTTGTGAAGTATGAATCCAACTCACAGAGTTGAACACTTCCTTTGAAAGAGCAGTTTTGAAACACTCTTTTTGTTGAATCTGCAAGTGTTCGTTTGGAGCGCTTTGAGGCCTATGGTGGAAGGAAATATCTTCACATAAAACCTAGACAGAAGCATTCTTTGAAACTTCTTTATGATGTGTGCATTCATCTCACAGAGTTGAACCTTCCTTAACATGGAGCAGTTTGGAAAGAGTCTTTTTGCGGCATCTGCAAGTGGATATTTGGAGCTCTTTCAGGCCTTTGTTAGAAGCGGGAATATCTTCCCATAAAAACTGGACAGAAGCATTCTCACAAACTGCTTTGTGATGTGTGTGTTCAACTCACAGAGTTGAACCTTTCCTTTGCTAGAACACTTATGAAACACTCTTTTTGTAGAATCTGCAAGTGTTCATTTGGAGCGCAATGAGGCCTATGGTGGAAAAAGAAATATCTTCATATATAAACAAGGCAGAAGCATTCTCAGAAACCTCTTTATGATGTGTGCATTCAACTCAGAGAGATAAGCCTTCCTTTTGATAGAGCAGTTTTGAAACTGTGTTTTTGCAGAATCTGCAAGTGGATATTTGGAGCCCTTTCAGGCCTTCGTTGGAAACGTGAATATCTTCCCAAAAAAACTAAACAGAAGCGTTCTGTAAAACTGCTTTGTGTAGTATGAATGCAACTCACAGAGTTGGACACTTCCTTTGAAAGAGCTGTTTTGAAACACTCTTTTTGTAGAATCTGCAAGTGTTCATTTGGAGCGCTTTGAGGCCTAAGGTGGAAAAGGAAATATCTTCACTTATAAATCAGGCAGAAGCATTCTCAGAAACCTCTTTATGATGTGTGCATTCAACTCGGAGAGATAAGCCTTCCTTTTGATAGAGCAGTTTTGAAACTGTGTTTTGGCAGAATCTGCAAGTGGATATTTGGAGCCCTTTCAGGCCTTCGTTGGAAACTGGAATATCTTCCCAAAAAAACTAAACAGAAGCGTTCTGTGAAACTGCTTTGTGTAGTATGAATCCAACTCACAGAGTTGAACACTTCCTTGGAAAGAGCTGTTTTGAAACACTCTTTTTGTAGAATCTGCAAGTGTTCATTTGGAGCGCTTTGAGGCCTATTGTGGAAAAGGAAATATCTTCACTTATAAACCAGGCAGAAGCATTCTCAGAAAGCTCTTTATGATGTGTGCATTCAACTCGGAGAGATAAGCCTTCCTTTTGATAGAGTAGTTTTGAAACTGTGTTTTTGCAGAATCTGCAAGTGGATACTTGGAGCCCTTTCAGGCCTTCGTTGGAAACGGGAATATCTTCCCAAAAAAACTAAACAGAAGCGTTCTGTGAAACTGCTTTGTGTAGTATGAATGCAACTCACAGAGTTGGACACTTCCTTTGAAAGAGCTGTTTTGAAACACTCTTTTTGTAGAATCTGCAAGTGTTCATTTGGAGCGCTTTGAGGCCTAAGGTGGAAAAGGAAATATCTTCACTTATAAATCAGGCAGAAGCATTCTCAGAAACCTCTTTATGATGTGTGCATTCAACTCGGAGAGATAAGCCTTCCTTTTGATAGACCAGTTTTGAAACTGTGTTTTGGCAGAATCTGCAAGTGGATATTTGGAGCCCTTTCAGGCCTTCGTTGGAAACGGGAATATCTTCCCATAAAAACTAAACAGAAGCGTTCTGTGAAACTGCTTTGTGAAGTATGAATCTAACTCACAGAGTTGAACACTTCCTTTGAAA
This sequence comes from Pongo abelii, assembly GCF_028885655.2. Lineage (NCBI taxonomy): Eukaryota > Metazoa > Chordata > Mammalia > Primates > Hominidae > Pongo > Pongo abelii. The sequence continues at coordinate 47,917,513 of NC_085928.1, forward strand.
GAGCAGTTTTGAAACACTCTTTTTGTAGAATCTGCAAGTGTTCGTTTGGAGCGCTTTGAGGCCTATGGTGGAAAAGGAAATATCTTCACATAAAACCTAGACAGAAGCATTCTTTGAAACTTCTTTATGATGTGTGCACTCATCTCACAGAGTTGAACCTTCCTTATCATGGAGCAGTTTGGAAAGAGTCTTTTTGCGGCATCTGCAAGTGGATATTTGGAGCTCTTTCAGGCCTTTGTTAGAAGCGGGAATATCTTCCCATAAAAACTGGACAGAAGCATTCTCACAAACTGCTTTGTGATGTGTGTGTTCAACTCACAGAGTTGAACCTTTCCTTTGCTAGAACACTTATGAAACACTCCTTTTGTAGAATCTGCAAGTGTTCATTTGGAGCGCATTGAGGCCTATGGTGGAAAAAGAAATATCTTCATATATAAACAAGGGAGAAGCATTCTCCGAAACCTCTTTATGATGTGTGTATTCAACTCAGAGAGATAAGCCTTCCTTTTGATAGAGCAGTTTTGAAACTGTGTTTTTGCAGAATCTGCAAGTGGATATTTGGAGCCCTTTCAGGCCTTCGTTGGAAACGGGAATATCTTCCCAAAAAAACTAAACAGAAGCGTTCTGTGAAACTGCTTTGTGTAGTATGAATCCAACTCACAGAGTTGGACACTTCCTTTGAAAGGGCTGTTTTGAAACACTCTTTTTGTAGAATCTGCAAGTGTTCATTTGGAGCGCTTTGAGGCCTAAGGTGGAAAAGGAAATATCTTCACTTATAAATCAGGCAGAAGCATTCTCAGAAACCTCTTTATGATGTGTGCATTCAACTCGGAGAGATAAGCCTTCCTTTTGATAGAGCAGTTTTGAAACTGTGTTTTGGCAGAATCTGCAAGTGGATATTTGGAGCCCTTTCAGGCCATCGTTGGAAACGGGAATATCTTCCCAAAAAAACTAAACAGAAGCGTTCTGTGAAACTGCTTTGTGTAGTATGAATCCAACTCACAGAGTTGAACACTTCCTTTGAAAGAGCTGTTTTGAAACACTCTTTTTGTAGAATCTGCAAGTGTTCATTTGGAGCGCTTTGAGGCCTATGGTGGAAAAGGAAATATCTTCACTTATAAACCAGGCAGAAGTATTCTCAGAAACCTCTTTATGATGTGTGCACTCATCTCACAGAGTTGAACCTTCCTTATCATGGAGCAGTTTGGAAAGAGTCTTTTTGCGGCATCTGCAAGTGGATATTTGGAGCTCTTTCAGGCCTTTGTTAGAAGCGGGAATATCTTCCCATAAAAACTGGACAGAAGCATTCTCACAAACTGCTTTGTGATGTGTGTGTTCAACTCACAGAGTTGAACCTTTCCTTTGCTAGAACACTTATGAAACACTCTTTTTGTAGAATCTGCAAGTGTTCCTTTGGAGCGCATTGAGGCCTAGGGTGGAAAAAGAAATATCTTCATATATAAACAAGGGAGAAGCATTCTCAGAAACCTCTTTATGATGTGTGTATTCAACTCAGAGAGATAAGCCTTCCTTTTGATAGAGCAGTTTTGAAACTGTGTTTTTGCAGAATCTGCAAGTGGATATTTGGAGCCCTTTCAGGCCTTCGTTGGAAACGTGAATATCTTCCCAAAAAAACTAAACAGAAGCGTTCTGTAAAACTGCTTTGTGTAGTATGAATGCAACTCACAGAGTTGGACACTTCCTTTGAAAGAGCTGTTTTGAAACACTCTTTTTGTAGAATCTGCAAGTGTTCATTTGGAGCGCTTTGAGGCCTAAGGTGGAAAAGGAAATATCTTCACTTATAAATCAGGCAGAAGCATTCTCAGAAACCTCTTTATGATGTGTGCATTCAACTCGGAGAGATAAGCCTTCCTTTTGATAGAGCAGTTTTGAAACTGTGTTTTGGCAGAATCTGCAAGTGGATATTTGGAGCCCTTTCAGGCCTTCGTTGGAAACTGGAATATCTTCCCAAAAAAACTAAACAGAAGCGTTCTGTGAAACTGCTTTGTGTAGTATGAATCCAACTCACAGAGTTGAACACTTCCTTTGAAAGAGCTGTTTTGAAACACTCTTTTTGTAGAATCTGCAAGTGTTCATTTGGAGCGCTTTGAGGCCTAAGGTGGAAAAGGAAATATCTTCACTTATAAATCAGGCAGAAGCATTCTCAGAAACCTCTTTATGATGTGTGCATTCGACTCGGAGAGATAAGCCTTCCTTTTGATAGAGCAGTTTTGAAACTGTGTTTTGGCAGAATCTGCAAGTGGATATTTGGAGCCCTTTAAGGCCTTCGTTGGAAACGGGAATATCTTCCCATAAAAACTAAACAGAAGCGTTCTGTGAAACTGCTTTGTGAAGTCTGAATCCAACTCACAGAGTTGAACACTTCCTTTGAAAGAGCAGTTTTGAAACACTCTTTTTGTAGAATCTGCAAGTGTTCGTTTGGAGCGCTTTGAGGCCTATGGTGGAAAAGGAAATATCTTCACATAAAACCTAGACAGAAGCATTCTTTGAAACTTCTTTATGATGTGTGCATTCATCTCACAGAGTTGAACCTTCCTTATCATGGAGCAGTTTGGAAAGAGTCTTTTTGCGGCATCTGCAAGTGGATATTTGGAGCTCTTTCAGGCCTTTGTTAGAAGCGGGAATATCTTCCCATAAAAACTGGACAGAAGCATTCTCACAAACTGCTTTGTGATGTGTTTGTTGAACTCACAGAGTTGAACCTTTCCTTTGCTAGAACACCTATGAAACACTCTTTTTGTAGAATCTGCAAGTGTTCATTTGGAGCGCATTGAGGCCTATGGTGGAAAAAGAAATATCTTCATATATAAACAAGGGAGAAGCATTCTCAGAAACTTCTTTATGATGTGTGTATTCAACTCAGAGAGATAAGCCTTCCTTTCGATAGAGCAGTTTTGAAACTGTGTTTTTGCAGAATCTGCAAGTGGATATTTGGAGCCCTTTCAGGCCTTCGTTGGAAACGGGAATATCTTCCCAAAAAAACTAAACAGAAGCGTTCTGTGAAACTGCTTTGTGTAGTATGAATCCACCTCACAGAGTTGGACACTTCCTTTGAAAGAGCTGTTTTGAAACACTCTTTTTGTAGAATCTGCAAGTGTTCATTTGGAGCGCTTTGAGGCCTATTGTGGAAAAGGAAATATCTTCACTTATAAACCAGGCAGAAGCATTCTCAGAAACCTCTTTATGATGTGTGCATTCAACTCGGAGAGATAAGCCTTCCTTTTGATAGAGCAGTTTTGAAACTGTGTTTTGGCAGAATCTGCAAGTGGATATTTGGAGCCCTTTCAGGCCTTCGTTGGAAAAGGGAATATCTTCCCATAAAAACTAAACAGAAGCGTTCTGTGAAACTGCTTTGTGAAGTATAAATCCAACTCACAGAGTTGAACACTTCTTTTGAAAGAGCAGTTTGGAAACACTCTTTTTGTAGAATCTACAAGTGTTCGTTTGGAGCGCTTTGAGGCCTATGGTGGAAGGAAATATCTTCACATAAAACCTAGACAGAAGCATTCTTTGAAACTTCTTTATGATGTGTGCATTCATCTCACAGAGTTGAACCTTCCTTAACATGGAGCAGTTTGGAAAGAGTCTTTTTGCGGCATCTGCAAGTGGATATTTGGAGCTCTTTCAGGCCTTTGTTAGAAGCGGGAATATCTTCCCATAAAAACTGGACAGAAGCATTCTCACAAACTGCTTTGTGATGTGTGTGTTCAACTCACAGAGTTGAACCTTTCCTTTGCTAGAACACTTATGAAACACTCTTTTTGTAGAATCTGCAAGTGTTCATTTGGAGCGCAATGAGGCCTATGGTGGAAAAAGAAATATCTTCATATATAAACAAGGCAGAAGCATTCTCAGAAACCTCTTTATGATGTGTGCATTCAACTCAGAGAGATAAGCCTTCCTTTTGATAGAGCAGTTTTGAAACTGTGTTTTTGCAGAATCTGCAAGTGGATATTTGGAGCCCTTTCAGGCCTTCGTTGGAAACGTGAATATCTTCCCAAAAAAACTAAACAGAAGCGTTCTGTAAAACTGCTTTGTGTAGTATGAATGCAACTCACAGAGTTGGACACTTCCTTTGAAAGAGCTGTTTTGAAACACTCTTTTTGTAGAATCTGCAAGTGTTCATTTGGAGCGCTTTGAGGCCTAAGGTGGAAAAGGAAATATCTTCACTTATAAATCAGGCAGAAGCATTCTCAGAAACCTCTTTATGATGTGTGCATTCAACTCGGAGAGATAAGCCTTCCTTTTGATAGAGCAGTTTTGAAACTGTGTTTTGGCAGAATCTGCAAGTGGATATTTGGAGCCCTTTCAGGCCTTCGTTGGAAACTGGAATATCTTCCCAAAAAAACTAAACAGAAGCGTTCTGTGAAACTGCTTTGTGTAGTATGAATCCAACTCACAGAGTTGAACACTTCCTTTGAAAGAGCTGTTTTGAAACACTCTTTTTGTAGAATCTGCAAGTGTTCATTTGGAGCGCTTTGAGGCCTATGGTGGAAAAGGAAATATCTTCACTTATAAACCAGGCAGAAGCATTCTCAGAAACCTCTTTATGATGTGTGCATTCAACTCGGAGAGATAAGCCTTCCTTTTGATAGAGTAGTTTTGAAACTGTGTTTTTGCAGAATCTGCAAGTGGATACTTGGAGCCCTTTCAGGCCTTCGTTGGAAACGGGAATATCTTCCCAAAAAAACTAAACAGAAGCGTTCTGTGAAACTGCTTTGTGTAGTATGAATGCAACTCACAGAGTTGGACACTTCCTTTGAAAGAGCTGTTTTGAAACACTCTTTTTGTAGAATCTGCAAGTGTTCATTTGGAGCGCTTTGAGGCCTAAGGTGGAAAAGGAAATATCTTCACTTATAAATCAGGCAGAAGCATTCTCAGAAACCTCTTTATGATGTGTGCATTCAACTCGGAGAGATAAGCCTTCCTTTTGATAGAGCAGTTTTGAAACTGTGTTTTGGCAGAATCTGCAAGTGGATATTTGGAGCCCTTTCAGGCCTTCGTTGGAAACGGGAATATCTTCCCATAAAAACTAAACAGAAGCGTTCTGTGAAACTGCTTTGTGAAGTATGAATCTAACTCACAGAGTTGAACACTTCCTTTGAAAGAGCAGTTTTGAAACACTCTTTTTGTAGAATCTGCAAGTGTTCGTTTGGAGCGCTTTGAGGCCTATGGTGGAAAAGGAAATATCTTCACATAAAACCTAGACAGAAGCATTCTTTGAAACTTCTTTATGATGTGTGCACTCATCTCACAGAGTTGAACCTTCCTTATCATGGAGCAGTTTGGAAAGAGTCTTTTTGCGGCATCTGCAAGTGGATATTTGGAGCTCTTTCAGGCCTTTGTTAGAAGCGGGAATATCTTCCCATAAAAACTGGACAGAAGCATTCTCACAAACTGCTTTGTGATGTGTGTGTTCAACTCACAGAGTTGAACCTTTCCTTTGCTAGAACACTTATGAAACACTCCTTTTGTAGAATCTGCAAGTGTTCATTTGGAGCGCATTGAGGCCTATGGTGGAAAAAGAAATATCTTCATATATAAACAAGGGAGAAGCATTCTCCGAAACCTCTTTATGATGTGTGTATTCAACTCAGAGAGATAAGCCTTCCTTTCGATAGAGCAGTTTTGAAACTGTGTTTTTGCAGAATCTGCAAGTGGATATTTGGAGCCCTTTCAGGCCTTCGTTGGAAACGGGAATATCTTCCCAAAAAAACTAAACAGAAGCGTTCTGTGAAACTGCTTTGTGTAGTATGAATCCAACTCACAGAGTTGGACACTTCCTTTGAAAGAGCTGTTTTGAAACACTCTTTTTGTAGAATCTGCAAGTGTTCATTTGGAGCGCTTTGAGGCCTAAGGTGGAAAAGGAAATATCTTCACTTATAAATCAGGCAGAAGCATTCTCAGAAACCTCTTTATGATGTGTGCATTCAACTCGGAGAGATAAGCCTTCCTTTTGATAGAGCAGTTTTGAAACTGTGTTTTGGCAGAATCTGCAAGTGGATATTTGGAGCCCTTTCAGGCCATCGTTGGAAACGGGAATATCTTCCCAAAAAAACTAAACAGAAGCGTTCTGTGAAACTGCTTTGTGTAGTATGAATCCAACTCACAGAGTTGAACACTTCCTTTGAAAGAGCTGTTTTGAAACACTCTTTTTGTAGAATCTGCAAGTGTTCATTTGGAGCGCTTTGAGGCCTATGGTGGAAAAGGAAATATCTTCACTTATAAACCAGGCAGAAGCATTCTCAGAAACCTCTTTATGATGTGTGCACTCATCTCACAGAGTTGAACCTTCCTTATCATGGAGCAGTTTGGAAAGAGTCTTTTTGCGGCATCTGCAAGTGGATATTTGGAGCTCTTTCAGGCCTTTGTTAGAAGCGGGAATATCTTCCCATAAAAACTGGACAGAAGCATTCTCACAAACTGCTTTGTGATGTGTGTGTTCAACTCACAGAGTTGAACCTTTCCTTTGCTAGAACACTTATGAAACACTCTTTTTGTAGAATCTGCAAGTGTTCCTTTGGAGCGCATTGAGGCCTAGGGTGGAAAAAGAAATATCTTCATATATAAACAAGGGAGAAGCATTCTCAGAAACCTCTTTATGATGTGTGTATTCAACTCAGAGAGATAAGCCTTCCTTTTGATAGAGCAGTTTTGAAACTGTGTTTTTGCAGAATCTGCAAGTGGATATTTGGAGCCCTTTCAGGCCTTCGTTGGAAACGTGAATATCTTCCCAAAAAAACTAAACAGAAGCGTTCTGTAAAACTGCTTTGTGTAGTATGAATGCAACTCACAGAGTTGGACACTTCCTTTGAAAGAGCTGTTTTGAAACACTCTTTTTGTAGAATCTGCAAGTGTTCATTTGGAGCGCTTTGAGGCCTAAGGTGGAAAAGGAAATATCTTCACTTATAAATCAGGCAGAAGCATTCTCAGAAACCTCTTTATGATGTGTGCATTCAACTCGGAGAGATAAGCCTTCCTTTTGATAGAGCAGTTTTGAAACTGTGTTTTGGCAGAATCTGCAAGTGGATATTTGGAGCCCTTTCAGGCCTTCGTTGGAAACTGGAATATCTTCCCAAAAAAACTAAACAGAAGCGTTCTGTGAAACTGCTTTGTGTAGTATGAATCCAACTCACAGAGTTGAACACTTCCTTTGAAAGAGCTGTTTTGAAACACTCTTTTTGTAGAATCTGCAAGTGTTCATTTGGAGCGCTTTGAGGCCTAAGGTGGAAAAGGAAATATCTTCACTTATAAATCAGGCAGAAGCATTCTCAGAAACCTCTTTATGATGTGTGCATTCGACTCGGAGAGATAAGCCTTCCTTTTGATAGAGCAGTTTTGAAACTGTGTTTTGGCAGAATCTGCAAGTGGATATTTGGAGCCCTTTAAGGCCTTCGTTGGAAACGGGAATATCTTCCCATAAAAACTAAACAGAAGCGTTCTGTGAAACTGCTTTGTGAAGTCTGAATCCAACTCACAGAGTTGAACACTTCCTTTGAAAGAGCAGTTTTGAAACACTCTTTTTGTAGAATCTGCAAGTGTTCGTTTGGAGCGCTTTGAGGCCTATGGTGGAAAAGGAAATATCTTCACATAAAACCTAGACAGAAGCATTCTTTGAAACTTCTTTATGATGTGTGCATTCATCTCACAGAGTTGAACCTTCCTTATCATGGAGCAGTTTGGAAAGAGTCTTTTTGCGGCATCTGCAAGTGGATATTTGGAGCTCTTTCAGGCCTTTGTTAGAAGCGGGAATATCTTCCCATAAAAACTGGACAGAAGCATTCTCACAAACTGCTTTGTGATGTGTTTGTTGAACTCACAGAGTTGAACCTTTCCTTTGCTAGAACACTTATGAAACACTCTTTTTGTAGAATCTGCAAGTGTTCATTTGGAGCGCATTGAGGCCTATGGTGGAAAAAGAAATATCTTCATATATAAACAAGGGAGAAGCATTCTCAGAAACTTCTTTATGATGTGTGTATTCAACTCAGAGAGATAAGCCTTCCTTTCGATAGAGCAGTTTTGAAACTGTGTTTTTGCAGAATCTGCAAGTGGATATTTGGAGCCCTTTCAGGCCTTCGTTGGAAACGGGAATATCTTCCCAAAAAAACTAAACAGAAGCGTTCTGTGAAACTGCTTTGTGTAGTATGAATCCACCTCACAGAGTTGGACACTTCCTTTGAAAGAGCTGTTTTGAAACACTCTTTTTGTAGAATCTGCAAGTGTTCATTTGGAGCGCTTTGAGGCCTATTGTGGAAAAGGAAATATCTTCAATTATAAACCAGGCAGAAGCATTCTCAGAAACCTCTTTATGATGTGTGCATTCAACTCGGAGAGATAAGCCTTCCTTTTGATAGAGCAGTTTTGAAACTGTGTTTTGGCAGAATCTGCAAGTGGATATTTGGAGCCCTTTCAGGCCTTCGTTGGAAAAGGGAATATCTTCCCATAAAAACTAAACAGAAGCGTTCTGTGAAACTGCTTTGTGAAGTATAAATCCAACTCACAGAGTTGAACACTTCTTTTGAAAGAGCAGTTTGGAAACACTCTTTTTGTAGAATCTACAAGTGTTCATTTGGAGCGCTTTGAGGCCTATGGTGGAAAAGGAAATATCTTCACATAAAACCTAGACAGAAGCATTCTTTGAAACTTCTTTATGATGTGTGCATTCAACTCACAGAGTTGAACATTCTTTTTCATGGAGCAGTTTGGAAAGAGTCTTTTTGCAGCATCTGCAAGTGGATATTTGGAGCTCTTTCAGGCCTTTGTTAGAAGCGGGAATATCTTCCCATAAAAACAGAACAGAAGCATTCTCACAAACTGCTTTGTGATGTGTGTGTTCAACTCACAGAGGTGAACCTTTCCTTTGCTAGAGCAGTTATGAAACACTCTTTTTGTAGAATCTGCAAGTGTTCATTTGGAGCGATTTGACGCCTATGGTGGAAAAAGAAATATCTTCATATATAAACAAGGCAGAAGCATTCTCAGAAACCTCTTTATGACGTGTGCATTCAACTCAGAGAGATAAGCCTTTCTTTTGATAGAGCAGTTTTGAAACTGTATTTTTGCAGAATCTGCAAGTGGATACTTGGAGCTCTTTCATGCCTTCGTTGGAAACGGGAATTTCTTCCCATAAAAACTAAACAGAAGCGTTCTGTGAAACTGCTTTGTGTAGTATGAATCCAACTCACAGAGTTGAACACTTCCTTTGAAAGAGCTGTTTTGAAACACTCTTTTTGTAGAATCTGCAAGTGTTCATTTGGAGCGCTTTGAGGCCTATGGTGGAAAAGGAAATATCTTCACTTATAAACCAGGCAGAAGCATTCTCAGAAACCTCTTTATGATGTGTGCATTCGAATCGGAGAGATAAGCCTTCCTTTTGTTAGAGCAGTTTTGCAACTGTGTTTTTGCAGAATCTGCAAGTGTATATTTGGAGCCCTTTCAGGCCTTCGTTGGAAACGGGAATATCTTCCCATAAAAATTAAACAGAAGCGTTCTGTGAAACTGCTTTGTGAAGTATGAATCCAACTCACAGAGTTGAACACTTCTTTTGAAAGAGCAGTTTTGAAACACTCTTTTTGTAGAATCTACAAGTGTTCATTTGGAGCGCTTTGAGGCATATGGTGGAAAAAGAAATATCGTCACATAAAACCTAGACAGAAGCATTCTTTGAAACTTCTTTATGATGTGTGCATTCAACTCACAGAGTTGAACTTTCCTTTTCATGGAGCAGTTTGGAAAGAGTCTTTTTGCAGCATCTGCAAGTGGATATTTGGAGCTCTTTCAGGCCTTTGTTAGAAGCGGGAATATCTTCCCATAAAAACTGGACTGAAGCATTCTCACAAACTGCTTTGTGATGTGTGTGTTCAACTCACAGAGGTGAACTTTCCTTTGCTAGAGCAGTTATGAAACACTCTTTTTGTAGAATCTGCAAGTGTTCATTTGGAGCGATTTGAGGCCTATGGTGGAAAAAGAAATATCTTCATATATAAACAAGGCAGAAGCATTCTCAGAAACCTCTTTACGATGTGTGCATTCAACTCAGAGAGATAAGCCTTCCTTTTGATAGAGCAGTTTTGAAACTGTGTTTTTGCAGAATCTGCAAGTGGATATTTGGAGCCCTTTCAGGCCTTCGTTGGAAACGGGAATATCTTCCCAAAAAAACTAAACAGAAGCGTTCTGTGAAACTGCTTTGTGTAGTATGAATGCAACTCACAGAGTTGGACACTTCCTTTGAAAGAGCTGTTTTGAAACACTCTTTTTGTAGAATCTGCAAGTGTTCATTTGGAGCGCTTTGAGGCCTAAGGTGGAAAAGGAAATATCTTCACTTATAAATCAGGCAGAAGCATTCTCAGAAACCTCTTTATGATGTGTGCATTCAACTCGGAGAGATAAGCCTTCCTTTTGATAGAGCAGTTTTGAAACTGTGTTTTGGCAGAATCTGCAAGTGGATATTTGGAGCCCTTTCAGGCCTTCGTTGGAAACGGGAATATCTTCCCAAAAAAACTAAACAGAAGCGTTCTGTGAAACTGCTTTGTGTAGTATGAATCCAACTCACAGAGTTGAACACTTCCTTTGAAAGAGCTGTTTTGAAACACTCTTTTTGTAGAATCTGCAAGTGTTCATTTGGAGCGCTTTGAGGCCTATGGTGGAAAAGGAAATATCTTCACTTATAAACCAGGCAGAAGCATTCTCAGAAACCTCTTTATGATGTGTGCATTCAACTCAGAGAGATAAGCCTTCCTTTTGATAGAGCAGTATTGAAACTGTGTTTTTGCAGTATCTGCAAGTGGATATTTGGAGCCCTTTCAGGCCTTCGTTGGAAACGGGAATATCTTCCCAAAAAAACTAAACAGAAGCGTTCTGTGAAACTGCTTTGTGTAGTATGAATGCAACTCACAGAGTTGGACACTTCCTTTGAAAGAGCTGTTTTGAAACACTCTTTTTGTAGAATCTGCAAGTGTTCATTTGGAGCGCTTTGAGGCCTAAGGTGGAAAAGGAAATATCTTCACTTATAAATCAGGCAGAAGCATTCTCAGAAACCTCTTTATGATGTGTGCATTCAACTCGGAGAGATAAGCCTTCCTTTTGATAGAGCAGTTTTGAAACTGTGTTTTGGCAGAATCTGCAAGTGGATATTTGGAGCCCTTTCAGGCCTTCGTTGGAAACGGGAGTATCTTCCCAAAAAAACTAAACAGAACCGTTCTGTGAAACTGCTTTGTGTAGTATGAATCCAACTCACAGAGTTGAACACTTCCTTTGAAAGAGCTGTTTTGAAACATTCTTTTTGTAGAATCTGCAAGTGTTCATTTGGAGCGCTTTGAGGCCTATGGTGGAAAAGGAAATATCTTCACTTATAAACCAGGCAGAAGCATTCTCAGAAACCTCTTTATGATGTGTGCATTCAACTCGGAGAGATAAGCCTTCCTTTTGATAGAGCAGTTTTGAAACTGTGTTTTGGCAGAATCTGCAAGTGGATATTTGGAGCCCTTTCAGGCCTTCGTTGGAAACGGGAATATCTTCCCAAAAAAACTAAACAGAAGCGTTCTGTGAAACTGCTTTGTGTAGTATGAATCCAACTCACAGAGTTGAACACTTCCTTTGAAAGAGCTGTTTTGAAACACTCTTTTTGTAGAATCTGCAAGTGTTCATTTGGAGCGCTTTGAGGCCTATGGTGGAAAAGGAAATATCTTCACTTATAAACCAGGCAGAAGCATTCTCAGAAACCTCTTTATGAAGTGTGCATTCAACTCAGAGAGATAAGCCTTCCTTTTGATAGAGCAGTTTTGAAACTGTATTTTTGCAGAATCTGCAAGTGGATATTTGGAGCTCTTTCATGCCTTCGTTGGAAACGGGAATTTCTTCCCATAAAAACTAAACAGAAGCGTTCTGTGAAACTGCTTTGTGTAGTATGAATCCAACTCACAGTGTTGAACACTTCCGTTGAAAGAGCAGTTTTGAAACACTCTTTTTGTAGAATCTGCAAGTGTTCGTTTGGAGCGCTTTGAGGCATATGGTGGAAAAGGAAATATCTTCACATAAAACTTAGACAGAAGCATTCTTTGAAACTTCTTTATGATGTGTGCATTCATCTCACAGAGTTGAACCTTCCTTATCATGGAGCAGTTTGGAAAGAGTCTTTTTGCAGCATCTGCAAGTGGATATTTGGAGCTCTTTCAGGCCTTTGTTAGAAGCGGGAATATCTTCCCATAAAAACTGGACTGAAGCATTCTCACAAACTGCTTTGTGATGTGTGTGTTCAACTCACAGAGGTGAAATTTCCTTTGCTAGAGCAGTTATGAAACACTCTTTTTGTAGAATCTGCAAGTGTTCATTTGGAGCGATTTGAGGCCTATGGTGGAAAAAGAAATATCTTCATATGTAAACAAGGCAGAAGCATTCTCAGAAACCTCTTTATGATGTGTGCATTCAACTCAGAGAGATAAGCCTTCCTTTTGATAGAGCAGTTTTGAAACTGTGTTTTTGCAGAATCTGCAAGTGGATATTTGGAGCCCTTTCAGGCCTTCGTTGGAAACGGGAATATCTTCCCAAAAAAACTAAACAGAAGCGTTCTGTGAAACTGCGTTGTGTATTATGAATGCAACTCAGAGAGTTGGACACTTCCTTTGAAAGAGCTGTTTTGAAACACTCTTTTTGTAGAATCTGCAAGTGTTCATTTGGAGCGCTTTGAGGCCTAAGGTGGAAAAGGAAATATCTTCACTTATAAATCAGGCAGAAGCATTCTCAGAAACCTCTTTATGATGTGTGCATTCAACTCGGAGAGATAAGCCTTCCTGTTGATAGAGCAGTTTTGAAACTGTGTTTTGGCAGAATCTGCAAGTGGATATTTGGAGCCCTTTCAGGCCTTCGTTGGAAACGGGAATATCTTCCCAAAAAAACTAAACAGAAGCGTTCTGTGAAACTGCTTTGTGTAGTATGAATCCAACTCACAGAGTTGAACACTTCCTTTGAAAGAGCTGTTTTGAAACACTCTTTTTGTAAAATCTGCAAGTGTTCATTTGGAGCGCTTTGAGGCCTATGGTGGAAAAGGAAATATCTTCACTTATAAACCAGGCAGAAGCATTCTCAGAAACCTCTTTATGATGTGTGCATTCAACTCGGAGAGATAAGCCTTCCTTTTGATAGAGCAGTTTTGAAACTGTGTTTTGGCAGAATCTGCAAGTGGATATTTGGAGCCCTTTCAGGCCTTCGTTGGAAACGGGAATATCTTCCCATAAAAACTAAACAGAAGCGTTCTGTGAAACTGCTTTGTGAAGTATGAATCCAACTCACAGAGTTGAACACTTCCTTTGAAAGAGCAGTTTTGAAACACTCTTTTTGTAGAAACTGCAAGTGTTCGTTTGGAGCGGTTTGAGGCCTATGGTGGAAAAGGAAATATTTCCACATAAAACCTAGACAGAAGCATTCTTTGAAACTTCTTTATGATGTGTGCATTCATCTCACAGAGTTGAACCTTCTTTTTCATGGAGCAATTTGGAAAAAGTCTTTTTGCAGCATCTGCAAGTGGATATTTGGAGCTCTTTCAGGCCTTTGTTAGAAGCGGGAATATCTTCCATAAAAACTGGACAGAAGCATTCTCACAAACTACTTTGTGATGTGTGTGTTCAACTCACAGAGGTGAACCTTTCCTTTGCTAGAGCAGTTATGAAACACTCTTTTTGTAGAATCTGCAAGTGTTCATTTGGAGCGATTTGACGCCTATGGTGGAAAAATAAATATCTTCATATATAAACAAGGCAGAAGCATTCTAAGAAACCTCTTTATGATGTGTGCATTCAACTCAGAGAGATAAGCCTTCCTTTTGATAGAGAAGTTTTGAAACTGAATTTTTGCAGAATCTGCAAGTGGATACTTGGAGCCCTTTCATGCCTTCGTTGGAAACGGGAATTTCTTCCCATAAAAACTAAACAGAAGCGTTCTGTGAAACTGCTTTGTGTAGTATGAATCCAACTCACAGAGTTGAACACTTCCTTTGAAAGAACAGTTTTGAAACACTCTTTTTGTAGAATCTGCAAGTGTTCGTTTGGAGCGCTTTGAGGCCTACGGTGGAAAAGGAAATATCTTCACTTATAAACCAGGCAGAAGCATTCTCAGAAACCTCTTTATGATGTGTGCATTCGACTCGGAGAGATAAGCCTTCCTTTTGTTAGAGCAGTTTTGCAACTGTGTTTTCGCAGAATCTGCAAGTGTATATTTGGAGCCCTTTCAGGCCTTCGTTGGAAACGGGAATATCTTCCCATAAAAACTAAACAGAAGCGTTCTTTGAAACTGCTTTGTGAAGTATAAATCCAACTCACAGAGTTGAACACTTCTTTTGAAAGAGCAGTTTGGAAACACTCTTTTTGTAGAATCTACAAGTGTTCATTTGGAGCGCTTTGAGGCCTATGGTGGAAAAGGAAATATCTTCACATAAAACCTAGACAGAAGCATTCTTTGAAACTTCTTTATGATGTGTGCATTGAACTCACGGAGTTGAACCTTCTTTTTCATGGAGAAATTTGGAAAGAGTCTTTTTGCAGCATTTGCAAGTGGATATTTGGAGCTCTTTCAGGCCTTTGTTAGAAGAGGGAATATCTTCCCATAAAAACTGGACAGAAGCATTCTCACAAACTGCTTTGTGATGTGTGTGTTCAACTCACAGAGGTGAAACTTTCCTTTGCTAGAGCAGTTATGAAACACTCTTTTTGTAGAATCTGCAAGTGTTCATTTGGAGCGATTTGAGGCCTATGGTGGAAAAAGAAATATCTTCATATATAAACAAGGCAGAAGCATTCTCAGAAACCTCTTTATGATGTGTGCATTCAACTCAGAGAGATAAGCCTTCCTTTTGATAGAGAAGTTTTGAAACTGAATTTTTGCAGAATCTGCAAGTGGATATTTGGAGCCCTTTCATGCCTTCGTTGGAAACGGGAATTTCTTCCCATAAAAACTAAACAGAAGCGTTCTGTGAAACTGCTTTGTGTAGTATGAATCCAACTCACAGAGTTGAACACTTCCTTTGAAAGAGCTGTTTTGAAACACTCTTTTTGTAGAATCTGCAAGTGTTCATTTGGAGCGCATTGAGGCCTACGGTGGAAAACGAAATATCTTCACTTATAAACCAGGCAGAAGCATTCTCAGAAACCTCTTTATGATGTGTGTATTCAACTCAGAGAGATAAGCCTTCGTTTCGATAGAGCAGTTTTGAAACTGTGTTTTTGCAGTATCTGCAAGTGGATATTTGGAGCCCTTTCAGGCCTTCGTTGGAAACGGGAATATCTTCCCAAAAAAACTAAACAGAAGCGTTCTGTGAAACTGCTTTGTGTAGTATGAATCCAACTCACAGAGTTGGACACTTCCTTTGAAAGAGCTCTTTTGAAACACTCTTTTTGTAGAATCTGCAAGTGTTCATTTGGAGCGCTTTGAGGCCTATGGTGGAAAAGGAAATATTTTCACTTATAAACCAGGCAGAAGCATTCTCAGAAACCTCTTTATGATGTGTGCATTCAACTCGGAGAGATAAGCCTTCCTTTTGATAGAGCAGTTTTGAAACTGTGTTTTGGCAGAATCTGCAAGTGGATATTTGGAGCCCTTTAAGGCCTTCGTTGGAAACGGGAATATCTTCCCATAAAAACTAAACAGAAGCGTTCTGTGAAACTGCTTTGTGAAGTATGAATCCAACTCACAGAGTTGAACACTTCCTTTGAAAGAGCAGTTTTGAAACACTCTTTTTGTAGAATCTGCAAGTGTTCGTTTGGAGCGCTTTGAGGCCTATGGTGGAAAAGGAAATATCTTCACATAAAACCTAGACAGAAGCATTCTTTGAAACTTCTTTATGATGTGTGCATTCATCTCACAGAGTTGAACCATCCTTATCATGGAGCAGTTTGGAAAGAGTCTTTTTGCGGCATCTGCAAGTGGATATTTGGAGCTCTTTCAGGACTTTGTTAGAAGCGGGAATATCTTCCCATAAAAACTGGACAGAAGCATTCTCACAAACTGCTTTGTGATGTGTGTGTTCAACTCACAGAGTTGAACCTTTCCTTTGCTAGAACACATATGAAACACTCTTTTTGTAGAATCTGCAAGTGTTCATTTGGAGCGCATTGAGGCCTATGGTGGAAAAAGAAATATCTTCATATATAAACAAGGCAGATGCATTCTCAGAAACCTCTTTATGATGTGTGCATTCAACTCAGAGAGATAAGCCTTCCTTTTGATAGAGCAGTTTTGAAACTGTGTTTTTGCAGAATCTGCAAGTGGATATTTGGAGCCCTTTCAGGCCTTCGTTGGAAACGGGAATATCTTCCCAAAAAAACTAAACAGAAGCGTTCTGTGAAACTGCTTTGTGTAGTATGAATGCAACTCAGAGAGTTGGACACTTCCTTTGAAAGAGCTGTTTTGAAACACTCTTTTTGTAGAATCTGCAAGTGTTCATTTGGAGCGCTTTGAGGCCTAAGGTGGAAAAGGAAATATCTTCACTTATAAATCAGGCAGAAGCATTCTCAGAAACCTCTTTATGATGTGTGCATTCAACTCGGAGAGGTAAGCCTTCCTTTTGATAGAGCAGGTTTGAAACTGTGTTTTGGCAGAATCTGCAAGTGGATATTTGGAGCCCTTTCAGGCCTTCGTTGGAAACGGGAATATCTTCCCAAAAAAACTAAACAGAAGCGTTCTGTGAAACTGCTTTGTGTAGTATGAATCCAACTCACAGAGTTGAACACTTCCTTTGAAAGAGCTGTTTTGAAACACTCTTTTTGTAGAATCTGCAAGTGTTCATTTGGAGCGCTTTGAGGCCTATGGTGGAAAAGGAAATATCTTCACATAAAACCTAGACAGAAGCATTCTTTGAAACTTCTTTATGATGTGTGCATTGAACTCACAGAGTTGAACCTTCTTTTTCATGGAGCAATTTGGAAAGAGTCTTTTTGCAGCATTTGCAAGTGGATATTTGGAGCTCTTTCAGGCCTTTGTTAGAAGCGGGAATATCTTCCCATAAAAACTGGACAGAAGCATTCTCACAAACTGCTTTGTGATGTGTGTGTTCAACTCACAGAGGTGAAACTTTCCTTTGCTAGAGCAGTTATGAAACACTCTTTTTGTAGAATCTGCAAGTGTTCATTTGGAGCGATTTGAGGCCTATGGTGGAAAAAGAAATATCTTCATATATAAACAAGGCAGAAGCATTCTCAGAAACCTCTTTATGATGTGTGCATTCAACTCAGAGAGATAAGCCTTCCTTTTGATAGAGAAGTTTTGAAACTGAATTTTTGCAGAATCTGCAAGTGGATATTTGGAGCCCTTTCATGCCTTCGTTGGAAACGGGAATTTCTTCCCATAAAAACTAAACAGAAGCGTTCTGTGAAACTGCTTTGTGTAGTATGAATCCAACTCACAGAGTTGAACACTTCCTTTGAAAGAGCTGTTTTGAAACACTCTTTTTGTAGAATCTGCAAGTGTTCATTTGGAGCGCATTGAGGCCTATGGTGGAAAACGAAATATCTTCACTTATAAACCAGGCAGAAGCATTCTCAGAAACCTCTTTATGATGTGTGTATTCAACTCAGAGAGATAAGCCTTCGTTTCGATAGAGCAGTTTTGAAACTGTGTTTTTGCAGAATCTGCAAGTGGATATTTGGAGCCCTTTCAGGCCTTCGTTGGAAACGGGAATATCTTCCCAAAAAAACTAAACAGAAGCGTTCTGTGAAACTGCTTTGTGTAGTATGAATCCAACTCACAGAGTTGGACACTTCCTTTGAAAGAGCTCTTTTGAAACACTCTTTTTGTAGAATCTGCAAGTGTTCATTTGGAGCGCTTTGAGGCCTATGGTGGAAAAGGAAATATCTTCACTTATAAACCAGGCAGAAGCATTCTCAGAAACCTCTTTATGATGTGTGCATTCAACTCGGAGAGATAAGCCTTCCTTTTGATAGAACAGTTTTGAAACTGTGTTTTGGCAGAATCTGCAAGTGGATATTTGGAGCCCTTTAAGGCCTTCGTTGGAAACGGGAATATCTTCCCATAAAAACTAAACAGAAGCGTTCTGTGAAACTGCTTTGTGAAGTATGAATCCAACTCACAGAGTTGAACACTTCCTTTGAAAGAGCAGTTTTGAAACACTCTTTTTGTAGAATCTGCAAGTGTTCGTTTGGAGCGCTTTGAGGCCTACGGTGGAAAAGGAAATATCTTCACATAAAACCTAGACAGAAGCATTCTTTGAAACTTCTTTATGATGTGTGCATTCATCTCACAGAGTTGAACCATCCTTATCATGGAGCAGTTTGGAAAGAGTCTTTTTGCGGCATCTGCAAGTGGATATTTGGAGCTCTTTCAGGCCTTTGTTAGAAGCGGGAATATCTTCCCATAAAAACTGGACAGAAGCATTCTCACAAACTGCTTTGTGATGTGTGTGTTCAACTCAGAGAGTTGAACCTTTCCTTTGCTGGAACACTTATGAAACACTCCTTTTGTAGAATCTGCAAGTGTTCATTTGGAGCGCATTGAGGCCTATGGTGGAAAAAGAAATATCTTCATATATAAACAAGGGAGAAGTATTCTCCGAAACCTCTTTATGATGTGTGTATTCAACTCAGAGAGATAAGCCTTCCTTTCGATAGAGCAGTTTTGAAACTGTGTTTTTGCAGAATCTGCAAGTGGATATTTGGAGCCCTTTCAGGCCTTCGTTGGAAACGGGAATATCTTCCCAAAAAAACTAAACAGAAGCGTTCTGTGAAACTGCTTTGTGTAGTATGAATCCAACTCACAGAGTTGAACACTTCCTTTGAAAGAGCTGTTTTGAAACACTCTTTTTGTAAAATCTGCAAGTGTTCATTTGGAGCGCTTTGAGGCCTATGGTGGAAAAGGAAATATCTTCACTTATAAACCAGGCAGAAGCATTCTCAGAAACCTCTTTATGATGTGTGCATTCAACTCGGAGAGATAAGCCTTCCTTTTGATAGAGCAGTTTTGAAACTGTGTTTTGGCAGAATCTGCAAGTGGATATTTGGAGCCCTTTCAGGCCTTCGTTGGAAACGGGAATATCTTCCCATAAAAACTAAACAGAAGCGTTCTGTGAAACTGCTTTGTGAAGTATGAATCCAACTCACAGAGTTGAACACTTCCTTTGAAAGAGCAGTTTTGAAACACTCTTTTTGTAGAAACTGCAAGTGTTCGTTTGGAGCGGTTTGAGGCCTATGGTGGAAAAGGAAATATTTCCACATAAAACCTAGACAGAAGCATTCTTTGAAACTTCTTTATGATGTGTGCATTCATCTCACAGAGTTGAACCTTCTTTTTCATGGAGCAATTTGGAAAAAGTCTTTTTGCAGCATCTGCAAGTGGATATTTGGAGCTCTTTCAGGCCTTTGTTAGAAGCGGGAATATCTTCCATAAAAACTGGACAGAAGCATTCTCACAAACTACTTTGTGATGTGTGTGTTCAACTCACAGAGGTGAACCTTTCCTTTGCTAGAGCAGTTATGAAACACTCTTTTTGTAGAATCTGCAAGTGTTCATTTGGAGCGATTTGACGCCTATGGTGGAAAAATAAATATCTTCATATATAAACAAGGCAGAAGCATTCTAAGAAACCTCTTTATGATGTGTGCATTCAACTCAGAGAGATAAGCCTTCCTTTTGATAGAGAAGTTTTGAAACTGAATTTTTGCAGAATCTGCAAGTGGATACTTGGAGCCCTTTCATGCCTTCGTTGGAAACGGGAATTTCTTCCCATAAAAACTAAACAGAAGCGTTCTGTGAAACTGCTTTGTGTAGTATGAATCCAACTCACAGAGTTGAACACTTCCTTTGAAAGAACAGTTTTGAAACACTCTTTTTGTAGAATCTGCAAGTGTTCGTTTGGAGCGCTTTGAGGCCTACGGTGGAAAAGGAAATATCTTCACTTATAAACCAGGCAGAAGCATTCTCAGAAACCTCTTTATGATGTGTGCATTCGACTCGGAGAGATAAGCCTTCCTTTTGTTAGAGCAGTTTTGCAACTGTGTTTTCGCAGAATCTGCAAGTGTATATTTGGAGCCCTTTCAGGCCTTCGTTGGAAACGGGAATATCTTCCCATAAAAACTAAACAGAAGCGTTCTTTGAAACTGCTTTGTGAAGTATAAATCCAACTCACAGAGTTGAACACTTCTTTTGAAAGAGCAGTTTGGAAACACTCTTTTTGTAGAATCTACAAGTGTTCATTTGGAGCGCTTTGAGGCCTATGGTGGAAAAGGAAATATCTTCACATAAAACCTAGACAGAAGCATTCTTTGAAACTTCTTTATGATGTGTGCATTGAACTCACGGAGTTGAACCTTCTTTTTCATGGAGAAATTTGGAAAGAGTCTTTTTGCAGCATTTGCAAGTGGATATTTGGAGCTCTTTCAGGCCTTTGTTAGAAGAGGGAATATCTTCCCATAAAAACTGGACAGAAGCATTCTCACAAACTGCTTTGTGATGTGTGTGTTCAACTCACAGAGGTGAAACTTTCCTTTGCTAGAGCAGTTATGAAACACTCTTTTTGTAGAATCTGCAAGTGTTCATTTGGAGCGATTTGAGGCCTATGGTGGAAAAAGAAATATCTTCATATATAAACAAGGCAGAAGCATTCTCAGAAACCTCTTTATGATGTGTGCATTCAACTCAGAGAGATAAGCCTTCCTTTTGATAGAGAAGTTTTGAAACTGAATTTTTGCAGAATCTGCAAGTGGATATTTGGAGCCCTTTCATGCCTTCGTTGGAAACGGGAATTTCTTCCCATAAAAACTAAACAGAAGCGTTCTGTGAAACTGCTTTGTGTAGTATGAATCCAACTCACAGAGTTGAACACTTCCTTTGAAAGAGCTGTTTTGAAACACTCTTTTTGTAGAATCTGCAAGTGTTCATTTGGAGCGCATTGAGGCCTACGGTGGAAAACGAAATATCTTCACTTATAAACCAGGCAGAAGCATTCTCAGAAACCTCTTTATGATGTGTGTATTCAACTCAGAGAGATAAGCCTTCGTTTCGATAGAGCAGTTTTGAAACTGTGTTTTTGCAGTATCTGCAAGTGGATATTTGGAGCCCTTTCAGGCCTTCGTTGGAAACGGGAATATCTTCCCAAAAAAACTAAACAGAAGCGTTCTGTGAAACTGCTTTGTGTAGTATGAATCCAACTCACAGAGTTGGACACTTCCTTTGAAAGAGCTCTTTTGAAACACTCTTTTTGTAGAATCTGCAAGTGTTCATTTGGAGCGCTTTGAGGCCTATGGTGGAAAAGGAAATATTTTCACTTATAAACCAGGCAGAAGCATTCTCAGAAACCTCTTTATGATGTGTGCATTCAACTCGGAGAGATAAGCCTTCCTTTTGATAGAGCAGTTTTGAAACTGTGTTTTGGCAGAATCTGCAAGTGGATATTTGGAGCCCTTTAAGGCCTTCGTTGGAAACGGGAATATCTTCCCATAAAAACTAAACAGAAGCGTTCTGTGAAACTGCTTTGTGAAGTATGAATCCAACTCACAGAGTTGAACACTTCCTTTGAAAGAGCAGTTTTGAAACACTCTTTTTGTAGAATCTGCAAGTGTTCGTTTGGAGCGCTTTGAGGCCTATGGTGGAAAAGGAAATATCTTCACATAAAACCTAGACAGAAGCATTCTTTGAAACTTCTTTATGATGTGTGCATTCATCTCACAGAGTTGAACCATCCTTATCATGGAGCAGTTTGGAAAGAGTCTTTTTGCGGCATCTGCAAGTGGATATTTGGAGCTCTTTCAGGACTTTGTTAGAAGCGGGAATATCTTCCCATAAAAACTGGACAGAAGCATTCTCAAAAACTGCTTTGTGATGTGTGTGTTCAACTCACAGAGTTGAACCTTTCCTTTGCTAGAACACATATGAAACACTCTTTTTGTAGAATCTGCAAGTGTTCATTTGGAGCGCATTGAGGCCTATGGTGGAAAAAGAAATATCTTCATATATAAACAAGGCAGATGCATTCTCAGAAACCTCTTTATGATGTGTGCATTCAACTCAGAGAGATAAGCCTTCCTTTTGATAGAGCAGTTTTGAAACTGTGTTTTTGCAGAATCTGCAAGTGGATATTTGGAGCCCTTTCAGGCCTTCGTTGGAAACGGGAATATCTTCCCAAAAAAACTAAACAGAAGCGTTCTGTGAAACTGCTTTGTGTAGTATGAATGCAACTCAGAGAGTTGGACACTTCCTTTGAAAGAGCTGTTTTGAAACACTCTTTTTGTAGAATCTGCAAGTGTTCATTTGGAGCGCTTTGAGGCCTAAGGTGGAAAAGGAAATATCTTCACTTATAAATCAGGCAGAAGCATTCTCAGAAACCTCTTTATGATGTGTGCATTCAACTCGGAGAGGTAAGCCTTCCTTTTGATAGAGCAGGTTTGAAACTGTGTTTTGGCAGAATCTGCAAGTGGATATTTGGAGCCCTTTCAGGCCTTCGTTGGAAACGGGAATATCTTCCCAAAAAAACTAAACAGAAGCGTTCTGTGAAACTGCTTTGTGTAGTATGAATCCAACTCACAGAGTTGAACACTTCCTTTGAAAGAGCTGTTTTGAAACACTCTTTTTGTAGAATCTGCAAGTGTTCATTTGGAGCGCTTTGAGGCCTATGGTGGAAAAGGAAATATCTTCACATAAAACCTAGACAGAAGCATTCTTTGAAACTTCTTTATGATGTGTGCATTGAACTCACAGAGTTGAACCTTCTTTTTCATGGAGCAATTTGGAAAGAGTCTTTTTGCAGCATTTGCAAGTGGATATTTGGAGCTCTTTCAGGCCTTTGTTAGAAGCGGGAATATCTTCCCATAAAAACTGGACAGAAGCATTCTCACAAACTGCTTTGTGATGTGTGTGTTCAACTCACAGAGGTGAAACTTTCCTTTGCTAGAGCAGTTATGAAACACTCTTTTTGTAGAATCTGCAAGTGTTCATTTGGAGCGATTTGAGGCCTATGGTGGAAAAAGAAATATCTTCATATATAAACAAGGCAGAAGCATTCTCAGAAACCTCTTTATGATGTGTGCATTCAACTCAGAGAGATAAGCCTTCCTTTTGATAGAGAAGTTTTGAAACTGAATTTTTGCAGAATCTGCAAGTGGATATTTGGAGCCCTTTCATGCCTTCGTTGGAAACGGGAATTTCTTCCCATAAAAACTAAACAGAAGCGTTCTGTGAAACTGCTTTGTGTAGTATGAATCCAACTCACAGAGTTGAACACTTCCTTTGAAAGAGCTGTTTTGAAACACTCTTTTTGTAGAATCTGCAAGTGTTCATTTGGAGCGCATTGAGGCCTATGGTGGAAAACGAAATATCTTCACTTATAAACCAGGCAGAAGCATTCTCAGAAACCTCTTTATGATGTGTGTATTCAACTCAGAGAGATAAGCCTTCGTTTCGATAGAGCAGTTTTGAAACTGTGTTTTTGCAGAATCTGCAAGTGGATATTTGGAGCCCTTTCAGGCCTTCGTTGGAAACGGGAATATCTTCCCAAAAAAACTAAACAGAAGCGTTCTGTGAAACTGCTTTGTGTAGTATGAATCCAACTCACAGAGTTGGACACTTCCTTTGAAAGAGCTCTTTTGAAACACTCTTTTTGTAGAATCTGCAAGTGTTCATTTGGAGCGCTTTGAGGCCTATGGTGGAAAAGGAAATATCTTCACTTATAAACCAGGCAGAAGCATTCTCAGAAACCTCTTTATGATGTGTGCATTCAACTCGGAGAGATAAGCCTTCCTTTTGATAGAACAGTTTTGAAACTGTGTTTTGGCAGAATCTGCAAGTGGATATTTGGAGCCCTTTAAGGCCTTCGTTGGAAACGGGAATATCTTCCCATAAAAACTAAACAGAAGCGTTCTGTGAAACTGCTTTGTGAAGTATGAATCCAACTCACAGAGTTGAACACTTCCTTTGAAAGAGCAGTTTTGAAACACTCTTTTTGTAGAATCTGCAAGTGTTCGTTTGGAGCGCTTTGAGGCCTACGGTGGAAAAGGAAATATCTTCACATAAAACCTAGACAGAAGCATTCTTTGAAACTTCTTTATGATGTGTGCATTCATCTCACAGAGTTGAACCATCCTTATCATGGAGCAGTTTGGAAAGAGTCTTTTTGCGGCATCTGCAAGTGGATATTTGGAGCTCTTTCAGGCCTTTGTTAGAAGCGGGAATATCTTCCCATAAAAACTGGACAGAAGCATTCTCACAAACTGCTTTGTGATGTGTGTGTTCAACTCAGAGAGTTGAACCTTTCCTTTGCTGGAACACTTATGAAACACTCCTTTTGTAGAATCTGCAAGTGTTCATTTGGAGCGCATTGAGGCCTATGGTGGAAAAAGAAATATCTTCATATATAAACAAGGGAGAAGTATTCTCCGAAACCTCTTTATGATGTGTGTATTCAACTCAGAGAGATAAGCCTTCCTTTCGATAGAGCAGTTTTGAAACTGTGTTTTTGCAGAATCTGCAAGTGGATATTTGGAGCCCTTTCAGGCCTTCGTTGGAAACGGGAATATCTTCCCAAAAAAACTAAACAGAAGCGTTCTGTTAAACTGCTTTGTGTAGTATGAATCCAACTCACAGAGTTGGACACTTCCTTTGAAAGAGCTGTTTTGAAACACTCTTTTTGTAGAATCTGCAAGTGTTCATTTGGAGCGCTTTGAGGCCTAAGGTGGAAAAGGAAATATCTTCACTTATAAATCAGGCAGAAGCATTCTCAGAAACCTCTTTATGATGTGTGCATTCGACTCGGAGAGATAAGCCTTCCTTTTGATAGAGCAGTTTTGAAACTGTGTTTTGGCAGAATCTGCAAGTGGATATTTGGAACCCTTTCAGGCCATCGTTGGAAACGGGAATATCTTCCCAAAAAAACTAAACAGAAGCGTTCTGTGAAACTGCTTTGTGTAGTATGAATCCAACTCACAGAGTTGAACACTTCCTTTGAAAGAGCTGTTTTGAAACACTCTTTTTGTAGAATCTGCAAGTGTTCATTTGGAGCGCTTTGAGGCCTAAGGTGGAAAAGGAAATATCTTCACTTATAAATCAGGCAGAAGCATTCTCAGAAACCTCTTTATGATGTGTGCATTCAACTCAGAGAGATAAGCCTTCCTTTTGATAGAGCAGTTTTGAAACTGTGTTTTTGCAGAATCTGCAAGTGGATATTTGGAAACCTTTCAGGCCTTCGTTGGAAACGGGAATATCTTCCCAAAAAAACTAAACAGAAGCGTTCTGTGAAACTGCTTTGTGTAGCATGAATACAACTCACAGAGTTGGACACTTCCTTTGAAAGAGCTGTTTTGAAACACTCTTTTTGTAGAATCTGCAAGTGTTCATTTGGAGCGCTTTGAGGCCTAAGGTGGAAAAGGAAATATCTTCACTTATAAATCAGGCAGAAGCATTCTCAGAAACCTCTTTATGATGTGTGCATTCAACTCGGAGAGATAAGCCTTCCTTTTGATAGAGCAGTTTTGAAACTGTGTTTTTGCAGAATCTGCAAGTGGATATTTGGAGCCCTTTCAGGCCTTCGTTGGAAATGGGAATATCTTCCCAATAAAACTAAACAGAAGCGTTCTGTGAAACTGCTTTGTGTAGTATGAATCCAACTCACAGAGTTGAACACTTCCTTTGAAAGAGCTGTTTTGAAACACTCTTTTTGTAGAATCTGCAAGTGTTCGTTTGGAGCGCTTTGAGGCCTATTGTGGAAAAGGAAATATCTTCACTTATAAACCAGGCAGAAGCATTCTCAGAAACCTCTTTATGATGTGTGCATTCAACTCGGAGAGATAAGCCTTCCTTTTGATAGAGCAGTTTTGAAACAGTGTTTTGGCAGAATCTGCAAGTGGATATTTGGAGCCCTTTCAGGCCTTCGTTGGAAACGGGAATATCTTCCCATAAAAATTAAACAGAAGCGTTCTGTGAAACTGCTTTGTGAAGTATGAATCCAACTCACAGAGTTGAACACTTCCTTTGAAAGAGCAGTTTTGAAACACTCTTTTTGTTGAATCTGCAAGTGTTCGTTTGGAGCGCTTTGAGGCCTATGGTGGAAGGAAATATCTTCACATAAAACCTAGACAGAAGCATTCTTTGAAACTTCTTTATGATGTGTGCATTCATCTCACAGAGTTGAACCTTCCTTAACATGGAGCAGTTTGGAAAGAGTCTTTTTGCGGCATCTGCAAGTGGATATTTGGAGCTCTTTCAGGCCTTTGTTAGAAGCGGGAATATCTTCCCATAAAAACTGGACAGAAGCATTCTCACAAACTGCTTTGTGATGTGTGTGTTCAACTCACAGAGTTGAACCTTTCCTTTGCTAGAACACTTATGAAACACTCTTTTTGTAGAATCTGCAAGTGTTCATTTGGAGCGCAATGAGGCCTATGGTGGAAAAAGAAATATCTTCATATATAAACAAGGCAGAAGCATTCTCAGAAACCTCTTTATGATGTGTGCATTCAACTCAGAGAGATAAGCCTTCCTTTCGATAGAGCAGTTTTGAAACTGTGTTTTTGCAGAATCTGCAAGGGGATATTTGGAGCCCTTTCAGGCCTTCGTTGGAAACGGGAATATCTTCCCAAAAAAATTAAACAGAAGCGTTATGTGAAACTGCTTTGTGTAGTATGAATCCAACACACAGAGTTGAACACTTCCTTTGAAAGAGCAGTTTTGAAACACTCTTTTTGTAGAATCTGCAAGTGTTCGTTTGGAGCGCTTTGAGGCCTATGGTGGAAAAGGAAATATCTTCACATAAAACTTAGACAGAAGCATTCTTTGAAACTTCTTTATGATGTGTGCATTCATCTCACAGAGTTGAACCTTCCTTATCATGGAGCAGTTTGGAAAGAGTCTTTTTGAGGCATCTGCAAGTGGATATTTGGAGCTCTTTCAGGCCTTTGTTAGAAGCGGGAATATCTTCCAATAAAAACTGGACAGAAGCATTCTCACAAACTGCTTTGTGATGTGTGTGTTCAACTCACAGAGTTGAACCTTTCCTTTGCTAGAACACTTATGAAACACTCCTTTTGTAGAATCTGCAAGTGTTCATTTGGAGCGCATTGAGGCCTATGGTGGAAAAAGAAATATCTTCATATATAAACAAGGGAGAAGCATTCTCCGAAACCTCTTTATGATGTGTGTATTCAACTCAGAGAGATAAGCCTTCCTTTCGATAGAGCAGTTTTGAAACTGTGTTTTTACAGAATCTGCAAGTGGATATTTGGAGCCCTTTCAGGCCTTCGTTGGAAACGGGAATATCTTCCCAAAAAAACTAAACAGAAGCGTTCTGTGAAACTGCTTTGTGTAGTATGAATCCAACTCACAGAGTTGGACACTTCCTTTGAAAGAGCTGTTTTGAAACACTCTTTTTGTAGAATCTGCAAGTGTTCATTTGGAGCGCTTTGAGGCCTAAGGTGGAAAAGGAAATATCTTCACTTATAAATCAGGCAGAAGCATTCTCAGAAACCTCTTTATGATGTGTGCATTCAACTCGGAGAGATAAGCCTTCCTTTTGATAGAGCAGTTTTGAAACTGTGTTTTGGCAGAATCTGCAAGTGGATATTTGGAGCCCTTTCAGGCCTTCGTTGGAAACGGGAATATCTTCCCATAAAAACTAAACAGAAGCGTTCTGTGAAACTGCTTTGTGAAGTATGAATCTAACTCACAGAGTTGAACACTTCCTTTGAAAGAGCAGTTTTGAAACACTCTTTTTGTAGAATCTGCAAGTGTTCGTTTGGAGCGCTTTGAGGCCTATGGTGGAAAAGGAAATATCTTCACATAAAACCTAGACAGAAGCATTCTTTGAAACTTCTTTATGATGTGTGCACTCATCTCACAGAGTTGAACCTTCCTTATCATGGAGCAGTTTGGAAAGAGTCTTTTTGCGGCATCTGCAAGTGGATATTTGGAGCTCTTTCAGGCCTTTGTTAGAAGCGGGAATATCTTCCCATAAAAACTGGACAGAAGCATTCTCACAAACTGCTTTGTGATGTGTGTGTTCAACTCACAGAGTTGAACCTTTCCTTTGCTAGAACACTTATGAAACACTCCTTTTGTGGAATCTGCAAGTGTTCATTTGGAGCGCATTGAGGCCTATGGTGGAAAAAGAAATATCTTCATATATAAACAAGGGAGAAGCATTCTCCGAAACCTCTTTATGATGTGTGTATTCAACTCAGAGAGATAAGCCTTCCTTTCGATAGAGCAGTTTTGAAACTGTGTTTTTACAGAATCTGCAAGTGGATATTTGGAGCCCTTTCAGGCCTTCGTTGGAAACGGGAATATCTTCCCAAAAAAACTAAACAGAAGCGTTCTGTGAAACTGCTTTGTGTAGTATGAATCCAACTCACAGAGTTGGACACTTCCTTTGAAAGAGCTGTTTTGAAACACTCTTTTTGTAGAATCTGCAAGTGTTCATTTGGAGCGCTTTGAGGCCTAAGGTGGAAAAGGAAATATCTTCACTTATAAATCAGGCAGAAGCATTCTCAGAAACCTCTTTATGATGTGTGCATTCAACTCGGAGAGATAAGCCTTCCTTTTGATAGAGCAGTTTTGAAACTGTGTTTTGGCAGAATCTGCAAGTGGATATTTGGAGCCCTTTCAGGCCTTCGTTGGAAACGGGAATATCTTCCCATAAAAACTAAACAGAAGCGTTCTGTGAAACTGCTTTGTGAAGTATGAATCTAACTCACAGAGTTGAACACTTCCTTTGAAAGAGCAGTTTTGAAACACTCTTTTTGTAGAATCTGCAAGTGTTCGTTTGGAGCGCTTTGAGGCCTATGGTGGAAAAGGAAATATCTTCACATAAAACCTAGACAGAAGCATTCTTTGAAACTTCTTTATGATGTGTGCACTCATCTCACAGAGTTGAACCTTCCTTATCATGGAGCAGTTTGGAAAGAGTCTTTTTGCGGCATCTGCAAGTGGATATTTGGAGCTCTTTCAGGCCTTTGTTAGAAGCGGGAATATCTTCCCATAAAAACTGGACAGAAGCATTCTCACAAACTGCTTTGTGATGTGTGTGTTCAACTCACAGAGTTGAACCTTTCCTTTGCTAGAACACTTATGAAACACTCCTTTTGTGGAATCTGCAAGTGTTCATTTGGAGCGCATTGAGGCCTATGGTGGAAAAAGAAATATCTTCATATATAAACAAGGGAGAAGCATTCTCCGAAACCTCTTTATGATGTGTGTATTCAACTCAGAGGGATAAGCCTTCCTTTCGATAGAGCAGTTTTGAAACTGTGTTTTTGCAGAATCTGCAAGGGGATATTTGGAGCCCTTTCAGGCCTTCGTTGGAAACGGGAATATCTTCCCAAAAAAATTAAACAGAAGCGTTATGTGAAACTGCTTTGTGTAGTATGAATCCAACACACAGAGTTGAACACTTCCTTTGAAAGAGCAGTTTTGAAAGACTCTTTTTGTAGAATCTGCAAGTGTTCGTTTGGAGCGCTTTGAGGCCTATGGTGGAAAAGGAAATATCTTCACATAAAACTTAGACAGAAGCATTCTTTGAAACTTCTTTATGATGTGTGCATTCATCTCACAGAGTTGAACCTTCCTTATCATGGAGCAGTTTGGAAAGAGTCTTTTTGCGGCATCTGCAAGTGGATATTTGGAGCTCTTTCAGGCCTTTGTTAGAAGCGGGAATATCTTCCAATAAAAACTGGACAGAAGCATTCTCACAAACTGCTTTGTGATGTGTGTGTTCAACTCACAGAGTTGAACCTTTCCTTTGCTAGAACACTTATGAAACACTCCTTTTGTAGAATCTGCAAGTGTTCATTTGGAGCGCATTGAGGCCTATGTTGGAAAAAGAAATATCTTCATATATAAACAAGGGAGAAGCATTCTCCGAAACCTCTTTATGATGTGTGTATTCAACTCAGAGAGATAAGCCTTCCTTTCGATAGAGCAGTTTTGAAACTGTGTTTTTACAGAATCTGCAAGTGGATATTTGGAGCCCTTTCAGGCCTTCGTTGGAAACGGGAATATCTTCCCAAAAAAACTAAACAGAAGCGTTCTGTGAAACTGCTTTGTGTAGTATGAATCCAACTCACAGAGTTGGACACTTCCTTTGAAAGAGCTGTTTTGAAACACTCTTTTTGTAGAATCTGCAATTGTTCATTTGGAGCGCTTTGAGGCCTAAGGTGGAAAAGGAAATATCTTCACTTATAAATCAGGCAGAAGCATTCTCAGAAACCTCTTTATGATGTGTGCATTCAACTCGGAGAGATAAGCCTTCCTTTTGATAGAGCAGTTTTGAAACTGTGTTTTGGCAGAATCTGCAAGTGGATATTTGGAGCCCTTTCAGGCCATCGTTGGAAACGGGAATATCTTCCCAAAAAAACTAAACAGAAGCGTTCTGTGAAACTGCTTTGTGTAGTATGAATCCAACTCACAGAGTTGAACACTTCCTTTGAAAGAGCTGTTTTGAAACACTCTTTTTGTAGAATCTGCAAGTGTTCATTTGGAGCGCTTTGAGGC
Source organism: Pongo abelii (assembly GCF_028885655.2). NCBI lineage: Eukaryota > Metazoa > Chordata > Mammalia > Primates > Hominidae > Pongo > Pongo abelii. The sequence continues at coordinate 47,948,005 of NC_085928.1, forward strand.
CTATGGTGGAAAAGGAAATATCTTCACTTATAAACCAGGCAGAAGCATTCTCAGAAACCTCTTTATGATGTGTGCACTCATCTCACAGAGTTGAACCTTCCTTATCATGGAGCAGTTTGGAAAGAGTCTTTTTGCGGCATCTGCAAGTGGATATTTGGAGCTCTTTCAGGCCTTTGTTAGAAGCGGGAATATCTTCCCATAAAAACTGGACAGAAGCATTCTCACAAACTGCTTTGTGATGTGTGTGTTCAACTCACAGAGTTGAACCTTTCCTTTGCTAGAACACTTATGAAACACTCTTTTTGTAGAATCTGCAAGTGTTCCTTTGGAGCGCATTGAGGCCTAGGGTGGAAAAAGAAATATCTTCATATATAAACAAGGGAGAAGCATTCTCAGAAACCTCTTTATGATGTGTGTATTCAACTCAGAGAGATAAGCCTTCCTTTTGATAGAGCAGTTTTGAAACTGTGTTTTTGCAGAATCTGCAAGTGGATATTTGGAGCCCTTTCAGGCCTTCGTTGGAAACGTGAATATCTTCCCAAAAAAACTAAACAGAAGCGTTCTGTAAAACTGCTTTGTGTAGTATGAATGCAACTCACAGAGTTGGACACTTCCTTTGAAAGAGCTGTTTTGAAACACTCTTTTTGTAGAATCTGCAAGTGTTCATTTGGAGCGCTTTGAGGCCTAAGGTGGAAAAGGAAATATCTTCACTTATAAATCAGGCAGAAGCATTCTCAGAAACCTCTTTATGATGTGTGCATTCAACTCGGAGAGATAAGCCTTCCTTTTGATAGAGCAGTTTTGAAACTGTGTTTTGGCAGAATCTGCAAGTGGATATTTGGAGCCCTTTCAGGCCTTCGTTGGAAACTGGAATATCTTCCCAAAAAAACTAAACAGAAGCGTTCTGTGAAACTGCTTTGTGTAGTATGAATCCAACTCACAGAGTTGAACACTTCCTTTGAAAGAGCTGTTTTGAAACACTCTTTTTGTAGAATCTGCAAGTGTTCATTTGGAGCGCTTTGAGGCCTATGGTGGAAAAGGAAATATCTTCACTTATAAACCAGGCAGAAGCATTCTCAGAAACCTCTTTATGATGTGTGCATTCAACTCGGAGAGATAAGCCTTCCTTTTGATAGAGCAGTTTTGAAACTGTGTTTTTGCAGAATCTGCAAGTGGATACTTGGAGCCCTTTCAGGCCTTCGTTGGAAACGGGAATATCTTCCCAAAAAAACTAAACAGAAGCGTTCTGTGAAACTGCTTTGTGTAGTATGAATGCAACTCACAGAGTTGGACACTTCCTTTGAAAGAGCTGTTTTGAAACACTCTTTTTGTAGAATCTGCAAGTGTTCATTTGGAGCGCTTTGAGGCCTAAGGTGGAAAAGGAAATATCTTCACTTATAAATCAGGCAGAAGCATTCTCAGAAACCTCTTTATGATGTGTGCATTCAACTCGGAGAGATAAGCCTTCCTTTTGATAGACCAGTTTTGAAACTGTGTTTTGGCAGAATCTGCAAGTGGATATTTGGAGCCCTTTCAGGCCTTCGTTGGAAACGGGAATATCTTCCCATAAAAACTAAACAGAAGCGTTCTGTGAAACTGCTTTGTGAAGTATGAATCTAACTCACAGAGTTGAACACTTCCTTTGAAAGAGCAGTTTTGAAACACTCTTTTTGTAGAATCTGCAAGTGTTCGTTTGGAGCGCTTTGAGGCCTATGGTGGAAAAGGAAATATCTTCACATAAAACCTAGACAGAAGCATTCTTTGAAACTTCTTTATGATGTGTGCACTCATCTCACAGAGTTGAACCTTCCTTATCATGGAGCAGTTTGGAAAGAGTCTTTTTGCGGCATCTGCAAGTGGATATTTGGAGCTCTTTCAGGCCTTTGTTAGAAGCGGGAATATCTTCCCATAAAAACTGGACAGAAGCATTCTCACAAACTGCTTTGTGATGTGTGTGTTCAACTCAGAGAGTTGAACCTTTCCTTTGCTAGAACACTTATGAAACACTCCTTTTGTAGAATCTGCAAGTGTTCATTTGGAGCGCATTGAGGCCTATGGTGGAAAAAGAAATATCTTCATATATAAACAAGGGAGAAGCATTCTCTGAAACCTCTTTATGATGTGTGTATTCAACTCAGAGAGATAAGCCTTCCTTTCGATAGAGCAGTTTTGAAACTGTGTTTTTGCAGAATCTGCAAGTGGATATTTGGAGCCCTTTCAGGCCTTCGTTGGAAACGGGAATATCTTCCCAAAAAAACTAAACAGAAGCGTTCTGTGAAACTGCTTTGTGTAGTATGAATCCAACTCACAGAGTTGGACACTTCCTTTGAAAGAGCTGTTTTGAAACACTCTTTTTGTAGAATCTGCAAGTGTTCATTTGGAGCGCTTTGAGGCCTATTGTGGAAAAGGAAATATCTTCACTTATAAACCAGGCAGAAGCATTCTCAGAAACCTCTTTATGATGTGTGCATTCAACTCGGAGAGATAAGCCTTCCTTTTGATAGAGCAGTTTTGAAACTGTGTTTTGGCAGTATCTGCAAGTGGATATTTGGAGCCCTTTCAGGCCTTCGTTGGAAAAGGGAATATCTTCCCATAAAAACTAAACAGAAGCGTTCTGTGAAACTGCTTTGTGAAGTATAAATCCAACTCACAGAGTTGAACACTTCTTTTGAAAGAGCAGTTTGGAAACACTCTTTTTGTAGAATCTACAAGTGTTCATTTGGAGAGCTTTGAGGCCTATGGTGGAAAAGGAAATATCTTCACATAAAACCTAGACAGAAGCATTCTTTGAAACTTCTTTATGATGTGTGCATTCAACTCACAGAGTTGAACATTCTTTTTCATGGAGCAGTTTGGAAAGAGTCTTTTTGCAGCATCTGCAAGTGGATATTTGGAGCTCTTTCAGGCCTTTGTTAGAAGCGGGAATATCTTCCCATAAAAACTGGACAGAAGCATTCTCACAAACTGCTTTGTGATGTGTGTGTTCAACTCACAGAGGTGAACCTTTCCTTTGCTAGAGCAGTTATGAAACACTCTTTTTGTAGAATCTGCAAGTGTTCATTTGGAGCGATTTGACGCCTATGGTGGAAAAAGAAATATCTTCACTTATAAATCAGGCAGAAGCATTCTCAGAAACCTCTTTATGATGTGTGCATTCAACTCGGAGAGGTAAGCCTTCCTTTTGATAGAGCAGTTTTGAAACTGTGTTTTGGCAGAATCTGCAAGTGGATATTTGGAGCCCTTTCAGGCCTTCGTTGGAAACGGGAATATCTTCCCAAAAAAACTAAACAGAAGCGTTCTGTGAAACTGCTTTGTGTAGTATGAATCCAACTCACAGAGTTGAACACTTCCTTTGAAAGAGCTGTTTTGAAACACTCTTTTTGTAGAATCTGCAAGTGTTCATTTGGAGCGCTTTGAGGCCTATGGTGGAAAAGGAAATATCTTCACTTATAAACCAGGCAGAAGCATTCTCAGAAACCTCTTTATGATGTGTGCATTCAACTCGGAGAGATAAGCCTTCCTTTTGATAGAGCAGTTTTGAAACTGTGTTTTTGCAGAATCTGCAAGTGGATATTTGGAGCCCTTTCAGGCCTTCGTTGGAAACGGGAATATCTTCCCATAAAAACTAAACAGAAGCGTTCTGTGAAACTGCTTTGTGAAGTATGAATCCAACTCACAGAGTTGAACACTTCCTTTGAAAGAGCAGTTTTGAAACACTCTTTTTGTAGAATCTGCAAGTGTTCGTTTGGAGCGCTTTGAGGCCTATGGTGGAAAAGGAAATATCTTCACATAAAACCTAGACAGAAGCATTCTTTGAAACTTCTTTATGATGTGTGCATTCATCTCACAGAGTTGAACCATCCTTATCATGGAGCAGTTTGGAAAGAGTCTTTTTGCGGCATCTGCAAGTGGATATTTGGAGCTCTTTCAGGACTTTGTTAGAAGCGGGAATATCTTCCCATAAAAACTGGACAGAAGCATTCTCACAAACTGCTTTGTGATGTGTGTGTTCAACTCACAGAGTTGAACCTTTCCTTTGCTAGAACACATATGAAACACTCTTTTTGTAGAATCTGCAAGTGTTCATTTGGAGCGCATTGAGGCCTATGGTGGAAAAAGAAATATCTTCATATATAAACAAGGCAGATGCATTCTCAAAAACCTCTTTATGATGTGTGCATTCAACTCAGAGAGATAAGCCTTCCTTTTGATAGAGCAGTTTTGAAACTGTGTTTTTGCAGAATCTGCAAGTGGATATTTGGAGCCCTTTCAGGCCTTCGTTGGAAACGGGAATATCTTCCCAAAAAAACTAAACAGAAGCGTTCTGTGAAACTGCTTTGTGTAGTATGAATGCAACTCAGAGAGTTGGACACTTCCTTTGAAAGAGCTGTTTTGAAACACTCTTTTTGTAGAATCTGCAAGTGTTCATTTGGAGCGCTTTGAGGCCTAAGGTGGAAAAGGAAATATCTTCACTTATAAATCAGGCAGAAGCATTCTCAGAAACCTCTTTATGATGTGTGCATTCAACTCGGAGAGGTAAGCCTTCCTTTTGATAGAGCAGGTTTGAAACTGTGTTTTGGCAGAATCTGCAAGTGGATATTTGGAGCCCTTTCAGGCCTTCGTTGGAAACGGGAATATCTTCCCAAAAAAACTAAACAGAAGCGTTCTGTGAAACTGCTTTGTGTAGTATGAATCCAACTCACAGAGTTGAACACTTCCTTTGAAAGAGCTGTTTTGAAACACTCTTTTTGTAGAATCTGCAAGTGTTCATTTGGAGCGCTTTGAGGCCTATGGTGGAAAAGGAAATATCTTCACATAAAACCTAGACAGAAGCATTCTTTGAAACTTCTTTATGATGTGTGCATTGAGCTCACAGAGTTGAACCTTCTTTTTCATGGAGCAATTTGGAAAGAGTCTTTTTGCAGCATTTGCAAGTGGATATTTGGAGCTCTTTCAGGCCTTTGTTAGAAGCGGGAATATCTTCCCATAAAAACTGGACAGAAGCATTCTCACAAACTGCTTTGTGATGTGTGTGTTCAACTCACAGAGGTGAAACTTTCCTTTGCTAGAGCAGTTATGAAACACTCTTTTTGTAGAATCTGCAAGTGTTCATTTGGAGCGATTTGAGGCCTATGGTGGAAAAAGAAATATCTTCATATATAAACAAGGCAGAAGCATTCTCAGAAACCTCTTTATGATGTGTGCATTCAACTCAGAGAGATAAGCCTTCCTTTTGATAGAGAAGTTTTGAAACTGAATTTTTGCAGAATCTGCAAGTGGATATTTGGAGCCCTTTCATGCCTTCGTTGGAAACGGGAATTTCTTCCCATAAAAACTAAACAGAAGCGTTCTGTGAAACTGCTTTGTGTAGTATGAATCCAACTCACAGAGTTGAACACTTCCTTTGAAAGAGCTGTTTTGAAACACTCTTTTTGTAGAATCTGCAAGTGTTCATTTGGAGCGCATTGAGGCCTATGGTGGAAAACGAAATATCTTCACTTATAAACCAGGCAGAAGCATTCTCAGAAACCTCTTTATGATGTGTGTATTCAACTCAGAGAGATAAGCCTTCGTTTCGATAGAGCAGTTTTGAAACTGTGTTTTTGCAGAATCTGCAAGTGGATATTTGGAGCCCTTTCAGGCCTTCGTTGGAAACGGGAATATCTTCCCAAAAAAACTAAACAGAAGCGTTCTGTGAAACTGCTTTGTGTAGTATGAATCCAACTCACAGAGTTGGACACTTCCTTTGAAAGAGCTCTTTTGAAACACTCTTTTTGTAGAATCTGCAAGTGTTCATTTGGAGCGCTTTGAGGCCTATGGTGGAAAAGGAAATATCTTCACTTATAAACCAGGCAGAAGCATTCTCAGAAACCTCTTTATGATGTGTGCATTCAACTCGGAGAGATAAGCCTTCCTTTTGATAGAACAGTTTTGAAACTGTGTTTTGGCAGAATCTGCAAGTGGATATTTGGAGCCCTTTAAGGCCTTCGTTGGAAACGGGAATATCTTCCCATAAAAACTAAACAGAAGCGTTCTGTGAAACTGCTTTGTGAAGTATGAATCCAACTCACAGAGTTGAACACTTCCTTTGAAAGAGCAGTTTTGAAACACTCTTTTTGTAGAATCTGCAAGTGTTCGTTTGGAGCGCTTTGAGGCCTACGGTGGAAAAGGAAATATCTTCACATAAAACCTAGACAGAAGCATTCTTTGAAACTTCTTTATGATGTGTGCATTCATCTCACAGAGTTGAACCATCCTTATCATGGAGCAGTTTGGAAAGAGTCTTTTTGCGGCATCTGCAAGTGGATATTTGGAGCTCTTTCAGGCCTTTGTTAGAAGCGGGAATATCTTCCCATAAAAACTGGACAGAAGCATTCTCACAAACTGCTTTGTGATGTGTGTGTTCAACTCAGAGAGTTGAACCTTTCCTTTGCTGGAACACTTATGAAACACTCCTTTTGTAGAATCTGCAAGTGTTCATTTGGAGCGCATTGAGGCCTATGGTGGAAAAAGAAATATCTTCATATATAAACAAGGGAGAAGTATTCTCCGAAACCTCTTTATGATGTGTGTATTCAACTCAGAGAGATAAGCCTTCCTTTCGATAGAGCAGTTTTGAAACTGTGTTTTTGCAGAATCTGCAAGTGGATATTTGGAGCCCTTTCAGGCCTTCGTTGGAAACGGGAATATCTTCCCAAAAAAACTAAACAGAAGCGTTCTGTGAAACTGCTTTGTGTAGTATGAATCCAACTCACAGAGTTGAACACTTCCTTTGAAAGAGCTGTTTTGAAACACTCTTTTTGTAAAATCTGCAAGTGTTCATTTGGAGCGCTTTGAGGCCTATGGTGGAAAAGGAAATATCTTCACTTATAAACCAGGCAGAAGCATTCTCAGAAACCTCTTTATGATGTGTGCATTCAACTCGGAGAGATAAGCCTTCCTTTTGATAGAGCAGTTTTGAAACTGTGTTTTGGCAGAATCTGCAAGTGGATATTTGGAGCCCTTTCAGGCCTTCGTTGGAAACGGGAATATCTTCCCATAAAAACTAAACAGAAGCGTTCTGTGAAACTGCTTTGTGAAGTATGAATCCAACTCACAGAGTTGAACACTTCCTTTGAAAGAGCAGTTTTGAAACACTCTTTTTGTAGAAACTGCAAGTGTTCGTTTGGAGCGGTTTGAGGCCTATGGTGGAAAAGGAAATATTTCCACATAAAACCTAGACAGAAGCATTCTTTGAAACTTCTTTATGATGTGTGCATTCATCTCACAGAGTTGAACCTTCTTTTTCATGGAGCAATTTGGAAAAAGTCTTTTTGCAGCATCTGCAAGTGGATATTTGGAGCTCTTTCAGGCCTTTGTTAGAAGCGGGAATATCTTCCATAAAAACTGGACAGAAGCATTCTCACAAACTACTTTGTGATGTGTGTGTTCAACTCACAGAGGTGAACCTTTCCTTTGCTAGAGCAGTTATGAAACACTCTTTTTGTAGAATCTGCAAGTGTTCATTTGGAGCGATTTGACGCCTATGGTGGAAAAATAAATATCTTCATATATAAACAAGGCAGAAGCATTCTAAGAAACCTCTTTATGATGTGTGCATTCAACTCAGAGAGATAAGCCTTCCTTTTGATAGAGAAGTTTTGAAACTGAATTTTTGCAGAATCTGCAAGTGGATACTTGGAGCCCTTTCATGCCTTCGTTGGAAACGGGAATTTCTTCCCATAAAAACTAAACAGAAGCGTTCTGTGAAACTGCTTTGTGTAGTATGAATCCAACTCACAGAGTTGAACACTTCCTTTGAAAGAACAGTTTTGAAACACTCTTTTTGTAGAATCTGCAAGTGTTCGTTTGGAGCGCTTTGAGGCCTACGGTGGAAAAGGAAATATCTTCACTTATAAACCAGGCAGAAGCATTCTCAGAAACCTCTTTATGATGTGTGCATTCGACTCGGAGAGATAAGCCTTCCTTTTGTTAGAGCAGTTTTGCAACTGTGTTTTCGCAGAATCTGCAAGTGTATATTTGGAGCCCTTTCAGGCCTTCGTTGGAAACGGGAATATCTTCCCATAAAAACTAAACAGAAGCGTTCTTTGAAACTGCTTTGTGAAGTATAAATCCAACTCACAGAGTTGAACACTTCTTTTGAAAGAGCAGTTTGGAAACACTCTTTTTGTAGAATCTACAAGTGTTCATTTGGAGCGCTTTGAGGCCTATGGTGGAAAAGGAAATATCTTCACATAAAACCTAGACAGAAGCATTCTTTGAAACTTCTTTATGATGTGTGCATTGAACTCACGGAGTTGAACCTTCTTTTTCATGGAGAAATTTGGAAAGAGTCTTTTTGCAGCATTTGCAAGTGGATATTTGGAGCTCTTTCAGGCCTTTGTTAGAAGAGGGAATATCTTCCCATAAAAACTGGACAGAAGCATTCTCACAAACTGCTTTGTGATGTGTGTGTTCAACTCACAGAGGTGAAACTTTCCTTTGCTAGAGCAGTTATGAAACACTCTTTTTGTAGAATCTGCAAGTGTTCATTTGGAGCGATTTGAGGCCTATGGTGGAAAAAGAAATATCTTCATATATAAACAAGGCAGAAGCATTCTCAGAAACCTCTTTATGATGTGTGCATTCAACTCAGAGAGATAAGCCTTCCTTTTGATAGAGAAGTTTTGAAACTGAATTTTTGCAGAATCTGCAAGTGGATATTTGGAGCCCTTTCATGCCTTCGTTGGAAACGGGAATTTCTTCCCATAAAAACTAAACAGAAGCGTTCTGTGAAACTGCTTTGTGTAGTATGAATCCAACTCACAGAGTTGAACACTTCCTTTGAAAGAGCTGTTTTGAAACACTCTTTTTGTAGAATCTGCAAGTGTTCATTTGGAGCGCATTGAGGCCTACGGTGGAAAACGAAATATCTTCACTTATAAACCAGGCAGAAGCATTCTCAGAAACCTCTTTATGATGTGTGTATTCAACTCAGAGAGATAAGCCTTCGTTTCGATAGAGCAGTTTTGAAACTGTGTTTTTGCAGTATCTGCAAGTGGATATTTGGAGCCCTTTCAGGCCTTCGTTGGAAACGGGAATATCTTCCCAAAAAAACTAAACAGAAGCGTTCTGTGAAACTGCTTTGTGTAGTATGAATCCAACTCACAGAGTTGGACACTTCCTTTGAAAGAGCTCTTTTGAAACACTCTTTTTGTAGAATCTGCAAGTGTTCATTTGGAGCGCTTTGAGGCCTATGGTGGAAAAGGAAATATTTTCACTTATAAACCAGGCAGAAGCATTCTCAGAAACCTCTTTATGATGTGTGCATTCAACTCGGAGAGATAAGCCTTCCTTTTGATAGAGCAGTTTTGAAACTGTGTTTTGGCAGAATCTGCAAGTGGATATTTGGAGCCCTTTAAGGCCTTCGTTGGAAACGGGAATATCTTCCCATAAAAACTAAACAGAAGCGTTCTGTGAAACTGCTTTGTGAAGTATGAATCCAACTCACAGAGTTGAACACTTCCTTTGAAAGAGCTGTTTTGAAACACTCTTTTTGTAGAATCTGCAAGTGTTCGTTTGGAGCGCTTTGAGGCCTATGGTGGAAAAGGAAATATCTTCACATAAAACCTAGACAGAAGCATTCTTTGAAACTTCTTTATGATGTGTGCATTCATCTCACAGAGTTGAACCATCCTTATCATGGAGCAGTTTGGAAAGAGTCTTTTTGCGGCATCTGCAAGTGGATATTTGGAGCTCTTTCAGGACTTTGTTAGAAGCGGGAATATCTTCCCATAAAAACTGGACAGAAGCATTCTCACAAACTGCTTTGTGATGTGTGTGTTCAACTCACAGAGTTGAACCTTTCCTTTGCTAGAACACATATGAAACACTCTTTTTGTAGAATCTGCAAGTGTTCATTTGGAGCGCATTGAGGCCTATGGTGGAAAAAGAAATATCTTCATATATAAACAAGGCAGATGCATTCTCAGAAACCTCTTTATGATGTGTGCATTCAACTCAGAGAGATAAGCCTTCCTTTTGATAGAGCAGTTTTGAAACTGTGTTTTTGCAGAATCTGCAAGTGGATATTTGGAGCCCTTTCAGGCCTTCGTTGGAAACGGGAATATCTTCCCAAAAAAACTAAACAGAAGCGTTCTGTGAAACTGCTTTGTGTAGTATGAATGCAACTCAGAGAGTTGGACACTTCCTTTGAAAGAGCTGTTTTGAAACACTCTTTTTGTAGAATCTGCAAGTGTTCATTTGGAGCGCTTTGAGGCCTAAGGTGGAAAAGGAAATATCTTCACTTATAAATCAGGCAGAAGCATTCTCAGAAACCTCTTTATGATGTGTGCATTCAACTCGGAGAGGTAAGCCTTCCTTTTGATAGAGCAGGTTTGAAACTGTGTTTTGGCAGAATCTGCAAGTGGATATTTGGAGCCCTTTCAGGCCTTCGTTGGAAACGGGAATATCTTCCCAAAAAAACTAAACAGAAGCGTTCTGTGAAACTGCTTTGTGTAGTATGAATCCAACTCACAGAGTTGAACACTTCCTTTGAAAGAGCTGTTTTGAAACACTCTTTTTGTAGAATCTGCAAGTGTTCATTTGGAGCGCTTTGAGGCCTATGGTGGAAAAGGAAATATCTTCACATAAAACCTAGACAGAAGCATTCTTTGAAACTTCTTTTTGATGTGTGCATTGAACTCACAGAGTTGAACCTTCTTTTTCATGGAGCAATTTGGAAAGAGTCTTTTTGCAGCATTTGCAAGTGGATATTTGGAGCTCTTTCAGGCCTTTGTTAGAAGCGGGAATATCTTCCCATAAAAACTGGACAGAAGCATTCTCACAAACTGCTTTGTGATGTGTGTGTTCAACTCACAGAGGTGAAACTTTCCTTTGCTAGAGCAGTTATGAAACACTCTTTTTGTAGAATCTGCAAGTGTTCATTTGGAGCGATTTGAGGCCTATGGTGGAAAAAGAAATATCTTCATATATAAACAAGGCAGAAGCATTCTCAGAAACCTCTTTATGATGTGTGCATTCAACTCAGAGAGATAAGCCTTCCTTTTGATAGAGAAGTTTTGAAACTGAATTTTTGCAGAATCTGCAAGTGGATATTTGGAGCCCTTTCATGCCTTCGTTGGAAACGGGAATTTCTTCCCATAAAAACTAAACAGAAGCGTTCTGTGAAACTGCTTTGTGTAGTATGAATCCAACTCACAGAGTTGAACACTTCCTTTGAAAGAGCTGTTTTGAAACACTCTTTTTGTAGAATCTGCAAGTGTTCATTTGGAGCGCATTGAGGCCTATGGTGGAAAACGAAATATCTTCACTTATAAACCAGGCAGAAGCATTCTCAGAAACCTCTTTATGATGTGTGTATTCAACTCAGAGAGATAAGCCTTCGTTTCGATAGAGCAGTTTTGAAACTGTGTTTTTGCAGAATCTGCAAGTGGATATTTGGAGCCCTTTCAGGCCTTCGTTGGAAACGGGAATATCTTCCCAAAAAAACTAAACAGAAGCGTTCTGTGAAACTGCTTTGTGTAGTATGAATCCAACTCACAGAGTTGGACACTTCCTTTGAAAGAGCTCTTTTGAAACACTCTTTTTGTAGAATCTGCAAGTGTTCATTTGGAGCGCTTTGAGGCCTATGGTGGAAAAGGAAATATCTTCACTTATAAACCAGGCAGAAGCATTCTCAGAAACCTCTTTATGATGTGTGCATTCAACTCGGAGAGATAAGCCTTCCTTTTGATAGAACAGTTTTGAAACTGTGTTTTGGCAGAATCTGCAAGTGGATATTTGGAGCCCTTTAAGGCCTTCGTTGGAAACGGGAATATCTTCCCATAAAAACTAAACAGAAGCGTTCTGTGAAACTGCTTTGTGAAGTATGAATCCAACTCACAGAGTTGAACACTTCCTTTGAAAGAGCAGTTTTGAAACACTCTTTTTGTAGAATCTGCAAGTGTTCGTTTGGAGCGCTTTGAGGCCTACGGTGGAAAAGGAAATATCTTCACATAAAACCTAGACAGAAGCATTCTTTGAAACTTCTTTATGATGTGTGCATTCATCTCACAGAGTTGAACCATCCTTATCATGGAGCAGTTTGGAAAGAGTCTTTTTGCGGCATCTGCAAGTGGATATTTGGAGCTCTTTCAGGCCTTTGTTAGAAGCGGGAATATCTTCCCATAAAAACTGGACAGAAGCATTCTCACAAACTGCTTTGTGATGTGTGTGTTCAACTCAGAGAGTTGAACCTTTCCTTTGCTGGAACACTTATGAAACACTCCTTTTGTAGAATCTGCAAGTGTTCATTTGGAGCGCATTGAGGCCTATGGTGGAAAAAGAAATATCTTCATATATAAACAAGGGAGAAGTATTCTCCGAAACCTCTTTATGATGTGTGTATTCAACTCAGAGAGATAAGCCTTCCTTTCGATAGAGCAGTTTTGAAACTGTGTTTTTGCAGAATCTGCAAGTGGATATTTGGAGCCCTTTCAGGCCTTCGTTGGAAACGGGAATATCTTCCCAAAAAAACTAAACAGAAGCGTTCTGTTAAACTGCTTTGTGTAGTATGAATCCAACTCACAGAGTTGGACACTTCCTTTGAAAGAGCTGTTTTGAAACACTCTTTTTGTAGAATCTGCAAGTGTTCATTTGGAGCGCTTTGAGGCCTAAGGTGGAAAAGGAAATATCTTCACTTATAAATCAGGCAGAAGCATTCTCAGAAACCTCTTTATGATGTGTGCATTCGACTCGGAGAGATAAGCCTTCCTTTTGATAGAGCAGTTTTGAAACTGTGTTTTGGCAGAATCTGCAAGTGGATATTTGGAACCCTTTCAGGGCATCGTTGGAAACGGGAATATCTTCCCAAAAAAACTAAACAGAAGCGTTCTGTGAAACTGCTTTGTGTAGTATGAATCCAACTCACAGAGTTGAACACTTCCTTTGAAAGAGCTGTTTTGAAACACTCTTTTTGTAGAATCTGCAAGTGTTCATTTGGAGCGCTTTGAGGCCTAAGGTGGAAAAGGAAATATCTTCACTTATAAATCAGGCAGAAGCATTCTCAGAAACCTCTTTATGATGTGTGCATTCAACTCAGAGAGATAAGCCTTCCTTTTGATAGAGCAGTTTTGAAACTGTGTTTTTGCAGAATCTGCAAGTGGATATTTGGAAACCTTTCAGGCCTTCGTTGGAAACGGGAATATCTTCCCAAAAAAACTAAACAGAAGCGTTCTGTGAAACTGCTTTGTGTAGCATGAATACAACTCACAGAGTTGGACACTTCCTTTGAAAGAGCTGTTTTGAAACACTCTTTTTGTAGAATCTGCAAGTGTTCATTTGGAGCGCTTTGAGGCCTAAGGTGGAAAAGGAAATATCTTCACTTATAAATCAGGCAGAAGCATTCTCAGAAACCTCTTTATGATGTGTGCATTCAACTCGGAGAGATAAGCCTTCCTTTTGATAGAGCAGTTTTGAAACTGTGTTTTTGCAGAATCTGCAAGTGGATATTTGGAGCCCTTTCAGGCCTTCGTTGGAAATGGGAATATCTTCCCAATAAAACTAAACAGAAGCGTTCTGTGAAACTGCTTTGTGTAGTATGAATCCAACTCACAGAGTTGAACACTTCCTTTGAAAGAGCTGTTTTGAAACACTCTTTTTGTAGAATCTGCAAGTGTTCGTTTGGAGCGCTTTGAGGCCTATTGTGGAAAAGGAAATATCTTCACTTATAAACCAGGCAGAAGCATTCTCAGAAACCTCTTTATGATGTGTGCATTCAACTCGGAGAGATAAGCCTTCCTTTTGATAGAGCAGTTTTGAAACAGTGTTTTGGCAGAATCTGCAAGTGGATATTTGGAGCCCTTTCAGGCCTTCGTTGGAAACGGGAATATCTTCCCATAAAAACTAAACAGAAGCGTTCTGTGAAACTGCTTTGTGAAGTATGAATCCAACTCACAGAGTTGAACACTTCCTTTGAAAGAGCAGTTTTGAAACACTCTTTTTGTTGAATCTGCAAGTGTTCGTTTGGAGCGCTTTGAGGCCTATGGTGGAAGGAAATATCTTCACATAAAACCTAGACAGAAGCATTCTTTGAAACTTCTTTATGATGTGTGCATTCATCTCACAGAGTTGAACCTTCCTTAACATGGAGCAGTTTGGAAAGAGTCTTTTTGCGGCATCTGCAAGTGGATATTTGGAGCTCTTTCAGGCCTTTGTTAGAAGCGGGAATATCTTCCCATAAAAACTGGACAGAAGCATTCTCACAAACTGCTTTGTGATGTGTGTGTTCAACTCACAGAGTTGAACCTTTCCTTTGCTAGAACACTTATGAAACACTCTTTTTGTAGAATCTGCAAGTGTTCATTTGGAGCGCAATGAGGCCTATGGTGGAAAAAGAAATATCTTCATATATAAACAAGGCAGAAGCATTCTCAGAAACCTCTTTATGATGTGTGCATTCAACTCAGAGAGATAAGCCTTCCTTTTGATAGAGCAGTTTTGAAACTGTGTTTTTGCAGAATCTGCAAGTGGATATTTGGAGCCCTTTCAGGCCTTCGTTGGAAACTGGAATATCTTCCCAAAAAAACTAAACAGAAGCGTTCTGTGAAACTGCTTTGTGTAGTATGAATCCAACTCACAGAGTTGAACACTTCCTTTGAAAGAGCTGTTTTGAAACACTCTTTTTGTAGAATCTGCAAGTGTTCATTTGGAGCGCTTTGAGGCCTATGGTGGAAAAGGGAATATCTTCACTTATAAACCAGGCAGAAGCATTCTCAGAAACCTCTTTATGATTTGTGCATTCAACTCGGAGAGATAAGCCTTCCTTTTGATAGAGTAGTTTTGAAACTGTGTTTTTGCAGAATCTGCAAGTGGATACTTGGAGCCCTTTCAGGCCTTCGTTGGAAACGGGAATATCTTCCCAAAAAAACTAAACAGAAGCGTTCTGTGAAACTGCTTTGTGTAGTATGAATGCAACTCACAGAGTTGGACACTTCCTTTGAAAGAGCTGTTTTGAAACACTCTTTTTGTAGAATCTGCAAGTGTTCATTTGGAGCGCTTTGAGGCCTAAGGTGGAAAAGGAAATATCTTCACTTATAAATCAGGCAGAAGCATTCTCGGAAACCTCTTTATGATGTGTGCATTCAACTCGGAGAGATAAGCCTTCCTTTTGATAGAGCAGTTTTGAAACTGTGTTTTGGCAGAATCTGCAAGTGGATATTTGGAGCCCTTTCAGGCCTTCGTTGGAAACGGGAATATCTTCCCATAAAAACTAAACAGAAGCGTTCTGTGAAACTGCTTTGTGAAGTATGAATCTAACTCACAGAGTTGAACACTTCCTTTGAAAGAGCAGTTTTGAAACACTCTTTTTGTAGAATCTGCAAGTGTTCGTTTGGAGCGCTTTGAGGCCTATGGTGGAAAAGGAAATATCTTCACATAAAACCTAGACAGAAGCATTCTTTGAAACTTCTTTATGATGTGTGCACTCATCTCACAGAGTTGAACCTTCCTTATCATGGAGCAGTTTGGAAAGAGTCTTTTTGCGGCATCTGCAAGTGGATATTTGGAGCTCTTTCAGGCCTTTGTTAGAAGCGGGAATATCTTCCCATAAAAACTGGACAGAAGCATTCTCACAAACTGCTTTGTGATGTGTGTGTTCAACTCACAGAGTTGAACCTTTCCTTTGCTAGAACACTTATGAAACACTCCTTTTGTGGAATCTGCAAGTGTTCATTTGGAGCGCATTGAGGCCTATGGTGGAAAAAGAAATATCTTCATATATAAACAAGGGAGAAGCATTCTCCGAAACCTCTTTATGATGTGTGTATTCAACTCAGAGAGATAAGCCTTCCTTTCGATAGAGCAGTTTTGAAACTGTGTTTTTGCAGAATCTGCAAGGGGATATTTGGAGCCCTTTCAGGCCTTCGTTGGAAACGGGAATATCTTCCCAAAAAAATTAAACAGAAGCGTTATGTGAAACTGCTTTGTGTAGTATGAATCCAACACACAGAGTTGAACACTTCCTTTGAAAGAGCAGTTTTGAAACACTCTTTTTGTAGAATCTGCAAGTGTTCGTTTGGAGCGCTTTGAGGCCTATGGTGGAAAAGGAAATATCTTCACATAAAACTTAGACAGAAGCATTCTTTGAAACTTCTTTATGATGTGTGCATTCATCTCACAGAGTTGAACCTTCCTTATCATGGAGCAGTTTGGAAAGAGTCTTTTTGAGGCATCTGCAAGTGGATATTTGGAGCTCTTTCAGGCCTTTGTTAGAAGCGGGAATATCTTCCAATAAAAACTGGACAGAAGCATTCTCACAAACTGCTTTGTGATGTGTGTGTTCAACTCACAGAGTTGAACCTTTCCTTTGCTAGAACACTTATGAAACACTCCTTTTGTAGAATCTGCAAGTGTTCATTTGGAGCGCATTGAGGCCTATGGTGGAAAAAGAAATATCTTCATATATAAACAAGGGAGAAGCATTCTCCGAAACCTCTTTATGATGTGTGTATTCAACTCAGAGAGATAAGCCTTCCTTTCGATAGAGCAGTTTTGAAACTGTGTTTTTACAGAATCTGCAAGTGGATATTTGGAGCCCTTTCAGGCCTTCGTTGGAAACGGGAATATCTTCCCAAAAAAACTAAACAGAAGCGTTCTGTGAAACTGCTTTGTGTAGTATGAATCCAACTCACAGAGTTGGACACTTCCTTTGAAAGAGCTGTTTTGAAACACTCTTTTTGTAGAATCTGCAAGTGTTCATTTGGAGCGCTTTGAGGCCTATGGTGGAAAAGGAAATATCTTCACTTATAAATCAGGCAGAAGCATTCTCAGAAACCTCTTTATGATGTGTGCATTCAACTCGGAGAGATAAGCCTTCCTTTTGATAGAGCAGTTTTGAAACTGTGTTTTGGCAGAATCTGCAAGTGGATATTTGGAGCCCTTTCAGGCCTTCGTTGGAAACGGGAATATCTTCCCATAAAAACTAAACAGAAGCGTTCTGTGAAACTGCTTTGTGAAGTATGAATCTAACTCACAGAGTTGAACACTTCCTTTGAAAGAGCAGTTTTGAAACACTCTTTTTGTAGAATCTGCAAGTGTTCGTTTGGAGCGCTTTGAGGCCTATGGTGGAAAAGGAAATATCTTCACATAAAACCTAGACAGAAGCATTCTTTGAAACTTCTTTATGATGTGTGCACTCATCTCACAGAGTTGAACCTTCCTTATCATGGAGCAGTTTGGAAAGAGTCTTTTTGCGGCATCTGCAAGTGGATATTTGGAGCTCTTTCAGGCCTTTGTTAGAAGCGGGAATATCTTCCCATAAAAACTGGACAGAAGCATTCTCACAAACTGCTTTGTGATGTGTGTGTTCAACTCACAGAGTTGAACCTTTCCTTTGCTAGAACACTTATGAAACACTCCTTTTGTGGAATCTGCAAGTGTTCATTTGGAGCGCATTGAGGCCTATGGTGGAAAAAGAAATATCTTCATATATAAACAAGGGAGAAGCATTCTCAGAAACCTCTTTATGATGTGTGTATTCAACTCAGAGAGATAAGCCTTCCTTTCGATAGAGCAGTTTTGAAACTGTGTTTTTACAGAATCTGCAAGTGGATATTTGGAGCCCTTTCAGGCCTTCGTTGGAAACGGGAATATCTTCCCAAAAAAACTAAACAGAAGCGTTCTGTGAAACTGCTTTGTGTAGTATGAATCCAACTCACAGAGTTGGACACTTCCTTTGAAAGAGCTGTTTTGAAACACTCTTTTTGTAGAATCTGCAAGTGTTCATTTGGAGCGCTTTGAGGCCTAAGGTGGAAAAGGAAATATCTTCACTTATAAATCAGGCAGAAGCATTCTCAGAAACCTCTTTATGATGTGTGCATTCAACTCGGAGAGATAAGCCTTCCTTTTGATAGAGCAGTTTTGAAACTGTGTTTTGGCAGAATCTGCAAGTGGATATTTGGAGCCCTTTCAGGCCTTCGTTGGAAACGGGAATATCTTCCCATAAAAACTAAACAGAAGCGTTCTGTGAAACTGCTTTGTGAAGTATGAATCTAACTCACAGAGTTGAACACTTCCTTTGAAAGAGCAGTTTTGAAACACTCTTTTTGTAGAATCTGCAAGTGTTCGTTTGGAGCGCTTTGAGGCCTATGGTGGAAAAGGAAATATCTTCACATAAAACCTAGACAGAAGCATTCTTTGAAACTTCTTTATGATGTGTGCACTCATCTCACAGAGTTGAACCTTCCTTATCATGGAGCAGTTTGGAAAGAGTCTTTTTGCGGCATCTGCAAGTGGATATTTGGAGCTCTTTCAGGCCTTTGTTAGAAGCGGGAATATCTTCCCATAAAAACTGGACAGAAGCATTCTCACAAACTGCTTTGTGATGTGTGTGTTCAACTCACAGAGTTGAACCTTTCCTTTGCTAGAACACTTATGAAACACTCCTTTTGTGGAATCTGCAAGTGTTCATTTGGAGCGCATTGAGGCCTATGGTGGAAAAAGAAATATCTTCATATATAAACAAGGGAGAAGCATTCTCCGAAACCTCTTTATGATGTGTGTATTCAACTCAGAGGGATAAGCCTTCCTTTTGATAGAGCAGTTTTGAAACTGTGTTTTTGCAGAATCTGCAAGGGGATATTTGGAGCCCTTTCAGGCCTTCGTTGGAAACGGGAATATCTTCCCAAAAAAATTAAACAGAAGCGTTATGTGAAACTGCTTTGTGTAGTATGAATCCAACACACAGAGTTGAACACTTCCTTTGAAAGAGCAGTTTTGAAAGACTCTTTTTGTAGAATCTGCAAGTGTTCGTTTGGAGCGCTTTGAGGCCTATGGTGGAAAAGGAAATATCTTCACATAAAACTTAGACAGAAGCATTCTTTGAAACTTCTTTATGATGTGTGCATTCATCTCACAGAGTTGAACCTTCCTTATCATGGAGCAGTTTGGAAAGAGTCTTTTTGCGGCATCTGCAAGTGGATATTTGGAGCTCTTTCAGGCCTTTGTTAGAAGCGGGAATATCTTCCAATAAAAACTGGACAGAAGCATTCTCACAAACTGCTTTGTGATGTGTGTGTTCAACTCACAGAGTTGAACCTTTCCTTTGCTAGAACACTTATGAAACACTCCTTTTGTAGAATCTGCAAGTGTTCATTTGGAGCGCATTGAGGCCTATGTTGGAAAAAGAAATATCTTCATATATAAACAAGGGAGAAGCATTCTCCGAAACCTCTTTATGATGTGTGTATTCAACTCAGAGAGATAAGCCTTCCTTTCGATAGAGCAGTTTTGAAACTGTGTTTTTACAGAATCTGCAAGTGGATATTTGGAGCCCTTTCAGGCCTTCGTTGGAAACGGGAATATCTTCCCAAAAAAACTAAACAGAAGCGTTCTGTGAAACTGCTTTGTGTAGTATGAATCCAACTCACAGAGTTGGACACTTCCTTTGAAAGAGCTGTTTTGAAACACTCTTTTTGTAGAATCTGCAATTGTTCATTTGGAGCGCTTTGAGGCCTAAGGTGGAAAAGGAAATATCTTCACTTATAAATCAGGCAGAAGCATTCTCAGAAACCTCTTTATGATGTGTGCATTCAACTCGGAGAGATAAGCCTTCCTTTTGATAGAGCAGTTTTGAAACTGTGTTTTGGCAGAATCTGCAAGTGGATATTTGGAGCCCTTTCAGGCCATCGTTGGAAACGGGAATATCTTCCCAAAAAAACTAAACAGAAGCGTTCTGTGAAACTGCTTTGTGTAGTATGAATCCAACTCACAGAGTTGAACACTTCCTTTGAAAGAGCTGTTTTGAAACACTCTTTTTGTAGAATCTGCAAGTGTTCATTTGGAGCGCTTTGAGGCCTATGGTGGAAAAGGAAATATCTTCACTTATAAACCAGGCAGAAGCATTCTCAGAAACCTCTTTATGATGTGTGCACTCATCTCACAGAGTTGAACCTTCCTTATCATGGAGCAGTTTGGAAAGAGTCTTTTTGCGGCATCTGCAAGTGGATATTTGGAGCTCTTTCAGGCCTTTGTTAGAAGCGGGAATATCTTCCCATAAAAACTGGACAGAAGCATTCTCACAAACTGCTTTGTGATGTGTGTGTTCAACTCACAGAGTTGAACCTTTCCTTTGCTAGAACACTTATGAAACACTCTTTTTGTAGAATCTGCAAGTGTTCCTTTGGAGCGCATTGAGGCCTAGGGTGGAAAAAGAAATATCTTCATATATAAACAAGGGAGAAGCATTCTCAGAAACCTCTTTATGATGTGTGTATTCAACTCAGAGAGATAAGCCTTCCTTTTGATAGAGCAGTTTTGAAACTGTGTTTTTGCAGAATCTGCAAGTGGATATTTGGAGCCCTTTCAGGCCTTCGTTGGAAACGTGAATATCTTCCCAAAAAAACTAAACAGAAGCGTTCTGTAAAACTGCTTTGTGTAGTATGAATGCAACTCACAGAGTTGGACACTTCCTTTGAAAGAGCTGTTTTGAAACACTCTTTTTGTAGAATCTGCAAGTGTTCATTTGGAGCGCTTTGAGGCCTAAGGTGGAAAAGGAAATATCTTCACTTATAAATCAGGCAGAAGCATTCTCAGAAACCTCTTTATGATGTGTGCATTCAACTCGGAGAGATAAGCCTTCCTTTTGATAGAGCAGTTTTGAAACTGTGTTTTGGCAGAATCTGCAAGTGGATATTTGGAGCCCTTTCAGGCCTTCGTTGGAAACTGGAATATCTTCCCAAAAAAACTAAACAGAAGCGTTCTGTGAAACTGCTTTGTGTAGTATGAATCCAACTCACAGAGTTGAACACTTCCTTTGAAAGAGCTGTTTTGAAACACTCTTTTTGTAGAATCTGCAAGTGTTCATTTGGAGCGCTTTGAGGCCTATGGTGGAAAAGGAAATATCTTCACTTATAAACCAGGCAGAAGCATTCTCAGAAACCTCTTTATGATGTGTGCATTCAACTCGGAGAGATAAGCCTTCCTTTTGATAGAGCAGTTTTGAAACTGTGTTTTTGCAGAATCTGCAAGTGGATACTTGGAGCCCTTTCAGGCCTTCGTTGGAAACGGGAATATCTTCCCAAAAAAACTAAACAGAAGCGTTCTGTGAAACTGCTTTGTGTAGTATGAATGCAACTCACAGAGTTGGACACTTCCTTTGAAAGAGCTGTTTTGAAACACTCTTTTTGTAGAATCTGCAAGTGTTCATTTGGAGCGCTTTGAGGCCTAAGGTGGAAAAGGAAATATCTTCACTTATAAATCAGGCAGAAGCATTCTCAGAAACCTCTTTATGATGTGTGCATTCAACTCGGAGAGATAAGCCTTCCTTTTGATAGACCAGTTTTGAAACTGTGTTTTGGCAGAATCTGCAAGTGGATATTTGGAGCCCTTTCAGGCCTTCGTTGGAAACGGGAATATCTTCCCATAAAAACTAAACAGAAGCGTTCTGTGAAACTGCTTTGTGAAGTATGAATCTAACTCACAGAGTTGAACACTTCCTTTGAAAGAGCAGTTTTGAAACACTCTTTTTGTAGAATCTGCAAGTGTTCGTTTGGAGCGCTTTGAGGCCTATGGTGGAAAAGGAAATATCTTCACATAAAACCTAGACAGAAGCATTCTTTGAAACTTCTTTATGATGTGTGCACTCATCTCACAGAGTTGAACCTTCCTTATCATGGAGCAGTTTGGAAAGAGTCTTTTTGCGGCATCTGCAAGTGGATATTTGGAGCTCTTTCAGGCCTTTGTTAGAAGCGGGAATATCTTCCCATAAAAACTGGACAGAAGCATTCTCACAAACTGCTTTGTGATGTGTGTGTTCAACTCAGAGAGTTGAACCTTTCCTTTGCTAGAACACTTATGAAACACTCCTTTTGTAGAATCTGCAAGTGTTCATTTGGAGCGCATTGAGGCCTATGGTGGAAAAAGAAATATCTTCATATATAAACAAGGGAGAAGCATTCTCCGAAACCTCTTTATGATGTGTGTATTCAACTCAGAGAGATAAGCCTTCCTTTCGATAGAGCAGTTTTGAAACTGTGTTTTTGCAGAATCTGCAAGTGGATATTTGGAGCCCTTTCAGGCCTTCGTTGGAAACGGGAATATCTTCCCAAAAAAACTAAACAGAAGCGTTCTGTGAAACTGCTTTGTGTAGTATGAATCCAACTCACAGAGTTGGACACTTCCTTTGAAAGAGCTGTTTTGAAACACTCTTTTTGTAGAATCTGCAAGTGTTCATTTGGAGCGCTTTGAGGCCTATTGTGGAAAAGGAAATATCTTCACTTATAAACCAGGCAGAAGCATTCTCAGAAACCTCTTTATGATGTGTGCATTCAACTCGGAGAGATAAGCCTTCCTTTTGATAGAGCAGTTTTGAAACTGTGTTTTGGCAGTATCTGCAAGTGGATATTTGGAGCCCTTTCAGGCCTTCGTTGGAAAAGGGAATATCTTCCCATAAAAACTAAACAGAAGCGTTCTGTGAAACTGCTTTGTGAAGTATAAATCCAACTCACAGAGTTGAACACTTCTTTTGAAAGAGCAGTTTGGAAACACTCTTTTTGTAGAATCTACAAGTGTTCATTTGGAGAGCTTTGAGGCCTATGGTGGAAAAGGAAATATCTTCACATAAAACCTAGACAGAAGCATTCTTTGAAACTTCTTTATGATGTGTGCATTCAACTCACAGAGTTGAACATTCTTTTTCATGGAGCAGTTTGGAAAGAGTCTTTTTGCAGCATCTGCAAGTGGATATTTGGAGCTCTTTCAGGCCTTTGTTAGAAGCGGGAATATCTTCCCATAAAAACTGGACAGAAGCATTCTCACAAACTGCTTTGTGATGTGTGTGTTCAACTCACAGAGGTGAACCTTTCCTTTGCTAGAGCAGTTATGAAACACTCTTTTTGTAGAATCTGCAAGTGTTCATTTGGAGCGATTTGACGCCTATGGTGGAAAAAGAAATATCTTCACTTATAAATCAGGCAGAAGCATTCTCAGAAACCTCTTTATGATGTGTGCATTCAACTCGGAGAGGTAAGCCTTCCTTTTGATAGAGCAGTTTTGAAACTGTGTTTTGGCAGAATCTGCAAGTGGATATTTGGAGCCCTTTCAGGCCTTCGTTGGAAACGGGAATATCTTCCCAAAAAAACTAAACAGAAGCGTTCTGTGAAACTGCTTTGTGTAGTATGAATCCAACTCACAGAGTTGAACACTTCCTTTGAAAGAGCTGTTTTGAAACACTCTTTTTGTAGAATCTGCAAGTGTTCATTTGGAGCGCTTTGAGGCCTATGGTGGAAAAGGAAATATCTTCACTTATAAACCAGGCAGAAGCATTCTCAGAAACCTCTTTATGATGTGTGCATTCAACTCGGAGAGATAAGCCTTCCTTTTGATAGAGCAGTTTTGAAACTGTGTTTTTGCAGAATCTGCAAGTGGATATTTGGAGCCCTTTCAGGCCTTCGTTGGAAACGGGAATATCTTCCCATAAAAACTAAACAGAAGCGTTCTGTGAAACTGCTTTGTGAAGTATAAATCCAACTCACAGAGTTGAACACTTCTTTTGAAAGAGCAGTTTGGAAACACTCTTTTTGTAGAATCTACAAGTGTTCATTTGGAGCGCTTTGAGGCCTATGGTGGAAAAGGAAATATCTTCACATAAAACCTAGACAGAAGCATTCTTTGAAACTTCTTTATGATGTGTGCATTGAACTCACAGAGCTGAACCTTCTTTTTCATGGAGCAATTTGGAAAGAGTCTTTTTGCAGCATTTGCAAGTGGATATTTGGAGCTCTTTCAGGCCTTTGTTAGAAGCGGGAATATCTTCCCATAAAAACTGGACAGAAGCATTCTCACAAACTGCTTTGTGATGTGTGTGTTCAACTCACAGAGGTGAAACTTTCCTTTGCTAGAGCAGTTATGAAACACTCTTTTTGTAGAATCTGCAAGTGTTCATTTGGAGCGATTTGAGGCCTATGGTGGAAAAAGAAATATCTTCATATATAAACAAGGCAGAAGCATTCTCAGAAACCTCTTTATGATGTGTGCATTCAACTCAGAGAGATAAGCCTTCCTTTTGATAGAGAAGTTTTGAAACTGAATTTTTGCAGAATCTGCAAGTGGATATTTGGAGCCCTTTCATGCCTTCGTTGGAAACGGGAATTTCTTCCCATAAAAACTAAACAGAAGCGTTCTGTGAAACTGCTTTGTGTAGTATGAATCCAACTCACAGAGTTGAACACTTCCTTTGAAAGAGCTGTTTTGAAACACTCTTTTGGTAGAATCTGCAAGTGTTCATTTGGAGCGCATTGAGGCCTACGGTGGAAAACGAAATATCTTCACTTATAAACCAGGCAGAAGCATTCTCAGAAACCTCTTTATGATGTGTGTATTCAACTCAGAGAGATAAGCCTTCGTTTCGATAGAGCAGTTTTGAAACTGTGTTTTTGCAGAATCTGCAAGTGGATATTTGGAGCCCTTTCAGGCCTTCGTTGGAAACGGGAATATCTTCCCAAAAAAACTAAACAGAAGCGTTCTGTGAAACTGCTTTGTGTAGTATGAATCCAACTCACAGAGTTGGACACTTCCTTTGAAAGAGCTCTTTTGAAACACTCTTTTTGTAGAATCTGCAAGTGTTCATTTGGAGCGCTTTGAGGCCTATGGTGGAAAAGGAAATATCTTCACTTATAAACCAGGCAGAAGCATTCTCAGAAACCTCTTTATGATGTGTGCATTCAACTCGGAGAGATAAGCCTTCCTTTTGATAGAGCAGTTTTGAAACTGTGTTTTGGCAGAATCTGCAAGTGGATATTTGGAGCCCTTTAAGGCCTTCGTTGGAAACGGGTATATCTTCCCATAAAAACTAAACAGAAGCGTTCTGTGAAACTGCTTTGTGAAGTATGAATCCAACTCACAGAGTTGAACACTTCCTTTGAAAGAGCAGTTTTGAAACACTCTTTTTGTAGAATCTGCAAGTGTTCGTTTGGAGCGCTTTGAGGCCTATGGTGGAAAAGGAAATATCTTCACATAAAACCTAGACAGAAGCATTCTTTGAAACTTCTTTATGATGTGTGCATTCATCTCACAGAGTTGAACCATCCTTATCATGGAGCAGTTTGGAAAGAGTCTTTTTGCGGCATCTGCAAGTGGATATTTGGAGCTCTTTCAGGACTTTGTTAGAAGCGGGAATATCTTCCCATAAAAACTGGACAGAAGCATTCTCACAAACTGCTTTGTGATGTGTGTGTTCAACTCACAGAGTTGAACCTTTCCTTTGCTAGAACACATACGAAACACTCTTTTTGTAGAATCTGCAAGTGTTCATTTGGAGCGATTTGAGGCCTATGGTGGAAAAAGAAATATCTTCATATATAAACAAGGCAGATGCATTCTCAGAAACCTCTTTATGATGTGTGCATTCAACTCAGAGAGATAAGCCTTCCTTTTGATAGAGCAGTTTTGAAACTGTGTTTTTGCAGAATCTGCAAGTGGATATTTGGAGCCCTTTCAGGCCTTCGTTGGAAACGGGAATATCTTCCCAAAAAAACTAAACAGAAGCGTTCTGTGAAACTGCTTTGTGTAGTATGAATGCAACTCAGAGAGTTGGACACTTCCTTTGAAAGAGCTGTTTTGAAACACTCTTTTTGTAGAATCTGCAAGTGTTCATTTGGAGCACTTTGAGGCCTAAGGTGGAAAAGGAAATATCTTCACTTATAAATCAGGCAGAAGCATTCTCAGAAACCTCTTTATGATGTGTGCATTCAACTCGGAGAGGTAAGCCTTCCTTTTGATAGAGCAGTTTTGAAACTGTGTTTTGGCAGAATCTGCAAGTGGATATTTGGAGCCCTTTCAGGCCTTCGTTGGAAACGGGAATATCTTCCCAAAAAAACTAAACAGAAGCGTTCTGTGAAACTGCTTTGTGTAGTATGAATCCAACTCACAGAGTTGAACACTTCCTTTGAAAGAGCTGTTTTGAAACACTCTTTTTGTAGAATCTGCAAGTGTTCATTTGGAGCGCTTTGAGGCCTATGGTGGAAAAGGAAATATCTTCACTTATAAACCAGGCAGAAGCATTCTCAGAAACCTCTTTATGATGTGTGCATTCAACTCGGAGAGATAAGCCTTCCTTTTGATAGAGCAGTTTTGAAACTGTGTTTTTGCAGAATCTGCAAGTGGATACTTGGAGCCCTTTCAGGCCTTCGTTGGAAACGGGAATATCTTCCCAAAAAAACTAAACAGAAGCGTTCTGTGAAACTGCTTTGTGTAGTATGAATGCAACTCACAGAGTTGGACACTTCCTTTGAAAGAGCTGTTTTGAAACACTCTTTTTGTAGAATCTGCAAGTGTTCATTTGGAGCGCTTTGAGGCCTAAGGTGGAAAAGGAAATATCTTCACTTATAAATCAGGCAGAAGCATTCTCGGAAACCTCTTTATGATGTGTGCATTCAACTCGGAGAGATAAGCCTTCCTTTTGATAGAGCAGTTTTGAAACTGTGTTTTGGCAGAATCTGCAAGTGGATATTTGGAGCCCTTTCAGGCCTTCGTTGGAAACGGGAATATCTTCCCATAAAAACTAAACAGAAGCGTTCTGTGAAACTGCTTTGTGAAGTATGAATCTAACTCACAGAGTTGAACACTTCCTTTGAAAGAGCAGTTTTGAAACACTCTTTTTGTAGAATCTGCAAGTGTTCGTTTGGAGCGCTTTGAGGCCTATGGTGGAAAAGGAAATATCTTCACATAAAACCTAGACAGAAGCATTCTTTGAAACTTCTTTATGATGTGTGCACTCATCTCACAGAGTTGAACCTTCCTTATCATGGAGCAGTTTGGAAAGAGTCTTTTTGCGGCATCTGCAAGTGGATATTTGGAGCTCTTTCAGGCCTTTGTTAGAAGCGGGAATATCTTCCCATAAAAACTGGACAGAAGCATTCTCACAAACTGCTTTGTGATGTGTGTGTTCAACTCACAGAGTTGAACCTTTCCTTTGCTAGAACACTTATGAAACACTCCTTTTGTGGAATCTGCAAGTGTTCATTTGGAGCGCATTGAGGCCTATGGTGGAAAAAGAAATATCTTCATATATAAACAAGGGAGAAGCATTCTCAGAAACCTCTTTATGATGTGTGTATTCAACTCGGAGAGATAAGCCTTCCTTTCGATAGAGCAGTTTTGAAACTGTGTTTTTGCAGAATCTGCAAGGGGATATTTGGAGCCCTTTCAGGCCTTCGTTGGAAACGGGAATATCTTCCCAAAAAAATTAAACAGAAGCGTTATGTGAAACTGCTTTGTGTAGTATGAATCCAACACACAGAGTTGAACACTTCCTTTGAAAGAGCAGTTTTGAAACACTCTTTTTGTAGAATCTGCAAGTGTTCGTTTGGAGCGCTTTGAGGCCTATGGTGGAAAAGGAAATATCTTCACATAAAACTTAGACAGAAGCATTCTTTGAAACTTCTTTATGATGTGTGCATTCATCTCACAGAGTTGAACCTTCCTTATCATGGAGCAGTTTGGAAAGAGTCTTTTTGCGGCATCTGCAAGTGGATATTTGGAGCTCTTTCAGGCCTTTGTTAGAAGCGGGAATATCTTCCAATAAAAACTGGACAGAAGCATTCTCACAAACTGCTTTGTGATGTGTGTGTTCAACTCACAGAGTTGAACCTTTCCTTTGCTAGAACACTTATGAAACACTCCTTTTGTAGAATCTGCAAGTGTTCATTTGGAGCGCATTGAGGCCTATGGTGGAAAAAGAAATATCTTCATATATAAACAAGGGAGAAGCATTCTCCGAAACCTCTTTATGATGTGTGTATTCAACTCAGAGAGATAAGCCTTCCTTTCGATAGAGCAGTTTTGAAACTGTGTTTTTACAGAATCTGCAAGTGGATATTTGGAGCCCTTTCAGGCCTTCGTTGGAAACGGGAATATCTTCCCAAAAAAACTAAACAGAAGCGTTCTGTGAAACTGCTTTGTGTAGTATGAATCCAACTCACAGAGTTGGACACTTCCTTTGAAAGAGCTGTTTTGAAACACTCTTTTTGTAGAATCTGCAAGTGTTCATTTGGAGCGCTTTGAGGCCTAAGGTGGAAAAGGAAATATCTTCACTTATAAATCAGGCAGAAGCATTCTCAGAAACCTCTTTATGATGTGTGCATTCAACTCGGAGAGATAAGCCTTCCTTTTGATAGAGCAGTTTTGAAACTGTGTTTTGGCAGAATCTGCAAGTGGATATTTGGAGCCCTTTCAGGCCTTCGTTGGAAACGGGAATATCTTCCCATAAAAACTAAACAGAAGCGTTCTGTGAAACTGCTTTGTGAAGTATGAATCTAACTCACAGAGTTGAACACTTCCTTTGAAAGAGCAGTTTTGAAACACTCTTTTTGTAGAATCTGCAAGTGTTCGTTTGGAGCGCTTTGAGGCCTATGGTGGAAAAGGAAATATCTTCACATAAAACCTAGACAGAAGCATTCTTTGAAACTTCTTTATGATGTGTGCACTCATCTCACAGAGTTGAACCTTCCTTATCATGGAGCAGTTTGGAAAGAGTCTTTTTGCGGCATCTGCAAGTGGATATTTGGAGCTCTTTCAGGCCTTTGTTAGAAGCGGGAATATCTTCCCATAAAAACTGGACAGAAGCATTCTCACAAACTGCTTTGTGATGTGTGTGTTCAACTCACAGAGTTGAACCTTTCCTTTGCTAGAACACTTATGAAACACTCCTTTTGTGGAATCTGCAAGTGTTCATTTGGAGCGCATTGAGGCCTATGGTGGAAAAAGAAATATCTTCATATATAAACAAGGGAGAAGCATTCTCAGAAACCTCTTTATGATGTGTGTATTCAACTCAGAGAGATAAGCCTTCCTTTCGATAGAGCAGTTTTGAAACTGTGTTTTTACAGAATCTGCAAGTGGATATTTGGAGCCCTTTCAGGCCTTCGTTGGAAACGGGAATATCTTCCCAAAAAAACTAAACAGAAGCGTTCTGTGAAACTGCTTTGTGTAGTATGAATCCAACTCACAGAGTTGGACACTTCCTTTGAAAGAGCTGTTTTGAAACACTCTTTTTGTAGAATCTGCAAGTGTTCATTTGGAGCGCTTTGAGGCCTAAGGTGGAAAAGGAAATATCTTCACTTATAAATCAGGCAGAAGCATTCTCAGAAACCTCTTTATGATGTGTGCATTCAACTCGGAGAGATAAGCCTTCCTTTTGATAGAGCAGTTTTGAAACTGTGTTTTGGCAGAATCTGCAAGTGGATATTTGGAGCCCTTTCAGGCCTTCGTTGGAAACGGGAATATCTTCCCATAAAAACTAAACAGAAGCGTTCTGTGAAACTGCTTTGTGAAGTATGAATCTAACTCACAGAGTTGAACACTTCCTTTGAAAGAGCAGTTTTGAAACACTCTTTTTGTAGAATCTGCAAGTGTTCGTTTGGAGCGCTTTGAGGCCTATGGTGGAAAAGGAAATATCTTCACATAAAACCTAGACAGAAGCATTCTTTGAAACTTCTTTATGATGTGTGCACTCATCTCACAGAGTTGAACCTTCCTTATCATGGAGCAGTTTGGAAAGAGTCTTTTTGCGGCATCTGCAAGTGGATATTTGGAGCTCTTTCAGGCCTTTGTTAGAAGCGGGAATATCTTCCCATAAAAACTGGACAGAAGCATTCTCACAAACTGCTTTGTGATGTGTGTGTTCAACTCACAGAGTTGAACCTTTCCTTTGCTAGAACACTTATGAAACACTCCTTTTGTGGAATCTGCAAGTGTTCATTTGGAGCGCATTGAGGCCTATGGTGGAAAAAGAAATATCTTCATATATAAACAAGGGAGAAGCATTCTCCGAAACCTCTTTATGATGTGTGTATTCAACTCAGAGAGATAAGCCTTCCTTTCGATAGAGCAGTTTTGAAACTGTGTTTTTGCAGAATCTGCAAGGGGATATTTGGAGCCCTTTCAGGCCTTCGTTGGAAACGGGAATATCTTCCCAAAAAAATTAAACAGAAGCGTTATGTGAAACTGCTTTGTGTAGTATGAATCCAACACACAGAGTTGAACACTTCCTTTGAAAGAGCAGTTTTGAAAGACTCTTTTTGTAGAATCTGCAAGTGTTCGTTTGGAGCGCTTTGAGGCCTATGGTGGAAAAGGAAATATCTTCACATAAAACTTAGACAGAAGCATTCTTTGAAACTTCTTTATGATGTGTGCATTCATCTCACAGAGTTGAACCTTCCTTATCATGGAGCAGTTTGGAAAGAGTCTTTTTGCGGCATCTGCAAGTGGATATTTGGAGCTCTTTCAGGCCTTTGTTAGAAGCGGGAATATCTTCCAATAAAAACTGGACAGAAGCATTCTCACAAACTGCTTTGTGATGTGTGTGTTCAACTCACAGAGTTGAACCTTTCCTTTGCTAGAACACTTATGAAACACTCCTTTTGTAGAATCTGCAAGTGTTCATTTGGAGCGCATTGAGGCCTATGGTGGAAAAAGAAATATCTTCATATATAAACAAGGGAGAAGCATTCTCCGAAACCTCTTTATGATGTGTGTATTCAACTCAGAGAGATAAGCCTTCCTTTCGATAGAGCAGTTTTGAAACTGTGTTTTTACAGAATCTGCAAGTGGATATTTGGAGCCCTTTCAGGCCTTCGTTGGAAACGGGAATATCTTCCCAAAAAAACTAAACAGAAGCGTTCTGTGAAACTGCTTTGTGTAGTATGAATCCAACTCACAGAGTTGGACACTTCCTTTGAAAGAGCTGTTTTGAAACACTCTTTTTGTAGAATCTGCAAGTGTTCATTTGGAGCGCTTTGAGGCCTAAGGTGGAAAAGGAAATATCTTCACTTATAAATCAGGCAGAAGCATTCTCAGAAACCTCTTTATGATGTGTGCATTCAACTCGGAGAGATAAGCCTTCCTTTTGATAGAGCAGTTTTGAAACTGTGTTTTGGCAGAATCTGCAAGTGGATATTTGGAGCCCTTTCAGGCCATCGTTGGAAACGGGAATATCTTCCCAAAAAAACTAAACAGAAGCGTTCTGTGAAACTGCTTTGTGTAGTATGAATCCAACTCACAGAGTTGAACACTTCCTTTGAAAGAGCTGTTTTGAAACACTCTTTTTGTAGAATCTGCAAGTGTTCATTTGGAGCGCTTTGAGGCCTATGGTGGAAAAGGAAATATCTTCACTTATAAACCAGGCAGAAGCATTCTCAGAAACCTCTTTATGATGTGTGCACTCATCTCACAGAGTTGAACCTTCCTTATCATGGAGCAGTTTGGAAAGAGTCTTTTTGCGGCATCTGCAAGTGGATATTTGGAGCTCTTTCAGGCCTTTGTTAGAAGCGGGAATATCTTCCCATAAAAACTGGACAGAAGCATTCTCACAAACTGCTTTGTGATGTGTGTGTTCAACTCACAGAGTTGAACCTTTCCTTTGCTAGAACACTTATGAAACACTCTTTTTGTAGAATCTGCAAGTGTTCCTTTGGAGCGCATTGAGGCCTAGGGTGGAAAAAGAAATATCTTCATATATAAACAAGGGAGAAGCATTCTCAGAAACCTCTTTATGATGTGTGTATTCAACTCAGAGAGATAAGCCTTCCTTTTGATAGAGCAGTTTTGAAACTGTGTTTTTGCAGAATCTGCAAGTGGATATTTGGAGCCCTTTCAGGCCTTCGTTGGAAACGTGAATATCTTCCCAAAAAAACTAAACAGAAGCGTTCTGTAAAACTGCTTTGTGTAGTATGAATGCAACTCACAGAGTTGGACACTTCCTTTGAAAGAGCTGTTTTGAAACACTCTTTTTGTAGAATCTGCAAGTGTTCATTTGGAGCGCTTTGAGGCCTAAGGTGGAAAAGGAAATATCTTCACTTATAAATCAGGCAGAAGCATTCTCAGAAACCTCTTTATGATGTGTGCATTCAACTCGGAGAGATAAGCCTTCCTTTTGATAGAGCAGTTTTGAAACTGTGTTTTGGCAGAATCTGCAAGTGGATATTTGGAGCCCTTTCAGGCCTTCGTTGGAAACTGGAATATCTTCCCAAAAAAACTAAACAGAAGCGTTCTGTGAAACTGCTTTGTGTAGTATGAATCCAACTCACAGAGTTGAACACTTCCTTTGAAAGAGCTGTTTTGAAACACTCTTTTTGTAGAATCTGCAAGTGTTCATTTGGAGCGCTTTGAGGCCTATGGTGGAAAAGGAAATATCTTCACTTATAAACCAGGCAGAAGCATTCTCAGAAACCTCTTTATGATGTGTGCATTCAACTCGGAGAGATAAGCCTTCCTTTTGATAGAGCAGTTTTGAAACTGTGTTTTTGCAGAATCTGCAAGTGGATACTTGGAGCCCTTTCAGGCCTTCGTTGGAAACGGGAATATCTTCCCAAAAAAACTAAACAGAAGCGTTCTGTGAAACTGCTTTGTGTAGTATGAATGTAACTCACAGAGTTGGACACTTCCTTTGAAAGAGCTGTTTTGAAACACTCTTTTTGTAGAATCTGCAAGTGTTCATTTGGAGCGCTTTGAGGCCTAAGGTGGAAAAGGAAATATCTTCACTTATAAATCAGGCAGAAGCATTCTCAGAAACCTCTTTATGATGTGTGCATTCAACTCGGAGAGATAAGCCTTCCTTTTGATAGACCAGTTTTGAAACTGTGTTTTGGCAGAATCTGCAAGTGGATATTTGGAGCCCTTTCAGGCCTTCGTTGGAAACGGGAATATCTTCCCATAAAAACTAAACAGAAGCGTTCTGTGAAACTGCTTTGTGAAGTATGAATCTAACTCACAGAGTTGAACACTTCCTTTGAAAGAGCAGTTTTGAAACACTCTTTTTGTAGAATCTGCAAGTGTTCGTTTGGAGCGCTTTGAGGCCTATGGTGGAAAAGGAAATATCTTCACATAAAACCTAGACAGAAGCATTCTTTCAAAACTTCTTTATGATGTGTGCACTCATCTCACAGAGTTGAACCTTCCTTATCATGGAGCAGTTTGGAAAGAGTCTTTTTGCGGCATCTGCAAGTGGATATTTGGAGCTCTTTCAGGCCTTTGTTAGAAGCGGGAATATCTTCCCATAAAAACTGGACAGAAGCATTCTCACAAACTGCTTTGTGATGTGTGTGTTCAACTCAGAGAGTTGAACCTTTCCTTTGCTAGAACACTTATGAAACACTCCTTTTGTAGAATCTGCAAGTGTTCATTTGGAGCGCATTGAGGCCTATGGTGGAAAAAGAAATATCTTCATATATAAACAAGGGAGAAGCATTCTCCGAAACCTCTTTATGATGTGTGTATTCAACTCAGAGAGATAAGCCTTCCTTTCGATAGAGCAGTTTTGAAACTGTGTTTTTGCAGAATCTGCAAGTGGATATTTGGAGCCCTTTCAGGCCTTCGTTGGAAACGGGAATATCTTCCCAAAAAAACTAAACAGAAGCGTTCTGTGAAACTGCTTTGTGTAGTATGAATCCAACTCACAGAGTTGGACACTTCCTTTGAAAGAGCTGTTTTGAAACACTCTTTTTGTAGAATCTGCAAGTGTTCATTTGGAGCGCTTTGAGGCCTATTGTGGAAAAGGAAATATCTTCACTTATAAACCAGGCAGAAGCATTCTCAGAAACCTCTTTATGATGTGTGCATTCAACTCGGAGAGATAAGCCTTCCTTTTGATAGAGCAGTTTTGAAACTGTGTTTTGGCAGTATCTGCAAGTGGATATTTGGAGCCCTTTCAGGCCTTCGTTGGAAAAGGGAATATCTTCCCATAAAAACTAAACAGAAGCGTTCTGTGAAACTGCTTTGTGAAGTATAAATCCAACTCACAGAGTTGAACACTTCTTTTGAAAGAGCAGTTTGGAAACACTCTTTTTGTAGAATCTACAAGTGTTCATTTGGAGAGCTTTGAGGCCTATGGTGGAAAAGGAAATATCTTCACATAAAACCTAGACAGAAGCATTCTTTGAAACTTCTTTATGATGTGTGCATTCAACTCACAGAGTTGAACATTCTTTTTCATGGAGCAGTTTGGAAAGAGTCTTTTTGCAGCATCTGCAAGTGGATATTTGGAGCTCTTTCAGGCCTTTGTTAGAAGCGGGAATATCTTCCCATAAAAACTGGACAGAAGCATTCTCACAAACTGCTTTGTGATGTGTGTGTTCAACTCACAGAGGTGAACCTTTCCTTTGCTAGAGCAGTTATGAAACACTCTTTTTGTAGAATCTGCAAGTGTTCATTTGGAGCGATTTGACGCCTATGGTGGAAAAAGAAATATCTTCACTTATAAATCAGGCAGAAGCATTCTCAGAAACCTCTTTATGATGTGTGCATTCAACTCGGAGAGGTAAGCCTTCCTTTTGATAGAGCAGTTTTGAAACTGTGTTTTGGCAGAATCTGCAAGTGGATATTTGGAGCCCTTTCAGGCCTTCGTTGGAAACGGGAATATCTTCCCAAAAAAACTAAACAGAAGCGTTCTGTGAAACTGCTTTGTGTAGTATGAATCCAACTCACAGAGTTGAACACTTCCTTTGAAAGAGCTGTTTTGAAACACTCTTTTTGTAGAATCTGCAAGTGTTCATTTGGAGCGCTTTGAGGCCTATGGTGGAAAAGGAAATATCTTCACTTATAAACCAGGCAGAAGCATTCTCAGAAACCTCTTTATGATGTGTGCATTCAACTCGGAGAGATAAGCCTTCCTTTTGATAGAGCAGTTTTGAAACTGTGTTTTTGCAGAATCTGCAAGTGGATATTTGGAGCCCTTTCAGGCCTTCGTTGGAAACGGGAATATCTTCCCATAAAAACTAAACAGAAGCGTTCTGTGAAACTGCTTTGTGAAGTATAAATCCAACTCACAGAGTTGAACACTTCTTTTGAAAGAGCAGTTTGGAAACACTCTTTTTGTAGAATCTACAAGTGTTCATTTGGAGCGCTTTGAGGCCTATGGTGGAAAAGGAAATATCTTCACATAAAACCTAGACAGAAGCATTCTTTGAAACTTCTTTATGATGTGTGCATTGAACTCACAGAGCTGAACCTTCTTTTTCATGGAGCAATTTGGAAAGAGTCTTTTTGCAGCATTTGCAAGTGGATATTTGGAGCTCTTTCAGGCCTTTGTTAGAAGCGGGAATATCTTCCCATAAAAACTGGACAGAAGCATTCTCACAAACTGCTTTGTGATGTGTGTGTTCAACTCACAGAGGTGAAACTTTCCTTTGCTAGAGCAGTTATGAAACACTCTTTTTGTAGAATCTGCAAGTGTTCATTTGGAGCGATTTGAGGCCTATGGTGGAAAAAGAAATATCTTCATATATAAACAAGGCAGAAGCATTCTCAGAAACCTCTTTATGATGTGTGCATTCAACTCAGAGAGATAAGCCTTCCTTTTGATAGAGAAGTTTTGAAACTGAATTTTTGCAGAATCTGCAAGTGGATATTTGGAGCCCTTTCATGCCTTCGTTGGAAACGGGAATTTCTTCCCATAAAAACTAAACAGAAGCGTTCTGTGAAACTGCTTTGTGTAGTATGAATCCAACTCACAGAGTTGAACACTTCCTTTGAAAGAGCTGTTTTGAAACACTCTTTTTGTAGAATCTGCAAGTGTTCATTTGGAGCGCATTGAGGCCTACGGTGGAAAACGAAATATCTTCACTTATAAACCAGGCAGAAGCATTCTCAGAAACCTCTTTATGATGTGTGTATTCAACTCAGAGAGATAAGCCTTCGTTTCG
This sequence comes from Pongo abelii, assembly GCF_028885655.2. NCBI lineage: Eukaryota > Metazoa > Chordata > Mammalia > Primates > Hominidae > Pongo > Pongo abelii. The sequence goes on from NC_085928.1 coordinate 47,983,677, forward strand.
ATAGAGCAGTTTTGAAACTGTGTTTTTGCAGAATCTGCAAGTGGATATTTGGAGCCCTTTCAGGCCTTCGTTGGAAACGGGAATATCTTCCCAAAAAAACTAAACAGAAGCGTTCTGTGAAACTGCTTTGTGTAGTATGAATCCAACTCACAGAGTTGGACACTTCCTTTGAAAGAGCTCTTTTGAAACACTCTTTTTGTAGAATCTGCAAGTGTTCATTTGGAGCGCTTTGAGGCCTATGGTGGAAAAGGAAATATCTTCACTTATAAACCAGGCAGAAGCATTCTCAGAAACCTCTTTATGATGTGTGCATTCAACTCGGAGAGATAAGCCTTCCTTTTGATAGAGCAGTTTTGAAACTGTGTTTTGGCAGAATCTGCAAGTGGATATTTGGAGCCATTTAAGGCCTTCGTTGGAAACGGGAATATCTTCCCATAAAAACTAAACAGAAGCGTTCTGTGAAACTGCTTTGTGAAGTATGAATCCAACTCACAGAGTTGAACACTTCCTTTGAAAGAGCAGTTTTGAAACACTCTTTTTGTAGAATCTGCAAGTGTTCGTTTGGAGCGCTTTGAGGCCTATGGTGGAAAAGGAAATATCTTCACATAAATCCTAGACAGAAGCATTCTTTGAAACTTCTTTATGATGTGTGCATTCATCTCACAGAGTTGAACCATCCTTATCATGGAGCAGTTTGGAAAGAGTCTTTTTGCGGCCTCTGCAAGTGGATATTTGGAGCTCTTTCAGGACTTTGTTAGAAGCGGGAATATCTTCCCATAAAAACTGGACAGAAGCATTCTCACAAACTGCTTTGTGATGTGTGTGTTCAACTCACAGAGTTGAACCTTTCCTTTGCTAGAACACATACGAAACACTCTTTTTGTAGAATCTGCAAGTGTTCATTTGGAGCGATTTGAGGCCTATGGTGGAAAAAGAAATATCTTCATATATAAACAAGGCAGATGCATTCTCAGAAACCTCTTTATGATGTGTGCATTCAACTCAGAGAGATAAGCCTTCCTTTTGATAGAGCAGTTTTGAAACTGTGTTTTTGCAGAATCTGCAAGTGGATATTTGGAGCCCTTTCAGGCCTTCGTTGGAAACGGGAATATCTTCCCAAAAAAACTAAACAGAAGCGTTCTGTGAAACTGCTTTGTGTAGTATGAATGCAACTCAGAGAGTTGGACACTTCCTTTGAAAGAGCTGTTTTGAAACACTCTTTTTGTAGAATCTGCAAGTGTTCATTTGGAGCACTTTGAGGCCTAAGGTGGAAAAGGAAATATCTTCACTTATAAATCAGGCAGAAGCATTCTCAGAAACCTCTTTATGATGTGTGCATTCAACTCGGAGAGGTAAGCCTTCCTTTTGATAGAGCAGTTTTGAAACTGTGTTTTGGCAGAATCTGCAAGTGGATATTTGGAGCCCTTTCAGGCCTTCGTTGGAAACGGGAATATCTTCCCAAAAAAACTAAACAGAAGCGTTCTGTGAAACTGCTTTGTGTAGTATGAATCCAACTCACAGAGTTGAACACTTCCTTTGAAAGAGCTGTTTTGAAACACTCTTTTTGTAGAATCTGCAAGTGTTCATTTGGAGCGCTTTGAGGCCTATGGTGGAAAAGGAAATATCTTCACTTATAAACCAGGCAGAAGCATTCTCAGAAACCTCTTTATGATGTGTGCATTCAACTCGGAGAGATAAGCCTTCCTTTTGATAGAGCAGTTTTGAAACTGTGTTTTTGCAGAATCTGCAAGTGGATATTTGGAGCCCTTTCAGGCCTTCGTTGGAAACGGGAATATCTTCCCATAAAAACTAAACAGAAGCGTTCTGTGAAACTGCTTTGTGAAGTATAAATCCAACTCACAGAGTTGAACACTTCTTTTGAAAGAGCAGTTTGGAAACACTCTTTTTGTAGAATCTACAAGTGTTCATTTGGAGCGCTTTGAGGCCTATGGTGGAAAAGGAAATATCTTCACATAAAACCTAGACAGAAGCATTCTTTGAAACTTCTTTATGATGTGTGCATTGAACTCACAGAGCTGAACCTTCTTTTTCATGGAGCAATTTGGAAAGAGTCTTTTTGCAGCATTTGCAAGTGGATATTTGGAGCTCTTTCAGGCCTTTGTTAGAAGCGGGAATATCTTCCCATAAAAACTGGACAGAAGCATTCTCACAAACTGCTTTGTGATGTGTGTGTTCAACTCACAGAGGTGAAACTTTCCTTTGCTAGAGCAGTTATGAAACACTCTTTTTGTAGAATCTGCAAGTGTTCATTTGGAGCGATTTGAGGCCTATGGTGGAAAAAGAAATATCTTCATATATAAACAAGGCAGAAGCATTCTCAGAAACCTCTTTATGATGTGTGCATTCAACTCAGAGAGATAAGCCTTCCTTTTGATAGAGAAGTTTTGAAACTGAATTTTTGCAGAATCTGCAAGTGGATATTTGGAGCCCTTTCATGCCTTCGTTGGAAACGGGAATTTCTTCCCATAAAAACTAAACAGAAGCGTTCTGTGAAACTGCTTTGTGTAGTATGAATCCAACTCACAGAGTTGAACACTTCCTTTGAAAGAGCTGTTTTGAAACACTCTTTTTGTAGAATCTGCAAGTGTTCATTTGGAGCGCATTGAGGCCTACGGTGGAAAACGAAATATCTTCACTTATAAACCAGGCAGAAGCATTCTCAGAAACCTCTTTATGATGTGTGTATTCAACTCAGAGAGATAAGCCTTCGTTTCGATAGAGCAGTTTTGAAACTGTGTTTTTGCAGAATCTGCAAGTGGATATTTGGAGCCCTTTCAGGCCTTCGTTGGAAACGGGAATATCTTCCCAAAAAAACTAAACAGAAGCGTTCTGTGAAACTGCTTTGTGTAGTATGAATCCAACTCACAGAGTTGGACACTTCCTTTGAAAGAGCTCTTTTGAAACACTCTTTTTGTAGAATCTGCAAGTGTTCATTTGGAGCGCTTTGAGGCCTATGGTGGAAAAGGAAATATCTTCACTTATAAACCAGGCAGAAGCATTCTCAGAAACCTCTTTATGATGTGTGCATTCAACTCGGAGAGATAAGCCTTCCTTTTGATAGAGCAGTTTTGAAACTGTGTTTTGGCAGAATCTGCAAGTGGATATTTGGAGCCCTTTAAGGCCTTCGTTGGAAACGGGAATATCTTCCCATAAAAACTAAACAGAAGCGTTCTGTGAAACTGCTTTGTGAAGTATGAATCCAACTCACAGAGTTGAACACTTCCTTTGAAAGAGCAGTTTTGAAACACTCTTTTTGTAGAATCTGCAAGTGTTCGTTTGGAGCGCTTTGAGGCCTATGGTGGAAAAGGAAGTATCTTCACATAAAACCTAGACAGAAGCATTCTTTGAAACTTCTTTATGATGTGTGCATTCATCTCACAGAGTTGAACCATCCTTATCATGGAGCAGTTTGGAAAGAGTCTTTTTGCGGCATCTGCAAGTGGATATTTGGAGCTCTTTCAGGACTTTGTTAGAAGCGGGAATATCTTCCCATAAAAACTGGACAGAAGCATTCTCACAAACTGCTTTGTGATGTGTGTGTTCAACTCACAGAGTTGAACCTTTCCTTTGCTAGAACACATACGAAACACTCTTTTTGTAGAATCTGCAAGTGTTCATTTGGAGCGCATTGAGGCCTATGGTGGAAAAAGAAATATCTTCATATATAAACAAGGGAGAAGCATTCTCAGAAACCACTTTATGATGTGTGTATTCAACTCAGAGAGATAAGCCTTCCTTTTGATAGAGCAGTTTTGAAACTGTGTTTTTGCAGAATCTGCAAGTGGATATTTGGAGCCCTTTCAGGCCTTCGTTGGAAAAGGGAATATCTTCCCATAAAAACTAAACAGAAGAGTTCTGTGAAACTGCTTTGTGTAGTATGAATCCAACTCACAGAGTTGGACACTTCCTTTGAAAGAGCTGTTTTGAAACACTCTTTTTGTAGAATCTGCAAGTGTTCATTTTGAGCGCTTTGAGGCCTATGGTGGAAAAGGACATATCTTCACTTATAAACCAGGCAGAAGCATTCTCAGAAACCTCTTTATGATGTGTGCATTCAACTCAGAGAGATAAGCCTTCCTTTTGATAGAGCAGTTTTGAAACTGTGTTTTTGCAGAATCTGCAAGTGGATATTTGGAGCCCTTTCAGGCCTTCGTTGGAAACGGGAATATCTTCCCAAAAAAACTAAACAGAAGCGTTCTGTGAAACTGCTTTGTGTAGTATGAATGCAACTCAGAGAGTTGGACACTTCCTTTGAAAGAGCTGTTTTGAAACACTATTTTTGTAGAATCTGCAAGTGTTCATTTGGAGCGCTTTGAGGCCTAAGGTGGAAAAGGAAATATCTTCACTTATAAATCAGGCAGAAGCATTCTCAGAAACCTCTTTATGATGTGTGCATTCAACTCGGAGAGGTAAGCCTTCCTTTTGATAGAGCAGTTTTGAAACTGTGTTTTGGCAGAATCTGCAAGTGGATATTTGGAGCCCTTTCAGGCCTTCGTTGGAAACGGGAATATCTTCCCAAAAAAACTAAACAGAAGCGTTCTGTGAAACTGCTTTGTGTAGTATGAATCCAACTCACAGAGTTGAACACTTCCTTTGAAAGAGCTGTTTTGAAACACTCTTTTTGTAGAATCTGCAAGTGTTCATTTGGAGCGCTTTGAGGCCTATGGTGGAAAAGGAAATATCTTCACTTATAAACCAGGCAGAAGCATTCTCAGAAACCTCTTTATGATGTGTGCATTCAACTCGGAGAGATAAGCCTTCCTTTTGATAGAGCAGTTTTGAAACTGTGTTTTTGCAGAATCTGCAAGTGGATATTTGGAGCCCTTTCAGGCCTTCGTTGGAAACGGGAATATCTTCCCATAAAAACTAAACAGAAGCGTTCTGTGAAACTGCTTTGTGAAGTATAAATCCAACTCACAGAGTTGAACACTTCTTTTGAAAGAGCAGTTTGGAAACACTCTTTTTGTAGAATCTACAAGTGTTCATTTGGAGCGCTTTGAGGCCTATGGTGGAAAAGGAAATATCTTCACATAAAACCTAGACAGAAGCATTCTTTGAAACTTCTTTATGATGTGTGCATTGAACTCACAGAGTTGAACCTTCTTTTTCATGGAGCAATTTGGAAAGAGTCTTTTTGCAGCATTTGCAAGTGGATATTTGGAGCTCTTTCAGGCCTTTGTTAGAAGCGGGAATATCTTCCCATAAAAACTGGACAGAAGCATTCTCACAAACTGCTTTGTGATGTGTGTGTTCAACTCACAGAGGTGAAACTTTCCTTTGCTAGAGCAGTTATGAAACACTCTTTTTGTAGAATCTGCAAGTGTTCATTTGGAGTGATTTGAGGCCTATGGTGGAAAAAGAAATATCTTCATATATAAACAAGGCAGAAGCATTCTCAGAAACCTCTTTATGATGTGTGCATTCAACTCAGAGAGATAAGCCTTCCTTTTGATAGAGAAGTTTTGAAACAGAATTTTTGCAGAATCTGCAAGTGGATATTTGGAGACCTTTCATGCCTTCGTTGGAAACGGGAATTTCTTCCCATAAAAACTAAACAGAAGCGTTCTGTGAAACTGCTTTGTGTAGTATGAATCCAACTCACAGAGTTGAACACTTCCTTTGAAAGAGCTGTTTTGAAACACTCTTTTTGTAGAATCTGCAAGTGTTCATTTGGAGCGCATTGAGGCCTACGGTGGAATACGAAATATCTTCACTTATAAACCAGGCAGAAGCATTCTCAGAAACCTCTTTATGATGTGTGTATTCAACTCAGAGAGATAAGCCTTCGTTTCGATAGAGCAGTTTTGAAACTGTGTTTTTGCAGAATCTGCAAGTGGATATTTGGAGCCCTTTCAGGCCTTCGTTGGAAACGGGAATATCTTCCCAAAAAAACTAAACAGAAGCGTTCTGTGAAACTGCTTTGTGTAGTATGAATCCAACTCACAGAGTTGGACACTTCCTTTGAAAGAGCTCTTTTGAAACACTCTTTTTGTAGAATCTGCAAGTGTTCATTTGGAGCGCTTTGAGGCCTATGGTGGAAAAGGAAATATCTTCACTTATAAACCAGGCAGAAGCATTCTCAGAAACCTCTTTATGATGTGTGCATTCAACTCGGAGAGATAAGCCTTCCTTTTGATAGAGCAGTTTTGAAACTGTGTTTTGGCAGAATCTGCAAGTGGATATTTGGAGCCCTTTAAGGCCTTCGTTGGAAACGGGAATATCTTCCCATAAAAACTAAACAGAAGCGTTCTGTGAAACTGCTTTGTGAAGTATGAATCCAACTCACAGAGTTGAACACTTCCTTTGAAAGAGCAGTTTTGAAACACTCTTTTTGTAGAATCTGCAAGTGTTCGTTTGGAGCGCTTTGAGGCCTATGGTGGAAAAGGAAATATCTTCACATAAAACCTAGACAGAAGCATTCTTTGAAACTTCTTTATGATGTGTGCATTCATCTCACAGAGTTGAACCATCCTTATCATGGAGCAGTTTGGAAAGAGTCTTTTTGCGGCATCTGCAAGTGGATATTTGGAGCTCTTTCAGGACTTTGTTAGAAGAGGGAATATCTTCCCAAAAAAACTAAACAGAAGCGTTCTGTGAAACTGCTTTGTGTAGTGTGTGTTCAACTCACAGAGTTGAACCTTTCCTTTGCTAGAACACATATGAAACACTCTTTTTGTAGAATCTGCAAGTGTTCATTTGGAGCGCATTGAGGCCTATGGTGGAAAAAGAAATATCTTCATATATAAACAAGGCAGAAGCATTCTCAGAAACCTCTTTATGATGTGTGCATTCAACTCAGAGAGATAAGCCTTCCTTTTGATAGAGCAGTTTTGAAACTGTGTTTTTGCAGAATCTGGAAGTGGATATTTGGAGCCCTTTCAGGCCTTCGTTGGAAACGGGAATATCTTCCCAAAAAAACTAAACAGAAGCGTTCTGTGAAACTGCTTTGTGTAGTATGAATGCAACTCAGAGAGTTGGACACTTCCTTTGAAAGAGCTGTTTTGAAACACTCTTTTTGTAGAATCTGCAAGTGTTCATTTGGAGCGCTTTGAGGCCTAAGGTGGAAAAGGAAATATCTTCACTTATAAATCAGGCAGAAGCATTCTCAGAAACCTCTTTATGATGTGTGCATTCAACTCGGAGAGATAAGCCTTCCTTTTGATAGAGCAGTTTTGAAACTGTGTTTTGGCAGAATCTGCAAGTGGATATTTGGAGCCCTTTCAGGCCTTCGTTGGAAACGGGAATATCTTCCCAAAAAAACTAAACAGAAGCGTTCTGTGAAACTGCTTTGTGTAGTATGAATCCAACTCACAGAGTTGAACACTTCCTTTGAAAGAGCTGTTTTGAAACACTCTTTTTGTAGAATCTGCAAGTGTTCATTTGGAGCGCTTTGAGGCCTATGGTGGAAAAGGAAATATCTTCACTTATAAACCAGGCAGAAGCATTCTCAGAAACCTCTTTATGATGTGTGCATTCAACTCGGAGAGATAAGCCTTCCTTTTGATAGAGCAGTTTTGAAACTGTGTTTTGGCAGAATCTGCAAGTGGATATTTGGAGCCCTTTCAGGCCTTCGTTGGAAACGGGAATATCTTCCCATAAAAACTAAACAGAAGCGTTCTGTGAAACTGCTTTGTGAAGTATGAATCCAACTCACAGAGTTGAACACTTCCTTTGAAAGAGCAGTTTTGAAACACTCTTTTTGTAGAATCTGCAAGTGTTCGTTTGGAGCGCTTTGAGGCCTATGGTGGAAAAGGAAATATCTTCACATAAAACCTAGACAGAAGCATTCTTTGAAACTTCTTTATGATGTGTGCATTCATCTCACAGAGTTGAACCATCCTTATCATGGAGCAGTTTGGAAAGAGTCTTTTTGCGGCCTCTGCAAGTGGATATTTGGAGCTCTTTCAGGACTTTGTTAGAAGCGGGAATATCTTCCCATAAAAACTGGACAGAAGCATTCTCACAAACTGCTTTGTGATGTGTGTGTTCAACTCACAGAGTTGAACCTTTCCTTTGCTAGAACACATACGAAACACTCTTTTTGTAGAATCTGCAAGTGTTCATTTGGAGCGATTTGAGGCCTATGGTGGAAAAAGAAATATCTTCATATATAAACAAGGCAGATGCATTCTCAGAAACCTCTTTATGATGTGTGCATTCAACTCAGAGAGATAAGCCTTCCTTTTGATAGAGCAGTTTTGAAACTGTGTTTTTGCAGAATCTGCAAGTGGATATTTGGAGCCCTTTCAGGCCTTCGTTGGAAACGGGAATATCTTCCCAAAAAAACTAAACAGAAGCGTTCTGTGAAACTGCTTTGTGTAGTATGAATGCAACTCAGAGAGTTGGACACTTCCTTTGAAAGAGCTGTTTTGAAACACTCTTTTTGTAGAATCTGCAAGTGTTCATTTGGAGCACTTTGAGGCCTAAGGTGGAAAAGGAAATATCTTCACTTATAAATCAGGCAGAAGCATTCTCAGAAACCTCTTTATGATGTGTGCATTCAACTCGGAGAGGTAAGCCTTCCTTTTGATAGAGCAGTTTTGAAACTGTGTTTTGGCAGAATCTGCAAGTGGATATTTGGAGCCCTTTCAGGCCTTCGTTGGAAACGGGAATATCTTCCCAAAAAAACTAAACAGAAGCGTTCTGTGAAACTGCTTTGTGTAGTATGAATCCAACTCACAGAGTTGAACACTTCCTTTGAAAGAGCTGTTTTGAAACACTCTTTTTGTAGAATCTGCAAGTGTTCATTTGGAGCGCTTTGAGGCCTATGGTGGAAAAGGAAATATCTTCACTTATAAACCAGGCAGAAGCATTCTCAGAAACCTCTTTATGATGTGTGCATTCAACTCGGAGAGATAAGCCTTCCTTTTGATAGAGCAGTTTTGAAACTGTGTTTTTGCAGAATCTGCAAGTGGATATTTGGAGCCCTTTCAGGCCTTCGTTGGAAACGGGAATATCTTCCCATAAAAACTAAACAGAAGCGTTCTGTGAAACTGCTTTGTGAAGTATAAATCCAACTCACAGAGTTGAACACTTCTTTTGAAAGAGCAGTTTGGAAACACTCTTTTTGTAGAATCTACAAGTGTTCATTTGGAGCGCTTTGAGGCCTATGGTGGAAAAGGAAATATCTTCACATAAAACCTAGACAGAAGCATTCTTTGAAACTTCTTTATGATGTGTGCATTGAACTCACAGAGCTGAACCTTCTTTTTCATGGAGCAATTTGGAAAGAGTCTTTTTGCAGCATTTGCAAGTGGATATTTGGAGCTCTTTCAGGCCTTTGTTAGAAGCGGGAATATCTTCCCATAAAAACTGGACAGAAGCATTCTCACAAACTGCTTTGTGATGTGTGTGTTCAACTCACAGAGGTGAAACTTTCCTTTGCTAGAGCAGTTATGAAACACTCTTTTTGTAGAATCTGCAAGTGTTCATTTGGAGCGATTTGAGGCCTATGGTGGAAAAAGAAATATCTTCATATATAAACAAGGCAGAAGCATTCTCAGAAACCTCTTTATGATGTGTGCATTCAACTCAGAGAGATAAGCCTTCCTTTTGATAGAGAAGTTTTGAAACTGAATTTTTGCAGAATCTGCAAGTGGATATTTGGAGCCCTTTCATGCCTTCGTTGGAAACGGGAATTTCTTCCCATAAAAACTAAACAGAAGCGTTCTGTGAAACTGCTTTGTGTAGTATGAATCCAACTCACAGAGTTGAACACTTCCTTTGAAAGAGCTGTTTTGAAACACTCTTTTTGTAGAATCTGCAAGTGTTCATTTGGAGCGCATTGAGGCCTACGGTGGAAAACGAAATATCTTCACTTATAAACCAGGCAGAAGCATTCTCAGAAACCTCTTTATGATGTGTGTATTCAACTCAGAGAGATAAGCCTTCGTTTCGATAGAGCAGTTTTGAAACTGTGTTTTTGCAGAATCTGCAAGTGGATATTTGGAGCCCTTTCAGGCCTTCGTTGGAAACGGGAATATCTTCCCAAAAAAACTAAACAGAAGCGTTCTGTGAAACTGCTTTGTGTAGTATGAATCCAACTCACAGAGTTGGACACTTCCTTTGAAAGAGCTCTTTTGAAACACTCTTTTTGTAGAATCTGCAAGTGTTCATTTGGAGCGCTTTGAGGCCTATGGTGGAAAAGGAAATATCTTCACTTATAAACCAGGCAGAAGCATTCTCAGAAACCTCTTTATGATGTGTGCATTCAACTCGGAGAGATAAGCCTTCCTTTTGATAGAGCAGTTTTGAAACTGTGTTTTGGCAGAATCTGCAAGTGGATATTTGGAGCCCTTTAAGGCCTTCGTTGGAAACGGGAATATCTTCCCATAAAAACTAAACAGAAGCGTTCTGTGAAACTGCTTTGTGAAGTATGAATCCAACTCACAGAGTTGAACACTTCCTTTGAAAGAGCAGTTTTGAAACACTCTTTTTGTAGAATCTGCAAGTGTTCGTTTGGAGCGCTTTGAGGCCTATGGTGGAAAAGGAAGTATCTTCACATAAAACCTAGACAGAAGCATTCTTTGAAACTTCTTTATGATGTGTGCATTCATCTCACAGAGTTGAACCATCCTTATCATGGAGCAGTTTGGAAAGAGTCTTTTTGCGGCATCTGCAAGTGGATATTTGGAGCTCTTTCAGGACTTTGTTAGAAGCGGGAATATCTTCCCATAAAAACTGGACAGAAGCATTCTCACAAACTGCTTTGTGATGTGTGTGTTCAACTCACAGAGTTGAACCTTTCCTTTGCTAGAACACATACGAAACACTCTTTTTGTAGAATCTGCAAGTGTTCATTTGGAGCGCATTGAGGCCTATGGTGGAAAAAGAAATATCTTCATATATAAACAAGGGAGAAGCATTCTCAGAAACCACTTTATGATGTGTGTATTCAACTCAGAGAGATAAGCCTTCCTTTTGATAGAGCAGTTTTGAAACTGTGTTTTTGCAGAATCTGCAAGTGGATATTTGGAGCCCTTTCAGGCCTTCGTTGGAAAAGGGAATATCTTCCCATAAAAACTAAACAGAAGAGTTCTGTGAAACTGCTTTGTGTAGTATGAATCCAACTCACAGAGTTGGACACTTCCTTTGAAAGAGCTGTTTTGAAACACTCTTTTTGTAGAATCTGCAAGTGTTCATTTTGAGCGCTTTGAGGCCTATGGTGGAAAAGGACATATCTTCACTTATAAACCAGGCAGAAGCATTCTCAGAAACCTCTTTATGATGTGTGCATTCAACTCAGAGAGATAAGCCTTCCTTTTGATAGAGCAGTTTTGAAACTGTGTTTTTGCAGAATCTGCAAGTGGATATTTGGAGCCCTTTCAGGCCTTCGTTGGAAACGGGAATATCTTCCCAAAAAAACTAAACAGAAGCGTTCTGTGAAACTGCTTTGTGTAGTATGAATGCAACTCAGAGAGTTGGACACTTCCTTTGAAAGAGCTGTTTTGAAACACTATTTTTGTAGAATCTGCAAGTGTTCATTTGGAGCGCTTTGAGGCCTAAGGTGGAAAAGGAAATATCTTCACTTATAAATCAGGCAGAAGCATTCTCAGAAACCTCTTTATGATGTGTGCATTCAACTCGGAGAGGTAAGCCTTCCTTTTGATAGAGCAGTTTTGAAACTGTGTTTTGGCAGAATCTGCAAGTGGATATTTGGAGCCCTTTCAGGCCTTCGTTGGAAACGGGAATATCTTCCCAAAAAAACTAAACAGAAGCGTTCTGTGAAACTGCTTTGTGTAGTATGAATCCAACTCACAGAGTTGAACACTTCCTTTGAAAGAGCTGTTTTGAAACACTCTTTTTGTAGAATCTGCAAGTGTTCATTTGGAGCGCTTTGAGGCCTATGGTGGAAAAGGAAATATCTTCACTTATAAACCAGGCAGAAGCATTCTCAGAAACCTCTTTATGATGTGTGCATTCAACTCGGAGAGATAAGCCTTCCTTTTGATAGAGCAGTTTTGAAACTGTGTTTTTGCAGAATCTGCAAGTGGATATTTGGAGCCCTTTCAGGCCTTCGTTGGAAACGGGAATATCTTCCCATAAAAACTAAACAGAAGCGTTCTGTGAAACTGCTTTGTGAAGTATAAATCCAACTCACAGAGTTGAACACTTCTTTTGAAAGAGCAGTTTGGAAACACTCTTTTTGTAGAATCTACAAGTGTTCATTTGGAGCGCTTTGAGGCCTATGGTGGAAAAGGAAATATCTTCACATAAAACCTAGACAGAAGCATTCTTTGAAACTTCTTTATGATGTGTGCATTGAACTCACAGAGTTGAACCTTCTTTTTCATGGAGCAATTTGGAAAGAGTCTTTTTGCAGCATTTGCAAGTGGATATTTGGAGCTCTTTCAGGCCTTTGTTAGAAGCGGGAATATCTTCCCATAAAAACTGGACAGAAGCATTCTCACAAACTGCTTTGTGATGTGTGTGTTCAACTCACAGAGGTGAAACTTTCCTTTGCTAGAGCAGTTATGAAACACTCTTTTTGTAGAATCTGCAAGTGTTCATTTGGAGTGATTTGAGGCCTATGGTGGAAAAAGAAATATCTTCATATATAAACAAGGCAGAAGCATTCTCAGAAACCTCTTTATGATGTGTGCATTCAACTCAGAGAGATAAGCCTTCCTTTTGATAGAGAAGTTTTGAAACAGAATTTTTGCAGAATCTGCAAGTGGATATTTGGAGACCTTTCATGCCTTCGTTGGAAACGGGAATTTCTTCCCATAAAAACTAAACAGAAGCGTTCTGTGAAACTGCTTTGTGTAGTATGAATCCAACTCACAGAGTTGAACACTTCCTTTGAAAGAGCTGTTTTGAAACACTCTTTTTGTAGAATCTGCAAGTGTTCATTTGGAGCGCATTGAGGCCTACGGTGGAATACGAAATATCTTCACTTATAAACCAGGCAGAAGCATTCTCAGAAACCTCTTTATGATGTGTGTATTCAACTCAGAGAGATAAGCCTTCGTTTCGATAGAGCAGTTTTGAAACTGTGTTTTTGCAGAATCTGCAAGTGGATATTTGGAGCCCTTTCAGGCCTTCGTTGGAAACGGGAATATCTTCCCAAAAAAACTAAACAGAAGCGTTCTGTGAAACTGCTTTGTGTAGTATGAATCCAACTCACAGAGTTGGACACTTCCTTTGAAAGAGCTCTTTTGAAACACTCTTTTTGTAGAATCTGCAAGTGTTCATTTGGAGCGCTTTGAGGCCTATGGTGGAAAAGGAAATATCTTCACTTATAAACCAGGCAGAAGCATTCTCAGAAACCTCTTTATGATGTGTGCATTCAACTCGGAGAGATAAGCCTTCCTTTTGATAGAGCAGTTTTGAAACTGTGTTTTGGCAGAATCTGCAAGTGGATATTTGGAGCCCTTTAAGGCCTTCGTTGGAAACGGGAATATCTTCCCATAAAAACTAAACAGAAGCGTTCTGTGAAACTGCTTTGTGAAGTATGAATCCAACTCACAGAGTTGAACACTTCCTTTGAAAGAGCAGTTTTGAAACACTCTTTTTGTAGAATCTGCAAGTGTTCGTTTGGAGCGCTTTGAGGCCTATGGTGGAAAAGGAAATATCTTCACATAAAACCTAGACAGAAGCATTCTTTGAAACTTCTTTATGATGTGTGCATTCATCTCACAGAGTTGAACCATCCTTATCATGGAGCAGTTTGGAAAGAGTCTTTTTGCGGCATCTGCAAGTGGATATTTGGAGCTCTTTCAGGACTTTGTTAGAAGAGGGAATATCTTCCCAAAAAAACTAAACAGAAGCGTTCTGTGAAACTGCTTTGTGTAGTGTGTGTTCAACTCACAGAGTTGAACCTTTCCTTTGCTAGAACACATATGAAACACTCTTTTTGTAGAATCTGCAAGTGTTCATTTGGAGCGCATTGAGGCCTATGGTGGAAAAAGAAATATCTTCATATATAAACAAGGCAGAAGCATTCTCAGAAACCTCTTTATGATGTGTGCATTCAACTCAGAGAGATAAGCCTTCCTTTTGATAGAGCAGTTTTGAAACTGTGTTTTTGCAGAATCTGGAAGTGGATATTTGGAGCCCTTTCAGGCCTTCGTTGGAAACGGGAATATCTTCCCAAAAAAACTAAACAGAAGCGTTCTGTGAAACTGCTTTGTGTAGTATGAATGCAACTCAGAGAGTTGGACACTTCCTTTGAAAGAGCTGTTTTGAAACACTCTTTTTGTAGAATCTGCAAGTGTTCATTTGGAGCGCTTTGAGGCCTAAGGTGGAAAAGGAAATATCTTCACTTATAAATCAGGCAGAAGCATTCTCAGAAACCTCTTTATGATGTGTGCATTCAACTCGGAGAGATAAGCCTTCCTTTTGATAGAGCAGTTTTGAAACTGTGTTTTGGCAGAATCTGCAAGTGGATATTTGGAGCCCTTTCAGGCCTTCGTTGGAAACGGGAATATCTTCCCAAAAAAACTAAACAGAAGCGTTCTGTGAAACTGCTTTGTGTAGTATGAATCCAACTCACAGAGTTGAACACTTCCTTTGAAAGAGCTGTTTTGAAACACTCTTTTTGTAGAATCTGCAAGTGTTCATTTGGAGCGCTTTGAGGCCTATGGTGGAAAAGGAAATATCTTCACTTATAAACCAGGCAGAAGCATTCTCAGAAACCTCTTTATGATGTGTGCATTCAACTCGGAGAGATAAGCCTTCCTTTTGATAGAGCAGTTTTGAAACTGTGTTTTGGCAGAATCTGCAAGTGGATATTTGGAGCCCTTTCAGGCCTTCGTTGGAAACGGGAATATCTTCCCATAAAAACTAAACAGAAGCGTTCTGTGAAACTGCTTTGTGAAGTATGAATCCAACTCACAGAGTTGAACACTTCCTTTGAAAGAGCAGTTTTGAAACACTCTTTTTGTAGAATCTGCAAGTGTTCGTTTGGAGCGCTTTGAGGCCTATGGTGGAAAAGGAAATATCTTCACATAAAACCTAGACAGAAGCATTCTTTGAAACTTCTTTATGATGTGTGCATTCATCTCACAGAGTTGAACCTTCTTTTTCATGGAGCAATTTGGAAAGAGTCTTTTTGCAGCATCTGCAAGTGGATATTTGGAGCTCTTTCAGGCCTTTGTTAGAAGCGGGAATATCTTCCCATAGAAACTGGACAGAAGCACTCTCACAAACTGCTTTGTGATGTGTGTGTTCAACTCACAGAGGTGAACCTTTCCTTTGCTAGAGCAGTTATGAAACACTCTTTTTGTAGAATCTGCAAGTGTTCATTTGGAGCGATTTGAGGCCTATGGTGGAAAAAGAAATATCTTCATATATAAACAAGGCAGAAGCATTCTCAGAAACCTCTTTATGATGTGTGCATTCAACTCAGAGAGATAAGCCTTCCTTTTGATAGAGCAGTTTTGAAACTGTATTTTTGCAGAATCTGCAAGTGGATATTTGGAGCTCTTTCATGCCTTCGTTGGAAACGGGAATTTCTTCCCATAAAAACTAAACAGAAGCGTTCTGTGAAACTGCTTTGTGTAGTATGAATCCAACTCACAGAGTTGAACACTTCCTTTGAAAGAGCAGTTTTGAAACACTCTTTTTGTAGAATCTGCAAGTGTTCGTTTGGAGCGCTTTGAGGCCTATGCTGTAAAAGGAAATATCTTCACACAAAACTTAGACAGAAGCATTCTTTGAAACTTCTTTACGATGTGTGCATTCATCTCACAGAGTTGAACTTTCCTTATCATGGAGCAGTTTGGAAAGAGTCTTTTTGCGGCATCTGCAAGTGGATATTTGGAGCTCTTTCAGGCCTTTGTTAGAAGCGGGAATATCTTCCCATAAAAACTGGACAGAAGCATTCTCACAAACTGCTTTGTGATGTTTGTGTTCAACTCACAGAGTTGAACATTTCCTTTGCTAGAACACTTATGAAACACTCTTTTTGTAGAATCTGCAAGTGTTCATTTGGAGCGCATTGAGGCCTATGGTGGAAAAAGAAATATCTTCATATATAAACAAGGGAGAAGCATTCTCAGAAACCTCTTTATGATGTGAGTATTCAACTCAGAGAGATAAGACTTCCTTTTGATAGAGCAGTTTTGAAACTGTGTTTTTGCAGAATCTGCAAGTGGATATTTGGAGCCCTTTCAGGCCTTCGTTGGAAACGGGAATATCTTCCCAAAAAAACTAAACAGAAGCGTTCTGTGAAACTGCTTTGTGTAGTATTAATGCAACTCACAGAGTTGGACACTTCCTTTGAAAGAGCTGTTTTGAAACACTCTTTTTGTAGAATCTGCAAGTGTTCATTTGGAGCGCTTTAAGGCCTAAGGTGGAAAAGGAAATATCTTCACTTATAAATCAGGCAGAAGCATTCTCAGAAACCTCTTTATGATGTGTGCATTCAACTCGGAGAGATAAACCTTCCTTTTGATAGAGCAGTTTTGAAACTGTGTTTTGGCAGAATCTGCAAGTGGATATTGGAGCCCTTTCAGGCCTTCGTTGGAAACGGGAATATCTTCCCAAAAAAACTAAACAGAAGCGTTCTGTGAAACTGCTTTGTGTAGTATGAATCCAACTCACAGAGTTGAACACTTCCTTTGAAAGAGCTGTTTTGAAACACTCTTTTTGTAGAATCTGCAAGTGTTCATTTGGAGCGCTTTGAGGCCTATGGTGGAAAAGGAAATATCTTCACTTATAAACCAGGCAGAAGCATTCTCAGAATCCTCTTTATGATGTGTGCATTCAACTCGGAGAGATAAGCCTTCCTTTTGATAGAGCAGTTTTGAAACTGTGTTTTGGCAGAATCTGCAAGTGGATATTTGGAGCCCTTTCAGGCCTTCGTTGGAAACGGGAATATCTTCCCATAAAAACTAAACAGAAGCGTTCTGTGAAACTGCTTTGTGAAGTATGAATCCAACTCACAGAGTTGAACACTTCCTTTGAAATAGCAGTTTTGAAACACTCTTTTTGTAGAATCTGCAAGTGTTCGTTTGGAGCGCTTTGAGGCCTATGGTGGAAAAGGAAATATCTTCACATAAAACATAGACAGAAGCATTCTTTGAAACTTCTTTATGATGTGTGCATTCATCTCACAGAGTTGAACCTTCCTTATCATGGAGCAGTTTGGAAAGAGTCTTTTTGCGGCATCTGCAAGTGGATATTTGGAGCTCTTTCAGGCCTTTGTTAGAAGCGGGAATATCTTCCCATAAAAACTGGGCAGAAGCATTCTCACAAACTGCTTTGTGATGTTTGTGTTCAACTCACAGAGTTGAACCTTTCCTTTTCTAGAACACTTATGAAACACTCTTTTTGCAGAATCTGCAAGTGTTCATTTGGAGCGCATTGAGGCCTATGGTGGAAAAAGAAATATCTTCATATATAAACAAGGGAGAAGCATTCTCAGAAACCTCTTTATGATGTGTGTATTCCACTCAGAGAGATAAGCCTTCCTTTTGATAGAGCAGTTTTGAAACTGTGTTTTTGCAGAATCTGCAAGTGGATATTTGGAGCCCTTTCAGGCCTTCGTTGGAAAAGGGAATATCTTCCCATAAAAACTAAACAGAAGAGTTCTGTGAAACTGCTTTGTGTAGTATGAATCCAACTCACAGAGTTGGACACTTCCTTTGAAAGAGCTGTTTTGAAACACTCTTTTTGTAGAATCTGCAAGTGTTCATTTGGAGCGCTTTGAGGCCTATGGTGGAAAAGGAAATATCTTCACTTATAAACCAGGCAGAAGCATTCTCAGAAACCTCTTTATGATGTGTGCATTCAACTCGGAGAGATAAGCCTTCCTTTTGATAGAGCAGTTTTGAAACTGTGTTTTGGCAGAATCTGCAAGTGGATATTTGGAGCCCTTTCAGGCCTTCGTTGGAAACGGGAATATCTTCCCATAAAAACTAAACAGAAGCGTTCTGTGAAACTGCTTTGTGAAGTATAAATCCAACTCACAGAGTTGAACACTTCTTTTGAAAGAGGAGTTTGGAAACACTCTTTTTGTAGAATCTACAAGTGTTCATTTGGAGCGCTTTGAGGCCTATGGTGGAAAAGGAAATATCTTCACATAAAACCTAGACAGAAGCATTCTTTGAAACTTCTTTATGATGTGTGCATTCAACTCACAGAGTTGAACCTTCTTTTTCATGGAGCAATTTGGAAAGAGTCTTTTTGCAGCATCTGCAAGTGGATATTTGGAGCTCTTTCAGGCCTTTGTTAGAAGCGGGAATATCTTCCCATAGAAACTGGACAGAAGCATTCTCACAAACTGCTTTGTGATGTGTGTGTTCAACTCACAGAGGTGAACCTTTCCTTTGCTAGAGCAGTTATGAAACACTCTTTTAGTAGAATCTGCAAGTGTTCATTTGGAGCGATTTGAGGCCTATGGTGGAAAAAGAAATATCTTCATATATAAACAAGGCAGAAGCATTCTCAGAAACCCCTTTATGAGGTTTGCATTCAACTCAGAGAGATAAGCCTTCCTTTTGATAGAGCAGTTTTTAAACTGTGTTTTGGCAGAATCTGCAAGTGGATATTTGGAGCCCTTTCAGGCCTTCGTTGGAAACGGGAATATCTTCCCAAAAAAACGAAACAGAAGCGTTCTGTGAAACTGCTTTGTGTAGTATGAATGCAACTCACAGAGTTGGACACTTCCTTTGAAAGAGCTGTTTTGAAACACTCTTTTTGTAGAATCTGCAAGGGTTCATTTGGAGCGCTTTGAGGCCTAAGGTGGAAAAGGAAATATCTTCACTTACAAACCAGGCAGAAGCATTCTCAGAAACCTCTTTATGATGTGTGCATTCGACTCGGAGAGATAAGCCTTCCTTTTGTTAGAGCAGTTTTGCAACTGTGTTTTTGCAGAATCTGCAAGTGTATATTTGGAGCCCTTTCAGGCCTTCGTTGGAAACGGGAATATCTTCCCATAAAAATTAAACAGAAGCGTTCTGTGAAACTGCTTTGTGAAGTATGAATCCAACTCACAGAGTTGAACACTTCTTTTGAAAGAGCAGTTTTGAAACACTCTTTTTGTAGAATCTACAAGTGTTCACTTGGAGCGCTTTGAGGCATATGGTGGAAAAGGAAATATCTTCACATAAAACCTAGACGGAAGCATTCTTTGAAACTTCTTTATGATGTGTGCATTCAACTCACAGAGTTGAAAATTCTTTTTCATGGAGCAATTTGGAAAGAGTCTTTTTGCAGCATCTGCAAGTGGATATTTGGAGCTCTTTCAGGCCTTTGTTAGAAGCGGGAATATCTTCCCATAAAAACTGGACAGAAGCATTCTCACAAATGCTTTGTGATGTGTGTGTTCAACTCACAGAGGTGAACTTTCCTTTGTTAGAGCAGTTATGAAACACTCTTTTTGTAGAATCTGCAAGTGTTCATTTGGAGCGATTTGAGGCCTATGGTGGAAAAAGAAATATCTTCATATATAAACAAGGCAGAAGCATTCTCAGAAACCCCTTTATGAGGTGTGCATTCAACTCAGAGAGATAAGCCTTCCTTTTGATAGAGCAGTTTTTAAACTGTGTTTTGGCAGAATCTGCAAGTGGATATTTGGAGCCCTTTCAGGCCTTCGTTGGAAACGGGAATATCTTCCCAAAAAAACGAAACAGAAGCGTTCTGTGAAACTGCTTTGTGTAGTATGAATGCAACTCACAGAGTTGGACACTTCCTTTGAAAGAGCTGTTTTGAAACACCCTTTTTGTAGAATCTGCAAGTGTTCATTTGGAGCGCTTTGAGGCCTAAGGTGGAAAAGGAAATATCTTCACTTATAAATCAGGCAGAAGCATTCTCAGAAACTTCTTTATCATGTGTGCATTCAACTCGGAGAGATAAGCCTTCCTTTTGATAGAGCAGTTTTGAAACTGTGTTTTGGCAGAATCTGCAAGTGGATATTTGGAGCCCTTTCAGGCCTTCGTTGGAAACGGGAATATCTTCCCAAAAAAACTAAACAGAAGCGTTCTGTGAAACTGCTTTGTGTAGTATGAATCCAACTCACAGAGTTGAACACTTCCTTTGAAAGAGCTGTTTTGAAACACTCTTTTTGTAGAATCTGCAAGTGTTCATTTGGAGCGCTTTGAGGCCTATGGTGGAAAAGGAAATATCTTCACTTATAAACCAGGCAGAAGCATTCTCAGAAACCTCTTTATGATGTGTGCATTCAACTCGGAGAGATAAGCCTTCCTTTTGATAGAGCAGTTTTGAAACTGTGTTTTGGCAGAATCTGCAAGTGGATATTTGGAGCCCTTTCAGGCCTTCGTTGGAAACGGGAATATCTTCCCATAAAAACTAAACAGAAGCGTTCTGTGAAACTGCTTTGTGAAGTATCAATCCAACTCACAGAGTTGAACACTTCCTTTGAAAGAGCAGTTTTGAAACACTCTTTTTGTAGAATCTGCAAGTGTTCGTTTGGAGCGCTTTGAGGCCTATGGTGGAAAAGGAAATATCTTCACATGAAACCTAGACAGAAGCATTCTTTGAAACTTCTTTATGATGTGTGCATTCATCTCACAGAGTTGAACCTTCCTTATCATGGAGCAGTTTGGAAAGGGTCTTTTTGCGGCATCTGCAAGTGGATATTTGGAGCTCTTTCAGGCCTTTGTTAGAAGCGGGAATATCTTCCCATAAAAACTGGACAGAAGCATTCTCACAAACTGCTTTGTGATGTGTGTGTTCAACTCACAGAGTTGAACGTTTCCTTTGCTAGAACACTTATGAAACACTCTTTTTGTAGAATCTGCAAGTGTTCATTTGGAGCGCATTGAGGCCTATGGTGGAAAAAGAAATATCTTCATATATAAACAAGGGAGAAGCATTCTCAGAAACCTCTTTATGATGTGTGTATTCAACTCAGAGAGATAAGCCTTCCTTTTGATAGAGCACTTTTGAAACTGTGTTTTTGCAGAATCTGCAAGTGGATATTTGGAGCCCTTTCAGGCCTTCGTTGGAAACGGGAATATCTTACCATAAAAACTGGACAGAAGCATTCTCACAAACTGCTTTGTGATGTGTGTGTGCAACTCACAGAGTTGAACCTTTCCTTTGCTAGAACACTTATGAAACACTCTTTTTGTAGAATCTGCAAGTGTTCATTTGGAGCGCATTGAGGCCTATGGTGGAAAAAGAAATATCTTCATATATAAACAAGAGAGAAGCATTCTCAGAAACCTCTTTATGATGTGTGTATTCAACTCAGAGAGATTAGCCTTCCTTTTGATAGAGCAGTTTTGAAACTGTGTTTTTGCAGAATCTGCAAGTGGATATTTGGAGCCCTTTCAGGCCTTCGTTGGAAACGGGAATATCTTCCCAAAAAAACTAAACAGAAGCGTTCTGTGAAACTGCTTTGTGTAGTATGAATCCAACTCACAGAGTTGGACACTTCCTTTGAAAGAGTTCTTTTGAAACACTCTTTTTGTAGAATCTGCAAGTGTTCATTTGGAGCGCTTTGAGGCCTATTGTGGAAAAGGAAATATCTTCACTTATAAACCAGGCAGAAGCATTCTCAGAAACCTCTTTATGATGTGTGCATTCAACTCGGAGAGATAAGCCTTCCTTTTGATAGAGCAGTTTTGAAACTGTGTTTTTGCAGTATCTGCAAGTGGATATTTGGAGCCCTTTCAGGCCTTCGTTGGAAAAGGGAATATCTTCCCATAAAAACTAAACAGAAGAGTTCTGTGAAACTGCTTTGAGTAGTATGAATCCAACTCACAGAGTTGGACACTTCCTTTGAAAGAGCTGTTTTGAAACACTCTTTTTGTAGAATCTGCATGTGTTCATTTGGAGCGCTTTGAGGCCTATGGTGGAAAAGGAAATATCTTCACTTATAAACCAGGCAGAAGCATTCTCAGAAACCTCTTTATGATGTGTGCATTCAACTCGGAGAGATAAGCCTTCCTTTTGATAGAGCAGTTTTGAAACTGTGTTTTGGCAGAATCTGCAAGTGGATATTTGGAGCCCTTTCAGGCCTTCGTTGGAAACGGGAATATCTTCCCATAAAAACTAAACAGAAGCGTTCTGTGAAACTGCTTTGTGAAGTATGAATCCAACTCACAGAGTTGAACACTTCCTTTGAAAGAGCAGTTTTGAAACACTCTTTTTGTAGAATCTGCAAGTGTTCGTTTGGAGCGCTTTGAGGCCTATGGTGGAAAAGGAAATATCTTCACACAAAACTTAGACAGAAGCATTCTTTGAAACTTCGTTATGATGTGTGCATTCATCTCACAGAGTTGAACCTTCCTTATCATGGAGCAGTTTGGAAAGAGTCTTTTTGCGGCATCTGCAAGTGGATATTTGGAGCTCTTTCAGGCCTTTGTTAGAAGCGGGAATATCTTCCCATAAAAACTGGACAGAAGCATTCTCACAAACTGCTTTGTGATGTGTGTGTTCAACTCACAGAGTTGAACCTTTCCTTTGCTAGAACACGTATGAAACACTCTTTTTGTAGAATCTGCAAGTGTTCATTTGGAGCGCATTGAGGCCTATGGTGGAAAAAGAAATATCTTCATATATAAACAAGGCAGAAGCATTCTCAGAAACCTCTTTATGATGTGTGCATTCAACTCAGAGAGATAAGCCTTCCTTTTGATAGAGCAGTTTTGAAACTGTGTTTTTGCAGAATCTGCAAGTGGATACTTGGAGCCCTTCCAGGCCTTCGTTGGAAACGGGAATGTCTTCCCAAAAAAACTAAACAGAAGCGTTCTGTGAAACTGCTTTGTGTAGTATGAATGCAACTCACAGAGTTGGACACTTCCTTTGAAAGAGCTGTTTTGAAACACTCTTTTTGTAGAATCTGCAAGTGTTCATTTGGAGCGCTTTGAGGCCTAAGGTGGAAAAGGAAATATCTTCACTTATAAATCAGGCAGAAGCATTCTCAGAAACCTCTTTATGATGTGTGCATTCAACTCGGAGAGATAAGCCTTCCTTTTGATACAGCAGTTTTGAAACTGTGTTTTGGCAGAATCTGCAAGTGGATATTTGGAGCCCTTTCAGGCCTTCGTTGGAAACGGGAATATCTTCCCAAAAAAACTAAACAGAAGCGTTCTGTGAAACTGCTTTGTGTAGTATGAATCCAACTCACAGTGTTGAACACTTCCTTTCAAAGAGCTGTTTTGAAACACTCTTTTTGTAGAATCTGCAAGTGTTCATTTGGAGCGCTTTGAGGCCTATGGTGGAAAAGGAAATATCTTCACTTATAAACCAGGCAGAAGCATTCTCAGAAACCTCTTTATGATGTGTGCATTCGACTCGGAGAGATAAGCCTTCCTTTTGTTAGAGCAGTTTTGAAACTGTGTTTTTGCAGAATCTGCAAGTGTATATTTGGAGCCCTTTCAGGCCTTCGTTGGAAACGGGAATATCTTCCCATAAAAATTAAACAGAAGCGTTCTGTGAAACTGCTTTGTGAAGTATGAATCCAACTCACAGAGTTGAACACTTCTTTTGAAAGAGCAGTTTTGAAACACTCTTTTTGTAGAATCTACAAGTGTTCACTTGGAGCGCTTTGAGGCATATGGTGGAAAAGGAAATATCTTCACATAAAACCTAGACAGAAGCATTCTTTGAAACTTCTTTATGATGTGTGCATTCAACTCACAGAGTTGAAAATTCTTTTTCATGGAGCAATTTGGAAAGAGTCTTTTTGCAGCATCTGCAAGTGGATATTTGGAGCTCTTTCAGGCCTTTGTTAGAAGCGGGAATATCTTCCCATAAAAACTGGACAGAAGCATTCTCACAAACTGCTTTGTGATGTGTGTGTTCAACTCACAGAGGTGAACCTTTCCTTTGCTAGAGCAGTTATGAAACACTCTATTTGTAGAATCTGCAAGTGTTCATTTGGAGCCATTTGAGGCCTATGGTGGAAAAAGAAATATCTTCATATATAAACAAGGCAGAAGCATTCTCAGAAACCCCTTTATGAGGTGTGCATTCAACTCAGAGAGATAAGCCTTCCTTTTGATAGAGCAGTTTTTAAACTGTGTTTTGGCAGAATCTGCAAGTGGATATTTGGAGCCCTTTCAGGCCTTCGTTGGAAACGGGAATATCTTCCCAAAAAAACGAAACAGAAGCGTTCTGTGAAACTGCTTTGTGTAGTATGAATGCAACTCACAGAGTTGGACACTTCCTTTGAAAGAGCTGTTTTGAAACACCCTTTTTGTAGAATCAGCAAGTGTTCATTTGGAGCGCTTTGAGGCCTAAGGTGGAAAAGGAAATATCTTCACTTATAAATCAGGCAGAAGCATTCTCAGAAACTTCTTTATCATGTGTGCATTCAACTCGGAGAGATAAGCCTTCCTTTTGATAGAGCAGTTTTGAAACTGTGTTTTGGCAGAATCTGCAAGTGGATATTTGGAGCCCTTTCAGGCCTTCGTTGGAAACGGGAATATCTTCCCAAAAAAACTAAACCGAAGCGTTCTGTGAAACTGCTTTGGGTAGTATGAATCCAACTCACAGAGTTGAACACTTCCTTTGAAAGAGCTGTTTTGAAACACTCTTTTTGTAGAATCTGCAAGTGTTCATTTGGAGCGCTTTGAGGCCTATGGTGGAAAAGGAAATATCTTCACTTATAAACCAGGCAGAAGCATTCTCAGAAACCTCTTTATGATGTGTGCATTCAACTCGGAGAGATAAGCCTTCCTTTTGATAGAGCAGTTTTGAAACTGTGTTTTGGCAGTATCTGCAAGTGGATATTTGGAGCCCTTTCAGGCCTTCGTTGGAAACGGGAATATCTTCCCATAAAAATTAACAGAAGCGTTCTGTGAAACTGCTTTGTGAAGTATCAATCCAACTCACAGAGTTGAACACTTCCTTTGAAAGAGCAGTTTTGAAACACTCTTTTTGTAGAATCTGCAAGTGTTCGTTTGGAGCGCTTTGAGGCCTATGGTGGAAAAGGAAATATCTTCACATGAAACCTAGACAGAAGCATTCTTTGAAACTTCTTTATGATGTGTGCATTCATCTCACAGAGTTGAACCTTCCTTATCATGGAGCAGTTTGGAAAGGGTCTTTTTGCGGCATCTGCAAGTGGATATTTGGAGCTCTTTCAGGCCTTTGTTAGAAGCGGGAATATCTTCCCATAAAAAGTGGACAGAAGCATTCTCACAAACTGCTTTGTGATGTGTGTGTTCAACTCACAGAGTTGAACGTTTCCTTTGCTAGAACACTTATGAAACACTCTTTTTGTAGAATCTGCAAGTGTTCATTTGGAGCGCATTGAGGCCTATGGTGGAAAAAGAAATATCTTCATATATAAACAAGGGAGAAGCATTCTCAGAAACCTCTTTATGATGTGTGTATTCAACTCAGAGAGATAAGCCTTCCTTTTGATAGAGCAGTTTTGAAACTGTGTTTTTGCAGAATCTGCAAGTGGATATTTGGAGCCCTTTCAGGCCTTCGTTGGAAACGGGAATATCTTCCCATAAAAACTGGACAGAAGCATTCTCACAAACTGCTTTGTGATGTGTGTGTTCAACTCACAGAGTTGAACCTTTCCTTTGCTAGAACACTTATGAAACACTCTTTTTGTAGAATCTGCAAGTGTTCATTTGGAGCGCATTGAGGCCTATGGTGGAAAAAGAAATATCTTCATATATAAACAAGAGAGAAGCATTCTCAGAAACCTCTTTATGATGTGTGTATTCAACTCAGAGAGATTAGCCTTCCTTTTGATAGAGCAGTTTTGAAACTGTGTTTTTGCAGAATCTGCAAGTGGATATTTGGAGCCCTTTCAGGCCTTCGTTGGAAACGGGAATATCTTCCCAAAAAAACTAAACAGAAGCGTTCTGTGAAACTGCTTTGTGTAGTATGAATCCAACTCACAGAGTTGGACACTTCCTTTGAAAGAGTTCTTTTGAAACACTCTTTTTGTAGAATCTGCAAGTGTTCATTTGGAGCGCTTTGAGGCCTATTGTGGAAAAGGAAATATCTTCACTTATAAACCAGGCAGAAGCATTCTCAGAAACCTCTTTATGATGTGTGCATTCAACTCGGAGAGATAAGCCTTCCTTTTGATAGAGCAGTTTTGAAACTGTGTTTTTGCAGTATCTGCAAGTGGATATTTGGAGCCCTTTCAGGCCTTCGTTGGAAAAGGGAATATCTTCCCATAAAAACTAAACAGAAGAGTTCTGTGAAACTGCTTTGAGTAGTATGAATCCAACTCACAGAGTTGGACACTTCCTTTGAAAGAGCTGTTTTGAAACACTCTTTTTGTAGAATCTGCATGTGTTCATTTGGAGCGCTTTGAGGCCTATGGTGGAAAAGGAAATATCTTCACTTATAAACCAGGCAGAAGCATTCTCAGAAACCTCTTTATGATGTGTGCATTCAACTCGGAGAGATAAGCCTTCCTTTTGATAGAGCAGTTTTGAAACTGTGTTTTGGCAGAATCTGCAAGTGGATATTTGGAGCCCTTTCAGGCCTTCGTTGGAAACGGGAATATCTTCCCATAAAAACTAAACAGAAGCGTTCTGTGAAACTGCTTTGTGAAGTATGAATCCAACTCACAGAGTTGAACACTTCCTTTGAAAGAGCAGTTTTGAAACACTCTTTTTGTAGAATCTGCAAGTGTTCGTTTGGAGCGCTTTGAGGCCTATGGTGGAAAAGGAAATATCTTCACATAAAACCTAGACAGAAGCATTCTTTGAAACTTCTTTATGATGTGTGCACTCATCTCACAGAGTTGAACCTTCCTTATCATGGAGCAGTTTGGAAAGAGTCTTTTTGCGGCATCTGCAAGTGGATATTTGGAGCTCTTTCAGGCCTTTGTTAGAAGCGGGAATATCTTCCCATAAAAACTGGACAGAAGCATTCTCACAAACTGCTTTGTGATGTGTGTGTTCAACTCACAGAGTTGAACCTTTCCTTTGCTAGAACACCTATGAAAAACTCTTTTTGTAGAATCTGCAAGTGTTCATTTGGAGCGCATTGAGGCCTATGGTGGAAAAAGAAATATCTTCATATATAAACAAGGGAGAAGCATTCTCAGAAACCTCTTTATGATGTGTGCATTCAACTCGGAGAGATAAGCCTTCCTTTTGATAGAGCAGTTTTGAAACTGTGTTTTTGCAGAATCTGCAAGTGGATATTTGGAGCCCTTTCAGGCCTTCGTTGGAAAAGGGAATATCTTCCCATAAAAACTAAACAGAAGAGTTCTGTGAAACTGCTTTGTGTAGTATGAATCCAACTCACAGAGTTGGACACTTCCTTTGAAAGAGCTGTTTTGAAACACTCTTTTTGTAGAATCTGCAAGTGTTCATTTGGAGCGCTTTGAGGCCTATGGTGGAAAAGGAAATATCTTCACTTACAAACCAGGCAGAAGCATTCTCAGAAACCTCTTTATGATGTGTGCATTCGACTCGGAGAGATAAGCCTTCCTTTTGTTAGAGCAGTTTTGCAACTGTGTTTTTGCAGAATCTGCAAGTGTATATTTGGAGCCCTTTCAGGCCTTCGTTGGAAATGGGAATATCTTCCCATAAAAATTAAACAGAAGCGTTCTGTGAAACTGCTTTGTGAAGTATGAATCCAACTCACAGAGTTGAACACTTCTTTTGAAAGAGCAGTTTTGAAACACTCTTTTTGTAGAATCTACAAGTGTTCACTTGGAGCGCTTTGAGGCATATGGTGGAAAAGGAAATATCTTCACATAAAACCTAGACGGAAGCATTCTTTGAAACTTCTTTATGATGTGTGCATTCAACTCACAGAGTTGAAAATTCTTTTTCATGGAGCAATTTGGAAAGAGTCTTTTTGCAGCATCTGCAAGTGGATATTTGGAGCTCTTTCAGGCCTTTGTTAGAAGCGGGAATATCTTCCCATAAAAACTGGACAGAAGCATTCTCACAAACTGCTTTGTGATGTGTGTGTTCAACTCACAGAGGTGAACCTTTCCTTTGCTAGAGCAGTTATGAAACACTCTTTTTGTAGAATCTGCAAGTGTTCATTTGGAGCGATTTGAGGCCTATGGTGGAAAAAGAAATATCTTCATATATAAACAAGGCAGAAGCATTCTCAGAAACCCCTTTATGAGGTGTGCATTCAACTCAGAGAGATAAGCCTTCCTTTTGATAGAGCAGTTTTTAAACTGTGTTTTGGCAGAATCTGCAAGTGGATATTTGGAGCCCTTTCAGGCCTTCGTTGGAAACGGGAATATCTTCCCAAAAAAACTAAACAGAAGCGTTCTGTGAAACTGCTTTGTGTAGTATGAATGCAACTCACAGAGTTGGACACTTCCTTTGAAAGAGCTGTTTTGAAACACCCTTTTTGTAGAATCTGCAAGTGTTCATTTGGAGCGCTTTGAGGCCTAAGGTGGAAAAGGAAATATCTTCACTTATAAATCAGGCAGAAGCATTCTCAGAAACTTCTTTATCAT
This sequence comes from Pongo abelii, assembly GCF_028885655.2. NCBI lineage: Eukaryota > Metazoa > Chordata > Mammalia > Primates > Hominidae > Pongo > Pongo abelii. Next base: position 48,012,022 of record NC_085928.1, read on the forward strand.
GTGTGCATTCAACTCGGAGAGATAAGCCTTCCTTTTGATAGAGCAGTTTTGAAACTGTGTTTTGGCAGAATCTGCAAGTGGATATTTGGAGCCCTTTCAGGCCTTCGTTGGAAACGGGAATATCTTCCCAAAAAAACTAAACAGAAGCGTTCTGTGAAACTGCTTTGTGTAGTATGAATCCAACTCACAGAGTTGAACACTTCCTTTGAAAGAGCTGTTTTGAAACACTCTTTTTGTAGAATCTGCAAGTGTTCATTTGGAGCGCTTTGAGGCCTATGGTGGAAAAGGAAATATCTTCACTTATAAACCAGGCAGAAGCATTCTCAGAAACCTCTTTATGATGTGTGCATTCAACTCGGAGAGATAAGCCTTCCTTTTGATAGAGCAGTTTTGAAACTGTGTTTTGGCAGAATCTGCAAGTGGATATTTGGAGCCCTTTCAGGCCTTCGTTGGAAACGGGAATATCTTCCCATAAAAACTAAACAGAAGCGTTCTGTGAAACTGCTTTGTGAAGTATCAATCCAACTCACAGAGTTGAACACTTCCTTTGAAAGAGCAGTTTTGAAACACTCTTTTTGTAGAATCTGCAAGTGTTCGTTTGGAGCGCTTTGAGGCCTATGGTGGAAAAGGAAATATCTTCACATGAAACCTAGACAGAAGCATTCTTTGAAACTTCTTTATGATGTGTGCATTCATCTCACAGAGTTGAACCTTCCTTATCATGGAGCAGTTTGGAAAGGGTCTTTTTGCGGCATCTGCAAGTGGATATTTGGAGCTCTTTCAGGCCTTTGTTAGAAGCGGGAATATCTTCCCATAAAAACTGGACAGAAGCATTCTCACAAACTGCTTTGTGATGTGTGTGTTCAACTCACAGAGTTGAACGTTTCCTTTGCTAGAACACTTATGAAACACTCTTTTTGTGGAATCTGCAAGTGTTCATTTGGAGCGCATTGAGGCCTATGGTGGAAAAAGAAATATCTTCATATATAAACAAGGGAGAAGCATTCTCAGAAACCTCTTTATGATGTGTGTATTCAACTCAGAGAGATAAGCCTTCCTTTTGATAGAGCAGTTTTGAAACTGTGTTTTTGCAGAATCTGCAAGTGGATATTTGGAGCCCTTTCAGGCCTTCGTTGGAAACGGGAATATCTTCCCATAAAAACTGGACAGAAGCATTCTCACAAACTGCTTTGTGATGTGTGTGTTCAACTCACAGAGTTGAACCTTTCCTTTGCTAGAACACTTATGAAACACTCTTTTTGTAGAATCTGCAAGTGTTCATTTGGAGCGCATTGAGGCCTATGGTGGAAAAAGAAATATCTTCATATATAAACAAGAGAGAAGCATTCTCAGAAACCTCTTTATGATGTGTGTATTCAACTCAGAGAGATAAGCCTTCCTTTTGATAGAGCAGTTTTGAAACTGTGTTTTTGCAGAATCTGCAAGTGGATATTTGGAGCCCTTTCAGGCCTTCGTTGGAAACGGGAATATCTTCCCAAAAAAACGAAACAGAAGCGTTCTGTGAAACTGCTTTGTGTAGTATGAATGCAACTCACAGAGTTGGACACTTCCTTTGAAAGAGCTGTTTGGAAACACTCTTTTTGTAGAATCTGCAAGTGTTCATTTGGAGCGCTTTGAGGCCTAAGGTGGAAAAGGAAATATCTTCACTTATAAATCAGGCAGAAGCATTCTCAGAAACCTCTTTATGATGTGTGCATTCAACTCGGAGAGATAAGCCTTCCTTTTGATAGAGCAGTTTTGAAACTGTGTTTTGGCGGAATCTGCAAGTGGATATTTGGAGCCCTTTCAGGCCTTCGTTGGAAACGGGAATATCTTCCCAAAAAAACTAAACAGAAGCGTTCTGTGAAACTGCTTTGTGTAGTATGAATCCAACTCACAGAGTTGAACACTTCCTTTGAAAGAGCTGTTTTGAAACTCTCTTTTTGTAGAATCTGCAAGTGTTCATTTGGAGCGCTTTGAGGCCTATGGTGGAAAAGGAAATATCTTCACTTATAAACCAGGCAGAAGCATTCTCAGATACTTCTTTATGATGTGTGCATTCTACTCGGAGAGATAAGACTTCCTTTTGATAGAGCAGTTTTGAAACTGTGTTTTGGCAGAATCTGCAAGTGGATATTTGGAGCCCTTTCAGGCCTTCGTTGGAAACGGGAATATCTTCTCATAAAAACTAAACAGAAGCGTTCTGTGAAACTGCTTTGTGAAGTATGAATCCAACTCACAGAGTTGAACACTACCTTTGAAAGAGCAGTTTTGAAACACTCTTTTTGTAGAATCTGCAAGTGTTCGTTTGGAGCGCTTTGAGGCCTATGGTGGAAAAGGAAATATCTTCACATAAAACCTAGACAGAAGCATTCTTTGAAACTTCTTTATGATGTGTGCACTCATCTCACAGAGTTGAACCTTCCTTATCATGGAGCAGTTTGGAAAGAGTCTTTTTGCGGCATCTGCAAGTGGATATTTGGAGCTCTTTCAGGCCTTTGTTAGAAGCGGGAATATCTTCCCATAAAAACTGGACAGAAGCATTCTCACAAACTGCTTTGTGATGTGTGTGTTCAACTCACAGAGTTGAACCTTTCCTTTGCTAGAACACTTATGAAACACTCTTTTTGTAGAACCTGCAAGTGTTCATTTGGAGCGCATTGAGGCCTATGGTGGAAAAAGAAATATCTTCATATATAAACAAGGGAGAAGCATTCTCAGAAACCTCTTTATGATGTGTGTATTCAACTCAGAGAGATAAGCCTTCCTTTCGATAGAGCAGTTTTGAAACTGTGTTTTTGCAGAATCTGCAAGTGGATATTTGGAGCCCTTTCAGGCCTTCGTTGGAAACGGGAATATCTTCCCATAAAAACTGGACAGAAGCATTCTCACAAACTGCTTTGTGATGTGTGTGTTCAACTCACAGAGTTGAACCTTTCCTTTGCTAGTACACTTATGAAACACTCTTTTTGTAGAATCTGCAAGTGTTCATTTGGAGCGCATTGAGGCCTATGGTGGAAAAAGAAATATCTTCATATATAAACAAGGGAGAAGCATTCTCAGAAACCTCTTTATGATGTGTGTATTCAACTCAGAGAGATAAGCCTTCCTTTTGATAGAGCAGTTTTGAAACTGTGTTTTTGCAGAATCTGCAAGTGGATATTTGGAGCCCTTTCAGGCCTTCGTTGGAAACGGGAATATCTTCCCAGAAAAACTAAACAGAAGCGTTCTGTGAAACTGCTTTGTGTAGTATGAATCCAACTCACAGAGTTGGACACTTCCTTTGAAAGAGTTCTTTTGAAACACTCTTTTTGTAGAATCTGCAAGTGTTCATTTGGAGCGCTTTGAGGCCTATTGTGGAAAAGGAAATATCTTCACTTATAAACCAGGCAGAAGCATTCTCAGAAACCTCTTTATGATGTGTGCATTCAACTCGGAGAGATAAGCCTTCCTTTTGATAGAGCAGTTTTGAAACTGTGTTTTGGCAGAATCTGCAAGTGGATATTTGGAGCCCTTTCAGGCCTTCGTTGGAAACGGGAATATCTTCCCAAAAAAACTAAACAGAAGAGTTCTGTGAAACTGCTTTGAGTAGTATGAATCCAACTCACAGAGTTGAACACTTCCTTTGAAAGAGCTGTTTTGAAACACTCTTTTTGTAGAATCTGCAAGTGTTCATTTGGAGCGCTTTGAGGCCTCTGGTGGAAAAGGAAATATCTTCACTTATAAACCAGGCAGAAGCATTCTCAGAAACCTCTTTATGATGTGTGCATTCAACTCGGAGAGATAAGCCTTCCTTTTGATAGAGCAGTTTTGAAACTGTGTTTTGGCAGAATCTGCAAGTGGATATTTGGAGCCCTTTCAGGCCTTCGTTGGAAACGGGAATATCTTCCCATAAAAACTAAACAGAAGCGTTCTGTGAAACTGCTTTGTGAAGTATGAATCCAACTCACAGAGTTGAACACTTCCTTTGAAAGAGCAGTTTTGAAACACTCTTTTTGTAGAATCTGCAAGTGTTCGTTTGGAGCGCTTTGAGGCCTATGGTGGAAAAGGAAATATCTTCACATAAACCCTAGACAGAAGCATTCTTTGAAACTTCTTTATGATGTGTGCACTCATCTCACAGAGTTGAACCTTCCTTATCATGGAGCAGTTTGGAAAGAGTCTTTTTGCGGCATCTGCAAGTGGATATTTGGAGCTCTTTCAGGCCTTTGTTAGAAGCGGGAATATCTTCCCATAAAAACTGGACAGAAGCATTCTCACAAACTGCTTTGTGATGTGTGTGTTCAACTCACAGAGTTGAACCTTTCCTTTGCTAGAACACCTATGAAACACTCTTTTTGTAGAATCTGCAAGTGTTCATTTGGAGCGCATTGAGGCCTATGGTGGAAAAAGAAATATCTTCATATATAAACAAGGGAGAAGCATTCTCAGAAACCTCTTTATGATGTGTGCATTCAACTCGGAGAGATAAGCCTTCCTTTTGATAGAGCAGTTTTGAAACTGTGTTTTTGCAGAATCTGCAAGTGGATATTTGGAGCCCTTTCAGGCCTTCGTTGGAAAAGGGAATATCTTCCCATAAAAACTAAACAGAAGAGTTCTGTGAAACTGCTTTGTGTAGTATGAATCCAACTCACAGAGTTGGACACTTCCTTTGAAAGTGCTGTTTTGAAACACTCTTTTTGTAGAATCTGCAAGTGTTCATTTGGAGCGCTTTGAGGCCTATGGTGGAAAAGGAAATATCTTCACTTATAAACCAGGCAGAAGCATTCTCAGAAACCTCTTTATGATGTGTGCATTCGACTCGGAGAGATAAGCCTTCCTTTTGTTAGAGCAGTTTTGCAACTGTGTTTTTGCAGAATCTGCAAGTGTATATTTGGAGCCCTTTCAGGCCTTCGTTGGAAACGGGAATACCTTCCCATAAAAATTAAACAGAAGCGTTCTGTGAAACTGCTTTGTGAAGTATGAATCCAACTCACAGAGTTGAACACTTCTTTTGAAAGAGCAGTTTTGAAACACTCTTTTTGTAGAATCTACAAGTGTTCACTTGGAGCGCTTTGAGGCATATGGTGGAAAAGGAAATATCTTCACATAAAACCTAGACGGAAGCATTCTTTGAAACTTCTTTATGATGTGTGCATTCAACTCACAGAGTTGAAAATTCTTTTTCATGGAGCAATTTGGAAAGAGTCTTTTTGCAGCATCTGCAAGTGGATATTTGGAGCTCTTTCAGGCCTTTGTTAGAAGCGGGAATATCTTCCCATAAAAACTGGACAGAAGCATTCTCACAAACTGCTTTGTGATGTGTGTGTTCAACTCACAGAGGTGAACCTTTCCTTTGCTAGAGCAGTTATGAAACACTCTTTTTGTAGAATCTGCAAGTGTTCATTTGGAGCGATTTGAGGCCTATGGTGGAAAAAGAAATATCTTCATATATAAACAAGGCAGAAGCATTCTCAGAAACCCCTTTATGAGGTGTGCATTCAACTCAGAGAGATAAGCCTTCCTTTTGATAGAGCAGTTTTGAAACTGTGTTTTGGCAGAATCTGCAAGTGGATATTTGGAGCCCTTTCAGGCCTTCGTTGGAAACGGGAATATCTTCCCAAAAAAACGAAACAGAAGCGTTCTGTGAAACTGCTTTGTGTAGTATGAATGCAACTCACAGAGTTGGACACTTCCTTTGAAAGAGCTGTTTTGAAACACTCTTTTTGTAGAATCTGCAAGTGTTCATTTGGAGCGCTTTGAGGCCTAAGGTGGAAAAGGAAATATCTTCACTTATAAATCAGGCAGAAGCATTCTCAGAAACTTCTTTATCATGTGTGCATTCAACTCGGAGAGATAAGCCTTCCTTTTGATAGAGCAGTTTTGAAACTGTGTTTTGGCAGAATCTGCAAGTGGATATTTGGAGCCCTTTCAGGCCTTCGTTGGAAACGGGAATATCTTCCCAAAAAAACTAAACAGAAGCGTTCTGTGAAACTGCTTTGTGTAGTATGAATCCAACTCACAGAGTTGAACACTTCCTTTGAAAGAGCTGTTTTGAAACACTCTTTTTGTAGAATCTGCAAGTGTTCATTTGGAGCGCTTTGAGGCCTATGGTGGAAAAGGAAATATCTTCACTTATAAACCAGGCAGAAGCATTCTCAGAAACCTCTTTATGATGTGTGCATTCAACTCGGAGAGATAAGCCTTCCTTTTGATAGAGCAGTTTTGAAACTGTGTTTTGGCAGAATCTGCAAGTGGATATTTGGAGCCCTTTCAGGCCTTCGTTGGAAACGGGAATATCTTCCCATAAAAACTAAACAGAAGCGTTCTGTGAAACTGCTTTGTGAAGTATCAATCCAACTCACAGAGTTGAACACTTCCTTTGAAAGAGCAGTTTTGAAACACTCTTTTTGTAGAATCTGCAAGTGTTCGTTTGGAGCGCTTTGAGGCCTATGGTGGAAAAGGAAATATCTTCACATGAAACCTAGACAGAAGCATTCTTTGAAACTTCTTTATGATGTGTGCATTCATCTCACAGAGTTGAACCTTCCTTATCATGGAGCAGTTTGGAAAGGGTCTTTTTGCGGCATCTGCAAGTGGATATTTGGAGCTCTTTCAGGCCTTTGTTAGAAGCGGGAATATCTTCCCATAAAAACTGGACAGAAGCATTCTCAAAAACTGCTTTGTGATGTGTGTGTTCAACTCACAGAGTTGAACGTTTCCTTTGCTAGAACACTTATGAAACACTCTTTTTGTAGAATCTGCAAGTGTTCATTTGGAGCGCATTGAGGCCTATGGTGGAAAAAGAAATATCTTCATATATAAACAAGGGAGAAGCATTCTCAGAAACCTCTTTATGATGTGTGTATTCAACTCAGAGAGATAAGCCTTCCTTTTGATAGAGCAGTTTTGAAACTGTGTTTTTGCAGAATCTGCAAGTGGATATTTGGAGCCCTTTCAGGCCTTCGTTGGAAACGGGAATATCTTCCCATAAAAACTAAACAGAAGCGTTCTGTGAAACTGCTTTGAGTAGTATGAATCCAACTCACAGAGTTGAACACTTCCTTTGAAAGAGCTGTTTTGAAACACTCTTTTTGTAGAATCTGCAAGTGTTCATTTGGAGCGCTTTGAGGCCTATGGTGGAAAAGGAAATATCTTCACTTATAAACCAGGCAGAAGCATTCTCAGAAACCTCTTTATGATGTGTGTATTCAACTCAGAGAGATAAGCCTTCCTTTTGATAGAGCAGTTTTGAAACTGTGTTTTTGCAGAATCTGCAAGTGGATATTTGGAGACCTTTCAGGCCTTCGTTGGAAACGGGAATATCTTCCCAAAAAAACTAAACAGAAGCGTTCTGTGAAACTGCTTTGTGAAGTATGAATCCAACTCACAGAGTTGAACACTTCTTTTGAAAGAGCAGTTTTGAAACACTCTTTTTGTAGAATCTACAAGTGTTCATTTGGAGCGCTTTGAGGCATATGGTGGAAAAAGAAATATCGTCACATAAAACCTAGACAGAAGCATTCTTTGAAACTTCTTTATGATGTGTGCATTCAACTCACAGAGTTGAACTTTCCTTTTCATGGAGCAGTTTGGAAAGAGTCTTTTTGCAGCATCTGCAAGTGGATATTTGGAGCTCTTTCAGGCCTTTGTTAGAAGCGGGAATATCTTCCCATAAAAACTGGACAGAAGCATTCTCACAAACTGCTTTGTGATGTGTGTGTTCAACTCACAGAGGTGAACCTTTCCTTTGCTAGAGCAGTTATGAAACACTCTTTTTGTAGAATCTGCAAGTGTTCATTTGGAGCGATTTGAGGCCTATGGTGGAAAAAGAAATATCTTCATATATAAACAAGGCAGAAGCATTCTCAGAAACCTCTTTATGACGTGTGCATTCAACTCAGAGAGATAAGCCTTCCTTTTGATAGAGCAGTTTTGAAACTGTGTTTTTGCAGAATCTGCAAGTGGATACTTGGAGCCCTTTCAGGCCTTCGTTGGAAACGGGAATATCTTCCCAAAAAAACTAAACAGAAGCGTTCTGTGAAACTGCTTTGTGTAGTATGAATGCAACTCACAGAGTTGGACACTTCCTTTGAAAGAGCTGTTTTGAAACACTCTTTTTGTAGAATCTCCAAGTGTTCATTTGGAGCGCTTTGAGGCCTAAGGTGGAAAAGGAAATATCTTCACTTATAAATCAGGCAGAAGCATTCTCAGAAACCTCTTTATGATGTGTGCATTCAACTCAGAGAGATAAGCCTTCCTTTTGATAGAGCAGTTTTGAAACTGTGTTTTTGCAGAATCTGCAAGTGGATATTTGGAGCCCTTTCAGGCCTTCGTTGGAAACGGGAATATCTTCCCAAAAAAACTAAACAGAAGCGTTCTATGAAACTGCTTTGTGTAGTATGAATGCAACTCACAGAGTTGGACACTTCCTTTGAAAGAGCTGTTTTGAAACACTCTTTTTGTAGAATCTGCAAGTGTTCATTTGGAGCGCTTTGAGGCCTAAGGTGGAAAAGGAAATATCTTCACTTATAAATCAGGCAGAAGCATTCTCAGAAACCTCTTTATGATGTGTGCATTCAACTCGGAGAGATAAGCCTTCCTTTTGATAGAGCAGTTTTGAAACTGTGTTTTGGCAGAATCTGCAAGTGGATATTTGGAGCCCTTTCAGGCCTTCGTTGGAAACGGGAATATCTTCTCAAAAAAACTAAACAGAAGCGTTCTGTGAAACTGCTTTGTGTAGTATGAATCCAACTCACAGAGTTGAACACTTCCTTTGAAAGAGCTGTTTTGAAACTCTCTTTTTGTAGAATCTGCAAGTGTTCATTTGGAGCGCTTTGAGGCCTATGGTGGAAAAGGAAATATCTTCACTTATAAACCAGGCAGAAGCATTCTCAGATACCTCTTTATGATGTGTGCATTCTACTCGGAGAGATAAGACTTCCTTTTGATAGAGCAGTTTTGAAACTGTGTTTTGGCAGAATCTGCAAGTGGATATTTGGAGCCCTTTCAGGCCTTCGTTGGAAACGGGAATATCTTCTCATAAAAACTAAACAGAAGCGTTCTGTGAAACTGCTTTGTGAAGTATGAATCCAACTCACAGAGTTGAACACTACCTTTGAAAGAGCAGTTTTGAAACACTCTTTTTGTAGAATCTGCAAGTGTTCGTTTGGAGCGCTTTGAGGCCTATGGTGGAAAAGGAAATATCTTCACATAAAACCTAGACAGAAGCATTCTTTGAAACTTCTTTATGATGTGTGCACTCATCTCACAGAGTTGAACCTTCCTTATCATGGAGCAGTTTGGAAAGAGTCTTTTTGCGGCATCTGCAAGTGGATATTTGGAGCTCTTTCAGGCCTTTGTTAGAAGCGGGAATATCTTCCCATAAAAACTGGACAGAAGCATTCTCACAAACTGCTTTGTGATGTGTGTGTTCAACTCACAGAGTTGAACCTTTCCTTTGCTAGAACACTTATGAAACACTCTTTTTGTAGAATCTGCAAGTGTTCATTTGGAGCGCATTGAGGCCTATGGTGGAAAAAGAAATATCTTCATATATAAACAAGGGAGAAGCATTCTCAGAAACCTCTTTATGATGTGTGTATTCAACTCAGAGAGATAAGCCTTCCTTTCGATAGAGCAGTTTTGAAACTGTGTTTTTGCAGAATCTGCAAGTGGATATTTGGAGCCCTTTCAGGCCTTCGTTGGAAACGGGAATATCTTCCCATAAAAACTGGACAGAAGCATTCTCACAAACTGCTTTGTGATGTGTGTGTTCAACTCACAGAGTTGAACCTTTCCTTTGCTAGAACACTTATGAAACACTCTTTTTGTAGAATCTGCAAGTGTTCATTTGGAGCGCATTGAGGCCTATGGTGGAAAAAGAAATATCTTCATATATAAACAAGGGAGAAGCATTCTCAGAAACCTCTTTATGATGTGTGTATTCAACTCAGAGAGATAAGCCTTCCTTTTGATAGAGCAGTTTTGAAACTGTGTTTTTGCAGAATCTGCAAGTGGATATTTGGAGCCCTTTCAGGCCTTCGTTGGAAACGGGAATATCTTCCCAGAAAAACTAAACAGAAGCGTTCTGTGAAACTGCTTTGTGTAGTATGAATCCAACTCACAGAGTTGGACACTTCCTTTGAAAGAGTTCTTTTGAAACACTCTTTTTGTAGAATCTGCAAGTGTTCATTTGGAGCGCTTTGAGGCCTATTGTGGAAAAGGAAATATCTTCACTTATAAACCAGGCAGAAGCATTCTCAGAAACCTCTTTATGATGTGTGCATTCAACTCGGAGAGATAAGCCTTCCTTTTGATAGAGCAGTTTTGAAACTGTGTTTTGGCAGAATCTGCAAGTGGATATTTGGAGCCCTTTCAGGCCTTCGTTGGAAACGGGAATATCTTCCCAAAAAAACTAAACAGAAGAGTTCTGTGAAACTGCTTTGAGTAGTATGAATCCAACTCACAGAGTTGAACACTTCCTTTGAAAGAGCTGTTTTGAAACACTCTTTTTGTAGAATCTGCAAGTGTTCATTTGGAGCGCTTTGAGGCCTATGGTGGAAAAGGAAATATCTTCACTTATAAACCAGGCAGAAGCATTCTCAGAAACCTCTTTATGATGTGTGCATTCAACTCGGAGAGATAAGCCTTCCTTTTGATAGAGCAGTTTTGAAACTGTGTTTTGGCAGAATCTGCAAGTGGATATTTGGAGCCCTTTCAGGCCTTCGTTGGAAACGGGAATATCTTCCCATAAAAACTAAACAGAAGCGTTCTGTGAAACTGCTTTGTGAAGTATGAATCCAACTCACAGAGTTGAACACTTCCTTTTAAAGAGCAGTTTTGAAACACTCTTTTTGTAGAATCTGCAAGTGTTCGTTTGGAGCGCTTTGAGGCCTATGGTGGAAAAGGAAATATCTTCACATAAAACCTAGACAGAAGCATTCTTTGAAACTTCTTTATGATGTGTGCACTCATCTCACAGAGTTGAACCTTCCTTATCATGGAGCAGTTTGGAAAGAGTCTTTTTGCGGCATCTGCAAGTGGATATTTGGAGCTCTTTCAGGCCTTTGTTAGAAGCGGGAATATCTTCCCATAAAAACTGGACAGAAGCATTCTCACAAACTGCTTTGTGATGTGTGTGTTCAACTCACAGAGTTGAACCTTTCCTTTGCTAGAACACCTATGAAACACTCTTTTTGTAGAATCTGCAAGTGTTCATTTGGAGCGCATTGAGGCCTATGGTGGAAAAAGAAATATCTTCATATATAAACAAGGGAGAAGCATTCTCAGAAACCTCTTTATGATGTGTGCATTCAACTCGGAGAGATAAGCCTTCCTTTTGATAGAGCAGTTTTGAAACTGTGTTTTTGCAGAATCTGCAAGTGGATATTTGGAGCCCTTTCAGGCCTTCGTTGGAAAAGGGAATATCTTCCCATAAAAACTAAACAGAAGAGTTCTGTGAAACTGCTTTGTGTAGTATGAATCCAACTCACAGAGTTGGACACTTCCTTTGAAAGAGCTGTTTTGAAACACTCTTTTTGTAGAATCTGCAAGTGTTCATTTGGAGCGCTTTGAGGCCTATGGTGGAAAAGGAAATATCTTCACTTACAAACCAGGCAGAAGCATTCTCAGAAACCTCTTTATGATGTGTGCATTCGACTCGGAGAGATAAGCCTTCCTTTTGTTAGAGCAGTTTTGCAACTGTGTTTTTGCAGAATCTGCAAGTGTATATTTGGAGCCCTTTCAGGCCTTCGTTGGAAACGGGAATATCTTCCCATAAAAATTAAACAGAAGCGTTCTGTGAAACTGCTTTGTGAAGTATGAATCCAACTCACAGAGTTGAACACTTCTTTTGAAAGAGCAGTTTTGAAACACTCTTTTTGTAGAATCTACAAGTGTTCACTTGGAGCGCTTTGAGGCATATGGTGGAAAAGGAAATATCTTCACATAAAACCTAGACGGAAGCATTCTTTGAAACTTCTTTATGATGTGTGCATTCAACTCACAGAGTTGAAAATTCTTTTTCATGGAGCAATTTGGAAAGAGTCTTTTTGCAGCATCTGCAAGTGGATATTTGGAGCTCTTTCAGGCCTTTGTTAGAAGCGGGAATATCTTCCCATAAAAACTGGACAGAAGCATTCTCACAAACTGCTTTGTGATGTGTGTGTTCAACTCACAGAGGTGAACCTTTCCTTTGCTAGAGCAGTTATGAAACACTCTTTTTGTAGAATCTGCAAGTGTTCATTTGGAGCGATTTGAGGCCTATGGTGGAAAAAGAAATATCTTCATATATAAACAAGGCAGAAGCATTCTCAGAAACCCCTTTATGAGGTGTGCATTCAACTCAGAGAGATAAGCCTTCCTTTTGATAGAGCAGTTTTGAAACTGTGTTTTGGCAGAATCTGCAAGTGGATATTTGGAGCCCTTTCAGGCCTTCGTTGGAAACGGGAATATCTTCCCAAAAAAACGAAACAGAAGCGTTCTGTGAAACTGCTTTGTGTAGTATGAATGCAACTCACAGAGTTGGACACTTCCTTTGAAAGAGCTGTTTTGAAACACCCTTTTTGTAGAATCTGCAAGTGTTCATTTGGAGCGCTTTGAGGCCTAAGGTGGAAAAGGAAATATCTTCACTTATAAATCAGGCAGAAGCATTCTCAGAAACTTCTTTATCATGTGTGCATTCAACTCGGAGAGATAAGCCTTCCTTTTGATAGAGCAGTTTTGAAACTGTGTTTTGGCAGAATCTGCAAGTGGATATTTGGAGCCCTTTCAGGCCTTCGTTGGAAACGGGAATATCTTCCCAAAAAAACTAAACAGAAGCGTTCTGTGAAACTGCTTTGTGTAGTATGAATCCAACTCACAGAGTTGAACACTTCCTTTGAAAGAGCTGTTTTGAAACACTCTTTTTGTAGAATCTGCAAGTGTTCATTTGGAGCGCTTTGAGGCCTATGGTGGAAAAGGAAATATCTTCACTTATAAACCAGGCAGAAGCATTCTCAGAAACCTCTTTATGATGTGTGCATTCAACTCGGAGAGATAAGCCTTCCTTTTGATAGAGCAGTTTTGAAACTGTGTTTTGGCAGAATCTGCAAGTGGATATTTGGAGCCCTTTCAGGCCTTCGTTGGAAACGGGAATATCTTCCCATAAAAACTAAACAGAAGCGTTCTGTGAAACTGCTTTGTGAAGTATCAATCCAACTCACAGAGTTGAACACTTCCTTTGAAAGAGCAGTTTTGAAACACTCTTTTTGTAGAATCTGCAAGTGTTCGTTTGGAGCGCTTTGAGGCCTATGGTGGAAAAGGAAATATCTTCACATGAAACCTAGACAGAAGCATTCTTTGAAACTTCTTTATGATGTGTGCATTCATCTCACAGAGTTGAACCTTCCTTATCATGGAGCAGTTTGGAAAGGGTCTTTTTGCGGCATCTGCAAGTGGATATTTGGAGCTCTTTCAGGCCTTTGTTAGAAGCGGGAATATCTTCCCATAAAAACTGGACAGAAGCATTCTCACAAACTGCTTTGTGATGTGTGTGTTCAACTCACAGAGTTGAACGTTTCCTTTGCTAGAACACTTATGAAACACTCTTTTTGTAGAATCTGCAAGTGTTCATTTGGAGCGCATTGAGGCCTATGGTGGAAAAAGAAATATCTTCATATATAAACAAGGGAGAAGCATTCTCAGAAACCTCTTTATGATGTGTGTATTCAACTCAGAGAGATAAGCCTTCCTTTTGATAGAGCAGTTTTGAAACTGTGTTTTTGCAGAATCTGCAAGTGGATATTTGGAGCCCTTTCAGGCCTTCGTTGGAAACGGGAATATCTTACCATAAAAACTGGACAGAAGCATTCTCACAAACTGCTTTGTGATGTGTGTGTGCAACTCACAGAGTTGAACCTTTCCTTTGCTAGAACACTTATGAAACACTCTTTTTGTAGAATCTGCAAGTGTTCATTTGGAGCGCATTGAGGCCTATGGTGGAAAAAGAAATATCTTCATATATAAACAAGAGAGAAGCATTCTCAGAAACCTCTTTATGATGTGTGTATTCAACTCAGAGAGATAAGCCTTCCTTTTGATAGAGCAGTTTTGAAACTGTGTTTTTGCAGAATCTGCAAGTGGATATTTGGAGCCCTTTCAGGCCTTCGTTGGAAACGGGAATATCTTCCCAAAAAAACTAAACAGAAGCGTTCTGTGAAACTGCTTTGTGAAGTATGAATCCAACTCACAGAGTTGAACACTTCTTTTGAAAGAGCAGTTTTGAAACACTCTTTTTGTAGAATCTACAAGTGTTCATTTGGAGCGCTTTGAGGCATATGGTGGAAAAAGAAATATCGTCACATAAAACCTAGACAGAAGCATTCTTTGAAACTTCTTTATGATGTGTGCATTCAACTCACAGAGTTGAACTTTCCTTTTCATGGAGCAGTTTGGAAAGAGTCTTTTTGCAGCATCTGCAAGTGGATATTTGGAGCTCTTTCAGGCCTTTGTTAGAAGCGGGAATATCTTCCCATAAAAACTGGACAGAAGCATTCTCACAAACTGCTTTGTGATGTGTGTGTTCAACTCACAGAGGTGAAACTTTCCTTTGCTAGAGCAGTTATGAAACACTCTTTTTGTAGAATCTGCAAGTGTTCATTTGGAGTGATTTGAGGCCTATGGTGGAAAAAGAAATATCTTCATATATAAACAAGGCAGAAGCATTCTCAGAAACCTCTTTATGATGTGTGCATTCAACTCAGAGAGATAAGCCTTCCTTTTGATAGAGAAGTTTTGAAACAGAATTTTTGCAGAATCTGCAAGTGGATATTTGGAGACCTTTCATGCCTTCGTTGGAAACGGGAATTTCTTCCCATAAAAACTAAACAGAAGCGTTCTGTGAAACTGCTTTGTGTAGTATGAATCCAACTCACAGAGTTGAACACTTCCTTTGAAAGAGCTGTTTTGAAACACTCTTTTTGTAGAATCTGCAAGTGTTCATTTGGAGCGCATTGAGGCCTACGGTGGAATACGAAATATCTTCACTTATAAACCAGGCAGAAGCATTCTCAGAAACCTCTTTATGATGTGTGTATTCAACTCAGAGAGATAAGCCTTCGTTTCGATAGAGCAGTTTTGAAACTGTGTTTTTGCAGAATCTGCAAGTGGATATTTGGAGCCCTTTCAGGCCTTCGTTGGAAACGGGAATATCTTCCCAAAAAAACTAAACAGAAGCGTTCTGTGAAACTGCTTTGTGTAGTATGAATCCAACTCACAGAGTTGGACACTTCCTTTGAAAGAGCTCTTTTGAAACACTCTTTTTGTAGAATCTGCAAGTGTTCATTTGGAGCGCTTTGAGGCCTATGGTGGAAAAGGAAATATCTTCACTTATAAACCAGGCAGAAGCATTCTCAGAAACCTCTTTATGATGTGTGCATTCAACTCGGAGAGATAAGCCTTCCTTTTGATAGAGCAGTTTTGAAACTGTGTTTTGGCAGAATCTGCAAGTGGATATTTGGAGCCCTTTAAGGCCTTCGTTGGAAACGGGAATATCTTCCCATAAAAACTAAACAGAAGCGTTCTGTGAAACTGCTTTGTGAAGTATGAATCCAACTCACAGAGTTGAACACTTCCTTTGAAAGAGCAGTTTTGAAACACTCTTTTTGTAGAATCTGCAAGTGTTCGTTTGGAGCGCTTTGAGGCCTATGGTGGAAAAGGAAATATCTTCACATAAAACCTAGACAGAAGCATTCTTTGAAACTTCTTTATGATGTGTGCATTCATCTCACAGAGTTGAACCATCCTTATCATGGAGCAGTTTGGAAAGAGTCTTTTTGCGGCATCTGCAAGTGGATATTTGGAGCTCTTTCAGGACTTTGTTAGAAGAGGGAATATCTTCCCAAAAAAACTAAACAGAAGCGTTCTGTGAAACTGCTTTGTGTAGTGTGTGTTCAACTCACAGAGTTGAACCTTTCCTTTGCTAGAACACATATGAAACACTCTTTTTGTAGAATCTGCAAGTGTTCATTTGGAGCGCATTGAGGCCTATGGTGGAAAAAGAAATATCTTCATATATAAACAAGGCAGAAGCATTCTCAGAAACCTCTTTATGATGTGTGCATTCAACTCAGAGAGATAAGCCTTCCTTTTGATAGAGCAGTTTTGAAACTGTGTTTTTGCAGAATCTGGAAGTGGATATTTGGAGCCCTTTCAGGCCTTCGTTGGAAACGGGAATATCTTCCCAAAAAAACTAAACAGAAGCGTTCTGTGAAACTGCTTTGTGTAGTATGAATGCAACTCAGAGAGTTGGACACTTCCTTTGAAAGAGCTGTTTTGAAACACTCTTTTTGTAGAATCTGCAAGTGTTCATTTGGAGCGCTTTGAGGCCTAAGGTGGAAAAGGAAATATCTTCACTTATAAATCAGGCAGAAGCATTCTCAGAAACCTCTTTATGATGTGTGCATTCAACTCGGAGAGATAAGCCTTCCTTTTGATAGAGCAGTTTTGAAACTGTGTTTTGGCAGAATCTGCAAGTGGATATTTGGAGCCCTTTCAGGCCTTCGTTGGAAACGGGAATATCTTCCCAAAAAAACTAAACAGAAGCGTTCTGTGAAACTGCTTTGTGTAGTATGAATCCAACTCACAGAGTTGAACACTTCCTTTGAAAGAGCTGTTTTGAAACACTCTTTTTGTAGAATCTGCAAGTGTTCATTTGGAGCGCTTTGAGGCCTATGGTGGAAAAGGAAATATCTTCACTTATAAACCAGGCAGAAGCATTCTCAGAAACCTCTTTATGATGTGTGCATTCAACTCGGAGAGATAAGCCTTCCTTTTGATAGAGCAGTTTTGAAACTGTGTTTTGGCAGAATCTGCAAGTGGATATTTGGAGCCCTTTCAGGCCTTCGTTGGAAACGGGAATATCTTCCCATAAAAACTAAACAGAAGCGTTCTGTGAAACTGCTTTGTGAAGTATGAATCCAACTCACAGAGTTGAACACTTCCTTTGAAAGAGCAGTTTTGAAACACTCTTTTTGTAGAATCTGCAAGTGTTCGTTTGGAGCGCTTTGAGGCCTATGGTGGAAAAGGAAATATCTTCACATAAAACCTAGACAGAAGCATTCTTTGAAACTTCTTTATGATGTGTGCATTCATCTCACAGAGTTGAACCTTCTTTTTCATGGAGCAATTTGGAAAGAGTCTTTTTGCAGCATCTGCAAGTGGATATTTGGAGCTCTTTCAGGCCTTTGTTAGAAGCGGGAATATCTTCCCATAGAAACTGGACAGAAGCACTCTCACAAACTGCTTTGTGATGTGTGTGTTCAACTCACAGAGGTGAACCTTTCCTTTGCTAGAGCAGTTATGAAACACTCTTTTTGTAGAATCTGCAAGTGTTCATTTGGAGCGATTTGAGGCCTATGGTGGAAAAAGAAATATCTTCATATATAAACAAGGCAGAAGCATTCTCAGAAACCTCTTTATGATGTGTGCATTCAACTCAGAGAGATAAGCCTTCCTTTTGATAGAGCAGTTTTGAAACTGTATTTTTGCAGAATCTGCAAGTGGATATTTGGAGCTCTTTCATGCCTTCGTTGGAAACGGGAATTTCTTCCCATAAAAACTAAACAGAAGCGTTCTGTGAAACTGCTTTGTGTAGTATGAATCCAACTCACAGAGTTGAACACTTCCTTTGAAAGAGCAGTTTTGAAACACTCTTTTTGTAGAATCTGCAAGTGTTCGTTTGGAGCGCTTTGAGGCCTATGCTGTAAAAGGAAATATCTTCACACAAAACTTAGACAGAAGCATTCTTTGAAACTTCTTTACGATGTGTGCATTCATCTCACAGAGTTGAACTTTCCTTATCATGGAGCAGTTTGGAAAGAGTCTTTTTGCGGCATCTGCAAGTGGATATTTGGAGCTCTTTCAGGCCTTTGTTAGAAGCGGGAATATCTTCCCATAAAAACTGGACAGAAGCATTCTCACAAACTGCTTTGTGATGTTTGTGTTCAACTCACAGAGTTGAACATTTCCTTTGCTAGAACACTTATGAAACACTCTTTTTGTAGAATCTGCAAGTGTTCATTTGGAGCGCATTGAGGCCTATGGTGGAAAAAGAAATATCTTCATATATAAACAAGGGAGAAGCATTCTCAGAAACCTCTTTATGATGTGAGTATTCAACTCAGAGAGATAAGACTTCCTTTTGATAGAGCAGTTTTGAAACTGTGTTTTTGCAGAATCTGCAAGTGGATATTTGGAGCCCTTTCAGGCCTTCGTTGGAAACGGGAATATCTTCCCAAAAAAACTAAACAGAAGCGTTCTGTGAAACTGCTTTGTGTAGTATTAATGCAACTCACAGAGTTGGACACTTCCTTTGAAAGAGCTGTTTTGAAACACTCTTTTTGTAGAATCTGCAAGTGTTCATTTGGAGCGCTTTAAGGCCTAAGGTGGAAAAGGAAATATCTTCACTTATAAATCAGGCAGAAGCATTCTCAGAAACCTCTTTATGATGTGTGCATTCAACTCGGAGAGATAAACCTTCCTTTTGATAGAGCAGTTTTGAAACTGTGTTTTGGCAGAATCTGCAAGTGGATATTGGAGCCCTTTCAGGCCTTCGTTGGAAACGGGAATATCTTCCCAAAAAAACTAAACAGAAGCGTTCTGTGAAACTGCTTTGTGTAGTATGAATCCAACTCACAGAGTTGAACACTTCCTTTGAAAGAGCTGTTTTGAAACACTCTTTTTGTAGAATCTGCAAGTGTTCATTTGGAGCGCTTTGAGGCCTATGGTGGAAAAGGAAATATCTTCACTTATAAACCAGGCAGAAGCATTCTCAGAATCCTCTTTATGATGTGTGCATTCAACTCGGAGAGATAAGCCTTCCTTTTGATAGAGCAGTTTTGAAACTGTGTTTTGGCAGAATCTGCAAGTGGATATTTGGAGCCCTTTCAGGCCTTCGTTGGAAACGGGAATATCTTCCCATAAAAACTAAACAGAAGCGTTCTGTGAAACTGCTTTGTGAAGTATGAATCCAACTCACAGAGTTGAACACTTCCTTTGAAATAGCAGTTTTGAAACACTCTTTTTGTAGAATCTGCAAGTGTTCGTTTGGAGCGCTTTGAGGCCTATGGTGGAAAAGGAAATATCTTCACATAAAACATAGACAGAAGCATTCTTTGAAACTTCTTTATGATGTGTGCATTCATCTCACAGAGTTGAACCTTCCTTATCATGGAGCAGTTTGGAAAGAGTCTTTTTGCGGCATCTGCAAGTGGATATTTGGAGCTCTTTCAGGCCTTTGTTAGAAGCGGGAATATCTTCCCATAAAAACTGGGCAGAAGCATTCTCACAAACTGCTTTGTGATGTTTGTGTTCAACTCACAGAGTTGAACCTTTCCTTTTCTAGAACACTTATGAAACACTCTTTTTGCAGAATCTGCAAGTGTTCATTTGGAGCGCATTGAGGCCTATGGTGGAAAAAGAAATATCTTCATATATAAACAAGGGAGAAGCATTCTCAGAAACCTCTTTATGATGTGTGTATTCCACTCAGAGAGATAAGCCTTCCTTTTGATAGAGCAGTTTTGAAACTGTGTTTTTGCAGAATCTGCAAGTGGATATTTGGAGCCCTTTCAGGCCTTCGTTGGAAAAGGGAATATCTTCCCATAAAAACTAAACAGAAGAGTTCTGTGAAACTGCTTTGTGTAGTATGAATCCAACTCACAGAGTTGGACACTTCCTTTGAAAGAGCTGTTTTGAAACACTCTTTTTGTAGAATCTGCAAGTGTTCATTTGGAGCGCTTTGAGGCCTATGGTGGAAAAGGAAATATCTTCACTTATAAACCAGGCAGAAGCATTCTCAGAAACCTCTTTATGATGTGTGCATTCAACTCGGAGAGATAAGCCTTCCTTTTGATAGAGCAGTTTTGAAACTGTGTTTTGGCAGAATCTGCAAGTGGATATTTGGAGCCCTTTCAGGCCTTCGTTGGAAACGGGAATATCTTCCCATAAAAACTAAACAGAAGCGTTCTGTGAAACTGCTTTGTGAAGTATAAATCCAACTCACAGAGTTGAACACTTCTTTTGAAAGAGGAGTTTGGAAACACTCTTTTTGTAGAATCTACAAGTGTTCATTTGGAGCGCTTTGAGGCCTATGGTGGAAAAGGAAATATCTTCACATAAAACCTAGACAGAAGCATTCTTTGAAACTTCTTTATGATGTGTGCATTCAACTCACAGAGTTGAACCTTCTTTTTCATGGAGCAATTTGGAAAGAGTCTTTTTGCAGCATCTGCAAGTGGATATTTGGAGCTCTTTCAGGCCTTTGTTAGAAGCGGGAATATCTTCCCATAGAAACTGGACAGAAGCATTCTCACAAACTGCTTTGTGATGTGTGTGTTCAACTCACAGAGGTGAACCTTTCCTTTGCTAGAGCAGTTATGAAACACTCTTTTAGTAGAATCTGCAAGTGTTCATTTGGAGCGATTTGAGGCCTATGGTGGAAAAAGAAATATCTTCATATATAAACAAGGCAGAAGCATTCTCAGAAACCCCTTTATGAGGTTTGCATTCAACTCAGAGAGATAAGCCTTCCTTTTGATAGAGCAGTTTTTAAACTGTGTTTTGGCAGAATCTGCAAGTGGATATTTGGAGCCCTTTCAGGCCTTCGTTGGAAACGGGAATATCTTCCCAAAAAAACGAAACAGAAGCGTTCTGTGAAACTGCTTTGTGTAGTATGAATGCAACTCACAGAGTTGGACACTTCCTTTGAAAGAGCTGTTTTGAAACACTCTTTTTGTAGAATCTGCAAGGGTTCATTTGGAGCGCTTTGAGGCCTAAGGTGGAAAAGGAAATATCTTCACTTACAAACCAGGCAGAAGCATTCTCAGAAACCTCTTTATGATGTGTGCATTCGACTCGGAGAGATAAGCCTTCCTTTTGTTAGAGCAGTTTTGCAACTGTGTTTTTGCAGAATCTGCAAGTGTATATTTGGAGCCCTTTCAGGCCTTCGTTGGAAACGGGAATATCTTCCCATAAAAATTAAACAGAAGCGTTCTGTGAAACTGCTTTGTGAAGTATGAATCCAACTCACAGAGTTGAACACTTCTTTTGAAAGAGCAGTTTTGAAACACTCTTTTTGTAGAATCTACAAGTGTTCACTTGGAGCGCTTTGAGGCATATGGTGGAAAAGGAAATATCTTCACATAAAACCTAGACGGAAGCATTCTTTGAAACTTCTTTATGATGTGTGCATTCAACTCACAGAGTTGAAAATTCTTTTTCATGGAGCAATTTGGAAAGAGTCTTTTTGCAGCATCTGCAAGTGGATATTTGGAGCTCTTTCAGGCCTTTGTTAGAAGCGGGAATATCTTCCCATAAAAACTGGACAGAAGCATTCTCACAAATGCTTTGTGATGTGTGTGTTCAACTCACAGAGGTGAACTTTCCTTTGTTAGAGCAGTTATGAAACACTCTTTTTGTAGAATCTGCAAGTGTTCATTTGGAGCGATTTGAGGCCTATGGTGGAAAAAGAAATATCTTCATATATAAACAAGGCAGAAGCATTCTCAGAAACCCCTTTATGAGGTGTGCATTCAACTCAGAGAGATAAGCCTTCCTTTTGATAGAGCAGTTTTTAAACTGTGTTTTGGCAGAATCTGCAAGTGGATATTTGGAGCCCTTTCAGGCCTTCGTTGGAAACGGGAATATCTTCCCAAAAAAACGAAACAGAAGCGTTCTGTGAAACTGCTTTGTGTAGTATGAATGCAACTCACAGAGTTGGACACTTCCTTTGAAAGAGCTGTTTTGAAACACCCTTTTTGTAGAATCTGCAAGTGTTCATTTGGAGCGCTTTGAGGCCTAAGGTGGAAAAGGAAATATCTTCACTTATAAATCAGGCAGAAGCATTCTCAGAAACTTCTTTATCATGTGTGCATTCAACTCGGAGAGATAAGCCTTCCTTTTGATAGAGCAGTTTTGAAACTGTGTTTTGGCAGAATCTGCAAGTGGATATTTGGAGCCCTTTCAGGCCTTCGTTGGAAACGGGAATATCTTCCCAAAAAAACTAAACAGAAGCGTTCTGTGAAACTGCTTTGTGTAGTATGAATCCAACTCACAGAGTTGAACACTTCCTTTGAAAGAGCTGTTTTGAAACACTCTTTTTGTAGAATCTGCAAGTGTTCATTTGGAGCGCTTTGAGGCCTATGGTGGAAAAGGAAATATCTTCACTTATAAACCAGGCAGAAGCATTCTCAGAAACCTCTTTATGATGTGTGCATTCAACTCGGAGAGATAAGCCTTCCTTTTGATAGAGCAGTTTTGAAACTGTGTTTTGGCAGAATCTGCAAGTGGATATTTGGAGCCCTTTCAGGCCTTCGTTGGAAACGGGAATATCTTCCCATAAAAACTAAACAGAAGCGTTCTGTGAAACTGCTTTGTGAAGTATCAATCCAACTCACAGAGTTGAACACTTCCTTTGAAAGAGCAGTTTTGAAACACTCTTTTTGTAGAATCTGCAAGTGTTCGTTTGGAGCGCTTTGAGGCCTATGGTGGAAAAGGAAATATCTTCACATGAAACCTAGACAGAAGCATTCTTTGAAACTTCTTTATGATGTGTGCATTCATCTCACAGAGTTGAACCTTCCTTATCATGGAGCAGTTTGGAAAGGGTCTTTTTGCGGCATCTGCAAGTGGATATTTGGAGCTCTTTCAGGCCTTTGTTAGAAGCGGGAATATCTTCCCATAAAAACTGGACAGAAGCATTCTCACAAACTGCTTTGTGATGTGTGTGTTCAACTCACAGAGTTGAACGTTTCCTTTGCTAGAACACTTATGAAACACTCTTTTTGTAGAATCTGCAAGTGTTCATTTGGAGCGCATTGAGGCCTATGGTGGAAAAAGAAATATCTTCATATATAAACAAGGGAGAAGCATTCTCAGAAACCTCTTTATGATGTGTGTATTCAACTCAGAGAGATAAGCCTTCCTTTTGATAGAGCACTTTTGAAACTGTGTTTTTGCAGAATCTGCAAGTGGATATTTGGAGCCCTTTCAGGCCTTCGTTGGAAACGGGAATATCTTACCATAAAAACTGGACAGAAGCATTCTCACAAACTGCTTTGTGATGTGTGTGTGCAACTCACAGAGTTGAACCTTTCCTTTGCTAGAACACTTATGAAACACTCTTTTTGTAGAATCTGCAAGTGTTCATTTGGAGCGCATTGAGGCCTATGGTGGAAAAAGAAATATCTTCATATATAAACAAGAGAGAAGCATTCTCAGAAACCTCTTTATGATGTGTGTATTCAACTCAGAGAGATTAGCCTTCCTTTTGATAGAGCAGTTTTGAAACTGTGTTTTTGCAGAATCTGCAAGTGGATATTTGGAGCCCTTTCAGGCCTTCGTTGGAAACGGGAATATCTTCCCAAAAAAACTAAACAGAAGCGTTCTGTGAAACTGCTTTGTGTAGTATGAATCCAACTCACAGAGTTGGACACTTCCTTTGAAAGAGTTCTTTTGAAACACTCTTTTTGTAGAATCTGCAAGTGTTCATTTGGAGCGCTTTGAGGCCTATTGTGGAAAAGGAAATATCTTCACTTATAAACCAGGCAGAAGCATTCTCAGAAACCTCTTTATGATGTGTGCATTCAACTCGGAGAGATAAGCCTTCCTTTTGATAGAGCAGTTTTGAAACTGTGTTTTTGCAGTATCTGCAAGTGGATATTTGGAGCCCTTTCAGGCCTTCGTTGGAAAAGGGAATATCTTCCCATAAAAACTAAACAGAAGAGTTCTGTGAAACTGCTTTGAGTAGTATGAATCCAACTCACAGAGTTGGACACTTCCTTTGAAAGAGCTGTTTTGAAACACTCTTTTTGTAGAATCTGCATGTGTTCATTTGGAGCGCTTTGAGGCCTATGGTGGAAAAGGAAATATCTTCACTTATAAACCAGGCAGAAGCATTCTCAGAAACCTCTTTATGATGTGTGCATTCAACTCGGAGAGATAAGCCTTCCTTTTGATAGAGCAGTTTTGAAACTGTGTTTTGGCAGAATCTGCAAGTGGATATTTGGAGCCCTTTCAGGCCTTCGTTGGAAACGGGAATATCTTCCCATAAAAACTAAACAGAAGCGTTCTGTGAAACTGCTTTGTGAAGTATGAATCCAACTCACAGAGTTGAACACTTCCTTTGAAAGAGCAGTTTTGAAACACTCTTTTTGTAGAATCTGCAAGTGTTCGTTTGGAGCGCTTTGAGGCCTATGGTGGAAAAGGAAATATCTTCACACAAAACTTAGACAGAAGCATTCTTTGAAACTTCGTTATGATGTGTGCATTCATCTCACAGAGTTGAACCTTCCTTATCATGGAGCAGTTTGGAAAGAGTCTTTTTGCGGCATCTGCAAGTGGATATTTGGAGCTCTTTCAGGCCTTTGTTAGAAGCGGGAATATCTTCCCATAAAAACTGGACAGAAGCATTCTCACAAACTGCTTTGTGATGTGTGTGTTCAACTCACAGAGTTGAACCTTTCCTTTGCTAGAACACGTATGAAACACTCTTTTTGTAGAATCTGCAAGTGTTCATTTGGAGCGCATTGAGGCCTATGGTGGAAAAAGAAATATCTTCATATATAAACAAGGCAGAAGCATTCTCAGAAACCTCTTTATGATGTGTGCATTCAACTCAGAGAGATAAGCCTTCCTTTTGATAGAGCAGTTTTGAAACTGTGTTTTTGCAGAATCTGCAAGTGGATACTTGGAGCCCTTCCAGGCCTTCGTTGGAAACGGGAATGTCTTCCCAAAAAAACTAAACAGAAGCGTTCTGTGAAACTGCTTTGTGTAGTATGAATGCAACTCACAGAGTTGGACACTTCCTTTGAAAGAGCTGTTTTGAAACACTCTTTTTGTAGAATCTGCAAGTGTTCATTTGGAGCGCTTTGAGGCCTAAGGTGGAAAAGGAAATATCTTCACTTATAAATCAGGCAGAAGCATTCTCAGAAACCTCTTTATGATGTGTGCATTCAACTCGGAGAGATAAGCCTTCCTTTTGATACAGCAGTTTTGAAACTGTGTTTTGGCAGAATCTGCAAGTGGATATTTGGAGCCCTTTCAGGCCTTCGTTGGAAACGGGAATATCTTCCCAAAAAAACTAAACAGAAGCGTTCTGTGAAACTGCTTTGTGTAGTATGAATCCAACTCACAGTGTTGAACACTTCCTTTCAAAGAGCTGTTTTGAAACACTCTTTTTGTAGAATCTGCAAGTGTTCATTTGGAGCGCTTTGAGGCCTATGGTGGAAAAGGAAATATCTTCACTTATAAACCAGGCAGAAGCATTCTCAGAAACCTCTTTATGATGTGTGCATTCGACTCGGAGAGATAAGCCTTCCTTTTGTTAGAGCAGTTTTGAAACTGTGTTTTTGCAGAATCTGCAAGTGTATATTTGGAGCCCTTTCAGGCCTTCGTTGGAAACGGGAATATCTTCCCATAAAAATTAAACAGAAGCGTTCTGTGAAACTGCTTTGTGAAGTATGAATCCAACTCACAGAGTTGAACACTTCTTTTGAAAGAGCAGTTTTGAAACACTCTTTTTGTAGAATCTACAAGTGTTCACTTGGAGCGCTTTGAGGCATATGGTGGAAAAGGAAATATCTTCACATAAAACCTAGACAGAAGCATTCTTTGAAACTTCTTTATGATGTGTGCATTCAACTCACAGAGTTGAAAATTCTTTTTCATGGAGCAATTTGGAAAGAGTCTTTTTGCAGCATCTGCAAGTGGATATTTGGAGCTCTTTCAGGCCTTTGTTAGAAGCGGGAATATCTTCCCATAAAAACTGGACAGAAGCATTCTCACAAACTGCTTTGTGATGTGTGTGTTCAACTCACAGAGGTGAACCTTTCCTTTGCTAGAGCAGTTATGAAACACTCTATTTGTAGAATCTGCAAGTGTTCATTTGGAGCCATTTGAGGCCTATGGTGGAAAAAGAAATATCTTCATATATAAACAAGGCAGAAGCATTCTCAGAAACCCCTTTATGAGGTGTGCATTCAACTCAGAGAGATAAGCCTTCCTTTTGATAGAGCAGTTTTTAAACTGTGTTTTGGCAGAATCTGCAAGTGGATATTTGGAGCCCTTTCAGGCCTTCGTTGGAAACGGGAATATCTTCCCAAAAAAACGAAACAGAAGCGTTCTGTGAAACTGCTTTGTGTAGTATGAATGCAACTCACAGAGTTGGACACTTCCTTTGAAAGAGCTGTTTTGAAACACCCTTTTTGTAGAATCAGCAAGTGTTCATTTGGAGCGCTTTGAGGCCTAAGGTGGAAAAGGAAATATCTTCACTTATAAATCAGGCAGAAGCATTCTCAGAAACTTCTTTATCATGTGTGCATTCAACTCGGAGAGATAAGCCTTCCTTTTGATAGAGCAGTTTTGAAACTGTGTTTTGGCAGAATCTGCAAGTGGATATTTGGAGCCCTTTCAGGCCTTCGTTGGAAACGGGAATATCTTCCCAAAAAAACTAAACCGAAGCGTTCTGTGAAACTGCTTTGGGTAGTATGAATCCAACTCACAGAGTTGAACACTTCCTTTGAAAGAGCTGTTTTGAAACACTCTTTTTGTAGAATCTGCAAGTGTTCATTTGGAGCGCTTTGAGGCCTATGGTGGAAAAGGAAATATCTTCACTTATAAACCAGGCAGAAGCATTCTCAGAAACCTCTTTATGATGTGTGCATTCAACTCGGAGAGATAAGCCTTCCTTTTGATAGAGCAGTTTTGAAACTGTGTTTTGGCAGTATCTGCAAGTGGATATTTGGAGCCCTTTCAGGCCTTCGTTGGAAACGGGAATATCTTCCCATAAAAATTAACAGAAGCGTTCTGTGAAACTGCTTTGTGAAGTATCAATCCAACTCACAGAGTTGAACACTTCCTTTGAAAGAGCAGTTTTGAAACACTCTTTTTGTAGAATCTGCAAGTGTTCGTTTGGAGCGCTTTGAGGCCTATGGTGGAAAAGGAAATATCTTCACATGAAACCTAGACAGAAGCATTCTTTGAAACTTCTTTATGATGTGTGCATTCATCTCACAGAGTTGAACCTTCCTTATCATGGAGCAGTTTGGAAAGGGTCTTTTTGCGGCATCTGCAAGTGGATATTTGGAGCTCTTTCAGGCCTTTGTTAGAAGCGGGAATATCTTCCCATAAAAAGTGGACAGAAGCATTCTCACAAACTGCTTTGTGATGTGTGTGTTCAACTCACAGAGTTGAACGTTTCCTTTGCTAGAACACTTATGAAACACTCTTTTTGTAGAATCTGCAAGTGTTCATTTGGAGCGCATTGAGGCCTATGGTGGAAAAAGAAATATCTTCATATATAAACAAGGGAGAAGCATTCTCAGAAACCTCTTTATGATGTGTGTATTCAACTCAGAGAGATAAGCCTTCCTTTTGATAGAGCAGTTTTGAAACTGTGTTTTTGCAGAATCTGCAAGTGGATATTTGGAGCCCTTTCAGGCCTTCGTTGGAAACGGGAATATCTTCCCATAAAAACTGGACAGAAGCATTCTCACAAACTGCTTTGTGATGTGTGTGTTCAACTCACAGAGTTGAACCTTTCCTTTGCTAGAACACTTATGAAACACTCTTTTTGTAGAATCTGCAAGTGTTCATTTGGAGCGCATTGAGGCCTATGGTGGAAAAAGAAATATCTTCATATATAAACAAGAGAGAAGCATTCTCAGAAACCTCTTTATGATGTGTGTATTCAACTCAGAGAGATTAGACTTCCTTTTGATAGAGCAGTTTTGAAACTGTGTTTTTGCAGAATCTGCAAGTGGATATTTGGAGCCCTTTCAGGCCTTCGTTGGAAACGGGAATATCTTCCCAAAAAAACTAAACAGAAGCGTTCTGTGAAACTGCTTTGTGTAGTATGAATCCAACTCACAGAGTTGGACACTTCCTTTGAAAGAGTTCTTTTGAAACACTCTTTTTGTAGAATCTGCAAGTGTTCATTTGGAGCGCTTTGAGGCCTATTGTGGAAAAGGAAATATCTTCACTTATAAACCAGGCAGAAGCATTCTCAGAAACCTCTTTATGATGTGTGCATTCAACTCGGAGAGATAAGCCTTCCTTTTGATAGAGCAGTTTTGAAACTGTGTTTTTGCAGTATCTGCAAGTGGATATTTGGAGCCCTTTCAGGCCTTCGTTGGAAAAGGGAATATCTTCCCATAAAAACTAAACAGAAGAGTTCTGTGAAACTGCTTTGAGTAGTATGAATCCAACTCACAGAGTTGGACACTTCCTTTGAAAGAGCTGTTTTGAAACACTCTTTTTGTAGAATCTGCATGTGTTCATTTGGAGCGCTTTGAGGCCTATGGTGGAAAAGGAAATATCTTCACTTATAAACCAGGCAGAAGCATTCTCAGAAACCTCTTTATGATGTGTGCATTCAACTCGGAGAGATAAGCCTTCCTTTTGATAGAGCAGTTTTGAAACTGTGTTTTGGCAGAATCTGCAAGTGGATATTTGGAGCCCTTTCAGGCCTTCGTTGGAAACGGGAATATCTTCCCATAAAAACTAAACAGAAGCGTTCTGTGAAACTGCTTTGTGAAGTATGAATCCAACTCACAGAGTTGAACACTTCCTTTGAAAGAGCAGTTTTGAAACACTCTTTTTGTAGAATCTGCAAGTGTTCGTTTGGAGCGCTTTGAGGCCTATGGTGGAAAAGGAAATATCTTCACATAAAACCTAGACAGAAGCATTCTTTGAAACTTCTTTATGATGTGTGCACTCATCTCACAGAGTTGAACCTTCCTTATCATGGAGCAGTTTGGAAAGAGTCTTTTTGCGGCATCTGCAAGTGGATATTTGGAGCTCTTTCAGGCCTTTGTTAGAAGCGGGAATATCTTCCCATAAAAACTGGACAGAAGCATTCTCACAAACTGCTTTGTGATGTGTGTGTTCAACTCACAGAGTTGAACCTTTCCTTTGCTAGAACACCTATGAAAAACTCTTTTTGTAGAATCTGCAAGTGTTCATTTGGAGCGCATTGAGGCCTATGGTGGAAAAAGAAATATCTTCATATATAAACAAGGGAGAAGCATTCTCAGAAACCTCTTTATGATGTGTGCATTCAACTCGGAGAGATAAGCCTTCCTTTTGATAGAGCAGTTTTGAAACTGTGTTTTTGCAGAATCTGCAAGTGGATATTTGGAGCCCTTTCAGGCCTTCGTTGGAAAAGGGAATATCTTCCCATAAAAACTAAACAGAAGAGTTCTGTGAAACTGCTTTGTGTAGTATGAATCCAACTCACAGAGTTGGACACTTCCTTTGAAAGAGCTGTTTTGAAACACTCTTTTTGTAGAATCTGCAAGTGTTCATTTGGAGCGCTTTGAGGCCTATGGTGGAAAAGGAAATATCTTCACTTACAAACCAGGCAGAAGCATTCTCAGAAACCTCTTTATGATGTGTGCATTCGACTCGGAGAGATAAGCCTTCCTTTTGTTAGAGCAGTTTTGCAACTGTGTTTTTGCAGAATCTGCAAGTGTATATTTGGAGCCCTTTCAGGCCTTCGTTGGAAATGGGAATATCTTCCCATAAAAATTAAACAGAAGCGTTCTGTGAAACTGCTTTGTGAAGTATGAATCCAACTCACAGAGTTGAACACTTCTTTTGAAAGAGCAGTTTTGAAACACTCTTTTTGTAGAATCTACAAGTGTTCACTTGGAGCGCTTTGAGGCATATGGTGGAAAAGGAAATATCTTCACATAAAACCTAGACGGAAGCATTCTTTGAAACTTCTTTATGATGTGTGCATTCAACTCACAGAGTTGAAAATTCTTTTTCATGGAGCAATTTGGAAAGAGTCTTTTTGCAGCATCTGCAAGTGGATATTTGGAGCTCTTTCAGGCCTTTGTTAGAAGCGGGAATATCTTCCCATAAAAACTGGACAGAAGCATTCTCACAAACTGCTTTGTGATGTGTGTGTTCAACTCACAGAGGTGAACCTTTCCTTTGCTAGAGCAGTTATGAAACACTCTTTTTGTAGAATCTGCAAGTGTTCATTTGGAGCGATTTGAGGCCTATGGTGGAAAAAGAAATATCTTCATATATAAACAAGGCAGAAGCATTCTCAGAAACCCCTTTATGAGGTGTGCATTCAACTCAGAGAGATAAGCCTTCCTTTTGATAGAGCAGTTTTTAAACTGTGTTTTGGCAGAATCTGCAAGTGGATATTTGGAGCCCTTTCAGGCCTTCGTTGGAAACGGGAATATCTTCCCAAAAAAACTAAACAGAAGCGTTCTGTGAAACTGCTTTGTGTAGTATGAATGCAACTCACAGAGTTGGACACTTCCTTTGAAAGAGCTGTTTTGAAACACCCTTTTTGTAGAATCTGCAAGTGTTCATTTGGAGCGCTTTGAGGCCTAAGGTGGAAAAGGAAATATCTTCACTTATAAATCAGGCAGAAGCATTCTCAGAAACTTCTTTATCATGTGTGCATTCAACTCGGAGAGATAAGCCTTCCTTTTGATAGAGCAGTTTTGAAACTGTGTTTTGGCAGAATCTGCAAGTGGATATTTGGAGCCCTTTCAGGCCTTCGTTGGAAACGGGAATATCTTCCCAAAAAAACTAAACAGAAGCGTTCTGTGAAACTGCTTTGTGTAGTATGAATCCAACTCACAGAGTTGAACACTTCCTTTGAAAGAGCTGTTTTGAAACACTCTTTTTGTAGAATCTGCAAGTGTTCATTTGGAGCGCTTTGAGGCCTATGGTGGAAAAGGAAATATCTTCACTTATAAACCAGGCAGAAGCATTCTCAGAAACCTCTTTATGATGTGTGCATTCAACTCGGAGAGATAAGCCTTCCTTTTGATAGAGCAGTTTTGAAACTGTGTTTTGGCAGAATCTGCAAGTGGATATTTGGAGCCCTTTCAGGCCTTCGTTGGAAACGGGAATATCTTCCCATAAAAACTAAACAGAAGCGTTCTGTGAAACTGCTTTGTGAAGTATCAATCCAACTCACAGAGTTGAACACTTCCTTTGAAAGAGCAGTTTTGAAACACTCTTTTTGTAGAATCTGCAAGTGTTCGTTTGGAGCGCTTTGAGGCCTATGGTGGAAAAGGAAATATCTTCACATGAAACCTAGACAGAAGCATTCTTTGAAACTTCTTTATGATGTGTGCATTCATCTCACAGAGTTGAACCTTCCTTATCATGGAGCAGTTTGGAAAGGGTCTTTTTGCGGCATCTGCAAGTGGATATTTGGAGCTCTTTCAGGCCTTTGTTAGAAGCGGGAATATCTTCCCATAAAAACTGGACAGAAGCATTCTCACAAACTGCTTTGTGATGTGTGTGTTCAACTCACAGAGTTGAACGTTTCCTTTGCTAGAACACTTATGAAACACTCTTTTTGTGGAATCTGCAAGTGTTCATTTGGAGCGCATTGAGGCCTATGGTGGAAAAAGAAATATCTTCATATATAAACAAGGGAGAAGCATTCTCAGAAACCTCTTTATGATGTGTGTATTCAACTCAGAGAGATAAGCCTTCCTTTTGATAGAGCAGTTTTGAAACTGTGTTTTTGCAGAATCTGCAAGTGGATATTTGGAGCCCTTTCAGGCCTTCGTTGGAAACGGGAATATCTTCCCATAAAAACTGGACAGAAGCATTCTCACAAACTGCTTTGTGATGTGTGTGTTCAACTCACAGAGTTGAACCTTTCCTTTGCTAGAACACTTATGAAACACTCTTTTTGTAGAATCTGCAAGTGTTCATTTGGAGCGCATTGAGGCCTATGGTGGAAAAAGAAATATCTTCATATATAAACAAGAGAGAAGCATTCTCAGAAACCTCTTTATGATGTGTGTATTCAACTCAGAGAGATAAGCCTTCCTTTTGATAGAGCAGTTTTGAAACTGTGTTTTTGCAGAATCTGCAAGTGGATATTTGGAGCCCTTTCAGGCCTTCGTTGGAAACGGGAATATCTTCCCAAAAAAACGAAACAGAAGCGTTCTGTGAAACTGCTTTGTGTAGTATGAATGCAACTCACAGAGTTGGACACTTCCTTTGAAAGAGCTGTTTGGAAACACTCTTTTTGTAGAATCTGCAAGTGTTCATTTGGAGCGCTTTGAGGCCTAAGGTGGAAAAGGAAATGTCTTCACTTATAAATCAGGCAGAAGCATTCTCAGAAACCTCTTTATGATGTGTGCATTCAACTCGGAGAGATAAGCCTTCCTTTTGATAGAGCAGTTTTGAAACTGTGTTTTGGCGGAATCTGCAAGTGGATATTTGGAGCCCTTTCAGGCCTTCGTTGGAAACGGGAATATCTTCCCAAAAAAACTAAACAGAAGCGTTCTGTGAAACTGCTTTGTGTAGTATGAATCCAACTCACAGAGTTGAACACTTCCTTTGAAAGAGCTGTTTTGAAACTCTCTTTTTGTAGAATCTGCAAGTGTTCATTTGGAGCGCTTTGAGGCCTATGGTGGAAAAGGAAATATCTTCACTTATAAACCAGGCAGAAGCATTCTCAGATACTTCTTTATGATGTGTGCATTCTACTCGGAGAGATAAGACTTCCTTTTGATAGAGCAGTTTTGAAACTGTGTTTTGGCAGAATCTGCAAGTGGATATTTGGAGCCCTTTCAGGCCTTCGTTGGAAACGGGAATATCTTCTCATAAAAACTAAACAGAAGCGTTCTGTGAAACTGCTTTGTGAAGTATGAATCCAACTCACAGAGTTGAACACTACCTTTGAAAGAGCAGTTTTGAAACACTCTTTTTGTAGAATCTGCAAGTGTTCGTTTGGAGCGCTTTGAGGCCTATGGTGGAAAAGGAAATATCTTCACATAAAACCTAGACAGAAGCATTCTTTGAAACTTCTTTATGATGTGTGCACTCATCTCACAGAGTTGAACCTTCCTTATCATGGAGCAGTTTGGAAAGAGTCTTTTTGCGGCATCTGCAAGTGGATATTTGGAGCTCTTTCAGGCCTTTGTTAGAAGCGGGAATATCTTCCCATAAAAACTGGACAGAAGCATTCTCACAAACTGCTTTGTGATGTGTGTGTTCAACTCACAGAGTTGAACCTTTCCTTTGCTAGAACACTTATGAAACACTCTTTTTGTAGAACCTGCAAGTGTTCATTTGGAGCGCATTGAGGCCTATGGTGGAAAAAGAAATATCTTCATATATAAACAAGGGAGAAGCATTCTCAGAAACCTCTTTATGATGTGTGTATTCAACTCAGAGAGATAAGCCTTCCTTTCGATAGAGCAGTTTTGAAACTGTGTTTTTGCAGAATCTGCAAGTGGATATTTGGAGCCCTTTCAGGCCTTCGTTGGAAACGGGAATATCTTCCCATAAAAACTGGACAGAAGCATTCTCACAAACTGCTTTGTGATGTGTGTGTTCAACTCACAGAGTTGAACCTTTCCTTTGCTAGTACACTTATGAAACACTCTTTTTGTAGAATCTGCAAGTGTTCATTTGGAGCGCATTGAGGCCTATGGTGGAAAAAGAAATATCTTCATATATAAACAAGGGAGAAGCATTCTCAGAAACCTCTTTATGATGTGTGTATTCAACTCAGAGAGATAAGCCTTCCTTTTGATAGAGCAGTTTTGAAACTGTGTTTTTGCAGAATCTGCAAGTGGATATTTGGAGCCCTTTCAGGCCTTCGTTGGAAACGGGAATATCTTCCCAGAAAAACTAAACAGAAGCGTTCTGTGAAACTGCTTTGTGTAGTATGAATCCAACTCACAGAGTTGGACACTTCCTTTGAAAGAGTTCTTTTGAAACACTCTTTTTGTAGAATCTGCAAGTGTTCATTTGGAGCGCTTTGAGGCCTATTGTGGAAAAGGAAATATCTTCACTTATAAACCAGGCAGAAGCATTCTCAGAAACCTCTTTATGATGTGTGCATTCAACTCGGAGAGATAAGCCTTCCTTTTGATAGAGCAGTTTTGAAACTGTGTTTTGGCAGAATCTGCAAGTGGATATTTGGAGCCCTTTCAGGCCTTCGTTGGAAACGGGAATATCTTCCCAAAAAAACTAAACAGAAGAGTTCTGTGAAACTGCTTTGAGTAGTATGAATCCAACTCACAGAGTTGAACACTTCCTTTGAAAGAGCTGTTTTGAAACACTCTTTTTGTAGAATCTGCAAGTGTTCATTTGGAGCGCTTTGAGGCCTCTGGTGGAAAAGGAAATATCTTCACTTATAAACCAGGCAGAAGCATTCTCAGAAACCTCTTTATGATGTGTGCATTCAACTCGGAGAGATAAGCCTTCCTTTTGATAGAGCAGTTTTGAAACTGTGTTTTGGCAGAATCTGCAAGTGGATATTTGGAGCCCTTTCAGGCCTTCGTTGGAAACGGGAATATCTTCCCATAAAAACTAAACAGAAGCGTTCTGTGAAACTGCTTTGTGAAGTATGAATCCAACTCACAGAGTTGAACACTTCCTTTGAAAGAGCAGTTTTGAAACACTCTTTTTGTAGAATCTGCAAGTGTTCGTTTGGAGCGCTTTGAGGCCTATGGTGGAAAAGGAAATATCTTCACATAAACCCTAGACAGAAGCATTCTTTGAAACTTCTTTATGATGTGTGCACTCATCTCACAGAGTTGAACCTTCCTTATCATGGAGCAGTTTGGAAAGAGTCTTTTTGCGGCATCTGCAAGTGGATATTTGGAGCTCTTTCAGGCCTTTGTTAGAAGCGGGAATATCTTCCCATAAAAACTGGACAGAAGCATTCTCACAAACTGCTTTGTGATGTGTGTGTTCAACTCACAGAGTTGAACCTTTCCTTTGCTAGAACACCTATGAAACACTCTTTTTGTAGAATCTGCAAGTGTTCATTTGGAGCGCATTGAGGCCTATGGTGGAAAAAGAAATATCTTCATATATAAACAAGGGAGAAGCATTCTCAGAAACCTCTTTATGATGTGTGCATTCAACTCGGAGAGATAAGCCTTCCTTTTGATAGAGCAGTTTTGAAACTGTGTTTTTGCAGAATCTGCAAGTGGATATTTGGAGCCCTTTCAGGCCTTCGTTGGAAAAGGGAATATCTTCCCATAAAAACTAAACAGAAGAGTTCTGTGAAACTGCTTTGTGTAGTATGAATCCAACTCACAGAGTTGGACACTTCCTTTGAAAGTGCTGTTTTGAAACACTCTTTTTGTAGAATCTGCAAGTGTTCATTTGGAGCGCTTTGAGGCCTATGGTGGAAAAGGAAATATCTTCACTTATAAACCAGGCAGAAGCATTCTCAGAAACCTCTTTATGATGTGTGCATTCGACTCGGAGAGATAAGCCTTCCTTTTGTTAGAGCAGTTTTGCAACTGTGTTTTTGCAGAATCTGCAAGTGTATATTTGGAGCCCTTTCAGGCCTTCGTTGGAAACGGGAATACCTTCCCATAAAAATTAAACAGAAGCGTTCTGTGAAACTGCTTTGTGAAGTATGAATCCAACTCACAGAGTTGAACACTTCTTTTGAAAGAGCAGTTTTGAAACACTCTTTTTGTAGAATCTACAAGTGTTCACTTGGAGCGCTTTGAGGCATATGGTGGAAAAGGAAATATCTTCACATAAAACCTAGACGGAAGCATTCTTTGAAACTTCTTTATGATGTGTGCATTCAACTCACAGAGTTGAAAATTCTTTTTCATGGAGCAATTTGGAAAGAGTCTTTTTGCAGCATCTGCAAGTGGATATTTGGAGCTCTTTCAGGCCTTTGTTAGAAGCGGGAATATCTTCCCATAAAAACTGGACAGAAGCATTCTCACAAACTGCTTTGTGATGTGTGTGTTCAACTCACAGAGGTGAACCTTTCCTTTGCTAGAGCAGTTATGAAACACTCTTTTTGTAGAATCTGCAAGTGTTCATTTGGAGCGATTTGAGGCCTATGGTGGAAAAAGAAATATCTTCATATATAAACAAGGCAGAAGCATTCTCAGAAACCCCTTTATGAGGTGTGCATTCAACTCAGAGAGATAAGCCTTCCTTTTGATAGAGCAGTTTTGAAACTGTGTTTTGGCAGAATCTGCAAGTGGATATTTGGAGCCCTTTCAGGCCTTCGTTGGAAACGGGAATATCTTCCCAAAAAAACGAAACAGAAGCGTTCTGTGAAACTGCTTTGTGTAGTATGAATGCAACTCACAGAGTTGGACACTTCCTTTGAAAGAGCTGTTTTGAAACACTCTTTTTGTAGAATCTGCAAGTGTTCATTTGGAGCGCTTTGAGGCCTAAGGTGGAAAAGGAAATATCTTCACTTATAAATCAGGCAGAAGCATTCTCAGAAACTTCTTTATCATGTGTGCATTCAACTCGGAGAGATAAGCCTTCCTTTTGATAGAGCAGTTTTGAAACTGTGTTTTGGCAGAATCTGCAAGTGGATATTTGGAGCCCTTTCAGGCCTTCGTTGGAAACGGGAATATCTTCCCAAAAAAACTAAACAGAAGCGTTCTGTGAAACTGCTTTGTGTAGTATGAATCCAACTCACAGAGTTGAACACTTCCTTTGAAAGAGCTGTTTTGAAACACTCTTTTTGTAGAATCTGCAAGTGTTCATTTGGAGCGCTTTGAGGCCTATGGTGGAAAAGGAAATATCTTCACTTATAAACCAGGCAGAAGCATTCTCAGAAACCTCTTTATGATGTGTGCATTCAACTCGGAGAGATAAGCCTTCCTTTTGATAGAGCAGTTTTGAAACTGTGTTTTGGCAGAATCTGCAAGTGGATATTTGGAGCCCTTTCAGGCCTTCGTTGGAAACGGGAATATCTTCCCATAAAAACTAAACAGAAGCGTTCTGTGAAACTGCTTTGTGAAGTATCAATCCAACTCACAGAGTTGAACACTTCCTTTGAAAGAGCAGTTTTGAAACACTCTTTTTGTAGAATCTGCAAGTGTTCGTTTGGAGCGCTTTGAGGCCTATGGTGGAAAAGGAAATATCTTCACATGAAACCTAGACAGAAGCATTCTTTGAAACTTCTTTATGATGTGTGCATTCATCTCACAGAGTTGAACCTTCCTTATCATGGAGCAGTTTGGAAAGGGTCTTTTTGCGGCATCTGCAAGTGGATATTTGGAGCTCTTTCAGGCCTTTGTTAGAAGCGGGAATATCTTCCCATAAAAACTGGACAGAAGCATTCTCAAAAACTGCTTTGTGATGTGTGTGTTCAACTCACAGAGTTGAACGTTTCCTTTGCTAGAACACTTATGAAACACTCTTTTTGTAGAATCTGCAAGTGTTCATTTGGAGCGCATTGAGGCCTATGGTGGAAAAAGAAATATCTTCATATATAAACAAGGGAGAAGCATTCTCAGAAACCTCTTTATGATGTGTGTATTCAACTCAGAGAGATAAGCCTTCCTTTTGATAGAGCAGTTTTGAAACTGTGTTTTTGCAGAATCTGCAAGTGGATATTTGGAGCCCTTTCAGGCCTTCGTTGGAAACGGGAATATCTTCCCATAAAAACTAAACAGAAGCGTTCTGTGAAACTGCTTTGAGTAGTATGAATCCAACTCACAGAGTTGAACACTTCCTTTGAAAGAGCTGTTTTGAAACACTCTTTTTGTAGAATCTGCAAGTGTTCATTTGGAGCGCTTTGAGGCCTATGGTGGAAAAGGAAATATCTTCACTTATAAACCAGGCAGAAGCATTCTCAGAAACCTCTTTATGATGTGTGTATTCAACTCAGAGAGATAAGCCTTCCTTTTGATAGAGCAGTTTTGAAACTGTGTTTTTGCAGAATCTGCAAGTGGATATTTGGAGACCTTTCAGGCCTTCGTTGGAAACGGGAATATCTTCCCAAAAAAACTAAACAGAAGCGTTCTGTGAAACTGCTTTGTGAAGTATGAATCCAACTCACAGAGTTGAACACTTCTTTTGAAAGAGCAGTTTTGAAACACTCTTTTTGTAGAATCTACAAGTGTTCATTTGGAGCGCTTTGAGGCATATGGTGGAAAAAGAAATATCGTCACATAAAACCTAGACAGAAGCATTCTTTGAAACTTCTTTATGATGTGTGCATTCAACTCACAGAGTTGAACTTTCCTTTTCATGGAGCAGTTTGGAAAGAGTCTTTTTGCAGCATCTGCAAGTGGATATTTGGAGCTCTTTCAGGCCTTTGTTAGAAGCGGGAATATCTTCCCATAAAAACTGGACAGAAGCATTCTCACAAACTGCTTTGTGATGTGTGTGTTCAACTCACAGAGGTGAACCTTTCCTTTGCTAGAGCAGTTATGAAACACTCTTTTTGTAGAATCTGCAAGTGTTCATTTGGAGCGATTTGAGGCCTATGGTGGAAAAAGAAATATCTTCATATATAAACAAGGCAGAAGCATTCTCAGAAACCTCTTTATGACGTGTGCATTCAACTCAGAGAGATAAGCCTTCCTTTTGATAGAGCAGTTTTGAAACTGTGTTTTTGCAGAATCTGCAAGTGGATACTTGGAGCCCTTTCAGGCCTTCGTTGGAAACGGGAATATCTTCCCAAAAAAACTAAACAGAAGCGTTCTGTGAAACTGCTTTGTGTAGTATGAATGCAACTCACAGAGTTGGACACTTCCTTTGAAAGAGCTGTTTTGAAACACTCTTTTTGTAGAATCTCCAAGTGTTCATTTGGAGCGCTTTGAGGCCTAAGGTGGAAAAGGAAATATCTTCACTTATAAATCAGGCAGAAGCATTCTCAGAAACCTCTTTATGATGTGTGCATTCAACTCAGAGAGATAAGCCTTCCTTTTGATAGAGCAGTTTTGAAACTGTGTTTTTGCAGAATCTGCAAGTGGATATTTGGAGCCCTTTCAGGCCTTCGTTGGAAACGGGAATATCTTCCCAAAAAAACTAAACAGAAGCGTTCTATGAAACTGCTTTGTGTAGTATGAATGCAACTCACAGAGTTGGACACTTCCTTTGAAAGAGCTGTTTTGAAACACTCTTTTTGTAGAATCTGCAAGTGTTCATTTGGAGCGCTTTGAGGCCTAAGGTGGAAAAGGAAATATCTTCACTTATAAATCAGGCAGAAGCATTCTCAGAAACCTCTTTATGATGTGTGCATTCAACTCGGAGAGATAAGCCTTCCTTTTGATAGAGCAGTTTTGAAACTGTGTTTTGGCAGAATCTGCAAGTGGATATTTGGAGCCCTTTCAGGCCTTCGTTGGAAACGGGAATATCTTCTCAAAAAAACTAAACAGAAGCGTTCTGTGAAACTGCTTTGTGTAGTATGAATCCAACTCACAGAGTTGAACACTTCCTTTGAAAGAGCTGTTTTGAAACTCTCTTTTTGTAGAATCTGCAAGTGTTCATTTGGAGCGCTTTGAGGCCTATGGTGGAAAAGGAAATATCTTCACTTATAAACCAGGCAGAAGCATTCTCAGATACCTCTTTATGATGTGTGCATTCTACTCGGAGAGATAAGACTTCCTTTTGATAGAGCAGTTTTGAAACTGTGTTTTGGCAGAATCTGCAAGTGGATATTTGGAGCCCTTTCAGGCCTTCGTTGGAAACGGGAATATCTTCTCATAAAAACTAAACAGAAGCGTTCTGTGAAACTGCTTTGTGAAGTATGAATCCAACTCACAGAGTTGAACACTACCTTTGAAAGAGCAGTTTTGAAACACTCTTTTTGTAGAATCTGCAAGTGTTCGTTTGGAGCGCTTTGAGGCCTATGGTGGAAAAGGAAATATCTTCACATAAAACCTAGACAGAAGCATTCTTTGAAACTTCTTTATGATGTGTGCACTCATCTCACAGAGTTGAACCTTCCTTATCATGGAGCAGTTTGGAAAGAGTCTTTTTGCGGCATCTGCAAGTGGATATTTGGAGCTCTTTCAGGCCTTTGTTAGAAGCGGGAATATCTTCCCATAAAAACTGGACAGAAGCATTCTCACAAACTGCTTTGTGATGTGTGTGTTCAACTCACAGAGTTGAACCTTTCCTTTGCTAGAACACTTATGAAACACTCTTTTTGTAGAATCTGCAAGTGTTCATTTGGAGCGCATTGAGGCCTATGGTGGAAAAAGAAATATCTTCATATATAAACAAGGGAGAAGCATTCTCAGAAACCTCTTTATGATGTGTGTATTCAACTCAGAGAGATAAGCCTTCCTTTCGATAGAGCAGTTTTGAAACTGTGTTTTTGCAGAATCTGCAAGTGGATATTTGGAGCCCTTTCAGGCCTTCGTTGGAAACGGGAATATCTTCCCATAAAAACTGGACAGAAGCATTCTCACAAACTGCTTTGTGATGTGTGTGTTCAACTCACAGAGTTGAACCTTTCCTTTGCTAGAACACTTATGAAACACTCTTTTTGTAGAATCTGCAAGTGTTCATTTGGAGCGCATTGAGGCCTATGGTGGAAAAAGAAATATCTTCATATATAAACAAGGGAGAAGCATTCTCAGAAACCTCTTTATGATGTGTGTATTCAACTCAGAGAGATAAGCCTTCCTTTTGATAGAGCAGTTTTGAAACTGTGTTTTTGCAGAATCTGCAAGTGGATATTTGGAGCCCTTTCAGGCCTTCGTTGGAAACGGGAATATCTTCCCAGAAAAACTAAACAGAAGCGTTCTGTGAAACTGCTTTGTGTAGTATGAATCCAACTCACAGAGTTGGACACTTCCTTTGAAAGAGTTCTTTTGAAACACTCTTTTTGTAGAATCTGCAAGTGTTCATTTGGAGCGCTTTGAGGCCTATTGTGGAAAAGGAAATATCTTCACTTATAAACCAGGCAGAAGCATTCTCAGAAACCTCTTTATGATGTGTGCATTCAACTCGGAGAGATAAGCCTTCCTTTTGATAGAGCAGTTTTGAAACTGTGTTTTGGCAGAATCTGCAAGTGGATATTTGGAGCCCTTTCAGGCCTTCGTTGGAAACGGGAATATCTTCCCAAAAAAACTAAACAGAAGAGTTCTGTGAAACTGCTTTGAGTAGTATGAATCCAACTCACAGAGTTGAACACTTCCTTTGAAAGAGCTGTTTTGAAACACTCTTTTTGTAGAATCTGCAAGTGTTCATTTGGAGCGCTTTGAGGCCTATGGTGGAAAAGGAAATATCTTCACTTATAAACCAGGCAGAAGCATTCTCAGAAACCTCTTTATGATGTGTGCATTCAACTCGGAGAGATAAGCCTTCCTTTTGATAGAGCAGTTTTGAAACTGTGTTTTGGCAGAATCTGCAAGTGGATATTTGGAGCCCTTTCAGGCCTTCGTTGGAAACGGGAATATCTTCCCATAAAAACTAAACAGAAGCGTTCTGTGAAACTGCTTTGTGAAGTATGAATCCAACTCACAGAGTTGAACACTTCCTTTTAAAGAGCAGTTTTGAAACACTCTTTTTGTAGAATCTGCAAGTGTTCGTTTGGAGCGCTTTGAGGCCTATGGTGGAAAAGGAAATATCTTCACATAAAACCTAGACAGAAGCATTCTTTGAAACTTCTTTATGATGTGTGCACTCATCTCACAGAGTTGAACCTTCCTTATCATGGAGCAGTTTGGAAAGAGTCTTTTTGCGGCATCTGCAAGTGGATATTTGGAGCTCTTTCAGGCCTTTGTTAGAAGCGGGAATATCTTCCCATAAAAACTGGACAGAAGCATTCTCACAAACTGCTTTGTGATGTGTGTGTTCAACTCACAGAGTTGAACCTTTCCTTTGCTAGAACACCTATGAAACACTCTTTTTGTAGAATCTGCAAGTGTTCATTTGGAGCGCATTGAGGCCTATGGTGGAAAAAGAAATATCTTCATATATAAACAAGGGAGAAGCATTCTCAGAAACCTCTTTATGATGTGTGCATTCAACTCGGAGAGATAAGCCTTCCTTTTGATAGAGCAGTTTTGAAACTGTGTTTTTGCAGAATCTGCAAGTGGATATTTGGAGCCCTTTCAGGCCTTCGTTGGAAAAGGGAATATCTTCCCATAAAAACTAAACAGAAGAGTTCTGTGAAACTGCTTTGTGTAGTATGAATCCAACTCACAGAGTTGGACACTTCCTTTGAAAGAGCTGTTTTGAAACACTCTTTTTGTAGAATCTGCAAGTGTTCATTTGGAGCGCTTTGAGGCCTATGGTGGAAAAGGAAATATCTTCACTTACAAACCAGGCAGAAGCATTCTCAGAAACCTCTTTATGATGTGTGCATTCGACTCGGAGAGATAAGCCTTCCTTTTGTTAGAGCAGTTTTGCAACTGTGTTTTTGCAGAATCTGCAAGTGTATATTTGGAGCCCTTTCAGGCCTTCGTTGGAAACGGGAATATCTTCCCATAAAAATTAAACAGAAGCGTTCTGTGAAACTGCTTTGTGAAGTATGAATCCAACTCACAGAGTTGAACACTTCTTTTGAAAGAGCAGTTTTGAAACACTCTTTTTGTAGAATCTACAAGTGTTCACTTGGAGCGCTTTGAGGCATATGGTGGAAAAGGAAATATCTTCACATAAAACCTAGACGGAAGCATTCTTTGAAACTTCTTTATGATGTGTGCATTCAACTCACAGAGTTGAAAATTCTTTTTCATGGAGCAATTTGGAAAGAGTCTTTTTGCAGCATCTGCAAGTGGATATTTGGAGCTCTTTCAGGCCTTTGTTAGAAGCGGGAATATCTTCCCATAAAAACTGGACAGAAGCATTCTCACAAACTGCTTTGTGATGTGTGTGTTCAACTCACAGAGGTGAACCTTTCCTTTGCTAGAGCAGTTATGAAACACTCTTTTTGTAGAATCTGCAAGTGTTCATTTGGAGCGATTTGAGGCCTATGGTGGAAAAAGAAATATCTTCATATATAAACAAGGCAGAAGCATTCTCAGAAACCCCTTTATGAGGTGTGCATTCAACTCAGAGAGATAAGCCTTCCTTTTGATAGAGCAGTTTTGAAACTGTGTTTTGGCAGAATCTGCAAGTGGATATTTGGAGCCCTTTCAGGCCTTCGTTGGAAACGGGAATATCTTCCCAAAAAAACGAAACAGAAGCGTTCTGTGAAACTGCTTTGTGTAGTATGAATGCAACTCACAGAGTTGGACACTTCCTTTGAAAGAGCTGTTTTGAAACACCCTTTTTGTAGAATCTGCAAGTGTTCATTTGGAGCGCTTTGAGGCCTAAGGTGGAAAAGGAAATATCTTCACTTATAAATCAGGCAGAAGCATTCTCAGAAACTTCTTTATCATGTGTGCATTCAACTCGGAGAGATAAGCCTTCCTTTTGATAGAGCAGTTTTGAAACTGTGTTTTGGCAGAATCTGCAAGTGGATATTTGGAGCCCTTTCAGGCCTTCGTTGGAAACGGGAATATCTTCCCAAAAAAACTAAACAGAAGCGTTCTGTGAAACTGCTTTGTGTAGTATGAATCCAACTCACAGAGTTGAACACTTCCTTTGAAAGAGCTGTTTTGAAACACTCTTTTTGTAGAATCTGCAAGTGTTCATTTGGAGCGCTTTGAGGCCTATGGTGGAAAAGGAAATATCTTCACTTATAAACCAGGCAGAAGCATTCTCAGAAACCTCTTTATGATGTGTGCATTCAACTCGGAGAGATAAGCCTTCCTTTTGATAGAGCAGTTTTGAAACTGTGTTTTGGCAGAATCTGCAAGTGGATATTTGGAGCCCTTTCAGGCCTTCGTTGGAAACGGGAATATCTTCCCATAAAAACTAAACAGAAGCGTTCTGTGAAACTGCTTTGTGAAGTATCAATCCAACTCACAGAGTTGAACACTTCCTTTGAAAGAGCAGTTTTGAAACACTCTTTTTGTAGAATCTGCAAGTGTTCGTTTGGAGCGCTTTGAGGCCTATGGTGGAAAAGGAAATATCTTCACATGAAACCTAGACAGAAGCATTCTTTGAAACTTCTTTATGATGTGTGCATTCATCTCACAGAGTTGAACCTTCCTTATCATGGAGCAGTTTGGAAAGGGTCTTTTTGCGGCATCTGCAAGTGGATATTTGGAGCTCTTTCAGGCCTTTGTTAGAAGCGGGAATATCTTCCCATAAAAACTGGACAGAAGCATTCTCACAAACTGCTTTGTGATGTGTGTGTTCAACTCACAGAGTTGAACGTTTCCTTTGCTAGAACACTTATGAAACACTCTTTTTGTAGAATCTGCAAGTGTTCATTTGGAGCGCATTGAGGCCTATGGTGGAAAAAGAAATATCTTCATATATAAACAAGGGAGAAGCATTCTCAGAAACCTCTTTATGATGTGTGTATTCAACTCAGAGAGATAAGCCTTCCTTTTGATAGAGCAGTTTTGAAACTGTGTTTTTGCAGAATCTGCAAGTGGATATTTGGAGCCCTTTCAGGCCTTCGTTGGAAACGGGAATATCTTACCATAAAAACTGGACAGAAGCATTCTCACAAACTGCTTTGTGATGTGTGTGTGCAACTCACAGAGTTGAACCTTTCCTTTGCTAGAACACTTATGAAACACTCTTTTTGTAGAATCTGCAAGTGTTCATTTGGAGCGCATTGAGGCCTATGGTGGAAAAAGAAATATCTTCATATATAAACAAGAGAGAAGCATTCTCAGAAACCTCTTTATGATGTGTGTATTCAACTCAGAGAGATAAGCCTTCCTTTTGATAGAGCAGTTTTGAAACTGTGTTTTTGCAGAATCTGCAAGTGGATATTTGGAGCCCTTTCAGGCCTTCGTTGGAAACGGGAATATCTTCCCAAAAAAACTAAACAGAAGCGTTCTGTGAAACTGCTTTGTGAAGTATGAATCCAACTCACAGAGTTGAACACTTCTTTTGAAAGAGCAGTTTTGAAACACTCTTTTTGTAGAATCTACAAGTGTTCATTTGGAGCGCTTTGAGGCATATGGTGGAAAAAGAAATATCGTCACATAAAACCTAGACAGAAGCATTCTTTGAAACTTCTTTATGATGTGTGCATTCAACTCACAGAGTTGAACTTTCCTTTTCATGGAGCAGTTTGGAAAGAGTCTTTTTGCAGCATCTGCAAGTGGATATTT
Source organism: Pongo abelii (assembly GCF_028885655.2). Taxonomy (NCBI): domain Eukaryota; kingdom Metazoa; phylum Chordata; class Mammalia; order Primates; family Hominidae; genus Pongo; species Pongo abelii. The sequence continues at coordinate 48,056,907 of NC_085928.1, forward strand.
GGAGCTCTTTCAGGCCTTTGTTAGAAGCGGGAATATCTTCCCATAAAAACTGGACAGAAGCATTCTCACAAACTGCTTTGTGATGTGTGTGTTCAACTCACAGAGGTGAACCTTTCCTTTGCTAGAGCAGTTATGAAACACTCTTTTTGTAGAATCTGCAAGTGTTCATTTGGAGCGATTTGAGGCCTATGGTGGAAAAAGAAATATCTTCATATATAAACAAGGCAGAAGCATTCTCAGAAACCTCTTTATGACGTGTGCATTCAACTCAGAGAGATAAGCCTTCCTTTTGATAGAGCAGTTTTGAAACTGTGTTTTTGCAGAATCTGCAAGTGGATACTTGGAGCCCTTTCAGGCCTTCGTTGGAAACGGGAATATCTTCCCAAAAAAACTAAACAGAAGCGTTCTGTGAAACTGCTTTGTGTAGTATGAATGCAACTCACAGAGTTGGACACTTCCTTTGAAAGAGCTGTTTTGAAACACTCTTTTTGTAGAATCTCCAAGTGTTCATTTGGAGCGCTTTGAGGCCTAAGGTGGAAAAGGAAATATCTTCACTTATAAATCAGGCAGAAGCATTCTCAGAAACCTCTTTATGATGTGTGCATTCAACTCAGAGAGATAAGCCTTCCTTTTGATAGAGCAGTTTTGAAACTGTGTTTTTGCAGAATCTGCAAGTGGATATTTGGAGCCCTTTCAGGCCTTCGTTGGAAACGGGAATATCTTCCCAAAAAAACTAAACAGAAGCGTTCTATGAAACTGCTTTGTGTAGTATGAATGCAACTCACAGAGTTGGACACTTCCTTTGAAAGAGCTGTTTTGAAACACTCTTTTTGTAGAATCTGCAAGTGTTCATTTGGAGCGCTTTGAGGCCTAAGGTGGAAAAGGAAATATCTTCACTTATAAATCAGGCAGAAGCATTCTCAGAAACCTCTTTATGATGTGTGCATTCAACTCGGAGAGATAAGCCTTCCTTTTGATAGAGCAGTTTTGAAACTGTGTTTTGGCAGAATCTGCAAGTGGATATTTGGAGCCCTTTCAGGCCTTCGTTGGAAACGGGAATATCTTCTCAAAAAAACTAAACAGAAGCGTTCTGTGAAACTGCTTTGTGTAGTATGAATCCAACTCACAGAGTTGAACACTTCCTTTGAAAGAGCTGTTTTGAAACTCTCTTTTTGTAGAATCTGCAAGTGTTCATTTGGAGCGCTTTGAGGCCTATGGTGGAAAAGGAAATATCTTCACTTATAAACCAGGCAGAAGCATTCTCAGATACCTCTTTATGATGTGTGCATTCTACTCGGAGAGATAAGACTTCCTTTTGATAGAGCAGTTTTGAAACTGTGTTTTGGCAGAATCTGCAAGTGGATATTTGGAGCCCTTTCAGGCCTTCGTTGGAAACGGGAATATCTTCTCATAAAAACTAAACAGAAGCGTTCTGTGAAACTGCTTTGTGAAGTATGAATCCAACTCACAGAGTTGAACACTACCTTTGAAAGAGCAGTTTTGAAACACTCTTTTTGTAGAATCTGCAAGTGTTCGTTTGGAGCGCTTTGAGGCCTATGGTGGAAAAGGAAATATCTTCACATAAAACCTAGACAGAAGCATTCTTTGAAACTTCTTTATGATGTGTGCACTCATCTCACAGAGTTGAACCTTCCTTATCATGGAGCAGTTTGGAAAGAGTCTTTTTGCGGCATCTGCAAGTGGATATTTGGAGCTCTTTCAGGCCTTTGTTAGAAGCGGGAATATCTTCCCATAAAAACTGGACAGAAGCATTCTCACAAACTGCTTTGTGATGTGTGTGTTCAACTCACAGAGTTGAACCTTTCCTTTGCTAGAACACTTATGAAACACTCTTTTTGTAGAATCTGCAAGTGTTCATTTGGAGCGCATTGAGGCCTATGGTGGAAAAAGAAATATCTTCATATATAAACAAGGGAGAAGCATTCTCAGAAACCTCTTTATGATGTGTGTATTCAACTCAGAGAGATAAGCCTTCCTTTCGATAGAGCAGTTTTGAAACTGTGTTTTTGCAGAATCTGCAAGTGGATATTTGGAGCCCTTTCAGGCCTTCGTTGGAAACGGGAATATCTTCCCATAAAAACTGGACAGAAGCATTCTCACAAACTGCTTTGTGATGTGTGTGTTCAACTCACAGAGTTGAACCTTTCCTTTGCTAGAACACTTATGAAACACTCTTTTTGTAGAATCTGCAAGTGTTCATTTGGAGCGCATTGAGGCCTATGGTGGAAAAAGAAATATCTTCATATATAAACAAGGGAGAAGCATTCTCAGAAACCTCTTTATGATGTGTGTATTCAACTCAGAGAGATAAGCCTTCCTTTTGATAGAGCAGTTTTGAAACTGTGTTTTTGCAGAATCTGCAAGTGGATATTTGGAGCCCTTTCAGGCCTTCGTTGGAAACGGGAATATCTTCCCAGAAAAACTAAACAGAAGCGTTCTGTGAAACTGCTTTGTGTAGTATGAATCCAACTCACAGAGTTGGACACTTCCTTTGAAAGAGTTCTTTTGAAACACTCTTTTTGTAGAATCTGCAAGTGTTCATTTGGAGCGCTTTGAGGCCTATTGTGGAAAAGGAAATATCTTCACTTATAAACCAGGCAGAAGCATTCTCAGAAACCTCTTTATGATGTGTGCATTCAACTCGGAGAGATAAGCCTTCCTTTTGATAGAGCAGTTTTGAAACTGTGTTTTGGCAGAATCTGCAAGTGGATATTTGGAGCCCTTTCAGGCCTTCGTTGGAAACGGGAATATCTTCCCAAAAAAACTAAGCAGAAGAGTTCTGTGAAACTGCTTTGAGTAGTATGAATCCAACTCACAGAGTTGAACACTTCCTTTGAAAGAGCTGTTTTGAAACACTCTTTTTGTAGAATCTGCAAGTGTTCATTTGGAGCGCTTTGAGGCCTATGGTGGAAAAGGAAATATCTTCACTTATAAACCAGGCAGAAGCATTCTCAGAAACCTCTTTATGATGTGTGCATTCAACTCGGAGAGATAAGCCTTCCTTTTGATAGAGCAGTTTTGAAACTGTGTTTTGGCAGAATCTGCAAGTGGATATTTGGAGCCCTTTCAGGCCTTCGTTGGAAACGGGAATATCTTCCCATAAAAACTAAACAGAAGCGTTCTGTGAAACTGCTTTGTGAAGTATGAATCCAACTCACAGAGTTGAACACTTCCTTTTAAAGAGCAGTTTTGAAACACTCTTTTTGTAGAATCTGCAAGTGTTCGTTTGGAGCGCTTTGAGGCCTATGGTGGAAAAGGAAATATCTTCACATAAAACCTAGACAGAAGCATTCTTTGAAACTTCTTTATGATGTGTGCACTCATCTCACAGAGTTGAACCTTCCTTATCATGGAGCAGTTTGGAAAGAGTCTTTTTGCGGCATCTGCAAGTGGATATTTGGAGCTCTTTCAGGCCTTTGTTAGAAGCGGGAATATCTTCCCATAAAAACTGGACAGAAGCATTCTCACAAACTGCTTTGTGATGTGTGTGTTCAACTCACAGAGTTGAACCTTTCCTTTGCTAGAACACCTATGAAACACTCTTTTTGTAGAATCTGCAAGTGTTCATTTGGAGCGCATTGAGGCCTATGGTGGAAAAAGAAATATCTTCATATATAAACAAGGGAGAAGCATTCTCAGAAACCTCTTTATGATGTGTGCATTCAACTCGGAGAGATAAGCCTTCCTTTTGATAGAGCAGTTTTGAAACTGTGTTTTTGCAGAATCTGCAAGTGGATATTTGGAGCCCTTTCAGGCCTTCGTTGGAAAAGGGAATATCTTCCCATAAAAACTAAACAGAAGAGTTCTGTGAAACTGCTTTGTGTAGTATGAATCCAACTCACAGAGTTGGACACTTCCTTTGAAAGAGCTGTTTTGAAACACTCTTTTTGTAGAATCTGCAAGTGTTCATTTGGAGCGCTTTGAGGCCTATGGTGGAAAAGGAAATATCTTCACTTACAAACCAGGCAGAAGCATTCTCAGAAACCTCTTTATGATGTGTGCATTCGACTCGGAGAGATAAGCCTTCCTTTTGTTAGAGCAGTTTTGCAACTGTGTTTTGGCAGAATCTGCAAGTGTATATTTGGAGCCCTTTCAGGCCTTCGTTGGAAACGGGAATATCTTCCCATAAAAACTAAACAGAAGCGTTCTGTGAAACTGCTTTGTGAAGTATCAATCCAACTCACAGAGTTGAACACTTCCTTTGAAAGAGCAGTTTTGAAACACTCTTTTTGTAGAATCTGCAAGTGTTCGTTTGGAGCGCTTTGAGGCCTATGGTGGAAAAGGAAATATCTTCACATGAAACCTAGACAGAAGCATTCTTTGAAACTTCTTTATGATGTGTGCATTCATCTCACAGAGTTGAACCTTCCTTATCATGGAGCAGTTTGGAAAGGGTCTTTTTGCGGCATCTGCAAGTGGATATTTGGAGCTCTTTCAGGCCTTTGTTAGAAGCGGGAATATCTTCCCATAAAAACTGGACAGAAGCATTCTCACAAACTGCTTTGTGATGTGTGTGTTCAACTCACAGAGTTGAACGTTTCCTTTGCTAGAACACTTATGAAACACTCTTTTTGTAGAATCTGCAAGTGTTCATTTGGAGCGCATTGAGGCCTATGGTGGAAAAAGAAATATCTTCATATATAAACAAGGGAGAAGCATTCTCAGAAACCTCTTTATGATGTGTGTATTCAACTCAGAGAGATAAGCCTTCCTTTTGATAGAGCAGTTTTGAAACTGTGTTTTTGCAGAATCTGCAAGTGGATATTTGGAGCCCTTTCAGGCCTTCGTTGGAAACGGGAATATCTTACCATAAAAACTGGACAGAAGCATTCTCACAAACTGCTTTGTGATGTGTGTGTGCAACTCACAGAGTTGAACCTTTCCTTTGCTAGAACACTTATGAAACACTCTTTTTGTAGAATCTGCAAGTGTTCATTTGGAGCGCATTGAGGCCTATGGTGGAAAAAGAAATATCTTCATATATAAACAAGAGAGAAGCATTCTCAGAAACCTCTTTATGATGTGTGTATTCAACTCAGAGAGATAAGCCTTCCTTTTGATAGAGCAGTTTTGAAACTGTGTTTTTGCAGAATCTGCAAGTGGATATTTGGAGCCCTTTCAGGCCTTCGTTGGAAACGGGAATATCTTCCCAAAAAAACTAAACAGAAGCGTTCTGTGAAACTGCTTTGTGAAGTATGAATCCAACTCACAGAGTTGAACACTTCTTTTGAAAGAGCAGTTTTGAAACACTCTTTTTGTAGAATCTACAAGTGTTCATTTGGAGCGCTTTGAGGCATATGGTGGAAAAAGAAATATCGTCACATAAAACCTAGACAGAAGCATTCTTTGAAACTTCTTTATGATGTGTGCATTCAACTCACAGAGTTGAACTTTCCTTTTCATGGAGCAGTTTGGAAAGAGTCTTTTTGCAGCATCTGCAAGTGGATATTTGGAGCTCTTTCAGGCCTTTGTTAGAAGCGGGAATATCTTCCCATAAAAACTGGACAGAAGCATTCTCACAAACTGCTTTGTGATGTGTGTGTTCAACTCACAGAGGTGAACCTTTCCTTTGCTAGAGCAGTTATGAAACACTCTTTTTGTAGAATCTGCAAGTGTTCATTTGGAGCGATTTGAGGCCTATGGTGGAAAAAGAAATATCTTCATATATAAACAAGGCAGAAGCATTCTCAGAAACCTCTTTATGACGTGTGCATTCAACTCAGAGAGATAAGCCTTCCTTTTGATAGAGCAGTTTTGAAACTGTGTTTTTGCAGAATCTGCAAGTGGATACTTGGAGCCCTTTCAGGCCTTCGTTGGAAACGGGAATATCTTCCCAAAAAAACTAAACAGAAGCGTTCTGTGAAACTGCTTTGTGTAGTATGAATGCAACTCACAGAGTTGGACACTTCCTTTGAAAGAGCTGTTTTGAAACACTCTTTTTGTAGAATCTCCAAGTGTTCATTTGGAGCGCTTTGAGGCCTAAGGTGGAAAAGGAAATATCTTCACTTATAAATCAGGCAGAAGCATTCTCAGAAACCTCTTTATGATGTGTGCATTCAACTCAGAGAGATAAGCCTTCCTTTTGATAGAGCAGTTTTGAAACTGTGTTTTTGCAGAATCTGCAAGTGGATATTTGGAGCCCTTTCAGGCCTTCGTTGGAAACGGGAATATCTTCCCAAAAAAACTAAACAGAAGCGTTCTATGAAACTGCTTTGTGTAGTATGAATGCAACTCACAGAGTTGGACACTTCCTTTGAAAGAGCTGTTTTGAAACACTCTTTTTGTAGAATCTGCAAGTGTTCATTTGGAGCGCTTTGAGGCCTAAGGTGGAAAAGGAAATATCTTCACTTATAAATCAGGCAGAAGCATTCTCAGAAACCTCTTTATGATGTGTGCATTCAACTCGGAGAGATAAGCCTTCCTTTTGATAGAGCAGTTTTGAAACTGTGTTTTGGCAGAATCTGCAAGTGGATATTTGGAGCCCTTTCAGGCCTTCGTTGGAAACGGGAATATCTTCTCAAAAAAACTAAACAGAAGCGTTCTGTGAAACTGCTTTGTGTAGTATGAATCCAACTCACAGAGTTGAACACTTCCTTTGAAAGAGCTGTTTTGAAACTCTCTTTTTGTAGAATCTGCAAGTGTTCATTTGGAGCGCTTTGAGGCCTATGGTGGAAAAGGAAATATCTTCACTTATAAACCAGGCAGAAGCATTCTCAGATACCTCTTTATGATGTGTGCATTCTACTCGGAGAGATAAGACTTCCTTTTGATAGAGCAGTTTTGAAACTGTGTTTTGGCAGAATCTGCAAGTGGATATTTGGAGCCCTTTCAGGCCTTCGTTGGAAACGGGAATATCTTCTCATAAAAACTAAACAGAAGCGTTCTGTGAAACTGCTTTGTGAAGTATGAATCCAACTCACAGAGTTGAACACTACCTTTGAAAGAGCAGTTTTGAAACACTCTTTTTGTAGAATCTGCAAGTGTTCGTTTGGAGCGCTTTGAGGCCTATGGTGGAAAAGGAAATATCTTCACATAAAACCTAGACAGAAGCATTCTTTGAAACTTCTTTATGATGTGTGCACTCATCTCACAGAGTTGAACCTTCCTTATCATGGAGCAGTTTGGAAAGAGTCTTTTTGCGGCATCTGCAAGTGGATATTTGGAGCTCTTTCAGGCCTTTGTTAGAAGCGGGAATATCTTCCCATAAAAACTGGACAGAAGCATTCTCACAAACTGCTTTGTGATGTGTGTGTTCAACTCACAGAGTTGAACCTTTCCTTTGCTAGAACACTTATGAAACACTCTTTTTGTAGAATCTGCAAGTGTTCATTTGGAGCGCATTGAGGCCTATGGTGGAAAAAGAAATATCTTCATATATAAACAAGGGAGAAGCATTCTCAGAAACCTCTTTATGATGTGTGTATTCAACTCAGAGAGATAAGCCTTCCTTTCGATAGAGCAGTTTTGAAACTGTGTTTTTGCAGAATCTGCAAGTGGATATTTGGAGCCCTTTCAGGCCTTCGTTGGAAACGGGAATATCTTCCCATAAAAACTGGACAGAAGCATTCTCACAAACTGCTTTGTGATGTGTGTGTTCAACTCACAGAGTTGAACCTTTCCTTTGCTAGAACACTTATGAAACACTCTTTTTGTAGAATCTGCAAGTGTTCATTTGGAGCGCATTGAGGCCTATGGTGGAAAAAGAAATATCTTCATATATAAACAAGGGAGAAGCATTCTCAGAAACCTCTTTATGATGTGTGTATTCAACTCAGAGAGATAAGCCTTCCTTTTGATAGAGCAGTTTTGAAACTGTGTTTTTGCAGAATCTGCAAGTGGATATTTGGAGCCCTTTCAGGCCTTCGTTGGAAACGGGAATATCTTCCCAGAAAAACTAAACAGAAGCGTTCTGTGAAACTGCTTTGTGTAGTATGAATCCAACTCACAGAGTTGGACACTTCCTTTGAAAGAGTTCTTTTGAAACACTCTTTTTGTAGAATCTGCAAGTGTTCATTTGGAGCGCTTTGAGGCCTATTGTGGAAAAGGAAATATCTTCACTTATAAACCAGGCAGAAGCATTCTCAGAAACCTCTTTATGATGTGTGCATTCAACTCGGAGAGATAAGCCTTCCTTTTGATAGAGCAGTTTTGAAACTGTGTTTTGGCAGAATCTGCAAGTGGATATTTGGAGCCCTTTCAGGCCTTCGTTGGAAACGGGAATATCTTCCCAAAAAAACTAAGCAGAAGAGTTCTGTGAAACTGCTTTGAGTAGTATGAATCCAACTCACAGAGTTGAACACTTCCTTTGAAAGAGCTGTTTTGAAACACTCTTTTTGTAGAATCTGCAAGTGTTCATTTGGAGCGCTTTGAGGCCTATGGTGGAAAAGGAAATATCTTCACTTATAAACCAGGCAGAAGCATTCTCAGAAACCTCTTTATGATGTGTGCATTCAACTCGGAGAGATAAGCCTTCCTTTTGATAGAGCAGTTTTGAAACTGTGTTTTGGCAGAATCTGCAAGTGGATATTTGGAGCCCTTTCAGGCCTTCGTTGGAAACGGGAATATCTTCCCATAAAAACTAAACAGAAGCGTTCTGTGAAACTGCTTTGTGAAGTATGAATCCAACTCACAGAGTTGAACACTTCCTTTTAAAGAGCAGTTTTGAAACACTCTTTTTGTAGAATCTGCAAGTGTTCGTTTGGAGCGCTTTGAGGCCTATGGTGGAAAAGGAAATATCTTCACATAAAACCTAGACAGAAGCATTCTTTGAAACTTCTTTATGATGTGTGCACTCATCTCACAGAGTTGAACCTTCCTTATCATGGAGCAGTTTGGAAAGAGTCTTTTTGCGGCATCTGCAAGTGGATATTTGGAGCTCTTTCAGGCCTTTGTTAGAAGCGGGAATATCTTCCCATAAAAACTGGACAGAAGCATTCTCACAAACTGCTTTGTGATGTGTGTGTTCAACTCACAGAGTTGAACCTTTCCTTTGCTAGAACACCTATGAAACACTCTTTTTGTAGAATCTGCAAGTGTTCATTTGGAGCGCATTGAGGCCTATGGTGGAAAAAGAAATATCTTCATATATAAACAAGGGAGAAGCATTCTCAGAAACCTCTTTATGATGTGTGCATTCAACTCGGAGAGATAAGCCTTCCTTTTGATAGAGCAGTTTTGAAACTGTGTTTTTGCAGAATCTGCAAGTGGATATTTGGAGCCCTTTCAGGCCTTCGTTGGAAAAGGGAATATCTTCCCATAAAAACTAAACAGAAGAGTTCTGTGAAACTGCTTTGTGTAGTATGAATCCAACTCACAGAGTTGGACACTTCCTTTGAAAGAGCTGTTTTGAAACACTCTTTTTGTAGAATCTGCAAGTGTTCATTTGGAGCGCTTTGAGGCCTATGGTGGAAAAGGAAATATCTTCACTTACAAACCAGGCAGAAGCATTCTCAGAAACCTCTTTATGATGTGTGCATTCGACTCGGAGAGATAAGCCTTCCTTTTGTTAGAGCAGTTTTGCAACTGTGTTTTTGCAGAATCTGCAAGTGTATATTTGGAGCCCTTTCAGGCCTTCGTTGGAAACGGGAATATCTTCCCATAAAAATTAAACAGAAGCGTTCTGTGAAACTGCTTTGTGAAGTATGAATCCAACTCACAGAGTTGAACACTTCTTTTGAAAGAGCAGTTTTGAAACACTCTTTTTGTAGAATCTACAAGTGTTCACTTGGAGCGCTTTGAGGCATATGGTGGAAAAGGAAATATCTTCACATAAAACCTAGACGGAAGCATTCTTTGAAACTTCTTTATGATGTGTGCATTCAACTCACAGAGTTGAAAATTCTTTTTCATGGAGCAATTTGGAAAGAGTCTTTTTGCAGCATCTGCAAGTGGATATTTGGAGCTCTTTCAGGCCTTTGTTAGAAGCGGGAATATCTTCCCATAAAAACTGGACAGAAGCATTCTCACAAACTGCTTTGTGATGTGTGTGTTCAACTCACAGAGGTGAACCTTTCCTTTGCTAGAGCAGTTATGAAACACTCTTTTTGTAGAATCTGCAAGTGTTCATTTGGAGCGATTTGAGGCCTATGGTGGAAAAAGAAATATCTTCATATATAAACAAGGCAGAAGCATTCTCAGAAACCCCTTTATGAGGTGTGCATTCAACTCAGAGAGATAAGCCTTCCTTTTGATAGAGCAGTTTTGAAACTGTGTTTTGGCAGAATCTGCAAGTGGATATTTGGAGCCCTTTCAGGCCTTCGTTGGAAACGGGAATATCTTCCCAAAAAAACGAAACAGAAGCGTTCTGTGAAACTGCTTTGTGTAGTATGAATGCAACTCACAGAGTTGGACACTTCCTTTGAAAGAGCTGTTTTGAAACACCCTTTTTGTAGAATCTGCAAGTGTTCATTTGGAGCGCTTTGAGGCCTAAGGTGGAAAAGGAAATATCTTCACTTATAAATCAGGCAGAAGCATTCTCAGAAACTTCTTTATCATGTGTGCATTCAACTCGGAGAGATAAGCCTTCCTTTTGATAGAGCAGTTTTGAAACTGTGTTTTGGCAGAATCTGCAAGTGGATATTTGGAGCCCTTTCAGGCCTTCGTTGGAAACGGGAATATCTTCCCAAAAAAACTAAACAGAAGCGTTCTGTGAAACTGCTTTGTGTAGTATGAATCCAACTCACAGAGTTGAACACTTCCTTTGAAAGAGCTGTTTTGAAACACTCTTTTTGTAGAATCTGCAAGTGTTCATTTGGAGCGCTTTGAGGCCTATGGTGGAAAAGGAAATATCTTCACTTATAAACCAGGCAGAAGCATTCTCAGAAACCTCTTTATGATGTGTGCATTCAACTCGGAGAGATAAGCCTTCCTTTTGATAGAGCAGTTTTGAAACTGTGTTTTGGCAGAATCTGCAAGTGGATATTTGGAGCCCTTTCAGGCCTTCGTTGGAAACGGGAATATCTTCCCATAAAAACTAAACAGAAGCGTTCTGTGAAACTGCTTTGTGAAGTATCAATCCAACTCACAGAGTTGAACACTTCCTTTGAAAGAGCAGTTTTGAAACACTCTTTTTGTAGAATCTGCAAGTGTTCGTTTGGAGCGCTTTGAGGCCTATGGTGGAAAAGGAAATATCTTCACATGAAACCTAGACAGAAGCATTCTTTGAAACTTCTTTATGATGTGTGCATTCATCTCACAGAGTTGAACCTTCCTTATCATGGAGCAGTTTGGAAAGGGTCTTTTTGCGGCATCTGCAAGTGGATATTTGGAGCTCTTTCAGGCCTTTGTTAGAAGCGGGAATATCTTCCCATAAAAACTGGACAGAAGCATTCTCACAAACTGCTTTGTGATGTGTGTGTTCAACTCACAGAGTTGAACGTTTCCTTTGCTAGAACACTTATGAAACACTCTTTTTGTAGAATCTGCAAGTGTTCATTTGGAGCGCATTGAGGCCTATGGTGGAAAAAGAAATATCTTCATATATAAACAAGGGAGAAGCATTCTCAGAAACCTCTTTATGATGTGTGTATTCAACTCAGAGAGATAAGCCTTCCTTTTGATAGAGCAGTTTTGAAACTGTGTTTTTGCAGAATCTGCAAGTGGATATTTGGAGCCCTTTCAGGCCTTCGTTGGAAACGGGAATATCTTACCATAAAAACTGGACAGAAGCATTCTCACAAACTGCTTTGTGATGTGTGTGTGCAACTCACAGAGTTGAACCTTTCCTTTGCTAGAACACTTATGAAACACTCTTTTTGTAGAATCTGCAAGTGTTCATTTGGAGCGCATTGAGGCCTATGGTGGAAAAAGAAATATCTTCATATATAAACAAGAGAGAAGCATTCTCAGAAACCTCTTTATGATGTGTGTATTCAACTCAGAGAGATAAGCCTTCCTTTTGATAGAGCAGTTTTGAAACTGTGTTTTTGCAGAATCTGCAAGTGGATATTTGGAGCCCTTTCAGGCCTTCGTTGGAAACGGGAATATCTTCCCAAAAAAACTAAACAGAAGCGTTCTGTGAAACTGCTTTGTGAAGTATGAATCCAACTCACAGAGTTGAACACTTCTTTTGAAAGAGCAGTTTTGAAACACTCTTTTTGTAGAATCTACAAGTGTTCATTTGGAGCGCTTTGAGGCATATGGTGGAAAAAGAAATATCGTCACATAAAACCTAGACAGAAGCATTCTTTGAAACTTCTTTATGATGTGTGCATTCAACTCACAGAGTTGAACTTTCCTTTTCATGGAGCAGTTTGGAAAGAGTCTTTTTGCAGCATCTGCAAGTGGATATTTGGAGCTCTTTCAGGCCTTTGTTAGAAGCGGGAATATCTTCCCATAAAAACTGGACAGAAGCATTCTCACAAACTGCTTTGTGATGTGTGTGTTCAACTCACAGAGGTGAACCTTTCCTTTGCTAGAGCAGTTATGAAACACTCTTTTTGTAGAATCTGCAAGTGTTCATTTGGAGCGATTTGAGGCCTATGGTGGAAAAAGAAATATCTTCATATATAAACAAGGCAGAAGCATTCTCAGAAACCTCTTTATGACGTGTGCATTCAACTCAGAGAGATAAGCCTTCCTTTTGATAGAGCAGTTTTGAAACTGTGTTTTTGCAGAATCTGCAAGTGGATACTTGGAGCCCTTTCAGGCCTTCGTTGGAAACGGGAATATCTTCCCAAAAAAACTAAACAGAAGCGTTCTGTGAAACTGCTTTGTGTAGTATGAATGCAACTCACAGAGTTGGACACTTCCTTTGAAAGAGCTGTTTTGAAACACTCTTTTTGTAGAATCTCCAAGTGTTCATTTGGAGCGCTTTGAGGCCTAAGGTGGAAAAGGAAATATCTTCACTTATAAATCAGGCAGAAGCATTCTCAGAAACCTCTTTATGATGTGTGCATTCAACTCAGAGAGATAAGCCTTCCTTTTGATAGAGCAGTTTTGAAACTGTGTTTTTGCAGAATCTGCAAGTGGATATTTGGAGCCCTTTCAGGCCTTCGTTGGAAACGGGAATATCTTCCCAAAAAAACTAAACAGAAGCGTTCTATGAAACTGCTTTGTGTAGTATGAATGCAACTCACAGAGTTGGACACTTCCTTTGAAAGAGCTGTTTTGAAACACTCTTTTTGTAGAATCTGCAAGTGTTCATTTGGAGCGCTTTGAGGCCTAAGGTGGAAAAGGAAATATCTTCACTTATAAATCAGGCAGAAGCATTCTCAGAAACCTCTTTATGATGTGTGCATTCAACTCGGAGAGATAAGCCTTCCTTTTGATAGAGCAGTTTTGAAACTGTGTTTTGGCAGAATCTGCAAGTGGATATTTGGAGCCCTTTCAGGCCTTCGTTGGAAACGGGAATATCTTCTCAAAAAAACTAAACAGAAGCGTTCTGTGAAACTGCTTTGTGTAGTATGAATCCAACTCACAGAGTTGAACACTTCCTTTGAAAGAGCTGTTTTGAAACTCTCTTTTTGTAGAATCTGCAAGTGTTCATTTGGAGCGCTTTGAGGCCTATGGTGGAAAAGGAAATATCTTCACTTATAAACCAGGCAGAAGCATTCTCAGATACCTCTTTATGATGTGTGCATTCTACTCGGAGAGATAAGACTTCCTTTTGATAGAGCAGTTTTGAAACTGTGTTTTGGCAGAATCTGCAAGTGGATATTTGGAGCCCTTTCAGGCCTTCGTTGGAAACGGGAATACCGTCTCATAAAAACTAAACAGAAGCGTTCTGTGAAACTGCTTTGTGAAGTATGAATCCAACTCACAGAGTTGAACACTACCTTTGAAAGAGCAGTTTTGAAACACTCTTTTTGTAGAATCTGCAAGTGTTCGTTTGGAGCGCTTTGAGGCCTATGGTGGAAAAGGAAATATCTTCACATAAAACCTAGACAGAAGCATTCTTTGAAACTTCTTTATGATGTGTGCACTCATCTCACAGAGTTGAACCTTCCTTATCATGGAGCAGTTTGGAAAGAGTCTTTTTGCGGCATCTGCAAGTGGATATTTGGAGCTCTTTCAGGCCTTTGTTAGAAGCGGGAATATCTTCCCATAAAAACTGGACAGAAGCATTCTCACAAACTGCTTTGTGATGTGTGTGTTCAACTCACAGAGTTGAACCTTTCCTTTGCTAGAACACTTATGAAACACTCTTTTTGTAGAATCTGCAAGTGTTCATTTGGAGCGCATTGAGGCCTATGGTGGAAAAAGAAATATCTTCATATATAAACAAGGGAGAAGCATTCTCAGAAACCTCTTTATGATGTGTGTATTCAACTCAGAGAGATAAGCCTTCCTTTCGATAGAGCAGTTTTGAAACTGTGTTTTTGCAGAATCTGCAAGTGGATATTTGGAGCCCTTTCAGGCCTTCGTTGGAAACGGGAATATCTTCCCATAAAAATTAAACAGAAGCGTTCTGTGAAACTGCTTTGTGAAGTATGAATCCAACTCACAGAGTTGAACACTTCTTTTGAAAGAGCAGTTTTGAAACACTCTTTTTGTAGAATCTACAAGTGTTCACTTGGAGCGCTTTGAGGCATATGGTGGAAAAGGAAATATCTTCACATAAAACCTAGACGGAAGCATTCTTTGAAACTTCTTTATGATGTGTGCATTCAACTCACAGAGTTGAAAATTCTTTTTCATGGAGCAATTTGGAAAGAGTCTTTTTGCAGCATCTGCAAGTGGATATTTGGAGCTCTTTCAGGCCTTTGTTAGAAGCGGGAATATCTTCCCATAAAAACTGGACAGAAGCATTCTCACAAACTGCTTTGTGATGTGTGTGTTCAACTCACAGAGGTGAACCTTTCCTTTGCTAGAGCAGTTATGAAACACTCTTTTTGTAGAATCTGCAAGTGTTCATTTGGAGCGATTTGAGGCCTATGGTGGAAAAAGAAATATCTTCATATATAAACAAGGCAGAAGCATTCTCAGAAACCCCTTTATGAGGTGTGCATTCAACTCAGAGAGATAAGCCTTCCTTTTGATAGAGCAGTTTTGAAACTGTGTTTTGGCAGAATCTGCAAGTGGATATTTGGAGCCCTTTCAGGCCTTCGTTGGAAACGGGAATATCTTCCCAAAAAAACGAAACAGAAGCGTTCTGTGAAACTGCTTTGTGTAGTATGAATGCAACTCACAGAGTTGGACACTTCCTTTGAAAGAGCTGTTTTGAAACACCCTTTTTGTAGAATCTGCAAGTGTTCATTTGGAGCGCTTTGAGGCCTAAGGTGGAAAAGGAAATATCTTCACTTATAAATCAGGCAGAAGCATTCTCAGAAACTTCTTTATCATGTGTGCATTCAACTCGGAGAGATAAGCCTTCCTTTTGATAGAGCAGTTTTGAAACTGTGTTTTGGCAGAATCTGCAAGTGGATATTTGGAGCCCTTTCAGGCCTTCGTTGGAAACGGGAATATCTTCCCAAAAAAACTAAACAGAAGCGTTCTGTGAAACTGCTTTGTGTAGTATGAATCCAACTCACAGAGTTGAACACTTCCTTTGAAAGAGCTGTTTTGAAACACTCTTTTTGTAGAATCTGCAAGTGTTCATTTGGAGCGCTTTGAGGCCTATGGTGGAAAAGGAAATATCTTCACTTATAAACCAGGCAGAAGCATTCTCAGAAACCTCTTTATGATGTGTGCATTCAACTCGGAGAGATAAGCCTTCCTTTTGATAGAGCAGTTTTGAAACTGTGTTTTGGCAGAATCTGCAAGTGGATATTTGGAGCCCTTTCAGGCCTTCGTTGGAAACGGGAATATCTTCCCATAAAAACTAAACAGAAGCGTTCTGTGAAACTGCTTTGTGAAGTATCAATCCAACTCACAGAGTTGAACACTTCCTTTGAAAGAGCAGTTTTGAAACACTCTTTTTGTAGAATCTGCAAGTGTTCGTTTGGAGCGCTTTGAGGCCTATGGTGGAAAAGGAAATATCTTCACATGAAACCTAGACAGAAGCATTCTTTGAAACTTCTTTATGATGTGTGCATTCATCTCACAGAGTTGAACCTTCCTTATCATGGAGCAGTTTGGAAAGGGTCTTTTTGCGGCATCTGCAAGTGGATATTTGGAGCTCTTTCAGGCCTTTGTTAGAAGCGGGAATATCTTCCCATAAAAACTGGACAGAAGCATTCTCACAAACTGCTTTGTGATGTGTGTGTTCAACTCACAGAGTTGAACGTTTCCTTTGCTAGAACACTTATGAAACACTCTTTTTGTAGAATCTGCAAGTGTTCATTTGGAGCGCATTGAGGCCTATGGTGGAAAAAGAAATATCTTCATATATAAACAAGGGAGAAGCATTCTCAGAAACCTCTTTATGATGTGTGTATTCAACTCAGAGAGATAAGCCTTCCTTTTGATAGAGCAGTTTTGAAACTGTGTTTTTGCAGAATCTGCAAGTGGATATTTGGAGCCCTTTCAGGCCTTCGTTGGAAACGGGAATATCTTACCATAAAAACTGGACAGAAGCATTCTCACAAACTGCTTTGTGATGTGTGTGTGCAACTCACAGAGTTGAACCTTTCCTTTGCTAGAACACTTATGAAACACTCTTTTTGTAGAATCTGCAAGTGTTCATTTGGAGCGCATTGAGGCCTATGGTGGAAAAAGAAATATCTTCATATATAAACAAGAGAGAAGCATTCTCAGAAACCTCTTTATGATGTGTGTATTCAACTCAGAGAGATAAGCCTTCCTTTTGATAGAGCAGTTTTGAAACTGTGTTTTTGCAGAATCTGCAAGTGGATATTTGGAGCCCTTTCAGGCCTTCGTTGGAAACGGGAATATCTTCCCAAAAAAACTAAACAGAAGCGTTCTGTGAAACTGCTTTGTGAAGTATGAATCCAACTCACAGAGTTGAACACTTCTTTTGAAAGAGCAGTTTTGAAACACTCTTTTTGTAGAATCTACAAGTGTTCATTTGGAGCGCTTTGAGGCATATGGTGGAAAAAGAAATATCGTCACATAAAACCTAGACAGAAGCATTCTTTGAAACTTCTTTATGATGTGTGCATTCAACTCACAGAGTTGAACTTTCCTTTTCATGGAGCAGTTTGGAAAGAGTCTTTTTGCAGCATCTGCAAGTGGATATTTGGAGCTCTTTCAGGCCTTTGTTAGAAGCGGGAATATCTTCCCATAAAAACTGGACAGAAGCATTCTCACAAACTGCTTTGTGATGTGTGTGTTCAACTCACAGAGGTGAACCTTTCCTTTGCTAGAGCAGTTATGAAACACTCTTTTTGTAGAATCTGCAAGTGTTCATTTGGAGCGATTTGAGGCCTATGGTGGAAAAAGAAATATCTTCATATATAAACAAGGCAGAAGCATTCTCAGAAACCTCTTTATGACGTGTGCATTCAACTCAGAGAGATAAGCCTTCCTTTTGATAGAGCAGTTTTGAAACTGTGTTTTTGCAGAATCTGCAAGTGGATACTTGGAGCCCTTTCAGGCCTTCGTTGGAAACGGGAATATCTTCCCAAAAAAACTAAACAGAAGCGTTCTGTGAAACTGCTTTGTGTAGTATGAATGCAACTCACAGAGTTGGACACTTCCTTTGAAAGAGCTGTTTTGAAACACTCTTTTTGTAGAATCTCCAAGTGTTCATTTGGAGCGCTTTGAGGCCTAAGGTGGAAAAGGAAATATCTTCACTTATAAATCAGGCAGAAGCATTCTCAGAAACCTCTTTATGATGTGTGCATTCAACTCAGAGAGATAAGCCTTCCTTTTGATAGAGCAGTTTTGAAACTGTGTTTTTGCAGAATCTGCAAGTGGATATTTGGAGCCCTTTCAGGCCTTCGTTGGAAACGGGAATATCTTCCCAAAAAAACTAAACAGAAGCGTTCTATGAAACTGCTTTGTGTAGTATGAATGCAACTCACAGAGTTGGACACTTCCTTTGAAAGAGCTGTTTTGAAACACTCTTTTTGTAGAATCTGCAAGTGTTCATTTGGAGCGCTTTGAGGCCTAAGGTGGAAAAGGAAATATCTTCACTTATAAATCAGGCAGAAGCATTCTCAGAAACCTCTTTATGATGTGTGCATTCAACTCGGAGAGATAAGCCTTCCTTTTGATAGAGCAGTTTTGAAACTGTGTTTTGGCAGAATCTGCAAGTGGATATTTGGAGCCCTTTCAGGCCTTCGTTGGAAACGGGAATATCTTCTCAAAAAAACTAAACAGAAGCGTTCTGTGAAACTGCTTTGTGTAGTATGAATCCAACTCACAGAGTTGAACACTTCCTTTGAAAGAGCTGTTTTGAAACTCTCTTTTTGTAGAATCTGCAAGTGTTCATTTGGAGCGCTTTGAGGCCTATGGTGGAAAAGGAAATATCTTCACTTATAAACCAGGCAGAAGCATTCTCAGATACCTCTTTATGATGTGTGCATTCTACTCGGAGAGATAAGACTTCCTTTTGATAGAGCAGTTTTGAAACTGTGTTTTGGCAGAATCTGCAAGTGGATATTTGGAGCCCTTTCAGGCCTTCGTTGGAAACGGGAATACCTTCTCATAAAAACTAAACAGAAGCGTTCTGTGAAACTGCTTTGTGAAGTATGAATCCAACTCACAGAGTTGAACACTACCTTTGAAAGAGCAGTTTTGAAACACTCTTTTTGTAGAATCTGCAAGTGTTCGTTTGGAGCGCTTTGAGGCCTATGGTGGAAAAGGAAATATCTTCACATAAAACCTAGACAGAAGCATTCTTTGAAACTTCTTTATGATGTGTGCACTCATCTCACAGAGTTGAACCTTCCTTATCATGGAGCAGTTTGGAAAGAGTCTTTTTGCGGCATCTGCAAGTGGATATTTGGAGCTCTTTCAGGCCTTTGTTAGAAGCGGGAATATCTTCCCATAAAAACTGGACAGAAGCATTCTCACAAACTGCTTTGTGATGTGTGTGTTCAACTCACAGAGTTGAACCTTTCCTTTGCTAGAACACTTATGAAACACTCTTTTTGTAGAATCTGCAAGTGTTCATTTGGAGCGCATTGAGGCCTATGGTGGAAAAAGAAATATCTTCATATATAAACAAGGGAGAAGCATTCTCAGAAACCTCTTTATGATGTGTGTATTCAACTCAGAGAGATAAGCCTTCCTTTCGATAGAGCAGTTTTGAAACTGTGTTTTTGCAGAATCTGCAAGTGGATATTTGGAGCCCTTTCAGGCCTTCGTTGGAAACGGGAATATCTTCCCATAAAAACTGGACAGAAGCATTCTCACAAACTGCTTTGTGATGTGTGTGTTCAACTCACAGAGTTGAACCTTTCCTTTGCTAGAACACTTATGAAACACTCTTTTTGTAGAATCTGCAAGTGTTCATTTGGAGCGCATTGAGGCCTATGGTGGAAAAAGAAATATCTTCATATATAAACAAGGGAGAAGCATTCTCAGAAACCTCTTTATGATGTGTGTATTCAACTCAGAGAGATAAGCCTTCCTTTTGATAGAGCAGTTTTGAAACTGTGTTTTTGCAGAATCTGCAAGTGGATATTTGGAGCCCTTTCAGGCCTTCGTTGGAAACGGGAATATCTTCCCAGAAAAACTAAACAGAAGCGTTCTGTGAAACTGCTTTGTGTAGTATGAATCCAACTCACAGAGTTGGACACTTCCTTTGAAAGAGTTCTTTTGAAACACTCTTTTTGTAGAATCTGCAAGTGTTCATTTGGAGCGCTTTGAGGCCTATTGTGGAAAAGGAAATATCTTCACTTATAAACCAGGCAGAAGCATTCTCAGAAACCTCTTTATGATGTGTGCATTCAACTCGGAGAGATAAGCCTTCCTTTTGATAGAGCAGTTTTGAAACTGTGTTTTGGCAGAATCTGCAAGTGGATATTTGGAGCCCTTTCAGGCCTTCGTTGGAAACGGGAATATCTTCCCAAAAAAACTAAGCAGAAGAGTTCTGTGAAACTGCTTTGAGTAGTATGAATCCAACTCACAGAGTTGAACACTTCCTTTGAAAGAGCTGTTTTGAAACACTCTTTTTGTAGAATCTGCAAGTGTTCATTTGGAGCGCTTTGAGGCCTATGGTGGAAAAGGAAATATCTTCACTTATAAACCAGGCAGAAGCATTCTCAGAAACCTCTTTATGATGTGTGCATTCAACTCGGAGAGATAAGCCTTCCTTTTGATAGAGCAGTTTTGAAACTGTGTTTTGGCAGAATCTGCAAGTGGATATTTGGAGCCCTTTCAGGCCTTCGTTGGAAACGGGAATATCTTCCCAAAAAAACTAAACAGAAGCGTTCTGTGAAACTGCTTTGTGTAGTATGAATCCAACTCACAGAGTTGAACACTTCCTTTGAAAGAGCAGTTTTGAAACACTCTTTTTGTAGAATCTGCAAGTGTTCATTTGGAGCGCTTTGAGGCCTATGGTGGAAAAGGAAATATCTTCACTTATAAACCAGGCAGAAGCATTCTCAGAAACCTCTTTATGATGTGTGCATTCAACTCGGAGAGATAAGCCTTCCTTTTGATAGAGCAGTTTTGAAACTGTGTTTTGGCAGAATCTGCAAGTGGATATTTGGAGCCCTTTCAGGCCTTCGTTGGAAACGGGAATATCTTCCCATAAAAACTAAACAGAAGCGTTCTGTGAAACTGCTTTGTGAAGTATCAATCCAACTCACAGAGTTGAACACTTCCTTTGAAAGAGCAGTTTTGAAACACTCTTTTTGTAGAATCTGCAAGTGTTCGTTTGGAGCGCTTTGAGGCCTATGGTGGAAAAGGAAATATCTTCACATGAAACCTAGACAGAAGCATTCTTTGAAACTTCTTTATGATGTGTGCATTCATCTCACAGAGTTGAACCTTCCTTATCATGGAGCAGTTTGGAAAGGGTCTTTTTGCGGCATCTGCAAGTGGATATTTGGAGCTCTTTCAGGCCTTTGTTAGAAGCGGGAATATCTTCCCATAAAAACTGGACAGAAGCATTCTCACAAACTGCTTTGTGATGTGTGTGTTCAACTCACAGAGTTGAACGTTTCCTTTGCTAGAACACTTATGAAACACTCTTTTTGTAGAATCTGCAAGTGTTCATTTGGAGCGCATTGAGGCCTATGGTGGAAAAAGAAATATCTTCATATATAAACAAGGGAGAAGCATTCTCAGAAACCTCTTTATGATGTGTGTATTCAACTCAGAGAGATAAGCCTTCCTTTCGATAGAGCAGTTTTGAAACTGTGTTTTTGCAGAATCTGCAAGTGGATATTTGGAGCCCTTTCAGGCCTTCGTTGGAAACGGGAATATCTTCCCATAAAAACTGGACAGAAGCATTCTCACAAACTGCTTTGTGATGTGTGTGTTCAACTCACAGAGTTGAACCTTTCCTTTGCTAGAACACTTATGAAACACTCTTTTTGTAGAATCTGCAAGTGTTCATTTGGAGCGCATTGAGGCCTATGGTGGAAAAAGAAATATCTTCATATATAAACAAGGGAGAAGCATTCTCAGAAACCTCTTTATGATGTGTGTATTCAACTCAGAGAGATAAGCCTTCCTTTTGATAGAGCAGTTTTGAAACTGTGTTTTTGCAGAATCTGCAAGTGGATATTTGGAGCCCTTTCAGGCCTTCGTTGGAAACGGGAATATCTTCCCAAAAAAACTAAACAGAAGAGTTCTGTGAAACTGCTTTGAGTAGTATGAATCCAACTCACAGAGTTGAACACTTCCTTTGAAAGAGCTGTTTTGAAACACTCTTTTTGTAGAATCTGCAAGTGTTCATTTGGAGCGCTTTGAGGCCTATGGTGGAAAAGGAAATATCTTCACTTATAAACCAGGCAGAAGCATTCTCAGAAACCTCTTTATGATGTGTGCATTCAACTCGGAGAGATAAGCCTTCCTTTTGATAGAGCAGTTTTGAAACTGTGTTTTGGCAGAATCTGCAAGTGGATATTTGGAGCCCTTTCAGGCCTTCGTTGGAAACGGGAATATCTTCCCAAAAAAACTAAACAGAAGCGTTCTGTGAAACTGCTTTGTGTAGTATGAATCCAACTCACAGAGTTGAACACTTCCTTTGAAAGAGCTGTTTTGAAACACTCTTTTTGTAGAATCTGCAAGTGTTCATTTGGAGCGCTTTGAGGCCTATGGTGGAAAAGGAAATATCTTCACTTATAAACCAGGCAGAAGCATTCTCAGAAACCTCTTTATGATGTGTGCATTCAACTCGGAGAGATAAGCCTTCCTTTTGATAGAGCAGTTTTGAAACTGTGTTTTGGCAGAATCTGCAAGTGGATATTTGGAGCTCTTTCAGGCCTTCGTTGGAAACGGGAATATCTTCCCATAAAAACTAAACAGAAGCGTTCTGTGAAACTGCTTTGTGAAGTATCAATCCAACTCACAGAGTTGAACACTTCCTTTGAAAGAGCAGTTTTGAAACACTCTTTTTGTAGAATCTGCAAGTGTTCGTTTGGAGCGCTTTGAGGCCTATGGTGGAAAAGGAAATATCTTCACATGAAACCTAGACAGAAGCATTCTTTGAAACTTCTTTATGATGTGTGCATTCATCTCACAGAGTTGAACCTTCCTTATCATGGAGCAGTTTGGAAAGGGTCTCTTTGCGGCATCTGCAAGTGGATATTTGGAGCTCTTTCAGGCCTTTGTTAGAAGCGGGAATATCTTCCCATAAAAACTGGACAGAAGCATTCTCACAAACTGCTTTGTGACGTGTGTGTTCAACTCACAGAGTTGAACGTTTCCTTTGCTAGAACACCTATGAAACACTCTTTTTGTAGAATCTGCAAGTGTTAATTTGGAGCGCATTGAGGCCTATGGTGGAAAAAGAAATATCTTCATATATAAACAAGGGAGAAGCATTCTCAGAAACCTCTTTATGATGTGTGTATTCAACTCAGAGAGATAAGCCTTCCTTTTGATAGAGCAGTTTTGAAACTGTGTTTTTGCAGAATCTGCAAGTGGATATTTGGAGCCCTTTCAGGCCTTCGTTGGAAACGGGAATATCTTCCCATAAAAACTGGACAGAAGCATTCTCACAAACTGCTTTGTGATGTGTGTGTTCAACTCACAGAGTTGAACCTTTCCTTTGCTAGAACCCTTATGAAACACTCTTTTTGTAGAATCTGCAAGTGTTCATTTGGAGCGCATTGAGGCCTATGGTGGAAAAAGAAATATCTTCATATATAAACAAGAGAGAAGCATTCTCAGAAACCTATTTATGATGTGTGTATTCAACTCAGAGAGATAAGCCTTCCTTTTGATAGAGCAGTTTTGAAACTGTGTTTTTGCAGAATCTGCAAGTGGATATTTGGAGCCCTTTCAGGCCTTCGTTGGAAACGGGAATATCTTCCCAAAAAAACTAAACAGAAGCGTTCTGTGAAACTGCTTTGTGTAGTATGAATCCAACTCACAGAGTTGGACACTTCCTTTGAAAGAGTTCGTTTGAAACACTCTTTTTGTAGAATCTGCAAGTGTTCATTTGGAGCGCTTTGAGGCCTATTGTGGAAAAGGAAATATCTTCACTTATAAACCAGGCAGAAGCATTCTCAGAAACCTCTTTATGATGTGTGCATTCAACTCGGAGAGATAAGCCTTCCTTTTGATAGAGCAGTTTTGAAACTGTGTTTTTGCAGAATCTGCAAGTGGATATTTGGAGCCCTTTCAGGCCTTCGTTGGAAAAGGGAATATCTTCCCATAAAAACTAAACAGAAGAGTTCTGTGAAACTGCTTTGAGTAGTATGAATCCAACTCACAGAGTTGGACACTTCCTTTGAAAGAGCTGTTTTGAAACACTCTTTTTGTAGAATCTGCAAGTGTTCATTTGGAGCGCTTTGAGGCCTAAGGTGGAAAAGGAAATATCTTCACTTATAAACCAGGCAGAAGCATTCTCAGAAACCTCTTTATGATGTGTGCATTCGACTCGGAGAGATAAGCCTTCCTTTTGTTAGAGCAGTTTTGCAACTGTGTTTTTGCAGAATCTGCAAGTGTATATTTGGAGCCCTTTCAGGCCTTCGTTGGAAACGGGAATATCTTCCCATAAAAATTAAAAAGAAGCGTTCTGTGAAACTGCTTTGTGAAGTATGAATCCAATTCACAGAGTTGAACACTTCTTTTGAAAGAGCAGTTTTGAAACACTCTTTTTGTAGAATCTACAAGTGTTCATTTGGAGCGCTTTGAGGCATATGGTGGAAAAAGAAATATCGTCACATAAAACCTAGACAGAAGCATTCTTTGAAACTTCTTTATGATGTGTGCATTCAACTCACAGAGTTGAACTTTCCTTTTCATGGAGCAGTTTGGAAAGAGTCTTTTTGCAGCATCTGCAAGTGGATATTTGGAGCTCTTTCAGGCCTTTGTTAGAAGCGGGAATATCTTCCCATAAAAACTGGACAGAAGCATTCTCACAAACTGCTTTGTGATGTGTGTGTTCAACTCACAGAGGTGAACCTTTCCTTTGCTAGAGCAGTTATGAAACACTCTTTTTGTAGAATCTGCAAGTGTTCATTTGGAGCGATTTGAGGCCTATGGTGGAAAAAGAAATATCTTCATATATAAACAAGGCAGAAGCATTCTCAGAAACCTCTTTATGACGTGTGCATTCAACTCAGAGAGATAAGCCTTCCTTTTGATAGAGCAGTTTTGAAACTGTGTTTTTGCAGAATCTGCAAGTGGATACTTGGAGCCCTTTCAGGCCTTCGTTGGAAACGGGAATATCTTCCCAAAAAAACTAAACAGAAGCGTTCTGTGGAACTGCTTTGTGTAGTATGAATGCAACTCACAGAGTTGGACACTTCCTTTGAAAGAGCTGTTTTGAAACACTCTTTTTGTAGAATCTCCAAGTGTTCATTTGGAGCGCTTTGAGGCCTAAGGTGGAAAAGGAAATATCTTCACTTATAAATCAGGCAGAAGCATTCTCAGAAACCTCTTTATGATGTGTGCATTCAACTCAGAGAGATAAGCCTTCCTTTTGATAGAGCAGTTTTGAAACTGTGTTTTTGCAGAATCTGCAAGTGGATATTTGGAGCCCTTTCAGGCCTTCGTTGGAAACGGGAATATCTTCCCAAAAAAACTAAACAGAAGCGTTCTGTGAAACTGCTTTGTGTAGTATGAATGCAACTCACAGAGTTGGACACTTCCTTTGAAAGAGCTGTTTTGAAACACTCTTTTTGTAGAATCTGCAAGTGTTCATTTGGAGCGCTTTGAGGCCTAAGGTGGAAAAGGAAATATCTTCACTTATAAATCAGGCAGAAGCATTCTCAGAAACCTCTTTATGATGTGTGCATTCAACTCGGAGAGATAAGCCTTCCTTTTGATAGAGCAGTTTTGAAACTGTGTTTTGGCAGAATCTGCAAGTGGATATTTGGAGCCCTTTCAGGCCTTCGTTGGAAACGGGAATATCTTCCCAAAAAAACTAAACAGAAGCGTTCTGTGAAACTGCTTTGTGTAGTATGAATCCAACTCACAGAGTTGAACACTTCCTTTGAAAGAGCTGTTTTGAAACTCTCTTTTTGTAGAATCTGCAAGTGTTCATTTGGAGCGCTTTGAGGCCTATGGTGGAAAAGGAAATATCTTCACTTATAAACCAGGCAGAAGCATTCTCAGATACCTCTTTATGATGTGTGCATTCTACTCGGAGAGATAAGACTTCCTTTTGATAGAGCAGTTTTGAAACTGTGTTTTGGCAGAATCTGCAAGTGGATATTTGGAGCCCTTTCAGGCCTTCGTTGGAAACGGGAATATCTTCTCATAAAAACTAAACAGAAGCGTTCTGTGAAACTGCTTTGTGAAGTATGAATCCAACTCACAGAGTTGAACACTACCTTTGAAAGAGCAGTTTTGAAACACTCTTTTTGTAGAATCTGCAAGTGTTCGTTTGGAGCGCTTTGAGGCCTATGGTGGAAAAGGAAATATCTTCACATAAAACCTAGACAGAAGCATTCTTTGAAACTTCTTTATGATGTGTGCACTCATCTCACAGAGTTGAACCTTCCTTATCATGGAGCAGTTTGGAAAGAGTCTTTTTGCGGCATCTGCAAGTGGATATTTGGAGCTCTTTCAGGCCTTTGTTAGAAGCGGGAATATCTTCCCATAAAAACTGGACAGAAGCATTCTCACAAACTGCTTTGTGATGTGTGTGTTCAACTCACAGAGTTGAACGTTTCCTTTGCTAGAACACTTATGAAACACTCTTTTTGTAGAATCTGCAAGTGTTCATTTGGAGCGCATTGAGGCCTATGGTGGAAAAAGAAATATCTTCATATATAAACAAGGGAGAAGCATTCTCAGAAACCTCTTTATGATGTGTGTATTCAACTCAGAGAGATAAGCCTTCCTTTTGATAGAGCAGTTTTGAAACTGTGTTTTTGCAGAATCTGCAAGTGGATATTTGGAGCCCTTTCAGGCCTTCGTTGGAAACGGGAATATCTTCCCATAAAAACTGGACAGAAGCATTCTCACAAACTGCTTTGTGATGTGTGTGTTCAACTCACAGAGTTGAACCTTTCCTTTGCTAGAACACTTATGAAACACTCTTTTTGTAGAATCTGCAATTGTTCATTTGGAGCGCATTGAGGCCTATGGTGGAAAAAGAAATATCTTCATATATAAACAACGGAGAAGCATTCTCAGAAACCTCTTTATGATGTGTGTATTCAACTCAGAGAGATAAGCCTTCCTTTTGATAGAGCAGTTTTGAAATTGTGTTTTGGCAGAATCTGCAAGTGGATATTTGGAGCCCTTTCAGGCCTTCGTTGGAAACGGGAATATCTTCCCAAAAAAACTAAACAGAAGAGTTCTGTGAAACTGCTTTGAGTAGTATGAATCCAACTCACAGAGTTGAACACTTCCTTTGAAAGAGCTGTTTTGAAACACTCTTTTTGTAGAATCTGCAAGTGTTCATTTGGAGCGCTTTGAGGCCTATGGTGGAAAAGGAAATATCTTCACTTATAAACCAGGCAGAAGCATTCTCAGAAACCTCTTTATGATGTGTGCATTCAACTCGGAGAGATAAGCCTTCCTTTTGATAGAGCAGTTTTGAAACTGTGTTTTGGCAGAATCTGCAAGTGGATATTTGGAGCCCTTTCAGGCCTTCGTTGGAAACGGGAATATCTTCCCATAAAAACTAAACAGAAGCGTTCTGTGAAACTGCTTTGTGAAGTATGAATCCAACTCACAGAGTTGAACACTTCCTTTGAAAGAGCAGTTTTGAAACACTCTTTTTGTAGAATCTGCAAGTGTTCGTTTGGAGCGCTTTGAGGCCTATGGTGGAAAAGGAAATATCTTCACATAAAACCTAGACAGAAGCATTCTTTGAAACTTCTTTATGATGTGTGCACTCATCTCACAGAGTTGAACCTTCCTTATCATGGAGCAGTTTGGAAAGAGTCTTTTTGCGGCATCTGCAAGTGGATATTTGGAGCTCTTTCAGGCCTTTGTTAGAAGCGGGAATATCTTCCCATAAAAACTGGACAGAAGCATTCTCACAAACTGCTTTGTGATGTGTGTGTTCAACTCACAGAGTTGAACCTTTCCTTTGCTAGAACACCTATGAAACACTCTTTTTGTAGAATCTGCAAGTGTTCAT
This sequence comes from Pongo abelii, assembly GCF_028885655.2. Classification (NCBI taxonomy): domain Eukaryota; kingdom Metazoa; phylum Chordata; class Mammalia; order Primates; family Hominidae; genus Pongo; species Pongo abelii. The sequence continues at coordinate 48,084,436 of NC_085928.1, forward strand.
TTGGAGCGCATTGAGGCCTATGGTGGAAAAAGAAATATCTTCATATATAAACAAGGGAGAAGCATTCTCAGAAACCTCTTTATGATGTGTGCATTCAACTCGGAGAGATAAGCCTTCCTTTTGATAGAGCAGTTTTGAAACTGTGTTTTTGCAGAATCTGCAAGTGGATATTTGGAGCCCTTTCAGGCCTTCGTTGGAAACGGGAATCTCTTCCCAAAAAAACTAAACAGAAGCGTTCTGTGAAACTGCTTTGTGTAGTATGAATCCAACTCACAGAGTTGGACACTTCCTTTGAAAGAGCTCTTTTGAAACACTCCTTTTGTAGAATCTGCAATTGTTCATTTGGAGCGCTTTGAGGCCTATTGTGGAAAAGGAAATATCTTCACTTATAAACCAGGCAGAAGCATTCTCAGAAACCTCTTTATGATGTGTGCATTCAACTCGGAGAGATAAGCCTTCCTTTTGATAGAGCAGTTTTGAAACTGTGTTTTGGCAGAATCTGCAAGTGGATATTTGGAGCCCTTTCAGGCCTTCGTTGGAAAAGGGAATATCTTCCCATAAAAATTAAACAGAAGAGTTCTGTGAAACTGCTTTGTGTAGTATGAATGCAACTCACAGAGTTGGACACTTCCTTTGAAAGAGCTGTTTTGAAACACTCTTTTTGTAGAATCTGCAAGTGTTCATTTGGAGCGCTTTGAGGCCTATGGTGGAAAAGGAAATATCTTCACTTATAAACCAGGCAGAAGCATTCTCAGAAACCTCTTTATGATGTGTGCATTCAACTCGGAGAGATAAGCCTTCCTTTTGATAGAGCAGCTCTGAAACTGTGTTTTGGCAGAATCTGCAAGTGGATATTTGGAGCCCTTTCAGGCCTTCGTTGGAAACGGGAATATCTTCTCATAAAAACTAAACAGAAGCGTTCTGTGAGACTGCTTTGTGAAGGATAAATCCAACTCACAGAGTTGAACACTTCTTTTGAAAGAGCAGTTTGGAAACACTCTTTTTGTAGAATCTACAAGTGTTCATTTGGAGCGCTTTGAGGCCTATGGTGGAAAAGGAAATATCTTCACATAAAACCTAGACGGAAGCATTCTTTGAAACTTCTTTATGATGTGTGCATTCAACTCACAGAGTTGAAAATTCTTTTTCATGGAGCAATTTGGAAAGAGTCTTTTTGCAGCATCTGCAAGTGGATATTTGGAGCTCTTTCAGGCCTTTGTTAGAAGCGGGAATATCTTCCCATAAAAACTGGACAGAAGCATTCTCACAAACTGCTTTGTGATGTGTGTGTTCAACTCACAGAGGTGAACCTTTCCTTTGCTAGAGCAGTTATGAAACACTCTTTTTGTAGAATCTGCAAGTGTTCATTTGGAGCGATTTGAGGCCTATGGTGGAAAAAGAAATATCTTCATATATAAACAAGGCAGAAGCATTCTCAGAAACCCCTTTATGAGGTGTGCATTCAACTCAGAGAGATAAGCCTTCCTTTTGATAGAGCAGTTTTTAAACTGTGTTTTGGCAGAATCTGCAAGTGGATATTTGGAGCCCTTTCAGGCCTTCGTTGGAAACGGGAATATCTTCCCAAAAAAACGAAACAGAAGCGTTCTGTGAAACTGCTTTGTGTAGTATGAATGCAACTCACAGAGTTGGACACTTCCTTTGAAAGAGCTGTTTTGAAACACTCTTTTTGTAGAATCTGCAAGTGTTCATTTGGAGCGCTTTGAGGCCTAAGGTGGAAAAGGAAATATCTTCACTTATAAATCAGGCAGAAGCATTCTCAGAAACTTCTTTATCATGTGTGCATTCAACTCGGAGAGATAAGCCTTCCTTTTGATAGAGCAGTTTTGAAACTGTGTTTTTGCAGAATCTGCAAGTGGATATTTGGAGCCCTTTCAGGCCTTCGTTGGAAACGGGAATATCTTCCCAAAAAAACTAAACAGAAGCATTCTGTGAAACTGCTTTGTGTAGTATGAATGCAACTCACAGAGTTGGACACTTCCTTTGAAAGAGCTGTTTTGAAACACTCTTTTTGTAGAATCTGCAAGTGTTCATTTGGAGTGCTTTGAGGCCTATGGTGGAAAAGTAAATATCTTCACTTAATAACCAGGCAGAAGCATTCTCAGAAACCTCTTTATGATGTGTGCATTCAACTCGGAGAGATAAGCCTTCCTTTTGATAGAGCAGCTTTGAAACTGTGTTTTGGCAGAATCTGCAAGTGGATATTTGGAGCCCTTTCAGGCCTTCGTTGGAAACGGGAATATCTTCCCATAAAAACTAAACAGAAGAGTTCTGTGAAACTGCTTTGTGAAGGATAAATCCAACTCACAGAGTTGAACACTTCTTTTGAAAGAGCAGTTTGGAAACACTCTTTTTGTAGAATCTACAAGTGTTCATTTGGAGCGCTTTGAGGCCTGTGGTGGAAAAGGAAATATCTTCACATAAAACCTAGACAGAAGCATTCTTTGAAACTTCTTTATGATGTGTGCATTCATCTCACAGAGTTGAACCTTCCTTATCACGGAGCAGTTTGGAAAGAGTCTTTTTGCGGCATCTGCAAGTGGATATTTGGAGCTCTTTCAGGCCTTTGTTAGAAGCGGGAATATCTTCCCATAAAAACTGGACAGAAGCATTCTCACAAACTGCTTTGTGATGTGTGTGTTCAACTCACAGAGTTGAACCTTTCCTTTGCTAGAACACATATGAAACACTCTTTTTGTAGAATCTGCAAGTGTTCATTTGGAGCGCTTTGAGGCCTATGGTGGAAAAGGAAATATCTTCACTTATAAACCAGGCAGAAGCATTCTCAGAAACCTCTTTATGATGAGTGCATTCGACTCGGAGAGATAAGCCTTCCTTTTGTTAGAGCAGTTTTGCAACTGTGTTTTTGCAGAATCTGCAAGTGTATATTTGGAGCCCTTTCAGGCCTTCGTTGGAAACGGGAATATCTTCCCATAAAAATTAAACAGAAGCGATCTGTGAAACTGCTTTGTGAAGTATGAATCCAACTCACAGAGTTGAACACTTCTTTTGAAAGAGCAGTTTTGAAACACTCTTTCTGTAGAATCTACAAGTGTTCATTTGGAGCGCTTTGAGGCATATGGTGGAAAAAGAAATATCGTCACATAAAACCTAGACAGAAGCATTCTTTGAAACTTCTTTATGATGTGTGCATTCAACTCACAGTGTTGAACTTTCCTTTTCATGGAGCAGTTTGGAAAGAGTCTTTTTGCAGCATCTGCAAGTGGATATTTGGAGCTCTTTCAGGCCTTTGTTAGAAGCGGGAATATCTTCCCATAAAAACTGGACAGAAGCATTCTCACAAACTGCTTTGTGATGTGTGTGTTCAACTCACAGAGGTGAACCTTTCCTTTGCTAGAGCAGTTATGAAACACTCTTTTTGTAGAATCTGCAAGTGTTCATTTGGAGCGATTTGAGGCCTATGGTGGAAAAAGAAATATCTTCATATATAAACAAGGCAGAAGCATTCTCAGAAACCTCTTTATGATGTGTGCATTCAACTCAGAGAGATAAGCCTTCCTTTTGATAGAGCAGTTTTGAAACTGTGTTTTTGCAGAATCTGCAAGTGGATATTTGGAGCCCTTTCAGGCCTTCGTTGGAAATGGGAATATCTTCCCAAAAAAACGAAACAGAAGCGTTCTGTGAAACTGCTTTGTGTAGTATGAATGCAACTCACAGAGTTGCACACTTCCTTTGAAAGAGCTGTTTTGAAACACTCTTTTTGTAGAATCTGCAAGTGTTCATTTGGAGCGCTTTGAGGCCTAAGGTGGAAAAGGAAATATCTTCACTTATAAATCAGGCAGAAGCATTCTCAGAAACCTCTTTATCATGTGTGCATTCAACTCGGAGAGATAAGCCTTCCTTTTGATAGAGCAGTTTTGAAACTGTGTTTTGGCAGAATCTGCAAGTGGATATTTGGAGCCCTTTCAGGCCTTCGTTGGAAACGGGAATATCTTCCCAAAAAAACTAAACAGAAGCGTTCTGTGAAACTGCTTTGTGTAGTATGAATCCAACTCACAGAGTTGAACACTTCCTTTGAAAGAGCTGTTTTGAAACACTCTTTTTGTAGAATCTGCAAGTGTTCATTTGGAGCGCTTTGGGGCCTATGGTGGAAAAGGAAATATCTTCACTTATAAACCAGGCAGAAGCATTCTCAGAAACCTCTTTATGATGTGTGCATTCAACTCGGAGAGATAAGCCTTCCTTTTGATAGAGCAGTTTTGAAACTGTGTTTTGGCAGAATCTGCAAGTGGATATTTGGAGCCCTTTCAGGCCTTCGTTGGAAACGGGAATATCTTCCCATAAAAACTAAACAGAAGCGTTCTGTGAAACTGCTTTGTGAAGTATGAATCCAACTCACAGAGTTGAACACTTCCTTTGAAAGAGCAGTTTTGAAACAGTCTTTTTGTAGAATCTGCAAGTGTTCGTTTGGAGCGCTTTGAGGCCTATGGTGGAAAAGGAAATATCTTCACATGAAACCTAGACAGAAGCATTCTTTGAAACTTCTTTATGATGTGTGCATTCATCTCACAGAGTTGAACCTTCCTTATCATGGAGCAGTTTGGAAAGAGTCTTTTTGCGGCATCTGCAAGTGGATATTTGGAGCTCTTTCAGGCCTTTGTTAGAAGCGGGAATATCTTCCCATAAAAACTGGACAGAAGCATTCTCACAAACTGCTTTGTGATGTGTGTGTTCAACTCACAGAGTTGCACCTTTCCTTTGCTAGAACACTTATGAAACACTCTTTTTGTAGAATCTGCAAGTGTTCATTTGGAGCGCTTTGAGGCCTATGGTGGAAAAAGAAATATCTTCATATATAAACAAGGGAGAAGCATTCTCAGAAACCTCTTTATGATGTGTGCATTCAACTCAGAGAGATAAGCCTTCCTTTTGATAGAGCAGTTTTGAAACTGTGTTTTTGCAGAATCTGCAAGTGGATATTTGGAGCCCTTTCAGGCCTTCGTTGGAAACGGGAATCTCTTCCCAAAAAAACTAAACAGAAGCGTTCTGTGAAACTGCTTTGTGTAGTATGAATCCAACTCACAGAGTTGGACACTTCCTTTGAAAGAGCTCTTTTGAAACACTCTTTTTGTAGAATCTGCAATTGTTCATTTGGAGCGCTTTGAGGCCTATTGTGGAAAAGGAAATATCTTCACTTATAAACCAGGCAGAAGCATTCTCAGAAACCTCTTTATGATGTGTGCATTCAACTCGGAGAGATAAGCCTTCCTTTTGATAGAGCAGTTTTGAAACTGTGTTTTGGCAGAATCTGCAAGTGGATATTTGGAGCCATTTCAGGCCTTCGTTGGAAAAGGGAATATCTTCCCATAAAAACTAAACAGAAGAGTTCTGTGAAACTGCTTTGTGTAGTATGAATGCAACTCACAGAGTTGGACACTTCCTTTGAAAGAGCTGTTTTGAAACACTCTTTTTGTAGAATCTGCAAGTGTTCATTTGGAGCGCTTTGAGGCCTATGGTGGAAAAGGAAATATCTTCACTTATAAACCAGGCAGAAGCATTCTCAGAAACCTCTTTATGATGTGTGCATTCAACTCGGAGAGATAAGCCTTCCTTTTGATAGAGCAGCTCTGAAACTGTGTTTTGGCAGAATCTGCAAGTGGATATTTGGAGCCCTTTCAGGCCTTCGTTGGAAACGGGAATATCTTCTCATAAAAACTAAACAGAAGCGTTCTGTGAGACTGCTTTGTGAAGGATAAATCCAACTCACAGAGTTGAACACTTCTTTTGAAAGAGCAGTTTGGAAACACTCTTTTTGTAGAATCTACAAGTGTTCATTTGGAGCGCTTTGAGGCCTATGGTGGAAAAGGAAATATCTTCACATAAAACCTAGACAGAAGCATTCTTTGAAACTTCTTTATGATGTGTGCATTCACCTCACAGAGTTGAACCTTCTTTTTCATGGAGCAATTTGGAAAGAGTCTTTTTGCAGCATCTGCAAGTGGATATTTGGAGCTCTTTCAGGCCTTTGTTAGAAGCGGGAATATCTTCCCATAAAAACTGGACAGAAGCATTCTCACAAACTGCTTTGTGATGTGTGTGTTCAACTCACAGAGGTGAACCTTTCCTTTGCTAGAGCAGTTATGAAACACTCTTTTTGTAGAATCTGCAAGTGTTCATTTGGAGCGATTTGAGGCCTATGGTGGAAAAAGGAATATCTTCATATATAAACAAGGCAGAAGCATTCTCAGAAACCTCTTTATGATGTGTGCATTCAACTCAGAGAGATAAGCCTTCCTTTTGATAGAGCAGTTTTTAAACTGTGTTTTTGCAGAATCTGCAAGTGGATATTTGGAGCCCTTTCAGGCCTTCGTTGGAAACGGGAATATCTTCCCAAAAAAACGAAACAGAAGCGTTCTGTGAAACTGCTTTGTGTAGTATGAATGCAACTCACAGAGTTGGACACTTCCTTTGAAAGAGCTGTTTTGAAACACTCTTTTTGTAGAATCTGCAAGTGTTCATTTGGAGCGCTTTGTGGCCTAAGGTGGAAAAGGAAATATCTTCACTTATAAATCAGGCAGAAGCATTCTCAGAAACCTCTTTATGATGTGTGCATTCAACTCGGAGAGATAAGCCTTCCTTTTCATAGAGCAGTTTTGAAACTGTGTTTTGGCAGAATCTGCAAGTGGATATTTGGAGCCCTTTCAGGCCTTCGTTGGAAACGGGAATATCTTCCCAAAAAAACTAAACAGAAGCGTTCTGTGAAACTGCTTTGTGTAGTATGAATCCAACTCACAGAGTTGAACACTTCCTTTGAAAGAGCTGTTTTGAAACACTCTTTTTGTAGAATCTGCAAGTGTTCATTTGGAGCGCTTTGAGGCCTATGGTGGAAAAGGAAATATCTTCACTTATAAACCAGGCAGAAGCATTCTCAGAAACCTCTTTATAATGTGTGCATTCAACTCGGAGAGTTAAGCCTTCCTTTTGTTAGAGCAGTTTTGAAACTGTGTTTTGGCAGAATCTGCAAGTGGATATTTGGAGCCCTTTCAGGCCTTCGTTGGAAACGGGAATATCTTCCCATAAAAACTAAACAGAAGCGTTCTGTGAAACTGCTTTGTGAAGTATGAATCCAACTCACAGAGTTGAACACTTCCTTTGAAAGAGCAGTTTTGAAACACTCTTTTTGTAGAATCTGCAAGTGTTCGTTTGGAGCGCTTTGAGGCCTATGGTGGAAAAGGAAATATCTTCACATGAAACCTAGACAGAAGCATTCTTTGAAACTTCTTTATGATGTGTGCATTCATCTCACAGTGTTGAACCTTCCTTAACATGGAGCAGTTTGGAAAGAGTCTTTTTGCGGCATCTGCAAGTGGATATTTGGAGCTCTTTCAGGCCTTTGTTAGAAGCGGGAATATCTTCCCATAAAAACTGGACAGAAGCATTCTCACAAACTGCTTTGTGATGTGTGTGTTCAACTCACAGAGTTGAACCTTTCCTTTGCTAGAACACTTATGAAACACTCTTTTTGTAGAATCTGCAAGTGTTCATTTGGAGCGCATTGAGGCCTATGGTGGAAAAAGAAATATCTTCATATATAAAAAAGGGAGAAGCATTCTCAGAAACCTCTTTATGATGTGTGTATTCAACTCAGAGAGATAAGCCTTCCTTTTGATAGAGCAGTTTTGAAACTGTGTTTTTGCAGAATCTGCAAGTGGATATTTGGAGCCCTTTCAGGCCTTCGTTGGAAACGGGAATATCTTCCCAAAAAAACTAAACAGAAGCGTTCTGTGAAACTGCTTTGTGTAGTATGAATCCAACTCACAGAGTTGTACACTTCCTTTGAAAGAGTTCTTTTGAAACACTCTTTTTGTAGAATCTGCAAGTGTTCATTTGGAGCGCTTTGAGGCCTATCGTGGAAAAGGAAATATCTTCACTTATAAACCAGGCAGAAGCATTCTCAGAAACCTCTTTATGATGTGTGCATTCAACTCGGAGAGATAAGCCTTCCTTTTGATAGAGCAGCTTTGAAACTGTGTTTTGGCAGAATCTGCAAGTGGATATTTGGAGCCCTTTCAGGCCTTCGTTGGAAACGGGAATATCTTCCCATAAAAACTAAACAGAAGCGTTCTGTGAAACTGCTTTGTGAAGGATAAATCCAACTCACAGAGTTGAACACTTCTTTTGAAAGAGCAGTTTGGAAACACTCTTTTTGTAGAATCTACAAGTGTTCACTTGGAGTACTTTGAGGCATATGGTGGAAAAGGAAATATCTTCACATAAAACCTAGACAGAAGCATTCTTTGAAACTTCTTTATGATGTGTGCATTCAACTCACAGAGTTGAACCTTCTTTTTCATGGAGCAATTTGGAAAGAGTCTTTTTGCAGCATCTGTAAGTGGATATTTGGAGCTCTTTCAGGCCTTTGTTAGAAGCGGGAATATCTTCCCATAAAAACTGGACAGAAGCATTCTCACAAACTGCTTTGTGATGTGTGTGTTCAACACACAGAAGTGAACCTTTCCTTTGCTAGAGCAGTTATGAAACACTCTTTTTGTAGAATCTGCAAGTGTTCATTTGGAGCGATTTGAGGACTATGGTGGAAAAAGAAATATCTTCATATATAAACAAGGCAGAAGCATTCTCAGAAACCCCTTTATGAGGTGTGTATTCAACTCAGAGAGATAAGCCTTCCTTTTGATAGAGCAGTTTTTAAACTGTGTTTTTGCAGAATCTGCAAGTGGATATTTGGAGCCCTTTCAGGCCTTCGTTGGAAACGGGAATATCTTCCCAAAAAAACTAAACAGAAGCGTTCTGTGAAACTGCTTTGTGTAGTATGAATGCAACTCACAGAGTTGGACACTTCCTTTGAAAGAGCTGTTTTGAAACACTCTTTTTGTAGAATCTGCAAGTGTTCATTTGGAGCGCTTTGAGGCCTAAGGTGGAAAAGGAAATATCTTCACTTATAAATCAGGCAGAAGCATTCTCAGAAACCTCTTTATGATGTGTGCATTCAACTCGGAGAGATAAGCCTTCTTTTTGATAAAGCAGTTTTGAAACTGTGTTTTTGCAGAATCTGCAAGTGGATATTTGGAGCCCTTTCAGGCCTTCGTTGGAAACGGGAATATCTTCCCATAAAAACTGGACAGAAGCATTCTCACAAACTGCTTTGTGATGTGTGTGTTCAACTCACAGAGTTGAACCTTTCCTTTGCTAGAACACTTATGAAACACTCTTTTTGTAGAATCTGCAAGTGTTCATTTGGAGCGCATTGAGGCCTATGGTGGAAAAAGAAATATCTTCATATATAAACAAGGGAGAAGCATTCTCAGAAACCTCTTTATGATGTGTGTATTCAACTCAGAGAGATAAGCCTTCCTTTTGATAGAGCAGTTTTGAAACTGTGTTTTTGCAGAATCTGCAAGTGGATATTTGGAGCCCTTTCAGGCCTTCGTTGGAAACGGGAATATCTTCCCAGAAAAACTAAACAGAAGCGTTCTGTGAAACTGCTTTGTGTAGTATGAATCCAACTCACAGAGTTGGACACTTCCTTTGAAAGAGTTCTTTTGAAACACTCTTTTTGTAGAATCTGCAAGTGTTCATTTGGAGCGCTTTGAGGCCTATTGTGGAAAAGGAAATATCTTCACTTATAAACCGGGCAGAAGCATTCTCAGAAACCTCTTTATGATGTGTGCATTCAACTCGGAGAGATAAGCCTTCCTTTTGATAGAGCAGTTTTGAAACTGTGTTTTTGCAGAATCTGCAAGTGGATATTTGGAGCCCTTTCAGGCCTTCGTTGGAAACGGGAATATCTTCCCAAAAAAACTAAACAGAAGAGTTCTGTGAAACTGCTTTGAGTAGTATGAATCCAACTCACAGAGTTGAACACTTCCTTTGAAAGAGCTGTTTTGAAACACTCTTTTTGTAGAATCTGCAAGTGTTCATTTGGAGCGCTTTGAGGCCTATGGTGGAAAAGGAAATATCTTCACTTATAAACCAGGCAGAAGCATTCTCAGAAACCTCTTTATGATGTGTGCATTCAACTCGGAGAGATAAGCCTTCCTTTTGATAGAGCAGTTTTGAAACTGTGTTTTGGCAGAATCTGCAAGTGGATATTTGGAGCCCTTTCAGGCCTTCGTTGGAAACGGGAATATCTTCCCATAAAAACTAAACAGAAGCGTTCTGTGAAACTGCTTTGTGAAGTATGAATCCAACTCACAGAGTTGAACACTTCCTTTGAAAGAGCAGTTTTGAAACACTCTTTTTGTAGAATCTGCAAGTGTTCGTTTGGAGCGCTTTGAGGCCTATGGTGGAAAAGGAAATATCTTCACATAAAACCTAGACAGAAGCATTCTTTGAAACTTCTTTATGATGTGTGCACTCATCTCACAGAGTTGAACCTTCCTTATCATGGAGCAGTTTGGAAAGAGTCTTTTTGCGGCATCTGCAAGTGGATATTTGGAGCTCTTTCAGGCCTTTGTTAGAAGCGGGAATATCTTCCCATAAAAACTGGACAGAAGCATTCTCACAAACTGCTTTGTGATGTGTGTGTTCAACTCACAGAGTTGAACCTTTCCTTTGCTAGAACACCTATGAAACACTCTTTTTGTAGAATCTGCAAGTGTTCATTTGGAGCGCATTGAGGCCTATGGTGGAAAAAGAAATATCTTCATATATAAACAAGGGAGAAGCATTCTCAGAAACCTCTTTATGATGTGTGCATTCAACTCGGAGAGATAAGCCTTCCTTTTGATAGAGCAGTTTTGAAACTGTGTTTTTGCAGAATCTGCAAGTGGATATTTGGAGCCCTTTCAGGCCTTCGTTGGAAAAGGGAATATCTTCCCATAAAAACTAAACAGAAGAGTTCTGTGAAACTGCTTTGTGTAGTATGAATCCAACTCACAGAGTTGGACACTTCCTTTGAAAGAGCTGTTTTGAAACACTCTTTTTGTAGAATCTGCAAGTGTTCATTTGGAGCGCTTTGAGGCCTATGGTGGAAAAGGAAATATCTTCACTTATAAACCAGGCAGAAGCATTCTCAGAAACCTCTTTATGATGTGTGCATTCGACTCGGAGAGATAAGCCTTCCTTTTGTTAGAGCAGTTTTGCAACTGTGTTTTTGCAGAATCTGCAAGTGTATATTTGGAGCCCTTTCAGGCCTTCGTTGGAAACGGAAATATCTTCCCATAAAAATTAAACAGAAGCGTTCTGTGAAACTGCTTTGTGAAGTATGAATCCAACTCACAGAGTTGAACACTTCTTTTGAAAGAGCAGTTTTGAAACACTCTTTTTGTAGAATCTACAAGTGTTCACTTGGAGCGCTTTGAGGCATATGGTGGAAAAGGAAATATCTTCACATAAAACCTAGACGGAAGCATTCTGTGAAACTTCTTTATGATGTGTGCATTCAACTCACAGAGTTGAAAATTCTTTTTCATGGAGCAATTTGGAAAGAGTCTTTTTGCAGCATCTGCAAGTGGATATTTGGAGCTCTTTCAGGCCTTTGTTAGAAGCGGGAATATCTTCCCATAAAAACTGGACAGAAGCATTCTCACAAACTGCTTTGTGATGTGTGTGTTCAACTCACAGAGGTGAACCTTTCCTTTGCTAGAGCAGTTATGAAACACTCTTTTTGTAGAATCTGCAAGTGTTCATTTGGAGCGATTTGAGGCCTATGGTGGAAAAAGAAATATCTTCATATATAAACAAGGCAGAAGCATTCTCAGAAACCCCTTTATGAGGTGTGCATTCAACTCAGAGAGATAAGCCTTCCTTTTGAAAGAGCAGTTTTTAAACTGTGTTTTGGCAGAATCTGCAAGTGGATAATTGGAGCCCTTTCAGGCCTTCGTTGGAAACGGGAATATCTTCCCAAAAAAACGAAACAGAAGCGTTCTGTGAAACTGCTTTGTGTAGTATGAATGCAACTCACAGAGTTGGACACTTCCTTTGAAAGAGCTGTTTTGAAACACTCTTTTTGTAGAATCTGCAAGTGTTCATTTGGAGCGCTTTGAGGCCTAAGGTGGAAAAGGAAATATCTTCACTTATAAATCAGGCAGAAGCATTCTCAGAAACTTCTTCATCATGTGTGCATTCAACTCGGAGAGATAAGCCTTCCTTTTGATAGAGCAGTTTTGAAACTGTGTTTTGGCAGAATCTGCAAGTGGATATTTGGAGCCCTTTCAGGCCTTCGTTGGAAACGGGAATATCTTCCCAAAAAAACTAAACAGAAGCGTTCTGTGAAACTGCTTTGTGTAGTATGAATCCAACTCACAGAGTTGAACACTTCCTTTGAAAGAGCTGTTTTGAAACACTCTTTTTGTAGAATCTGCAAGTGTTCATTTGGAGCGCTTTGAGGCCTATGGTGGAAAAGGAAATATCTTCACTTATAAACCAGGCAGAAGCATTCTCAGAAACCTCTTTATGATGTGTGCATTCAACTCGGAGAGATAAGCCTTCCTTTTGATAGAGCAGTTTTGAAACTGTGTTTTGGCAGAATCTGCAAGTGGATATTTGGAGCCCTTTCAGGCCTTCGTTGGAAACGGGAATATCTTCCCATAAAAACTAAACAGAAGCGTTCTGTGAAACTGCTTTGTGAAGTATCAATCCAACTCACAGAGTTGAACACTTCCTTTGAAAGAGCAGTTTTGAAACACTCTTTTTGTAGAATCTGCAAGTGTTCGTTTGGAGCGCTTTGAGGCCTATGGTGGAAAAGGAAATATCTTCACATGAAACCTAGACAGAAGCATTCTTTGAAACTTCTTTATGATGTGTGCATTCATCTCACAGAGTTGAACCTTCCTTATCATGGAGCAGTTTGGAAAGGGTCTTTTTGCGGCATCTGCAAGTGGATATTTGGAGCTCTTTCAGGCCTTTGTTAGAAGCGGGAATATCTTCCCATAAAAACTGGACAGAAGCATTCTCACAAACTGCTTTGTGATGTGTGTGTTCAACTCACAGAGTTGAACGTTTCCTTTGCTAGAACACCTATGAAACACTCTTTTTGTAGAATCTGAAAGTGTTCATTTGGAGCGCATTGAGGCCTATGGTGGAAAAAGAAATATCTTCATATATAAACAAGGGAGAAGCATTCTCAGAAACCTCTTTATGATGTGTGTATTCAACTCAGAGAGATAAGCCTTCCTTTTGATAGAGCAGTTTTGAAACTGTGTTTTTGCAGAATCTGCAAGTGGATATTTGGAGCCCTTTCAGGCCTTCGTTGGAAACGGGAATATCTTCCCATAAAAACTGGACAGAAGCATTCTCACAAACTGCTTTGTGATGTGTGTGTTCAACTCACAGAGCTGAACTTTTCCTTTGCTAGAACACTTATGAAACACTCTTTTTGTAGAATCTGCAAGTGTTCATTTGGAGCGCATTGAGGCCTATGGTGGAAAAAGAAATATCTTCATATATAAACAAGAGAGAAGCATTCTCAGAAACCTCTTTATGATGTGTGTATTCAACTCAGAGAGATAAGCCTTCCTTTTGATAGAGCAGTTTTGAAACTGTGTTTTTGCAGAATCTGCAAGTGTATATTTGGAGCCCTTTCAGGCCTTCGTTGGAAACGGGAATATCTTCCCAAAAAAACTAAACAGAAGCGTTCTGTGAAACTGCTTTGTGTAGTATGAATCCAACTCACAGAGTTTGACACTTCCTTTGAAAGAGTTCTTTTGAAACACTCTTTTTGTAGAATCTGCAAGTGTTCATTTGGAGCGCTTTGAGGCCTATTGTGGAAAAGGAAATATCTTCACTTATAAACCAGGCAGAAGCATTCTCAGAAACCTCTTTATGATGTGTGCATTCAACTCGGAGAGATAAGCCTTCCTTTTGATAGAGCAGTTTTGAAACTGTGTTTTTGCAGAATCTGCAAGTGGATATTTGGAGCCCTTTCAGGCCTTCGTTGGAAACGGGAATATCTTCCCATAAAAACTAAACAGAAGCGTTCTGTGAAACTGCTTTGTGAAGTATGAATCCAACTCACAGAGTTGAACACTTCCTTTGAAAGAGCAGTTTTGAAACACTCTTTTTGTAGAATCTGCAAGTGTTCGTTTGGAGCGCTTTGAGGCCTATGGTGGAAAAGGAAATATCTTCACATAAAACCTAGACAGAAGCATTCTTTGAAACTTCTTTATGATGTGTGCACTCATCTCACAGAGTTGAACCTTCCTTATCATGGAGCAGTTTGGAAAGAGTCTTTTTGCGGCATCTGCAAGTGGATATTTGGAGCTCTTTCAGGCCTTTGTTAGAAGCGGGAATATCTTCCCATAAAAACTGGACAGAAGCATTCTCACAAACTGCTTTGTGATGTGTGTGTTCAACTCACAGAGTTGAACCTTTCCTTTGCTAGAACACCTATGAAACACTCTTTTTGTAGAATCTGCAAGTGTTCATTTGGAGCGCATTGAGGCCTATGGTGGAAAAAGAAATATCTTCATATATAAACAAGGGAGAAGCATTCTCAGAAACCTCTTTATGATGTGTGCATTCAACTCGGAGAGATAAGCCTTCCTTTTGATAGAGCAGTTTTGAAACTGTGTTTTTGCAGAATCTGCAAGTGGATATTTGGAGCCCTTTCAGGCCTTCGTTGGAAAAGGGAATATCTTCCCATAAAAACTAAACAGAAGAGTTCTGTGAAACTGCTTTGTGTAGTATGAATCCAACTCACAGAGTTGGACACTTCCTTTGAAAGAGCTGTTTTGAAACACTCTTTTTGTAGAATCTGCAAGTGTTCATTTGGAGCGCTTTGAGGCCTATGGTGGAAAAGGAAATATCTTCACTTATAAACCAGGCAGAAGCATTCTCAGAAACCTCTTTATGATGTGTGCATTCGACTCGGAGAGATAAGCCTTCCTTTTGTTAGAGCAGTTTTGCAACTGTGTTTTTGCAGAATCTGCAAGTGTATATTTGGAGCCCTTTCAGGCCTTCGTTGGAAACGGGAATATCTTCCCATAAAAATTAAACAGAAGCGTTCTGTGAAACTGCTTTGTGAAGTATGAATCCAACTCACAGAGTTGAACACTTCTTTTGAAAGAGCAGTTTTGAAACACTCTTTTTGTAGAATCTACAAGTGTTCATTTGGAGCGCTTTGAGGCATATGGTGGAAAAAGAAATATCGTCACATAAAACCTAGACAGAAGCATTCTTTGAAACTTCTTTATGATGTGTGCATTCAACTCACAGAGTTGAACTTTCCTTTTCATGGAGCAGTTTGGAAAGAGTCTTTTTGCAGCATCTGCAAGTGGATATTTGGAGCTCTTTCAGGCCTTTGTTACAAGCGGGAATATCTTCCCATAAAAACTGGACAGAAGCATTCTCACAAACTGCTTTGTGATGTGTGTGTTCAACTCACAGAGGTGAACCTTTCCTTTGCTAGAGCAGTTATGAAACACTCTTTTTGTAGAATCTGCAAGTGTTCATTTGGAGCGATTTGAGGCCTATGGTGGAAAAAGGAATATCTTCATATATAAACAAGGCAGAAGCATTCTCAGAAACCTCTTTATGATGTGTGCATTCAACTCAGAGAGATAAGCCTTCCTTTTGATAGAGCAGTTTTTAAACTGTGTTTTTGCAGAATCTGCAAGTGGATATTTGGAGCCCTTTCAGGCCTTCGTTGGAAACGGGAATATCTTCCCAAAAAAACGAAACAGAAGCGTTCTGTGAAACTGCTTTGTGTAGTATGAATGCAACTCACAGAGTTGGACACTTCCTTTGAAAGAGCTGTTTTGAAACACTCTTTTTGTAGAATCTGCAAGTGTTCATTTGGAGCGCTTTGTGGCCTAAGGTGGAAAAGGAAATATCTTCACTTATAAATCAGGCAGAAGCATTCTCAGAAACCTCTTTATGATGTGTGCATTCAACTCGGAGAGATAAGCCTTCCTTTTCATAGAGCAGTTTTGAAACTGTGTTTTGGCAGAATCTGCAAGTGGATATTTGGAGCCCTTTCAGGCCTTCGTTGGAAACGGGAATATCTTCCCAAAAAAACTAAACAGAAGCGTTCTGTGAAACTGCTTTGTGTAGTATGAATCCAACTCACAGAGTTGAACACTTCCTTTGAAAGAGCTGTTTTGAAACACTCTTTTTGTAGAATCTGCAAGTGTTCATTTGGAGCGCTTTGAGGCCTATGGTGGAAAAGGAAATATCTTCACTTATAAACCAGGCAGAAGCATTCTCAGAAACCTCTTTATAATGTGTGCATTCAACTCGGAGAGTTAAGCCTTCCTTTTGTTAGAGCAGTTTTGAAACTGTGTTTTGGCAGAATCTGCAAGTGGATATTTGGAGCCCTTTCAGGCCTTCGTTGGAAACGGGAATATCTTCCCATAAAAACTAAACAGAAGCGTTCTGTGAAACTGCTTTGTGAAGTATGAATCCAACTCACAGAGTTGAACACTTCCTTTGAAAGAGCAGTTTTGAAACACTCTTTTTGTAGAATCTGCAAGTGTTCGTTTGGAGCGCTTTGAGGCCTATGGTGGAAAAGGAAATATCTTCACATGAAACCTAGACAGAAGCATTCTTTGAAACTTCTTTATGATGTGTGCATTCATCTCACAGTGTTGAACCTTCCTTAACATGGAGCAGTTTGGAAAGAGTCTTTTTGCGGCATCTGCAAGTGGATATTTGGAGCTCTTTCAGGCCTTTGTTAGAAGCGGGAATATCTTCCCATAAAAACTGGACAGAAGCATTCTCACAAACTGCTTTGTGATGTGTGTGTTCAACTCACAGAGTTGAACCTTTCCTTTGCTAGAACACTTATGAAACACTCTTTTTGTAGAATCTGCAAGTGTTCATTTGGAGCGCATTGAGGCCTATGGTGGAAAAAGAAATATCTTCATATATAAAAAAGGGAGAAGCATTCTCAGAAACCTCTTTATGATGTGTGTATTCAACTCAGAGAGATAAGCCTTCCTTTTGATAGAGCAGTTTTGAAACTGTGTTTTTGCAGAATCTGCAAGTGGATATTTGGAGCCCTTTCAGGCCTTCGTTGGAAACGGGAATATCTTCCCAAAAAAACTAAACAGAAGCGTTCTGTGAAACTGCTTTGTGTAGTATGAATCCAACTCACAGAGTTGTACACTTCCTTTGAAAGAGTTCTTTTGAAACACTCTTTTTGTAGAATCTGCAAGTGTTCATTTGGAGCGCTTTGAGGCCTATCGTGGAAAAGGAAATATCTTCACTTATAAACCAGGCAGAAGCATTCTCAGAAACCTCTTTATGATGTGTGCATTCAACTCGGAGAGATAAGCCTTCCTTTTGATAGAGCAGCTTTGAAACTGTGTTTTGGCAGAATCTGCAAGTGGATATTTGGAGCCCTTTCAGGCCTTCGTTGGAAACGGGAATATCTTCCCATAAAAACTAAACAGAAGCGTTCTGTGAAACTGCTTTGTGAAGGATAAATCCAACTCACAGAGTTGAACACTTCTTTTGAAAGAGCAGTTTGGAAACACTCTTTTTGTAGAATCTACAAGTGTTCACTTGGAGTACTTTGAGGCATATGGTGGAAAAGGAAATATCTTCACATAAAACCTAGACAGAAGCATTCTTTGAAACTTCTTTATGATGTGTGCATTCAACTCACAGAGTTGAACCTTCTTTTTCATGGAGCAATTTGGAAAGAGTCTTTTTGCAGCATCTGTAAGTGGATATTTGGAGCTCTTTCAGGCCTTTGTTAGAAGCGGGAATATCTTCCCATAAAAACTGGACAGAAGCATTCTCACAAACTGCTTTGTGATGTGTGTGTTCAACACACAGAAGTGAACCTTTCCTTTGCTAGAGCAGTTATGAAACACTCTTTTTGTAGAATCTGCAAGTGTTCATTTGGAGCGATTTGAGGACTATGGTGGAAAAAGAAATATCTTCATATATAAACAAGGCAGAAGCATTCTCAGAAACCCCTTTATGAGGTGTGTATTCAACTCAGAGAGATAAGCCTTCCTTTTGATAGAGCAGTTTTTAAACTGTGTTTTTGCAGAATCTGCAAGTGGATATTTGGAGCCCTTTCAGGCCTTCGTTGGAAACGGGAATATCTTCCCAAAAAAACTAAACAGAAGCGTTCTGTGAAACTGCTTTGTGTAGTATGAATGCAACTCACAGAGTTGGACACTTCCTTTGAAAGAGCTGTTTTGAAACACTCTTTTTGTAGAATCTGCAAGTGTTCATTTGGAGCGCTTTGAGGCCTAAGGTGGAAAAGGAAATATCTTCACTTATAAATCAGGCAGAAGCATTCTCAGAAACCTCTTTATGATGTGTGCATTCAACTCGGAGAGATAAGCCTTCTTTTTGATAAAGCAGTTTTGAAACTGTGTTTTTGCAGAATCTGCAAGTGGATATTTGGAGCCCTTTCAGGCCTTCGTTGGAAACGGGAATATCTTCCCATAAAAACTGGACAGAAGCATTCTCACAAACTGCTTTGTGATGTGTGTGTTCAACTCACAGAGTTGAACCTTTCCTTTGCTAGAACACTTATGAAACACTCTTTTTGTAGAATCTGCAAGTGTTCATTTGGAGCGCATTGAGGCCTATGGTGGAAAAAGAAATATCTTCATATATAAACAAGGGAGAAGCATTCTCAGAAACCTCTTTATGATGTGTGTATTCAACTCAGAGAGATAAGCCTTCCTTTTGATAGAGCAGTTTTGAAACTGTGTTTTTGCAGAATCTGCAAGTGGATATTTGGAGCCCTTTCAGGCCTTCGTTGGAAACGGGAATATCTTCCCAGAAAAACTAAACAGAAGCGTTCTGTGAAACTGCTTTGTGTAGTATGAATCCAACTCACAGAGTTGGACACTTCCTTTGAAAGAGTTCTTTTGAAACACTCTTTTTGTAGAATCTGCAAGTGTTCATTTGGAGCGCTTTGAGGCCTATTGTGGAAAAGGAAATATCTTCACTTATAAACCAGGCAGAAGCATTCTCAGAAACCTCTTTATGATGTGTGCATTCAACTCGGAGAGATAAGCCTTCCTTTTGATAGAGCAGTTTTGAAACTGTGTTTTGGCAGAATCTGCAAGTGGATATTTGGAGCCCTTTCAGGCCTTCGTTGGAAACGGGAATATCTTCCCAAAAAAACTAAACAGAAGAGTTCTGTGAAACTGCTTTGAGTAGTATGAATCCAACTCACAGAGTTGAACACTTCCTTTGAAAGAGCTGTTTTGAAACACTCTTTTTGTAGAATCTGCAAGTGTTCATTTGGAGCGCTTTGAGGCCTATGGTGGAAAAGGAAATATCTTCACTTATAAACCAGGCAGAAGCATTCTCAGAAACCTCTTTATGATGTGTGCATTCAACTCGGAGAGATAAGCCTTCCTTTTGATAGAGCAGTTTTGAAACTGTGTTTTGGCAGAATCTGCAAGTGGATATTTGGAGCCCTTTCAGGCCTTCGTTGGAAACGGGAATATCTTCCCATAAAAACTAAACAGAAGCGTTCTGTGAAACTGCTTTGTGAAGTATGAATCCAACTCACAGAGTTGAACACTTCCTTTGAAAGAGCAGTTTTGAAACACTCTTTTTGTAGAATCTGCAAGTGTTCGTTTGGAGCGCTTTGAGGCCTATGGTGGAAAAGGAAATATCTTCACATAAAACCTAGACAGAAGCATTCTTTGAAACTTCTTTATGATGTGTGCACTCATCTCACAGAGTTGAACCTTCCTTATCATGGAGCAGTTTGGAAAGAGTCTTTTTGCGGCATCTGCAAGTGGATATTTGGAGCTCTTTCAGGCCTTTGTTAGAAGCGGGAATATCTTCCCATAAAAACTGGACAGAAGCATTCTCACAAACTGCTTTGTGATGTGTGTGTTCAACTCACAGAGTTGAACCTTTCCTTTGCTAGAACACCTATGAAACACTCTTTTTGTAGAATCTGCAAGTGTTCATTTGGAGCGCATTGAGGCCTATGGTGGAAAAAGAAATATCTTCATATATAAACAAGGGAGAAGCATTCTCAGAAACCTCTTTATGATGTGTGCATTCAACTCGGAGAGATAAGCCTTCCTTTTGATAGAGCAGTTTTGAAACTGTGTTTTTGCAGAATCTGCAAGTGGATATTTGGAGCCCTTTCAGGCCTTCGTTGGAAAAGGGAATATCTTCCCATAAAAACTAAACAGAAGAGTTCTGTGAAACTGCTTTGTGTAGTATGAATCCAACTCACAGAGTTGGACACTTCCTTTGAAAGAGCTGTTTTGAAACACTCTTTTTGTAGAATCTGCAAGTGTTCATTTGGAGCGCTTTGAGGCCTATGGTGGAAAAGGAAATATCTTCACTTATAAACCAGGCAGAAGCATTCTCAGAAACCTCTTTATGATGTGTGCATTCGACTCGGAGAGATAAGCCTTCCTTTTGTTAGAGCAGTTTTGCAACTGTGTTTTTGCAGAATCTGCAAGTGTATATTTGGAGCCCTTTCAGGCCTTCGTTGGAAACGGAAATATCTTCCCATAAAAATTAAACAGAAGCGTTCTGTGAAACTGCTTTGTGAAGTATGAATCCAACTCACAGAGTTGAACACTTCTTTTGAAAGAGCAGTTTTGAAACACTCTTTTTGTAGAATCTACAAGTGTTCACTTGGAGCGCTTTGAGGCATATGGTGGAAAAGGAAATATCTTCACATAAAACCTAGACGGAAGCATTCTGTGAAACTTCTTTATGATGTGTGCATTCAACTCACAGAGTTGAAAATTCTTTTTCATGGAGCAATTTGGAAAGAGTCTTTTTGCAGCATCTGCAAGTGGATATTTGGAGCTCTTTCAGGCCTTTGTTAGAAGCGGGAATATCTTCCCATAAAAACTGGACAGAAGCATTCTCACAAACTGCTTTGTGATGTGTGTGTTCAACTCACAGAGGTGAACCTTTCCTTTGCTAGAGCAGTTATGAAACACTCTTTTTGTAGAATCTGCAAGTGTTCATTTGGAGCGATTTGAGGCCTATGGTGGAAAAAGAAATATCTTCATATATAAACAAGGCAGAAGCATTCTCAGAAACCCCTTTATGAGGTGTGCATTCAACTCAGAGAGATAAGCCTTCCTTTTGAAAGAGCAGTTTTTAAACTGTGTTTTGGCAGAATCTGCAAGTGGATAATTGGAGCCCTTTCAGGCCTTCGTTGGAAACGGGAATATCTTCCCAAAAAAACGAAACAGAAGCGTTCTGTGAAACTGCTTTGTGTAGTATGAATGCAACTCACAGAGTTGGACACTTCCTTTGAAAGAGCTGTTTTGAAACACTCTTTTTGTAGAATCTGCAAGTGTTCATTTGGAGCGCTTTGAGGCCTAAGGTGGAAAAGGAAATATCTTCACTTATAAATCAGGCAGAAGCATTCTCAGAAACTTCTTCATCATGTGTGCATTCAACTCGGAGAGATAAGCCTTCCTTTTGATAGAGCAGTTTTGAAACTGTGTTTTGGCAGAATCTGCAAGTGGATATTTGGAGCCCTTTCAGGCCTTCGTTGGAAACGGGAATATCTTCCCAAAAAAACTAAACAGAAGCGTTCTGTGAAACTGCTTTGTGTAGTATGAATCCAACTCACAGAGTTGAACACTTCCTTTGAAAGAGCTGTTTTGAAACACTCTTTTTGTAGAATCTGCAAGTGTTCATTTGGAGCGCTTTGAGGCCTATGGTGGAAAAGGAAATATCTTCACTTATAAACCAGGCAGAAGCATTCTCAGAAACCTCTTTATGATGTGTGCATTCAACTCGGAGAGATAAGCCTTCCTTTTGATAGAGCAGTTTTGAAACTGTGTTTTGGCAGAATCTGCAAGTGGATATTTGGAGCCCTTTCAGGCCTTCGTTGGAAACGGGAATATCTTCCCATAAAAACTAAACAGAAGCGTTCTGTGAAACTGCTTTGTGAAGTATCAATCCAACTCACAGAGTTGAACACTTCCTTTGAAAGAGCAGTTTTGAAACACTCTTTTTGTAGAATCTGCAAGTGTTCGTTTGGAGCGCTTTGAGGCCTATGGTGGAAAAGGAAATATCTTCACATGAAACCTAGACAGAAGCATTCTTTGAAACTTCTTTATGATGTGTGCATTCATCTCACAGAGTTGAACCTTCCTTATCATGGAGCAGTTTGGAAAGGGTCTTTTTGCGGCATCTGCAAGTGGATATTTGGAGCTCTTTCAGGCCTTTGTTAGAAGCGGGAATATCTTCCCATAAAAACTGGACAGAAGCATTCTCACAAACTGCTTTGTGATGTGTGTGTTCAACTCACAGAGTTGAACGTTTCCTTTGCTAGAACACCTATGAAACACTCTTTTTGTAGAATCTGAAAGTGTTCATTTGGAGCGCATTGAGGCCTATGGTGGAAAAAGAAATATCTTCATATATAAACAAGGGAGAAGCATTCTCAGAAACCTCTTTATGATGTGTGTATTCAACTCAGAGAGATAAGCCTTCCTTTTGATAGAGCAGTTTTGAAACTGTGTTTTTGCAGAATCTGCAAGTGGATATTTGGAGCCCTTTCAGGCCTTCGTTGGAAACGGGAATATCTTCCCATAAAAACTGGACAGAAGCATTCTCACAAACTGCTTTGTGATGTGTGTGTTCAACTCACAGAGCTGAACCTTTCCTTTGCTAGAACACTTATGAAACACTCTTTTTGTAGAATCTGCAAGTGTTCATTTGGAGCGCATTGAGGCCTATGGTGGAAAAAGAAATATCTTCATATATAAACAAGAGAGAAGCATTCTCAGAAACCTCTTTATGATGTGTGTATTCAACTCAGAGAGATAAGCCTTCCTTTTGATAGAGCAGTTTTGAAACTGTGTTTTTGCAGAATCTGCAAGTGTATATTTGGAGCCCTTTCAGGCCTTCGTTGGAAACGGGAATATCTTCCCAAAAAAACTAAACAGAAGCGTTCTGTGAAACTGCTTTGTGTAGTATGAATCCAACTCACAGAGTTGGACACTTCCTTTGAAAGAGTTCTTTTGAAACACTCTTTTTGTAGAATCTGCAAGTGTTCATTTGGAGCGCTTTGAGGCCTATTGTGGAAAAGGAAATATCTTCACTTATAAACCAGGCAGAAGCATTCTCAGAAACCTCTTTATGATGTGTGCATTCAACTCGGAGAGATAAGCCTTCCTTTTGATAGAGCAGTTTTGAAACTGTGTTTTTGCAGAATCTGCAAGTGGATATTTGGAGCCCTTTCAGGCCTTCGTTGGAAAAGGGAATATCTTCCCATAAAAACTAAACAGAAGAGTTCTGTGAAACTGCTTTGAGTAGTATGAATCCAACTCACAGAGTTGGACACTTCCTTTGAAAGAGCTGTTTTGAAACACTCTTTTTGTAGAATCTGCAAGTGTTCATTTGGAGCGCTTTGAGGCCTATGGTGGAAAAGGAAATATCTTCACTTATAAACCAGGCAGAAGCATTCTCAGAAACCTCTTTATGATGTGTGCATTCGACTCGGAGAGATAAGCCTTCCTTTTGTTAGAGCAGTTTTGCAACTGTGTTTTTGCAGAATCTGCAAGTGTATATTTGGAGCCCTTTCAGGCCTTCGTTGGAAACGGGAATATCTTCCCATAAAAATTAAACAGAAGCGTTCTGTGAAACTGCTTTGTGAAGTATGAATCCAACTCACAGAGTTGAACACTTCTTTTGAAAGAGCAGTTTTGAAACACTCTTTTTGTAGAATCTACAAGTGTTCATTTGGAGCGCTTTGAGGCATATGGTGGAAAAAGAAATATCGTCACATAAAACCTAGACAGAAGCATTCTTTGAAACTTCTTTATGATGTGTGCATTCAACTCACAGAGTTGAACTTTCCTTTTCATGGAGCAGTTTGGAAAGAGTCTTTTTGCAGCATCTGCAAGTGGATATTTGGAGCTCTTTCAGGCCTTTGTTAGAAGCGGGAATATCTTCCCATAAAAACTGGACAGAAGCATTCTCACAAACTGCTTTGTGATGTGTGTGTTCAACTCACAGAGGTGAACCTTTCCTTTGCTAGAGCAGTTATGAAACACTCTTTTTGTAGAATCTGCAAGTGTTCATTTGGAGCGATTTGAGGCCTATGGTGGAAAAAGAAATATCTTCATATATAAACAAGGCAGAAGCATTCTCAGAAACCTCTTTATGACGTGTGCATTCAACTCAGAGAGATAAGCCTTCCTTTTGATAGAGCAGTTTTGAAACTGTGTTTTTGCAGAATCTGCAAGTGGATACTTGGAGCCCTTTCAGGCCTTCGTTGGAAACGGGAATATCTTCCCAAAAAAACTAAACAGAAGCGTTCTGTGAAACTGCTTTGTGTAGTATGAATGCAACTCACAGAGTTGGACACTTCCTTTGAAAGAGCTGTTTTGAAACACTCTTTTTGTAGAATCCCCAAGTGTTCATTTGGAGCGCTTTGAGGCCTAAGGTGGAAAAGGAAATATCTTCATTTATAAATCAGGCAGAAGCATTCTCAGAAACCTCTTTATGATGTGTGCATTCAACTCAGAGAGATAAGCCTTCCTTTTGATAGAGCAGTTTTGAAACTGTGTTTTTGCAGAATCTGCAAGTGGATATTTGGAGCCCTTTCAGGCCTTCGTTGGAAACGGGAATATCTTCCCAAAAAAACTAAACAGAAGCGTTCTGTGAAACTGCTTTGTGTAGTATGAATGCAACTCACAGAGTTGGACACTTCCTTTGAAAGAGCTGTTTTGAAACACTCTTTTTGTAGAATCTGCAAGTGTTCATTTGGAGCGCTTTGAGGCCTAAGGTGGAAAAGGAAATATCTTCACTTATAAATCAGGCAGAAGCATTCTCAGAAACCTCTTTATGATGTGTGCATTCAACTCGGAGAGATAAGCCTTCCTTTTGATAGAGCAGTTTTGAAACTGTGTTTTGGCAGAATCTGCAAGTGGATATTTGGAGCCCTTTCAGGCCTTCGTTGGAAACGGGAATATCTTCCCAAAAAAACTAAACAGAAGCGTTCTGTGAAACTGCTTTGTGTAGTATGAATCCAACTCACAGAGTTGAACACTTCCTTTGAAAGAGCTGTTTTGAAACTCTCTTTTTGTAGAATCTGCAAGTGTTCATTTGGAGCGCTTTGAGGCCTATGGTGGAAAAGGAAATATCTTCACTTATAAACCAGGCAGAAGCATTCTCAGATACCTCTTTATGATGTGTGCATTCTACTCGGAGAGATAAGACTTCCTTTTGATAGAGCAGTTTTGAAACTGTGTTTTGGCAGAATCTGCAAGTGGATATTTGGAGCCCTTTCAGGCCTTCGTTGGAAACGGGAATATCTTCTCATAAAAACTAAACAGAAGCGTTCTGTGAAACTGCTTTGTGAAGTATGAATCCAACTCACAGAGTTGAACACTACCTTTGAAAGAGCAGTTTTGAAACACTCTTTTTGTAGAATCTGCAAGTGTTCGTTTGGAGCGCTTTGAGGCCTATGGTGGAAAAGGAAATATCTTCACATGAAACCTAGACAGAAGCATTCTTTGAAACTTCTTTATGATGTGTGCACTCATCTCACAGAGTTGAACCTTCCTTATCATGGAGCAGTTTGGAAAGAGTCTTTTTGCGGCATCTGCAAGTGGATATTTGGAGCTCTTTCAGGCCTTTGTTAGAAGCGGGAATATCTTCCCATAAAAACTGGACAGAAGCATTCTCACAAACTGCTTTGTGATGTGTGTGTTCAACTCACAGAGTTGAACGTTTCCTTTGCTAGAACACTTATGAAACACTCTTTTTGTAGAATCTGCAAGTGTTCATTTGGAGCGCATTGAGGCCTATGGTGGAAAAAGAAATATCTTCATATATAAACAAGGGAGAAGCATTCTCAGAAACCTCTTTATGATGTGTGTATTCAACTCAGAGAGATAAGCCTTCCTTTTGATAGAGCAGTTTTGAAACTGTGTTTTTGCAGAATCTGCAAGTGGATATTTGGAGCCCTTTCAGGCCTTCGTTGGAAACGGGAATATCTTCCCATAAAAACTGGACAGAAGCATTCTCACAAACTGCTTTGTGATGTGTGTGTTCAACTCACAGAGTTGAACCTTTCCTTTGCTAGAACACTTATGAAACACTCTTTTTGTAGAATCTGCAAGTGTTCATTTGGAGCGCATTGAGGCCTATGGCGGAAAAAGGAATATCTTCATATATAAACAACGGAGAAGCATTCTCAGAAACCTCTTTATGATGTGTGTATTCAACTCAGAGAGATAAGCCTTCCTTTTGATAGAGCAGTTTTGAAATTGTGTTTTGGCAGAATCTGCAAGTGGATATTTGGAGCCCTTTCAGGCCTTCGTTGGAAACGGGAATATCTTCCCAAAAAAACTAAACAGAAGAGTTCTGTGAAACTGCTTTGAGTAGTATGAATCCAACTCACAGAGTTGAACACTTCCTTTGAAAGAGCTGTTTTGAAACACTCTTTTTGTAGAATCTGCAAGTGTTCATTTGGAGCGCTTTGAGGCCTATGGTGGAAAAGGAAATATCTTCACTTATAAACCAGGCAGAAGCATTCTCAGAAACCTCTTTATGATGTGTGCATTCAACTCGGAGAGATAAGCCTTCCTTTTGATAGAGCAGTTTTGAAACTGTGTTTTGGCAGAATCTGCAAGTGGATATTTGGAGCCCTTTCAGGCCTTCGTTGGAAACGGGAATATCTTCCCATAAAAACTAAACAGAAGCGTTCTGTGAAACTGCTTTGTGAAGTATGAATCCAACTCACAGAGTTGAACACTTCCTTTGAAAGAGCAGTTTTGAAACACTCTTTTTGTAGAATCTGCAAGTGTTCGTTTGGAGCGCTTTGAGGCCTATGGTGGAAAAGGAAATATCTTCACATAAAACCTAGACAGAAGCATTCTTTGAAACTTCTTTATGATGTGTGCACTCATCTCACAGAGTTGAACCTTCCTTATCATGGAGCAGTTTGGAAAGAGTCTTTTTGCGGCATCTGCAAGTGGATATTTGGAGCTCTTTCAGGCCTTTGTTAGAAGCGGGAATATCTTCCCATAAAAACTGGACAGAAGCATTCTCACAAACTGCTTTGTGATGTGTGTGTTCAACTCACAGAGTTGAACCTTTCCTTTGCTAGAACACCTATGAAACACTCTTTTTGTAGAATCTGCAAGTGTTCATTTGGAGCGCATTGAGGCCTATGGTGGAAAAAGAAATATCTTCATATATAAACAAGGGAGAAGCATTCTCAGAAACCTCTTTATGATGTGTGCATTCAACTCGGAGAGATAAGCCTTCCTTTTGATAGAGCAGTTTTGAAACTGTGTTTTTGCAGAATCTGCAAGTGGATATTTGGAGCCCTTTCAGGCCTTCGTTGGAAAAGGGAATATCTTCCCATAAAAACTAAACAGAAGAGTTCTGTGAAACTGCTTTGTGTAGTATGAATCCAACTCACAGAGTTGGACACTTCCTTTGAAAGAGCTGTTTTGAAACACTCTTTTTGTAGAATCTGCAAGTGTTCATTTGGAGCGCTTTGAGGCCTATGGTGGAAAAGGAAATATCTTCACTTATAAACCAGGCAGAAGCATTCTCAGAAACCTCTTTATGATGTGTGCATTCGACTCGGAGAGATAAGCCTTCCTTTTGTTAGAGCAGTTTTGCAACTGTGTTTTTGCAGAATCTGCAAGTGTATATTTGGAGCCCTTTCAGGCCTTCGTTGGAAACGGGAATATCTTCCCATAAAAATTAAACAGAAGCGTTCTGTGAAACTGCTTTGTGAAGTATGAATCCAACTCACAGAGTTGAACACTTCTTTTGAAAGAGCAGTTTTGAAACACTCTTTTTGTAGAATCTACAAGTGTTCACTTGGAGCGCTTTGAGGCATATGGTGGAAAAGGAAATATC
Organism: Pongo abelii; assembly: GCF_028885655.2. NCBI lineage: Eukaryota > Metazoa > Chordata > Mammalia > Primates > Hominidae > Pongo > Pongo abelii. Next base: position 48,112,177 of record NC_085928.1, read on the forward strand.
TTCACATAAAACCTAGACGGAAGCATTCTTTGAAACTTCTTTATGATGTGTGCATTCAACTCACAGAGTTGAAAATTCTTTTTCATGGAGCAATTTGGAAAGAGTCTTTTTCCAGCATCTGCAAGTGGATATTTGGAGCTCTTTCAGGCCTTTGTTAGAAGCGGGAATATCTTCCCATAAAAACTGGACAGAAGCATTCTCACAAACTGCTTTGTGATGTGTGTGTTCAACTCACAGAGGTGAACCTTTCCTTTGCTAGAGCAGTTATGAAACACTCTTTTTGTAGAATCTGCAAGTGTTCATTTGGAGCGATTTGAGGCCTATGGTGGAAAAAGAAATATCTTCATATATAAACAAGGCAGAAGCACTCTCAGAAACCCCTTTATGAGGTGTGCATTCAACTCAGAGAGATAAGCCTTCCTTTTGATAGAGCAGTTTTTAAACTGTGTTTTGGCAGAATCTGCAAGTGGATATTTGGAGCCCTTTCAGGCCTTCGTTGGAAACGGGAATATCTTCCCAAAAAAACGAAACAGAAGCGTTCTGTGAAACTGCTTTGTGTAGTATGAATGCAACTCACAGAGTTGGACACTTCCTTTGAAAGAGCTGTTTTGAAACACTCTTTTTGTAGAATCTGCAAGTGTTCATTTGGAGCGCTTTGAGGCCTAAGGTGGAAAAGGAAATATCTTCACTTATAAATCAGGCAGAAGCATTCTCAGAAACTTCTTTATCATGTGTGCATTCAACTCGGAGAGATAAGCCTTCCTTTTGATAGAGCAGTTTTGAAACTGTGTTTTTGCAGAATCTGCAAGTGGATATTTGGAGCCCTTTCAGGCCTTCGTTGGAAACGGGAATATCTTCCCAAAAAAACTAAACAGAAGCATTCTGTGAAACTGCTTTGTGTAGTATGAATGCAACTCACAGAGTTGGACACTTCCTTTGAAAGAGCTGTTTTGAAACACTCTTTTTGTAGAATCTGCAAGTGTTCATTTGGAGTGCTTTGAGGCCTATGGTGGAAAAGGAAATATCTTCACTTAATAACCAGGCAGAAGCATTCTCAGAAACCTCTTTATGATGTGTGCATTCAACTCGGAGAGATAAGCCTTCCTTTTGATAGAGCAGCTTTGAAACTGTGTTTTGGCAGAATCTGCAAGTGGATATTTGGAGCCCTTTCAGGCCTTCGTTGGAAACGGGAATATCTTCCCATAAAAACTAAACAGAAGAGTTCTGTGAAACTGCTTTGTGAAGGATAAATCCAACTCACAGAGTTGAACACTTCTTTTGAAAGAGCAGTTTGGAAACACTCTTTTTGTAGAATCTACAAGTGTTCATTTGGAGCGCTTTGAGGCCTGTGGTGGAAAAGGAAATATCTTCACATAAAACCTAGACAGAAGCATTCTTTGAAACTTCTTTATGATGTGTGCATTCATCTCACAGAGTTGAACCTTCCTTATCACGGAGCAGTTTGGAAAGAGTCTTTTTGCGGCATCTGCAAGTGGATATTTGGAGCTCTTTCAGGCCTTTGTTAGAAGCGGGAATATCTTCCCATAAAAACTGGACAGAAGCATTCTCACAAACTGCTTTGTGATGTGTGTGTTCAACTCACAGAGTTGAACCTTTCCTTTGCTAGAACACATATGAAACACTCTTTTTGTAGAATCTGCAAGTGTTCATTTGGAGCGCTTTGAGGCCTATGGTGGAAAAGGAAATATCTTCACTTATAAACCAGGCAGAAGCATTCTCAGAAACCTCTTTATGATGAGTGCATTCGACTCTGAGAGATAAGCCTTCCTTTTGTTAGAGCAGTTTTGCAACTGTGTTTTTGCAGAATCTGCAAGTGTATATTTGGAGCCCTTTCAGGCCTTCGTTGGAAACGGGAATATCTTCCCATAAAAATTAAACAGAAGCGATCTGTGAAACTGCTTTTTGAAGTATGAATCCAACTCACAGAGTTGAACACTTCTTTTGAAAGAGCAGTTTTGAAACACTCTTTCTGTAGAATCTACAAGTGTTCATTTGGAGCGCTTTGAGGCATATGGTGGAAAAAGAAATATCGTCACATAAAACCTAGACAGAAGCATTCTTTGAAACTTCTTTATGATGTGTGCATTCAACTCACAGTGTTGAACTTTCCTTTTCATGGAGCAGTTTGGAAAGAGTCTTTTTGCAGCATCTGCAAGTGGATATTTGGAGCTCTTTCAGGCCTTTGTTAGAAGCGGGAATATCTTCCCATAAAAACTGGACAGAAGCATTCTCACAAACTGCTTTGTGATGTGTGTGTTCAACTCACAGAGGTGAACCTTTCCTTTGCTAGAGCAGTTATGAAACACTCTTTTTGTAGAATCTGCAAGTGTTCATTTGGAGCGATTTGAGGCCTATGGTGGAAAAAGAAATATCTTCATATATAAACAAGGCAGAAGCATTCTCAGAAACCTCTTTATGATGTGTGCATTCAACTCAGAGAGATAAGCCTTCCTTTTGATAGAGCAGTTTTGAAACTGTGTTTTTGCAGAATCTGCAAGTGGATATTTGGAGCCCTTTCAGGCCTTCGTTGGAAATGGGAATATCTTCCCAAAAAAACGAAACAGAAGCGTTCTGTGAAACTGCTTTGTGTAGTATGAATGCAACTCACAGAGTTGGACACTTCCTTTGAAAGAGCTGTTTTGAAACACTCTTTTTGTAGAATCTGCAAGTGTTCATTTGGAGCGCTTTGGGGCCTATGGTGGAAAAGGAAATATCTTCACTTATAAACCAGGCAGAAGCATTCTCAGAAACCTCTTTATGATGTGTGCATTCAACTCGGAGAGATAAGCCTTCCTTTTGATAGAGCAGTTTTGAAACTGTGTTTTGGCAGAATCTGCAAGTGGATATTTGGAGCCCTTTCAGGCCTTCGTTGGAAACGGGAATATCTTCCCATAAAAACTAAACAGAAGCGTTCTGTGAAACTGCTTTGTGAAGTATGAATCCAACTCACAGAGTTGAACACTTTCTTTGAAAGAGCAGTTTTGAAACAGTCTTTTTGTAGAATCTGCAAGTGTTCGTTTGGAGCGCTTTGAGGCCTATGGTGGAAAAGGAAATATCTTCACATGAAACCTAGACAGAAGCATTCTTTGAAACTTCTTTATGATGTGTGCATTCATCTCACAGAGTTGAACCTTCCTTATCATGGAGCAGTTTGGAAAGAGTCTTTTTGCGGCATCTGCAAGTGGATATTTGGAGCTCTTTCAGGCCTTTGTTAGAAGCGGGAATATCTTCCCATAAAAACTGGACAGAAGCATTCTCACAAACTGCTTTGTGATGTGTGTGTTCAACTCACAGAGTTGCACCTTTCCTTTGCTAGAACACTTATGAAACACTCTTTTTGTAGAATCTGCAAGTGTTCATTTGGAGCGCTTTGAGGCCTATGGTGGAAAAAGAAATATCTTCATATATAAACAAGGGAGAAGCATTCTCAGAAACCTCTTTATGATGTGTGTATTCAACTCAGAGAGATAAGCCTTCCTTTTGATAGAGCAGTTTTGAAACTGTGTTTTTGCAGAATCTGCAAGTGGATATTTGGAGCCCTTTCAGGCCTTCGTTGGAAACGGGAATCTCTTCCCAAAAAAACTAAACAGAAGCGTTCTGTGAAACTGCTTTGTGTAGTATGAATCCAACTCACAGAGTTGGACACTTCCTTTGAAAGAGCTCTTTTGAAACACTCTTTTTGTAGAATCTGCAATTGTTCATTTGGAGCGCTTTGAGGCCTATTGTGGAAAAGGAAATATCTTCACTTATAAACCAGGCAGAAGCATTCTCAGAAACCTCTTTATGATGTGTGCATTCAACTCGGAGAGATAAGCCTTCCTTTTGATAGAGCAGTTTTGAAACTGTGTTTTGGCAGAATCTGCAAGTGGATATTTGGAGCCCTTTCAGGCCTTCGTTGGAAAAGGGAATATCTTCCCATAAAAACTAAACAGAAGAGTTCTGTGAAACTGCTTTGTGTAGTATGAATGCAACTCACAGAGTTGGACACTTCCTTTGAAAGAGCTGTTTTGAAACACTCTTTTTGTAGAATCTGCAAGTGTTCATTTGGAGCGCTTTGAGGCCTATGGTGGAAAAGGAAATATCTTCACTTATAAACCAGGCAGAAGCATTCTCAGAAACCTCTTTATGATGTGTGCATTCAACTCGGAGAGATAAGCCTTCCTTTTGATAGAGCAGCTCTGAAACTGTGTTTTGGCAGAATCTGCAAGTGGATATTTGGAGCCCTTTCAGGCCTTCGTTGGAAACGGGAATATCTTCTCATAAAAACTAAACAGAAGCGTTCTGTGGGACTGCTTTGTGAAGGATAAATCCAACTCACAGAGTTGAACACTTCTTTTGAAAGAGCAGTTTGGAAACACTCTTTTTGTAGAATCTACAAGTGTTCATTTGGAGCGCTTTGAGGCCTATGGTGGAAAAGGAAATATCTTCACATAAAACCTAGACGGAAGCATTCTTTGAAACTTCTTTATGATGTGTGCATTCAACTCACAGAGTTGAAAATTCTTTTTCATGGAGCAATTTGGAAAGAGTCTTTTTGCAGCATCTGCAAGTGGATATTTGGAGCTCTTTCAGGCCTTTGTTAGAAGCGGGAATATCTTCCCATAAAAACTGGACAGAAGCATTCTCACAAACTGCTTTGTGATGTGTGTGTTCAACTCACAGAGGTGAACCTTTCCTTTGCTAGAGCAGTTATGAAACACTCTTTTTGTAGAATCTGCAAGTGTTCATTTGGAGCGATTTGAGGCCTATGGTGGAAAAAGAAATATCTTCATATATAAACAAGGCAGAAGCATTCTCAGAAACCCCTTTATGAGGTGTGCATTCAACTCAGAGAGATAAGCCTTCCTTTTGATAGAGCAGTTTTTAAACTGTGTTTTGGCAGAATCTGCAAGTGGATATTTGGAGCCCTTTCAGGCCTTCGTTGGAAACGGGAATATCTTCCCAAAAAAACGAAACAGAAGCGTTCTGTGAAACTGCTTTGTGTAGTATGAATGCAACTCACAGAGTTGGACACTTCCTTTGAAAGAGCTGTTTTGAAACACTCTTTTTGTAGAATCTGCAAGTGTTCATTTGGAGCGCTTTGAGGCCTAAGGTGGAAAAGGAAATATCTTCACTTATAAATCAGGCAGAAGCATTCTCAGAAACTTCTTTATCATGTGTGCATTCAACTCGGAGAGATAAGCCTTCCTTTTGATAGAGCAGTTTTGAAACTGTGTTTTTGCAGAATCTGCAAGTGGATATTTGGAGCCCTTTCAGGCCTTCGTTGGAAACGGGAATATCTTCCCAAAAAAACTAAACAGAAGCATTCTGTGAAACTGCTTTGTGTAGTATGAATGCAACTCACAGAGTTGGACACTTCCTTTGAAAGAGCTGTTTTGAAACACTCTTTTTGTAGAATCTGCAAGTGTTCATTTGGAGTGCTTTGAGGCCTATGGTGGAAAAGGAAATATCTTCACTTAATAACCAGGCAGAAGCATTCTCAGAAACCTCTTTATGATGTGTGCATTCAACTCGGAGAGATAAGCCTTCCTTTTGATAGAGCAGCTTTGAAACTGTGTTTTGGCAGAATCTGCAAGTGGATATTTGGAGCCCTTTCAGGCCTTCGTTGGAAACGGGAATATCTTCCCATAAAAACTAAACAGAAGAGTTCTGTGAAACTGCTTTGTGAAGGATAAATCCAACTCACAGAGTTGAACACTTCTTTTGAAAGAGCAGTTTGGAAACACTCTTTTTGTAGAATCTACAAGTGTTCATTTGGAGCGCTTTGAGGCCTGTGGTGGAAAAGGAAATATCTTCACATAAAACCTAGACAGAAGCATTCTTTGAAACTTCTTTATGATGTGTGCATTCATCTCACAGAGTTGAACCTTCCTTATCACGGAGCAGTTTGGAAAGAGTCTTTTTGCGGCATCTGCAAGTGGATATTTGGAGCTCTTTCAGGCCTTTGTTAGAAGCGGGAATATCTTCCCATAAAAACTGGACAGAAGCATTCTCACAAACTGCTTTGTGATGTGTGTGTTCAACTCACAGAGTTGAACCTTTCCTTTGCTAGAACACATATGAAACACTCTTTTTGTAGAATCTGCAAGTGTTCATTTGGAGCGCTTTGAGGCCTATGGTGGAAAAGGAAATATCTTCACTTATAAACCAGGCAGAAGCATTCTCAGAAACCTCTTTATGATGTGTGCATTCAACTCGGAGAGATAAGCCTTCCTTTTGATAGAGCAGTTTTGAAACTGTGTTTTGGCAGAATCTGCAAGTGGATATTTGGAGCCCTTTCAGGCCTTCGTTGGAAACGGGAATATCTTCCCATAAAAACTAAACAGAAGCGTTCTGTGAAACTGCTTTGTGAAGTATGAATCCAACTCACAGAGTTGAACACTTCCTTTGAAAGAGCAGTTTTGAAACACTCTTTTTGTAGAATCTGCAAGTGTTCGTTTGGAGCGCTTTGAGGCCTAGGGTGGAAAAGGAAATATCTTCACATGAAACCTAGACAGAAGCATTCTTTGAAACTTCTTTATGATGTGTGCATTCATCTCACAGTGTTGAACCTTCCTTAACATGGAGCAGTTTGGAAAGAGTCTTTTTGCGGCATCTGCAAGTGGATATTTGGAGCTCTTTCAGGCCTTTGTTAGAAGCGGGAATATCTTCCCATAAAAACTGGACAGAAGCATTCTCACAAACTGCTTTGTGATGTGTGTGTTCAACTCACAGAGTTGAACCTTTCCTTTGCTAGAACACTTATGAAACACTCTTTTTGTAGAATCTGCAAGTGTTCATTTGGAGCGCATTGAGGCCTATGGTGGAAAAAGAAATATCTTCATATATAAAGAAGGGAGAAGCATTCTCAGAAACCTCTTTATGATGTGTGTATTCAACTCAGAGAGATAAGCCTTCCTTTTGATAGAGCAGTTTTGAAACTGTGTTTTTGCAGAATCTGCAAGTGGATATTTGGAGCCCTTTCAGGCCTTCGTTGGAAACGGGAATATCTTCCCAAAAAAACTAAACAGAAGCGTTCTGTGAAACTGCTTTGTGTAGTATGAATCCAACTCACAGAGTTGTACACTTCCTTTGAAAGAGTTCTTTTGAAACACTCTTTTTGTAGAATCTGCAAGTGTTCATTTGGAGCGCTTTGAGGCCTATCGTGGAAAAGGAAATATCTTCACTTATAAACCAGGCAGAAGCATTCTCAGAAACCTCTTTATGATGTGTGCATTGAACTCGGAGAGATAAGCCTTCCTTTTGATAGAGCAGCTTTGAAACTGTGTTTTGGCAGAATCTGCAAGTGGATATTTGGAGCCCTTTCAGGCCTTCGTTGGAAACGGGAATATCTTCCCATAAAAACTAAACAGAAGCGTTCTGTGAAACTGCTTTGTGAAGGATAAATCCAACTCACAGAGTTGAACACTTCTTTTGAAAGAGCAGTTTGGAAACACTCTTTTTGTAGAATCTACAAGTGTTCACTTGGAGTACTTTGAGGCATATGGTGGAAAAGGAAATATCTTCACATAAAACCTAGACAGAAGCATTCTTTGAAACTTCTTTATGATGTGTGCATTCAACTCACAGAGTTGAACCTTCTTTTTCATGGAGCAATTTGGAAAGAGTCTTTTTGCAGCATCTGTAAGTGGATATTTGGAGCTCTTTCAGGCCTTTGTTAGAAGCGGGAATATCTTCCCATAAAAACTGGACAGAAGCATTCTCACAAACTGCTTTGTGATGTGTGTGTTCAACACACAGAGGTGAACCTTTCCTTTGCTAGAGCAGTTATGAAACACTCTTTTTGTAGAATCTGCAAGTGTTCATTTGGAGCGATTTGAGGACTATGGTGGAAAAAGAAATATCTTCATATATAAACAAGGCAGAAGCATTCTCAGAAACCCCTTTATGAGGTGTGTATTCAACTCAGAGAGATAAGCCTTCCTTTTGATAGAGCAGTTTTTAAACTGTGTTTTTGCAGAATCTGCAAGTGGATATTTGGAGCCCTTTCAGGCCTTCGTTGGAAACGGGAATATCTTCCCAAAAAAACTAAACAGAAGCGTTCTGTGAAACTGCTTTGTGTAGTATGAATGCAACTCACAGAGTTGGACACTTCCTTTGAAAGAGCTGTTTTGAAACACTCTTTTTGTAGAATCTGCAAGTGTTCATTTGGAGCGCTTTGAGGCCTAAGGTGGAAAAGGAAATATCTTCACTTATAAATCAGGCAGAAGCATTCTCAGAAACTTCTTTATGATGTGTGCATTCAACTCGGAGAGATAAGCCTTCTTTTTGATAGAGCAGTTTTGAAACTGTGTTTTGGCAGAATCTGCAAGTGGATATTTGGAGCCCTTTCAGGCCTTCGTTGGAAACGGGAATATCTTCCCAAAAAAACTAAACAGAAGCGTTCTGTGAAACTGCTTTGTGTAGTATGAATCCAACTCACAGAGTTGAACACTTCCTTTGAAAGAGCTGTTTTGAAACACTCTTTTTGTAGAATCTGCAAGTGTTCATTTGGAGCGCTTTGAGGCCTATGGTGGAAAAGGAAATATCTTCACTTATAAACCAGGCAGAAGCAATCTCAGAAACCTCTTTATGATGTGTGCATTCAACTCGGAGAGATAAGCCTTCCTTTTGATAGAGCAGTTTTGAAACTGTATTTTTGCAGAATCTGCAAGTGGATATTTGGAGCCCTTTCTTGCCTTCGTTGGAAACGGGAATTTCTTCCCATAAAAACTAAAGAGAAGCGTTCTGTGAAACTGCTTTGTGTAGTATGAATCCAACTCACAGAGTTGAACACTTCTTTTGAAAGAGCAGTTTGGAAACACTCTTTTTGTAGAATCTACAAGTGTTCATTTGGAGCGCTTTGAGGCCTACGGTGGAAAAGGAAATATCTTCACATAAAACCTAGACAGAAGCATTCTTTGAAACTTCTTTATGATGTGTGCATTCATCTCACTGAGTTGAACCTTCCTTATCATGGAGCAGTTTGGAAAGAGTCTTTTTGCGGCAACTGCAAGTGGATATTTGGAGCTCTTTCAGGTCTTTGTTAGAAGCGGGAATATCTTCCCATAAAAACTGGACAGAAGCATTCTCACAAACTGCTTTGTGATGTGTGTGTTCAACTCACATAGTTGAACCTTTCCTTTGCTAGAACACTTATGAAACACTCTTTTTGTAGAATCTGCAAGTGTTCATTTGGAGCGCTTTGCGGCCTATGGTGGAAAAGGAAATATCTTCACTTATAAACCAGGCAGAAGCATTCTCAGAAACCTCTTTATGATGTGTGCATTCGACTCGGAGTGATAAGCCTTCCTTTTGTTAGAGCAGTTTCGCAACTGTGTTTTTGCAGAATCTGCAAGTGTATATTTGGAGCCCTTTCAGGCCTTCGTTGGAAACGGGAATATCTTCCCATAAAAATTAAACAGAAGCGTTCTGTGAAACTGCTTTGTGAAGTATGAATCCAACTCACAGAGTTGAACACTTCTTTTGAAAGAGCAGTTTTGAAACACTCTTTTTGTAGAATCTACAAGTGTTCATTTGGATCGCTTTGAGGCATATGGTGGAAAAAGAAATATCGTCACATAAAACCTAGACAGAAGCATTCTTTGAAACTTCTTTATGATGTGTGCATTCAACTCACAGAGTTGAACTTTCTTTTTCATGGAGCAGTTTGGAAAGAGTCTTTTTGCAGCATCTGCAAGTGGATATTTGGAGCTCTTTCAGGCCTTTGTTAGAAGCGGGAATATCTTCCCATAAAAACTGGACAGAAGCATTCTCACAAACTGCTTTGTGATGTGTGTGTTCAACTCACAGAGGTGAACCTTTCCTTTGCTAGAGCAGTTATGAAACACTCTTTTTGTAGAATCTGCAAGTGTTCATTTGGAGCGATTTGAGGCCTATGGAGGAAAAAGAAATATCTTCATATATAAACAAGGCAGAAGCATTCTCAGAAACCTCTTTATGATGTGTGCATTCAACTCAGAAAGATAAGCCTTCCTTTTGATAGAGCAGTTTTTAAACTGTGTTTTTGCAGAATCTGCCAGTGGATATTTGGAGCCCTTTCAGGCCTTCGTTGGAAACGGGAATATCTTCCCAAAAAAACTAAACAGAAGCGTTCTGTGAAACTGCTTTGTGTAGTATGAATGCAACTCACAGAGTTGGACACTTCCTTTGAAAGAGCTGTTTTGAAACACTCTTTTTGTAGAATCTGCAAGTGTTCATTTGGAGCGCTTTGAGGCCTATTGTGGAAAAGGAAATATCTTCACTTATAAATCAGGCAGAAGCATTCTCAGAAACCTCTTTATGATGTGTGCATTCAACTCGGAGAGATAAGCCTTCCTTTTGATAGAGCAGTTTTGAAACTGTGTTTTGGCAGAATCTGCAAGTGGATATTTGGAGCCCTTTCAGGCCTTCGTTGGAAACGGGAATATCTTCCCAAAAAAACTAAACAGAAGCGTTCTGTGAAACTGCTTTGTGTAGTATGAATCCAACTCACAGAGTTGAACACTTCCTTTGAAAGAGCTCTTTTGAAAAACTCTTTTTGTAGAATCTGCAAGTGTTCATTTGGAGCGCTTTGAGGCCTATGGTGGAAAAGGAAATATCTTCACTTATAAACCAGGCAGAAGCATTCTCAGAAACCTCTTTATGATGTGTGCATTCAACTCAGAGAGATAAGCCTTCCTTTTGATAGAGCAGTTTTGAAACTGTGTTTTGGCAGAATCTGCAAGTGGATATTTGGAGCCCTTTCTTGCCTTCGTTGGAAACGGGAATATCTTCCCATAAAAACTAAACAGAAGCGTTCTGTGAAACTGCTTTGTGAAGTATGAATCCAACTCACAGAGTTGAACACTTCCTTTGAAAGAGCAGTTTTGAAACACTCTTTTTGTAGAATCTGCAAGTGTTCGTTTGGAGCGCTTTTAGGCCTATGGTGGAAAAGGAAATATCTTCACATAAAACCTAGACAGAAGCATTCTTTGAAACTTCTTTATGATGTGTGCATTCATCTCACAGAGTTGAATCTTCCTTATCATGGAGCAGTTTGGAAAGAGTCTTTTTGCGGCATCTGCAAGTGGATATTTGGAGCTCTTTCAGGCCTTTGTTAGAAGCGGGAATATCTTCCCATAAAAACTGGACAGAAGCATTCTCACAAACTGCTTTGTGATGTGTGTGTTCAACTCACAGAGTTGAACCTTTCCTTTGCTAGAACACTTATGAAACACTCTTTTTGTAGAATCTGCAAGTGTTCATTTGGAGCGCATTGAGGCCTATGGTGGAAAAAGAAATATCTTCATATATAAACAAGGGAGAAGCATTCTCAGAAACCTCTTTATGATGTGTGTATTCAACTCAGAGAGATAAGCCTTCCTTTTGATAGAGCAGTTTTGAAACTGTGTTTTTGCAGAATCTGCAAGTGGCTATTTGGAGCCCTTTCAGGCCTTCGTTGGAAACGGGAATATCTTCCCAAAAAAACTAAACAGAAGGGTTCTGTGAAACTGCTTTGTGTAGTATGAATCCAACTCACAGTGTTGGACACTTCCTTTGAAAGAGTTCTTTTGAAACACTCTTTTTGTAGAATCTGCAAGTGTTCATTTGGAGCGCTTTGAGGCCTATTGTGGAAAAGGAAATATCTTCACTTATAAACCAGGCAGAAGCATTCTCAGAAACCTCTTCATGATGTGTGCATTCAACTCGGAGAGATAAGCCTTCCTTTTGATAGAGCAGTTTTGAAACTGTGTTTTTGCAGAATCTGCAAGTGGATATTTGGAGCCCTTTCAGGCCTTCGTTGGAAACGGGAATATCTTCCCAAAAAAACTAAACAGAAGCGTTCTGTGAAACTGCTTTGTGTAGTATGAATCCAACTCACAGTGTTGGACACTTCCTTTGAAAGAGTTCTTTTGAAACACTCTTTTTGTAGAATCTGCAAGTGTTCATTTGGAGCGCTTTGAGGCCTATTGTGGAAAAGGAAATATCTTCACTTATAAACCAGGCAGAAGCATTCTCAGAAACCTCTTCATGATGTGTGCATTCAACTCGGAGAGATAAGCCTTCCTTTTGATAGAGCAGTTTTGAAACTGTGTTTTTGCAGAATCTGCAAGTGGATATTTGGAGCCCTTTCAGGCCTTCGTTGGAAACGGGAATATCTTCCCAAAAAAACTAAACAGAAGCGTTCTGTGAAACTGCTTTGTGTAGTATGAATCCAACTCACAGTGTTGGACACTTCCTTTGAAAGAGTTCTTTTGAAACACTCTTTTTGTAGAATCTGCAAGTGTTCATTTGGAGCGCTTTGAGGCCTATTGTGGAAAAGGAAATATCTTCACTTATAAACCAGGCAGAAGCATTCTCAGAAACCTCTTCATGATGTGTGCATTCAACTCGGAGAGATAAGCCTTCCTTTTGATAGAGCAGTTTTGAAACTGTGTTTTTGCAGAATCTGCAAGTGGATATTTGGAGCCCTTTCAGGCCTTCGTTGGAAAAGGGAGTATCTTCCCATAAAAACTAAACAGAAGAGTTCTGTGAAACTGCTTTGTGTAGTATGAATCCAACTCACAGAGTTGGACACTTCCTTTGAAAGAGCTGTTTTGAAACACTCTTTTTGTAGAATCTGCAAGTGTTCATTTGGAGCGCTTTGAGGCCTATGGTGGAAAAGGAAATATCTTCACTTATACACCAGGCAGAAGCATTCTCAGAAACCTCTTTATGATGTCTGCATTCGACTCGGAGAGATAAGCCTTCCTTTTGTTAGAGCAGTTTTGCAACTGTGTTTTTGCAGAATCTGCAAGTGTATATTTGGAGCCCTTTCAGGCCTTCGTTGGAAACGGGAATATCTTCCCATAAAAATTAAACAGAAGCGTTCTGTGAAACTGCTTTGTGAAGGATGAATCCAACTCACAGAGTTGAACACTTCTTTTGAAAGAGCAGTTTTGAAACACTCTTTTTGTAGAATCTGCAAGTGTTCATTTGGAGCGATTTGAGGCCTATGGTGGAAAAAGAAATATCTTCATATATAAACAAGGCAGAAGCATTCTCAGAAACCTCTTTATGTTGTGTGCATTCAACTCAGAGAGATAAGCCTTCCTTTTGATAGAGCAGTTTTGAAACTGTGTTTTTGCAGAATCTGCAAGTGGATATTTGGAGCCCTTTCAGGCCTTCGTTGGAAACGGGAATATCTTCCCAAAAAAACTAAACAGAAGCGTTCTGTGAAACTGCTTTGTGTAGTATGAATCCAAATCACAGAGTTGGACACTTCCTTTGAAAGAGCTGTTTTGAAACACTCTTTTTGTAGAATCTGCAAGTGTTCATTTGGAGCGCTTTGAGGCCTATGGTGGAAAAGGAAATATCTTCACTTATAAACCAGGCAGAAGCATTCTCAGAAACCTCTTTATGATGTGTGCATTCAACTCGGAGAGATAAGCCTTCCTTTTGATAGAGCAGCTTTGAAACTGTGTTTTGGCAGAATCTGCAAGTGGATATTTGGAGCCCTTTCAGGCCTTCGTTGGAAACGGGAATATCTTCCCATAAAAACTAAACAGAAGCGTTCTGTGAAACTGCTTTGTGAAGGATAAATCCAACTCACAGAGTTGAACACTTCTTTTGAAAGAGCAGTTTGGAAACACTCTTTTTGTAGAATCTACAAGTGTTCACTTGGAGCGCTTTGAGGCCTATGGTGGAAAAGGAAATATCTTCACATAAAACCTAGACAGAAGCATTCTTTGAAACTTCTTTATGATGTGTGCATTCAACTCACAGAGTTGAACCTTCTTTTTCATGGAGCAATTTGGAAAGAGTCTTTTTGCAGCATCTGCAAGTGGATATTTGGAGCTCTTTCAGGCCTTTGTTAGAAGCGGGAATATCTTCCCATAAAAACTGGACAGAAGCATTCTCACAAACTGCTTTGTGATGTGTGTGTTCAACTCACAGAGGTGAACCTTTCCTTTGCTAGAGCAGTTATGAAACACTCTTTTTGTAGAATCTGCAAGTGTTCATTTGGAGCGATTTGAGGCCTATGGTGGAAAAAGAAATATCTTCATATATAAACAAGGCAGAAGTATTCTCAGAAACCTCTTTATGATGTGTGTATTCAACTCAGAGAGATAAGCCTTCCTTTTGATAGAGCAGTTTTGAAACTGTGTTTTTGCAGAATCTGCAAGTGGATATTTGGAGCCCTTTCAGGCCTTCGTTGGAAACGGGAATATCTTCCCAGAAAAACTAAACAGAAGCGTTCTGTGAAACTGCTTTGTGTAGTATGAATCCAACTCACAGAGTTGGACACTTCCTTTGAAAGAGTTCTTTTGAAACACTCTTTTTGTAGAATCTGCAAGTGTTCATTTGGAGCGCTTTGAGGACTATTGTGGAAAAGGAAATATCTTCACTTATAAACCAGGCAGAAGCATTCTCAGAAACCTCTTTATGATGTGTGCATTCAACTCGGAGAGATAAGCCTTCCTTTTGATAGAGCAGTTTTGAAATTGTGTTTTGGCAGAATCTGCAAGTGGATATTTGGAGCCCTTTCAGGCCTTCGTTGGAAACGGGAATATCTTCCCAAAAAAACTAAACAGAAGAGTTCTGTGAAACTGCTTTGAGTAGTATGAATCCAACTCACAGAGTTGAACACTTCCTTTGAAAGAGCTGTTATGAAACACTCTTTTTGTAGAATCTGCAAGTGTTCATTTGGAGCAATTTGAGGCCTATGGTGGAAAAAGAAATATCTTCATATATAAACAAGGCAGAAGCATTCTCAGAAACCTCTTTATGATGTGTGCATTCAACTCAGAGAGATAAGCCTTCCTTTTGATAGAGCAGTTTTGAAACTGTGTTTTTGCAGAATCTGCAAGTGGATATTTGGAGCCCTTTCAGGCCTTCGTTGGAAACGGGAATCTCTTCCCAAAAAAACTAAACAGAAGCGTTCTGTGAAACTGCTTTGTGTAGTATGAATCCAACTCACAGAGTTGGACACTTCCTTTGAAAGAGCTCTTTTGAAACACTCTTTTTGTAGAATCTGCAATTGTTCATTTGGAGCGCTTTGAGGCCTATTGTGGAAAAGGAAATATCTTCACTTATAAACCAGGCAGAAGCATTCTCAGAAACCTCTTTATGATGTGTGCATTCAACTCGGAGAGATAAGCCTTCCTTTTGATAGAGCAGTTTTGAAACTGTGTTTTGGCAGAATCTGCAAGTGGATATTTGGAGCCCTTTCAGGCCTTCGTTGGAAAAGGGAATATCTTCCCATAAAAACTAAACAGAAGAGTTCTGTGAAACTGCTTTGTGTAGTATGAATGCAACTCACAGAGTTGGACACTTCCTTTGAAAGAGCTGTTTTGAAACACTCTTTTTGTAGAATCTGCAAGTGTTCATTTGGAGCGCTTTGAGGCCTATGGTGGAAAAGGAAATATCTTCACTTATAAACCAGGCAGAAGCATTCTCAGAAACCTCTTTATGATGTGTGCATTCAACTCGGAGAGATAAGCCTTCCTTTTGATAGAGCAGCTCTGAAACTGTGTTTTGGCAGAATCTGCAAGTGGATATTTGGAGCCCTTTCAGGCCTTCGTTGGAAACGGGAATATCTTCTCATAAAAACTAAACAGAAGCGTTCTGTGGGACTGCTTTGTGAAGGATAAATCCAACTCACAGAGTTGAACACTTCTTTTGAAAGAGCAGTTTGGAAACACTCTTTTTGTAGAATCTACAAGTGTTCATTTGGAGCGCTTTGAGGCCTATGGTGGAAAAGGAAATATCTTCACATAAAACCTAGACGGAAGCATTCTTTGAAACTTCTTTATGATGTGTGCATTCAACTCACAGAGTTGAAAATTCTTTTTCATGGAGCAATTTGGAAAGAGTCTTTTTGCAGCATCTGCAAGTGGATATTTGGAGCTCTTTCAGGCCTTTGTTAGAAGCGGGAATATCTTCCCATAAAAACTGGACAGAAGCATTCTCACAAACTGCTTTGTGATGTGTGTGTTCAACTCACAGAGGTGAACCTTTCCTTTGCTAGAGCAGTTATGAAACACTCTTTTTGTAGAATCTGCAAGTGTTCATTTGGAGCGATTTGAGGCCTATGGTGGAAAAAGAAATATCTTCATATATAAACAAGGCAGAAGCATTCTCAGAAACCCCTTTATGAGGTGTGCATTCAACTCAGAGAGATAAGCCTTCCTTTTGATAGAGCAGTTTTTAAACTGTGTTTTGGCAGAATCTGCAAGTGGATATTTGGAGCCCTTTCAGGCCTTCGTTGGAAACGGGAATATCTTCCCAAAAAAACGAAACAGAAGCGTTCTGTGAAACTGCTTTGTGTAGTATGAATGCAACTCACAGAGTTGGACACTTCCTTTGAAAGAGCTGTTTTGAAACACTCTTTTTGTAGAATCTGCAAGTGTTCATTTGGAGCGCTTTGAGGCCTAAGGTGGAAAAGGAAATATCTTCACTTATAAATCAGGCAGAAGCATTCTCAGAAACTTCTTTATCATGTGTGCATTCAACTCGGAGAGATAAGCCTTCCTTTTGATAGAGCAGTTTTGAAACTGTGTTTTTGCAGAATCTGCAAGTGGATATTTGGAGCCCTTTCAGGCCTTCGTTGGAAACGGGAATATCTTCCCAAAAAAACTAAACAGAAGCATTCTGTGAAACTGCTTTGTGTAGTATGAATGCAACTCACAGAGTTGGACACTTCCTTTGAAAGAGCTGTTTTGAAACACTCTTTTTGTAGAATCTGCAAGTGTTCATTTGGAGTGCTTTGAGGCCTATGGTGGAAAAGGAAATATCTTCACTTAATAACCAGGCAGAAGCATTCTCAGAAACCTCTTTATGATGTGTGCATTCAACTCGGAGAGATAAGCCTTCCTTTTGATAGAGCAGCTTTGAAACTGTGTTTTGGCAGAATCTGCAAGTGGATATTTGGAGCCCTTTCAGGCCTTCGTTGGAAACGGGAATATCTTCTCATAAAAACTAAACAGAAGAGTTCTGTGAAACTGCTTTGTGAAGGATAAATCCAACTCACAGAGTTGAACACTTCTTTTGAAAGAGCAGTTTGGAAACACTCTTTTTGTAGAATCTACAAGTGTTCATTTGGAGCGCTTTGAGGCCTGTGGTGGAAAAGGAAATATCTTCACATAAAACCTAGACAGAAGCATTCTTTGAAACTTCTTTATGATGTGTGCATTCATCTCACAGAGTTGAACCTTCCTTATCACGGAGCAGTTTGGAAAGAGTCTTTTTGCGGCATCTGCAAGTGGATATTTGGAGCTCTTTCAGGCCTTTGTTAGAAGCGGGAATATCTTCCCATAAAAACTGGACAGAAGCATTCTCACAAACTGCTTTGTGATGTGTGTGTTCAACTCACAGATTTGAACCTTTCCTTTGCTAGAACACATATGAAACACTCTTTTTGTAGAATCTGCAAGTGTTCATTTGGAGCGCTTTGAGGCCTATGGTGGAAAAGGAAATATCTTCACTTATAAACCAGGCAGAAGCATTCTCAGAAACCTCTTTATGATGTGTGCATTCAACTCGGAGAGATAAGCCTTCCTTTTGATAGAGCAGTTTTGAAACTGTGTTTTGGCAGAATCTGCAAGTGGATATTTGGAGCCCTTTCAGGCCTTCGTTGGAAACGGGAATATCTTCCCATAAAAACTAAACAGAAGCGTTCTGTGAAACTGCTTTGTGAAGTATGAATCCAACTCACAGAGTTGAACACTTCCTTTGAAAGAGCAGTTTTGAAACACTCTTTTTGTAGAATCTGCAAGTGTTCGTTTGGAGCGCTTTGAGGCCTAGGGTGGAAAAGGAAATATCTTCACATGAAACCTAGACAGAAGCATTCTTTGAAACTTCTTTATGATGTGTGCATTCATCTCACAGTGTTGAACCTTCCTTAACATGGAGCAGTTTGGAAAGAGTCTTTTTGCGGCATCTGCAAGTGGATATTTGGAGCTCTTTCAGGCCTTTGTTAGAAGCGGGAATATCTTCCCATAAAAACTGGACAGAAGCATTCTCACAAACTGCTTTGTGATGTGTGTGTTCAACTCACAGAGTTGAACCTTTCCTTTGCTAGAACACTTATGAAACACTCTTTTTGTAGAATCTGCAAGTGTTCATTTGGAGCGCATTGAGGCCTATGGTGGAAAAAGAAATATCTTCATATATAAAGAAGGGAGAAGCATTCTCAGAAACCTCTTTATGATGTGTGTATTCAACTCAGAGAGATAAGCCTTCCTTTTGATAGAGCAGTTTTGAAACTGTGTTTTTGCAGAATCTGCAAGTGGATATTTGGAGCCCTTTCAGGCCTTCGTTGGAAACGGGAATATCTTCCCAAAAAAACTAAACAGAAGCGTTCTGTGAAACTGCTTTGTGTAGTATGAATCCAACTCACAGAGTTGTACACTTCCTTTGAAAGAGTTCTTTTGAAACACTCTTTTTGTAGAATCTGCAAGTGTTCATTTGGAGCGCTTTGAGGCCTATCGTGGAAAAGGAAATATCTTCACTTATAAACCAGGCAGAAGCATTCTCAGAAACCTCTTTATGATGTGTGCATTGAACTCGGAGAGATAAGCCTTCCTTTTGATAGAGCAGCTTTGAAACTGTGTTTTGGCAGAATCTGCAAGTGGATATTTGGAGCCCTTTCAGGCCTTCGTTGGAAACGGGAATATCTTCCCATAAAAACTAAACAGAAGCGTTCTGTGAAACTGCTTTGTGAAGGATAAATCCAACTCACAGAGTTGAACACTTCTTTTGAAAGAGCAGTTTGGAAACACTCTTTTTGTAGAATCTACAAGTGTTCACTTGGAGTACTTTGAGGCATATGGTGGAAAAGGAAATATCTTCACATAAAACCTAGACAGAAGCATTCTTTGAAACTTCTTTATGATGTGTGCATTCAACTCACAGAGTTGAACCTTCTTTTTCATGGAGCAATTTGGAAAGAGTCTTTTTGCAGCATCTGTAAGTGGATATTTGGAGCTCTTTCAGGCCTTTGTTAGAAGCGGGAATATCTTCCCATAAAAACTGGACAGAAGCATTCTCACAAACTGCTTTGTGATGTGTGTGTTCAACACACAGAGGTGAACCTTTCCTTTGCTAGAGCAGTTATGAAACACTCTTTTTGTAGAATCTGCAAGTGTTCATTTGGAGCGATTTGAGGACTATGGTGGAAAAAGAAATATCTTCATATATAAACAAGGCAGAAGCATTCTCAGAAACCCCTTTATGAGGTGTGTATTCAACTCAGAGAGATAAGCCTTCCTTTTGATAGAGCAGTTTTTAAACTGTGTTTTTGCAGAATCTGCAAGTGGATATTTGGAGCCCTTTCAGGCCTTCGTTGGAAACGGGAATATCTTCCCAAAAAAACTAAACAGAAGCGTTCTGTGAAACTGCTTTGTGTAGTATGAATGCAACTCACAGAGTTGGACACTTCCTTTGAAAGAGCTGTTTTGAAACACTCTTTTTGTAGAATCTGCAAGTGTTCATTTGGAGCGCTTTGAGGCCTAAGGTGGAAAAGGAAATATCTTCACTTATAAATCAGGCAGAAGCATTCTCAGAAACTTCTTTATGATGTGTGCATTCAACTCGGAGAGATAAGCCTTCTTTTTGATAGAGCAGTTTTGAAACTGTGTTTTGGCAGAATCTGCAAGTGGATATTTGGAGCCCTTTCAGGCCTTCGTTGGAAACGGGAATATCTTCCCAAAAAAACTAAACAGAAGCGTTCTGTGAAACTGCTTTGTGTAGTATGAATCCAACTCACAGAGTTGAACACTTCCTTTGAAAGAGCTGTTTTGAAACACTCTTTTTGTAGAATCTGCAAGTGTTCATTTGGAGCGCTTTGAGGCCTATGGTGGAAAAGGAAATATCTTCACTTATAAACCAGGCAGAAGCAATCTCAGAAACCTCTTTATGATGTGTGCATTCAACTCGGAGAGATAAGCCTTCCTTTTGATAGAGCAGTTTTGAAACTGTATTTTTGCAGAATCTGCAAGTGGATATTTGGAGCCCTTTCTTGCCTTCGTTGGAAACGGGAATTTCTTCCCATAAAAACTAAAGAGAAGCGTTCTGTGAAACTGCTTTGTGTAGTATGAATCCAACTCACAGAGTTGAACACTTCTTTTGAAAGAGCAGTTTGGAAACACTCTTTTTGTAGAATCTACAAGTGTTCATTTGGAGCGCTTTGAGGCCTACGGTGGAAAAGGAAATATCTTCACATAAAACCTAGACAGAAGCATTCTTTGAAACTTCTTTATGATGTGTGCATTCATCTCACTGAGTTGAACCTTCCTTATCATGGAGCAGTTTGGAAAGAGTCTTTTTGCGGCAACTGCAAGTGGATATTTGGAGCTCTTTCAGGTCTTTGTTAGAAGCGGGAATATCTTCCCATAAAAACTGGACAGAAGCATTCTCACAAACTGCTTTGTGATGTGTGTGTTCAACTCACATAGTTGAACCTTTCCTTTGCTAGAACACTTATGAAACACTCTTTTTGTAGAATCTGCAAGTGTTCATTTGGAGCGCTTTGAGGCCTATGGTGGAAAAGGAAATATCTTCACTTATAAACCAGGCAGAAGCATTCTCAGAAACCTCTTTATGATGTGTGCATTCGACTCGGAGAGATAAGCCTTCCTTTTGTTAGAGCAGTTTCGCAACTGTGTTTTTGCAGAATCTGCAAGTGTATATTTGGAGCCCTTTCAGGCCTTCGTTGGAAACGGGAATATCTTCCCATAAAAATTAAACAGAAGCGTTCTGTGAAACTGCTTTGTGAAGTATGAATCCAACTCACAGAGTTGAACACTTCTTTTGAAAGAGCAGTTTTGAAACACTCTTTTTGTAGAATCTACAAGTGTTCATTTGGATCGCTTTGAGGCATATGGTGGAAAAAGAAATATCGTCACATAAAACCTAGACAGAAGCATTCTTTGAAACTTCTTTATGATGTGTGCATTCAACTCACAGAGTTGAACTTTCTTTTTCATGGAGCAGTTTGGAAAGAGTCTTTTTGCAGCATCTGCAAGTGGATATTTGGAGCTCTTTCAGGCCTTTGTTAGAAGCGGGAATATCTTCCCATAAAAACTGGACAGAAGCATTCTCACAAACTGCTTTGTGATGTGTGTGTTCAACTCACAGAGGTGAACCTTTCCTTTGCTAGAGCAGTTATGAAACACTCTTTTTGTAGAATCTGCAAGTGTTCATTTGGAGCGATTTGAGGCCTATGGAGGAAAAAGAAATATCTTCATATATAAACAAGGCAGAAGCATTCTCAGAAACCTCTTTATGATGTGTGCATTCAACTCAGAAAGATAAGCCTTCCTTTTGATAGAGCAGTTTTTAAACTGTGTTTTTGCAGAATCTGCCAGTGGATATTTGGAGCCCTTTCAGGCCTTCGTTGGAAACGGGAATATCTTCCCAAAAAAACTAAACAGAAGCGTTCTGTGAAACTGCTTTGTGTAGTATGAATGCAACTCACAGAGTTGGACACTTCCTTTGAAAGAGCTGTTTTGAAACACTCTTTTTGTAGAATCTGCAAGTGTTCATTTGGAGCGCTTTGAGGCCTATTGTGGAAAAGGAAATATCTTCACTTATAAATCAGGCAGAAGCATTCTCAGAAACCTCTTTATGATGTGTGCATTCAACTCGGAGAGATAAGCCTTCCTTTTGATAGAGCAGTTTTGAAACTGTGTTTTGGCAGAATCTGCAAGTGGATATTTGGAGCCCTTTCAGGCCTTCGTTGGAAACGGGAATATCTTCCCAAAAAAACTAAACAGAAGCGTTCTGTGAAACTGCTTTGTGTAGTATGAATCCAACTCACAGAGTTGAACACTTCCTTTGAAAGAGCTCTTTTGAAAAACTCTTTTTGTAGAATCTGCAAGTGTTCATTTGGAGCGCTTTGAGGCCTATGGTGGAAAAGGAAATATCTTCACTTATAAACCAGGCAGAAGCATTCTCAGAAACCTCTTTATGATGTGTGCATTCAACTCAGAGAGATAAGCCTTCCTTTTGATAGAGCAGTTTTGAAACTGTGTTTTGGCAGAATCTGCAAGTGGATATTTGGAGCCCTTTCTTGCCTTCGTTGGAAACGGGAATATCTTCCCATAAAAACTAAACAGAAGCGTTCTGTGAAACTGCTTTGTGAAGTATGAATCCAACTCACAGAGTTGAACACTTCCTTTGAAAGAGCAGTTTTGAAACACTCTTTTTGTAGAATCTGCAAGTGTTCGTTTGGAGCGCTTTTAGGCCTATGGTGGAAAAGGAAATATCTTCACATAAAACCTAGACAGAAGCATTCTTTGAAACTTCTTTATGATGTGTGCATTCATCTCACAGAGTTGAATCTTCCTTATCATGGAGCAGTTTGGAAAGAGTCTTTTTGCGGCATCTGCAAGTGGATATTTGGAGCTCTTTCAGGCCTTTGTTAGAAGCGGGAATATCTTCCCATAAAAACTGGACAGAAGCATTCTCACAAACTGCTTTGTGATGTGTGTGTTCAACTCACAGAGTTGAACCTTTCCTTTGCTAGAACACTTATGAAACACTCTTTTTGTAGAATCTGCAAGTGTTCATTTGGAGCGCATTGAGGCCTATGGTGGAAAAAGAAATATCTTCATATATAAACAAGGGAGAAGCATTCTCAGAAACCTCTTTATGATGTGTGTATTCAACTCAGAGAGATAAGCCTTCCTTTTGATAGAGCAGTTTTGAAACTGTGTTTTTGCAGAATCTGCAAGTGGCTATTTGGAGCCCTTTCAGGCCTTCGTTGGAAACGGGAATATCTTCCCAAAAAAACTAAACAGAAGGGTTCTGTGAAACTGCTTTGTGTAGTATGAATCCAACTCACAGTGTTGGACACTTCCTTTGAAAGAGTTCTTTTGAAACACTCTTTTTGTAGAATCTGCAAGTGTTCATTTGGAGCGCTTTGAGGCCTATTGTGGAAAAGGAAATATCTTCACTTATAAACCAGGCAGAAGCATTCTCAGAAACCTCTTCATGATGTGTGCATTCAACTCGGAGAGATAAGCCTTCCTTTTGATAGAGCAGTTTTGAAACTGTGTTTTTGCAGAATCTGCAAGTGGATATTTGGAGCCCTTTCAGGCCTTCGTTGGAAACGGGAATATCTTCCCAAAAAAACTAAACAGAAGCGTTCTGTGAAACTGCTTTGTGTAGTATGAATCCAACTCACAGTGTTGGACACTTCCTTTGAAAGAGTTCTTTTGAAACACTCTTTTTGTAGAATCTGCAAGTGTTCATTTGGAGCGCTTTGAGGCCTATTGTGGAAAAGGAAATATCTTCACTTATAAACCAGGCAGAAGCATTCTCAGAAACCTCTTCATGATGTGTGCATTCAACTCGGAGAGATAAGCCTTCCTTTTGATAGAGCAGTTTTGAAACTGTGTTTTTGCAGAATCTGCAAGTGGATATTTGGAGCCCTTTCAGGCCTTCGTTGGAAACGGGAATATCTTCCCAAAAAAACTAAACAGAAGCGTTCTGTGAAACTGCTTTGTGTAGTATGAATCCAACTCACAGTGTTGGACACTTCCTTTGAAAGAGTTCTTTTGAAACACTCTTTTTGTAGAATCTGCAAGTGTTCATTTGGAGCGCTTTGAGGCCTATTGTGGAAAAGGAAATATCTTCACTTATAAACCAGGCAGAAGCATTCTCAGAAACCTCTTCATGATGTGTGCATTCAACTCGGAGAGATAAGCCTTCCTTTTGATAGAGCAGTTTTGAAACTGTGTTTTTGCAGAATCTGCAAGTGGATATTTGGAGCCCTTTCAGGCCTTCGTTGGAAAAGGGAGTATCTTCCCATAAAAACTAAACAGAAGAGTTCTGTGAAACTGCTTTGTGTAGTATGAATCCAACTCACAGAGTTGGACACTTCCTTTGAAAGAGCTGTTTTGAAACACTCTTTTTGTAGAATCTGCAAGTGTTCATTTGGAGCGCTTTGAGGCCTATGGTGGAAAAGGAAATATCTTCACTTATACACCAGGCAGAAGCATTCTCAGAAACCTCTTTATGATGTCTGCATTCGACTCGGAGAGATAAGCCTTCCTTTTGTTAGAGCAGTTTTGCAACTGTGTTTTTGCAGAATCTGCAAGTGTATATTTGGAGCCCTTTCAGGCCTTCGTTGGAAACGGGAATATCTTCCCATAAAAATTAAACAGAAGCGTTCTGTGAAACTGCTTTGTGAAGGATGAATCCAACTCACAGAGTTGAACACTTCTTTTGAAAGAGCAGTTTTGAAACACTCTTTTTGTAGAATCTGCAAGTGTTCATTTGGAGCGATTTGAGGCCTATGGTGGAAAAAGAAATATCTTCATATATAAACAAGGCAGAAGCATTCTCAGAAACCTCTTTATGTTGTGTGCATTCAACTCAGAGAGATAAGCCTTCCTTTTGATAGAGCAGTTTTGAAACTGTGTTTTTGCAGAATCTGCAAGTGGATATTTGGAGCCCTTTCAGGCCTTCGTTGGAAACGGGAATATCTTCCCAAAAAAACTAAACAGAAGCGTTCTGTGAAACTGCTTTGTGTAGTATGAATCCAAATCACAGAGTTGGACACTTCCTTTGAAAGAGCTGTTTTGAAACACTCTTTTTGTAGAATCTGCAAGTGTTCATTTGGAGCGCTTTGAGGCCTATGGTGGAAAAGGAAATATCTTCACTTATAAACCAGGCAGAAGCATTCTCAGAAACCTCTTTATGATGTGTGCATTCAACTCGGAGAGATAAGCCTTCCTTTTGATAGAGCAGCTTTGAAACTGTGTTTTGGCAGAATCTGCAAGTGGATATTTGGAGCCCTTTCAGGCCTTCGTTGGAAACGGGAATATCTTCCCATAAAAACTAAACAGAAGCGTTCTGTGAAACTGCTTTGTGAAGGATAAATCCAACTCACAGAGTTGAACACTTCTTTTGAAAGAGCAGTTTGGAAACACTCTTTTTGTAGAATCTACAAGTGTTCACTTGGAGCGCTTTGAGGCCTATGGTGGAAAAGGAAATATCTTCACATAAAACCTAGACAGAAGCATTCTTTGAAACTTCTTTATGATGTGTGCATTCAACTCACAGAGTTGAACCTTCTTTTTCATGGAGCAATTTGGAAAGAGTCTTTTTGCAGCATCTGCAAGTGGATATTTGGAGCTCTTTCAGGCCTTTGTTAGAAGCGGGAATATCTTCCCATAAAAACTGGACAGAAGCATTCTCACAAACTGCTTTGTGATGTGTGTGTTCAACTCACAGAGGTGAACCTTTCCTTTGCTAGAGCAGTTATGAAACACTCTTTTTGTAGAATCTGCAAGTGTTCATTTGGAGCGATTTGAGGCCTATGGTGGAAAAAGAAATATCTTCATATATAAACAAGGCAGAAGTATTCTCAGAAACCTCTTTATGATGTGTGTATTCAACTCAGAGAGATAAGCCTTCCTTTTGATAGAGCAGTTTTGAAACTGTGTTTTTGCAGAATCTGCAAGTGGATATTTGGAGCCCTTTCAGGCCTTCGTTGGAAACGGGAATATCTTCCCAGAAAAACTAAACAGAAGCGTTCTGTGAAACTGCTTTGTGTAGTATGAATCCAACTCACAGAGTTGGACACTTCCTTTGAAAGAGTTCTTTTGAAACACTCTTTTTGTAGAATCTGCAAGTGTTCATTTGGAGCGCTTTGAGGACTATTGTGGAAAAGGAAATATCTTCACTTATAAACCAGGCAGAAGCATTCTCAGAAACCTCTTTATGATGTGTGCATTCAACTCGGAGAGATAAGCCTTCCTTTTGATAGAGCAGTTTTGAAATTGTGTTTTGGCAGAATCTGCAAGTGGATATTTGGAGCCCTTTCAGGCCTTCGTTGGAAACGGGAATATCTTCCCAAAAAAACTAAACAGAAGAGTTCTGTGAAACTGCTTTGAGTAGTATGAATCCAACTCACAGAGTTGAACACTTCCTTTGAAAGAGCTGTTTTGAAACACTCTTTTTGTAGAATCTGCAAGTGTTCATTTGGAGCGCTTTGAGGCCTATGGTGGAAAAGGAAATATCTTCACTTATAAACCAGGCAGAAGCATTCTCAGAAACCTCTTTATGATGTGTGCATTCAACTCGGAGAGATAAGCCTTCCTTTTGATAGAGCAGTTTTGAAACTGTGTTTTGGCAGAATCTGCAAGTGGATATTTGGAGCCCTTTCAGGCCTTCGTTGGAAACGGGAATATCTTCCCATAAAAACTAAACAGAAGCGTTCTGTGAAACTGCTTTGTGAAGTATGAATCCAACTCACAGAGTTGAACACTTCCTTTGAAAGAGCAGTTTTGAAACACTCTTTTTGTAGAATCTGCAAGTGTTCGTTTGGAGCGCTTTGAGGCCTATGGTGGAAAAGGAAATATCTTCACATAAAACCTAGACAGAAGCATTCTTTGAAACTTCTTAATGATGTGTGCACTCATCTCACAGAGTTGAACCTTCCTTATCATGGAGCAGTTTGGAAAGAGTCTTTTTGCGGCATCTGCAAGTGGATATTTGGAGCTCTTTCAGGCCTTTGTTAGAAGCGGGAATATCTTCCCATAAAAACTGGACAGAAGCATTCTCACAAACTGCTTTGTGATGTGTGTGTTCAACTCACAGAGTTGAACCTTTCCTTTGCTAGAACACCTATGAAACACTCTTTTTGTAGAATCTGCAAGTGTTCATTTGGAGCGCATTGAGGCCTATGGTGGAAAAAGAAATATCTTCATATATAAACAAGGGAGAAGCATTCTCAGAAACCTCTTTATGATGTGTGCATTCAACTCGGAGAGATAAGCCTTCCTTTTGATAGAGCAGTTTTGAAACTGTGTTTTTGCAGAATCTGCAAGTGGATATTTGGAGCCCTTTCAGGCCTTCGTTGGAAAAGGGAATATCTTCCCATAAAAACTAAACAGAAGAGTTCTGTGAAACTGCTTTGTGTAGTATGAATCCAACTCACAGAGTTGGACACTTCCTTTGAAAGAGCTGTTTTGAAACACTCTTTTTGTAGAATCTGCAAGTGTTCATTTGGAGCGATTTGAGGCCTATGGTGGAAAAGGAAATATCTTCACTTATAAACCAGGCAGAAGCATTCTCAGAAACCTCTTTATGATGTGTGCATTCGACTCGGAGAGATAAGCCTTCCTTTTGTTAGAGCAGTTTTGCAACTGTGTTTTTGCAGAATCTGCAAGTGTATATTTGGAGCCCTTTCAGGCCTTCGTTGGAAACGGGAATATCTTCCCATAAAAATTAAACAGAAGCGTTCTGTGAAACTGCTTTGTGAAGTATGAATCCAACTCACAGAGTTGAACACTTCTTTTGAAAGAGCAGTTTTGAAACACTCTTTTTGTAGAATCTACAAGTGTTCATTTGGATCGCTTTGAGGCATATGGTGGAAAAAGAAATATCGTCACATAAAACCTAGACAGAAGCATTCTTTGAAACTTCTTTATGATGTGTGCATTCAACTCACAGAGTTGAACTTTCTTTTTCATGGAGCAGTTTGGAAAGAGTCTTTTTGCAGCATCTGCAAGTGGATATTTGGAGCTCTTTCAGGCCTTTGTTAGAAGCGGGAATATCTTCCCATAAAAACTGGACAGAAGCATTCTCACAAACTGCTTTGTGATGTGTGTGTTCAACTCACAGAGGTGAACCTTTCCTTTGCTAGAGCAGTTATGAAACACTCTTTTTGTAGAATCTGCAAGTGTTCATTTGGAGCGATTTGAGGCCTATGGAGGAAAAAGAAATATCTTCATATATAAACAAGGCAGAAGCATTCTCAGAAACCTCTTTATGATGTGTGCATTCAACTCAGAAAGATAAGCCTTCCTTTTGATAGAGCAGTTTTTAAACTGTGTTTTTGCAGAATCTGCCAGTGGATATTTGGAGCCCTTTCAGGCCTTCGTTGGAAACGGGAATATCTTCCCAAAAAAACTAAACAGAAGCGTTCTGTGAAACTGCTTTGTGTAGTATGAATGCAACTCACAGAGTTGGACACTTCCTTTGAAAGAGCTGTTTTGAAACACTCTTTTTGTAGAATCTGCAAGTGTTCATTTGGAGCGCTTTGAGGCCTATTGTGGAAAAGGAAATATCTTCACTTATAAATCAGGCAGAAGCATTCTCAGAAACCTCTTTATGATGTG
Source organism: Pongo abelii (assembly GCF_028885655.2). Taxonomy (NCBI): domain Eukaryota; kingdom Metazoa; phylum Chordata; class Mammalia; order Primates; family Hominidae; genus Pongo; species Pongo abelii. The sequence goes on from NC_085928.1 coordinate 48,140,271, forward strand.
TGCATTCAACTCGGAGAGATAAGCCTTCCTTTTGATAGAGCAGTTTTGAAACTGTGTTTTGGCAGAATCTGCAAGTGGATATTTGGAGCCCTTTCAGGCCTTCGTTGGAAACGGGAATATCTTCCCAAAAAAACTAAACAGAAGCGTTCTGTGAAACTGCTTTGTGTAGTATGAATCCAACTCACAGAGTTGAACACTTCCTTTGAAAGAGCTCTTTTGAAAAACTCTTTTTGTAGAATCTGCAAGTGTTCATTTGGAGCGCTTTGAGGCCTATGGTGGAAAAGGAAATATCTTCACTTATAAACCAGGCAGAAGCATTCTCAGAAACCTCTTTATGATGTGTGCATTCAACTCAGAGAGATAAGCCTTCCTTTTGATAGAGCAGTTTTGAAACTGTGTTTTGGCAGAATCTGCAAGTGGATATTTGGAGCCCTTTCTTGCCTTCGTTGGAAACGGGAATATCTTCCCATAAAAACTAAACAGAAGCGTTCTGTGAAACTGCTTTGTGAAGTATGAATCCAACTCACAGAGTTGAACACTTCCTTTGAAAGAGCAGTTTTGAAACACTCTTTTTGTAGAATCTGCAAGTGTTCGTTTGGAGCGCTTTTAGGCCTATGGTGGAAAAGGAAATATCTTCACATAAAACCTAGACAGAAGCATTCTTTGAAACTTCTTTATGATGTGTGCATTCATCTCACAGAGTTGAATCTTCCTTATCATGGAGCAGTTTGGAAAGAGTCTTTTTGCGGCATCTGCAAGTGGATATTTGGAGCTCTTTCAGGCCTTTGTTAGAAGCGGGAATATCTTCCCATAAAAACTGGACAGAAGCATTCTCACAAACTGCTTTGTGATGTGTGTGTTCAACTCACAGAGTTGAACCTTTCCTTTGCTAGAACACTTATGAAACACTCTTTTTGTAGAATCTGCAAGTGTTCATTTGGAGCGCATTGAGGCCTATGGTGGAAAAAGAAATATCTTCATATATAAACAAGGGAGAAGCATTCTCAGAAACCTCTTTATGATGTGTGTATTCAACTCAGAGAGATAAGCCTTCCTTTTGATAGAGCAGTTTTGAAACTGTGTTTTTGCAGAATCTGCAAGTGGCTATTTGGAGCCCTTTCAGGCCTTCGTTGGAAACGGGAATATCTTCCCAAAAAAACTAAACAGAAGGGTTCTGTGAAACTGCTTTGTGTAGTATGAATCCAACTCACAGTGTTGGACACTTCCTTTGAAAGAGTTCTTTTGAAACACTCTTTTTGTAGAATCTGCAAGTGTTCATTTGGAGCGCTTTGAGGCCTATTGTGGAAAAGGAAATATCTTCACTTATAAACCAGGCAGAAGCATTCTCAGAAACCTCTTCATGATGTGTGCATTCAACTCGGAGAGATAAGCCTTCCTTTTGATAGAGCAGTTTTGAAACTGTGTTTTTGCAGAATCTGCAAGTGGATATTTGGAGCCCTTTCAGGCCTTCGTTGGAAACGGGAATATCTTCCCAAAAAAACTAAACAGAAGCGTTCTGTGAAACTGCTTTGTGTAGTATGAATCCAACTCACAGTGTTGGACACTTCCTTTGAAAGAGTTCTTTTGAAACACTCTTTTTGTAGAATCTGCAAGTGTTCATTTGGAGCGCTTCGAGGCCTATTGTGGAAAAGGAAATATCTTCACTTATAAACCAGGCAGAAGCATTCTCAGAAACCTCTTCATGATGTGTGCATTCAACTCGGAGAGATAAGCCTTCCTTTTGATAGAGCAGTTTTGAAACTGTGTTTTTGCAGAATCTGCAAGTGGATATTTGGAGCCCTTTCAGGCCTTCGTTGGAAACGGGAATATCTTCCCAAAAAAACTAAACAGAAGCGTTCTGTGAAACTGCTTTGTGTAGTATGAATCCAACTCACAGTGTTGGACACTTCCTTTGAAAGAGTTCTTTTGAAACACTCTTTTTGTAGAATCTGCAAGTGTTCATTTGGAGCGCTTTGAGGCCTATTGTGGAAAAGGAAATATCTTCACTTATAAACCAGGCAGAAGCATTCTCAGAAACCTCTTCATGATGTGTGCATTCAACTCGGAGAGATAAGCCTTCCTTTTGATAGAGCAGTTTTGAAACTGTGTTTTTGCAGAATCTGCAAGTGGATATTTGGAGCCCTTTCAGGCCTTCGTTGGAAAAGGGAGTATCTTCCCATAAAAACTAAACAGAAGAGTTCTGTGAAACTGCTTTGTGTAGTATGAATCCAACTCACAGAGTTGGACACTTCCTTTGAAAGAGCTGTTTTGAAACACTCTTTTTGTAGAATCTGCAAGTGTTCATTTGGAGCGCTTTGAGGCCTATGGTGGAAAAGGAAATATCTTCACTTATACACCAGGCAGAAGCATTCTCAGAAACCTCTTTATGATGTCTGCATTCGACTCGGAGAGATAAGCCTTCCTTTTGTTAGAGCAGTTTTGCAACTGTGTTTTTGCAGAATCTGCAAGTGTATATTTGGAGCCCTTTCAGGCCTTCGTTGGAAACGGGAATATCTTCCCATAAAAATTAAACAGAAGCGTTCTGTGAAACTGCTTTGTGAAGGATGAATCCAACTCACAGAGTTGAACACTTCTTTTGAAAGAGCAGTTTTGAAACACTCTTTTTGTAGAATCTGCAAGTGTTCATTTGGAGCGATTTGAGGCCTATGGTGGAAAAAGAAATATCTTCATATATAAACAAGGCAGAAGCATTCTCAGAAACCTCTTTATGTTGTGTGCATTCAACTCAGAGAGATAAGCCTTCCTTTTGATAGAGCAGTTTTGAAACTGTGTTTTTGCAGAATCTGCAAGTGGATATTTGGAGCCCTTTCAGGCCTTCGTTGGAAACGGGAATATCTTCCCAAAAAAACTAAACAGAAGCGTTCTGTGAAACTGCTTTGTGTAGTATGAATCCAAATCACAGAGTTGGACACTTCCTTTGAAAGAGCTGTTTTGAAACACTCTTTTTGTAGAATCTGCAAGTGTTCATTTGGAGCGCTTTGAGGCCTATGGTGGAAAAGGAAATATCTTCACTTATAAACCAGGCAGAAGCATTCTCAGAAACCTCTTTATGATGTGTGCATTCAACTCGGAGAGATAAGCCTTCCTTTTGATAGAGCAGCTTTGAAACTGTGTTTTGGCAGAATCTGCAAGTGGATATTTGGAGCCCTTTCAGGCCTTCGTTGGAAACGGGAATATCTTCCCATAAAAACTAAACAGAAGCGTTCTGTGAAACTGCTTTGTGAAGGATAAATCCAACTCACAGAGTTGAACACTTCTTTTGAAAGAGCAGTTTGGAAACACTCTTTTTGTAGAATCTACAAGTGTTCACTTGGAGCGCTTTGAGGCCTATGGTGGAAAAGGAAATATCTTCACATAAAACCTAGACAGAAGCATTCTTTGAAACTTCTTTATGATGTGTGCATTCAACTCACAGAGTTGAACCTTCTTTTTCATGGAGCAATTTGGAAAGAGTCTTTTTGCAGCATCTGCAAGTGGATATTTGGAGCTCTTTCAGGCCTTTGTTAGAAGCGGGAATATCTTCCCATAAAAACTGGACAGAAGCATTCTCACAAACTGCTTTGTGATGTGTGTGTTCAACTCACAGAGGTGAACCTTTCCTTTGCTAGAGCAGTTATGAAACACTCTTTTTGTAGAATCTGCAAGTGTTCATTTGGAGCGATTTGAGGCCTACGGTGGAAAAAGAAATATCTTCATATATAAACAAGGCAGAAGTATTCTCAGAAACCTCTTTATGATGTGTGTATTCAACTCAGAGAGATAAGCCTTCCTTTTGATAGAGCAGTTTTGAAACTGTGTTTTTGCAGAATCTGCAAGTGGATATTTGGAGCCCTTTCAGGCCTTCGTTGGAAACGGGAATATCTTCCCAGAAAAACTAAACAGAAGCGTTCTGTGAAACTGCTTTGTGTAGTATGAATCCAACTCACAGAGTTGGACACTTCCTTTGAAAGAGTTCTTTTGAAACACTCTTTTTGTAGAATCTGCAAGTGTTCATTTGGAGCGCTTTGAGGACTATTGTGGAAAAGGAAATATCTTCACTGATAAACCAGGCAGAAGCATTCTCAGAAACCTCTTTATGATGTGTGCATTCAACTCGGAGAGATAAGCCTTCCTTTTGATAGAGCAGTTTTGAAATTGTGTTTTGGCAGAATCTGCAAGTGGATATTTGGAGCCCTTTCAGGCCTTCGTTGGAAACGGGAATATCTTCCCAAAAAAACTAAACAGAAGAGTTCTGTGAAACTGCTTTGAGTAGTATGAATCCAACTCACAGAGTTGAACACTTCCTTTGAAAGAGCTGTTTTGAAACACTCTTTTTGTAGAATCTGCAAGTGTTCATTTGGAGCGCTTTGAGGCCTATGGTGGAAAAGGAAATATCTTCACTTATAAACCAGGCAGAAGCATTCTCAGAAACCTCTTTATGATGTGTGCATTCAACTCGGAGAGATAAGCCTTCCTTTTGATAGAGCAGTTTTGAAACTGTGTTTTGGCAGAATCTGCAAGTGGATATTTGGAGCCCTTTCAGGCCTTCGTTGGAAACGGGAATATCTTCCCATAAAAACTAAACAGAAGCGTTCTGTGAAACTGCTTTGTGAAGTATGAATCCAACTCACAGAGTTGAACACTTCCTTTGAAAGAGCAGTTTTGAAACACTCTTTTTGTAGAATCTGCAAGTGTTCGTTTGGAGCGCTTTGAGGCCTATGGTGGAAAAGGAAATATCTTCACATAAAACCTAGACAGAAGCATTCTTTGAAACTTCTTAATGATGTGTGCACTCATCTCACAGAGTTGAACCTTCCTTATCATGGAGCAGTTTGGAAAGAGTCTTTTTGCGGCATCTGCAAGTGGATATTTGGAGCTCTTTCAGGCCTTTGTTAGAAGCGGGAATATCTTCCCATAAAAACTGGACAGAAGCATTCTCACAAACTGCTTTGTGATGTGTGTGTTCAACTCACAGAGTTGAACCTTTCCTTTGCTAGAACACCTATGAAACACTCTTTTTGTAGAATCTGCAAGTGTTCATTTGGAGCGCATTGAGGCCTATGGTGGAAAAAGAAATATCTTCATATATAAACAAGGGAGAAGCATTCTCAGAAACCTCTTTATGATGTGTGCATTCAACTCGGAGAGATAAGCCTTCCTTTTGATAGAGCAGTTTTGAAACTGTGTTTTTGCAGAATCTGCAAGTGGATATTTGGAGCCCTTTCAGGCCTTCGTTGGAAAAGGGAATATCTTCCCATAAAAACTAAACAGAAGAGTTCTGTGAAACTGCTTTGTGTAGTATGAATCCAACTCACAGAGTTGGACACTTCCTTTGAAAGAGCTGTTTTGAAACACTCTTTTTGTAGAATCTGCAAGTGTTCATTTGGAGCGATTTGAGGCCTATGGTGGAAAAGGAAATATCTTCACTTATAAACCAGGCAGAAGCATTCTCAGAAACCTCTTTATGATGTGTGCATTCGACTCGGAGAGATAAGCCTTCCTTTTGTTAGAGCAGTTTTGCAACTGTGTTTTTGCAGAATCTGCAAGTGTATATTTGGAGCCCTTTCAGGCCTTCGTTGGAAACGGGAATATCTTCCCATAAAAATTAAACAGAAGCGTTCTGTGAAACTGCTTTGTGAAGTATGAATCCAACTCACAGAGTTGAACACTTCTTTTGAAAGAGCAGTTTTGAAACACTCTTTTTGTAGAATCTACATGTGATCACTTGGAGCGCTTTGAGGCATATGGTGGAAAAGGAAATATCTTCACATAAAACCTAGACGGAAGCATTCTTTGAAACTTCTTTATGATGTGTGCATTCAACTCACAGAGTTGAAAATTCTTTTTCATGGAGCAATTTGGAAAGAGTCTTTTTGCAGCATCTGCAAGTGGATATTTGGAGCTCTTTCAGGCCTTTGTTAGAAGCGGGAATATCTTCCCATAAAAACTGGACAGAAGCATTCTCACAAACTGCTTTGTGATGTGTGTGTTCAACTCACAGAGGTGAACCTTTCCTTTGCTAGAGCAGTTATGAAACACTCTTTTTGTAGAATCTGCAAGTGTTCATTTGGAGCGATTTGAGGCCTATGGTGGAAAAAGAAATATCTTCATATATAAACAAGGCAGAAGCATTCTCAGAAACCCCTTTATGAGGTGTGCATTCAACTCAGAGAGATAAGCCTTCCTTTTGATAGAGCAGTTTTGAAACTGTGTTTTGGCAGAATCTGCAAGTGGATATTTGGAGCCCTTTCAGGCCTTCGTTGGAAACGGGAATATCTTCCCAAAAAAACGAAACAGAAGCGTTCTGTGAAACTGCTTTGTGTAGTATGAATGCAACTCACAGAGTTGGACACTTCCTTTGAAAGAGCTGTTTTGAAACACTCTTTTTGTAGAATCTGCAAGTGTTCATTTGGAGTGCTTTGAGGCCTATGGTGGAAAAGGAAATATCTTCACTTAATAACCAGGCAGAAGCATTCTCAGAAACCTCTTTATGATGTGTGCATTCAACTCGGAGAGATAAGCCTTCCTTTTGATAGAGCAGCTTTGAAACTGTGTTTTGGCAGAATCTGCAAGTGGATATTTGGAGCCCTTTCAGGCCTTCGTTGGAAACGGGAATATCTTCCCATAAAAACTAAACAGAAGAGTTCTGTGAAACTGCTTTGTGAAGGATAAATCCAACTCACAGAGTTGAACACTTCTTTTGAAAGAGCAGTTTGGAAACACTCTTTTTGTAGAATCTACAAGTGTTCATTTGGAGCGCTTTGAGGCCTGTGGTGGAAAAGGAAATATCTTCACATAAAACCTAGACAGAAGCATTCTTTGAAACTTCTTTATGATGTGTGCATTCATCTCACAGAGTTGAACCTTCCTTATCACGGAGCAGTTTGGAAAGAGTCTTTTTGCGGCATCTGCAAGTGGATATTTGGAGCTCTTTCAGGCCTTTGTTAGAAGCGGGAATATCTTCCCATAAAAACTGGACAGAAGCATTCTCACAAACTGCTTTGTGATGTGTGTGTTCAACTCACAGAGTTGAACCTTTCCTTTGCTAGAACACATATGAAACACTCTTTTTGTAGAATCTGCAAGTGTTCATTTGGAGCGCTTTGAGGCCTATGGTGGAAAAGGAAATATCTTCACTTATAAACCAGGCAGAAGCATTCTCAGAAACCTCTTTATGATGAGTGCATTCGACTCGGAGAGATAAGCCTTCCTTTTGTTAGAGCAGTTTTGCAACTGTGTTTTTGCAGAATCTGCAAGTGTATATTTGGAGCCCTTTCAGGCCTTCGTTGGAAACGGGAATATCTTCCCATAAAAATTAAACAGAAGCGATCTGTGAAACTGCTTTGTGAAGTATGAATCCAACTCACAGAGTTGAACACTTCTTTTGAAAGAGCAGTTTTGAAACACTCTTTCTGTAGAATCTACAAGTGTTCATTTGGAGCGCTTTGAGGCATATGGTGGAAAAAGAAATATCGTCACATAAAACCTAGACAGAAGCATTCTTTGAAACTTCTTTATGATGTGTGCATTCAACTCACAGTGTTGAACTTTCCTTTTCATGGAGCAGTTTGGAAAGAGTCTTTTTGAAGCATCTGCAAGTGGATATTTGGAGCTCTTTCAGGCCTTTGTTAGAAGCGGGAATATCTTCCCATAAAAACTGGACAGAAGCATTCTCACAAACTGCTTTGTGATGTGTGTGTTCAACTCACAGAGGTGAACCTTTCCTTTGCTAGAGCAGTTATGAAACACTCTTTTTGTAGAATCTGCAAGTGTTCATTTGGAGCGATTTGAGGCCTATGGTGGAAAAAGAAATATCTTCATATATAAACAAGGCAGAAGCATTCTCAGAAACCTCTTTATGATGTGTGCATTCAACTCAGAGAGATAAGCCTTCCTTTTGATAGAGCAGTTTTGAAACTGTGTTTTTGCAGAATCTGCAAGTGGATATTTGGAGCCCTTTCAGGCCTTCGTTGGAAATGGGAATATCTTCCCAAAAAAACGAAACAGAAGCGTTCTGTGAAACTGCTTTGTGTAGTATGAATGCAACTCACAGAGTTGGACACTTCCTTTGAAAGAGCTGTTTTGAAACACTCTTTTTGTAGAATCTGCAAGTGTTCATTTGGAGCGCTTTGAGGCCTAAGGTGGAAAAGGAAATATCTTCACTTATAAATCAGGCAGAAGCATTCTCAGAAACCTCTTTATCATGTGTGCATTCAACTCGGAGAGATAAGCCTTCCTTTTGATAGAGCAGTTTTGAAACTGTGTTTTGGCAGAATCTGCAAGTGGATATTTGGAGCCCTTTCAGGCCTTCGTTGGAAACGGGAATATCTTCCCAAAAAAACTAAACAGAAGCGTTCTGTGAAACTGCTTTGTGTAGTATGAATCCAACTCACAGAGTTGAACACTTCCTTTGAAAGAGCTGTTTTGAAACACTCTTTTTGTAGAATCTGCAAGTGTTCATTTGGAGCGCTTTGGGGCCTATGGTGGAAAAGGAAATATCTTCACTTATAAACCAGGCAGAAGCATTCTCAGAAACCTCTTTATGATGTGTGCATTCAACTCGGAGAGATAAGCCTTCCTTTTGATAGAGCAGTTTTGAAACTGTGTTTTGGCAGAATCTGCAAGTGGATATTTGGAGCCCTTTCAGGCCTTCGTTGGAAACGGGAATATCTTCCCATAAAAACTAAACAGAAGCGTTCTGTGAAACTGCTTTGTGAAGTATGAATCCAACTCACAGAGTTGAACACTTCCTTTGAAAGAGCAGTTTTGAAACAGTCTTTTTGTAGAATCTGCAAGTGTTCGTTTGGAGCGCTTTGAGGCCTATGGTGGAAAAGGAAATATCTTCACATGAAACCTAGACAGAAGCATTCTTTGAAACTTCTTTATGATGTGTGCATTCATCTCACAGAGTTGAACCTTCCTTATCATGGAGCAGTTTGGAAAGAGTCTTTTTGCGGCATCTGCAAGTGGATATTTGGAGCTCTTTCAGGCCTTTGTTAGAAGCGGGAATATCTTCCCATAAAAACTGGACAGAAGCATTCTCACAAACTGCTTTGTGATGTGTGTGTTCAACTCACAGAGTTGCACCTTTCCTTTGCTAGAACACTTATGAAACACTCTTTTTGTAGAATCTGCAAGTGTTCATTTGGAGCGCTTTGAGGCCTATGGTGGAAAAAGAAATATCTTCATATATAAACAAGGGAGAAGCATTCTCAGAAACCTCTTTATGATGTGTGTATTCAACTCAGAGAGATAAGCCTTCCTTTTGATAGAGCAGTTTTGAAACTGTGTTTTTGCAGAATCTGCAAGTGGATATTTGGAGCCCTTTCAGGCCTTCGTTGGAAACGGGAATATCTTCCCAAAAAAACTAAACAGAAGCGTTCTGTGAAACTGCTTTGTGTAGTATGAATCCAACTCACAGAGTTGTACACTTCCTTTGAAAGAGTTCTTTTGAAACACTCTTTTTGTAGAATCTGCAAGTGTTCATTTGGAGCGCTTTGAGGCCTATCGTGGAAAAGGAAATATCTTCACTTATAAACCAGGCAGAAGCATTCTCAGAAACCTCTTTATGATGTGTGCATTCAACTCGGAGAGATAAGCCTTCCTTTTGATAGAGCAGCTTTGAAACTGTGTTTTGGCAGAATCTGCAAGTGGATATTTGGAGCCCTTTCAGGCCTTCGTTGGAAACGGGAATATCTTCCCATAAAAACTAAACAGAAGCGTTCTGTGAAACTGCTTTGTGAAGGATAAATCCAACTCACAGAGTTGAACACTTCTTTTGAAAGAGCAGTTTGGAAACACTCTTTTTGTAGAATCTACAAGTGTTCACTTGGAGTACTTTGAGGCATATGGTGGAAAAGGAAATATCTTCACATAAAACCTAGACAGAAGCATTCTTTGAAACTTCTTTATGATGTGTGCATTCAACTCACAGAGTTGAACCTTCTTTTTCATGGAGCAATTTGGAAAGAGTCTTTTTGCAGCATCTGTAAGTGGATATTTGGAGCTCTTTCAGGCCTTTGTTAGAAGCGGGAATATCTTCCCATAAAAACTGGACAGAAGCATTCTCACAAACTGCTTTGTGATGTGTGTGTTCAACACACAGAGGTGAACCTTTCCTTTGCTAGAGCAGTTATGAAACACTCTTTTTGTAGAATCTGCAAGTGTTCATTTGGAGCGATTTGAGGACTATGGTGGAAAAAGAAATATCTTCATATATAAACAAGGCAGAAGCATTCTCAGAAACCCCTTTATGAGGTGTGTATTCAACTCAGAGAGATAAGCCTTCCTTTTGATAGAGCAGTTTTTAAACTGTGTTTTTGCAGAATCTGCAAGTGGATATTTGGAGCCCTTTCAGGCCTTCGTTGGAAACGGGAATATCTTCCCAAAAAAACGAAACAGAAGCGTTCTGTGAAACTGCTTTGTGTAGTATGAATGCAACTCACAGAGTTGGACACTTCCTTTGAAAGAGCTGTTTTGAAACACTCTTTTTGTAGAATCTGCAAGTGTTCATTTGGAGCGCTTTGAGGCCTAAGGTGGAAAAGGAAATATCTTCACTTATAAATCAGGCAGAAGCATTCTCAGAAACCTCTTTATGATGTGTGCATTCAACTCGGAGAGATAAGCCTTCTTTTTGATAGAGCAGTTTTGAAACTGTGTTTTGGCAGAATCTGCAAGTGGATATTTGGAGCCCTTTCAGGCCTTCGTTGGAAACGGGAATATCTTCCCAAAAAAACTAAACAGAAGCGTTCTGTGAAACTGCTTTGTGTAGTATGAATCCAACTCACAGAGTTGAACACTTCCTTTGAAAGAGCTGTTTTGAAACACTCTTTTTGTAGAATCTGCAAGTGTTCATTTGGAGCGCTTTGAGGCCTATGGTGGAAAAGGAAATATCTTCACTTATAAACCAGGCAGAAGCAATCTCAGAAACCTCTTTATGATGTGTGCATTCAACTCGGAGAGATAAGCCTTCCTTTTGATAGAGCAGTTTTGAAACTGTATTTTTGCAGAATCTGCAAGTGGATATTTGGAGCCCTTTCTTGCCTTCGTTGGAAACGGGAATTTCTTCCCATAAAAACTAAAGAGAAGCGTTCTGTGAAACTGCTTTGTGTAGTATGAATCCAACTCACAGAGTTGAACACTTCTTTTGAAAGAGCAGTTTGGAAACACTCTTTTTGTAGAATCTACAAGTGTTCATTTGGAGCGCTTTGAGGCCTATGGTGGAAAAGGAAATATCTTCACATAAAACCTAGACAGAAGCATTATTTGAAACTTCTTTATGATGTGTGCATTCATCTCACTGAGTTGAACCTTCCTTATCATGGAGCAGTTTGGAAAGAGTCTTTTTGCGGCAACTGCAAGTGGATATTTGGAGCTCTTTCAGGCCTTTGTTAGAAGCGGGAATATCTTCCCATAAAAACTGGACAGAAGCATTCTCACAAACTGCTTTGTGATGTGTGTGTTCAACTCACATAGTTGAACCTTTCCTTTGCTAGAACACTTATGAAACACTCTTTTTGTAGAATCTGCAAGTGTTCATTTGGAGCGCTTTGAGGCCTATGGTGGAAAAGGAAATATCTTCACTTATAAACCAGGCAGAAGCATTCTCAGAAACCTCTTTATGATGTGTGCATTCGACTCGGAGAGATAAGCCTTCCTTTTGTTAGAGCAGTTTCGCAACTGTGTTTTTGCAGAATCTGCAAGTGTATATTTGGAGCCCTTTCAGGCCTTCGTTGGAAACGGGAATATCTTCCCATAAAAATTAAACAGAAGCGTTCTGTGAAACTGCTTTGTGAAGTATGAATCCAACTCACAGAGTTGAACACTTCTTTTGAAAGAGCAGTTTTGAAACACTCTTTTTGTAGAATCTACAAGTGTTCATTTGGAGCGCTTTGAGGCATATGGTGGAAAAAGAAATATCGTCACATAAAACCTAGACAGAAGCATTCTTTGAAACTTCTTTATGATGTGTGCATTCAACTCACAGAGTTGAACTTTCCTTTTCATGGAGCAGTTTGGAAAGAGTCTTTTTGCAGCATCTGCAAGTGGATATTTGGAGCTCTTTCAGGCCTTTGTTAGAAGCGGGAATATCTTCCCATAAAAACTGGACAGAAGCATTCTCACAAACTGCTTTGTGATGTGTGTGTTCAACTCACAGAGGTGAACCTTTCCTTTGCTAGAGCAGTTATGAAACACTCTTTTTGTAGAATCTGCAAGTGTTCATTTGGAGCGATTTGAGGCCTATGGAGGAAAAAGAAATATCTTCATATATAAACAAGGCAGAAGCATTCTCAGAAACCTCTTTATGATGTGTGCATTCAACTCAGAGAGATAAGCCTTCCTTTTGATAGAGCAGTTTTTAAACTGTGTTTTTGCAGAATCTGCAAGTGGATATTTGGAGCCCTTTCAGGCCTTCGTTGGAAACGGGAATATCTTCCCAAAAAAACTAAACAGAAGCGTTCTGTGAAACTGCTTTGTGTAGTATGAATGCAACTCACAGAGTTGGACACTTCCTTTGAAAGAGCTGTTTTGAAACACTCTTTTTGTAGAATCTGCAAGTGTTCATTTGGAGCGCTTTGAGGCCTATTGTGGAAAAGGAAATATCTTCACTTATAAATCAGGCAGAAGCATTCTCAGAAACCTCTTTATGATGTGTGCATTCAACTCGGAGAGATAAGCCTTCCTTTTGATAGAGCAGTTTTGAAACTGTGTTTTGGCAGAATCTGCAAGTGGATATTTGGAGCCCTTTCAGGCCTTCGTTGGAAACGGGAATATCTTCCCAAAAAAACTAAACAGAAGCGTTCTGTGAAACTGCTTTGTGTAGTATGAATCCAACTCACAGAGTTGAACACTTCCTTTGAAAGAGCTGTTTTGAAACACTCTTTTTGTAGAATCTGCAAGTGTTCATTTGGAGCGCTTTGAGGCCTATGGTGGAAAAGGAAATATCTTCACTTATAAACCAGGCAGAAGCATTCTCAGAAACCTCTTTATGATGTGTGCATTCAACTCAGAGAGATAAGCCTTCCTTTTGATAGAGCAGTTTTGAAACTGTGTTTTGGCAGAATCTGCAAGTGGATATTTGGAGCCCTTTCAGGCCTTCGTTGGAAACGGGAATATCTTCCCATAAAAACTAAACAGAAGCGTTCTGTGAAACTGCTTTGTGAAGTATGAATCCAACTCACAGAGTTGAACACTTCCTTTGAAAGAGCAGTTTTGAAACACTCTTTTTGTAGAATCTGCAAGTGTTCGTTTGGAGCGCTTTTAGGCCTATGGTGGAAAAGGAAATATCTTCACATAAAACCTAGACAGAAGCATTCTTTGAAACTTCTTTATGATGTGTGCATTCATCTCACAGAGTTGAACCTTCCTTATCATGGAGCAGTTTGGAAAGAGTCTTTTTGCGGCATCTGCAAGTGGATATTTGGAGCTCTTTCAGGCCTTTGTTAGAAGCGGGAATATCTTCCCATAAAAACTGGACAGAAGCATTCTCACAAACTGCTTTGTGATGTGTGTGTTCAACTCACAGAGTTGAACCTTTCCTTTGCTAGAACACTTATGAAACACTCTTTTTGTAGAATCTGCAAGTGTTCGTTTGGAGCGCCTTGAGGCCTATGGTGGAAAAAGAAATATCTTCATATATAAACAAGGGAGAAGCATTCTCAGAAACCTCTTTATGATGTGTGTATTCAACTCAGAGAGATAAGCCTTCCTTTAGATAGAGCAGTTTTGAAACTGTGTTTTTGCAGAATCTGCAAGTGGATATTTGGAGCCCTTTCAGGCCTTCGTTGGAAACGGGAATATCTTCCCAAAAAAACTAAACAGAAGGGTTCTGTGAAACTGCTTTGTGTAGTATGAATCCAACTCACAGTGTTGGACACTTCCTTTGAAAGAGTTCTTTTGAAACACTCTTTTTGTAGAATCTGCAAGTGTTCATTTGGAGCGCTTTGAGGCCTATTGTGGAAAAGGAAATATCTTCACTTATAAACCAGGCAGAAGCATTCTCAGAAACCTCTTCATGATGTGTGCATTCAACTCGGAGAGATAAGCCTTCCTTTTGATAGAGCAGTTTTGAAACTGTGTTTTTGCAGAATCTGCAAGTGGATATTTGGAGCCCTTTCAGGCCTTCGTTGGAAACGGGAATATCTTCCCAAAAAAACTAAACAGAAGCGTTCTGTGAAACTGCTTTGTGTAGTATGAATCCAACTCACAGTGTTGGACACTTCCTTTGAAAGAGTTCTTTTGAAACACTCTTTTTGTAGAATCTGCAAGTGTTCATTTGGAGCGCTTTGAGGCCTATTGTGGAAAAGGAAATATCTTCACTTATAAACCAGGCAGAAGCATTCTCAGAAACCTCTTCATGATGTGTGCATTCAACTCGGAGAGATAAGCCTTCCTTTTGATAGAGCAGTTTTGAAACTGCGTTTTTGCAGAATCTGCAAGTGGATATTTGGAGCCCTTTCAGGCCTTCGTTGGAAAATGGAGTATCTTCCCATAAAAACTAAACAGAAGAGTTCTGTGAAACTGCTTTGTGTAGTATGAATCCAACTCACAGAGTTGGACACTTCCTTTGAAAGAGCTGTTTTGAAACACTCTTTTTGTAGAATCTGCAAGTGTTCATTTGGAGCGCTTTGAGGCCTATGGTGGAAAAGGAAATATCTTCACTTATACACCAGGCAGAAGCATTCTCAGAAACCTCTTTATGATGTCTGCATTCGACTCGGAGAGATAAGCCTTCCTTTTGATAGAGCAGCTTTGAAACTGTGTTTTGGCAGAATCTGCAAGTGGATATTTGGAGCCCTTTCAGGCCTTCGTTGGAAACGGGAATATCTTCCCATAAAAACTAAACAGAAGCGTTCTGTGAAACTGCTTTGTGAAGGATAAATCCAACTCACAGAGTTGAACACTTCTTTTGAAAGAGCAGTTTGGAAACACTCTTTTTGTAGAATCTACAAGTGTTCACTTGGAGCGCTTTGAGGCCTATGGTGGAAAAGGAAATATCTTCACATAAAACCTAGACAGAAGCATACTTTGAAACTTCTTTATGATGTGTGCATTCAACTCACAGAGTTGAACCTTCTTTTTCATGGAGCAATTTGGAAAGAGTCTTTTTGCAGCATCTGCAAGTGGATATTTGGAGCTCTTTCAGGCCTTTGTTAGAAGCGGGAATATCTTCCCATAAAAACTGGACAGAAGCATTCTCACAAACTGCTTTGTGATGTGTGTGTTCAACTCACAGAGGTGAACCTTTCCTTTGCTAGAGCAGTTATGAAACACTCTTTTTGTAGAATCTGCAAGTGTTCATTTGGAGCGATTTGAGGCCTATGGTGGAAAAAGAAATATCTTCATATATAAACAAGGCAGAAGCATTCTCAGAAACCCCTTTATGAGGTGTGCATTCAACTCAGAGAGATAAGCCTTCCTTTTGATAGAGCAGTTTTTAAACTGTGTTTTTGCAGAATCTGCAAGTGGATATTTGGAGCCCTTTCAGGCCTTCGTTGGAAACGGGAATATCTTCCCAAAAAAACGAAACAGAAGCGTTCTGTGAAACTGCTTTGTGTAGTATGAATGCAACTCACAGAGTTGGACACTTCCTTTGAAAGAGCTGTTTTGAAACACTCTTTTTGTAGAATCTGCAAGTGTTCATTTGGAGCGCTTTGAGGCCTAAGGTGGAAAAGGAAATATCTTCACTTATAAATCAGGCAGAAGCATTCTCAGAAACCTCTTTATGATGTGTGCATTCAACTCGGAGAGATAAGCCTTCCTTTTGATAGAGCAGTTTTGAAACTGTGTTTTGGCAGAATCTGCAAGTGGATATTTGGAGCCCTTTCAGGCCTTCGTTGGAAACGGGAATTTCTTCCCATAAAAACTAAACAGAAGCGTTCTGTGAAACTGCTTTGTGTAGTATGAATCCATCTCACAGAGTTGAACACTTCTTTTGAAAGAGCAGTTTGGAAACACTCTTTTTGTAGAATCTACAAGTGTTTATTTGGAGCGCTTTGAGGCCTATGGTGGAAAAGGAAATATCTTCACATAAAACCTAGACAGAAGCATTCTTTGAAACTTCTTTATGATGTGTGCATTCATCTCACAGAGTTGTACCTTCCTTATCATGGAGCAGTTTGGAAAGAGTCTTTTTGCGGCATCTGCAAGTGGATATTTGGAGCTCTTTCAGGCCTTTGTTAGAAGCGGGAATATCTTCCCATAAAAACTGGACAGAAGCATTCTCACAAACTGCTTTGTGATGTGTGTGTTCAACTCACAGAGGTGAACCTTTCCTTTGCTAGAGCAGTTATGAAACACTCTTTTTGTAGAATCTGCAAGTGTTCATTTGGAGCGATTTGAGGACTATGGTGGAAAAAGAAATATCTTCATATATAAACAAGGCAGAAGCATTCTCAGAAACCCCTTTATGAGGTGTGCATTCAACTCAGAGAGATAAGCCTTCCTTTTGATAGAGCAGTTTTTCAACTGTGTTTTTGCAGAATCTGCAAGTGGATATTTGGAGCCCTTTCAGGCCTTCGTTGGAAACGGGAATATCTTCCCAAAAAAACGAAACAGAAGCGTTCTGTGAAACTGCTTTGTGTAGTATGAATGCAACTCACAGAGTTGGACACTTCCTTTGAAAGAGCTGTTTTGAAACACTCTTTTTGTAGAATCTGCAAGTGTTCATTTGGAGCGCTTTGAGGCCTAAGGTGGAAAAGGAAATATCTTCACTTATAAATCAGGCAGAAGCATTCTCAGAAACCTCTTTATGATGTGTGCATTCAACTCGGAGAGATAAGCCTTCCTTTTGATAGAGCAGTTTTGAAACTGTGTTTTGGCAGAATCTGCAAGTGGATATTTGGAGCCCTTTCAGGCCTTCGTTGGAAACGGGAATTTCTTCCCATAAAAACTAAACAGAAGCGTTCTGTGAAACTGCTTTGTGTAGTATGAATCCATCTCACAGAGTTGAACACTTCTTTTGAAAGAGCAGTTTGGAAACACTCTTTTTGTAGAATCTACAAGTGTTCATTTGGAGCGCTTTGAGGCCTATGGTGGAAAAGGAAATATCTTCACATAAAACCTAGACAGAAGCATTCTTTGAAACTTCTTTATGATGTGTGCATTCATCTCACAGAGTTGTACCTTCCTTATCATGGAGCAGTTTGGAAAGAGTCTTTTTGCGGCATCTGCAAGTGGATATTTGGAGCTCTTTCAGGCCTTTGTTAGAAGCGGGAATATCTTCCCATAAAAACTGGACAGAAGCATTCTC
This sequence comes from Pongo abelii, assembly GCF_028885655.2. Taxonomy (NCBI): domain Eukaryota; kingdom Metazoa; phylum Chordata; class Mammalia; order Primates; family Hominidae; genus Pongo; species Pongo abelii. The sequence goes on from NC_085928.1 coordinate 48,157,522, forward strand.
ACAAACTGCTTTGTGATGTGTGTGTTCAACTCACATATTTGAACCTTTCCTTTGCTAGAACACTTATGAAACACTCTTTTTGTAGAATCTGCAAGTGTTCATTTGGAGCGCTTTGAGGCCTATTGTGGAAAAGGAAATATCTTCACTTATAAACCAGGCAGAAGCATTCTCAGAAACCTCTTCATGATGTGTGCATTCAACTCGGAGAGATAAGCCTTCCTTTTGATAGAGCAGTTTTGAAACTGTGTTTTTGCAGAATCTGCAAGTGGATATTTGGAGCCCTTTCAGGCCTTCGTTGGAAAAGGGAGTATCTTCCCATAAAAACTAAACAGAAGAGTTCTGTGAAACTGCTTTGTGTAGTATGAATCCAACTCACAGAGTTGGACACTTCCTTTGAAAGAGCTGTTTTGAAACACTCTTTTTGTAGAATCTGCAAGTGTTCATTTGGAGCGCTTTGAGGCCTATGGTGGAAAAGGAAATATCTTCACTTATACACCAGGCAGAAGCATTCTCAGAAACCTCTTTATGATGTCTGCATTCGACTCGGAGAGATAAGCCTTCCTTTTGTTAGAGCAGTTTTGCAACTGTGTTTTTGCAGAATCTGCAAGTGTATATTTGGAGCCCTTTCAGGCCTTCGTTGGAAACGGGAATATCTTCCCATAAAAATTAAACAGAAGCGTTCTGTGAAACTGCTTTGTGAAGTATGAATCCAACTCACAGAGTTGAACACTTCTTTTGAAAGAGCAGTTTTGAAACACTCTTTTTGTAGAATCTACAAGTGTTCATTTGGAGCGCTTTGAGGCATATGGTGGAAAAAGAAATATCGTCACATAAAACCTAGACAGAAGCATTCTTTGAAACTTCTTTATGATGTGTGCATTCAACTCACAGAGTTGAACTTTCCTTTTCATGGAGCAGTTTGGAAAGAGTCTTTTTGCAGCATCTGCAAGTGGATATTTGGAGCTCTTTCAGGCCTTTGTTAGAAGCGGGAATATCTTCCCATAAAAACTGGACAGAAGCATTCTCACAAACTGCTTTGTGATGTGTGTGTTCAACTCACAGAGGTGAACCTTTCCTTTGCTAGAGCAGTTATGAAACACTCTTTTTGTAGAATCTGCAAGTGTTCATTTGGAGCGATTTGAGGCCTATGGAGGAAAAAGAAATATCTTCATATATAAACAAGGCAGAAGCATTCTCAGAAACCTCTTTATGATGTGTGCATTCAACTCAGAGAGATAAGCCTTCCTTTTGATAGAGCAGTTTTTAAACTGTGTTTTTGCAGAATCTGCAAGTGGATATTTGGAGCCCTTTCAGGCCTTCGTTGGAAACGGGAATATCTTCCCAAAAAAACTAAACAGAAGCGTTCTGTGAAACTGCTTTGTGTAGTATGAATGCAACTCACAGAGTTGGACACTTCCTTTGAAAGAGCTGTTTTGAAACACTCTTTTTGTAGAATCTGCAAGTGTTCATTTGGAGCGCTTTGAGGCCTATTGTGGAAAAGGAAATATCTTCACTTATAAATCAGGCAGAAGCATTCTCAGAAACCTCTTTATGATGTGTGCATTCAACTCGGAGAGATAAGCCTTCCTATTGATAGAGCAGTTTTGAAACTGTGTTTTGGCAGAATCTGCAAGTGGATATTTGGAGCCCTTTCAGGCCTTCGTTGGAAACGGGAATATCTTCCCAAAAAAACTAAACAGAAGCGTTCTGTGAAACTGCTTTGTGTAGTATGAATCCAACTCACAGAGTTGAACACTTCCTTTGAAAGAGCTGTTTTGAAACACTCTTTTTGTAGAATCTGCAAGTGTTCATTTGGAGCGCTTTGAGGCCTATGGTGGAAAAGGAAATATCTTCACTTATAAACCAGGCAGAAGCATTCTCAGAAACCTCTTTATGATGTGTGCATTCAACTCAGAGAGATAAGCCTTCCTTTTGATAGAGCAGTTTTGAAACTGTGTTTTGGCAGAATCTGCAAGTGGATATTTGGAGCCCTTTCAGGCCTTCGTTGGAAACGGGAATATCTTCCCATAAAAACTAAACAGAAGCGTTCTGTGAAACTGCTTTGTGAAGTATGAATCCAACTCACAGAGTTGAACACTTCCTTTGAAAGAGCAGTTTTGAAACACTCTTTTTGTAGAATCTGCAAGTGTTCGTTTGGAGCGCTTTTAGGCCTATGGTGGAAAAGGAAATATCTTCACATAAAACCTAGACAGAAGCATTCTTTGAAACTTCTTTATGATGTGTGCATTCATCTCACAGAGTTGAACCTTCCTTATCATGGAGCAGTTTGGAAAGAGTCTTTTTGCGGCATCTGCAAGTGGATATTTGGAGCTCTTTCAGGCCTTTGTTAGAAGCGGGAATATCTTCCCATAAAAACTGGACAGAAGCATTCTCACAAACTGCTTTGTGATGTGTGTGTTCAACTCACAGAGTTGAACCTTTCCTTTGCTAGAACACTTATGAAACACTCTTTTTGTAGAATCTGCAAGTGTTCGTTTGGAGCGCATTGAGGCCTATGGTGGAAAAAGAAATATCTTCATATATAAACAAGGGAGAAGCATTCTCAGAAACCTCTTTATGATGTGTGTATTCAACTCAGAGAGATAAGCCTTCCTTTTGATAGAGCAGTTTTGAAACTGTGTTTTTGCAGAATCTGCAAGTGGATATTTGGAGCCCTTTCAGGCCTTCGTTGGAAACGGGAATATCTTCCCAAAAAAACTAAACAGAAGGGTTCTGTGAAACTGCTTTGTGTAGTATGAATCCAACTCACAGTGTTGGACACTTCCTTTGAAAGAGTTCTTTTGAAACACTCTTTTTGTAGAATCTGCAAGTGTTCATTTGGAGCGCTTTGAGGCCTATTGTGGAAAAGGAAATATCTTCACTTATAAACCAGGCAGAAGCATTCTCAGAAACCTCTTCATGATGTGTGCATTCAACTCGGAGAGATAAGCCTTCCTTTTGATAGAGCAGTTTTGAAACTGTGTTTTTGCAGAATCTGCAAGTGGATATTTGGAGCCCTTTCAGGCCTTCGTTGGAAACGGGAATATCTTCCCAAAAAAACTAAACAGAAGCGTTCTGTGAAACTGCTTTGTGTAGTATGAATCCAACTCACAGTGTTGGACACTTCCTTTGAAAGAGTTCTTTTGAAACACTCTTTTTGTAGAATCTGCAAGTGTTCATTTGGAGCGCTTTGAGGCCTATTGTGGAAAAGGAAATATCTTCACTTATAAACCAGGCAGAAGCATTCTCAGAAACCTCTTCATGATGTGTGCATTCAACTCGGAGAGATAAGCCTTCCTTTTGATAGAGCAGTTTTGAAACTGCGTTTTTGCAGAATCTGCAAGTGGATATTTGGAGCCCTTTCAGGCCTTCGTTGGAAAATGGAGTATCTTCCCATAAAAACTAAACAGAAGAGATCTGTGAAACTGCTTTGTGTAGTATGAATCCAACTCACAGAGTTGGACACTTCCTTTGAAAGAGCTGTTTTGAAACACTCTTTTTGTAGAATCTGCAAGTGTTCATTTGGAGCGCTTTGAGGCCTATGGTGGAAAAGGAAATATCTTCACTTATACACCAGGCAGAAGCATTCTCAGAAACCTCTTTATGATGTCTGCATTCGACTCGGAGAGATAAGACTTCCTTTTGATAGAGCAGCTTTGAAACTGTGTTTTGGCAGAATCTGCAAGTGGATATTTGGAGCCCTTTCAGGCCTTCGTTGGAAACGGGAATATCTTCCCATAAAAACTAAACAGAAGCGTTCTGTGAAACTGCTTTGTGAAGGATAAATCCAACTCACAGAGTTGAACACTTCTTTTGAAAGAGCAGTTTGGAAACACTCTTTTTGTAGAATCTACAAGTGTTCACTTGGAGCGCTTTGAGGCCTATGGTGTAAAAGGAAATATCTTCACATAAAACCTAGACAGAAGCATACTTTGAAACTTCTTTATGATGTGTGCATTCAACTCACAGAGTTGAACCTTCTTTTTCATGGAGCAATTTGGAAAGAGTCTTTTTGCAGCATCTGCAAGTGGATATTTGGAGCTCTTTCAGGCCTTTGTTAGAAGCGGGAATATCTTCCCATAAAAACTGGACAGAAGCATTCTCACAAACTGCTTTGTGATGTGTGTGATCAACTCACAGAGGTGAACCTTTCCTTTGCTAGAGCAGTTATGAAACACTCTTTTTGTAGAATCTGCAAGTGTTCATTTGGAGCGATTTGAGGCCTATGGTGGAAAAAGAAATATCTTCATATATAAACAAGGCAGAAGCATTCTCAGAAACCCCTTTATGAGGTGTGCATTCAACTCAGAGAGATAAGCCTTCCTTTTGATAGAGCAGTTTTTCAACTGTGTTTTTGCAGAATCTGCAAGTGGATATTTGGAGCCCTTTCAGGCCTTCGTTGGAAACGGGAATATCTTCCCAAAAAAACGAAACAGAAGCGTTCTGTGAAACTGCTTTGTGTAGTATGAATGCAACTCACAGAGTTGGACACTTCCTTTGAAAGAGCTGTTTTGAAACACTCTTTTTGTAGAATCTGCAAGTGTTCATTTGGAGCGCTTTGAGGCCTAAGGTGGAAAAGGAAATATCTTCACTTATAAATCAGGCAGAAGCATTCTCAGAAACCTCTTTATGATGTGGGCATTCAACTCGGAGAGATAAGCCTTCCTTTTGATAGAGCAGTTTTGAAACTGTGTTTTGGCAGAATCTGCAAGTGGATATTTGGAGCCCTTTCAGGCCTTCGTTGGAAACGGGAATATCTTCCCAAAAAAACTAAACAGAAGCGTTCTGTGAAACTGCTTTGTGTAGTATGAATCCAACTCACAGAGTTGAACACTTCCTTTGAAAGAGCTGTTTTGAAACACTCTTTTTGTAGAATCTGCAAGTGTTCATTTGGAGCGCTTTGAGGCCTATGGTGGAAAAGGAAATATCTTCACTTATAAACCAGGCAGAAGCAATCTCAGAAACCTCTTTATGATGTGTGCATTCAACTCGGAGAGATAAGCCTTCCTTTTGATAGAGCAGTTTTGAAACTGTATTTTTGCAGAATCTGCAAGTGGATATTTGGAGCCCTTTCATGCCTTCGTTGGAAACGGGAATTTCTTCCCATAAAAACTAAACAGAAGCGTTCTGTGAAACTGCTTTGTGTAGTATGAATCCATCTCACAGAGTTGAACACTTCTTTTGAAAGAGCAGTTTGGAAACACTCTTTTTGTAGAATCTACAAGTGTTCATTTGGAGCGCTTTGAGGCCTATGGTGGAAAAGGAAATATCTTCACATAAAACCTAGACAGAAGCATTCTTTGAAACTTCTTTATGATGTGTGCATTCATCTCACAGAGTTGAACCTTCCTTATCATGGAGCAGTTTGGAAAGAGTCTTTTTGCGGCATCTGCAAGTGGATATTTGGAGCTCTTTCAGGCCTTTGTTAGAAGCGGGAATATCTTCCCATAAAAACTGGACAGAAGCATTCTCACAAACTGCTTTGTGATGTGTGTGTTCAACTCACATATTTGAACCTTTCCTTTGCTAGAACACTTATGAAACACTCTTTTTGTAGAATCTGCAAGTGTTCATTTGGAGCGCTTTGAGGCCTATTGTGGAAAAGGAAATATCTTCACTTATAAACCAGGCAGAAGCATTCTCAGAAACCTCTTCATGATGTGTGCATTCAACTCGGAGAGATAAGCCTTCCTTTTGATAGAGCAGTTTTGAAACTGTGTTTTTGCAGAATCTGCAAGTGGATATTTGGAGCCCTTTCAGGCCTTCGTTGGAAAAGGGAGTATCTTCCCATAAAAACTAAACAGAAGAGTTCTGTGAAACTGCTTTGTGTAGTATGAATCCAACTCACAGAGTTGGACACTTCCTTTGAAAGAGCTGTTTTGAAACACTCTTTTTGTAGAATCTGCAAGTGTTCATTTGGAGCGCTTTGAGGCCTATGGTGGAAAAGGAAATATCTTCACTTATACACCAGGCAGAAGCATTCTCAGAAACCTCTTTATGATGTCTGCATTCGACTCGGAGAGATAAGCCTTCCTTTTGTTAGAGCAGTTTTGCAACTGTGTTTTTGCAGAATCTGCAAGTGTATATTTGGAGCCCTTTCAGGCCTTCGTTGGAAACGGGAATATCTTCCCATAAAAATTAAACAGAAGCGTTCTGTGAAACTGCTTTGTGAAGTATGAATCCAACTCACAGAGTTGAACACTTCTTTTGAAAGAGCAGTTTTGAAACACTCTTTTTGTAGAATCTACAAGTGTTCATTTGGAGCGCTTTGAGGCATATGGTTGAAAAAGAAATATCGTCACATAAAACCTAGACAGAAGCATTCTTTGAAACTTCTTTATGATGTGTGCATTCAACTCACAGAGTTGAACTTTCCTTTTCATGGAGCAGTTTGGAAAGAGTCTTTTTGCAGCATCTGCAAGTGGATATTTGGAGCTCTTTCAGGCCTTTGTTAGAAGCGGGAATATCTTCCCATAAAAACTGGACAGAAGCATTCTCACAAACTGCTTTGTGATGTGTGTGTTCAACTCACAGAGGTGAACCTTTCCTTTGCTAGAGCAGTTATGAAACACTCTTTTTGTAGAATCTGCAAGTGTTCATTTGGAGCGATTTGAGGCCTATGGTGGAAAAAGAAATATCTTCATATATAAACAAGGCAGAAGCATTCTCAGAAACCTCTTTATGATGTGTGCATTCAACTCAGAGAGATAAGCCTTCCTTTTGATAGAGCAGTTTTGAAACTGTGTTTTTGCAGAATCTGCAAGTGGATATTTGGAGCCCTTTCAGGCCTTCGTTGGAAACGGGAATATCTTCCCAAAAAAACTAAACAGAAGCGTTCTGTGAAACTGCTTTGCGTAGTATGAATGCAACTCACAGAGTTGGACACTTCCTTGAAAGAGCTGTTTTGAAACACTCTTTTTGTAGAATCTGCAAGTGTTCATTTGGAGCGCTTTGAGGCCTATGGTGGAAAAGGAAATATCTTCACTTATAAACCAGGCAGAAGCATTCTCAGAAACCTCTTTATGATGTGTGCATTCAACTCGGAGAGATAAGCCTTCCTTTTGATAGAGCAGCTTTGAAACTGTGTTTTGGCAGAATCTGCAAGTGGATATTTGGAGCCCTTTCAGGCCTTCGTTGGAAACGGGAATATCTTCCCATAAAAACTAAACAGAAGCGTTCTGTGAAACTGCTTTGTGAAGGATAAATCCAACTCACAGAGTTGAACACTTCTTTTGAAAGAGCAGTTTGGAAACACTCTTTTTGTAGAATCTACAAGTGTTCACTTGGAGCGCTTTGAGGCCTATGGTGGAAAAGGAAATATCTTCACATAAAACCTAGACAGAAGCATTCTTTGAAACTTCTTTATGATGTGTGCATTCAACTCACAGAGTTGAACCTTCTTTTTCATGGAGCAATTTGGAAAGAGTCTTTTTGCAGCATCTGCAAGTGGATATTTGGAGCTCTTTCAGGCCTTTGTTAGAAGCGGGAATATCTTCCCATAAAAACTGGACAGAAGCATTCTCACAAACTGCTTTGTGATGTGTGTGTTCAACTCACAGAGGTGAACCTTTCCTTTGCTAGAGCAGTTATGAAACACTCTTTTTGTAGAATCTGCAAGTGTTCATTTGGAGCGATTTGAGGCCTATGGTGGAAAAAGAAATATCTTCATATATAAACAAGGCAGAAGCATTCTCAGAAACCCCTTTATGAGGTGTGCATTCAACTCAGAGAGATAAGCCTTCCTTTTGATAGAGCAGTTTTTCAACTGTGTTTTTGCAGAATCTGCAAGTGGATATTTGGAGCCCTTTCAGGCCTTCGTTGGAAACGGGAATATCTTCCCAAAAAAACGAAACAGAAGCGTTCTGTGAAACTGCTTTGTGTAGTATGAATGCAACTCACAGAGTTGGACACTTCCTTTGAAAGAGCTGTTTTGAAACACTCTTTTTGTAGAATCTGCAAGTGTTCATTTGGAGCGCTTTGAGGCCTAAGGTGGAAAAGGAAATATCTTCACTTATAAATCAGGCAGAAGCATTCTCAGAAACCTCTTTATGATGTGTGCATTCAACTCGGAGAGATAAGCCTTCCTTTTGATAGAGCAGTTTTGAAACTGTGTTTTGGCAGAATCTGCAAGTGGATATTTGGAGCCCTTTCAGGCCTTCGTTGGAAACGGGAATATCTTCCCAAAAAAACTAAACAGAATCGTTCTGTGAAACTGCTTTGTGTAGTATGAATCCAACTCACAGAGTTGAACACTTCCTTTGAAAGAGCTGTTTTGAAACACTCTTTTTGTAGAATCTGCAAGTGTTCATTTGGAGCGCTTTGAGGCCTATGGTGGAAAAGGAAATATCTTCACTTATAAACCAGGCAGAAGCATTCTCAGAAACCTCTTTATGATGTGTGCATTCGACTCGGAGAGATAAGCCTTCCTTTTGTTAGAGCAGTTTTGCAACTGTGTTTTTGCAGAATCTGCAAGTGTATATTTGGAGCCCTTTCAGGCCTTCGTTGGAAACGGGAATATCTTCCCATAAAAATTAAACAGAAGGGTTCTGTGAAACTGCTTTGTGAAGTATGAATCCAACTCACAGAGTTGAACACTACTTTTGAAAGAGCAGTTTTGAAACACTCTTTTTGTAGAATCTACAACTGTTCATTTGGAGCGCTTTGAGGCATATGGTGGAAAAAGAAATATCGTCACATAAAACCTAGACAGAAGCATTCTTTGAAACTTCTTTATGATGTGTGCATTCAACTCACAGAGTTGAACTTTCCTTTTCATGGAGCAGTTTGGAAAGAGTCTTTTTGCAGCATCTGCAAGTGGATATTTGGAGCTCTTTCAGGCCTTTGTTAGAAGCGGGAATATCTTCCCATAAAAACGAAACAGAAGCATTCTCACAAACTGCTTTGTGATGTGTGTGTTCAACTCACAGAGGTGAACCTTTCCTTTGCTAGAGCAGTTATGAAACACTCTTTTTGTAGAATCTGCAAGTGTTCATTTGGAGCGATTTGAGGCCTATGGAGGAAAAAGAAATATCTTCATATATAAACAAGGCAGAAGCATTCTCAGAAACCTCTTTATGATGTGTGCATTCAACTCAGAGAGATAAGCCTTCCTTTTGATAGAGCAGTTTTTAAACTGTGTTTTTGCAGAATCTGCAAGTGGATATTTGGAGCCCTTTCAGGCCTTCGTTGGAAACGGGAATATCTTCCCAAAAAAACGAAACAGAAGCGTTCTGTGAAACTGCTTTGTGTAGTATGAATGCAACTCACAGAGTTGGACACTTCCTTTGAAAGAGCTGTTTTGAAACACTCTTTTTGTAGAATCTGCAAGTGTTCATTTGGAGCGCTTTGAGGCCTAAGGTGGAAAAGGAAATATCTTCACTTATAAATCAGGCAGAAGCATTCTCAGAAACCTCTTTATGATGTGTGCATTCAACTCGGAGAGATAAGCCTTCCTTTTGATAGAGCAGTTTTGAAACTGTGTTTTGGCAGAATCTGCAAGTGGATATTTGGAGCCCTTTCAGGCCTTCGTTGGAAACGGGAATATCTTCCCAAAAAAACTAAACAGAAGCGTTCTGTGAAACTGCTTTGTGTAGTATGAATCCAATTCACAGAGTTGAACACTTCCTTTGAAAGAGCTGTTTTGAAACACTCTTTTTGTAGAATCTGCAAGTGTTCATTTGGAGCGCTTTGAGGCCTATGGTGGAAAAGGAAATATCTTCACTTATAAACCAGGCAGAAGCATTCTCAGAAACCTCTTTATGATGTGTGCATTCAACTCAGAGAGATAAGCCTTCCTTTTGATAGAGCAGTTTTGAAACTGTGTTTTGGCAGAATCTGCAAGTGGATATTTGGAGCCCTTTCAGGCCTTCGTTGGAAACGGGAATATCTTCCCATAAAAACTAAACAGAAGCGTTCTGTGAAACTGCTTTGTGAAGTATGAATCCAACTCACAGAGTTGAACACTTCCTTTGAAAGAGCAGTTTTGAAACACTCTTTTTGTAGAATCTGCAAGTGTTCGTTTGGAGCGCTTTTAGGCCTATGGTGGAAAAGGAAATATCTTCACATAAAACCTAGACAGAAGCATTCTTTGAAACTTCTTTATGATGTGTGCATTCATCTCACAGAGTTGAATCTTCCTTATCATGGAGCAGTTTGGAAAGAGTCTTTTTGCGGCATCTGCAAGTGGATATTTGGAGCTCTTTCAGGCCTTTGTTAGAAGCGGGAATATCTTCCCATAAAAACTGGACAGAAGCATTCTCACAAACTGCTTTGTGATGTGTGTGTTCAACTCACAGATTTGAGCCTTTCCTTTGCTAGAACACTTATGAAACACTCTTTTTGTAGAATCTGCAAGTGTTCATTTGGAGCGCATTGAGGCCTATGGTGGAAAAAGAAATATCTTCATATATAAACAAGGGAGAAGCATTCTCAGAAACCTCTTTATGATGTGTGTATTCAACTCAGAGAGATAAGCCTTCCTTTTGATAGAGCAGTTTTGAAACTGTGTTTTTGCAGAATCTGCAAGTGGATATTTGGAGCCCTTTCAGGCCTTCGTTGGAAACGGGAATATCTTCCCAAAAAAACTAAACAGAAGCGTTCTGTGAAACTGCTTTGTGTAGTATGAATGCAACTCACAGAGTTGGACACTTCCTTTGAAAGAGCTGTTTTGAAACACTCTTTTTGTAGAATCTGCAAGTGTTCACTTGGAGCGCTTTGAGGCCTATGGTGGAAAAGGAAATATCTTCACTTATAAACCAGGCAGAAGCATTCTCAGAAACCTCTTTATGATGTGTGCATTCAACTCGGAGAGATAAGCTTTCCTTTTGATAGAGCAGCTTTGAAACTGTGTTTTGGCAGAATCTGCAAGTGGATATTTGGAGCCCTTTCAGGCCTTCGTTGGAAACGGGAATATCTTCCCATAAAAACTAAACAGAAGCGTTCTGTGAAACTGCTTTGTGAAGGATAAATCCAACTCACAGAGTTGAACACTTCTTTTGAAAGAGCAGTTTGGAAACACTCTTTTTGTAGAATCTACAAGTGTTCATTTGGAGCGCTTTGAGGCCTATGGTGGAAAAGGAAATATCTTCACCTAAAACCTAGACAGAAGCGTTCTTTGAAACTTCTTTATGATGTGCGCATTCAACTCACAGAGTTGAACCTTCTTTTTCATGGAGCAATTTGGAAAGAGTCTTTTTGCAGCATCTGCAAGTGGATATTTGGAGCTCTTTCAGGCCTTTGTTAGAAGCGGGAATATCTTCCCATAAAAACTGGACAGAAGCATTCTCACAAACTGCTTTGTGATGTGTGTGTTCAACTCACAGAGGTGAACCTTTCCTTTGCTAGAGCAGTTATGAAACACTCTTTTTGTAGAATCTGCAAGTGTTCATTTGGAGCGCATTGAGGCCTATGGTGGAAAAAGAAATATCTTCATATATAAACAAGGCAGAAGCATTCTCAGAAACCTCTTTATGATGTGTGTATTCAACTCAGAGAGATAAGCCTTCCTTTTGATAGAGCAGTTTTGAAACTGTGTTTTTGCAGAATCTGCAAGTGGATATTTGGAGCCCTTTCAGGCCTTCGTTGGAAACGGGAATATCTTCCCAAAAAAACTAAACAGAAGCGTTCTGTGAAACTGCTTTGTGTAGTATGAATCCAACTCACAGTGTTGGACACTTTCTTTGAAAGAGTTCTTTTGAAACACTCTTTTTGTAGAATCTGCAAGTGTTCATTTGGAGCACTTTGAGGCCTATTGTGGAAAAGGAAATATCTTCACTTATAAACCAGGCAGAAGCATTCTCAGAAACCTCTTCATGATGTGTGCATTCAACTCGGAGAGATAAGCCTTCCTTTTGATAGAGCAGTTTTGAAACTGTGTTTTTGCAGAATCTGCAAGTGGATATTTGGAGCCCTTTCAGGCCTTCGTTGGAAACGGGAATATCTTCCCAAAAAAACTAAACAGAAGCGTTCTGTGAAACTGCTTTGTGTAGTATGAATCCAACTCACAGTGTTGGACACTTCCTTTGAAAGAGTTCTTTTGAAACACTCTTTTTGTAGAATCTGCAAGTGTTCATTTGGAGCGCTTTGAGGCCTATTGTGGAAAAGGAAATATCTTCACTTATAAACCAGGCAGAAGCATTCTCAGAAACCTCTTCATGATGTGTGCATTCAACTCGGAGAGATAAGCCTTCCTTTTGATAGAGCAGTTTTGAAACTGTGTTTTTGCAGAATCTCCAAGTGGATATTTGGAGCCGTTTCAGGCCTTCTTTGGAAAAGGGATTATCTTCCCATAAAAACTAAACAGAAGAGTTCTGTGAAACTGCTTTGTGTAGTATGAATCCAACTCACAGAGTTGGACACTTCCTTTGAAAGAGCTGTTTTGAAACACTCTTTTTGTAGAATCTGCAAGTGTTCATTTGGAGCGCTTTGAGGCCTATGGTGGAAAAGGAAATATCTTCACTTATAAACGAGGCAGAAGCATTCTCAGAAACCTCTTTATGATGTGTGCATTCGACTCGGAGAGATAAGCCTTCCTTTTGTTAGAGCAGTTTTGCAACTGTGTTTTTGCAGAATCTGCAAGTGTATATTTGGAGCCCTTTCAGGCCTTCATTGGAAACGGGAATATCTTCCCATAAAAATTAAACAGAAGCGTTCTGTGAAACTGCTTTGTGAAGTATGAATCCAACTCACAGAGTTGAACACTTCTTTTGAAAGAGCAGTTTTGAAACACTCTTTTTGTAGAATCTACAAGTGTTCATTTGGAGCGCTTTGAGGCATCTGGTGGAAAAAGAAATATCGTCACATAAAACCTAGACAGAAGCATTCTTTGAAACTTCTTTATGATGTGTGCATTCAACTCACAGAGTTGAACTTTCCTTTTCATGGAGCAGTTTGGAAAGAGTCTTTTTGCAGCATCTGCAAGTGGATATTTGGAGCTCTTTCAGGCCTTTGTTAGAAGCGGGAATATCTTCCCATAAAAACTGGACAGAAGCATTCTCACAAACTGCTTTGTGATGTGTGTGTTCAACTCACAGAGGTGAACCTTTCCTTTGCTAGAGCAGTTATGAAACACTCTTTTTGTAGAATCTGCAAGTGTTCATTTGGAGCGATTTGAGGCCTATGGTGGAAAAAGAAATATCTTCATATATAAACAAGGCAGAAGCATTCTCAGAAACCTCTTTATGATGTGTGCATTCAACTCAGAGAGATAAGCCTTCCTTTTGATAGAGCAGTTTTTAAACTGTGTTTTTGCAGAATCTGCAAGTGGATATTTGGAGCCCTTTCAGGCCTTCGTTGGAAACGGGAATATCTTCCCAAAAAAACGAAACAGAAGCGTTCTGTGAAACTGCTTTGTGTAGTATGAATGCAACTCACAGAGTTGGACACTTCCTTTGAAAGAGCTGTTTTGAAACACTCTTTTTGTAGAATCTGCAAGTGTTCATTTGGAGCGCTTTGAGGCCTAAGGTGGAAAAGGAAATATCTTCACTTATAAACCAGGCAGAAGCATTCTCAGAAACCTCTTTATGATGTGTGCATTCAACTCGGAGAGATAAGCCTTCCTTTTGATAGAGCAGCTTTGAAACTGTGTTTTGGCAGAATCTGCAAGTGGATATTTGGAGCCCTTTCAGGCCTTCGTTGGAAACGGGAATATCTTCCCATAAAAACTAAACAGAAGCGTTCTGTGAAACTGCTTTGTGAAGGATAAATCCAACTCACAGAGTTGAACACTTCTTTTGAAAGAGCAGTTTGGAAACACTCTTTTTGTAGAATCTACAAGTGTTCACTTGGAGCGCTTTGAGGCCTATGGTGGAAAAGGAAATATCTTCACATAAAACCTAGACAGAAGCATTCTTTGAAACTTCTTTATGATGTGTGCATTCAACTCACAGAGTTGAACCTTCTTTTTCATGGAGCAATTTGGAAAGAGTCTTTTTGCAGCATCTGCAAGTGGATATTTGGAGCTCTTACAGGCCTTTGTTAGAAGCGGGAATATCTTCCCATAAAAACTGGACAGAAGCATTCTCACAAACTGCTTTGTGATGTGTGTGTTCAACTCACAGAGGTGAACCTTTCCTTTGCTAGAGCAGTTATGAAACACTCTTTTTGTAGAATCTGCAAGTGTTCATTTGGAGCGATTTGAGGCCTATGGTGGAAAAAGAAATATCTTCATATATAAACAAGGCAGAAGCATTCTCAGAAACCCCTTTATGAGGTGTGCATTCAACTCAGAGAGATAAGCCTTCCTTTTGATAGAGCAGTTTTTAAACTGTGTTTTTGCAGAATCTGCAAGTGGATATTTGGAGCCCTTTCAGGCCTTCGTTGGAAACGGGAATATCTTCCCAAAAAAACGAAACAGAAGCGTTCTGTGAAACTGCTTTGTGTAGTATGAATGCAACTCACAGAGTTGGACACTTCCTTTGAAAGAGCTGTTTTGAAACACTCTTTTTGTAGAATCTGCAAGTGTTCATTTGGAGCGCTTTGAGGCCTAAGGTGGAAAAGGAAATATCTTCACTTATAAACCAGGCAGAAGCATTCTCAGAAACCTCTTTATGATGTGTGCATTCAACTCGGAGAGATAAGCCTTCCTTTTGATAGAGCAGTTTTGAAACTGTGTTTTGGCAGAATCTGCAAGTGGATATTTGGAGCCCTTTCAGGCCTTCGTTGGAAACGGGAATATCTTCCCAAAAAAACTAAACAGAAGCGTTCTGTGAAACTGCTTTGTGTAGTATGAATGCAACTCACAGAGTTGGACACTTCCTTTGAAAGAGCTGTTTTGAAACACTCTTTTTGTAGAATCTGCAAGTGTTCATTTGGAGCGCTTTGAGGCCTATGGTGGAAAAGGAAATATCTTCACTTATAAACCAGGCAGAAGCATTCTCAGAAACCTCTTTATGATGTGTGCATTCAACTCGGAGAGATAAGCCTTCCTTTTGATAGAGCAGCTTTGAAACTGTGTTTTGGCAGAATCTGCAAGTGGATATTTGGAGCCCTTTCAGGCCTTCGTTGGAAACGGGAATATCTTCCCATAAAAACTAAACAGAAGCGTTCTGTGAAACTGCTTTGTGAAGGATAAATCCAACTCACAGAGTTGAACACTTCTTTTGAAAGAGCAGTTTGGAAACACTCTTTTTGTAGAATCTACAAGTGTTCACTTGGAGCGCTTTGAGGCATATGGTGGAAAAGGAAATATCTTCACATAAAACCTAGACAGAAGCATTCTTTGAAACTTCTTTATGATGTGTGCATTCAACTCACAGAGTTGAACCTTCTTTTTCATGGAGCAATTTGAAAGAGTCTTTTTGCAGCATCTGCAAGTGGATATTTGGAGCTCTTTCAGGCCTTTGTTAGAAGCGGGAATATCTTCCCATAAAAACTGGACAGAAGCATTCTCACAAACTGCTTTGTGATGTGTGTGTTCAACTCACAGAGGTGAACCTTTCCTTTGCTAGAGCAGTTATGAAACACTCTTTTTGTAGAATCTGCAAGTGTTCATTTGGAGCGATTTGAGGCCTATGGTGGAAAAAGGAATATCTTCATATATAAACAAGGCAGAAGCATTCTCAGAAACCTCTTTATGATGTGTGTATTCAACTCAGAGAGATAAGCCTTCCTTTTGATAGAGCAGTTTTGAAACTGTGTTTTTGCAGAATCTGCAAGTGGATATTTGGAGCCCTTTCAGGCCTTCGTTGGAAACGGGAATATCTTCCCAAAAAAACTAAACAGAAGGGTTCTGTGAAACTGCTTTGTGTAGTATGAATCCAACTCACAGTGTTGGACACTTCCTTTGAAAGAGTTCTTTTGAAACACTCTTTTTGTAGAATCTGCAAGTGTTCATTTGGAGCGCTTTGAGGCCTATTGTGGAAAAGGAAATATCTTCACTTATAAACCAGGCAGAAGCATTCTCAGAAACCTCTTCATGATGTGTGCATTCAACTCGGAGAGATAAGCCTTCCTTTTGATAGAGCAGTTTTGAAACTGTGTTTTTGCAGAATCTGCAAGTGGATATTTGGAGCCCTTTCAGGCCTTCGTTGGAAACGGGAATATCTTCACAAAAAAACTAAACAGAAGCGTTCTGTGAAACTGCTTTGTGTAGTATGAATCCAACACACAGTGTTGGACACTTCCTTTGAAAGAGTTCTTTTGAAACACTCTTTTTGTAGAATCTGCAAGTGTTCATTTGGAGCGCTTTGAGGCCTATTGTGGAAAAGGAAATATCTTCACTTATAAACCAGGCAGAAGCATTCTCAGAAACCTCTTCATGATGTGTGCATTCAACTCGGAGAGATAAGCCTTCCTTTTGATAGAGCAGTTTTGAAACTGTGTTTTTGCAGAATCTGCAAGTGGATATTTGGAGCCCTTTCAGGCCTTCGTTGGAAAAGGGAGTATCTTCCCATAAAAACTAAACAGAAGAGTTCTGTGAAACTGCTTTGTGTAGTATGAATCCAACTCACAGAGTTGGACACTTCCTTTGAAAGAGCTGTTTTGCAACACTCTTTTTGTAGAATCTGCAAGTGTTCATTTGGAGCGCTTTGAGGCCTATGGTGGAAAAGGAAATATCTTCACTTATAAACCAGGCAGAAGCATTCTCAGAAACCTCTTTATGATGTGTGCATTCGACTCGGAGAGATAAGCCTTCCTTTTGTTAGAGCAGTTTTGCAACTGTGTTTTTGCAGAATCTGCAAGTGTATATTTGGAGCCCTTTCAGGCCTTCGTTGGAAACGGGAATATCTTCCCATAAAAATTAAACAGAAGCGTTCTGTGAAACTGCTTTGTGAAGTATGAATCCAACTCACAGAGTTGAACACTTCTTTTGAAAGAGCAGTTTTGAAACACTCTTTTTGTAGAATCTACAAGTGTTCATTTGGAGCGCTTTGAGGCATCTGGTGGAAAAAGAAATATCGTCACATAAAACCTAGACAGAAGCATTCTTTGAAACTTCTTTATGATGTGTGCATTCAACTCACAGAGTTGAACTTTCCTTTTCATGGAGCAGTTTGGAAAGAGTCTTTTTGCAGCATCTGAAAGTGGATATTTGGAACTCTTTCAGGCCTTTGTTAGAAGCGGGAATATCTTCCCATAAAAACTGGACAGAAGCATTCTCACAAACTGCTTTGTGATGTGTGTGTTCAACTCACAGAGGTGAACCTTTCCTTTGCTAGTGCGGTTATGAAACACTCTTTTTGTAGAATCTGCAAGTGTTCATTTGGAGCGATTTGAGGCCTATGGTGGAAAAAGAAATATCTTCATATATAAACAAGGCAGAAGCATTCTCAGAAACCTCTTTATGATGTGTGCATTCAACTCAGAGAGATAAGCCTTCCTTTTGATAGAGCAGTTTTGAAACTGTGTTTTTGCAGAATCTGCAAGTGGATATTTGGAGCCCTTTCAGGCCTTCGTTGGAAACGGGAATATCTTCCCAAAAAAACGAAACAGAAGCGTTCTGTGAAACTGCTTTGTGTAGTATGAATGCAACTCACAGAGTTGGACACTTCCTTTGAAAGAGCTGTTTTGAAACACTCTTTTTGTAGAATCTGCAAGTGTTCATTTGGAGCGCTTTGAGGCCTGTGGTGGAAAAGGAAATATCTTCA
This sequence comes from Pongo abelii, assembly GCF_028885655.2. Taxonomy (NCBI): domain Eukaryota; kingdom Metazoa; phylum Chordata; class Mammalia; order Primates; family Hominidae; genus Pongo; species Pongo abelii. Next base: position 48,175,107 of record NC_085928.1, read on the forward strand.
CTTATAAACCAGGCAGAAGCATTCTCAGAAACCTCTTTATGATGTGTGCATTCAACTCGGAGAGATAAGCCTTCCTTTTGATAGAGCAGCTTTGAAACTGTGTTTTGGCAGAATCTGCAAGTGGATATTTGGAGCCCTTTCAGGCCTTCGTTGGAAACGGGAATATCTTCCCATAAAAACTAAACAGAAGCGTTCTGTGAAACTGCTTTGTGAAGGATAAATCCAACTCACAGAGTTGAACACTTCTTTTGAAAGAGCAGTTTGGAAAAACTCTTTTTGTAGAATCTACAAGTGTTCACTTGGAGCGCTTTGAGGCCTATGGTGGAAAAGGAAATATCTTCACATAAAACCTAGACAGAAGCATTCTTTGAAACTTCTTTATGATGTGTGCATTCAACTCACAGAGTTGAACCTTCTTTTTCATGGAGCAATTTGGAAAGAGTCTTTTTGCGGCATCTGCAAGTGGATATTTGGAGCTCTTTCAGGCCTTTTTTAGAAGCGGGAATATCTTCCCATAAAAACTGGACAGAAGCATTCTCACAAACTGCTTTGTGATGTGTGTGTTCAACTCACAGAGGTGAACCTTTCCTTTGCTAGAGCAGTTATGAAACACTCTTTTTGTAGAATCTGCAAGTGTTCATTTGGAGCGATTTGAGGCCTATGGTGGAAAAAGAAATATCTTCATATATAAACAAGGCAGAAGCATTCTCAGAAACCCCTTTATGAGGTGTGCATTCAACTCAGAGAGATAAGCCTTCCTTTTGATAGAGCAGTTTTTAAACTGTGTTTTTGCAGAATCTGCAAGTGGATATTTGGGGCCCTTTCAGGCCTTCGTTGGAAACGGGAATATCTTCCCAAAAAAACGAAACAGAAGCGTTCTGTGAAACTGCTTTGTGTAGTATGAATGCAACTCACAGAGTTGGACACTTCCTTTGAAAGAGCTGTTTTGAAACACTCTTTTTGTAGAATCTGCTTGTGTTCATTTGGAGCGCTTTGAGGCCTAAGGTGGAAAAGGAAATATCTTCACTTATAAACCAGGCAGAAGCATTCTCAGAAACCTCTTTATGATGTGTGCATTCAACTCGGAGAGATAAGCCTTCCTTTTCATAGAGCAGATTTGAAACTGTGTTTTGGCAGAATCTGCAAGTGGATATTTGGAGCCCTTTCAGGCCTTCGTTGGAAACGGGAATATCTTCCCAAAAAAACTAAACAGAAGCGTTCTGTGAAACTGCTTTGTGTAGTATGAATGCAACTCACAGAGTTGAACACTTCCTTTGAAAGAGCTGTTTTGAAACACTCTTTTTGTAGAATCTGCAAGTGTTCATTTGGAGCGCTTTGAGGCCTATGGTGGAAAAGGAAATATCTTCACTTATAAACCAGGCAGAAGCATTCTCAGAAACCTCTTTATGATGTGTGCATTCAACTCGGAGAGATAAGCCTTCCTTTTGATAGAGCAGCTTTGAAACTGTGTTTTGGCAGAATCTGCAAGTGGATATTTGGAGCCCTTTCAGGCCTTCGTTGGAAACGGGAATATCTTCCCATAAAAACTAAACAGAAGCGTTCTGTGAAACTGCTTTGTGAAGGATAAATCCAACTCACAGAGTTGAACACTTCTTTTGAAAGAGCAGTTTGGAAACACTCTTTTTGTAGAATCTACAAGTGTTCACTTGGAGCGCTTTGAGGCATATGGTGGAAAAGGAAATATCTTCACATAAAACCTAGACAGAAGCATTCTTTGAAACTTCTTTATGATGTGTGCATTCAACTCACAGAGTTGAACCTTCTTTTTCATGGAGCAATTTGGAAAGAGTCTTTTTGCAGCATCTGCAAGTGGATATTTGGAGCTCTTTCAGGCCTTTGTTAGAAGCGGGAATATCTTCGCATAAAAACTGGACAGAAGCATTCTCACAAACTGCTTTGTGATGTGTGTGTTCAACTCACAGAGGTGAACCTTTCCTTTGCTAGAGCAGTTATGAAACACTCTTTTTGTAGAATCTGCAAGTGTTCATTTGGAGCGATTTGAGGCCTATGGTGGAAAAAGAAATATCTTCATATATAAACAAGGCAGAAGCATTCTCAGAAACCTCTTTATGATGTGTGCATTCAACTCAGAGAGATAAGCCCTCCTTTTGATAGAGCAGTTTTTAAACTGTGTTTTGGCAGAATCTGCAAGTGGATATTTGGAGCCCTTTCAGGCCTTCGTTGGAAACGGGAATATCTTCCCAAAAAAACTAAACAGAAGCGTTCTGTGAAACTGCTTTGTGTAGTATGAATGCAACTCACAGAGTTGGACACTTCCTTTGAAAGAGCTGTTTTGAAACACTCTTTTTGTAGAATCTGCAAGTGTTCATTTGGAGCGCTTTGAGGCCTATGGTGGAAAAGGAAATATCTTCACTTATAAACCAGGCAGAAGCATTCTCAGAAACCTCTTTATGATGTGTGCATTCAACTCGGAGAGATAAACCTTCCTTTTGATAGAGCAGCTTTGAAACTGTGTTTTGGCAGAATCTGCAAGTGTATATTTGGAGCCCTTTCAGGCCTTCGTTGGAAACGGGAATATCTTCCCATAAAAACTAAACAGAAGCGTTCTGCGAAACTGCTTTGTGAAGGATAAATCCAACTCACAGAGTTGAACACTTCTTTTGAAAGAGCAGTTTGGAAAAACTCTTTTTGTAGAATCTACAAGTGTTCACTTGGAGCGCTTTGAGGCCTATGGTGGAAAAGGAAATATCTTCACATAAAACCTAGACAGAAGCATTCTTTGAAACTTCTTTATGATGTGTGCATTCAACTCACAGAGTTGAACCTTCTTTTTCATGGAGCAATTTGGAAAGAGTCTTTTTGCAGCATCTGCAAGTGGATATTTGGAGCTCTTTCAGGCCTTTTTTAGAAGCGGGAATATCTTCCCATAAAAACTGGACAGAAGCATTCTCACAAACTGCTTTGTGATGTGTGTGTTCAACTCACAGAGGTGAACCTTTCCTTTGCTAGAGCAGTTATGAAACACTCTTTTTGTAGAATCTGCAAGTGTTCATTTGGAGCGATTTGAGGCCTATGGTGGAAAAAGAAATATCTTCATATATAAACAAGGCAGAAGCATTCTCAGAAACCCCTTTATGAGGTGTGCATTCAACTCAGAGAGATAAGCCTTCCTTTTGATAGAGCAGTTTTTAAACTGTGTTTTTGCAGAATCTGCAAGTGGATATTTGGAGCCCTTTCAGGCCTTCGTTGGAAACGGGAATATCTTCCCAAAAAAACGAAACAGAAGCGTTCTGTGAAACTGCTTTGTGTAGTATGAATGCAACTCACAGAGTTGGACACTTCCTTTGAAAGAGCTGTTTTGAAACACTCTTTTTGTAGAATCTGCTTGTGTTCATTTGGAGCGCTTTGAGGCCTAAGGTGGAAAAGGAAATATCTTCACTTATAAACCAGGCAGAAGCATTCTCAGAAACCTCTTTATGATGTGTGCATTCAACTCGGAGAGATAAGCCTTCCTTTTCATAGAGCAGATTTGAAACTGTGTTTTGGCAGAATCTGCAAGTGGATATTTGGAGCCATTTCAGGCCTTCGTTGGAAACGGGAATATCTTCCCAAAAAAACTAAACAGAAGCGTTCTGTGAAACTGCTTTGTGTAGTATGAATGCAACTCACAGAGTTGGACACTTCCTTTGAAAGAGCTGTTTTGAAACACTCTTTTTGTAGAATCTGCAAGTGTTCATTTGGAGCGCTTTGAGGCCTATGGTGGAAAAGGAAATATCTTCACTTATAAACCAGGCAGAAGCATTCTCAGAAACCTCTTTATGATGTGTGCATTCAACTCGGAGAGATAAGCCTTCCTTTTGATAGAGCAGCTTTGAAACTGTGTTTTGGCAGAATCTGCAAGTGGATATTTGGAGCCCTTTCAGGCCTTCGTTGGAAACGGGAATATCTTCCCATAAAAACTAAACAGAAGCGTTCTGTGAAACTGCTTTGTGAAGGATAAATCCAACTCACAGAGTTGAACACTTCTTTTGAAAGAGCAGTTTGGAAACACTCTTTTTGTAGAATCTACAAGTGTTCACTTGGAGCGCTTTGAGGCATATGGTGGAAAAGGAAATATCTTCACATAAAACCTAGACAGAAGCATTCTTTGAAACTTCTTTATGATGTGTGCATTCAACTCACAGAGTTGAACCTTCTTTTTCATGGAGCAATTTGGAAAGAGTCTTTTTGCAGCATCTGCAAGTGGATATTTGGAGCTCTTTCAGGCCTTTGTTAGAAGCGGGAATATCTTCCCATAAAAACTGGACAGAAGCATTCTCACAAACTGCTTTGTGATGTGTGTGTTCAACTCACAGAGGTGAACCTTTCCTTTGCTAGAGCAGTTATGAAACACTCTTTTTGTAGAATCTGCAAGTGTTCATTTGGAGCGATTTGAGGCCTATGGTGGAAAAAGGAATATCTTCATATATAAACAAGGCAGAAGCATTCTCAGAAACCTCTTTATGATGTGTGTATTCAACTCAGAGAGATAAGCCTTCCTTTTGATAGAGCAGTTTTGAAACTGTGTTTTTGCAGAATCTGCAAGTGGATATTTGGAGCCCTTTCAGGCCTTCGTTGGAAACGGGAATATCTTCCCAAAAAAACTAAACAGAAGGGTTCTGTGAAACTGCTTTGTGTAGTATGAATCCAACACACAGTGTTGGACACTTCCTTTGAAAGAGTTCTTTTGAAACACTCTTTTTGTAGAATCTGCAAGTGTTCATTTGGAGCGCTTTGAGGCCTATTGTGGAAAAGGAAATATCTTCACTTATAAACCAGGCAGAAGCATTCTCAGAAACCTCTTCATGATGTGTGCATTCAACTCGGAGAGATAAGCCTTCCTTTTGATAGAGCAGTTTTGAAACTGTGTTTTTGCAGAATCTGCAAGTGGATATTTGGAGCCCTTTCAGGCCTTCGTTGGAAACGGGAATATCTTCCCAAAAAAACTAAACAGAAGCGTTCTGTGAAACTGCTTTGTGTAGTATGAATCCAACACACAGTGTTGGACACTTCCTTTGAAAGAGTTCTTTTGAAACACTCTTTTTGTAGAATCTGCAAGTGTTCATTTGGAGCGCTTTGAGGCCTATTGTGGAAAAGGAAATATCTTCACTTATAAACCAGGCAGAAGCATTCTCAGAAACCTCTTCATGATGTGTGCATTCAACTCGGAGAGAAAAGCCTTCCTTTTGATAGAGCAGTTTTGAAACTGTGTTTTTGCAGAATCTGCAAGTGGATATTTGGAGCCCTTTCAGGCCTTCTTTGGAAAAGGGAGTATCTTCCCATAAAAACTAAACAGAAGAGTTCTGTGAAACTGCTTTGTGTAGTATGAATCCAACTCACAGAGTTGGACACTTCCTTTGAAAGAGCTGTTTTGAAACACTCTTTTTGTAGAATCTGCAAGTGTTCATTTGGAGCGCTTTGAGGCCTATGGTGGAAAAGGAAATATCTTCACTTATAAACCAGGCAGAAGCATTCTCAGAAACCTCTTTATGATGTGTGCATTCGACTCGGAGAGATAAGCCTTCCTTTTGTTAGAGCAGTTTTGCAACTGTGTTTTTGCAGAATCTGCAAGTGTATATTTGGAGCCCTTTCAGGCCTTCGTTGGAAACGGGAATATCTTCCCATAAAAATTAAACAGAAGCGTTCTGTGAAACTGCTTTGTGAAGTATGAATCCAACTCACAGAGTTGAACACTTCTTTTGAAAGAGCAGTTTTGAAACACTCTTTTTGTAGAATCTACAAGTGTTCATTTGGAGCGCTTTGAGGCATCTGGTGGAAAAAGAAATATCGTCACATAAAACCTAGACAGAAGCATTCTTTGAAACTTCTTTATGATGTGTGCATTCAACTCACAGAGTTGAACTTTCCTTTTCATGGAGCAGTTTGGAAAGAGTCTTTTTGCAGCATCTGCAAGTGGATATTTGGAACTCTTTCAGGCCTTTGTTAGAAGCGGGAATATCTTCCCATAAAAACTGGACAGAAGCATTCTCACAAACTGCTTTGTGATGTGTGTGTTCAACTCACAGAGGTGAACCTTTCCTTTGCTAGTGCGGTTATGAAACACTCTTTTTGTAGAATCTGCAAGTGTTCATTTGGAGCGATTTGAGGCCTATGGTGGAAAAAGAAATATCTTCATATATAAACAAGGCAGAAGCATTCTCAGAAACCTCTTTATGATGTGTGCATTCAACTCAGAGAGATAAGCCTTCCTTTTGATAGAGCAGTTTTGAAACTGTGTTTTTGCAGAATCTGCAAGTGGATATTTGGAGCCCTTTCAGGCCTTCGTTGGAAACGGGAATATCTTCCCAAAAAAACGAAACAGAAGCGTTCTGTGAAACTGCTTTGTGTAGTATGAATGCAACTCACAGAGTTGGACACTTCCTTTGAAAGAGCTGTTTTGAAACACTCTTTTTGTAGAATCTGCAAGTGTTCATTTGGAGCGCTTTGAGGCCTATGGTGGAAAAGGAAATATCTTCACTTATAAACCAGGCAGAAGCATTCTCAGAAACCTCTTTATGATGTGTGCATTCAACTCGGAGAGATAAGCCTTCCTTTTGATAGAGCAGCTTTGAAACTGTGTTTTGGCAGAATCTGCAAGTGGATATTTGGAGCCCTTTCAGGCCTTCGTTGGAAACGGGAATATCTTCCCATAAAAACTAAACAGAAGCGTTCTGTGAAACTGCTTTGTGAAGGATAAATCCAACTCACAGAGTTGAACACTTCTTTTGAAAGAGCAGTTTGGAAAAACTCTTTTTGTAGAATCTACAAGTGTTCACTTGGAGCGCTTTGAGGCCTATGGTGGAAAAGGAAATATCTTCACATAAAACCTAGACAGAAGCATTCTTTGAAACTTCTTTATGATGTGTGCATTCAACTCACAGAGTTGAACCTTCTTTTTCATGGAGCAATTTGGAAAGAGTCTTTTTGCAGCATCTGCAAGTGGATATTTGGAGCTCTTTCAGGCCTTTGTTAGAAGCGGGATTATCTTCCCATAAAAACTGGACAGAAGCATTCTCACAAACTGCTTCGTGATGTGTGTGTTCAACTCACAGAGGTGAACCTTTCCTTTGCTAGAGCAGTTATGAAACACTCTTTTTGTAGAATCTGCAAGTGTTCATTTGGAGCGATTTGAGGCCTATGGTGGAAAAAGAAATATCTTCATATATAAACAAGGCAGAAGCATTCTCAGAAACCCCTTTATGATGTGTGCATTCAACTCAGAGAGATAAGCCTTCCTTTTGATAGAGCAGTTTTTAAACTGTGTTTTTGCAGAATCTGCAAGTGGATATTTGGAGCCCTTTCAGGCCTTCGTTGGAAACGGGAATATCTTCCCAAAAAAACGAAACAGAAGCGTTCTGTGAAACTGCTTTGTGTAGTATGAATGCAACTCACAGAGTTGGACACTTCCTTTGAAAGAGCTGTTTTGAAACACTCTTTTTGTAGAATCTGCAAGTGTTCATTTGGAGCGCTTTGAGGCCTAAGGTGGAAAAGGAAATATCTTCACTTATAAACCAGGCAGAAGCATTCTCAGAAACCTCTTTATGATGTGTGCATTCAACTCGGAGAGATAAGCCTTCCTTTTCATAGAGCAGTTTTGAAACTGTGTTTTGGCAGAATCTGCAAGTGGATATTTGGAGCCCTTTCAGGCCTTCGTTGGAAACGGGAATATCTTCCCAAAAAAACTAAACAGAAGCGTTCTGTGAAACTGCTTTGTGTAGTATGAATGCAACTCACAGAGTTGGACACTTCCTTTGAAAGAGCTGTTTTGAAACACTCTTTTTGTAGAATCTGCAAGTGTTCATTTGGAGCGCTTTGAGGCCTATGGTGGAAAAGGAAATATCTTCACTTATAAACCAGGCAGAAGCATTCTCAGAAACCTCTTTATGATGTGTGCATTCAACTCGGAGAGATAAGCCTTCCTTTTGATAGAGCAGCTTTGAAACTGTGTTTTGGCAGAATCTGCAAGTGGATATTTGGAGCCCTTTCAGGCCTTCGTTGGAAACGGGAATATCTTCCCATAAAAACTAAACAGAAGCGTTCTGTGAAACTGCTTTGTGAAGGATAAATCCAACTCACAGAGTTGAACACTTCTTTTGAAAGAGCAGTTTGGAAACACTCTTTTTGTAGAATCTACAAGTGTTCACTTGGAGCGCTTTGAGGCATATGGTGGAAAAGGAAATATCTTCACATAAAACCTAGACAGAAGCATTCTTTGAAACTTCTTTATGATGTGTGCATTCAACTCACAGAGTTGAACCTTCTTTTTCATGGAGCAATTTGGAAAGAGTCTTTTTGCAGCATCTGCAAGTGGATATTTGGAGCTCTTTCAGGCCTTTGTTAGAAGCGGGAATATCTTCCCATAAAAACTGGACAGAAGCATTCTCACAAACTGCTTTGTGATGTGTGTGTTCAACTCACAGAGGTGAACCTTTCCTTTGCTAGAGCAGTTATGAAACACTCTTTTTGTAGAATCTGCAAGTGTTCATTTGGAGCGATTTGAGGCCTATGGTGGAAAAAGAAATATCTTCATATATAAACAAGGCAGAAGCATTCTCAGAAACCCCTTTATGAGGTGTGCATTCAACTCAGAGAGATAAGCCTTCCTTTTGATAGAGCAGTTTTGAAACTGTGTTTTTGCAGAATCTGCAAGTGGATATTTGGAGCCCTTTCAGGCCTTCGTTGGAAACGGGAATATCTTCCCAAAAAAACGAAACAGAAGCGTACTGTGAAACTGCTTTGTGTAGTATGAATGCAACTCACAGAGTTGGACACTTCCTTTGAAAGAGCTGTTTTGAAACACTCTTTTTGTAGAATCTGCAAGTGTTCATTTGGAGCGCTTTGAGGCCTATGGTGGAAAAGGAAATATCTTCACTTATAAACCAGGCAGAAGCATTCTCAGAAACCTCTTTATCATGTGTGCATTCAACTCGGAGAGATAAGCCTTCCTTTTGATAGAGCAGCTTTGAAACTGTGTTTTGGCAGAATCTGCAAGTGGATATTTGGAGCCCTTTCAGGCCTTCGTTGGAAACGGGAATATCTTCCCATAAAAACTAAACAGAAGCGTTCTGTGAAACTGCTTTGTGAAGGATAAATCCAACTCACAGAGTTGAACACTTCTTTTGAAAGAGCAGTTTGGAAACACTCTTTTTGTAGAATCTACAAGTGTTCACTTGGAGCGCTTTGAGGCATATGGTGGAAAAGGAAATATCTTCACATAAAACCTAGACAGAAGCATTCTTTGAAACTTCTTTATGATGTGTGCATTCATCTCACAGAGTTGAACCTTCCTTATCATGGAGCAGTTTGGAAAGAGTCTTTTTGCGGCATCTGCAAGTGGATATTTGGAGCTCTTTCAGGCCTTTGTTAGAAGCGGGAATATCTTCCCATAAAAACTGGACAGAAGCATTCTCACAAACTGCTTTGTGATGTGTGTGTTCAACTCACAGAGTTGAACCTTTCCTTTGCTAGAACACTTATGAAACACTCTTTTTGTAGAATCTGCAAGTGTTCATTTGGAGCGCATTGAGGCCTATGGTGGAAAAAGAAATATCTTCATATATAAACAAGGGAGAAGCATTCTCAGAAACCTCTTTATGATGTGTGTATTCAACTCAGAGAGATAAGCCTTCCTTTCGATAGAGCAGTTTTGCAACTGTGTTTTTGCAGAATCTGCAAGTGGATATTTGGAGCCCTTTCAGGCCTTCGTTGGAAACGGGAATATCTTCCCAAAAAAACTAAACAGAAGCGTTCTGAGAAACTGGTTTGTGTAGTATGAATCCAACTCACAGAGTTGGACACTTCCTTTGAAAGAGCTCTTTTGAAACACTCTTTTTGTAGAATCTGCAAGTGTTCATTTGGAGCGCTTTGAGGCCTAAGGTGGAAAAGGAAATATCTTCACTTATAAATCAGGCAGAAGCATTCTCAGAAACCTCTTTATGATGTGTGCATTCAACTCGGAGAGATAAGCCTTCCTTTTCATAGAGCAGTTTTGAAACTGTGTTTTGGCAGAATCTGCAAGTGGATATTTGGAGCCCTTTCAGGCCTTCTTTGGAAACGGGAATATCTTCCCATAAAAATTAAACAGAAGCGTTCTGTGAAACTGGTTTGTGAAGTATGAATCCAACTCACAGAGTTGAACACTTCTTTTGAAAGAGCAGTTTTGAAACACTCTTTTTGTAGAATCTACAAGTGTTCATTTGGAGCGCTTTGAGGCATATGGTGGAAAAAGAAATATCGTCACATAAAACCTAGACAGAAGCATTCTTTGAAACTTCTTTATGATGTGTGCATTCCACTCACAGAGTTGAACTTTCCTTTTCATGGAGCAGTTTGGAAAGAGTCTTTTTGCAGCATCTGCAAGTGGATATTTGGAGCTCTTTCAGGCCTTTGTTAGAAGCGGGAATATCTTCCCATAAAAACTGGACAGAAGCATTCTCACAAACTGCTTTGTGATGTGTGTGTTCAACTCACAGAGGTGAACCTTTCCTTTGCTAGAGCAGTTATGAAACACTCTTTTTGTAGAATCTGCAAGTGTTCATTTGGAGCGATTTGAGGCCTATGGTGGAAAAAGAAATATCTTCATATATAAACAAGGCAGAAGCATTCTCAGAAACCTCTTTATGATGTGTGCATTCAACTCAGAGAGATAAGCCTTCCTTTTGATAGAGCAGTTTTGAAACTGTGTTTTTGCAGAATCTGCAAGTGGATATTTGGAGCCCTTTCAGGCCTTCGTTGGAAAAGGAAATATCTTCCCATAAAAACTAAACAGAAGAGTTCTGTGAAACTGCTTTGTGTAGTATGAATCCAACTCACAGAGTTGGACACTTCCTTTGAAAGAGCTGTTTTGAAACACTCTTTTAGTAGAATCTGCAAGTGTTCATTTGGAGCGCTTTGAGGCCTATGGTGGAAAAGGAAATATCTTCACTTATAAACCAGGCAGAAGCATTCTCAGAAACCTCTTTATGATGTGGGCATTCAACTCGGAGAGATAAGCCTTCCTTTTGATAGAGCAGTTTTGAAACTGTGTTTTGGCAGAATCTGCAAGTGGATATTTGGAGCCCTTTCAGGCCTTCGTTGGAAACGGGAATATCTTCCCATAAAAACTAAACAGAAGCGTTCTGTGAAACTGCTTTGTGAAGTATGAATCCAACTCACAGAGTTGAACACTTCCTTTGAAAGAGCAGTTTTGAAACACTCTTTTTGTAGAATCTGCAAGTGTTCCTTTGGAGCGCTTTGAGGCCTACGGTGGAAAAGGAAATATCTTCACATAAAACCTAGACAGAAGCATTCTTTGAAACTTCTTTATGATGTGTGCATTCATCTCACAGAGTTGAACCTTCCTTATCATGGAGCAGTTTGGAAAGAGTCTTTTTGCGGCATCTGCAAGTGGATATTTGGAGCTCTTTCAGGCCTTTGTTAGAAGCGGGAATATCTTCCCATAAAAACTGGACAGAAGCATTCTCACAAACTGCTTTGTGATGTGTGTGTTCAACTCACAGAGTTGAACCTTTCCTTTGCTAGAACACTTATGAAACACTCTTTTTGTAGAATCTGCAAGTGTTCATTTGGAGCGCATTGAGGCCTATGGTGGAAAAAGAAATATCTTCATAAATAAACAAGGGAGAAGCATTCTCAGAAACCTCTTTATGATGTGTGTATTCAACTCAGAGAGATAAGCCTTCCTTTCGATAGAGCAGTTTTGCAACTGTGTTTTTGCAGAATCTGCAAGTGGATATTTGGAGCCCTTTCAGGCCTTCGTTGGAAACGGGAATATCTTCCCAAAAAAACTAAACAGAAGCGTTCTGAGAAACTGGTTTGTGTAGTATGAATCCAACTCACAGAGTTGGACACTTCCTTTGAAAGAGCTCTTTTGAAACACTCTTTTTGTAGAATCTGCAAGTGTTTATTTGGAGCGCTTTGAGGCCTAAGGTGGAAAAGGAAATATCTTCACTTATAAATCAGGCAGAAGCATTCTCAGAAACCTCTTTATGATGTGTGCATTCAACTCGGAGAGATAAGCCTTCCTTTTCATAGAGCAGTTTTGAAACTGTGTTTTGGCAGAATCTGCAAGTGGATATTTGGAGCCCTTTCAGGCCTTCGTTGGAAACGGGAATATCTTCCCATAAAAATTAAACAGAAGCGTTCTGTGAAACTGCTTTGTGAAGTGTGAATCCAACTCACAGAGTTGAACACTTCTTTTGAAAGAGCAGTTTTGAAACACTCTTTTTGTAGAATCTACAAGTGTTCATTTGGAGCGCTTTGAGGCATATGGTGGAAAAAGAAATATCGTCACATAAAACCTAGACAGAAGCATTCTTTGAAACTTCTTTATGATGTGTGCATTCCACTCACAGAGTTGAACTTTCCTTTTCATGGAGCAGTTTGGAAAGAGTCTTTTTGCAGCATCTGCAAGTGGATATTTGGAGCTCTTTCAGGCCTTTGTTAGAAGCGGGAATATCTTCCCATAAAAACTGGACAGAAGCATTCTCACAAACTGCTTTGTGATGTGTGTGTTCAACTCACAGAGGTGAACCTTTCCTTTGCTAGAGCAGTTATGAAACACTCTTTTTGTAGAATCTGCAAGTGTTCATTTGGAGCGATTTGAGGCCTATGGTGGAAAAAGAAATATCTTCATATATAAACAAGGCAGAAGCATTCTCAGAAACCTCTTTATGATGTGTGCATTCAACTCAGAGAGATAAGCCTTCCTTTTGATAGAGCAGTTTTGAAACTGTGTTTTTGCAGAATCTGCAAGTGGATATTTGGAGCCCTTTCAGGCCTTCGTTGGAAACGGGAATATCTTCCCAAAAAAACTAAACAGAAGCGTTCTGTGAAACTGCTTTGTGTAGTATGAATGCAACTCACAGAGTTGGACACTTCCTTTGAAAGAGCTGTTTTGAAACACTCTTTTTGTAGAATCTGCAAGTGTTCATTTGGAGCGCTTTGAGGCCTATGGTGGAAAAGGAAATATCTTCACTTATAAACCAGGCAGAAGCATTCTCAGAAACCTCTTTATGATGTGTGCATTCAACTCGGAGAGATAAGCCTTCCTTTTGATAGAGCAGTTTTGAAACTGTGTTTTTGCAGAATCTGCAAGTGGATATTTGGAGCCCTTTCAGGCCTTCGTTGGAAAAGGGAGTATCTTCCCATAAAAACTAAACAGAAGAGTTCTGTGAAACTGCTTTGTGTAGTATGAATCCAACTCACAGAGTTGGACACTTCCTTTGAAAGAGCTGTTTTGAAACACTCTTTTTGTAGAATCTGCAAGTGTTCATTTGGAGCGCTTTGAGGCCTATGGTGGAAAAGGAAATATCTTCACTTATAAACCAGGCAGAAGCATTCTCAGAAACCTCTTTATGATGTGTGCATTCGACTCGGAGAGATAAGCCTTCCTTTTGTTAGAGCAGTTTTGCAACTGTGTTTTTGCAGAATCTGCAAGTGGATATTTGGAGCCCTTTCAGGCCTTCGTTGGAAACGGGAATATCTTCCCATAAAAACTAAACAGAAGCGTTCTGTGAAACTGCTTTGTGAAGGATAAATCCAACTCACAGAGTTGAACACTTCTTTTGAAAGAGCAGTTTGGAAACACTCTTTTTGTAGAATCTACAAGTGTTCACTTGGAGCGCTTTGAGGCATATGGTGGAAAAGGAAATATCTTCACATAAAACCTAGACAGAAGCATTCTTTGAAACTTCTTTATGATGTGTGCATTCAACTCACAGAGTTGAACCTTCTTTTTCATGGAGCAATTTGGAAAGAGTCTTTTTGCAGCATCTGCAAGTGGATATTTGGAGCTCTTTCAGGCCTTTGTTAGAAGCCTGAATATCTTCCCATAAAAACTGGACAGAAGCATTCTCACAAACTGCTTTGTGATGTGTGTGTACAACTCACAGAGGTGAACCTTTCCTTTGCTAGAGCAGTTATGAAACACTATTTTTGTAGAATCTGCAAGTGTTCATTTGGAGTGATTTGGGGCCTATGGTGGAAAAAGGAATATCTTCATATATAAACAAGGCAGAAGCATTCTCAGAAACCTCTTTATGATGTGTGCATTCAACTCAGAGAGATAAGCCTTCCTTTTGATAGAGCAGTTTTGAAACTGTGTTTTTGCAGAATCTGCAAGTGGATATTTGGAGCCCTTTCAGGCCTTCGTTGGAAACGGGAATATCTTCCCAAAAAAACGAAACAGAAGCGTTCTGTGAAACTGTTTTGTGTAGTATGAATGCAACTCACAGAGTTGGACACTTCCTTTGAAAGAGCTGTTTTGAAACACTCTTTTTGTAGAATCTGCAAGTGTTCATTTGGAGCGCTTTGAGGCCTAAGGTGGAAAAGGAAATATCTTCACTTATAAACCAGGCAGAAGCATTCTCAGAAACCTCTTTATGATGTGTGCATTCAACTCGGAGAGATAAGCCTTCCTTTTCATAGAGCAGTTTTGAAACTGTGTTTTGGCAGAATCTGCAAGTGGATATTTGGAGCCCTTTCAGGCCTTCGTTGGAAACGGGAATATCTTCCCAAAAAAACTAAACAGAAGCGTTCTGTGAAACTGCTTTGTGTAGTATGAATGCAACTCACAGAGTTGGACACTTCCTTTGAAAGAGCTGTTTTGAAACACTCTTTTTGTAGAATCTGCAAGTGTTCATTTGGAGCGCTTTGAGGCCTATGGTGGAAAAGGAAATATCTTCACTTATAAACCAGGCAGAAGCATTCTCAGAAACCTCTTTATGATGTGTGCATTCAACTCGGAGAGATAAGCCTTCCTTTTGATAGAGCAGCTTTGAAACTGTGTTTTGGCAGAATCTGCAAGTGGATATTTGGAGCCCTTTCAGGCCTTCGTTGGAAACGGGAATATCTTCCCATAAAAACTAAACAGAAGCGTTCTGTGAAACTGCTTTGTGAAGGATAAATCCAACTCACAGAGTTGAACACTTCTTTTGAAAGAGCAGTTTGGAAACACTCTTTTTGTAGAATCTACAAGTGTTCACTTGGAGCGCTTTGAGGCCTATGGTGGAAAAGGAAATATCTTCACATAAAACCTAGACAGAAGCATTTTTTGAAACTTCTTTATGATGTGTGCATTCAACTCACAGAGTTGAACCTTCTTTTTCATGGAGCAATTTGGAAAGAGTCTTTTTGCAGCATCTGCAAGTGGATATTTGGAGCTCTTTCAGGCCTTTGTTAGAAGCGGGAATATCTTTCCATAAAAACTGGACAGAAGCATTCTCACAAACTGCTTTGTGATGTGTGTGTTCAACTCACAGAGGTGAACCTTTCCTTTGCTAGAGCAGTTATGAAACACTCTTTTTGTAGAATCTGCAAGTGTTCATTTGGAGCGATTTGAGGCCTATGGTGGAAAAAGAAATATCTTCATATATAAACAAGGCAGAAGCATTCTCAGAAACCTCTTTATGATGTGTGCATTCAACTCAGAGAGATAAGCCTTCCTTTTGATAGAGCAGTTTTTGAACTGTGTTTTGGCAGAATCTGCAAGTGGATATTTGGAGCCCTTTCAGGCCTTCGTTGGAAACGGGAATATCTTCCCAAAAAACGAAACAGAAGCGTTCTGTGAAACTGCTTTGTGTAGTATGAATGCAACTCACAGAGTTGGACACTTCCTTTGAAAGAGCTATTTTGAAACACTCTTTTTGTAGAATCTGCAAGTGTTCATTTGGAGCGCTTTGAGGCCTAAGGTGGAAAAGGAAATATCTTCACTTATAAATCAGGCAGAAGCATTCTCAGAAACCTCTTTATCATGTGTGCATTCAACTCGGAGAGATAAGCCTTCCTTTTGATAGAGCAGATTTCAAACTGTGTTTTGGCAGAATCTGCAAGTGGATATTTGGAGCCCTTTCAGGCCTTCGTTGGAAACGGGAATATCTTCCCATAAAAACTAAACAGAAGCGTTCTGTGAAACTGCTTTGTGAAGTATAAATCCAACTCACAGAGTTGAACACTTCTTTTGAAAGAGCAGTTTTGAAACACACTTTTTGTAGAATCTACAAGTGTTCATTTGGAGCGCTTTGAGGCCTACGGTGGAAAAGGATATATCTTCACATAAAACCTAGACAGAAGCATTCTTTGAAACTTCTTTATGATGTGTGCATTCAACTCACAGAGTTGAACCTTCTTTTTCATGGAGCAATTTGGAAAGAGTCTTTTTGCAGCATCTGCAAGTGGATATTTGGAGCTCTTTCAGGCCTTTGTTAGAAGCCTGAATATCTTCCCATAAAAACTGGACAGAAGCATTCTCACAAACTGCTTTGTGATGTGTGTGTACAACTCACAGAGGTGAACCTTTCCTTTGCTAGAGCAGTTATGAAACACTCTTTTTGTAGAATCTGCAAGTGTTCATTTGGAGCGATTTGAGGCCTATGGTGGAAAAAGGAATATCTTCATATATAAACAAGGCAGAAGCATTCTCAGAAACCTCTTTATGATGTGTGCATTCAACTCAGAGAGATAAGCCTTCCTTTTGATAGAGCAGTTTTGAAACTGTGTTTTTGCAGAATCTGCAAGTGGATATTTGGAGCCCTTTCAGGCCTTCGTTGGAAACGGGAATATCTTCCCAAAAAAACTAAACAGAAGCGTTCTGTGAAACTGCTTTGTGTAGTATGAATGCAACTCACAGAGTTGGACACTTCCTTTGAAAGAGCTGTTTTGAAACACTCTTTTTGTAGAATCTGCAAGTGTTCATTTGGAGCGCTTTGAGGCCTATGGTGGAAAAGGAAATATCTTCACTTATAAACCAGGCAGAAGCATTCTCAGAAACCTCTTTATGATGTGTGCATTCAACTCGGAGAGATAAGCCTTCCTTTTGATAGAGCAGCTTTGAAACTGTGTTTTGGCAGAATCTGCAAGTGGATATTTGGAGCCCTTTCAGGCCTTCGTTGGAAACGGGAATATCTTCCCATAAAAACTAAACAGAAGCGTTCTGTGAAACTGCTTTGTGAAGGATAAATCCAACTCACAGAGTTGAACACTTCTTTTGAAAGAGCAGTTTGGAAACACTCTTTTTGTAGAATCTACAAGTGTTCACTTGGAGCGCTTTGAGGCCTATGGTGGAAAAGGAAATATCTTCACATAAAACCTAGACAGAAGCATTCTTTGAAACTTCTTTATGATGTGTGCATTCAACTCACAGAGTTGAACCTTCTTTTTCATGGAGCAATTTGGAAAGAGTCTTTTTGCAGCATCTGCAAGTGGATATTTGGAGCTCTTTCAGGCCTTTGTTAGAAGCGGGAATATCTTCCCATAAAAACTGGACAGAAGCATTCTCACAAACTGCTTTGTGATGTGTGTGTTCAACTCACAGAGGTGAACCTTTCCTTTGCTAGAGCAGTTATGAAACACTCTTTTTGTAGAATCTGCAAGTGTTCATTTGGAGCGATTTGAGGCCTATGGTGGAAAAAGAAATATCTTCATATATAAACAAGGCAGAAGCATTCTCAGAAACCTCTTTATGATGTGTGCATTCAACTCAGAGAGATAAGCCTTCCTTTTGATAGAGCAGTTTTGAAACTGTGTTTTGGCAGAATCTGCAAGTGGATATTTGGAGCCCTTTCAGGCCTTCGTTGGAAACGGGAATATCTTCCCAAAAAAACGAAACAGAAGCGTTCTGTGAAACTGCTTTGTGTAGTATGAATGCAACTCACAGAGTTGGACACTTCCTTTGAAAGAGCTGTTTTGAAACACTCTTTTTGTAGAATCTGCAAGTGTTCATTTGGAGCGCTTTGAGGCCTAAGGTGGAAAAGGAAATATCTTCACTTATAAATCAGGCAGAAGTATTCTCAGAAACCTCTTTATCATGTGTGCATTCAACTCGGAGAGATAAGCCTTCCTTTTGATAGAGCAGATTTGAAACTGTGTTTTGGCAGAATCTGCAAGTGGATATTTGGAGCCCTTTCAGGCCTTCGTTGGAAACGGGAATATCTTCCCATAAAAACTAAACAGAAGCGTTCTGTGAAACTGCTTTGTAAAGTATAAATCCAACTCACAGAGTTGAACACTTCTTTTGAAAGAGCAGTTTTGAAACACACTTTTTGTAGAATCTACAAGTGTTCATTTGGAGCGCTTTGAGGCCTATGGTGGAAAAGGAAATATCTTCACATAAAACCTAGACAGAAGCATTCTTTGAAACTTCTTTATGATGTGTGCATTCAACTCACAGAGTTGAACCTTCTTTTTCATGGAGCAATTTGGAAAGAGTCTTTTTGCAGCATCTGCAAGTGGATATTTGGAGCTCTTTCAGGCCTTTGTTAGAAGCGGGAATATCTTCCCATAAAAACTGGACAGAAGCATTCTCACAAACTGCTTTGTGATGTGTGTGTTCAACTCACAGAGGTGAACCTTTCCTTTGCTAGAGCAGTTATGAAACACTCTTTTTGTAGAATCTGCAAGTGTTCATTTGGAGCGATTTGAGGCCTATGGTGGAAAAAGAAATATCTTCATATATAAACAAGGCAGAAGCATTCTCAGAAACCTCTTTATGATGTGTGCATTCAACTCAGAGAGATAAGCCTTCCTTTTGATAGAGCAGTTTTGAAACTGTGTTTTTGCAGAATCTGCAAGTGGATATTTGGAGCCCTTTCAGGCCTTCGTTGGAAACGGGAATATCTTCCCAAAAAAACGAAACAGAAGCGTTCTGTGAAACTGCTTTGTGTAGTATGAATCCAACTCACAGAGTTGGACACTTCCTTTGAAAGAGCTCTTTTGAAACACTCTTTTTGTAGAATCTGCAAGTGTTCATTTGGAGCGCTTTGAGGCCTATTGTGGAAAAGGAAATATCTTCACTTATAAACCAGGCAGAAGCATTCTCAGAAACCTCTTTATGATGTGGGCATTCAACTCGGAGAGATAAGCCTTCCTTTTGATAGAGCAGTTTTGAAACTGTGTTTTTGCAGAATCTGCAAGTGGATATTTGGAGCCCTTTCAGGCCTTCGTTGGAAAAGGGAATATCTTCCCATAAAAACTAAACAGAAGAGTTCTGTGAAACTGCTTTGTGTAGTATGAATGTAACTCACAGAGTTGGACACTTCCTTTGAAAGAGCTGTTTTGAAACACTCTTTTTGTAGAATCTGCAAGTGTTCATTTGGAGCGCTTTGAGGCCTATTGTGGAAAAGGAAATATCTTCACTTATAAACCAGGCAGAAGCATTCTCAGAAACCTCTTTATGATGTGGGCATTCAACTCGGAGAGATAAGCCTTCCTTTTGATAGAGCAGTTTTGAAACTGTGTTTTTGCAGAATCTGCAAGTGGATATATGGAGCCCTTTCAGGCCTTCGTTGGAAAAGGGAATATCTTCCCATAAAAACTAAACAGAAGAGTTCTGTGAAACTGCTTTGTGTAGTATGAATCCAACTCACAGAGTTGGACACTTCCTTTGAAAGAGCTGTTTTGAAACACTCTTTTTGTAGAATCTGCAAGTGTTCATTTGGAGCGCTTTGAGGCCTATGGTGGAAAAGGGAATATCTTCACTTATAAACCAGGCAGAAGCATTCTCAGAAACCTCTTTATGATGTGTGCATTCAACTCGGAGAGATAAGCCTTCCTTTTGACAGAGCAGTTTTGAAACTGTGTTTTTGCAGAATCTGCAAGTGTATATTTGGAGCCCTTTCAGGCCTTCGTTGGAAACGGGAATATCTTCCCATAAAAATTAAACAGAAGCGTTCTGTGAAACTGCTTTGTGAAGTATGAATCCAACTCACAGAGTTGAACACTTCTTTTGAAAGAGCAGTTTTGAAACACTCTTTTTGTAGAATCTACAAGTGTTCATTTGGAGCGCTTTGAGGCATCTGGTGGAAAAAGAAATATCGTCACATAAAACCTAGACAGAAGCATTCTTTGAAACTTCTTTATGATGTGTGCATTCAACTCACAGAGTTGAACTTTCCTTTTCATGGAGCAGTTTGGAAAGAGTCTTTTTGCAGCATCTGAAAGTGGATATTTGGAACTCTTTCAGGCCTTTGTTAGAAGCGGGAATATCTTCCCATAAAAACTGGACAGAAGCATTCTCACAAACTGCTTTGTGATGTGTGTGTTCAACTCACAGAGGTGAACCTTTCCTTTGCTAGTGCGGTTATGAAACACTCTTTTTGTAGAATCTGCAAGTGTTCATTTGGAGCGATTTGAGGCCTATGGTGGAAAAAGAAATATCTTCATATATAAACAAGGCAGAAGCATTCTCAGAAACCTCTTTATGATGTGTGCATTCAACTCAGAGAGATAAGCCTTCCTTTTGATAGAGCAGTTTTTAAACTGTGTTTTTGCAGAATCTGCAAGTGGATATTTGGAGCCCTTTCAGGCCTTCGTTGGAAACGGGAATATCTTCCCAAAAAAACGAAACAGAAGCGTTCTGTGAAACTGCTTTGTGTAGTATGAATGCAACTCACAGAGTTGGACACTTCCTTTGAAAGAGCTGTTTTGAAACACTCTTTTTGTAGAATCTGCAAGTGTTCATTTGGAGCGCTTTGAGGCCTGTGGTGGAAAAGGAAATATCTTCACTTATAAACCAGGCAGAAGCATTCTCAGAAACCTCTTTATGATGTGTGCATTCAACTCGGAGAGATAAGCCTTCCTTTTGATAGAGCAGCTTTGAAACTGTGTTTTGGCAGAATCTGCAAGTGGATATTTGGAGCCCTTTCAGGCCTTCGTTGGAAACGGGAATATCTTCCCATAAAAACTAAACAGAAGCGTTCTGTGAAACTGCTTTGTGAAGGATAAATCCAACTCACAGAGTTGAACACTTCTTTTGAAAGAGCAGTTTGGAAAAACTCTTTTTGTAGAATCTACAAGTGTTCACTTGGAGCGCTTTGAGGCCTATGGTGGAAAAGGAAATATCTTCACATAAAACCTAGACAGAAGCATTCTTTGAAACTTCTTTATGATGTGTGCATTCAACTCACAGAGTTGAACCTTCTTTTTCATGGAGCAATTTGGAAAGAGTCTTTTTGCGGCATCTGCAAGTGGATATTTGGAGCTCTTTCAGGCCTTTTTTAGAAGCGGGAATATCTTCCCATAAAAACTGGACAGAAGCATTCTCACAAACTGCTTTGTGATGTGTGTGTTCAACTCACAGAGGTGAACCTTTCCTTTGCTAGAGCAGTTATGAAACACTCTTTTTGTAGAATCTGCAAGTGTTCATTTGGAGCGATTTGAGGCCTATGGTGGAAAAAGAAATATCTTCATATATAAACAAGGCAGAAGCATTCTCAGAAACCCCTTTATGAGGTGTGCATTCAACTCAGAGAGATAAGCCTTCCTTTTGATAGAGCAGTTTTTAAACTGTGTTTTTGCAGAATCTGCAAGTGGATATTTGGGGCCCTTTCAGGCCTTCGTTGGAAACGGGAATATCTTCCCAAAAAAACGAAACAGAAGCGTTCTGTGAAACTGCTTTGTGTAGTATGAATGCAACTCACAGAGTTGGACACTTCCTTTGAAAGAGCTGTTTTGAAACACTCTTTTTGTAGAATCTGCTTGTGTTCATTTGGAGCGCTTTGAGGCCTAAGGTGGAAAAGGAAATATCTTCACTTATAAACCAGGCAGAAGCATTCTCAGAAACCTCTTTATGATGTGTGCATTCAACTCGGAGAGATAAGCCTTCCTTTTCATAGAGCAGATTTGAAACTGTGTTTTGGCAGAATCTGCAAGTGGATATTTGGAGCCCTTTCAGGCCTTCGTTGGAAACGGGAATATCTTCCCAAAAAAACTAAACAGAAGCGTTCTGTGAAACTGCTTTGTGTAGTATGAATGCAACTCACAGAGTTGAACACTTCCTTTGAAAGAGCTGTTTTGAAACACTCTTTTTGTAGAATCTGCAAGTGTTCATTTGGAGCGCTTTGAGGCCTATGGTGGAAAAGGAAATATCTTCACTTATAAACCAGGCAGAAGCATTCTCAGAAACCTCTTTATGATGTGTGCATTCAACTCGGAGAGATAAGCCTTCCTTTTGATAGAGCAGCTTTGAAACTGTGTTTTGGCAGAATCTGCAAGTGGATATTTGGAGCCCTTTCAGGCCTTCGTTGGAAACGGGAATATCTTCCCATAAAAACTAAACAGAAGCGTTCTGTGAAACTGCTTTGTGAAGGATAAATCCAACTCACAGAGTTGAACACTTCTTTTGAAAGAGCAGTTTGGAAACACTCTTTTTGTAGAATCTACAAGTGTTCACTTGGAGCGCTTTGAGGCATATGGTGGAAAAGGAAATATCTTCACATAAAACCTAGACAGAAGCATTCTTTGAAACTTCTTTATGATGTGTGCATTCAACTCACAGAGTTGAACCTTCTTTTTCATGGAGCAATTTGGAAAGAGTCTTTTTGCAGCATCTGCAAGTGGATATTTGGAGCTCTTTCAGGCCTTTGTTAGAAGCGGGAATATCTTCGCATAAAAACTGGACAGAAGCATTCTCACAAACTGCTTTGTGATGTGTGTGTTCAACTCACAGAGGTGAACCTTTCCTTTGCTAGAGCAGTTATGAAACACTCTTTTTGTAGAATCTGCAAGTGTTCATTTGGAGCGATTTGAGGCCTATGGTGGAAAAAGAAATATCTTCATATATAAACAAGGCAGAAGCATTCTCAGAAACCTCTTTATGATGTGTGCATTCAACTCAGAGAGATAAGCCCTCCTTTTGATAGAGCAGTTTTTAAACTGTGTTTTGGCAGAATCTGCAAGTGGATATTTGGAGCCCTTTCAGGCCTTCGTTGGAAACGGGAATATCTTCCCAAAAAAACTAAACAGAAGCGTTCTGTGAAACTGCTTTGTGTAGTATGAATGCAACTCACAGAGTTGGACACTTCCTTTGAAAGAGCTGTTTTGAAACACTCTTTTTGTAGAATCTGCAAGTGTTCATTTGGAGCGCTTTGAGGCCTATGGTGGAAAAGGAAATATCTTCACTTATAAACCAGGCAGAAGCATTCTCAGAAACCTCTTTATGATGTGTGCATTCAACTCGGAGAGATAAACCTTCCTTTTGATAGAGCAGCTTTGAAACTGTGTTTTGGCAGAATCTGCAAGTGTATATTTGGAGCCCTTTCAGGCCTTCGTTGGAAACGGGAATATCTTCCCATAAAAACTAAACAGAAGCGTTCTGCGAAACTGCTTTGTGAAGGATAAATCCAACTCACAGAGTTGAACACTTCTTTTGAAAGAGCAGTTTGGAAAAACTCTTTTTGTAGAATCTACAAGTGTTCACTTGGAGCGCTTTGAGGCCTATGGTGGAAAAGGAAATATCTTCACATAAAACCTAGACAGAAGCATTCTTTGAAACTTCTTTATGATGTGTGCATTCAACTCACAGAGTTGAACCTTCTTTTTCATGGAGCAATTTGGAAAGAGTCTTTTTGCAGCATCTGCAAGTGGATATTTGGAGCTCTTTCAGGCCTTTTTTAGAAGCGGGAATATCTTCCCATAAAAACTGGACAGAAGCATTCTCACAAACTGCTTTGTGATGTGTGTGTTCAACTCACAGAGGTGAACCTTTCCTTTGCTAGAGCAGTTATGAAACACTCTTTTTGTAGAATCTGCAAGTGTTCATTTGTAGCGATTTGAGGCCTATGGTGGAAAAAGAAATATCTTCATATATAAACAAGGCAGAAGCATTCTCAGAAACCCCTTTATGAGGTGTGCATTCAACTCAGAGAGATAAGCCTTCCTTTTGATAGAGCAGTTTTTAAACTGTGTTTTTGCAGAATCTGCAAGTGGATATTTGGAGCCCTTTCAGGCCTTCGTTGGAAACGGGAATATCTTCCCAAAAAAACGAAACAGAAGCGTTCTGTGAAACTGCTTTGTGTAGTATGAATGCAACTCACAGAGTTGGACACTTCCTTTGAAAGAGCTGTTTTGAAACACTCTTTTTGTAGAATCTGCTTGTGTTCATTTGGAGCGCTTTGAGGCCTAAGGTGGAAAAGGAAATATCTTCACTTATAAACCAGGCAGAAGCATTCTCAGAAACCTCTTTATGATGTGTGCATTCAACTCGGAGAGATAAGCCTTCCTTTTCATAGAGCAGATTTGAAACTGTGTTTTGGCAGAATCTGCAAGTGGATATTTGGAGCCATTTCAGGCCTTCGTTGGAAACGGGAATATCTTCCCAAAAAAACTAAACAGAAGCGTTCTGTGAAACTGCTTTGTGTAGTATGAATGCAACTCACAGAGTTGGACACTTCCTTTGAAAGAGCTGTTTTGAAACACTCTTTTTGTAGAATCTGCAAGTGTTCATTTGGAGCGCTTTGAGGCCTATGGTGGAAAAGGAAATATCTTCACTTATAAACCAGGCAGAAGCATTCTCAGAAACCTCTTTATGATGTGTGCATTCAACTCGGAGAGATAAGCCTTCCTTTTGATAGAGCAGCTTTGAAACTGTGTTTTGGCAGAATCTGCAAGTGGATATTTGGAGCCCTTTCAGGCCTTCGTTGGAAACGGGAATATCTTCCCATAAAAACTAAACAGAAGCGTTCTGTGAAACTGCTTTGTGAAGGATAAATCCAACTCACAGAGTTGAACACTTCTTTTGAAAGAGCAGTTTGGAAACACTCTTTTTGTAGAATCTACAAGTGTTCACTTGGAGCGCTTTGAGGCATATGGTGGAAAAGGAAATATCTTCACATAAAACCTAGACAGAAGCATTCTTTGAAACTTCTTTATGATGTGTGCATTCAACTCACAGAGTTGAACCTTCTTTTTCATGGAGCAATTTGGAAAGAGTCTTTTTGCAGCATCTGCAAGTGGATATTTGGAGCTCTTTCAGGCCTTTGTTAGAAGCGGGAATATCTTCCCATAAAAACTGGACAGAAGCATTCTCACAAACTGCTTTGTGATGTGTGTGTTCAACTCACAGAGGTGAACCTTTCCTTTGCTAGAGCAGTTATGAAACACTCTTTTTGTAGAATCTGCAAGTGTTCATTTGGAGCGATTTGAGGCCTATGGTGGAAAAAGGAATATCTTCATATATAAACAAGGCAGAAGCATTCTCAGAAACCTCTTTATGATGTGTGTATTCAACTCAGAGAGATAAGCCTTCCTTTTGATAGAGCAGTTTTGAAACTGTGTTTTTGCAGAATCTGCAAGTGGATATTTGGAGCCCTTTCAGGCCTTCGTTGGAAACGGGAATATCTTCCCAAAAAAACTAAACAGAAGGGTTCTGTGAAACTGCTTTGTGTAGTATGAATCCAACACACAGTGTTGGACACTTCCTTTGAAAGAGTTCTTTTGAAACACTCTTTTTGTAGAATCTGCAAGTGTTCATTTGGAGCGCTTTGAGGCCTATTGTGGAAAAGGAAATATCTTCACTTATAAACCAGGCAGAAGCATTCTCAGAAACCTCTTCATGATGTGTGCATTCAACTCGGAGAGATAAGCCTTCCTTTTGATAGAGCAGTTTTGAAACTGTGTTTTTGCAGAATCTGCAAGTGGATATTTGGAGCCCTTTCAGGCCTTCGTTGGAAACGGGAATATCTTCCCAAAAAAACTAAACAGAAGCGTTCTGTGAAACTGCTTTGTGTAGTATGAATCCAACACACAGTGTTGGACACTTCCTTTGAAAGAGTTCTTTTGAAACACTCTTTTTGTAGAATCTGCAATTGTTCATTTGGAGCGCTTTGAGGCCTATTGTGGAAAAGGAAATATCTTCACTTATAAACCAGGCAGAAGCATTCTCAGAAACCTCTTCATGATGTGTGCATTCAACTCGGAGAGAAAAGCCTTCCTTTTGATAGAGCAGTTTTGAAACTGTGTTTTTGCAGAATCTGCAAGTGGATATTTGGAGCCCTTTCAGGCCTTCTTTGGAAAAGGGAGTATCTTCCCATAAAAACTAAACAGAAGAGTTCTGTGAAACTGCTTTGTGTAGTATGAATCCAACTCACAGAGTTGGACACTTCCTTTGAAAGAGCTGTTTTGAAACACTCTTTTTGTAGAATCTGCAAGTGTTCATTTGGAGCGCTTTGAGGCCTATGGTGGAAAAGGAAATATCTTCACTTATAAACCAGGCAGAAGCATTCTCAGAAACCTCTTTATGATGTGTGCATTCGACTCGGAGAGATAAGCCTTCCTTTTGTTAGAGCAGTTTTGCAACTGTGTTTTTGCAGAATCTGCAAGTGTATATTTGGAGCCCTTTCAGGCCTTCGTTGGAAACGGGAATATCTTCCCATAAAAATTAAACAGAAGCGTTCTGTGAAACTGCTTTGTGAAGTATGAATCCAACTCACAGAGTTGAACACTTCTTTTGAAAGAGCAGTTTTGAAACACTCTTTTTGTAGAATCTACAAGTGTTCATTTGGAGCGCTTTGAGGCATCTGGTGGAAAAAGAAATATCGTCACATAAAACCTAGACAGAAGCATTCTTTGAAACTTCTTTATGATGTGTGCATTCAACTCACAGAGTTGAACTTTCCTTTTCATGGAGCAGTTTGGAAAGAGTCTTTTTGCAGCATCTGCAAGTGGATATTTGGAACTCTTTCAGGCCTTTGTTAGAAGCGGGAATATCTTCCCATAAAAACTGGACAGAAGCATTCTCACAAACTGCTTTGTGATGTGTGTGTTCAACTCACAGAGGTGAACCTTTCCTTTGGTAGTGCGGTTATGAAACACTCTTTTTGTAGAATCTGCAAGTGTTCATTTGGAGCGATTTGAGGCCTATGGTGGAAAAAGAAATATCTTCATATATAAACAAGGCAGAAGCATTCTCAGAAACCTCTTTATGATGTGTGCATTCAACTCAGAGAGATAAGCCTTCCTTTTGATAGAGCAGTTTTGAAACTGTGTTTTTGCAGAATCTGCAAGTGGATATTTGGAGCCCTTTCAGGCCTTCGTTGGAAACGGGAATATCTTCCCAAAAAAACTAAACAGAAGCGTTCTGTGAAACTGCTTTGTGTAGTATGAATGCAACTCACAGAGTTGGACACTTCCTTTGAAAGAGCTGTTTTGAAACACTCTTTTTGTAGAATCTGCAAGTGTTCATTTGGAGCGCTTTGAGGCCTATGGTGGAAAAGGAAATATCTTCACTTATAAACCAGGCAGAAGCATTCTCAGAAACCTCTTTATGATGTGTGCATTCAACTCGGAGAGATAAGCCTTCCTTTTGATAGAGCAGCTTTGAAACTGTGTTTTGGCAGAATCTGCAAGTGGATATTTGGAGCCCTTTCAGGCCTTCGTTGGAAACGGGAATATCTTCCCATAAAAACTAAACAGAAGCGTTCTGTGAAACTGCTTTGTGAAGGATAAATCCAACTCACAGAGTTGAACACTTCTTTTGAAAGAGCAGTTTGGAAAAACTCTTTTTGTAGAATCTACAAGTGTTCACTTGGAGCGCTTTGAGGCCTATGGTGGAAAAGGAAATATCTTCACATAAAACCTAGACAGAAGCATTCTTTGAAACTTCTTTATGATGTGTGCATTCAACTCACAGAGTTGAACCTTCTTTTTCATGGAGCAATTTGGAAAGAGTCTTTTTGCAGCATCTGCAAGTGGATATTTGGAGCTCTTTCAGGCCTTTGTTAGAAGCGGGATTATCTTCCCATAAAAACTGGACAGAAGCATTCTCACAAACTGCTTCGTGATGTGTGTGTTCAACTCACAGAGGTGAACCTTTCCTTTGCTAGAGCAGTTATGAAACACTCTTTTTGTAGAATCTGCAAGTGTTCATTTGGAGCGATTTGAGGCCTATGGTGGAAAAAGAAATATCTTCATATATAAACAAGGCAGAAGCATTCTCAGAAACCCCTTTATGATGTGTGCATTCAACTCAGAGAGATAAGCCTTCCTTTTGATAGAGCAGTTTTTAAACTGTGTTTTTGCAGAATCTGCAAGTGGATATTTGGAGCCCTTTCAGGCCTTCGTTGGAAACGGGAATATCTTCCCAAAAAAACGAAACAGAAGCGTTCTGTGAAACTGCTTTGTGTAGTATGAATGCAACTCACAGAGTTGGACACTTCCTTTGAAAGAGCTGTTTTGAAACACTCTTTTTGTAGAATCTGCAAGTGTTCATTTGGAGCGCTTTGAGGCCTAAGGTGGAAAAGGAAATATCTTCACTTATAAACCAGGCAGAAGCATTCTCAGAAACCTCTTTATGATGTGTGCATTCAACTCGGAGAGATAAGCCTTCCTTTTCATAGAGCAGTTTTGAAACTGTGTTTTGGCAGAATCTGCAAGTGGATATTTGGAGCCCTTTCAGGCCTTCGTTGGAAACGGGAATATCTTCCCAAAAAAACTAAACAGAAGCGTTCTGTGAAACTGCTTTGTGTAGTATGAATGCAACTCACAGAGTTGGACACTTCCTTTGAAAGAGCTGTTTTGAAACACTCTTTTTGTAGAATCTGCAAGTGTTCATTTGGAGCGCTTTGAGGCCTATGGTGGAAAAGGAAATATCTTCACTTATAAACCAGGCAGAAGCATTCTCAGAAACCTCTTTATGATGTGTGCATTCAACTCGGAGAGATAAGCCTTCCTTTTGATAGAGCAGCTTTGAAACTGTGTTTTGGCAGAATCTGCAAGTGGATATTTGGAGCCCTTTCAGGCCTTCGTTGGAAACGGGAATATCTTCCCATAAAAACTAAACAGAAGCGTTCTGTGAAACTGCTTTGTGAAGGATAAATCCAACTCACAGAGTTGAACACTTCTTTTGAAAGAGCAGTTTGGAAACACTCTTTTTGTAGAATCTACAAGTGTTCACTTGGAGCGCTTTGAGGCATATGGTGGAAAAGGAAATATCTTCACATAAAACCTAGACAGAAGCATTCTTTGAAACTTCTTTATGATGTGTGCATTCAACTCACAGAGTTGAACCTTCTTTTTCATGGAGCAATTTGGAAAGAGTCTTTTTGCAGCATCTGCAAGTGGATATTTGGAGCTCTTTCAGGCCTTTGTTAGAAGCGGGAATATCTTCCCATAAAAACTGGACAGAAGCATTCTCACAAACTGCTTTGTGATGTGTGTGTTCAACTCACAGAGGTGAACCTTTCCTTTGCTAGAGCAGTTATGAAACACTCTTTTTGTAGAATCTGCAAGTGTTCATTTGGAGCGATTTGAGGCCTATGGTGGAAAAAGAAATATCTTCATATATAAACAAGGCAGAAGCATTCTCAGAAACCCCTTTATGAGGTGTGCATTCAACTCAGAGAGATAAGCCTTCCTTTTGATAGAGCAGTTTTGAAACTGTGTTTTTGCAGAATCTGCAAGTGGATATTTGGAGCCCTTTCAGGCCTTCGTTGGAAACGGGAATATCTTCCCAAAAAAACGAAACAGAAGCGTTCTGTGAAACTGCTTTGTGTAGTATGAATGCAACTCACAGAGTTGGACACTTCCTTTGAAAGAGCTGTTTTGAAACACTCTTTTTGTAGAATCTGCAAGTGTTCATTTGGAGCGCTTTGAGGCCTATGGTGGAAAAGGAAATATCTTCACTTATAAACCAGGCAGAAGCATTCTCAGAAACCTCTTTATCATGTGTGCATTCAACTCGGAGAGATAAGCCTTCCTTTTGATAGAGCAGCTTTGAAACTGTGTTTTGGCAGAATCTGCAAGTGGATATTTGGAGCCCTTTCAGGCCTTCGTTGGAAACGGGAATATCTTCCCATAAAAACTAAACAGAAGCGTTCTGTGAAACTGCTTTGTGAAGGATAAATCCAACTCACAGAGTTGAACACTTCTTTTGAAAGAGCAGTTTGGAAACACTCTTTTTGTAGAATCTACAAGTGTTCACTTGGAGCGCTTTGAGGCATATGGTGGAAAAGGAAATATCTTCACATAAAACCTAGACAGAAGCATTCTTTGAAACTTCTTTATGATGTGTGCATTCATCTCACAGAGTTGAACCTTCCTTATCATGGAGCAGTTTGGAAAGAGTCTTTTTGCGGCATCTGCAAGTGGATATTTGGAGCTCTTTCAGGCCTTTGTTAGAAGCGGGAATATCTTCCCATAAAAACTGGACAGAAGCATTCTCACAAACTGCTTTGTGATGTGTGTGTTCAACTCACAGAGTTGAACCTTTCCTTTGCTAGAACACTTATGAAACACTCTTTTTGTAGAATCTGCAAGTGTTCATTTGGAGCGCATTGAGGCCTATGGTGGAAAAAGAAATATCTTCATATATAAACAAGGGAGAAGCATTCTCAGAAACCTCTTTATGATGTGTGTATTCAACTCAGAGAGATAAGCCTTCCTTTCGATAGAGCAGTTTTGCAACTGTGTTTTTGCAGAATCTGCAAGTGGATATTTGGAGCCCTTTCAGGCCTTCGTTGGAAACGGGAATATCTTCCCAAAAAAACTAAACAGAAGCGTTCTGAGAAACTGGTTTGTGTAGTATGAATCCAACTCACAGAGTTGGACACTTCCTTTGAAAGAGCTCTTTTGAAACACTCTTTTTGTAGAATCTGCAAGTGTTCATTTGGAGCGCTTTGAGGCCTAAGGTGGAAAAGGAAATATCTTCACTTATAAATCAGGCAGAAGCATTCTCAGAAACCTCTTTATGATGTGTGCATTCAACTCGGAGAGATAAGCCTTCCTTTTCATAGAGCAGTTTTGAAACTGTGTTTTGGCAGAATCTGCAAGTGGATATTTGGAGCCCTTTCAGGCCTTCTTTGGAAACGGGAATATCTTCCCATAAAAATTAAACAGAAGCGTTCTGTGAAACTGGTTTGTGAAGTATGAATCCAACTCACAGAGTTGAACACTTCTTTTGAAAGAGCAGTTTTGAAACACTCTTTTTGTAGAATCTACAAGTGTTCATTTGGAGCGCTTTGAGGCATATGGTGGAAAAAGAAATATCGTCACATAAAACCTAGACAGAAGCATTCTTTGAAACTTCTTTATGATGTGTGCATTCCACTCACAGAGTTGAACTTTCCTTTTCATGGAGCAGTTTGGAAAGAGTCTTTTTGCAGCATCTGCAAGTGGATATTTGGAGCTCTTTCAGGCCTTTGTTAGAAGCGGGAATATCTTCCCATAAAAACTGGACAGAAGCATTCTCACAAACTGCTTTGTGATGTGTGTGTTCAACTCACAGAGGTGAACCTTTCCTTTGCTAGAGCAGTTATGAAACACTCTTTTTGTAGAATCTGCAAGTGTTCATTTGGAGCGATTTGAGGCCTATGGTGGAAAAAGAAATATCTTCATATATAAACAAGGCAGAAGCATTCTCAGAAACCTCTTTATGATGTGTGCATTCAACTCAGAGAGATAAGCCTTCCTTTTGATAGAGCAGTTTTGAAACTGTGTTTTTGCAGAATCTGCAAGTGGATATTTGGAGCCCTTTCAGGCCTTCGTTGGAAAAGGAAATATCTTCCCATAAAAACTAAACAGAAGAGTTCTGTGAAACTGCTTTGTGTAGTATGAATCCAACTCACAGAGTTGGACACTTCCTTTGAAAGAGCTGTTTTGAAACACTCTTTTAGTAGAATCTGCAAGTGTTCATTTGGAGCGCTTTGAGGCCTATGGTGGAAAAGGAAATATCTTCACTTATAAACCAGGCAGAAGCATTCTCAGAAACCTCTTTATGATGTGTGCATTCAACTCGGAGAGATAAGCCTTCCTTTTGATAGAGCAGTTTTGAAACTGTGTTTTGGCAGAATCTGCAAGTGGATATTTGGAGCCCTTTCAGGCCTTCGTTGGAAACGGGAATATCTTCCCATAAAAACTAAACAGAAGCGTTTTGTGAAACTGCTTTGTGAAGTATGAATCCAACTCACAGAGTTGAACACTTCCTTTGAAAGAGCAGTTTTGAAACACTCTTTTTGTAGAATCTGCAAGTGTTCCTTTGGAGCGCTTTGAGGCCTACGGTGGAAAAGGAAATATCTTCACATAAAACCTAGACAGAAGCATTCTTTGAAACTTCTTTATGATGTGTGCATTCATCTCACAGAGTTGAACCTTCCTTATCATGGAGCAGTTTGGAAAGAGTCTTTTTGCGGCATCTGCAAGTGGATATTTGGAGCTCTTTCAGGCCTTTGTTAGAAGCGGGAATATCTTCCCATAAAAACTGGACAGAAGCATTCTCACAAACTGCTTTGTGATGTGTGTGTTCAACTCACAGAGTTGAACCTTTCCTTTGCTAGAACACTTATGAAACACTCTTTTTGTAGAATCTGCAAGTGTTCATTTGGAGCGCATTGAGGCCTATGGTGGAAAAAGAAATATCTTCATAAATAAACAAGGGAGAAGCATTCTCAGAAACCTCTTTATGATGTGTGTATTCAACTCAGAGAGATAAGCCTTCCTTTCGATAGAGCAGTTTTGCAACTGTGTTTTTGCAGAATCTGCAAGTGGATATTTGGAGCCCTTTCAGGCCTTCGTTGGAAACGGGAATATCTTCCCAAAAAAACTAAACAGAAGCGTTCTGAGAAACTGGTTTGTGTAGTATGAATCCAACTCACAGAGTTGGACACTTCCTTTGAAAGAGCTCTTTTGAAACACTCTTTTTGTAGAATCTGCAAGTGTTCATTTGGAGCGCTTTGAGGCCTAAGGTGGAAAAGGAAATATCTTCACTTATAAATCAGGCAGAAGCATTCTCAGAAACCTCTTTATGATGTGTGCATTCAACTCGGAGAGATAAGCCTTCCTTTTCATAGAGCAGTTTTGAAACTGTGTTTTGGCAGAATCTGCAAGTGGATATTTGGAGCCCTTTCAGGCCTTCGTTGGAAACGGTAATATCTTCCCATAAAAATTAAACAGAAGCGTTCTGTGAAACTGCTTTGTGAAGTATGAATCCAACTCACAGAGTTGAACACTTCTTTTGAAAGAGCAGTTTTGAAACACTCTTTTTGTAGAATCTACAAGTGTTCATTTGGAGCGCTTTGAGGCATATGGTGGAAAAAGAAATATCGTCACATAAAACCTAGACAGAAGCATTCTTTGAAACTTCTTTATGATGTGTGCATTCCACTCACAGAGTTGAACTTTCCTTTTCATGGAGCAGTTTGGAAAGAGTCTTTTTGCAGCATCTGCAAGTGGATATTTGGAGCTCTTTCAGGCCTTTGTTAGAAGCGGGAATATCTTCCCATAAAAACTGGACAGAAGCATTCTCACAAACTGCTTTGTGATGTGTGTGTTCAACTCACAGAGGTGAACCTTTCCTTTGCTAGAGCAGTTATGAAACACTCTTTTTGTAGAATCTGCAAGTGTTCATTTGGAGCGATTTGAGGCCTATGGTGGAAAAAGAAATATCTTCATATATAAACAAGGCAGAAGCATTCTCAGAAACCTCTTTATGATGTGTGCATTCAACTCAGAGAGATAAGCCTTCCTTTTGATAGAGCAGTTTTGAAACTGTGTTTTTGCAGAATCTGCAAGTGGATATTTGGAGCCCTTTCAGGCCTTGGTTGGAAAAGGAAATATCTTCCCATAAAAACTAAACAGAAGAGTTCTGTGAAACTGCTTTGTGTAGTATGAATCCAACTCACAGACTTGGACACTTCCTTTGAAAGAGCTGTTTTGAAACACTCTTTTAGTAGAATCTGCAAGTGTTCATTTGGAGCGCTTTGAGGCCTATGGTGGAAAAGGAAATATCTTCACTTATAAACCAGGCAGAAGCATTCTCAGAAACCTCTTTATGATGTGGGCATTCAACTCGGAGAGATAAGCCTTCCTTTTGATAGAGCAGTTTTGAAACTGTGTTTTGGCAGAATCTGCAAGTGGATATTTGGAGCCCTTTCAGGCCTTCGTTGGAAACGGGAATATCTTCCCATAAAAACTAAACAGAAGCGTTCTGTGAAACTGCTTTGTGAAGTATGAATCCAACTCACAGAGTTGAACACTTCCTTTGAAAGAGCAGTTTTGAAACACTCTTTTTGTAGAATCTGCAAGTGTTCCTTTGGAGCGCTTTGAGGCCTACGGTGGAAAAGGAAATATCTTCACATAAAACCTAGACAGAAGCATTCTTTGAAACTTCTTTATGATGTGTGCATTCATCTCACAGAGTTGAACCTTCCTTATCATGGAGCAGTTTGGAAAGAGTCTTTTTGCGGCATCTGCAAGTGGATATTTGGAGCTCTTTCAGGCCTTTGTTAGAAGCGGGAATATCTTCCCATAAAAACTGGACAGAAGCATTCTCACAAACTGCTTTGTGATGTGTGTGTTCAACTCACAGAGTTGAACCTTTCCTTTGCTAGAACACTTATGAAACACTCTTTTTGTAGAATCTGCAAGTGTTCATTTGGAGCGCATTGAGGCCTATGGTGGAAAAAGAAATATCTTCATATATAAACAAGGGAGAAGCATTCTCAGAAACCTCTTTATGATGTGTGTATTCAACTCAGAGAGATAAGCCTTCCTTTCGATAGAGCAGTTTTGCAACTGTGTTTTTGCAGAATCTGCAAGTGGATATTTGGAGCCCTTTCAGGCCTTCGTTGGAAACGGGAATATCTTCCCAAAAAAACTAAACAGAAGCGTTCTGAGAAACTGGTTTGTGTAGTATGAATCCAACTCACAGAGTTGGACACTTCCTTTGAAAGAGCTCTTTTGAAACACTCTTTTTGTAGAATCTGCAAGTGTTCATTTGGAGCGCTTTGAGGCCTAAGGTGGAAAAGGAAATATCTTCACTTATAAATCAGGCAGAAGCATTCTCAGAAACCTCTTTATGATGTGTGCATTCAACTCGGAGAGATAAGCCTTCCTTTTCATAGAGCAGTTTTGAAACTGTGTTTTGGCAGAATCTGCAAGTGGATATTTGGAGCCCTTTCAGGCCTTCGTTGGAAACGGGAATATCTTCCCATAAAAATTAAACAGAAGCGTTCTGTGAAACTGCTTTGTGAAGTGTGAATCCAACTCACAGAGTTGAACACTTCTTTTGAAAGAGCAGTTTTGAAACACTCTTTTTGTAGAATCTACAAGTGTTCATTTGGAGCGCTTTGAGGCATATGGTGGAAAAAGAAATATCGTCACATAAAACCTAGACAGAAGCATTCTTTGAAACTTCTTTATGATGTGTGCATTCCACTCACAGAGTTGAACTTTCCTTTTCATGGAGCAGTTTGGAAAGAGTCTTTTTGCAGCATCTGCAAGTGGATATTTGGAGCTCTTTCAGGCCTTTGTTAGAAGCGGGAATATCTTCCCATAAAAACTGGACAGAAGCATTCTCACAAACTGCTTTGTGATGTGTGTGTTCAACTCACAGAGGTGAACCTTTCCTTTGCTAGAGCAGTTATGAAACACTCTTTTTGTAGAATCTGCAAGTGTTCATTTGGAGCGATTTGAGGCCTATGGTGGAAAAAGAAATATCTTCATATATAAACAAGGCAGAAGCATTCTCAGAAACCTCTTTATGATGTGTGCATTCAACTCAGAGAGATAAGCCTTCCTTTTGATAGAGCAGTTTTGAAACTGTGTTTTTGCAGAATCTGCAAGTGGATATTTGGAGCCCTTTCAGGCCTTCGTTGGAAACGGGAATATCTTCCCAAAAAAACTAAACAGAAGCGTTCTGTGAAACTGCTATGTGTAGTATGAATGCAACTCACAGAGTTGGACACTTCCTTTGAAAGAGCTGTTTTGAAACACTCTTTTTGTAGAATCTGCAAGTGTTCATTTGGAGCGCTTTGAGGCCTATGGTGGAAAAGGAAATATCTTCACTTATAAACCAGGCAGAAGCATTCTCAGAAACCTCTTTATGATGTGTGCATTCAACTCGGAGAGATAAGCCTTCCTTTTGATAGAGCAGTTTTGAAACTGTGTTTTTGCAGAATCTGCAAGTGGATATTTGGAGCCCTTTCAGGCCTTCGTTGGAAAAGGGAGTATCTTCCCATAAAAACTAAACAGAAGAGTTCTGTGAAACTGCTTTGTGTAGTATGAATCCAACTCACAGAGTTGGACACTTCCTTTGAAAGAGCTGTTTTGAAACACTCTTTTTGTAGAATCTGCAAGTGTTCATTTGGAGCGCTTTGAGGCCTATGGTGGAAAAGGAAATATCTTCACTTATAAACCAGGCAGAAGCATTCTCAGAAACCTCTTTATGATGTGTGCATTCGACTCGGAGAGATAAGCCTTCCTTTTGTTAGAGCAGTTTTGCAACTGTGTTTTTGCAGAATCTGCAAGTGGATATTTGGAGCCCTTTCAGGCCTTCGTTGGAAACGGGAATATCTTCCCATAAAAACTAAACAGAAGCGTTCTGTGAAACTGCTTTGTGAAGGATAAATCCAACTCACAGAGTTGAACACTTCTTTTGAAAGAGCAGTTTGGAAACACTCTTTTTGTAGAATCTACAAGTGTTCACTTGGAGCGCTTTGAGGCATATGGTGGAAAAGGAAATATCTTCACATAAAACCTAGACAGAAGCATTCTTTGAAACTTCTTTATGATGTGTGCATTCAACTCACAGAGTTGAACCTTCTTTTTCATGGAGCAATTTGGAAAGAGTCTTTTTGCAGCATCTGCAAGTGGATATTTGGAGCTCTTTCAGGCCTTTGTTAGAAGCCTGAATATCTTCCCATAAAAACTGGACAGAAGCATTCTCACAAACTGCTTTGTGATGTGTGTGTACAACTCACAGAGGTGAACCTTTCCTTTGCTAGAGCAGTTATGAAACACTCTTTTTGTAGAATCTGCAAGTGTTCATTTGGAGTGATTTGGGGCCTATGGTGGAAAAAGGAATATCTTCATATATAAACAAGGCAGAAGCATTCTCAGAAACCTCTTTATGATGTGTGCATTCAACTCAGAGAGATAAGCCTTCCTTTTGATAGAGCAGTTTTGAAACTGTGTTTTTGCAGAATCTGCAAGTGGATATTTGGAGCCCTTTCAGGCCTTCGTTGGAAACGGGAATATCTTCCCAAAAAAACGAAACAGAAGCGTTCTGTGAAACTGCTTTGTGTAGTATGAATGCAACTCACAGAGTTGGACACTTCCTTTGAAAGAGCTGTTTTGAAACACTCTTTTTGTAGAATCTGCAAGTGTTCATTTGGAGCGCTTTGAGGCCTAAGGTGGAAAAGGAAATATCTTCACTTATAAACCAGGCAGAAGCATTCTCAGAAACCTCTTTATGATGTGTGCATTCAACTCGGAGAGATAAGCCTTCCTTTTCATAGAGCAGTTTTGAAACTGTGTTTTGGCAGAATCTGCAAGTGGATATTTGGAGCCCTTTCAGGCCTTCGTTGGAAACGGGAATATCTTCCCAAAAAAACTAAACAGAAGCGTTCTGTGAAACTGCTTTGTGTAGTATGAATGCAACTCACAGAGTTGGACACTTCCTTTGAAAGAGCTGTTTTGAAACACTCTTTTTGTAGAATCTGCAAGTGTTCATTTGGAGCGCTTTGAGGCCTATGGTGGAAAAGGAAATATCTTCACTTATAAACCAGGCAGAAGCATTCTCAGAAACCTCTTTATGATGTGTGCATTCAACTCGGAGAGATAAGCCTTCCTTTTGATAGAGCAGCTTTGAAACTGTGTTTTGGCAGAATCTGCAAGTGGATATTTGGAGCCCTTTCAGGCCTTCGTTGGAAACGGGAATATCTTCCCATAAAAACTAAACAGAAGCGTTCTGTGAAACTGCTTTGTGAAGGATAAATCCAACTCACAGAGTTGAACACTTCTTTTGAAAGAGCAGTTTGGAAACACTCTTTTTGTAGAATCTACAAGTGTTCACTTGGAGCGCTTTGAGGCCTATGGTGGAAAAGGAAATATCTTCACATAAAACCTAGACAGAAGCATTTTTTGAAACTTCTTTATGATGTGTGCATTCAACTCACAGAGTTGAACCTTCTTTTTCATGGAGCAATTTGGAAAGAGTCTTTTTGCAGCATCTGCAAGTGGATATTTGGAGCTCTTTCAGGCCTTTGTTAGAAGCGGGAATATCTTTCCATAAAAACTGGACAGAAGCATTCTCACAAACTGCTTTGTGATGTGTGTGTTCAACTCACAGAGGTGAACCTTTCCTTTGCTAGAGCAGTTATGAAACACTCTTTTTGTAGAATCTGCAAGTGTTCATTTGGAGCGATTTGAGGCCTATGGTGGAAAAAGAAATATCTTCATATATAAACAAGGCAGAAGCATTCTCAGAAACCTCTTTATGATGTGTGCATTCAACTCAGAGAGATAAGCCTTCCTTTTGATAGAGCAGTTTTTGAACTGTGTTTTGGCAGAATCTGCAAGTGGATATTTGGAGCCCTTTCAGGCCTTCGTTGGAAACGGGAATATCTTCCCAAAAAACGAAACAGAAGCGTTCTGTGAAACTGCTTTGTGTAGTATGAATGCAACTCACAGAGTTGGACACTTCCTTTGAAAGAGCTATTTTGAAACACTCTTTTTGTAGAATCTGCAAGTGTTCATTTGGAGCGCTTTGAGGCCTAAGGTGGAAAAGGAAATATCTTCACTTATAAATCAGGCAGAAGCATTCTCAGAAACCTCTTTATCATGTGTGCATTCAACTCGGAGAGATAAGCCTTCCTTTTGATAGAGCAGATTTCAAACTGTGTTTTGGCAGAATCTGCAAGTGGATATTTGGAGCCCTTTCAGGCCTTCGTTGGAAACGGGAATATCTTCCCATAAAAACTAAACAGAAGCGTTCTGTGAAACTGCTTTGTGAAGTATAAATCCAACTCACAGAGTTGAACACTTCTTTTGAAAGAGCAGTTTTGAAACACACTTTTTGTAGAATCTACAAGTGTTCATTTGGAGCGCTTTGAGGCCTACGGTGGAAAAGGATATATCTTCACATAAAACCTAGACAGAAGCATTCTTTGAAACTTCTTTATGATGTGTGCATTCAACTCACAGAGTTGAACCTTCTTTTTCATGGAGCAATTTGGAAAGAGTCTTTTTGCAGCATCTGCAAGTGGATATTTGGAGCTCTTTCAGGCCTTTGTTAGAAGCCTGAATATCTTCCCATAAAAACTGGACAGAAGCATTCTCACAAACTGCTTTGTGATGTGTGTGTACAACTCACAGAGGTGAACCTTTCCTTTGCTAGAGCAGTTATGAAACACTCTTTTTGTAGAATCTGCAAGTGTTCATTTGGAGCGATTTGAGGCCTATGGTGGAAAAAGGAATATCTTCATATATAAACAAGGCAGAAGCATTCTCAGAAACCTCTTTATGATGTGTGCATTCAACTCAGAGAGATAAGCCTTCCTTTTGATAGAGCAGTTTTGAAACTGTGTTTTTGCAGAATCTGCAAGTGGATATTTGGAGCCCTTTCAGGCCTTCGTTGGAAACGGGAATATCTTCCCAAAAAAACTAAACAGAAGCGTTCTGTGAAACTGCTTTGTGTAGTATGAATGCAACTCACAGAGTTGGACACTTCCTTTGAAAGAGCTGTTTTGAAACACTCTTTTTGTAGAATCTGCAAGTGTTCATTTGGAGCGCTTTGAGGCCTATGGTGGAAAAGGAAATATCTTCACTTATAAACCAGGCAGAAGCATTCTCAGAAACCTCTTTATGATGTGTGCATTCAACTCGGAGAGATAAGCCTTCCTTTTGATAGAGCAGCTTTGAAACTGTGTTTTGGCAGAATCTGCAAGTGGATATTTGGAGCCCTTTCAGGCCTTCGTTGGAAACGGGAATATCTTCCCATAAAAACTAAACAGAAGCGTTCTGTGAAACTGCTTTGTGAAGGATAAATCCAACTCACAGAGTTGAACACTTCTTTTGAAAGAGCAGTTTGGAAACACTCTTTTTGTAGAATCTACAAGTGTTCACTTGGAGCGCTTTGAGGCCTATGGTGGAAAAGGAAATATCTTCACATAAAACCTAGACAGAAGCATTCTTTGAAACTTCTTTATGATGTGTGCATTCAACTCACAGAGTTGAACCTTCTTTTTCATGGAGCAATTTGGAAAGAGTCTTTTTGCAGCATCTGCAAGTGGATATTTGGAGCTCTTTCAGGCCTTTGTTAGAAGCGGGAATATCTTCCCATAAAAACTGGACAGAAGCATTCTCACAAACTGCTTTGTGATGTGTGTGTTCAACTCACAGAGGTGAACCTTTCCTTTGCTAGAGCAGTTATGAAACACTCTTTTTGTAGAATCTGCAAGTGTTCATTTGGAGCGATTTGAGGCCTATGGTGGAAAAAGAAATATCTTCATATATAAACAAGGCAGAAGCATTCTCAGAAACCTCTTTATGATGTGTGCATTCAACTCAGAGAGATAAGCCTTCCTTTTGATAGAGCAGTTTTGAAACTGTGTTTTGGCAGAATCTGCAAGTGGATATTTGGAGCCCTTTCAGGCCTTCGTTGGAAACGGGAATATCTTCCCAAAAAAACGAAACAGAAGCGTTCTGTGAAACTGCTTTGTGTAGTATGAATGCAACTCACAGAGTTGGACACTTCCTTTGAAAGAGCTGTTTTGAAACACTCTTTTTGTAGAATCTGCAAGTGTTCATTTGGAGCGCTTTGAGGCCTAAGGTGGAAAAGGAAATATCTTCACTTATAAATCAGGCAGAAGCATTCTCAGAAACCTCTTTATCATGTGTGCATTCAACTCGGAGAGATAAGCCTTCCTTTTGATAGAGCAGATTTGAAACTGTGTTTTGGCAGAATCTGCAAGTGGATATTTGGAGCCCTTTCAGGCCTTCGTTGGAAACGGGAATATCTTCCCATAAAAACTAAACAGAAGCGTTCTGTGAAACTGCTTTGTAAAGTATAAATCCAACTCACAGAGTTGAACACTTCTTTTGAAAGAGCAGTTTTGAAACACACTTTTTGCAGAATCTACAAGTGTTCATTTGGAGCGCTTTGAAGCCTATGGTGGAAAAGGAAATATCTTCACATAAAACCTAGACAGAAGCATTCTTTGAAACTTCTTTATGATGTGTGCATTCAACTCACAGAGTTGAACCTTCTTTTTCATGGAGCAATTTG
Organism: Pongo abelii; assembly: GCF_028885655.2. NCBI lineage: Eukaryota > Metazoa > Chordata > Mammalia > Primates > Hominidae > Pongo > Pongo abelii. The sequence continues at coordinate 48,215,896 of NC_085928.1, forward strand.
GAAAGAGTCTTTTTGCAGCATCTGCAAGTGGATATTTGGAGCTCTTTCAGGCCTTTGTTAGAAGCGGGAATATCTTCCCATAAAAACTGGACAGAAGCATTCTCACAAACTGCTTTGTGATGTGTGTGTTCAACTCACAGAGGTGAACCTTTCCTTTGCTAGAGCAGTTATGAAACACTCTTTTTGTAGAATCTGCAAGTGTTCATTTGGAGCGATTTGAGGCCTATGGTGGAAAAAGAAATATCTTCATATATAAACAAGGCAGAAGCATTCTCAGAAACCTCTTTATGATGTGTGCATTCAACTCAGAGAGATAAGCCTTCCTTTTGATAGAGCAGTTTTGAAACTGTGTTTTTGCAGAATCTGCAAGTGGATATTTGGAGCCCTTTCAGGCCTTCGTTGGAAACGGGAATATCTTCCCAAAAAAACGAAACAGAAGCGTTCTGTGAAACTGCTTTGTGTAGTATGAATCCAACTCACAGAGTTGGACACTTCCTTTGAAAGAGCTCTTTTGAAACACTCTTTTTGTAGAATCTGCAAGTGTTCATTTGGAGCGCTTTGAGGCCTATTGTGGAAAAGGAAATATCTTCACTTATAAACCAGGCAGAAGCATTCTCAGAAACCTCTTTATGATGTGGGCATTCAACTCGGAGAGATAAGCCTTCCTTTTGATAGAGCAGTTTTGAAACTGTGTTTTTGCAGAATCTGCAAGTGGATATTTGGAGCCCTTTCAGGCCTTCGTTGGAAAAGGGAATATCTTCCCATAAAAACTAAACAGAAGAGTTCTGTGAAACTGCTTTGTGTAGTATGAATGTAACTCACAGAGTTGGACACTTCCTTTGAAAGAGCTGTTTTGAAACACTCTTTTTGTAGAATCTGCAAGTGTTCATTTGGAGCGCTTTGAGGCCTATTGTGGAAAAGGAAATATCTTCACTTATAAACCAGGCAGAAGCATTCTCAGAAACCTCTTTATGATGTGGGCATTCAACTCGGAGAGATAAGCCTTCCTTTTGATAGAGCAGTTTTGAAACTGTGTTTTTGCAGAATCTGCAAGTGGATATATGGAGCCCTTTCAGGCCTTCGTTGGAAAAGGGAATATCTTCCCATAAAAACTAAACAGAAGAGTTCTGTGAAACTGCTTTGTGTAGTATGAATCCAACTCACAGAGTTGGACACTTCCTTTGAAAGAGCTGTTTTGAAACACTCTTTTTGTAGAATCTGCAAGTGTTCATTTGGAGCGCTTTGAGGCCTATGGTGGAAAAGGGAATATCTTCACTTATAAACCAGGCAGAAGCATTCTCAGAAACCTCTTTATGATGTGTGCATTCAACTCGGAGAGATAAGCCTTCCTTTTGACAGAGCAGTTTTGAAACTGTGTTTTGGCAGAATCTGCAAGTGGATATTTGGAGCCCTTTCAGGCCTTCGTTGGAAACGGGAATATCTTCCCATAAAAACTAAACAGAAGCGTTCTGTGAAACTGCTTTGTGAAGTATGAATCCAACTCACAGAGTTGAACACTTCCTTTGAAAGAGCTGTTTTGAAACACTCTTTTTGTAGAATCTGCAAGTGTTCGTTTGGAGCGCTTTGAGGCCTATGGTGGAAAAGGAAATATCTTCACATAAAACCTAGACAGAAGCATTCTTTGAAACTTCTTTATGATGTGTGCATTCATCTCACAGAGTTGAACCTTCCTTATCATGGAGCAGTTTGGAAAGAGTCTTTTTGCGGCATCTGCAAGTGGATATTTGGAGCTCTTTCAGGCCTTTGTTAGAAGCGGGAATATCTTCCCATAAAAACTGGACAGAAGCATTCTCACAAACTGCTTTGTGATGTGTGTGTTCAACTCACAGAGTTGAACCTTTCCTTTGCTAGAACACTTATGAAACACTCTTTTTGTAGAATCTGCAAGTGTTCGTTTGGAGCGCATTGAGGCCTATGGTGGAAAAAGAAATATCTTCATATATAAACAAGGGAGAAGCATTCTCAGAAACCTCTTTATGATGTGTGTATTCAACTCAGAGAGATAAGCCTTCCTTTCGATAGAGCAGTTTTGAAACTGTGTTTTTGCAGAATCTGCAAGTGGATATTTGGAGCCTTTCAGGCCTTCGTTGGAAACGGGAATATCTTCCCAAAAAAACTAAACAGAAGCGTTCTGTGAAACTGCTTTGTGTAGTATGAATCCAACTCACAGAGTTGGACACTTCCTTTGAAAGAGCTCTTTTGAAACACTCTTTTTGTAGAATCTGCAAGTGTTCATTTGGAGCGCTTTGAGGCCTATTGTGGAAAAGGAAATATCTACACTTATAAACCAGGCAGAAGCATTCTCAGAAACCTCTTTATGATGTGGGCATTCAACTCGGAGAGATAAGCCTTCCTTTTGATAGAGCAGTTTTGAAACTGTGTTTTGGCAGAATCTGCAAGTGGATATTTGGAGCCCTTTCAGGCCTTCGTTGGAAACGGGAATATCTTCCCATAAAAACTAAACAGAAACGTTCTGTGAAACTGCTTTGTGAAGTATAAATCCAACTCACAGAGTTGAACACTTCTTTTGAAAGAGCAGTTTTGAAACACTCTTTTTGTAGAATCTACAAGTGTTCATTTGGAGCGCTTTGAGGCCTATGGTGGAAAAGGAAATATCTTCACATAAAACCTAGACAGAAGCATTCTTTGAAACTTCTTTATGATGTGTGCATTCAACTCACAGAGTTGAACCTTCTTTTTCATGGAGCAATTTGGAAAGAGTCTTTTTGCAGCATCTGCAAGTGGATATTTGGAGCTCTTTCAGGCCTTTGTTAGAAGCGGGAATATCTTCCCATAAAAACTGGACAGAAGCATTCTCACAAACTGCTTTGTGATGTGTGTGTTCAACTCACAGAGGTGAACCTTTCCTTTGCTAGAGCAGTTATGAAACACTCTTTTTGTAGAATCTGCAAGTGTTCATTTGGAGCGATTTGAGGCCTATGGTGGAAAAAGAAATATCTTCATATATAAACAAGGCAGAAGCATTCTCAGAAACCTCTTTATGATGTGTGCATTCAACTCAGAGAGATAAGCCTTCCTTTTGATAGAGCAGTTTTGAAACTGTATTTTTGCAGAATCTGCACGTGGATATTTGGAGCTCTTTCATGCCTTCGTTGGAAACGGGAATTTCTTCCCATAAAAACTAAACAGAAGCGTTCTGTGAAACTGCTTTGTGTAGTATGAATCCAACTCACAGAGTTGAACACTTCCATTGAAGGAGCAGTTTTGAAACACTCTTTTTGTAGAATCTGCAAGTGTTCGTTTGGAGCGCTTTGAGGCCTATGGTGGAAAAGGAAATATCTTCACATAAAACTTAGACAGAAGCATTCTTTAAAACTTCTTTATGATGTGTGCATTCATCTCGCAGAGTTGAACCTTCCTTATCATGGAGCAGTTTGGAAAGAGTCTTTTTGCGGCATCTGCAAGTGGATATTTGGAGCTCTTTCAGGCCTTTGTTAGAAGCGGGAATATCTTCCCATAAAAACTGGACAGAAGCATTCTCAAAAACTGCTTTGTGATGTGTGTGTTCAACTCACAGAGTTGAACCTTTCCTTTGCTAGAACACTTATGAAACACTCTTTTTGTAGAATCTGCAAGTGTTCATTTGGAGCGCATTGAGGCCTATGGTGGAAAAAGAAATATCTTCATATATAAACAAGGGAGAAGCATTCTCAGAAACCTCTTTATGATGTGTGTATTCAACTCAGAGAGATAAGCCTTCCTTTTGTTAGAGCAGTTTTGCAACTGTGTTTTTGCAGAATCTGCAAGTGTATATTTGGAGCCCTTCCAGGCCTTCGTTGGAAACGGGAATATCTTCCCATAAAAATTAAACAGAAGCGTTCTGTGAAACTGCTTTGTGAAGTATGAATCCAACTCACAGAGTTGAACACTTCTTTTGAAAGAGCAGTTTTGAAACACTCTTTTTGTAGAATCTACCAGTGTTCATTTGGAGCGCTTTGAGGCATATGGTGGAAAAAGAAATATCGTCACATAAAACCTAGACAGAAGCATTCTTTGAAACTTCTTTATGATGTGTGCATTCAACTCACAGAGTTGAACTTTCCTTTTCATGGAGCAGTTTGAAAAGAGTCTTTTTGCAGCATCTGCAAGTGGATATTTGGAGCTCTTTCAGGCCTTTGTTAGAAGCGGGAATATCTTCCCATAAAAACTGGACAGAAGCATTCTCACAAACTGCTTTGTGATGTGTGTGTTCAACTCACAGAGGTGAACCTTTCCTTTGCTAGAGCAGTTATGAAACACTCTTTTTGTAGAATCTGCAAGTGTTCATTTGGAGCGATTTGAGGCCTATGGTGGAAAAAGAAATATCTTCATATATAAACAAGGCAGAAGCATTCTCAGAAACCTCTTTATGATGTGTGCATTCAACTCAGAGAGATAAGCCTTCCTTTCGATAGAGCAGTTTTGAAACTGTGTTTTTGCAGAATCTGCAAGTGGATACTTGGAGCCCTTTCAGGCCTTCGTTGGAAACGGGAATATCTTCCCAAAAAAACTAAACAGAAGCGTTCTGTGAAACTGCTTTGTGTAGTATGAATGCAACTCACAGAGTTGGACACTTCCTTTCAAAGAGCTGTTTTGAAACACTCTTTTTGTAGAATCTGCAAGTGTTCATTTGGAGTGCTTTGAGGCCTAAGGTGGAAAAGGAAATATCTTCACTTATAAATCAGGCAGAAGCATTCTCAGAAACCTCTTTATGATGTGTGCATTCAATTCATAGAGATAAGCGTTCCTTTTGATAGAGCAGTTTTGAAACTGTGTTTTTGCAGAATCTGCAAGTGGATATTTGGAGCCCTTTCAGGCCTTCGTTGGAAACGGGAATATCTTCCCAAAAAAACTAAACAGAAGCGTTCTGTGAAACTGCTTTGTGTAGCATGAATGCAACTCACAGAGTTGGACACTTCCTTTGAAAGAGCTGTTTTGAAACACTCTTTTTGTAGAATCTGCAACTGTTCATTTGGAGCGCTTTGAGGCCTAAGGTGGAAAAGGAAATATCTTCACTTATAAATCAGGCAGAAGCATTCTCAGAAACCTCTTTATGATGTGTGCATTCAACTCGGAGAGATAAGCCTTCCTTTTGATAGAGCAGTTTTGAAACTGTGTTTCGGCAGAATCTGCAAGTGGATATTTGGAGCCCTTTCAGGTCTTCGTTGGAAACGGGAATATCTTCCCATAAAAACTAAACAGAAGCGTTCTGTGAAACTGCTTTGTGAAGGATAAATCCAACTCACAGATTTGAACACTTCTTTTGAAAGAGCAGTTTGGAAACACTCTTTTTGTAGTATCTACAAGTGTTCATTTGGAGAGCTTTGAGGCCTATGGTGGAAAAGGAAATATCTTCACATAAAACCTAGACAGAAGCATTCTTTGAAACTTCTTTATGATGTGTGCATTCATCTCACAGAGTTGAACCTTCCTTATCATGGAGCAGTTTGGAAAGAGTCTTTTTGCGGCATCTGCAAGTGGATATTTGGAGCTCTTTCAGGCCTTTGTTAGAAGCGGGAATATCTTCCCATAAAAACTGGACAGAAGCATTCTCACAAACTGCTTTGTGATGTGTGTGTTCAACTCACAGAGGTGAACCTTTCCTTTGCTAGAGCAGTTATGAAACACTCTTTTTGTAGAATCTGCAAGTGTTCATTTGGAGCGATTTGAGGCCTATGGTGGAAAAAGAAATATCTTCATATATAAACAAGGCAGAAGCATTCTCAGAAACCTCTTTATGATGTGTGCATTCAACTCAGAGAGATAAGCCTTGATTTTGATAGAGCAGTTTTGAAACTGTGTTTTTGCAGAATCTGCAAGTGGATACTTGGAGCCCTTTCAGGCCTTCGTTGGAAACGGGAATATCTTCCCAAAAAAACTAAACAGAAGCGTTCTGTGAAACTGCTTTGTGTAGTATGAATGCAACTCACAGAGTTGGACACTTCCTTTGAAAGAGCTGTTTTGAAACACTCTTTTTGTAGAATCTGCAAGTGTTCATTTGGAGCGCTTTGAGGCCTAAGGTGGAAAAGGAAATATCTTCACTTATAAATCAGGCAGAAGCATTCTCAGAAACCTCTTTATGATGTGTGCATTCAACTCAGAGAGATAAGCCTTCCTTTTGATAGAGCAGTTTTGAAACTGTGTTTTTGCAGAATCTGCAAGTGGATATTTGGAGCCCTTTCAGGCCTTCGTTGGAAACGGGAATATCTTCCCAAAAAAACTAAACAGAAGCGTTCTGTGAAACTGCTTTGTGTAGTATGAATGCAACTCACAGAGTTGGACACTTCCTTTGAAAGAGCTGTTTTGAAACACTCTTTTTGTAGAATCTGCAAGTGTTCATTTGGAGCGCTTTGAGGCCTAAGGTGGAAAAGGAAATATCTTCACTTATAAATCAGGCAGAAGCATTCTCAGCAACCTCTTTATGATGTGCGCATTCAACTCGGAGAGATAAGCCTTCCTTTTGATAGAGCAGTTTTGAAACTGTGTTTTGGCAGAATCTGCAAGTGGATATTTGGAGCCCTTTCAGGCCTTCGTTGGAAACGGGAATATCTTCCCAAAAAAACTAAACAGAAGCGTTCTGTGAAACTGCTTTGTGTAGTATGAATCCAACTCACAGAGTTGAACACCTCCTTTGAAAGAGCTGTTTTGAAACACTCTTTTTGTAGAATCTGCAAGTGTTCATTTGGAGCGCTTTGAGGCCTATGGTGGAAAAGGAAATAACTTCACTTATAAACCAGGCAGAAGCATTCTCAGAAACCTCTTTATGATGTGTGCATTCAACTCGGAGAGATAAGCCTTCCTTTTGATAGAGCAGTTTTGAAACTGTGTTTTGGCAGAATCTGCAAGTGGATATTTGGAGCCCTTTCAGGCCTTCGTTGGAAACGGGAATATCTTCCCATAAAAACTAAACAGAAGCGTTCTGTGAAACTGCTTTGTGAAGTATGAATCCAACTCACAGAGTTGAACACTTCCTTTGAAAGAGCAGTTTTGAAACACTCTTTTTGTAGAATCTGCAAGTGTTCGTTTGGAGCGCTTTGAGGCCTATGGTGGAAAAGGAAATATCTTCACATAAAACCTAGACAGAAGCATTCTTTGAAACTTCTTTATGATGTGTGCATTCATCTCACAGAGTTGAACCTTCCTTATCATGGAGCAGTTTGGAAAGAGTCTTTTTGCGGCATCCGCAAGTGGATATTTGGAGCTCTTTCAGGCCTTTGTTAGAAGCGGGAATATCTTCCCATTAAAACTGGACAGAAGCATTCTCACAAACTGCTTTGTGATGTGTGTGTTCAACTCACAGAGTTGAACCTTTCCTTTGCTAGAACACTTATGAAACACTCTTTTTGTAGAATCTGCAAGTGTTCATTTGGAGCGCATTGAGGCCTATGGTGGAAAAAGAAATATCTTCATATATAAACAAGGCAGAAGCATTCTCAGAAACCTCTTTATGATGTGTGCATTCAACTCAGAGAGATAAGCCTTCCTTTTAATAGAGCAGTTTTGAAACTGTGTTTTTGCAGAATCTGCAAGTGGATATTTGGAGCCCTTTCAGGCCTTCGTTGGAAACGGGAATATCTTCCCAAAAAAACTAAACAGAAGCGTTCTGTGAAACTGCTTTGTGTAGTATGAATGCAACTCACAGAGTTGGACACTTCCTTTGAAAGAGCTGTTTTGAAACACTCTTTTTGTAGAATCTGCAAGTGTTCATTTGGAGCGCTTTGAGGCCTATGGTGGAAAAGGAAATATCTTCACTTATAAACCAGGCAGAAACATTCTCAGAAACCTCTTTATGATGTGTGCATTCAACTCGGAGAGATAAGCCTTCCTTTTGATAGAGCAGTTTTGAAACTGTGTTTTTGCAGAATCTGCAAGTGGATATTTGGAGCCCTTTCAGGCCTTCGTTGGAAAAGGGAATATCTTCCCATAAAAACTAAACAGAAGAGTTCTGTGAAACTGCTTTGTGTAGTATGAATCCAACTCACAGAGTTGGACACTTCCTTTGAAAGAGCTGTTTTGAAACACTCTTTTTGTAGAATCTGCAAGTGTTCATTTGGAGCGCTTTGAGGCCTATGGTGGAAAAGGAAATATCTTCACTTATAAACCAGGCAGAAGCATTCTCAGAAACCTCTTTATGATGTGTGCATTCAACTCGGAGAGATAAGCCTTCCTTTTGATAGAGCAGTTTTGAAACTGTGTTTTGGCAGAATCTGCAAGTGGATATTTGGAGCCCTTTCAGGCCTTCTTTGGAAACGGGAATATCTTCCCATAAAAACTAAACAGAAGCATTCTGTGAAACTACTTTGTGAAGTATAAATACAACTCACAGAGTTGAACACTTCTTTTGAAAGAGCAGTTTGGAAACACTCTTTTTGTAGAATCTACAAGTGTTCATTTGGAGCGCTTTGAGGCCTATGGTGGAAAAGGAAATATCTTCACATAAAACCTAGACAGAAGCATTCTTTGAAACTTCTTTATGATGTGTGCATTCAACTCACAGAGTTGAACCTTCTTTTTCATGGAGCAATTTGGAAAGAGTCTTTTTGCAGCATCTGCAAGTGGATATTTGGAGCTCTTTCAGGCCTTTGTTAGAAGCGGGAATATCTTCCCATAAAAACTGGACAGAAGCATTCTCACAAACTGCTTTGTGATGTGTGTGTTCAACCCACAGAGGTGAACCTTTCCTTTGCTAGAGCAGTTATGAAACACTCTTTTTGTAGAATCTGCAAGTGTTCATTTGGAGCGATTTGAGGCCTATGGTGGAAAAAGAAATATCTTCATATATAAACAAGGCAGAAGCATTCTCAGAAACCTCTTTATGATGTGTGCATTCAACTCGGAGAGATAAGCCTTCCTTTTGATAGAGCAGTTTTGCAACTGTGTTTTGGCAGAATCTGCAAGTGGATATTTGGAGCCCTTTCAGGCCTTCGTTGGAAACGGGAATATCTTCCCATAAAAATTAAACAGAAGCGTTCTGTGAAACTGCTTTGTGAAGTATGAATCCAACTCACAGAGTTGAACACTTCTTTTGAAAGAGCAGTTTTGAAACACTCTTTTTGTAGAATCTACAAGTGTTCATTTGGAGCGCTTTGTGGCATATGGTGGAAAAAGAAATATCGTCACATAAAACCTAGACAGAAGCATTCTTTGAAACTTTTTTATGATGTGCGCATTCAACTCACAGAGTTGAACTTTCCTTTTCATGGAGCAGTTTGGAAAGAGTCTTTTTGCAGCATCTGCAAGTGGATATTTGGAGCTCTTTCAGGCCTTTGTTAGAAGCGGGAATATCTTCCCATAAAAACTGGACAGAAGCATTCTCACAAACTGCTTTGTGATGTGTGTGTTCAACTCACAGAGGTGAACCTTTCCTTTGCTAGAGCAGTTATGAAACACTCTTTTTGTAGAATCTGCAAGTGTTCATTTGGAGCGATTTGAGGCCTATGGTGGAAAAAGAAATATCTTCATATATAAACAAGGCAGAAGCATTCTCAGAAACCCCTTTATGATGTGTGCATTCAACTCAGAGAGATAAGCCTTCCTTTTGATAGAGCAGTTTTGAAACTGTGTTTTTGCAGAATCTGCAAGTGGATACTTGGAGCCCTTTCAGGCCTTCGTTGGAAACGGGAATATCTTCCCAAAAAAACTAAACAGAAGCGTTCTGTGAAACTGCTTTGTGTAGTATGAATGCAACTCACAGAGTTGGACACTTCCTTTGAAAGAGCTGTTTTGAAACACTCTTTTTGTAGAATCTGCAAGTGTTCATTTGGAGCGCTTTGTGGCCTAAGGTGGAAAAGGAAATATCTTCACTTATAAACCAGGCAGAAGCATTCTCAGAAACCTCTTTATGATGTGTGCATTCAACTCAGAGAGATAAGCCTTCCTTTTGATAGAGCAGTTTTGAAACTGTGTTTTTGCAGAATCTGCAAGTGGATATTTGGAGCCCTTTCAGGCCTTCGTTGGAAACGGGAATATCTTCCCAAAAAAACTAAACAGAAGCGTTCTGTGAAACTGCTTTGTGTAGTATGAATGCAACTCACAGAGTTGGACACTTCCTTTGAAAGAGCTGTTTTGAAACACTCTTTTTGTAGAATCTGCAAGTGTTCATTTGGAGCGCTTTGAGGCCTAAGGTGGAAAAGGAAATATCTTCACTTATAAACCAGGCAGAAGCATTCTCAGAAACCTCTTTATGATGTGTGCATTCAACTCGGAGAGATAAGCCTTCCTTTTGATAGAGCAGTTTTGAAACTGTGTTTTGGCAGAATCTGCAAGTGGATATTTGGAGCCCTTTCAGGCCTTCGTTGGAAACGGGAATATCTTCCCATAAAAACTAAACAGAAGCGTTCTGTGAAACTGCTTTGTGAAGTATGAATCCAACTCACAGAGTTGAACACTTCCTTTGAAAGAGCAGTTTTGAAACACTCTTTTTGTAGAATCTGCAAGTGTTCGTTTGGAGCGCTTTGAGGCCTATGGTGGAAAAGGAAATATCTTCACATAAAACCTAGACAGAAGCATTCTTTGAAACTTCTTTATGATGTGTGCATTCATCTCACAGAGTTGAACCTTCCTTATCATGGAGCAGTTTGGAAAGAGTCTTTTTGCGGCATCTGCAAGTGGATATTTGGAGCTCTTTCAGGCCTTTGTTAGAAGCGGGAATATCTTCCCATAAAAACTGGACAGAAGCATTCTCACAAACTGCTTTGTGATGTGTGTGTTCAACTCACAGAGTTGAACCTTTCCTTTGCTAGAACACTTATGAAACACTCTTTTTGTAGAATCTGCAAGTGTTCATTTGGAGCGATTTGAGGCCTACGGTGGAAAAAGAAATATCTTCATATATAAACAAGGCAGAAGCATTCTCAGAAACCTCTTTATGATGTATGCATTCAACTCAGAGAGATAAGCCTTCCTTTTGATAGAGCAGTTTTGAAACTGTATTTTTGCAGAATCTGCAAGTGGATATTTGGAGCCCTTTCATGCCTTCGTTGGAAACGGGAATTTCTTCCAATAAAAACTAAACAGAAGCGTTCTGTGAAACTGCTTTGTGTAGTATGAATCCAACTCACAGAGTTGAACACTTCGTTTGAAAGAGCAGTTTTGAAACACTCTTTTTGTAGAATCTGCAAGTGTTCGTTTGGAGCGCTTTGAGGCCTATGGTGGAAAAGGAAATATCTTCACTTATAAACCAGGCAGAAGCATTCTCAGAAACCTCTTTATGATGTGTGCATTCGACTCGGAGAGATAAGCCTTCCTTTTGTTAGAGCATTTTTGCAACTGTGTTTTGGCAGAATCTGCAAGTGTATATTTGGAGCCCTTTCAGGCCTTCGTTGGAAACGGGAATATCTTCCCATAAAAATTAAACAGAAGGGTTCTGTGAAACTGCTTTGTGAAGTATGAATCCAACTCACAGAGTTGAACACTTCTTTTGAAAGAGCAGTTTTGAAACACTCTTTTTGTAGAATCTACAAGTGTTCATTTGGAGCGCTTTGAGGCATATGGTGGAAAGAGAAATATCGTCACATAAAACCTAGACAGAAGCATTCTTTGAAACTTCTTTATGATGTGTGCATTCAACTCACAGAGTTGAACTTTCCTTTTCATGGAGCAGTTTGGAAAGAGTCTTTTTGCAGCATCTGCAAGTGGATATTTGGAGCTCTTTCAGGCCTTTGTTAGAAGAGGGAATATCTTCCCATAAAAACTGGACAGAAGCATTCTCACAAACTGCTTTGTGATGTGTGTGTTCAACTCACAGAGGTGAACCTTTCTTTGCTAGAGCAGTTATGAAACACTCTATTTGTAGAATCTGCAAGTGTTCATTTGGAGCGATTTGAGGCCTATGGTGGAAAAAGAAATATCTTCATATATAAACAAGGCAGAAGCATTCTCAGAAACCCCTTTATGAGGTGTGCATTCAACTCAGAGAGATAAGCCTTCCTTTTGATAGAGCAGTTTTGAAACTGTGTTTTTGCAGAATCTGCAAGTGGATATTTGGAGCCCTTTCAGGCCTTCGTTGGAAACGGGAATATCTTCCCAAAAAAACTAAACAGAAGCGTTCTGTGAAACTGCTTTGTGTAGTATGAATGCAACTCACAGAGTTGGACACTTCCTTTGAAAGAGCTGATTTGAAACACTCTTTTTGTAGAATCTGCAAGTGTTCATTTGGAGCGCTTTGAGGCCTAAGGTGGAAAAGGAAATATCTTCACTTATAAATCAGGCAGAAGCATTCTCAGAAACCTCTTTATGATGTGTGCATTCAACTCGGAGAGATAAGCCTTCCTTTTGATAGAGCAGTTTTGAAACTGTGTTTTGGCAGAATCTGCAAGTGGATATTTGGAGCCATTTCATGCCTTCGTTGGAAACGGGAATTTCTTCCCATAAAAACTAAACAGAAGCGTTCTGTGAAACTGCTTTGTGTAGTATGAATCCAACTCACAGAGTTGAACACTTCTTTTGAAAGAACAGTTTGGAAACACTCTTTTTGTAGAATCTACAAGTGTTCATTTGGAGCGCTTTGAGGCCTATGGTGGAAAAGGAAATATCTTCACATAAAACCTAGACAGAAGCATTCTTTGAAACTTCTTTATGATGTGTGCATTCATCTCACAGAGTTGAACCTTCCTTATCATGGAGCAGTTTGGAAAGAGTCTTTTTGCGGCATCTGCAAGTGGATATTTGGAGCTCTTTCAGGCCTTTGTTAGAAGCGGGAATATCTTCCCATAAAAACTGGACAGAAGCATTCTCACAAACTGCTTTGTGATGCGTGTGTTCAACTCACAGAGGTGAACTTTTCCTTTGCTAGAACACTTATGAAACACTCTTTTTGTAGAATCTGCAAGTGTTCATTTGGAGCGCTTTGAGGCCTATGGTGGAAAAAGAAATATCTTCATATATAAACAAGGGAGAAGCATTCTCAGAAACCACTTTATGATGTGTGTATTCAACTCAGAGAGATAAGCCTTCCTTTTGATAGAGCAGTTTTGAAACTGTGTTTTTGCAGAATCTGCAAGTGGATATTTGGAGCCCTTTCAGGCCTTCATTGGAAAAGGGAATATCTTCCCATAAAAACTAAACAGAAGAGTTCTGTGAAACTGCTTTGTGTAGTATGAATCCAACTTACAGAGTTGGACACTTCCTTTGAAAGAGCTGTTTTGAAACACTCTTTTTGTAGAATCTGCAAGTGTTCATTTGGAGCGCTTTGAGGCCTATGGTGGAAAAGGAAATATCTTCACTTATAAACCAGGCAGAAGAATTCTCAGAAACCTCTTTATGATGTGTGCATTCGACTCGGAGAGATAAGCCTTCCTTTTCTTAGAGCAGTTTTGCAACTGTGTTTTTGCAGAATCTGCAAGTGTATATTTGGAGCCCTTTCAGGCCTTCGTTGGAAACGGGAATATCTTCCCATAAAAATTAAACAGAAGCGTTCTGTGAAACTGCTTTGTGAAGTATGAATCCAACTCACAGAGTTGAACACTTCTTTTGAAAGAGCAGTTTTGAAACACTCTTTTTGTAGAATCTACAAGTGTTCATTTGGAGCGCTTTGAGGCATATGGTGGAAAAAGAAATATCGTCACATAAAACCTAGACAGAAGCATTCTTTGAAACTTGTTTATGATGTGTGCATTCAACTCACAGAGTTGAACTTTTCTTTTCATGGAGCAGTTTGGAAAGAGTCTTTTTGCAGCATCTGCAAGTGGGTATTTGGAGCTCTTTCAGGCCTTTGTTAGAAGCGGGAATATCTTCCCATAAAAACTGGACAGAAGCATTCTCGCAAACTGCTTTGTGATGTGTGTGTTCAACTCACAGAGGTGAACCTTTCCTTTGCTAGAGCAGTTATGAAACACTCTTTTTGTAGAATCTGCAAGTGTTCATTTGGAGCGATTTGAGGCCTATGGTGGAAAAAGAAATATCTTCATATATAAACAAGGCAGAAGCATTCTCAGAAACCTCTTTATGATGTGTGCATTCAACTCAGAGAGATAAGCCTTCCTTTTGATAGAGCAGTTTTGAAACTGTGTTTTTGCAGAATCTGCAAGTGGATATTTGGAGCCCTTTCAGGCCTTCGTTGGAAACGGGAATATCTTCCCAAAAAAACTAAACAGAAGCGTTCTGTGAAACTGCTTTGTGTAGTATGAATGCAACTCACAGAGTTGGACACTTCCTTTGAAAGAGCTGTTTTGAAACACTCTTTTTGTAGAATCTGCAAGTGTTCATTTGGAGCGTTTGAGGCCTAAGGTGGAAAAGGAAATATCTTCACTTATAAATCAGGCAGAAGCATTCTCAGAAACCTCTTTATGATGTGTGCATTCAACTCGGAGAGATAAGCCTTCCTTTTGATAGAGCAGTTTTGAAACTGTGTTTTTGCAGAATCTGCAAGTGGATATTTGGAGCCCTTTCAGGCCTTCGTTGGAAACGGGAATATCTTCCCAAAAAAACTAAACAGAAGCGTTCTGTGAAACTGCTTTGTGTAGTATGAATGCAACTCACAGAGTTGGACACTTCCTTTGAAAGAGCTGTTTTGAAACACTCTTTTTGTAGAATCTGCAAGTGTTCATTTGGAGCGCTTTGAGGCCTAAGGTGGAAAAGGATATATCTTCACTTATAAATCAGGCAGAAGCATTCTCAGAAACCTCTTTATGATGTGTGCATTCAACTCCGAGAGATAAGCCTTCCTTTTGATAGAGCAGTTTTGAAACTGTGTTTTGGCAGAATCTGCAAGTGGATATTTGGAGCCCTTTCAGGCCTTCGTTGGAAACGCGAATATCTTCCCATAAAAACTAAACAGAAGCGTTCTGTGAAACTGCTTTGTGAAGTATGAATCCAACTCACAGAGTTGAACACTTCCTTTGAAAGAGCAGTTTTGAAACACTCTTTTTGTAGAATCTGCAAGTGTTCGTTTGGAGCGCTTTGAGGCCTATGGTGGAAAAGGAAATATCTTCACATAAAACCTAGACAGAAGCATTCTTTGAAACTTCTTTATGATGTGTGCATTCATCTCACAGAGTTGAACCTTCCTTATCATGGAGCAGTTTGGAAAGAGTCTTTTTGCGGCATCTGCAAGTGGATATTTGGAGCTCTTTCAGGCCTTTGTTAGAAGCGGGAATATCTTCCCATAAAAACTGGACAGAAGCATTCTCACAAACTGCTTTGTGATGTGTGTGTTCAACTCACAGAGTTGAACCTTTCCTTTGCTAGAACACTTATGAAACACTCTTTTTGTAGAATCTGCAAGTGTTCATTTGGAGCGCATTGAGGCCTATGGCGGAAAAAGAAATATCTTCATATATAAACAAGGCAGAAGCATTCTCAGAAACCTCTTTATGATGTGTGCATTCAACTCAGAGAGATAAGCCTTCCTTTTGATAGAGCAGTTTTGAAACTGTGTTTTTGCAGAATCTGCAAGTGGATATTTGGAGCCCTTTCAGGCCTTCGTTGGAAACGGGAATATCTTCCCAAAAAAACTAAACAGAAGCGTTCTGTGAAACTGCTTTGTGTAGTATGAATGCAACTCACAGAGTTGGACACTTCCTTTGAAAGAGCTGTTTTGAAACACTCTTTTTGTAGAATCTGCAAGTGTTCATTTGGAGCGCTTTGAGGCCTAAGGTGGAAAAGGAAATATCTTCACTTATAAATCAGGCAGAAGCATTCTCAGAAACCTCTTTATGATGTGTGCATTCAACTCGGAGAGATAAGCCTTCCTTTTGATAGAGCAGTTTTCAAACTGTGTTTTGGCAGAACCTGCAAGTGGATATTTGGAGCCCTTTCAGGCCTTCGTTGGAAACGGGAATATCTTCCCAAAAAAACTAAACAGAAGCGTTCTGTGAAACTGCTTTGTGTAGTATGAATCCAACTCACAGAGTTGAACACTTCCTTTGAAAGAGCTGTTTTGAAACACTCTTTTTGTAGAATCTGCAAGTGTTCATTTGGAGCGCTTTGAGGCCTATGGTGGAAAAGGAAATATCTTCACTTATAAACCAGGCAGAAGCATTCTCAGAAACCTCTTTATGATGTGTGCATTCAACTCAGAGAGATAAGCCTTCCTTTTGATAGAGCAGTTTTGAAACTGTGTTTTGGCAGAATCTGCAAGTGGATATTTGGAGCCCTTTCAGGCCTTCGTTGGAAACGGGAATATCTTCCCATAAAAACTAAACAGAAGCGTTCTGTGAAACTGCTTTGTGAAGTATGAATCCAACTCACAGAGTTGAACACTTCCTTTGAAAGAGCAGTTTTGAAACACTCTTTTTGTAGAATCTGCAAGTGTTCGTTTGGAGCGCTTTGAGGCCTATGGTGGAAAAGGAAATATCTTCACATAAAACCTAGACAGAAGCATTCTTTGAAACTTTTTTATGATGTGTGCATTCATCTCACAGAGTTGAACCTTCCTTATCATGGAGCAGTTTGGAAAGAGTCTTTTTGCGGCATCTGCAAGTGGATATTTGGAGCTCTTTCAGGCCTTTGTTAGAAGCGGGAATATCTTCCCATAAAAACTGGACAGAAGCATTCTCACAAACTGCTTTGTGATGTGTGTGTTCAACTCACAGAGTTGAACCTTTCCTTTGCTAGAACACTTATGAAACACTCTTTTTGTAGAATCTGCATGTGTTCATTTGGAGCGCATTGAGGCCTATGGCGGAAAAAGAAATATCTTCATATATAAACAAGGCAGAAGCATTCTCAGAAACCTCTTTATGATGTGTGCATTCAACTCCGAGAGATAAGCCTTCCTTTTGATAGAGCAGTTTTGAAACTGTGTTTTTGCAGAATCTGCAAGTGGATATTTGGAGCCCTTTCAGGCCTTCGTTGGAAACGGGAATATCTTCCCAAAAAAACTAAACAGAAGCGTTCTGTGAAACTGCTTTGTGTAGTATGAATGCAACTCACAGAGTTGGACACTTCCTTTGAAAGAGCTGTTTTGAAACACTCTTTTTGTAGAATCTGCAAGTGTTCATTTGGAGCGCTTTGAGGCCTAAGGTGGAAAAGGAAATATCTTCACTTATAAATCAGGCAGAAGCATTCTCAGAAACCTCTTTATGATGTGTGCATTCAACTCGGAGAGATAAGCCTTCCTTTTGATAGAGCAGTTTTCAAACTGTGTTTTGGCAGAACCTGCAAGTGGATATTTGGAGCCCTTTCAGGCCTTCGTTGGAAACGGGAATATCTTCCCAAAAAAACTAAACAGAAGCGTTCTGTGAAACTGCTTTGTGTAGTATGAATCCAACTCACAGAGTTGAACACTTCCTTTGAAAGAGCTGTTTTGAAACACTCTTTTTGTAGAATCTGCAAGTGTTCATTTGGAGCGCTTTGAGGCCTATGGTGGAAAAGGAAATATCTTCACTTATAAACCAGGCAGAAGCATTCTCAGAAACCTCTTTATGATGTGTGCATTCAACTCGGAGAGATAAGCCTTCCTTTTGATAGAGCAGTTTTGAAACTGTGTTTTGGCAGAATCTGCAAGTGGATATTTGGAGCCCTTTCAGGCCTTCGTTGGAAACGGGAATATCTTCCCATAAAAACTAAACAGAAGCGTTCTGTGAAACTGCTTTGTGAAGTATGAATCCAACTCACAGAGTTGAACACTTCCTTTGAAAGAGCAGTTTTGAAACACTCTTTTTGTAGAATCTGCAAGTGTTCGTTTGGAGCGCTTTGAGGCCTATGGTGGAAAAGGAAATATCTTCACATAAAACCTAGACAGAAGCATTCTTTGAAACTTTTTTATGATGTGTGCATTCATCTCACGGAGTTGAACCTTCCTTATCATGGAGCAGTTTGGAAAGAGTCTTTTTGCGGCATCTGCAAGTGGATATTTGGAGCTCTTTCAGGCCTTTGTTAGAAGCGGGAATATCTTCCCATAAAAACTGGACAGAAGCATTCTCACAAACTGCTTTGTGATGTGTGTGTTCAACTCACAGAGTTGAACCTTTCCTTTGCTAGAACACTTATGAAACACTCTTTTTGTAGAATCTGCAAGTGTTCATTTGGAGCGCATTGAGGTCTATGGTGGAAAAAGAAATATCTTCATATATAAACAAGGGAGAAGCATTCTCAGAAACCTCTTTATGATGTGTGTATTCAACTCAGAGAGATAAGCCTTCCTTTCAATAGGGCAGTTTTGAAACTGTGTTTTTGCAGAATCTGCAAGTGGATATTTGGAGCCTTTCAGGCCTTCGTTGGAAACGGGAATATCTTCCCAAAAAAACTAAACAGAAGCGTTCTGTGAAACTGCTTTGTGTAGTATGAATCCAACTCACAGAGTTGGACACTTCCTTTGAAAGAGCTCTTTTGAAACACTCTTTTTGTAGAATCTGCAAGTGATCATTTGGAGCGCTTTGAGGCCTATTGTGGAAAAGGAAATATCTTCACTTATAAACCAGGCAGAAGCATTCTCAGAAACCTCTTTATGATGTGGGCATTCAACTCGGAGAGATAAGCCTTCCTTTTGATAGAGCAGTTTTGAAACTGTGTTTTTGCAGAATCTGCAAGTGGATATTTGGAGCCCTTTCAGGCCTTCGTTGGAAAAGGGAATATCTTCCCATAAAAACTAAACAGAAGAGTTCTGCGAAACTGCTTTGTGTAGTATGAATGCAACTCACAGAGTTGGACACTTCCTTTGAAAGAGCTGTTTTGAAACACTTTTTGTAGAATCTGCAAGTGTTCATTTGGAGCGCTTTGAGGCCTATTCTGGAAAAGGAAATATCTTCACTTATAAACCAGGCAGAAGCATTCTCAGAAACCTCTTTATGATGTGGGCATTCAACTCGGAGAGATAAGCCTTCCTTTTGATAGGGCAGTTTTGAAACTGTGTTTTTGCAGAATCTGCAAGTGGATATTTGGAGCCCTTTCAGGCCTTCGTTGGAAAAGGGAATATCTTCCCATAAAAACTAAACAGAAGAGTTCTGTGAAACTGCTTTGTGTAGTATGAATCCAACTCACAGAGTTGGACACTTCCTTTGAAAGAGCTGTTTTGAAACACTCTTTTTGTAGAATCTGCAAGTGTTCATTTGGAGCGCTTTGAGGCCTATGGTGGAAAAGGAAATATCTTCACTTATAAACCAGGCAGAAGCATTCTCAGAAACCTCTTTATGATGTGTGCATTCAACTCGGAGAGATAAGCCTTCCTTTTGATAGAGCAGTTTTGAAACTGTGTTTTGGCAGAATCTGCAAGTGGATATTTGGAGCCCTTTCAGGCCTTCGTTGGAAACGGGAATATCTTCCCATAAAAACTAAACAGAAGCGTTCTGTGAAACTGCTTTGTGAAGTATGAATCCAACTCACAGAGTTGAACACTTCCTTTGAAAGAGCAGTTTTGAAACACTCTTTTTGTAGAATCTGCAAGTGTTCGTTTGGAGCGCTTTGAGGCCTATGGTGGAAAAGGAAATATCTTCACATAAAACCTAGACAGAAGCATTCTTTGAAACTTCTTTATGATGTGTGCATTCATCTCACAGAGCTGAACCTTCCTTATCATGGAGCAGTTTGGAAAGAGTCTTTTTGCGGCATCTGCAAGTGGATATTTGGAGCTCTTTCAGGCCTTTGTTAGAAGCGGGAATATCTTCCCATAAAAACTGGGCAGAAGCATTCTCACAAACTGCTTTGTGATGTTTGTGTTCAACTCACAGAGTTGAACCTTTCCTTTTCTAGAACACTTATGAAACACTCTTTTTGTAGAATCTGCAAGTGTTCATTTGGAGCGCATTGAGGCCTATGGTGGAAAAAGAAATATCTTCATATATAAACAAGGGAGAAGCATTCTCAGAAACCTCTTTATGATGTGTGTATTCAACTCAGAGAGATAAGCCTTCCTTTCGATAGAGCAGTTTTGAAACTGTGTTTTGCAGAATCGGCAAGTGGATATTTGGAGCCCTTTCAGGCCTTCGTTGGAAAAGGGAATATCTTCCCATAAAAACTAAACAGAAGAGTTCTGTGAAACTGCTTTGTGTAGTATGAATCCAACTCACAGAGTTGGACACTTCCTTTGAAAGAGCTGTTTTGAAACACTCTTTTTGTAGAATCTGCAAGTGTTCATTTGGAGCGCTTTGAGGCCTATGGTGGAAAAGGAAATATCTTCACTTATAAACCAGGCAGAAGCATTCTCAGAAACCTCTTTATGATGTGTGCATTCAACTCGGAGAGATAAGCCTTCCTTTTGATAGAGCAGTTTTGAAACTGTGTTTTTGCAGAATCTGCAAGTGGATATTTGGAGCCCTTTCAGGCCTTCGTTGGAAACGGGAATATCTTCCCATAAAAACTAAACAGAAGCGTTCTGTGAAACTGCTTTGTGAAGTATAAATCCAACTCACAGAGTTGAACACTTCTTTTGAAAGAGCAGTTTGGAAACACTCTTTTTGTAGAATCTACAAGTGTTCATTTGGAGCGCTTTGAGGCCTATGGTGGAAAAGGAAATATCTTCACATAAAACCTAGACAGAAGCATTCTTTGAAACTTCTTTATGATGTGTGCATTCAACTCACAGAGTTGAACCTTCTTTTTCATGGAGCAATTTGGAAAGAGTCTTTTTGCAGCATCTGCAAGTGGATATTTGGAGCTCTTTCAGGCCTTTGTTAGAAGCGGGAATATCTTCCCATAAAAACTGGACAGAAGCATTCTCACAAACTGCTTTGTGATGTGTGTGTTCAACTCACAGAGGTGAACCTTTCCTTTGCTAGAGCAGTTATGAAACACTCTTTTTGTAGAATCTGCAAGTGTTCATTTGGAGCGATTTGAGGCCTATGGTGGAAAAAGAAATATCTTCATATATAAACAAGGCAGAAGCATTCTCAGAAACCTCTTTATGAAGTGTGTATTCAACTCAGAGAGATAAGCCTTCCTTTTGATAGAGCAGTTTTGAAACTGTGTTTTTGCAGAATCTGCAAGTGGATATTTGGAGCCCTTTCAGGACTTCGTTGAAACGGGAATATCTTACCAAAAAAACTAAACAGAAGCGTTCTGTGAAACTGCTTTGTGTAGTATGAATCCAACTCACAGAGTTGGACACTTCCTTTGAAAGAGCTCTTTTGAAACACTCTTTTTGTAGAATCTGGAAGTGTTCATTTGGAGCGCTTTGAGGCCTATTGTGGAAAAGGAAATATCTTCACTTATAAACCAGGCAGAAGCATTCTCAGAAACCTCTTTATGATGTGTGCATTCAACTCGGAGAGATAAGCCTTCCTTTTGATAGAGCAGTTTTGAAACTGTGTTTTTGCAGAATCTGCAAGTGGATATTTGGAGCCCTTTCAGGCCTTCGTTGGAAACGGGAATATCTTCCCATAAAAATTAAACAGAAGAGTTCTGTGAAACTGCTTTGTGAAGTATGAATCCAACTCACAGAGTTGAACACTTCTTTTGAAAGAGCAGTTTTGAAACACTCTTTTTGTAGAATCTACAAGTGTTCATTTGGAGCGCTTTGAGGCATATGGTGGAAAAAGAAATATCGTCACATAAAACCTAGACAGAAGCATTCTTTGAAACTTCTTTATGATGTGTGCATTCAACTCACAGAGTTGAACTTTCCTTTTCATGTTGCAGTTTGGAAAGAGTCTTTTTGCAGCATCTGCAAGTGGATATTTGGAGCTCTTTCAGGCCTTTGTTAGAAGCGGAAATATCTTAGCATAAAAAATGGACAGAAGCATTCTCACAAACTGCTTTGTGATGTGTGTGTTCAACTCACAGAGGTGAACCTTTCCTTTGCTAGAGCAGTTATGAAACACTCTTTTTGTAGAATCTGCAAGTGTTCATTTGGAGCGATTTGAGGCCTATGGTGGAAAAAGAAATATCTTCATATATAAACAAGGCAGAAGCATTCTCAGAAACCTCTTTATGATGTGTGCGTTCAACTCGGAGAGATAAGCCTTCCTTTTGATAGAGCAGTTTTGAAACTGTGTTTTGGCAGAATCTGCAAGTGGTAATTGGAGCCCTTTCAGGCCTTCGTTGGAAACGGGAATATCTTCCCAAAAAAACTAAACAGAAGCGTTCTGTGAAACTGCTTTGTGTAGTATGAATCCAACTCACAGAGTTGAACACTTCCTTTGAAAGAGCTGTTTTGAAACACTCTTTTTGTAGAATCTGCAAGTGTTCATTTGGAGCGCTTTGAGGCCTATGGTGGAAAAGGAAATATCTTCACTTATAAACCAGGCAGAAGCATTCTCAGAAACCTCTTTATGATGTGTGCATTCAACTCGGAGAGATAAGCCTTCCTTTTGATAGAGCAGTTTTGAAACTGTATTTTTGCAGAATCTGCAAGTGGATATTTGGAGCCCTTTCATGCCTTCGTTGGAAACGGGAATTTCTTCCCATAAAAACTAAACAGAAGCGTTCTGTGAAACTGCTTTGTGTAGTATGAATCCAACTCACAGAGTTGAACACTTCTTTTGAAAGAGCAGTTTGGAAACACTCTTTTTGTAGAATCTACAAGTGTTCATTTGGAGCGCTGTGAGGCCTATGGTGGAAAAGGAAATATCTTCACATAAAACCTAGACAGAAGCATTCTTTTAAACTTCTTTATGATGTGTGCATTCATCTCACAGAGTTGAACCTTCCTTATCATGGAGCAGTTTGGAAAGAGTCTTTTTGCGGCATCAGCAAGTGGATATTTGGAGCTCTTTCAGGCCTTTGTTAGAAGCCAGAATATCTTCCCATAAAAACTGGACAGAAGCATTCTCACAAACTGCTTTGTGATGTGTGTGTTCAACTCACAGAGTTGAACCTTTCCTTTGCTAGAACACTTATGAAACACTCTTTTTGTAGAATCTGCAAGTGTTCATTTGGAGCGCTTTGAGGCCTATGGTGGAAAAAGAAATATCTTCATATATAAACAAGGGAGAAGCATTCTCAGAAACCTCTTTATGATGTGTGTATTCAACTCAGAGAGATAAGCCTTCCTTTTGATAGAGCAGTTTTGAAACTGTGTTTTTGCAGAATCTGCAAGTGGATATTTGGAGCCCTTTCAGGCCTTCGTTGGAAAAGGGAATATCTTCCCATAAAAACTAAACAGAAGAGTTCTGTGAAACTGCTTTGTGTAGTATGAATCCAACTCACAGAGTTGGACACTTCCTTTGAAAGAGCTGTTTTGAAACACTCTTTTTGTAGAATCTGCAAGTGTTCATTTGGAGCGCTTTGAGGCCTATGGTGGAAAAGGAAATATCTTCACTTATAAACCAGGCAGAAGCATTCTCAGAAACCTCTTTATGATGTGTGTATTCGACTCGGAGAGATAAGCCTTCCTTTTGTTAGAGCAGTTTTGCAACTGGGTTTTTGCAGAATCTGCAAGTGGATATTTGGAGCCCTTTCAGGCCTTCGTTGGAAACGGGAATATCTTCCCATAAAAACTAAACAGAAGCGTTCTGTGAAACTGCTTTGTGAAGTATGAATCCAACTCACAGAGTTGAACACTTCCTTTGAAAGAGCAGTTTTGAAACTCTCTTTTTGTAGAATCTACAAGTGTTCATTTGGAGCGCTTTGAGGCATATGGTGGAAAAAGAAATATCGTCACATAAAACCTAGACAGAAGCATTCTTTGAAACTTCTTTATGATGTGTGCATTCAACTCACAGAGTTGAACTTTCCTTTTCATGGAGCAGTTTGGAAAGAGTCTTTTTGCAGCATCTGCAAGTGGATATTTGGAGCTCTTTCAGGCCTTTGTTAGAAGCGGGAATATCTTCCCATAAAAACTGGACAGAAGCATTCTCACAAACTGCTTTGTGATGTGTGTGTTCAACTCACAGAGTTGAACCTTTCCTTTGCTAGAGCAGTTATGAAACACTCTTTTTGTAGAATCTGCAAGTGTTCATTTGGAGCGATTTGAGGCCTATGGTGGAAAAAGAAATATCTTCATATATAAACAAGGCAGAAGCATTCTCAGAAACCTCTTTATGATGTGTGCATTCAACTCAGAGAGATAAGCCTTCCTTTTGATAGAGCAGTTTTGAAACTGTGTTTTTGCAGAATCTGCAAGTGGATACTTGGAGCCCTTTCAGGCCTTCGTTGGAAACGGGAATATCTTCCCAAAAAAACTAAACAGAAGCGTTCTGTGAAACTGCTTTGTGTAGTATGAATGCAACTCACAGAGTTGGACACTTCCTTTCAAAGAGCTCTTTTGAAACACTCTTTTTGTAGAATCTGCATGTGTTCATTTGGAGCGCTTTGAGGCCTAAGGTGGAAAAGGAAATATCTTCACTTATAAATCAGGCAGAAGCATTCTCAGAAACCTCTTTATGATGTGTGCATTCAACTCAGAGAGATAAGCCTTCCTTTTGATAGAGCAGTTTTGAAACTGTTTTTTTGCAGAATCTGCAAGTGGATATTTGGAGCCCTTTCAGGCCTTCGTTGGAAACGGGAATATCTTCCCAAAAAAACTAAACAGAAGCGTTCTGTGAAACTGCTTTGTGTAGTATGAATGCAACTCACAGAGTTGGACACTTCCTTTGAAAGAGCTGTTTTGAAACACTCTTTTTGTAGAATCTGCAACTGTTCATTTGGAGCGCTTTGAGGCCTAAGGTGGAAAAGGAAATATCTTCACTTATAAATCAGGCAGAAGCATTCTCAGAAACCTCTTTATGATGTGTGCATTCAACTCGGAGAGATAAGCCTTCCTTTTGATAGAGCAGTTTTGAAACTGTGTTTTGGCAGAATCTGCAAGTGGATATTTGGAGCCCTTTCAGGCCTTCGTTGGAAACGGGAATATCTTCCCAAAAAAACTAAACAGAAGCGTTCTGTGAAACTGCTTTGTGTAGTATGAATCCAACTCACAGAGTTGAACACTTCCTTTGAAAGAGCTGTTTTGAAACACTCTTTTTGTAGAATCTGCAAGTGTTCATTTGGAGCGCTTTGAGGCCTATGGTGGAAAAAGAAATATCTTCACTTATAAACCAGGCAGAAGCATTCTCAGAAACCTCTTTATGATGTGTGCATTCAACTCGGAGAGATAAGCCTTCCTTTTGATAGAGCAGTTTTGAAACTGTGTTTTGGCAGAATCTGCAAGTGGATATTTGGAGCCCTTTCAGGCCTTCGTTGGAAACGGGAATATCTTCCCATAAAAACTAAACAGAAGCGTTCTGTGAAACTGCTTTGTGAAGTATGAATCCAACTCACAGAGTTGAACACTTCCTTTGAAAGAGCAGTTTTGAAACACTCTTTTTGTAGAATCTGCAAGTGTTCGTTTGGAGCGCTTTGAGGCCTATGGTGGAAAAGGAAATATCTTCACATAAAACCTAGACAGAAGCATTCTTTGAAACTTCTTTATGATGTGTGCATTCATCTCACAGAGTTGAACCTTCCTTATCATGGAGCAGTTTGGAAAGAGTCTTTTTGCGGCATCTGCAAGTGGATATTTGGAGCTCTTTCAGGCCTTTGTTAGAAGCGGGAATATCTTCCCATAAAAACTGGACAGAAGCATTCTCACAAACTGCTTTGTGATGTGTGTGTTCAACTCACAGAGCTGAACCTTTCCTTTGCTAGAACACTTATGAAACACTCTTTTTGTAGAATCTGCAAGTGTTCGTTTGGAGCGCATTGAGGCCTATGGTGGAAAAAGAAATATCTTCATATATAAACAAGGGAGAAGCATTCTCAGAAACCTCTTTATGATGTGTGTATTCAACTCAGAGAGATAAGCCTTCCTTTCGATAGAGCAGTTTTGAAACTGTGTTTTTGCAGTATCTGCAAGTGGATATTTGGAGCCTTTCAGGCCTTCGTTGGAAACGGGAATATCTTCCCAAAAAAACTAAACAGAAGCGTTCTGTGAAACTGCTTTGTGTAGTATGAATCCAACTCACAGAGTTGGACACTTCCTTTGAAAGAGCTCTTTTGAAACACTCTTTTTGTAGAATCTGCAAGTGTTCATTTGGATCGCTTTGAGGCCTATTGTGGAAAAGGAAATATCTTCACTTATAAACCAGGCAGAAGCATTCTCAGAAACCTCTTTATGATGTGGGCATTCAACTCGGAGAGATAAGCCTTCCTTTTGATAGAGCAGTTTTGAAACTGTGTTTTTGCAGAATCTGCAAGTGGATATTTGGAGCCCTTTCAGGCCTTCGTTGGAAAAGGGAATATCTTCCCATAAAAACTAAACAGAAGAGTTCTGTGAAACTGCTTTGTGTAGTATGAATGCAACTCACAGAGTTGGACACTTCCTTTGAAAGAGCTGTTTTGAAACACTCTTTTTGTAGAATCTGCAAGTGTTCATTTGGAGCGCTTTGAGGCCTATTGTGGAAAAGGAAATATCTTCACTTATAAACCAGGCAGAAGCATTCTCAGAAACCTCTTTATGATGTGGGCATTCAACTCGGAGAGATAAGCCTTCCTTTTGATAGGGCAGTTTTGAAACTGTGTTTTTGCAGAATCTGCAAGTGGATATTTGGAGCCCTTTCAGGCCTTCGTTGGAAAATGGAATATCTTCCCATAAAAACTAAACAGAAGAGTTCTGTGAAACTGCTTTGTGAAGTATGAATCCAACTCACAGAGTTGAACACTTCCTTTGAAAGAGCAGTTTTGAAACACTCTTTTTGTAGAATCTGCAAGTGTTCGTTTGGAGCGCTTTGAGGCCTATGGTGGAAAAGGAAATATCTTCACATAAAACCTAGACAGAAGCATTCTTTGAAACTTCTTTATGATGTGTGCATTCATCTCACAGAGTTGAACCTTCCTTATCATGGAGCAGTTTGGAAAGAGTCTTTTTGCGGCATCTGCAAGTGGATATTTGGAGCTCTTTCAGGCCTTTGTTAGAAGCGGGAATATCTTCCCATAAAAACTGGACAGAAGCATTCTCACAAACTGCTTTGTGATGTGTGTGTTCAACTCACAGAGTTGAACCTTTCCTTTGCTAGAACACTTATGAAACACTCTTTTTGTAGAATCTGCAAGTGTTCGTTTGGAGCGCATTGAGGCCTATGGTGGAAAAAGAAATATCTTCATATATAAACAAGGGAGAAGCATTCTCAGAAACCTCTTTATGATGTATGTATTCAACTCGGAGAGATAAGCCTTCCTTTTGATAGAGCAGTTTTGAAACTGTGTTTTTGCAGAATCTGCAAGTGGATATTTGGAGCTCTTTCAGGCCTTCGTTGGAAACGGGAATATCTTCCCAAAAAAACTAAACAGAAGCGTTCTGTGAAACTGCTTTGTGTAGTATGAATGCAACTCACAGAGTTGGACACTTCCTTTCAAAGAGCTGTTTTGAAACACTCTTTTTGTAGAATCTGCAAGTGTTCATTTGGAGCGCTTTGAGGCCTAAGGTGGAAAAGGAAATATCTTCACTTATAAATCAGGCAGAAGCATTCTCAGAAACCTCTTTATGATGTGTGCATTCAACTCAGAGAGATAAGCCTTCCTTTTGATAGAGCAGTTTTGAAACTGTGTTTTTGCCGAATATGCAAGTGGATATTTGGAGCCCTTTCAGGCCTTCGTTGGAAACAGGAATATCTTCCCAAAAAAACTAAACAGAAGCGTTCTGTGAAACTGCTTTGTGTAGCATGAATGCAACTCACAGAGTTGGACACTTCCTTTGAAAGAGCTGTTTTGAAACACTCTTTTTGTAGAATATGCAACTGTTCATTTGGAGCGCTTTGAGGCCTAAGGTGGAAAAGGAAATATCTTCACTTATAAATCAGGCAGAAGCATTCTCAGAAACCTCTTTATGATGTGTGCATTCAACTCGGAGAGATAAGCCTTCCTTTTGATAGAGCAGTTTTGAAACTGTGTTTCGGCAGAATCTGCAAGTGGATATTTGGAGCCCTTTCAGGCCTTCGTTGGAAACGGGAATATCTTCCCATAAAAACTAAACAGAAGCGTTCTGTGAAACTGCTTTGTGAAGGATAAATCCAACTCACAGAGTTGAACACTTCTTTTGAAAGAGCAGTTTGGAAACACTCTTTTTGTAGTATCTACAAGTGTTCATTTGGAGAGCTTTGAGGCCTATGGTGGAAAAGGAAATATCTTCACATAAAACCTAGACAGAAGCATTCTTTGAAACTTCTTTATGATGTGTGCATTCATCTCACAGAGTTGAACCTTCCTTATCATGGAGCAGTTTGGAAAGAGTCTTTTTGCGGCATCTGCAAGTGGATATTTGGAGCTCTTTCAGGCCTTTGTTAGAAGCGGGAATATCTTCCCATAAAAACTGGACAGAAGCATTCTCACAAACTGCTTTGTGATGTGTGTGTTCAACTCACAGAGTTGAACCTTTCCTTTGCTAGAACACTTATGAAACACTCTTTTTGTAGAATCTGCAAGTGTTCATTTGGAGCGCATTGAGGCCTATGGTGGAAAAAGAAATATCTTCATATATAAACAAGGGAGAAGCATTCTCAGAAACCTCTTTATGATGTGTGTATTCAACTCAGAGAGATAAGCCTTCCTTTCGATAGAGCAGTTTTGAAACTGTGTTTTTGCAGAATCTGCAAGTGGATATTTGGAGCCTTTCAGGCCTTCGTTGGAAACGGGAATATCTTCCCAAAAAAACTAAACAGAAGCGTTCTGTGAAACTGCTTTGTGTAGTATGAATCCAACTCACAGAGTTGGACACTTCCTTTGAAAGAGCTCTTTTGAAACACTCTTTTTGTAGAATCTGCAAGTGTTCATTTGGAGCGCTTTGAGGCCTATTGTGGAAAAGGAAATATCTTCACTTATAAACCAGGCAGAAGCATTCTCAGAAACCTCTTTATGATGTGGGCATTCAACTCAGAGAGATAAGCCTTCCTTTTGATAGAGCAGTATTGAAATTGTGTTTTTGCAGAATCTGCAAGTGGATATTTGGAGCCCTTTCAGGCCTTCGTTGGAAACGGGAATATCTTCCCAAAAAAACTAAACAGAAGCGTTCTGTGAAACTGCTTTGTGTAGTATGAATCCAACTCACAGAGTTGGACACTTCCTTTGAAAGAGCTGTTTTGAAACACTCTTTTTGTAGAATCTGCAAGTGTTCATTTGGAGCGCTTTGAGGCCTATGGTGGAAAAGGAAATATCTTCACTTATAAACCAGGCAGAAGCATTCTCAGAAACCTCTTTATGATGTGTGCATTCGACTCGGAGAGATAAGCCTTCCTTTTGTTAGAGCAGTTTTGCAACTGTGTTTTTGCAGAATCTGCAAGTGTATATTTGGAGCCCTTTCAGGCCTTCGTTGGAAACGGGAATATCTTCCCATAAAAATTAAACAGAAGCGTTCTGTGAAACTGCTTTCTGAAGTATGAATCCAACTCACAGAGTTGAACACTTCTTTTGAAAGAGCAGTTTTGAAACACTCTTTTTGTAGAATCTACAAGTGTTCATTTGGAGCGCTTTGAGGCATACGGTGGAAAAAGAAATATCGTCACATAAAACCTAGACAGAAGCATTCTTTGAAACTTCTTTATGATGTGTGCATTCAACTCACAGAGTTGAACTTTCCTTTTCATGGAGCAGTTTGGAAAGAGTCTTTTTGCAGCATCTGCAAGTGGATATTTGGAGCTCTTTCAGGCCTTTGTTAGAAGCGGGAATATCTTCCCATAAAAACTGGACAGAAGCATTCTCACAAACTGCTTTGTGATGTGTGTGTTCAACTCACAGAGGTGAACCTTTCCTTTGCTAGAGCAGTTATGAAACACTCTTTTTGTAGAATCTGCAAGTGTTCATTTGGAGCGATTTGAGGCCTATGGTGGAAAAAGAAATATCTTCATATATAAACAAGGCAGAAGCATTCTCAGAAACCTCTTTATGATGTGTGCATTCAACTCAGAGAGATAAGCCTTCCTTTTGATAGAGCAGTTTTGAAACTGTGTTTTTGCAGAATCTGCAAGTGGATATTTGGAGCCCTTTCAGGCCTTCGTTGGAAACGGGAATATCTTCCCAAAAAAACTAAACAGAAGCGTTCTGTGAAACTGCTTTGTGTAGTATGAATGCAACTCACAGAGTTGGACACTTCCTTTGAAAGAGCTGTTTTGAAACACTCTTTTTGTAGAATCTGCAAGTGTTCATTTGGAGCGCTTTGAGGCCTAAGGTGGAAAAGGAAATATCTTCACTTATAAATCAGGCAGAAGCATTCTCAGAAACCTCTTTATGATGTGTGCATTCAACTCGGAGAGATAAGCCTTCCTTTTGATAGAGCAGTTTTGAAACTGTGTTTTGGCAGAATCTGCAAGTGGATATTTGGAGCCCTTTCAGGCCTTCGTTTTAAACGGGAATATCTTCCCAAAAAAACTAAACAGAAGCGTTCTGTGAAACTGCATTGTGTAGTATGAATCCAACTCACAGAGTTGGACACTTCCTTTGAAAGAGCTCTTTTGAAACACTCTTTTTGTAGAATCTGCAAGTGTTCATTTGGAGCGCTTTGAGGCCTATTGTGGAAAAGGAAATATCTTCACTTATAAACCAGGCAGAAGCATTCTCAGAAACCTCTTTATGATGTGGGCATTCAACTCGGAGAGATAAGCCTTCCTTTTGATAGAGCAGTTTTGAAACTGTGTTTTTGCAGAATCTGCAAGTGGATATTTGGAGCCCTTTCAGGCCTTCGTTGGAAAAGGGAATATCTTCCCATAAAAACTAAACAGAAGAGTTCTGTGAAACTGCTTTGTGTAGTATGAATCCAACTCACAGAGTTGGACACTTCCTTTGAAAGAGCAGTTTGGAAACACTCTTTTTGTAGAATCTGCAAGTGTTCATTTGGAGCGCTTTGAGGCCTATGGTGGAAAAGGAAATATCTTCACATAAAACCTAGACAGAAGCATTCTTTTAAACTTCTTTATGATGTGTGCATTCATCTCACAGAGTTGAACCTTCCTTATCATGGAGCAGTTTGGAAAGAGTCTTTTTGCGGCATCAACAAGTGGATATTTGGAGCTCTTTCAGGCCTTTGTTAGAAGCCGGAATATCTTCCCATAAAAACTGGACAGAAGCATTCTCACAAACTGCTTTGTGATGTGTGTGTTCAACTCACAGAGTTGAACCTTTCCTTTGCTAGAACACTTATGAAACACTCTTTTTGTAGAATCTGCAAGTGTTCATTTGGAGCGCTTTGAGGCCTATGGTGGAAAAAGAAATATCTTCATATATAAACAAGGGAGAAGCATTCTCAGAAACCTCTTTATGATGTGTGTATTCAACTCAGAGAGATAAGCCTTCCTTTTGATAGAGCAGTTTTGAAACTGTGTTTTTGCAGAATCTGCAAGTGGATATTTGGAGCCCTTTCAGGCCTTCGTTGGAAAAGGGAATATCTTCCCATAAAAACTAAACAGAAGAGTTCTGTGAAACTGCTTTGTGTAGTATGAATCCAACTCACAGAGTTGGACACTTCCTTTGAAAGAGCTGTTTTGAAACACTCTTTTTGTAGAATCTGCAAGTGTTCATTTGGAGCGCTTTGAGGCCTATGGTGGAAAAGGAAATATCTTCACTTATAAACCAGGCAGAAGCATTCTGAGAAACCTCTTTATGATGTGTGTATTCGACTCGGAGAGATAAGCCTTCCTTTTGTTAGAGCAGTTTTGCAACTGTGTTTTTGCAGAATCTGCAAGTGTATATTTGGAGCCCTTTCAGGCCTTCGTTGGAAACGGGAATATCTTCCCATAAAAACTAAACAGAAGCGTTCTGTGAAACTGCTTTGTGAAGTATGAATCCAACTCACAGAGTTGAACACTTCCTTTGAAAGAGCAGTTTTGAAACTCTCTTTTTGTAGAATCTACAAGTGTTCATTTGGAGCGCTTTGAGGCATATGGTGGAAAAAGAAATATCGTCACATAAAACCTAGACAGAAGCATTCTTTGAAACTTCTTTATGATGTGTGCATTCAACTCACAGAGTTGAACTTTCCTTTTCATGGAGCAGTTTGGAAAGAGTCTTTTTGCAGCATCTGCAAGTGGATATTTGGAGCTCTTTCAGGCCTTTGTTAGAAGCGGGAATATCTTCCCATAAAAACTGGACAGAAGCATTCTCACAAACTGCTTTGTGATGTGTGTGTTCAACTCACAGAGTTGAACCTTTCCTTTGCTAGAGCAGTTATGAAACACTCTTTTTGTAGAATCTGCAAGTGTTCATTTGGAGCGATTTGAGGCCTATGGTGGAAAAAGAAATATCTTCATATATAAACAAGGCAGAAGCATTCTCAGAAACCTCTTTATGATGTGTGCATTCAACTCAGAGAGATAAGCCTTCCTTTTGATAGAGCAGTTTTGAAACTGTGTTTTTGCAGAATCTGCAAGTGGATACTTGGAGCCCTTTCAGGCCTTCGTTGGAAACGGGAATATCTTCCCAAAAAAACTAAACAGAAGCGTTCTGTGAAACTGCTTTGTGTAGTATGAATGCAACTCACAGAGTTGGACACTTCCTTTCAAAGAGCTCTTTTGAAACACTCTTTTTGTAGAATCTGCATGTGTTCATTTGGAGCGCTTTGAGGCCTAAGGTGGAAAAGGAAATATCTTCACTTATAAATCAGGCAGAAGCATTCTCAGAAACCTCTTTATGATGTGTGCATTCAACTCAGAGAGATAAGCCTTCCTTTTGATAGAGCAGTTTTGAAACTGTTTTTTTGCAGAATCTGCAAGTGGATATTTGGAGCCCTTTCAGGCCTTCGTTGGAAACGGGAATATCTTCCCAAAAAAACTAAACAGAAGCGTTCTGTGAAACTGCTTTGTGTAGTATGAATGCAACTCACAGAGTTGGACACTTCCTTTGAAAGAGCTGTTTTGAAACACTCTTTTTGTAGAATCTGCAACTGTTCATTTGGAGCGCTTTGAGGCCTAAGGTGGAAAAGGAAATATCTTCACTTATAAATCAGGCAGAAGCATTCTCAGAAACCTCTTTATGATGTGTGCATTCAACTCGGAGAGATAAGCCTTCCTTTTGATAGAGCAGTTTTGAAACTGTGTTTTGGCAGAATCTGCAAGTGGATATTTGGAGCCCTTTCAGGCCTTCGTTGGAAACGGGAATATCTTCCCAAAAAAACTAAACAGAAGCGTTCTGTGAAACTGCTTTGTGTAGTATGAATCCAACTCACAGAGTTGAACACTTCCTTTGAAAGAGCTGTTTTGAAACACTCTTTTTGTAGAATCTGCAAGTGTTCATTTGGAGCGCTTTGAGGCCTATGGTGGAAAAAGAAATATCTTCACTTATAAACCAGGCAGAAGCATTCTCAGAAACCTCTTTATGATGTGTGCATTCAACTCGGAGAGATAAGCCTTCCTTTTGATAGAGCAGTTTTGAAACTGTGTTTTGGCAGAATCTGCAAGTGGATATTTGGAGCCCTTTCAGGCCTTCGTTGGAAACGGGAATATCTTCCCATAAAAACTAAACAGAAGCGTTCTGTGAAACTGCTTTGTGAAGTATGAATCCAACTCACAGAGTTGAACACTTCCTTTGAAAGAGCAGTTTTGAAACACTCTTTTTGTAGAATCTGCAAGTGTTCGTTTGGAGCGCTTTGAGGCCTATGGTGGAAAAGGAAATATCTTCACATAAAACCTAGACAGAAGCATTCTTTGAAACTTCTTTATGATGTGTGCATTCATCTCACAGAGTTGAACCTTCCTTATCATGGAGCAGTTTGGAAAGAGTCTTTTTGCGGCATCTGCAAGTGGATATTTGGAGCTCTTTCAGGCCTTTGTTAGAAGCGGGAATATCTTCCCATAAAAACTGGACAGAAGCATTCTCACAAACTGCTTTGTGATGTGTGTGTTCAACTCACAGAGCTGAACCTTTCCTTTGCTAGAACACTTATGAAACACTCTTTTTGTAGAATCTGCAAGTGTTCGTTTGGAGCGCATTGAGGCCTATGGTGGAAAAAGAAATATCTTCATATATAAACAAGGGAGAAGCATTCTCAGAAACCTCTTTATGATGTGTGTATTCAACTCAGAGAGATAAGCCTTCCTTTCGATAGAGCAGTTTTGAAACTGTGTTTTTGCAGAATCTGCAAGTGGATATTTGGAGCCTTTCAGGCCTTCGTTGGAAACGGGAATATCTTCCCAAAAAAACTAAACAGAAGCGTTCTGTGAAACTGCTTTGTGTAGTATGAATCCAACTCACAGAGTTGGACACTTCCTTTGAAAGAGCTCTTTTGAAACACTCTTTTTGTAGAATCTGCAAGTGTTCATTTGGATCGCTTTGAGGCCTATTGTGGAAAAGGAAATATCTTCACTTATAAACCAGGCAGAAGCATTCTCAGAAACCTCTTTATGATGTGGGCATTCAACTCGGAGAGATAAGCCTTCCTTTTGATAGAGCAGTTTTGAAACTGTGTTTTTGCAGAATCTGCAAGTGGATATTTGGAGCCCTTTCAGGCCTTCGTTGGAAAAGGGAATATCTTCCCATAAAAACTAAACAGAAGAGTTCTGTGAAACTGCTTTGTGTAGTATGAATGCAACTCACAGAGTTGGACACTTCCTTTGAAAGAGCTGTTTTGAAACACTCTTTTTGTAGAATCTGCAAGTGTTCATTTGGAGCGCTTTGAGGCCTATTGTGGAAAAGGAAATATCTTCACTTATAAACCAGGCAGAAGCATTCTCAGAAACCTCTTTATGATGTGGGCATTCAACTCGGAGAGATAAGCCTTCCTTTTGATAGGGCAGTTTTGAAACTGTGTTTTTGCAGAATCTGCAAGTGGATATTTGGAGCCCTTTCAGGCCTTCGTTGGAAAATGGAATATCTTCCCATAAAAACTAAACAGAAGAGTTCTGTGAAACTGCTTTGTGAAGTATGAATCCAACTCACAGAGTTGAACACTTCCTTTGAAAGAGCAGTTTTGAAACACTCTTTTTGTAGAATCTGCAAGTGTTCGTTTGGAGCGCTTTGAGGCCTATGGTGGAAAAGGAAATATCTTCACATAAAACCTAGACAGAAGCATTCTTTGAAACTTCTTTATGATGTGTGCATTCATCTCACAGAGTTGAACCTTCCTTATCATGGAGCAGTTTGGAAAGAGTCTTTTTGCGGCATCTGCAAGTGGATATTTGGAGCTCTTTCAGGCCTTTGTTAGAAGCGGGAATATCTTCCCATAAAAACTGGACAGAAGCATTCTCACAAACTGCTTTGTGATGTGTGTGTTCAACTCACAGAGTTGAACCTTTCCTTTGCTAGAACACTTATGAAACACTCTTTTTGTAGAATCTGCAAGTGTTCGTTTGGAGCGCATTGAGGCCTATGGTGGAAAAAGAAATATCTTCATATATAAACAAGGGAGAAGCATTCTCAGAAACCTCTTTATGATGTATGTATTCAACTCGGAGAGATAAGCCTTCCTTTTGATAGAGCAGTTTTGAAACTGTGTTTTTGCAGAATCTGCAAGTGGATATTTGGAGCTCTTTCAGGCCTTCGTTGGAAACGGGAATATCTTCCCAAAAAAACTAAACAGAAGCGTTCTGTGAAACTGCTTTGTGTAGTATGAATGCAACTCACAGAGTTGGACACTTCCTTTCAAAGAGCTGTTTTGAAACACTCTTTTTGTAGAATCTGCAAGTGTTCATTTGGAGCGCTTTGAGGCCTAAGGTGGAAAAGGAAATATCTTCACTTATAAATCAGGCAGAAGCATTCTCAGAAACCTCTTTATGATGTGTGCATTCAACTCAGAGAGATAAGCCTTCCTTTTGATAGAGCAGTTTTGAAACTGTGTTTTTGCCGAATATGCAAGTGGATATTTGGAGCCCTTTCAGGCCTTCGTTGGAAACAGGAATATCTTCCCAAAAAAACTAAACAGAAGCGTTCTGTGAAACTGCTTTGTGTAGCATGAATGCAACTCACAGAGTTGGACACTTCCTTTGAAAGAGCTGTTTTGAAACACTCTTTTTGTAGAATATGCAACTGTTCATTTGGAGCGCTTTGAGGCCTAAGGTGGAAAAGGAAATATCTTCACTTATAAATCAGGCAGAAGCATTCTCAGAAACCTCTTTATGATGTGTGCATTCAACTCGGAGAGATAAGCCTTCCTTTTGATAGAGCAGTTTTGAAACTGTGTTTCGGCAGAATCTGCAAGTGGATATTTGGAGCCCTTTCAGGCCTTCGTTGGAAACGGGAATATCTTCCCATAAAAACTAAACAGAAGCGTTCTGTGAAACTGCTTTGTGAAGGATAAATCCAACTCACAGAGTTGAACACTTCTTTTGAAAGAGCAGTTTGGAAACACTCTTTTTGTAGTATCTACAAGTGTTCATTTGGAGAGCTTTGAGGCCTATGGTGGAAAAGGAAATATCTTCACATAAAACCTAGACAGAAGCATTCTTTGAAACTTCTTTATGATGTGTGCATTCATCTCACAGAGTTGAACCTTCCTTATCATGGAGCAGTTTGGAAAGAGTCTTTTTGCGGCATCTGCAAGTGGATATTTGGAGCTCTTTCAGGCCTTTGTTAGAAGCGGGAATATCTTCCCATAAAAACTGGACAGAAGCATTCTCACAAACTGCTTTGTGATGTGTGTGTTCAACTCACAGAGTTGAACCTTTCCTTTGCTAGAACACTTATGAAACACTCTTTTTGTAGAATCTGCAAGTGTTCATTTGGAGCGCATTGAGGCCTATGGTGGAAAAAGAAATATCTTCATATATAAACAAGGGAGAAGCATTCTCAGAAACCTCTTTATGATGTGTGTATTCAACTCAGAGAGATAAGCCTTCCTTTCGATAGAGCAGTTTTGAAACTGTGTTTTTGCAGAATCTGCAAGTGGATATTTGGAGCCTTTCAGGCCTTCGTTGGAAACGGGAATATCTTCCCAAAAAAACTAAACAGAAGCGTTCTGTGAAACTGCTTTGTGTAGTATGAATCCAACTCACAGAGTTGGACACTTCCTTTGAAAGAGCTCTTTTGAAACACTCTTTTTGTAGAATCTGCAAGTGTTCATTTGGAGCGCTTTGAGGCCTATTGTGGAAAAGGAAATATCTTCACTTATAAACCAGGCAGAAGCATTCTCAGAAACCTCTTTATGATGTGGGCATTCAACACAGAGAGATAAGCCTTCCTTTTGATAGAGCAGTATTGAAACTGTGTTTTTGCAGAATCTGCAAGTGGATATTTGGAGCCCTTTCAGGCCTTCGTTGGAAACGGGAATATCTTCCCAAAAAAACTAAACAGAAGCGTTCTGTGAAACTGCTTTGTGTAGTATGAATCCAACTCACAGAGTTGGACACTTCCTTTGAAAGAGCTGTTTTGAAACACTCTTTTTGTAGAATCTGCAAGTGTTCATTTGGAGCGCTTTGAGGCCTATGGTGGAAAAGGAAATATCTTCACTTATAAACCAGGCAGAAGCATTCTCAGAAACCTCTTTATGATGTGTGCATTCGACTCGGAGAGATAAGCCTTCCTTTTGTTAGAGCAGTTTTGCAACTGTGTTTTTGCAGAATCTGCAAGTGTATATTTGGAGCCCTTTCAGGCCTTCGTTGGAAACGGGAATATCTTCCCATAAAAATTAAACAGAAGCGTTCTGTGAAACTGCTTTCTGAAGTATGAATCCAACTCACAGAGTTGAACACTTCTTTTGAAAGAGCAGTTTTGAAACACTCTTTTTGTAGAATCTACAAGTGTTCATTTGGAGCGCTTTGAGGCATACGGTGGAAAAAGAAATATCGTCACATAAAACCTAGACAGAAGCATTCTTTGAAACTTCTTTATGATGTGTGCATTCAACTCACAGAGTTGAACTTTCCTTTTCATGGAGCAGTTTGGAAAGAGTCTTTTTGCAGCATCTGCAAGTGGATATTTGGAGCTCTTTCAGGCCTTTGTTAGAAGCGGGAATATCTTCCCATAAAAACTGGACAGAAGCATTCTCACAAACTGCTTTGTGATGTGTGTGTTCAACTCACAGAGGTGAACCTTTCCTTTGCTAGAGCAGTTATGAAACACTCTTTTTGTAGAATCTGCAAGTGTTCATTTGGAGCGATTTGAGGCCTATGGTGGAAAAAGAAATATCTTCATATATAAACAAGGCAGAAGCATTCTCAGAAACCTCTTTATGATGTGTGCATTCAACTCAGAGAGATAAGCCTTCCTTTTGATAGAGCAGTTTTGAAACTGTGTTTTTGCAGAATCTGCAAGTGGATATTTGGAGCCCTTTCAGGCCTTCGTTGGAAACGGGAATATCTTCCCAAAAAAACTAAACAGAAGCGTTCTGTGAAACTGCTTTGTGTAGTATGAATGCAACTCACAGAGTTGGACACTTCCTTTGAAAGAGCTGTTTTGAAACACTCTTTTTGTAGAATCTGCAAGTGTTCATTTGGAGCGCTTTGAGGCCTAAGGTGGAAAAGGAAATATCTTCACTTATAAATCAGGCAGAAGCATTCTCAGAAACCTCTTTATGATGTGTGCATTCAACTCGGAGAGATAAGCCTTCCTTTTGATAGAGCAGTTTTGAAACTGTGTTTTGGCAGAATCTGCAAGTGGATATTTGGAGCCCTTTCAGGCCTTCGTTTTAAACGGGAATATCTTCCCAAAAAAACTAAACAGAAGCGTTCTGTGAAACTGCATTGTGTAGTATGAATCCAACTCACAGAGTTGAACACTTCCTTTGAAAGAGCAGTTTTGAAACACTCTTTTTGTAGAATCTGCAAGTGTTCGTTTGGAGCGCTTTGAGGCCTATGGTGGAAAAGGAAATATCTTCACATAAAACCTAGACAGAAGCATTCTTTGAAACTTCTTTATGATGTGTGCATTCATCTCACAGAGTTGAACCTTCCTTATCATGGAGCAGTTTGGAAAGAGCCTTTTTGCGGCATCTGCAAGTGGATATTTGGAGCTCTTTCAGGCCTTTGTTAGAAGCGGGAATATCTTCCCATAAAAACTGGACAGAAGCATTCTCACAAACTGCTTTGTGATGTGTGTGTTCAACTCACAGAGTTGAACCTTTCCTTTGCTAGAACACTTATGAAACACTCTTTTTGTAGAATCTGCAAGTGTTCATTTGGAGCGATTTGAGGCCAATGGTGGAAAAAGAAATATCTTCATATATAAACAAGGGAGAAGCACTCTCAGAAACCTCTTTATGATGTGTGTATTCAACTCAGAGAGATAAGCCTTCCTTTTGATAGAGCAGTTTTGAAACTGTGTTTTTGCAGAATCTGCAAGTGGATATTTGGAGCCCTTTCAGGCCTTCGTTGGAAACGGGAATATCTTCCCAAAAAAACTAAACAGAAGCGTTCTGTGAAACTGCTTTGTGTAGTATGAATCCAACTCACAGAGTTGGACACTTCCTTTGAAAGAGCTCTTTTGAAACACTCTTTTTGTAGAATCTGCAAGTGTTCATTTGGAGCGCTTTGAGGCCTATTGTGGAAAAGGAATTATCTTCACTTATAAACCAGGCAGAAGAATTCTCAGAAACCTCTTTATGATGTGTGCATTCAACTCGGAGAGATAAGCCTTCCTTTTGATAGAGCAGTTTTGAAACTGTGTTTTTGCAGAATCTGCAAGTGGATATTTGGAGCCCTTTCAGGCCTTCGTTGGAAAAGGGAATATCTTCCCATAAAAACTAAACAGAAGAGTTCTGTGAAACTGCTTTGTGTAGTATGAATCCAACTCACAGAGTTGGACACTTCCTTTGAAAGAGCTGTTTTCAAACACTCTTTTTGTAGAATCTGCAAGTGTTCATTTGGAGCGCTTTGAGGCCTATGGTGGAAAAGGAAATATCTTCTCTTATAAACCAGGCAGAAGCATTCTCAGAAACGTCTTTATGATGTGTGCATTCGACTCGGAGATATAAGCCTTCCTTTTGATAGAGCAGTTTTGCAACTGTGTTTTTGCAGAATCTGCAAGTGTATATTTGGAGCCCTTTCAGGCCTTCGTTGGAAACGGGAATATCTTCCCATAAAAATTAAACAGAAGCGTTCTGTGAAACTGCTTTGTGAAGTATGACTCCAACTCACAGAGTTGAACACTTCTTTTGAAAGAGCAGTTTTGAAACACTCTTTTTGTAGAATCTGCAAGTGTTCATTTGGAGCGATTTGAGGCCTATGGTGGAAAAAGAAATATCTTCATATATAAACAAGGCAGAAGCATTCTCAGAAACCTCTTTATGATGTGTGCATTCAACTCAGAGAGATAAACCTTCCTTTTGATAGAGCAGTTTTGAAACTGTGTTTTTGCAGAATCTGCAAGTGGATACTTGGAGCCCTTTCAGGCCTTCGTTGGAAACGGGAATATCTTCCCAAAAAAACTAAACAGAAGCGTTCTGTGAAACTGCTTTGTGTAGTATGAATCCAACTCACAGAGTTGAACACTTCCTTTGAAAGAGCTGTTTTGAAACACTCTTTTTGTAGAATCTGGAAGTGTTCATTTGGAGCGCTTTGAGGCCTATGGTGGAAAAGGAAATATCTTCACATAAAACCTAGACAGAAGCATTCTTTGAAACTTCTTTATGATGTGTGCATTCAACTCACAGAGTTGAACCTTCTTTTTCATGGAGCAATTTGGAAAGTCTTTTTGCAGCATCTGCAAGTGGATATTTGGAGCTCTTTCAGGCCTTTGTTAGAAGCGGGAATATCTTCCCATAAAAACTGGACAGAAGCATTCTCACAAACTGCTTTGTGATGTGTGTGTTCAACTCACAGAGGTGAACCTTTCCTTTGCTAGAGCAGTTATGAAACACTGTTTTTGTAGAATCTGCAAGTGTTCATTTGGAGAGATTTGAGGTCTATGGTGGAAAAAGAAATATCTTCATATATAAACGAGGCAGAAGCATTCTTAGAAACCTCTTTATGATGTGTGCATTCAACTCAGAGAGATAAGCCTTCCTTTTGATAGAGCAGTTTTGAAACTGTGTTTTTGCAGAATCTGCAAGTGGATATTTGGAGCCCTTTCAGGCCTTCGTTGGAAACGGGAATACCTTCCCATAAAAACTAAACAGAAGCGTTCTGTGAAACTGCTTTGTGTAGTATGAATCCAACTCACAGAGTTGAACACTTCCTTTGAAAGAGCAGTTTTGAAACACTCTTTTTGTAGAATCTGCAAGTGTTCGTTTGGAGCGCTTTGAGGCCTATGGTGGAAAAGGAAATATCTTCACATAAAACCTAGACAGAAGCATTCTTTGAAACTTCTTTATGACGTGTGCATTCATCTCACAGAGTTGAACCTTCCTTATCATGGAGCAGTTTGGAAAGAGTCTTTTTGCGGCATCTGCAAGTGGATATTTGGAGCTCTTTCAGGCCTTTGTTGAAGCGGGAATATCTTCCCATAAAAACTGGACAGAAGCATTCTCACAAACTGCTTTGTGATGTGTGTGTTCAACTCACAGAGGTGAA
The DNA here is from genome assembly GCF_028885655.2 of Pongo abelii. Classification (NCBI taxonomy): domain Eukaryota; kingdom Metazoa; phylum Chordata; class Mammalia; order Primates; family Hominidae; genus Pongo; species Pongo abelii. The sequence continues at coordinate 48,257,067 of NC_085928.1, forward strand.
CCTTTCCTTTGCTAGAGCAGTTATGAAACACTCTTTTTGTAGAATCTGCAAGTGTTCATTTGGAGCGCTTTGAGGCCTATTGTGGAAAAGGAAATATCTTCACTTATAAACCAGGCAGAAGCATTCTCAGAAACCTCTTTATGATGTGGGCATTCAACTCGGAGAGATAAGCCTTCCTTTTGATAGAGCAGTTTTGAAACTGTGTTTTTGCAGAATCTGCAAGTGGATATTTGGAGCCCTTTCAGGCCTTCGTTGGAAAAGGGAATATCTTCCCATAAAAACTAAACAGAAGAGTTCTGTGAAACTGCTTTGTGTAGTATGAATCCAACTCACAGAGTTGGACACTTCCTTTGAAAGAGCTGTTTTGAAACACTCTTTTTGTAGAATCTGCAAGCGTTCATTTGGAGCGCTTTGAGGCCTATGGTGGAAAAGGAAATATCTTCACTTATAAACCAGGCAGAAGCATTCTCAGAAACCTCTTTATGATGTGTGCATTCGACTCGGAGAGATAAGCCTTCCTTTTGTTAGAGCAGTTTTGCAACTGTGTTTTTGCAGAATCTGCTAGTGTATATTTGGAGCCCTTTCAGGCCTTCGTTGGAAACGGGAATATCTTCCCCTAAAAGTTAAACAGAAGCGTTCTGTGAAACTGCTTTGTGAAGTATGAATCCAACTCACAGAGTTGAACACTTCTTTTGAAAGAGCAGTTTTGAAACACTCTTTTTGTAGAATCTACAAGTATTCATTTGGAGCGCTTTGAGGCATATGGTGGAAAAAGAAATATCGTCACATAAAACCTAGACAGAAGCATTCTTTGAAACTTCTTTATGATGTGCGCATTCAACTCACAGAGTTGAACTTTCCTTTTCATGGAGCAGTTTGGAAAGAGTCTTTTTGCAGCATCTGCAAGTGGATATTTGGAGCTCTTTCAGGCCTTTGTTAGAAGCGGGAATATCTTCCCATAAAAACTGGACAGAAGCATTCTCACAAACTGCTTTGTGATGTGTGTGTTCAACTCACAGAGGTGAACCTTTCCTTTGCTAGAACAGTTATGAAACACTCTTTTTGTAGAATCTGCAAGTGTTCATTTGGAGCGATTTGAGGCCTATGGTGGAAAAAGAAATATCTTCATATATAAACAAGGCAGAAGCATTCTCAGAAACCTCTTTATGATGTGTGCATTCAACTCAGAGAGATAAGCCTTCCTTTTGATAGATCAGTTTTGAAACTGTGTTTTTGCAGAATCTGCAAGTGGATATTTGGAGCCCTTTCAGGCCTTCGTTGGAAACGGGAATATCTTCCCAAAAAAACTAAACAGAAGCGTTCTGTGAAACTGCTTTGTGTAGTATGAATGCAACTCACAGAGTTGGACACTTCCTTTGAAAGAGCTGTTTTGAAACACTCTTTTTGTAGAATCTGCAAGTGTTCATTTGGAGCGCTTTGAGGCCTAAGGTGGAAAAGGAAATATCTTCACTTATAAATCAGGCAGAAGCATTCTCAGAAACCTCTTTATGATGTGTGCATTCCACTCGGAGAGATAAGCCTTCCTTTTGATAGAGCAGTTTTGCAACTGTGTTTTGGCAGAATCTGCAAGTGGATATTTGGAGCCCTTTCAGGCCTTCGTTGGAAACGGGAATATCTTCCCAAAAAAACTAAACAGAAGCGTTCTGTGAAACTGCTTTGTGTAGTATGAATCCAACTCACAGAGTTGAACACTTCCTTTGAAAGAGCTGTTTTGAAACACTCTTTTTGTAGAATCTGCAAGTGTTCATTTGGAGCGCTTTGAGGCCTATGGTGGAAAAGGAAATATCTTCACTTATAAACCAGGCAGAAGCATTCTCAGAAACCTCTTTATGATGTGTGCATTCAACTCGGAGAGATAAGCCTTCCTTTTGATAGAGCAGTTTTGAAACTGTGTTTTGGCAGAATCTGCAAGTGGATATTTGGAGCCCTTTCAGGCCTTCGTTGGAAACGCGAATATCTTCCCATAAAAACCAAACAGAAGCGTTGTGTGAAACTGCTTTGTGAAGTATGAATCCAACTCACAGAGTTGAACACTTCCTTTGAAAGAGCAGTTTTGAAACACTCTTTTTGTAGAATCTGCAAGTGTTCGTTTGGAGCGCTTTGAGGCCTATGGTGGAAAAGGAAATATCTTCACATAAAACCTAGACAGAAGCATTCTTTGAAACTTCTTTATGATGTGTGCATTCATCTCACAGAGTTGAACCTTCCTTATCATGGAGCAGTTTGGAAAGAGTCTTTTTGCGGCATCTGCAAGTGGATATTTGGAGCTCTTTCAGGCCTTTGTTAGAAGCGGGAATATCTTCCCATAAAAACTAGACAGAAGCATTCTCACAAACTGCTTTGTGATGTGTGCGTTCAACTCACAGAGTTGAACCTTTCCTTTGCTAGAACACTTATGAAACACTCTTTTTGTAGAATCTGCAAGTGTTCATTTGGAGCGATTTGAGGCCTATGGTGGAAAAAGAAATATCTTCATATATAAACAAGGCAGAAGCATTCTCAGAAACCTCTTTATGATGTGTGCATTCAACTCAGAGAGATAAGCCTTCCTTTTGATAGAGCAGTTTTGAAACTGTATTTTTGCAGAATCTGCAAGTGGATATTTGGAGCCCTTTCATGCCTTCGTTGGAAACGGGAATTTCTTCCCATAAAAACTAAACAGAAGCGTTCTGTGAAACTGCTTTGTGTAGTATGAATCCAACTCACAGAGTTGAACACTTCCTTTGAAAGAGCAGTTTTGAAACACTCTTTTTGTAGAATCTGCAAGTGTTCGTTTGGAGCGCTTTGAGGCCTATGGTGGAAAAGGAAATATCTTCACATAAAACTTAGACAGAAGCATTCTTTGAAACTTCTTTATGATGTGTGCATTCATCTCACAGAGTTGAACCTTCCTTATCATGGAGCAGTTTGGAAAGAGTCTTTTTGCGGCATCTGCAAGTGGATATTTGGAGTTTTTCAGGCCTTTGTTAGAAGCGGGAATATCTTCCCATAAAAACTGGACAGAAGCATTCTCAGAAACTGCTTTGTGATGTGTGTGTTCAACTCACAGAGTTGAACCTTTCCTTTGCTAGAACACTTATGAAACACTCTTTTTGTAGAATCTGCAAGTGTTCATTTGGAGCGCATTGAGGCCTATGGTGGAAAAGGAAATATCTTCACTTATAAATCAGGCAGAAGCATTCTCAGAAACCTCTTTATGATGTGTGCATTCAACTCGGAGAGATAAGCCTTTCTTTTGATAGAGCAGTTTTGAAACTGTGTTTTTGCAGAATCTGCAAGTGGATATTTGGAGCCCTTTCAGGCCTTCGTTGGAAAAGGGAATATCTTCCCATAAAAACTAAACAGAAGCGTTCTGTGAAACTGCTTTGTGTAGTATGAATCCAACTCACAGAGTTGGACACTTCCTTTGAAAGAGCTCTTTTGAAACACTCTTTTTGTAGAATCTGCAAGTGTTCATTTGGAGCGCTTTGAGGCCTATTGTGGAAAAGGAAATATCTTCACTTATAAACCAGGCAGAAGAATTCTCAGAAACCTCTTTATGATGTGTGCATTCAACTCGGAGAGATAAGCCTTCCTTTTGATAGAGCAGTTTTGAAACTGTGTTTTTGCAGAATCTGCAAGTGGATATTTGGAGCCCTTTCAGGCCTTCGTTGGAAACGGGAATATCTTCCCATAAAAACTAAACAGAAGAGTTCTGTGAAACTGCTTTGTGTAGTATGAATCCAACTCACAGAGTTGGACACTTCCTTTGAAAGAGCTGTTTTGAAACACTCTTTTTGTAGAATCTGCAAGTGTTCATTTGGAGCGCTTTGAGGCCTATGGTGGAAAAGGAAATATCTTCACTTATAAACCAGGCAGAAGCATTCTCAGAAACCTCTTTATGATGTGTGCATTCGACTCGGAGATATAAGCCTTCCTTTTGATAGAGCAGTTTTGCAACTGTGTTTTTGCAGAATCTGCAAGTGTATATTTGGAGCCCTTTCAGGCCTTCGTTGGAAACGGGAATATCTTCCCATAAAAACTAAACAGAAGCGTTCTGTGAAACTGCTTTGTGAAGTATGACTCCAACTCACAGAGTTGAACACTTCTTTTGAAAGAGCAGTTTTGAAACACTCTTTTTGTAGAATCTACAAGTGTTCATTTGGAGCGCTTTGAGGCATATGGTGGAAAAAGAAATATCATCACATAAAACCTAGACAGAAGCATTCTTTGAAACTTCTTTATGATGTGTGCATTCAACTCACAGAGTTGAACTTTCCTTTTCATGGAGCAGTTTGGAAAGAGTCTTTTTGCAGCATCTGCAAGTGGATATTTGGAGCTCTTTCAGGCCTTTGTTAGAAGCGGGAATATCTTCCCATAAAAACTGGACAGAAGCATTCTCACAAACTGCTTTGTGATGTGTGTGTTCAACTCACAGTGGTGAACCTTTCCTTTGCTAGAGCAGTTATGAAACACTCTTTTTGTAGAATCTGCAAGTGTTCATTTGGAGCGATTTGAGGCCTATGGTGGAAAAAGAAATATCTTCATATATAAACAAGGCGGAAGCATTCTCAGAAACCTCTTTATGATGTGTGCATTCAACTCAGAGAGATAAACCTTCCTTTTGATAGAGCAGTTTTGAAACTGTGTTTTTGCAGAATCTGCAAGTGGATACTTGGAGCCCTTTCAGGCCTTCGTTGGAAACGGGAATATCTTCCCAAAAAAACTAAACAGAAGCGTTCTGTGAAACTGCTTTGTGTAGTATGAATCCAACTCACAGAGTTGAACACTTCCTTTGAAAGAGCTGTTTAGAAACACTCTTTTTGTAGAATCTACAAGTGTTCATTTGGAGCGCTTTGAGGCCTATGGTGGAAAAGGAAATATCTTCACATAAAACCTAGACAGAAGCATTCTTTGAAACTTCTTTATGATGTGTGCATTCAACTCACAGAGTTGAACCTTCTTTTTCATGGAGCAATTTGGAAAGTCTTTTTGCAGCATCTGCAAGTGGATATTTGGAGCTCTTTCAGGCCTTTGTTAGAAGCGGGAATATCTTCCCATAAAAACTGGACAGAAGCATTCTCACAAACTGCTTTGTGATGTGTGTGTTCAACTCACAGAGGTGAACCTTTCCTTTGCTAGAGCAGTTATGAAACACTCTTTTTGTAGAATCTGCAAGTGTTCTTTTGGAGCGATTTGAGGTCTATGGTGGAAAAAGAAATATCTTCATATATAAACGAGGCAGAAGCATTCTCAGAAACCTCTTTATGATGTGTGCATTCAACTCAGAGAGATAAGCCTTCCTTTTGATAGAGCAGTTTTGAAACTGTGTTTTTGCAGAATCTGGAAGTGGATATTTGGAGCCCTTTCAGGCCTTCGTTGGAAACGGGAATATCTTCCCATAAAAACTAAACAGAAGCGTTCTGTGAAACTGCTTTGTGTAGTATGAATCCAACTCACAGAGTTGAACACTTCCTTTGAAAGAGCAGTTTTGAAACACTCTTTTTGTAGAATCTGCAAGTGTTCGTTTGGAGCGCTTTGAGTCCTATGGTGGAAAAGGAAATATCTTCACATAAAACCTAGACAGAAGCATTCTTTGAAACTTCTTTATGACGTGTGCATTCATCTCACAGAGTTGAACCTTCCTTATCATGGAGCAGTTTGGAAAGAGTCTTTTTGCGGCATCTGCAAGTGGATATTTGGAGCTCTTTCAGGCCTTTGTTGAAGCGGGAATATCTTCCCATAAAAACTGGACAGAAGCATTCTCACAAACTGCTTTGTGATGTGTGTGTTCAACTCACAGAGGTGAACCTTTCCTTTGCTAGAGCAGTTATGAAACACTCTTTTTGTAGAATCTGCAAGTGTTCATTTGGAGCGCTTTGAGGCCTATTGTGGAAAAGGAAATATCTTCACTTATAAACCAGGCAGAAGCATTCTCAGAAACCTCTTTATGATGTGGGCATTCAACTCGGAGAGATAAGCCTTCCTTTTGATAGAGCAGTTTTGAAACTGTGTTTTTGCAGAATCTGCAAGTGGATATTTGGAGCCCTTTCAGGCCTTCGTTGGAAAAGGGAATATCTTCCCATAAAAACTAAACAGAAGAGTTCTGTGAAACTGCTTTGTGTAGTATGAATCCAACTCACAGAGTTAGACACTTCCTTTGAAAGAGCTGTTTTGAAACACACTTTTTGTAGAATCTGCAAGTGTTCATTTGGAGCGCTTTGAGGCCTATGGTGGAAAAGGAAATATCTTCACTTATAAACCAGGCAGAAGCATTCTCAGAAACCTCTTTATGATGTGTGCATTCGACTCGGAGAGATAAGCCTTCCTTTTGATAGAGCAGTTTTGCAACTGTGTTTTTGCAGAATCTGCTAGTGTATATTTGGAGCCTTTTCAGGCCTTCGTTGGAAACGGGAATATCTTCCCCTAAAAATTAAACAGAAGCGTTCTGTGAAACTGCTTTGTGAAGTATGAATCCAACTCACAGAGTTGAACACTTCTTTTGAAAGAGCAGTTTTGAAACACTCTTTTTGTAGAATCTACAAGTGTTCATTTGGAGCGCTTTGAGGCATATGGTGGAAAAAGAAATATCGTCACATAAAACCTAGACAGAAGCATTCTTTGAAACTTCTTTATGATGTGCGCATTCAACTCACAGAGTTGAACTTTCCTTTTCATGGAGCAGTTTGGAAAGAGTCTTTTTGCAGCATCTGCAAGTGGATATTTGGAGCTCTTTCAGGCCTTTGTTAGAAGCGGGAATATCTTCCCATAAAAACTGGACAGAAGCATTCTCACAAACTGCTTTGTGATGTGTGTGTTCAACTCACAGAGGTGAACCTTTCCTTTGCTAGAGCAGTTATGAAACACTCTTTTTGTAGAATCTGCAAGTGTTCATTTGGAGCGATTTGAGGCCTATGGTGGAAAAAGAAATATCTTCATATATAAACAAGGCAGAAGCATTCTCAGAAACCTCTTTATGATGTGTGCATTCAACTCAGAGAGATAAGCCTTCCTTTTGATAGAGCAGTTTTGAAACTGTGTTTTTGCAGAATCTGCAAGTGGATATTTGGAGCCCTTTCAGGCCTTCGTTGGAAACGGGAATATCTTCCCAAAAAAACTAAACAGAAGCGTTCTGTGAAACTGCTTTGTGTAGTATGAATGCAACTCACAGAGTTGGACACTTCCTTTGAAAGAGCTGTTTTGAAACACTCTTTTTGTAGAATCTGCAAGTGTTCATTTGGAGCGCTTTGAGGCCTAAGGTGGAAAAGGAAATATCTTCACTTATAAATCAGGCAGAAGCATTCTCAGAAACCTCTTTATGATGTGTGCATTCAACTCGGAGAGATAAGCCTTCCTTTTGATAGAGCAGTTTTGCAACTGTGTTTTGGCAGAATTTGCAAGTGGATATTTGGAGCCCTTTCAGGCCTTCGTTGGAAACGGGAATATCTTCCCAAAAAAACTCAACAGAAGCGTTCTGTGAAACTGCTTTGTGTAGTATGAATCCAACTCACACAGTTGAACACTTCCTTTGAAAGAGCTGTTTTGAAACACTCTTTTTGTAGAATCTGCAAGTGTTCATTTGGAGCGCTTTGAGGCCTATGGTGGAAAAGGAAATATCTTCACTTATAAACCAGGCAGAAGCATTCTCAGAAACCTCTTTATGATGTGTGCATTCAACTCGGAGAGATAAGCCTTCCTTTTGATAGAGCAGTTTTGAAACTGTGTTTTGGCAGAATCTGCAAGTGGATATTTGGAGCCCTTTCAGGCCTTCGTTGGAAACGGGAATATCTTCCCATAAAAACTAAACAGAAGCGTTCTGTGAAACTGCTTTGTGTAGTATGAATCCAACTCACAGAGTTGAACACTTCTTTTGAAAGAACAGTTTGGAAACACTCTTTTTGTAGAATCTACAAGTGTTCATTTGGAGCGCTTTGAGGCCTATGGTGGAAAAGGAAATATCTTCACATAAAACCTGGACAGAAGCATTCTTTGAAACTTCTTTATGATGTGTGCATTCATCTCACAGAGTTGAACCTTCCTTATCATGGAGCAGTTTGGAAAGAGTCTTTTTGCGGCATCTGCAAGTGGATATTTGGAGCTCTTTCAGGCCTTTGTTAGAAGCGGGAATATCTTCCCATAAAAACTGGACAGAAGCATTCTCACAAACTGCTTTGTGATGTGTGTGTTCAACTCACAGATTTGAACCTTTCCTTTGCTAGAACACTTATGAAACACTCTTTTTGTAGAATCTGCAAGTGTTCATTTGGAGCGCTTTGAGGCCTATGGTGGAAAAAGAAATATCTTCATATATAAACAAGGGAGAAGCATTCTCAGAAACCTCTTTATGATGCGTGTATTCAACTCAGAGAGATAAGCCTTCCTTTTGATAGAGCAGTTTTGAAACTGTGTTTTTGCAGAATCTGCAAGTGGATATTTGGAGCCCTTTCAGGCCTTCGTTGGAAAAGGGAATATCTTCCCATAAAAACTAAACAGAAGAGTTCTGTGAAACTGCTTTGTGTAGTATGAATACAACTTACAGAGTTGGACACTTCCTTTGAAAGAGCTGTTTTGAAACACTCTTTTTGTAGAATCTGCAAGTGTTCATTTGTAGCGCTTTGAGGCCTATGGTGGAAAAGGAAATATCTTCACTTATAAACCAGGCAGAAGCATTCTCAGAAACCTCTTTATGATGTGTGCATTCGACTCGGAGAGATAAGCCTTCCTTTTCTTAGAGCAGTTTTGAAACTGTGTTTTGGCAGAATCTGCAAGTGGATATTTGGAGCCCTTTCAGGCCTTCGTTGGAAACGGGAATATCTTCCCATAAAAACTAAACAGAAGCGTTCTGTGAAACTGCTTTGTGAAGTATGAATCCAACTCACAGAGTTGAACACTTCCTTTGAAAGAGCAGTTTTGAAACACTCTTTTTGTAGAATCTGCAAGTGTTCGTTTGGAGCGCTTTGAGGCCTATGGTGGAAAAGGAAATATCTTCACATAAAACCTAGACAGAAGCATTCTTTGAAACTTCTTTATGATGTGTGCATTCATCTCACAGAGTTGAACCTTCCTTATCATGGAGCAGTTTGGAAAGAGTCTTTTTGCGGCATCTGCAAGTGGATATTTGGAGCTCTTTCAGGCCTTTGTTAGAAGCGGGAATATCTTCCCATAAAAACTGGACAGAAGCATTCTCACAAACTGCTTTGTGATGTGTGTGTTCAACTCACAGAGGTGAACCTTTCCTTTGCTAGAACACTTATGAAACACTCTTTTTGTAGAATCTGCAAGTGTTCATTTGGAGCGCATTGAGGCCTATGGTGGAAAAAGTAATATCTTCATATATAAACAAGGCAGAAACATTCTCAGAAACCTCTTTATGATGTGTGCATTCAACTCAGAGAGATAAGCCTTCCTTTTGATAGAGCAGTTTTGAAACTGTGTTTTTGCAGAATCTGCAAGTGGATATTTGGAGCCCTTTCAGGCCTTCGTTGGAAACGGGAATATCTTCCCAAAAAAACTAAACAGAAGCGTTCTGTGAAACTGCTTTGTGTAGTATGAATGCAACTCACAGAGTTGGACACTTCCTTTGAAAGAGCTGTTTTGAAACACTCTTTTTGTAGAATCTGCAAGTGTTCATTTGGAGCGCTTTGAGGCCTAAGGTGGAAAAGGAAATATCTTCACTTATAAATCAGGCAGAAGCATTCTCAGAAACCTCTTTATGATGTGTGCATTCAACTCGGAGAGATAAGCCTTCCTTTTGATAGAGCAGTTTTCAAACTGTGTTTTGGCAGAACCTGCAAGTGGATATTTGGAGCCCTTTCAGGCCTTCGTTGGAAACGGGAATATCTTCCCAAAAAAACTAAACAGAAGCGTTCTGTGAAACTGCTTTGTGTAGTATGAATCCAACTCACAGAGTTGAACACTTCCTTTGAAAGAGCTGTTTTGAAACACTCTTTTTGTAGAATCTGCAAGTGTTCATTTGGAGCGCATTGAGGCCTATGGTGGAAAAGGAAATATCTTCACTTATAAACCAGGCAGAAGCATTCTCAGAAACCTCTTTATGATGTGTGCATTCAACTCGGAGAGATAAGCCTTCCTTTTGATAGAGCAGTTTTGAAACTGTGTTTTGGCAGAATCTGCAAGTGGATATTTGGAGCCCTTTCAGGCCTTCGTTGGAAAAGGGAATATCTTCCCATAAAAACTAAACAGAAGCGTTCTATGAAACTGCTTTGTGAAGTATGAATCCAACTCACAGAGTTGAACACTTCCTTTGAAAGAGCAGTTTTGAAACACTCTTTTTGTAGAATCTGCAAGTGTTCGTTTGGAGCGCTTTGAGGCCTATGGTGGAAAAGGAAATATCTTCACATAAAACCTAGACAGAAGCATTCCTTGAAACTTCTTTATGATTTGTGCATTCATCTCACAGAGTTGAACCTTCCTTATCATGGAGCAGTTTGGAAAGAGTCTTTTTGCGGCATCTGCAAGTGGATATTTGGAGCTCTTTCAGGCCTTTGTTAGAAGCGGGAATATCTTCCCATAAAAACTGGACAGAAGCATTCTCACAAACTGCTTTGTGATGTGTGTGTTCAACTCACAGAGTTGAACCTTTCCTTTGCTAGAACACTTATGAAACACTCTTTTTGTAGAATCTGCAAGTGTTCATTTGGAGCGCATTGAGGCCTATGGTGGAAAAAGAAATATCTTCATATATAAACAAGGCAGAAGCATTCTCAGAAACCTCTTTATGATGTGTGCATTCAACTCAGAGAGATAAGCCTTCCTTTTGATAGAGCAGTTTTGAAACTGTGTTTTTGCAGAATCTGCAAGTGGATATTTGGAGCCCTTTCAGGCCTTCGTTGCAAACGGGAATATCTTCCCAAAAAAACTAAACAGAAGCGTTCTGTGAAACTGCTTTGTGTAGTATGAATGCAACTCACAGAGTTGGACACTTCCTTTGAAAGAGCTGTTTTGAAACACTCTTTTTGTAGAATCTGCAAGTGTTCATTTGGAGCGCTTTGAGGCCTAAGGTGGAAAAGGAAATATCTTCACTTATAAATCAGGCAGAAGCATTCTCAGAAACCTCTTTATGATGTGTGCATTCAACTCGGAGAGATAAGCCTTCCTTTTGATAGAGCAGTTTTGAAACTGTGTTTTGGCAGAATCTGCAAGTGGATATTTGGAGCCCTTTCAGGCCTTCGTTGGAAACGGGAATATCTTCCCAAAAAAACTAAACAGAAGCGTTCTGTGAAACTGCATTGTGTAGTATGAATCCAACTCACAGAGTTGAACACTTCCTTTGAAAGAGCTGTTTTGAAACACTCTTTTTGTAGAATCTGCAAGTGTTCATTTGGAGCGCTTTGAGGCCTATGGTGGAAAAGGAAATATCTTCACTTATAAACCAGGCAGAAGCATTCTCAGAAACCTCTTTATGATGTGTGCATTCAACTCGGAGAGATAAGCCTTCCTTTTGATAGAGCAGTTTTGAAACTGTGTTTTGGCAGAATCTGCAAGTGGATATTTGGAGCCCTTTCAGGCCTTCGTTGGAAACGCGAATATCTTCCCATAAAAACTAAACAGAAGCGTTCTGTGAAACTGCTTTGTGAAGTATGAATCCAACTCACAGAGTTGAACACTTCCTTTGAAAGAGCAGTTTTTAAACACTCTTTTTGTAGAATCTGCAAGTGTTCGTTTGGAGCGCTTTGAGGCCTATGGTGGAAAAGGAAATATCTTCACATAAAACCTAGACAGAAGCATTCTTTGAAACTTCTTTATGATGTGTGCATTCATCTCACAGAGTTGAACCTTCCTTATCATGGAGCAGTTTGGAAAGAGTCTTTTTGCGGCATCTGCAAGTGGATATTTGGAGCTCTTTCAGGCCTTTGTTAGAAGCGGGAATATCTTCCCATAAAAACTGGACAGAAGCATTCTCACAAACTGCTTTGTGATGTGTGTGTTCAACTCACAGAGGTGAACCTTTCCTTTGCTAGAACACTTATGAAACACTCTTTTTGTAGAATCTGCAAGTGTTCATTTGGAGCGCATTGAGGCCTATGGTGGAAAAAGAAATATCTTCATATATAAACAAGGCAGAAACATTCTCAGAAACCTCTTTATGATGTGTGCATTCAACTCAGAGAGATAAGCCTTCCTTTTGATAGAGCAGTTTTGAAACTGTGTTTTTGCAGAATCTGCAAGTGGATATTTGGAGCCCTTTCAGGCCTTCGTTGGAAACGGGAATATCTTCCCAAAAAAACTAAACAGAAGCGTTCTGTGAAACTGCTTTGTGTAGTATGAATGCAACTCACAGAGTTGGACACTTCCTTTGAAAGAGCTGTTTTGAAACACTCTTTTTGTAGAATCTGCAAGTGTTCATTTGGAGCGCTTTGAGGCCTAAGGTGGAAAAGGAAATATCTTCACTTATAAATCAGGCAGAAGCATTCTCAGAAACCTCTTTATGATGTGTGCATTCAACTCGGAGAGATAAGCCTTCCTTTTGATAGAGCAGTTTTCAAACTGTGTTTTGGCAGAATCTGCAAGTGGATATTTGGAGCCCTTTCAGGCCTTCGTTGGAAACGGGAATATCTTCCCAAAAAAACTAAACAGAAGCGTTCTGTGAAACTGCTTTGTGTAGTATGAATCCAACTCACAGAGTTGAACACTTCCTTTGAAAGAGCTGTTTTGAAACACTCTTTTTGTAGAATCTGCAAGTGTTCATTTGGAGCGCATTGAGGCCTATGGTGGAAAAGGAAATATCTTCACTTATAAACCAGGCAGAAGCATTCTCAGAAACCTCTTTATGATGTGTGCATTCAACTCGGAGAGATAAGCCTTCCTTTTGATAGAGCAGTTTTGAAACTGTGTTTTGGCAGAATCTGCAAGTGGATATTTGGAGCCCTTTCAGGCCTTCGTTGGAAAAGGGAATATCTTCCCATAAAAACTAAACAGAAGCGATCTATGAAACTGCTTTGTGAAGTATGAATCCAACTCACAGAGTTGAACACTTCCTTTGAAAGAGCAGTTTTGAAACACTCTTTTTGTAGAATCTGCAAGTGTTCGTTTGGAGCGCTTTGAGGCCTATGGTGGAAAAGGAAATATCTTCACATAAAACCTAGACAGAAGCATTCCTTGAAACTTCTTTATGATTTGTGCATTCATCTCACAGAGTTGAACCTTCCTTATCATGGAGCAGTTTGGAAAGAGTCTTTTTGCGGCATCTGCAAGTGGATATTTGGAGCTCTTTCAGGCCTTTGTTAGAAGCGGGAATATCTTCCCATAAAAACTGGACAGAAGCATTCTCACAAACTGCTTTGTGATGTGTGTGTTCAACTCACAGAGTTGAACCTTTCCTTTGCTAGAACACTTATGAAACACTCTTTTTGTAGAATCTGCAAGTGTTCATTTGGAGCGCATTGAGGCCTATGGTGGAAAAAGAAATATCTTCATATATAAACAAGGCAGAAGCATTCTCAGAAACCTCTTTATGATGTGTGCATTCAACTCAGAGAGATAAGCCTTCCTTTTGATAGAGCAGTTTTGAAACTGTGTTTTTGCAGAATCTGCAAGTGGATATTTGGAGCCCTTTCAGGCCTTCGTTGCAAACGGGAATATCTTCCCAAAAAAACTAAACAGAAGCGTTCTGTGAAACTGCTTTGTGTAGTATGAATGCAACTCACAGAGTTGGACACTTCCTTTGAAAGAGCTGTTTTGAAACACTCTTTTTGTAGAATCTGCAAGTGTTCATTTGGAGCGCTTTGAGGCCTAAGGTGGAAAAGGAAATATCTTCACTTATAAATCAGGCAGAAGCATTCTCAGAAACCTCTTTATGATGTGTGCATTCAACTCGGAGAGATAAGCCTTCCTTTTGATAGAGCAGTTTTGAAACTGTGTTTTGGCAGAATCTGCAAGTGGATATTTGGAGCCCTTTCAGGCCTTCGTTGGAAACGGGAATATCTTCCCAAAAAAACTAAACAGAAGCGTTCTGTGAAACTGCATTGTGTAGTATGAATCCAACTCACAGAGTTGAACACTTCCTTTGAAAGAGCTGTTTTGAAACACTCTTTTTGTAGAATCTGCAAGTGTTCATTTGGAGCGCTTTGAGGCCTATGGTGGAAAAGGAAATATCTTCACTTATAAACCAGGCAGAAGCATTCTCAGAAACCTCTTTATGATGTGTGCATTCAACTCGGAGAGATAAGCCTTCCTTTTGATAGAGCAGTTTTGAAACTGTGTTTTGGCAGAATCTGCAAGTGGATATTTGGAGCCCTTTCAGGCCTTCGTTGGAAACGCGAATATCTTCCCATAAAAACTAAACAGAAGCGTTCTGTGAAACTGCTTTGTGAAGTATGAATCCAACTCACAGAGTTGAACACTTCCTTTGAAAGAGCAGTTTTGAAACACTCTTTTTGTAGAATCTGCAAGTGTTCGTTTGGAGCGCTTTGAGGCCTATGGTGGAAAAGGAAATATCTTCACATAAAACCTAGACAGAAGCATTCTTTGAAACTTCTTTATGATGTGTGCATTCATCTCACAGAGTTGAACCTTCCTTATCATGGAGCAGTTTGGAAAGAGTCTTTTTGCGGCATCTGCAAGTGGATATTTGGAGCTCTTTCAGGCCTTTGTTAGAAGCGGGAATATCTTCCCATAAAAACTGGACAGAAGCATTCTCACAAACTGCTTTGTGATGTGTGTGTTCAACTCACAGAGGTGAACCTTTCCTTTGCTAGAGCAGTTATGAAACACTCTTTTTGTAGAATCTGCAAGGGTTCATTTGGAGCGATTTGAGGCCTATGGTGGAAAAAGAAATATCTTCATATATAAACAAGGCAGAAGCATTCTCAGAAACCCCTTTATGAGGTGTGCATTCAACTCAGAGAGATAAGCCTTCCTTTTGATAGAGCAGTTTTGAAACTGTGTTTTTGCAGAATCTGCAAGTGGATATTTGGAGCCCTTTCAGGCCTTCGTTGGAAACGGGAATATCTTCCCAAAAAAACTAAACAGAAGCGTTCTGTGAAACTGCTTTGTGTAGTATGAATGCAACTCACAGAGTTGGACACTTCCTTTGAAAGAGCTGTTTTGAAACACTCTTTTTGTAGAATCTGCAAGTGTTCATTTGGAGCGCTTTGAGGCCTAAGGTGGAAAAGGAAATATCTTCACTTATAAATCAGGCAGAAGCATTCTCAGAAACCTCTTTATGATGTGTGCATTCAACTCGGAGAGATAAGCCTTCCTTTTGATAGAGCAGTTTTGAAACTGTGTTTTGGCAGAATCTGCAAGTGGATATTTGGAGCCCTTTCAGGCCTTCGTTGGAAACGGGAATATCTTCCCAAAAAAACTAAACAGAAGCGTTCTGTGAAACTGCTTTGTGTAGTATGAATCCAACTCACAGAGTTGAACACTTCCTTTGAAAGACCAGTTTTCAAACACTCTTTTTGTAGAATCTGCAAGTGTTCATTTGGAGCGCTTTGAGGCCTATGGTGGAAAAGGAAATATCTTCACTTATAAACCAGGCAGAAGCATTCTCAGAAACCTCTTTATGATGTGTGCATTCAACTCGGAGAGATAAGCCTTCCTTTTGATAGAGCAGTTTTGAAACTGTGTTTTGGCAGAATCTGCAAGTGGATATTTGGAGCCCTTTCAGGCCTTCGTTGGAAACGGGAATATCTTCCCATAAAAACTAAACAGAAGCGTTCTGTGAAACTGCTTTGTGAAGTATGAATCCAACTCACAGAGTTGAACACTTCCTTTGAAAGAGCAGTTTTGAAACACTCTTTTTGTAGAATCTGCAAGTGTTCGTTTGGAGCGCTTTGAGGCCTATGGTGGAAAAGGAAATATCTTCACATAAAACCTAGACAGAAGCATTCTTTGAAACTTCTTTATGATGTGTGCATTCATCTCACAGAGTTGAACCTTCCTTATCATGGAGCAGTTTGGAAAGAGTCTTTTTGCGGCATCTGCAAGTGGATATTTGGAGCTCTTTCAGGCCTTTGTTAGAAGCGGGAATATCTTCCCATAAAAACTGGACAGAAGCATTCTCACAAACTGCTTTGTGATGTGTGTATTCAACTCACAGAGTTGAACCTTTCCTTTGCTAGAACACTTATGAAACACTCTTTTTGTAGAATCTGCAAGTGTTCATTTGGAGCGATTTGAGGCCAATGGTGGAAAAAGAAATATCTTCATATATAAACAAGTGAGAAGCACTCTCAGAAACCTCTTTATGATGTGTGTATTCAACTCAGAGAGATAAGCCTTCCTTTTGATAGAGCAGTTTTGAAACTGTGTTTTTGCAGAATCTGCAAGTGGATATTTGGAGCCCTTTCAGGCCTTCGTTGGAAACGGGAATATCTTCCCAAAAAAACTAAACAGAAGCGTTCTGTGAAACTGCTTTGTGTAGTATGAATCCAACTCACAGAGTTGGACACTTCCTTTGAAAGAGCTCTTTTGAAACACTCTTTTTGTAGAATCTGCAAGTGTTCATTTGGAGCGCTTTGAGGCCTATTGTGGAAAAGGAAATATCTTCACTTATAAACCAGGCAGAAGAATTCTCAGAAACCTCTTTATGATGTGTGCATTCAACTCGGAGAGATAAGCCTTCCTTTTGATAGAGCAGTTTTGAAACTGTGTTTTTGCAGAATCTGCAAGTGGATATTTGGAGCCCTTTCAGGCCTTCGTTGGAAAAGGGAATATCTTCCCATAAAAACTAAACAGAAGAGTTCTGTGAAACTGCTTTGTGTAGTATGAATCCAACTCACAGAGTTGGACACTTCCTTTGAAAGAGCTGTTTTCAAACACTCTTTTTGTAGAATCTGCAAGTGTTCATTTGGAGCGCTTTGAGGCCTATGGTGGAAAAGGAAATATCTTCACTTATAAACCAGGCAGAAGCATTCTCAGAAACCTCTTTATGATGTGTGCATTCGACTCGGAGAGATAAGCCTTCCTTTTCTTAGAGCAGTTTTGAAACTGTGTTTTGGCAGAATCTGCAAGTGGATATTTGGAGCCCTTTCAGGCCTTCGTTGGAAACGGGAATATCTTCCCATAAAAACTAAACAGAAGCGTTCTGTGAAACTGCTTTGTGAAGTATGAATCCAACTCACAGAGTTGAACACTTCCTTTGAAAGAGCAGTTTTGAAACACTCTTTTTGTAGAATCTGCAAGTGTTCGTTTGGAGCGCTTTGAGGCCTATGGTGGAAAAGGAAATATCTTCACATAAAACCTAGACAGAAGCATTCTTTGAAACTTCTTTATGATGTGTGCATTCATCTCACAGAGTTGAACCTTCCTTATCATGGAGCAGTTTGGAAAGAGTCTTTTTGCGGCATCTGCAAGTGGATATTTGGAGCTCTTTCAGGCCTTTGTTAGAAGCGGGAATATCTTCCCATAAAAACTGGACAGAAGCATTCTCACAAACTGCTTTGTGATGTGTGTGTTCAACTCACAGAGGTGAACCTTTCCTTTGCTAGAACACTTATGAAACACTCTTTTTGTAGAATCTGCAAGTGTTCATTTGGAGCGCATTGAGGCCTATGGTGGAAAAAGAAATATCTTCATATATAAACAAGGCAGAAACATTCTCAGAAACCTCTTTATGATGTGTGCATTCAACTCAGAGAGATAAGCCTTCCTTTTGATAGAGCAGTTTTGAAACTGTGTTTTTGCAGAATCTGCAAGTGGATATTTGGAGCCCTTTCAGGCCTTCGTTGGAAACGGGAATATCTTCCCAAAAAAACTAAACAGAAGCGTTCTGTGAAACTGCTTTGTGTAGTATGAATCCAACTCACAGAGTTGGACACTTCCTTTGAAAGAGCTCTTTTGAAACACTCTTTTTGTAGAATCTGCAAGTGTTCATTTGGAGCGCTTTGAGGCCTATTGTGGAAAAGGAAATATCTTCACTTATAAACCAGGCAGAAGAATTCTCAGAAACCTCTTTATGATGTGTGCATTCAACTCGGAGAGATAAGCCTTCCTTTTGATAGAGCAGTTTTGAAACTGTGTTTTTGCAGAATCTGCAAGTGGATATTTGGAGCCCTTTCAGGCCTTCGTTGGAAAAGGGAATATCTTCCCATAAAAACTAAACAGAAGAGTTCTGTGAAACTGCTTTGTGTAGTATGAATCCAACTCACAGAGTTGGACACTTCCTTTGAAAGAGCTGTTTTCAAACACTCTTTTTGTAGAATCTGCAAGTGTTCATTTGGAGCGCTTTGAGGCCTATGGTGGAAAAGGAAATATCTTCACTTATAAACCAGGCAGAAGCATTCTCAGAAACCTCTTTATGATGTGTGCATTCGACTCGGAGAGATAAGCCTTCCTTTTCTTAGAGCAGTTTTGAAACTGTGTTTTGGCAGAATCTGCAAGTGGATATTTGGAGCCCTTTCAGGCCTTCGTTGGAAACGGGAATATCTTCCCAAAAAAACTAAACAGAAGCGTTCTGTGAAACTGCTTTGTGTAGTATGAATCCAACTCACAGAGTTGAACACTTCCTTTGAAAGAGCTGTTTTGAAACACTCTTTTTGTAGAATCTGCAAGTGTTCATTTGGAGCGCATTGAGGCCTATGGTGGAAAAGGAAATATCTTCACTTATAAACCAGGCAGAAGCATTCTCAGAAACCTCTTTATGATGTGTGCATTCAACTCGGAGAGATAAGCCTTCCTTTTGATAGAGCAGTTTTGAAACTGTGTTTTGGCAGAATCTGCAAGTGGATATTTGGAGCCCTTTCAGGCCTTCGTTGGAAAAGGGAATATCTTCCCATAAAAACTAAACAGAAGCGATCTATGAAACTGCTTTGTGAAGTATGAATCCAACTCACAGAGTTGAACACTTCCTTTGAAAGAGCAGTTTTGAAACACTCTTTTTGTAGAATCTGCAAGTGTTCGTTTGGAGCGCTTTGAGGCCTATGGTGGAAAAGGAAATATCTTCACATAAAACCTAGACAGAAGCATTCCTTGAAACTTCTTTATGATTTGTGCATTCATCTCACAGAGTTGAACCTTCCTTATCATGGAGCAGTTTGGAAAGAGTCTTTTTGCGGCATCTGCAAGTGGATATTTGGAGCTCTTTCAGGCCTTTGTTAGAAGCGGGAATATCTTCCCATAAAAACTGGACAGAAGCATTCTCACAAACTGCTTTGTGATGTGTGTGTTCAACTCACAGAGTTGAACCTTTCCTTTGCTAGAACACTTATGAAACACTCTTTTTGTAGAATCTGCAAGTGTTCATTTGGAGCGCATTGAGGCCTATGGTGGAAAAAGAAATATCTTCATATATAAACAAGGCAGAAGCATTCTCAGAAACCTCTTTATGATGTGTGCATTCAACTCAGAGAGATAAGCCTTCCTTTTGATAGAGCAGTTTTGAAACTGTGTTTTTGCAGAATCTGCAAGTGGATATTTGGAGCCCTTTCAGGCCTTCGTTGCAAACGGGAATATCTTCCCAAAAAAACTAAACAGAAGCGTTCTGTGAAACTGCTTTGTGTAGTATGAATGCAACTCACAGAGTTGGACACTTCCTTTGAAAGAGCTGTTTTGAAACACTCTTTTTGTAGAATCTGCAAGTGTTCATTTGGAGCGCTTTGAGGCCTAAGGTGGAAAAGGAAATATCTTCACTTATAAATCAGGCAGAAGCATTCTCAGAAACCTCTTTATGATGTGTGCATTCAACTCGGAGAGATAAGCCTTCCTTTTGATAGAGCAGTTTTGAAACTGTGTTTTGGCAGAATCTGCAAGTGGATATTTGGAGCCCTTTCAGGCCTTCGTTGGAAACGGGAATATCTTCCCAAAAAAACTAAACAGAAGCGTTCTGTGAAACTGCATTGTGTAGTATGAATCCAACTCACAGAGTTGAACACTTCCTTTGAAAGAGCTGTTTTGAAACACTCTTTTTGTAGAATCTGCAAGTGTTCATTTGGAGCGCTTTGAGGCCTATGGTGGAAAAGGAAATATCTTCACTTATAAACCAGGCAGAAGCATTCTCAGAAACCTCTTTATGATGTGTGCATTCAACTCGGAGAGATAAGCCTTCCTTTTGATAGAGCAGTTTTGAAACTGTGTTTTGGCAGAATCTGCAAGTGGATATTTGGAGCCCTTTCAGGCCTTCGTTGGAAACGCGAATATCTTCCCATAAAAACTAAACAGAAGCGTTCTGTGAAACTGCTTTGTGAAGTATGAATCCAACTCACAGAGTTGAACACTTCCTTTGAAAGAGCAGTTTTGAAACACTCTTTTTGTAGAATCTGCAAGTGTTCGTTTGGAGCGCTTTGAGGCCTATGGTGGAAAAGGAAATATCTTCACATAAAACCTAGACAGAAGCATTCTTTGAAACTTCTTTATGATGTGTGCATTCATCTCACAGAGTTGAACCTTCCTTATCATGGAGCAGTTTGGAAAGAGTCTTTTTGCGGCATCTGCAAGTGGATATTTGGAGCTCTTTCAGGCCTTTGTTAGAAGCGGGAATATCTTCCCATAAAAACTGGACAGAAGCATTCTCACAAACTGCTTTGTGATGTGTGTGTTCAACTCACAGAGGTGAACCTTTCCTTTGCTAGAGCAGTTATGAAACACTCTTTTTGTAGAATCTGCAAGGGTTCATTTGGAGCGATTTGAGGCCTATGGTGGAAAAAGAAATATCTTCATATATAAACAAGGCAGAAGCATTCTCAGAAACCCCTTTATGAGGTGTGCATTCAACTCAGAGAGATAAGCCTTCCTTTTGATAGAGCAGTTTTGAAACTGTGTTTTTGCAGAATCTGCAAGTGGATATTTGGAGCCCTTTCAGGCCTTCGTTGGAAACGGGAATATCTTCCCAAAAAAACTAAACAGAAGCGTTCTGTGAAACTGCTTTGTGTAGTATGAATGCAACTCACAGAGTTGGACACTTCCTTTGAAAGAGCTGTTTTGAAACACTCTTTTTGTAGAATCTGCAAGTGTTCATTTGGAGCGCTTTGAGGCCTAAGGTGGAAAAGGAAATATCTTCACTTATAAATCAGGCAGAAGCATTCTCAGAAACCTCTTTATGATGTGTGCATTCAACTCGGAGAGATAAGCCTTCCTTTTGATAGAGCAGTTTTGAAACTGTGTTTTGGCAGAATCTGCAAGTGGATATTTGGAGCCCTTTCAGGCCTTCGTTGGAAACGGGAATATCTTCCCAAAAAAACTAAACAGAAGCGTTCTGTGAAACTGCTTTGTGTAGTATGAATCCAACTCACAGAGTTGAACACTTCCTTTGAAAGACCAGTTTTCAAACACTCTTTTTGTAGAATCTGCAAGTGTTCATTTGGAGCGCTTTGAGGCCTATGGTGGAAAAGGAAATATCTTCACTTATAAACCAGGCAGAAGCATTCTCAGAAACCTCTTTATGATGTGTGCATTCAACTCGGAGAGATAAGCCTTCCTTTTGATAGAGCAGTTTTGAAACTGTGTTTTGGCAGAATCTGCAAGTGGATATTTGGAGCCCTTTCAGGCCTTCGTTGGAAACGGGAATATCTTCCCATAAAAACTAAACAGAAGCGTTCTGTGAAACTGCTTTGTGAAGTATGAATCCAACTCACAGAGTTGAACACTTCCTTTGAAAGAGCAGTTTTGAAACACTCTTTTTGTAGAATCTGCAAGTGTTCGTTTGGAGCGCTTTGAGGCCTATGGTGGAAAAGGAAATATCTTCACATAAAACCTAGACAGAAGCATTCTTTGAAACTTCTTTATGATGTGTGCATTCATCTCACAGAGTTGAACCTTCCTTATCATGGAGCAGTTTGGAAAGAGTCTTTTTGCGGCATCTGCAAGTGGATATTTGGAGCTCTTTCAGGCCTTTGTTAGAAGCGGGAATATCTTCCCATAAAAACTGGACAGAAGCATTCTCACAAACTGCTTTGTGATGTGTGTATTCAACTCACAGAGTTGAACCTTTCCTTTGCTAGAACACTTATGAAACACTCTTTTTGTAGAATCTGCAAGTGTTCATTTGGAGCGATTTGAGGCCAATGGTGGAAAAAGAAATATCTTCATATATAAACAAGTGAGAAGCACTCTCAGAAACCTCTTTATGATGTGTGTATTCAACTCAGAGAGATAAGCCTTCCTTTTGATAGAGCAGTTTTGAAACTGTGTTTTTGCAGAATCTGCAAGTGGATATTTGGAGCCCTTTCAGGCCTTCGTTGGAAACGGGAATATCTTCCCAAAAAAACTAAACAGAAGCGTTCTGTGAAACTGCTTTGTGTAGTATGAATCCAACTCACAGAGTTGGACACTTCCTTTGAAAGAGCTCTTTTGAAACACTCTTTTTGTAGAATCTGCAAGTGTTCATTTGGAGCGCTTTGAGGCCTATTGTGGAAAAGGAAATATCTTCACTTATAAACCAGGCAGAAGAATTCTCAGAAACCTCTTTATGATGTGTGCATTCAACTCGGAGAGATAAGCCTTCCTTTTGATAGAGCAGTTTTGAAACTGTGTTTTTGCAGAATCTGCAAGTGGATATTTGGAGCCCTTTCAGGCCTTCGTTGGAAAAGGGAATATCTTCCCATAAAAACTAAACAGAAGAGTTCTGTGAAACTGCTTTGTGTAGTATGAATCCAACTCACAGAGTTGGACACTTCCTTTGAAAGAGCTGTTTTCAAACACTCTTTTTGTAGAATCTGCAAGTGTTCATTTGGAGCGCTTTGAGGCCTATGGTGGAAAAGGAAATATCTTCACTTATAAACCAGGCAGAAGCATTCTCAGAAACCTCTTTATGATGTGTGCATTCGACTCGGAGAGATAAGCCTTCCTTTTCTTAGAGCAGTTTTGAAACTGTGTTTTGGCAGAATCTGCAAGTGGATATTTGGAGCCCTTTCAGGCCTTCGTTGGAAACGGGAATATCTTCCCATAAAAACTAAACAGAAGCGTTCTGTGAAACTGCTTTGTGAAGTATGAATCCAACTCACAGAGTTGAACACTTCCTTTGAAAGAGCAGTTTTGAAACACTCTTTTTGTAGAATCTGCAAGTGTTCGTTTGGAGCGCTTTGAGGCCTATGGTGGAAAAGGAAATATCTTCACATAAAACCTAGACAGAAGCATTCTTTGAAACTTCTTTATGATGTGTGCATTCATCTCACAGAGTTGAACCTTCCTTATCATGGAGCAGTTTGGAAAGAGTCTTTTTGCGGCATCTGCAAGTGGATATTTGGAGCTCTTTCAGGCCTTTGTTAGAAGCGGGAATATCTTCCCATAAAAACTGGACAGAAGCATTCTCACAAACTGCTTTGTGATGTGTGTGTTCAACTCACAGAGGTGAACCTTTCCTTTGCTAGAACACTTATGAAACACTCTTTTTGTAGAATCTGCAAGTGTTCATTTGGAGCGCATTGAGGCCTATGGTGGAAAAAGAAATATCTTCATATATAAACAAGGCAGAAACATTCTCAGAAACCTCTTTATGATGTGTGCATTCAACTCAGAGAGATAAGCCTTCCTTTTGATAGAGCAGTTTTGAAACTGTGTTTTTGCAGAATCTGCAAGTGGATATTTGGAGCCCTTTCAGGCCTTCGTTGGAAACGGGAATATCTTCCCAAAAAAACTAAACAGAAGCGTTCTGTGAAACTGCTTTGTGTAGTATGAATCCAACTCACAGAGTTGGACACTTCCTTTGAAAGAGCTCTTTTGAAACACTCTTTTTGTAGAATCTGCAAGTGTTCATTTGGAGCGCTTTGAGGCCTATTGTGGAAAAGGAAATATCTTCACTTATAAACCAGGCAGAAGAATTCTCAGAAACCTCTTTATGATGTGTGCATTCAACTCGGAGAGATAAGCCTTCCTTTTGATAGAGCAGTTTTGAAACTGTGTTTTTGCAGAATCTGCAAGTGGATATTTGGAGCCCTTTCAGGCCTTCGTTGGAAAAGGGAATATCTTCCCATAAAAACTAAACAGAAGAGTTCTGTGAAACTGCTTTGTGTAGTATGAATCCAACTCACAGAGTTGGACACTTCCTTTGAAAGAGCTGTTTTCAAACACTCTTTTTGTAGAATCTGCAAGTGTTCATTTGGAGCGCTTTGAGGCCTATGGTGGAAAAGGAAATATCTTCACTTATAAACCAGGCAGAAGCATTCTCAGAAACCTCTTTATGATGTGTGCATTCGACTCGGAGAGATAAGCCTTCCTTTTCTTAGAGCAGTTTTGAAACTGTGTTTTGGCAGAATCTGCAAGTGGATATTTGGAGCCCTTTCAGGCCTTCGTTGGAAACGGGAATATCTTCCCATAAAAACTAAACAGAAGCGTTCTGTGAAACTGCTTTGTGAAGTATGAATCCAACTCACAGAGTTGAACACTTCCTTTGAAAGAGCAGTTTTGAAACACTCTTTTTGTAGAATCTGCAAGTGTTCGTTTGGAGCGCTTTGAGGCCTATGGTGGAAAAGGAAATATCTTCACATAAAACCTAGACAGAAGCATTCTTTGAAACTTCTTTATGATGTGTGCATTCATCTCACAGAGTTGAACCTTCCTTATCATGGAGCAGTTTGGAAAGAGTCTTTTTGCGGCATCTGCAAGTGGATATTTGGAGCTCTTTCAGGCCTTTGTTAGAAGCGGGAATATCTTCCCATAAAAACTGGACAGAAGCATTCTCACAAACTGCTTTGTGATGTGTGTGTTCAACTCACAGAGGTGAACCTTTCCTTTGCTAGAACACTTATGAAACACTCTTTTTGTAGAATCTGCAAGTGTTCATTTGGAGCGCATTGAGGCCTATGGTGGAAAAAGAAATATCTTCATATATAAACAAGGCAGAAACATTCTCAGAAACCTCTTTATGATGTGTGCATTCAACTCAGAGAGATAAGCCTTCCTTTTGATAGAGCAGTTTTGAAACTGTGTTTTTGCAGAATCTGCAAGTGGATATTTGGAGCCCTTTCAGGCCTTCGTTGGAAACGGGAATATCTTCCCAAAAAAACTAAACAGAAGCGTTCTGTGAAACTGCTTTGTGTAGTATGAATGCAACTCACAGAGTTGGACACTTCCTTTGAAAGAGCTGTTTTGAAACACTCTTTTTGTAAAATCTGCAAGTGTTCATTTGGAGCGCTTTGAGGCCTAAGGTGGAAAAGGAAATATCTTCACTTATAAATCAGGCAGAAGCATTCTCAGAAACCTCTTTATGATGTGTGCATTCAACTCGGAGAGATAAGCCTTCCTTTTGATAGAGCAGTTTTCAAACTGTGTTTTGGCAGAACCTGCAAGTGGATATTTGGAGCCCTTTCAGGCCTTCGTTGGAAACGGGAATATCTTCCCAAAAAAACTAAACAGAAGCGTTCTGTGAAACTGCTTTGTGTAGTATGAATCCAACTCACAGAGTTGAACACTTCCTTTGAAAGAGCTGTTTTGAAACACTCTTTTTGTAGAATCTGCAAGTGTTCATTTGGAGCGCATTGAGGCCTATGGTGGAAAAGGAAATATCTTCACTTATAAACCAGGCAGAAGCATTCTCAGAAACCTCTTTATGATGTGTGCATTCAACTCGGAGAGATAAGCCTTCCTTTTGATAGAGCAGTTTTGAAACTGTGTTTTGGCAGAATCTGCAAGTGGATATTTGGAGCCCTTTCAGGCCTTCGTTGGAAAAGGGAATATCTTCCCATAAAAACTAAACAGAAGCGTTCTATGAAACTGCTTTGTGAAGTATGAATCCAACTCACAGAGTTGAACACTTCCTTTGAAAGAGCAGTTTTGAAACACTCTTTTTGTAGAATCTGCAAGTGTTCGTTTGGAGCGCTTTGAGGCCTATGGTGGAAAAGGAAATATCTTCACATAAAACCTAGACAGAAGCATTCCTTGAAACTTCTTTATGATTTGTGCATTCATCTCACAGAGTTGAACCTTCCTTATCATGGAGCAGTTTGGAAAGAGTCTTTTTGCGGCATCTGCAAGTGGATATTTGGAGCTCTTTCAGGCCTTTGTTAGAAGCGGGAATATCTTCCCATAAAAACTGGACAGAAGCATTCTCACAAACTGCTTTGTGATGTGTGTGTTCAACTCACAGAGTTGAACCTTTCCTTTGCTAGAACACTTATGAAACACTCTTTTTGTAGAATCTGCAAGTGTTCATTTGGAGCGCATTGAGGCCTATGGTGGAAAAAGAAATATCTTCATATATAAACAAGGCAGAAGCATTCTCAGAAACCTCTTTATGATGTGTGCATTCAACTCAGAGAGATAAGCCTTCCTTTTGATAGAGCAGTTTTGAAACTGTGTTTTTGCAGAATCTGCAAGTGGATATTTGGAGCCCTTTCAGGCCTTCGTTGCAAACGGGAATATCTTCCCAAAAAAACTAAACAGAAGCGTTCTGTGAAACTGCTTTGTGTAGTATGAATGCAACTCACAGAGTTGGACACTTCCTTTGAAAGAGCTGTTTTGAAACACTCTTTTTGTAGAATCTGCAAGTGTTCATTTGGAGCGCTTTGAGGCCTAAGGTGGAAAAGGAAATATCTTCACTTATAAATCAGGCAGAAGCATTCTCAGAAACCTCTTTATGATGTGTGCATTCAACTCGGAGAGATAAGCCTTCCTTTTGATAGAGCAGTTTTGAAACTGTGTTTTGGCAGAATCTGCAAGTGGATATTTGGAGCCCTTTCAGGCCTTCGTTGGAAACGGGAATATCTTCCCAAAAAAACTAAACAGAAGCGTTCTGTGAAACTGCATTGTGTAGTATGAATCCAACTCACAGAGTTGAACACTTCCTTTGAAAGAGCTGTTTTGAAACACTCTTTTTGTAGAATCTGCAAGTGTTCATTTGGAGCGCTTTGAGGCCTATGGTGGAAAAGGAAATATCTTCACTTATAAACCAGGCAGAAGCATTCTCAGAAACCTCTTTATGATGTGTGCATTCAACTCGGAGAGATAAGCCTTCCTTTTGATAGAGCAGTTTTGAAACTGTGTTTTGGCAGAATCTGCAAGTGGATATTTGGAGCCCTTTCAGGCCTTCGTTGGAAACGCGAATATCTTCCCATAAAAACTAAACAGAAGCGTTCTGTGAAACTGCTTTGTGAAGTATGAATCCAACTCACAGAGTTGAACACTTCCTTTGAAAGAGCAGTTTTGAAACACTCTTTTTGTAGAATCTGCAAGTGTTCGTTTGGAGCGCTTTGAGGCCTATGGTGGAAAAGGAAATATCTTCACATAAAACCTAGACAGAAGCATTCTTTGAAACTTCTTTATGATGTGTGCATTCATCTCACAGAGTTGAACCTTCCTTATCATGGAGCAGTTTGGAAAGAGTCTTTTTGCGGCATCTGCAAGTGGATATTTGGAGCTCTTTCAGGCCTTTGTTAGAAGCGGGAATATCTTCCCATAAAAACTGGACAGAAGCATTCTCACAAACTGCTTTGTGATGTGTGTGTTCAACTCACAGAGGTGAACCTTTCCTTTGCTAGAGCAGTTATGAAACACTCTTTTTGTAGAATCTGCAAGGGTTCATTTGGAGCGATTTGAGGCCTATGGTGGAAAAAGAAATATCTTCATATATAAACAAGGCAGAAGCATTCTCAGAAACCCCTTTATGAGGTGTGCATTCAACTCAGAGAGATAAGCCTTCCTTTTGATAGAGCAGTTTTGAAACTGTGTTTTTGCAGAATCTGCAAGTGGATATTTGGAGCCCTTTCAGGCCTTCGTTGGAAACGGGAATATCTTCCCAAAAAAACTAAACAGAAGCGTTCTGTGAAACTGCTTTGTGTAGTATGAATGCAACTCACAGAGTTGGACACTTCCTTTGAAAGAGCTGTTTTGAAACACTCTTTTTGTAGAATCTGCAAGTGTTCATTTGGAGCGCTTTGAGGCCTAAGGTGGAAAAGGAAATATCTTCACTTATAAATCAGGCAGAAGCATTCTCAGAAACCTCTTTATGATGTGTGCATTCAACTCGGAGAGATAAGCCTTCCTTTTGATAGAGCAGTTTTGAAACTGTGTTTTGGCAGAATCTGCAAGTGGATATTTGGAGCCCTTTCAGGCCTTCGTTGGAAACGGGAATATCTTCCCAAAAAAACTAAACAGAAGCGTTCTGAGAAACTGCTTTGTGTAGTATGAATCCAACTCACAGAGTTGAACACTTCCTTTGAAAGACCAGTTTTGAAACACTCTTTTTGTAGAATCTGCAAGTGTTCATTTGGAGCGCTTTGAGGCCTATGGTGGAAAAGGAAATATCTTCACTTATAAACCAGGCAGAAGCATTCTCAGAAACCTCTTTATGATGTGTGCATTCAACTCGGAGAGATAAGCCTTCCTTTTGATAGAGCAGTTTTGAAACTGTGTTTTGGCAGAATCTGCAAGTGGATATTTGGAGCCATTTCATGCCTTCGTTGGAAACGGGAATTTCTTCCCATAAAAACTAAACAGAAGCGTTCTGTGAAACTGCTTTGTGTAGTATGAATCCAACTCACAGAGTTGAACACTTCTTTTGAAAGAACAGTTTGGAAACACTCTTTTTGTAGAATCTACAAGTGTTCATTTGGAGCGCTTTGAGGCCTATGGTGGAAAAGGAAATATCTTCACATAAAACCTAGACAGAAGCATTCTTTGAAACTTCTTTATGATGTGTGCATTCATCTCACAGAGTTGAACCTTCCTTATCATGGAGCAGTTTGGAAAGAGTCTTTTTGCGGCATCTGCAAGTGGATATTTGGAGCTCTTTCAGGCCTTTGTTAGAAGCGGGAATATCTTCCCATAAAAACTGGACAGAAGCATTCTCACAAACTGCTTTGTGATGCGTGTGTTCAACTCACAGAGGTGAACTTTTCCTTTGCTAGAACACTTATGAAACACTCTTTTTGTAGAATCTGCAAGTGTTCATTTGGAGCGCTTTGAGGCCTATGGTGGAAAAAGAAATATCTTCATATATAAACAAGGGAGAAGCATTCTCAGAAACCACTTTATGATGTGTGTATTCAACTCAGAGAGATAAGCCTTCCTTTTGATAGAGCAGTTTTGAAACTGTGTTTTTGCAGAATCTGCAAGTGGATATTTGGAGCCCTTTCAGGCCTTCATTGGAAAAGGGAATATCTTCCCATAAAAACTAAACAGAAGAGTTCTGTGAAACTGCTTTGTGTAGTATGAATCCAACTTACAGAGTTGGACACTTCCTTTGAAAGAGCTGTTTTGAAACACTCTTTTTGTAGAATCTGCAAGTGTTCATTTGGAGCGCTTTGAGGCCTATGGTGGAAAAGGAAATATCTTCACTTATAAACCAGGCAGAAGCATTCTCAGAAACCTCTTTATGATGTGTGCATTCGACTCGGAGAGATAAGCCTTCCTTTTCTTAGAGCAGTTTTGCAACTGTGTTTTTGCAGAATCTGCAAGTGTATATTTGGAGCCCTTTCAGGCCTTCGTTGGAAACGGGAATATCTTCCCATAAAAATTAAACAGAAGCGTTCTGTGAAACTGCTTTGTGAAGTATGAATCCAACTCACAGAGTTGAACACTTCTTTTGAAAGAGCAGTTTTGAAACACTCTTTTTGTAGAATCTACAAGTGTTCATTTGGAGCGCTTTGAGGCATATGGTGGAAAAAGAAATATCGTCACATAAAACCTAGACAGAAGCATTTTTTGAAACTTGTTTATGATGTGTGCATTCAACTCACAGAGTTGAACTTTTCTTTTCATGGAGCAGTTTGGAAAGAGTCTTTTTGCAGCATCTGCAAGTGGGTATTTGGAGCTCTTTCAGGCCTTTGTTAGAAGCGGGAATATCTTCCCATAAAAACTGGACAGAAGCATTCTCGCAAACTGCTTTGTGATGTGTGTGTTCAACTCACAGAGGTGAACCTTTCCTTTGCTAGAGCAGTTATGAAACACTCTTTTTGTAGAATCTGCAAGTGTTCATTTGGAGCGATTTGAGGCCTATGGTGGAAAAAGAAATATCTTCATATATAAACAAGGCAGAAGCATTCTCAGAAACCTCTTTATGATGTGTGCATTCAACTCAGAGAGATAAGCCTTCCTTTTGATAGAGCAGTTTTGAAACTGTGTTTTTGCAGAATCTGCAAGTGGATATTTGGAGCCCTTTCAGGCCTTCGTTGGAAACGGGAATATCTTCCCAAAAAAACTAAACAGAAGCGTTCTGTGAAACTGCTTTGTGTAGTATGAATGCAACTCACAGAGTTGGACACTTCCTTTGAAAGAGCTGTTTTGAAACACTCTTTTTGTAGAATCTGCAAGTGTTCATTTGGAGCGTTTGAGGCCTAAGGTGGAAAAGGAAATATCTTCACTTATAAATCAGGCAGAAGCATTCTCAGAAACCTCTTTATGATGTGTGCATTCAACTCGGAGAGATAAGCCTTCCTTTTGATAGAGCAGTTTTGAAACTGTGTTTTTGCAGAATCTGCAAGTGGATATTTGGAGCCCTTTCAGGCCTTCGTTGGAAACGGGAATATCTTCCCAAAAAAACTAAACAGAAGCGTTCTGTGAAACTGCTTTGTGTAGTATGAATGCAACTCACAGAGTTGGACACTTCCTTTGAAAGAGCTGTTTTGAAACACTCTTTTTGTAGAATCTGCAAGTGTTCATTTGGAGCGCTTTGAGGCCTAAGGTGGAAAAGGATATATCTTCACTTATAAATCAGGCAGAAGCATTCTCAGAAACCTCTTTATGATGTGTGCATTCAACTCAGAGAGATAAGCCTTCCTTTTGATAGAGCAGTTTTGAAACTGTGTTTTGGCAGAATCTGCAAGTGGATATTTGGAGCCCTTTCAGGCCTTCGTTGGAAACGCGAATATCTTCCCATAAAAACTAAACAGAAGCGTTCTGTGAAACTGCTTTGTGAAGTATGAATCCAACTCACAGAGTTGAACACTTCCTTTGAAAGAGCAGTTTTGAAACACTCTTTTTGTAGAATCTGCAAGTGTTCGTTTGGAGCGCTTTGAGGCCTATGGTGGAAAAGGAAATATCTTCACATAAAACCTAGACAGAAGCATTCTTTGAAACTTCTTTATGATGTGTGCATTCATCTCACAGAGTTGAACCTTCCTTATCATGGAGCAGTTTGGAAAGAGTCTTTTTGCGGCATCTGCAAGTGGATATTTGGAGCTCTTTCAGGCCTTTGTTAGAAGCGGGAATATCTTCCCATAAAAACTGGACAGAAGCATTCTCACAAACTGCTTTGTGATGTGTGTGTTCAACTCACAGAGTTGAACCTTTCCTTTGCTAGAACACTTATGAAACACTCTTTTTGTAGAATCTGCAAGTGTTCATTTGGAGCGCATTGAGGCCTATGGCGGAAAAAGAAATATCTTCATATATAAACAAGGCAGAAGCATTCTCAGAAACCTCTTTATGATGTGTGCATTCAACTCAGAGAGATAAGCCTTCCTTTTGATAGAGCAGTTTTGAAACTGTGTTTTTGCAGAATCTGCAAGTGGATATTTGGAGCCCTTTCAGGCCTTCGTTGGAAACGGGAATATCTTCCCAAAAAAACTAAACAGAAGCGTTCTGTGAAACTGCTTTGTGTAGTATGAATGCAACTCACAGAGTTGGACACTTCCTTTGAAAGAGCTGTTTTGAAACACTCTTTTTGTAGAATCTGCAAGTGTTCATTTGGAGCGCTTTGAGGCCTAAGGTGGAAAAGGAAATATCTTCACTTATAAATCAGGCAGAAGCATTCTCAGAAACCTCTTTATGATGTGTGCATTCAACTCGGAGAGATAAGCCTTCCTTTTGATAGAGCAGTTTTCAAACTGTGTTTTGGCAGAACCTGCAAGTGGATATTTGGAGCCCTTTCAGGCCTTCGTTGGAAACGGGAATATCTTCCCAAAAAAACTAAACAGAAGCGTTCTGTGAAACTGCTTTGTGTAGTATGAATCCAACTCACAGAGTTGAACACTTCCTTTGAAAGAGCTGTTTTGAAACACTCTTTTTGTAGAATCTGCAAGTGTTCATTTGGAGCGCTTTGAGGCCTATGGTGGAAAAGGAAATATCTTCACTTATAAACCAGGCAGAAGCATTCTCAGAAACCTCTTTATGATGTGTGCATTCAACTCGGAGAGATAAGCCTTCCTTTTGATAGAGCAGTTTTGAAACTGTGTTTTGGCAGAATCTGCAAGTGGATATTTGGAGCCCTTTCAGGCCTTCGTTGGAAACGGGAATATCTTCCCATAAAAACTAAACAGAAGCGTTCTGTGAAACTGCTTTGTGAAGTATGAATCCAACTCACAGAGTTGAACACTTCCTTTGAAAGAGCAGTTTTGAAACACTCTTTTTGTAGAATCTGCAAGTGTTCGTTTGGAGCGCTTTGAGGCCTATGGTGGAAAAGGAAATATCTTCACATAAAACCTAGACAGAAGCATTCTTTGAAACTTTTTTATGATGTGTGCATTCATCTCACAGAGTTGAACCTTCCTTATCATGGAGCAGTTTGGAAAGAGTCTTTTTGCGGCATCTGCAAGTGGATATTTGGAGCTCTTTCAGGCCTTTGTTAGAAGCGGGAATATCTTCCCATAAAAACTGGACAGAAGCATTCTCACAAACTGCTTTGTGATGTGTGTGTTCAACTCACAGAGTTGAACCTTTCCTTTGCTAGAACACTTATGAAACACTCTTTTTGTAGAATCTGCATGTGTTCATTTGGAGCGCATTGAGGCCTATGGCGGAAAAAGAAATATCTTCATATATAAACAAGGCAGAAGCATTCTCAGAAACCTCTTTATGATGTGTGCATTCAACTCCGAGAGATAAGCCTTCCTTTTGATAGAGCAGTTTTGAAACTGTGTTTTTGCAGAATCTGCAAGTGGATATTTGGAGCCCTTTCAGGCCTTCGTTGGAAACGGGAATATCTTCCCAAAAAAACTAAACAGAAGCGTTCTGTGAAACTGCTTTGTGTAGTATGAATGCAACTCACAGAGTTGGACACTTCCTTTGAAAGAGCTGTTTTGAAACACTCTTTTTGTAGAATCTGCAAGTGTTCATTTGGAGCGCTTTGAGGCCTAAGGTGGAAAAGGAAATATCTTCACTTATAAATCAGGCAGAAGCATTCTCAGAAACCTCTTTATGATGTGTGCATTCAACTCGGAGAGATAAGCCTTCCTTTTGATAGAGCAGTTTTCAAACTGTGTTTTGGCAGAACCTGCAAGTGGATATTTGGAGCCCTTTCAGGCCTTCGTTGGAAACGGGAATATCTTCCCAAAAAAACTAAACAGAAGCGTTCTGTGAAACTGCTTTGTGTAGTATGAATCCAACTCACAGAGTTGAACACTTCCTTTGAAAGAGCTGTTTTGAAACACTCTTTTTGTAGAATCTGCAAGTGTTCATTTGGAGCGCTTTGAGGCCTATGGTGGAAAAGGAAATATCTTCACTTATAAACCAGGCAGAAGCATTCTCAGAAACCTCTTTATGATGTGTGCATTCAACTCGGAGAGATAAGCCTTCCTTTTGATAGAGCAGTTTTGAAACTGTGTTTTGGCAGAATCTGCAAGTGGATATTTGGAGCCCTTTCAGGCCTTCGTTGGAAACGGGAATATCTTCCCATAAAAACTAAACAGAAGCGTTCTGTGAAACTGCTTTGTGAAGTATGAATCCAACTCACAGAGTTGAACACTTCCTTTGAAAGAGCAGTTTTGAAACACTCTTTTTGTAGAATCTGCAAGTGTTCGTTTGGAGCGCTTTGAGGCCTATGGTGGAAAAGGAAATATCTTCACATAAAACCTAGACAGAAGCATTCTTTGAAACTTTTTTATGATGTGTGCATTCATCTCACGGAGTTGAACCTTCCTTATCATGGAGCAGTTTGGAAAGAGTCTTTTTGCGGCATCTGCAAGTGGATATTTGGAGCTCTTTCAGGCCTTTGTTAGAAGCGGGAATATCTTCCCATAAAAACTGGACAGAAGCATTCTCACAAACTGCTTTGTGATGTGTGTGTTCAACTCACAGAGTTGAACCTTTCCTTTGCTAGAACACTTATGAAACACTCTTTTTGTAGAATCTGCAAGTGTTCATTTGGAGCGCATTGAGGTCTATGGTGGAAAAAGAAATATCTTCATATATAAACAAGGGAGAAGCATTCTCAGAAACCTCTTTATGATGTGTGTATTCAACTCAGAGAGATAAGCCTTCCTTTCAATAGGGCAGTTTTGAAACTGTGTTTTTGCAGAATCTGCAAGTGGATATTTGGAGCCTTTCAGGCCTTCGTTGGAAACGGGAATATCTTCCCAAAAAAACTAAACAGAAGCGTTCTGTGAAACTGCTTTGTGTAGTATGAATCCAACTCACAGAGTTGGACACTTCCTTTGAAAGAGCTCTTTTGAAACACTCTTTTTGTAGAATCTGCAAGTGATCATTTGGAGCGCTTTGAGGCCTATTGTGGAAAAGGAAATATCTTCACTTATAAACCAGGCAGAAGCATTCTCAGAAACCTCTTTATGATGTGGGCATTCAACTCGGAGAGATAAGCCTTCCTTTTGATAGAGCAGTTTTGAAACTGTGTTTTTGCAGAATCTGCAAGTGGATATTTGGAGCCCTTTCAGGCCTTCGTTGGAAAAGGGAATATCTTCCCATAAAAACTAAACAGAAGAGTTCTGCGAAACTGCTTTGTGTAGTATGAATGCAACTCACAGAGTTGGACACTTCCTTTGAAAGAGCTGTTTTGAAACACTTTTTGTAGAATCTGCAAGTGTTCATTTGGAGCGCTTTGAGGCCTATTCTGGAAAAGGAAATATCTTCACTTATAAACCAGGCAGAAGCATTCTCAGAAACCTCTTTATGATGTGGGCATTCAACTCGGAGAGATAAGCCTTCCTTTTGATAGGGCAGTTTTGAAACTGTGTTTTTGCAGAATCTGCAAGTGGATATTTGGAGCCCTTTCAGGCCTTCGTTGGAAAAGGGAATATCTTCCCATAAAAACTAAACAGAAGAGTTCTGTGAAACTGCTTTGTGTAGTATGAATCCAACTCACAGAGTTGGACACTTCCTTTGAAAGAGCTGTTTTGAAACACTCTTTTTGTAGAATCTGCAAGTGTTCATTTGGAGCGCTTTGAGGCCTATGGTGGAAAAGGAAATATCTTCACTTATAAACCAGGCAGAAGCATTCTCAGAAACCTCTTTATGATGTGTGCATTCAACTCGGAGAGATAAGCCTTCCTTTTGATAGAGCAGTTTTGAAACTGTGTTTTGGCAGAATCTGCAAGTGGATATTTGGAGCCCTTTCAGGCCTTCGTTGGAAACGGGAATATCTTCCCATAAAAACTAAACAGAAGCGTTCTGTGAAACTGCTTTGTGAAGTATGAATCCAACTCACAGAGTTGAACACTTCCTTTGAAAGAGCAGTTTTGAAACACTCTTTTTGTAGAATCTGCAAGTGTTCGTTTGGAGCGCTTTGAGGCCTATGGTGGAAAAGGAAATATCTTCACATAAAACCTAGACAGAAGCATTCTTTGAAACTTCTTTATGATGTGTGCATTCATCTCACAGAGCTGAACCTTCCTTATCATGGAGCAGTTTGGAAAGAGTCTTTTTGCGGCATCTGCAAGTGGATATTTGGAGCTCTTTCAGGCCTTTGTTAGAAGCGGGAATATCTTCCCATAAAAACTGGGCAGAAGCATTCTCACAAACTGCTTTGTGATGTTTGTGTTCAACTCACAGAGTTGAACCTTTCCTTTTCTAGAACACTTATGAAACACTCTTTTTGTAGAATCTGCAAGTGTTCATTTGGAGCGCATTGAGGCCTATGGTGGAAAAAGAAATATCTTCATATATAAACAAGGGAGAAGCATTCTCAGAAACCTCTTTATGATGTGTGTATTCAACTCAGAGAGATAAGCCTTCCTTTCGATAGAGCAGTTTTGAAACTGTGTTTTGCAGAATCGGCAAGTGGATATTTGGAGCCCTTTCAGGCCTTCGTTGGAAAAGGGAATATCTTCCCATAAAAACTAAACAGAAGAGTTCTGTGAAACTGCTTTGTGTAGTATGAATCCAACTCACAGAGTTGGACACTTCCTTTGAAAGAGCTGTTTTGAAACACTCTTTTTGTAGAATCTGCAAGTGTTCATTTGGAGCGCTTTGAGGCCTATGGTGGAAAAGGAAATATCTTCACTTATAAACCAGGCAGAAGCATTCTCAGAAACCTCTTTATGATGTGTGTATTCGACTCGGAGAGATAAGCCTTCCTTTTGTTAGAGCAGTTTTGCAACTGGGTTTTTGCAGAATCTGCAAGTGGATATTTGGAGCCCTTTCAGGCCTTCGTTGGAAACGGGAATATCTTCCCATAAAAACTAAACAGAAGCGTTCTGTGAAACTGCTTTGTGAAGTATGAATCCAACTCACAGAGTTGAACACTTCCTTTGAAAGAGCAGTTTTGAAACTCTCTTTTTGTAGAATCTACAAGTGTTCATTTGGAGCGCTTTGAGGCATATGGTGGAAAAAGAAATATCGTCACATAAAACCTAGACAGAAGCATTCTTTGAAACTTCTTTATGATGTGTGCATTCAACTCACAGAGTTGAACTTTCCTTTTCATGGAGCAGTTTGGAAAGAGTCTTTTTGCAGCATCTGCAAGTGGATATTTGGAGCTCTTTCAGGCCTTTGTTAGAAGCGGGAATATCTTCCCATAAAAACTGGACAGAAGCATTCTCACAAACTGCTTTGTGATGTGTGTGTTCAACTCACAGAGTTGAACCTTTCCTTTGCTAGAGCAGTTATGAAACACTCTTTTTGTAGAATCTGCAAGTGTTCATTTGGAGCGATTTGAGGCCTATGGTGGAAAAAGAAATATCTTCATATATAAACAAGGCAGAAGCATTCTCAGAAACCTCTTTATGATGTGTGCATTCAACTCAGAGAGATAAGCCTTCCTTTTGATAGAGCAGTTTTGAAACTGTGTTTTTGCAGAATCTGCAAGTGGATACTTGGAGCCCTTTCAGGCCTTCGTTGGAAACGGGAATATCTTCCCAAAAAAACTAAACAGAAGCATTCTGTGAAACCGCTTTGTGTAGTATGAATGCAACTCACAGAGTTGGACACTTCCTTTGAAAGAGCTGTTTTGAAACACTCTTTTTGTGCAATCTGCAAGTGTTCATTTGGAGCGCTTTGAGGCCTATTGTGGAAAAGGAAATATCTTCACTTATAAACCAGGCAGAAGCATTCTCAGAAACCTCTTTATGATGTGGGCATTCAACTCGGAGAGATAAGCCTTCCTTTTGATAGAGCAGTTTTGAAACTGTGTTTTTGCAGAATCTGCAAGTGGATATTTGGAGCCCTTTCAGGCCTTCGTTGGAAAAGGGAATATCTTCCCATAAAAACTAAACAGAAGAGTTCTGTGAAACTGCTTTGTGTAGTATGAATGCAACTCACAGAGTTGGACACTTCCTTTGAAAGAGCTGTTTTGAAACACTCTTTTTGTAGAATCTGCAAGTGTTCATTTGGAGCGCTTTGAGGCCTATTCTGGAAAAGGAAATATCTCCACTTATAAACCAGGCAGAAGCATTCTCAGAAACCTCTTTATGATGTGGGCATTCAACTCGGAGAGATAAGCCTTCCTTTTGATAGGGCAGTTTTGAAACTGTGTTTTTGCAGAATCTGCAAGTGGATATTTGGAGCCCTTTCAGGCCTTCGTTGGAAAAGGGAATATCTTCCCATAAAAACTAAACAGAAGAGTTCTGTGAAACTGCTTTGTGTAGTATGAATCCAACTCACAGAGTTGGACACTTCCTTTGAAAGAGCTGTTTTGAAACACTCTTTTTGTAGAATCTGCAAGTGTTCATTTGGAGCGCTTTGAGGCCTATGGTGGAAAAGGAAATATCTTCACTTATAAACCAGGCAGAAGCATTCTCAGAAACCTCTTTATGATGTGTGCATTCAACTCGGAGAGATAAGCCTTCCTTTTGATAGAGCAGTTTTGAAACTGTGTTTTGGCAGAATCTGCAAGTGGATATTTGGAGCCCTTTCAGGCCTTCGTTGGAAACGGGAATATCTTCCCATAAAAACTAAACAGAAGCGTTCTGTGAAACTGCTTTGTGAAGTATGAATCCAACTCACAGAGTTGAACACTTCCTTTGAAAGAGCAGTTTTGAAACACTCTTTTTGTAGAATCTGCAAGTGTTCGTTTGGAGCGCTTTGAGGCCTATGGTGGAAAAGGAAATATCTTCACATAAAACCTAGACAGAAGCATTCTTTGAAACTTCTTTATGATGTGTGCATTCATCTCACAGAGTTGAACCTTCCTTATCATGGAGCAGTTTGGAAAGAGTCTTTTTGCGGCATCTGCAAGTGGATATTTGGAGCTCTTTCAGGCCTTTGTTAGAAGCGGGAATATCTTCCCATAAAAACTGGACAGAAGCATTCTCACAAACTGCTTTGTGATGTGTGTGTTCAACTCACAGAGTTGAACCTTTCCTTTGCTAGAACACTTATGAAACACTCTATTTGTAGAATCTGCAAGTGTTCGTTTGGAGCGCATTGAGGCCTATGGTGGAAAAAGAAATATCTTCATATATAAACAAGGGAGAAGCATTCTCAGAAACCTCTTTATGATGTGTGTATTCAACTCGGAGAGATAAGCCTTCCTTTTGATAGAGCAGTTTTGAAACTGTGTTTTTGCAGAATCTGCAAGTGGATATTTGGAGCTCTTTCAGGCCTTCGTTGGAAACGGGAATATCTTCCCAAAAAAACTAAACAGAAGCGTTCTGTGAAACTGCTTTGTGTAGTATGAATGCAACTCACAGAGTTGGACACTTCCTTTCAAAGAGCTGTTTTGAAACACTCTTTTTGTAGAATCTGCAAGTGTTCATTTGGAGCGCTTTGAGGCCTAAGGTGGAAAAGGAAATATCTTCACTTATAAATCAGGCAGAAGCATTCTCAGAAACCTCTTTATGATGTGTGCATTCAACTCAGAGAGATAAGCCTTCCTTTTGATAGAGCAGTTTTGAAACTGTGTTTTTGCAGAATATGCAAGTGGATATTTGGAGCCCTTTCAGGCCTTCGTTGGAAACGGGAATATCTTCCCAAAAAAACTAAACAGAAGCGTTCTGTGAAACTGCTTTGTGTAGCATGAATGCAACTCACAGAGTTGGACACTTCCTTTGAAAGAGCTGTTTTGAAACACTCTTTTTGTAGAATATGCAACTGTTCATTTGGAGCGCTTTGAGGCCTAAGGTGGAAAAGGAAATATCTTCACTTATAAATCAGGCAGAAGCATTCTCAGAAACCTCTTTATGATGTGTGCATTCAACTCGGAGAGATAAGCCTTCCTTTTGATAGAGCAGTTTTGAAACTGTGTTTCGGCAGAATCTGCAAGTGGATATTTGGAGCCCTTTCAGGCCTTCGTTGGAAACGGGAATATCTTCCCATAAAAACTAAACAGAAGCGTTCTGTGAAACTGCTTTGTGAAGGATAAATCCAACTCACAGAGTTGAACACTTCTTTTGAAAGAGCAGTTTGGAAACACTCTTTTTGTAGTATCTACAAGTGTTCATTTGGAGAGCTTTGAGGCCTATGGTGGAAAAGGAAATATCTTCACATAAAACCTAGACAGAAGCATTCTTTGAAACTTCTTTATGATGTGTGCATTCATCTCACAGAGTTGAACCTTCCTTATCATGGAGCAGTTTGGAAAGAGTCTTTTTGCGGCATCTGCAAGTGGATATTTGGAGCTCTTTCAGGCCTTTGTTAGAAGCGGGAATATCTTCCCATAAAAACTGGACAGAAGCATTCTCACAAACTGCTTTGTGATGTGTGTGTTCAACTCACAGAGTTGAACCTTTCCTTTGCTAGAACACTTATGAAACACTCTTTTTGTAGAATCTGCAAGTGTTCATTTGGAGCGCATTGAGGCCTATGGTGGAAAAAGAAATATCTTCATATATAAACAAGGGAGAAGCATTCTCAGAAACCTCTTTATGATGTGTGTATTCAACTCAGAGAGATAAGCCTTCCTTTCGATAGAGCAGTTTTGAAACTGTGTTTTTGCAGAATCTGCAAGTGGATATTTGGAGCCTTTCAGGCCTTCGTTGGAAACGGGAATATCTTCCCAAAAAAACTAAACAGAAGCGTTCTGTGAAACTGCTTTGTGTAGTATGAATCCAACTCACAGAGTTGGACACTTCCTTTGAAAGAGCTCTTTTGAAACACTCTTTTTGTAGAATCTGCAAGTGTTCATTTGGAGCGCTTTGAGGCCTATTGTGGAAAAGGAAATATCTTCACTTATAAACCAGGCAGAAGCATTCTCAGAAACCTCTTTATGATGTGGGCATTCAACTCGGAGAGATAAGCCTTCCTTTTGATAGAGCAGTTTTGAAACTGTGTTTTTGCAGAATCTGCAAGTGGATATTTGGAGCCCTTTCAGGCCTTCGTTGGAAAAGGGAATATCTTCCCATAAAAACTAAACAGAAGAGTTCTGTGAAACTGCTTTGTGTAGTATGAATCCAACTCACAGAGTTGGACACTTCCTTTGAAAGAGCTGTTTTGAAACACTCTTTTTGTAGAATCTGCAAGTGTTCATTTGGAGCGCTTTGAGGCCTATGGTGGAAAAGGAAATATCTTCACTTATAAACCAGGCAGAAGCATTCTCAGAAACCTCTTTATGATGTGTGCATTCGACTCGGAGAGATAAGCCTTCCTTTTGATAGAGCATTTTTGAAACTGTATTTTTGCAGAATCTGCAAGTGGATATTTGGAGCCCTTTCATGCCTTCGTTGGAAACGGGAATTTCTTCCCATAAAAACTAAACAGAAGCGTTCTGTGAAACTGCTTTGTGTAGTATGAATCCAACTCACAGAGTTGAACACTTCTTTTGAAAGAGCAGTTTGGAAACACTCTTTTTGTAGAATCTACAAGTGTTCATTTGGAGCGCTTTGAGGCCTATGGTGGAAAAGGAAATATCTTCACATAAAACCTAGACAGAAGCATTCTTTTAAACTTCTTTATGATGTGTGCATTCATCTCACAGAGTTGAACCTTCCTTATCATGGAGCAGTTTGGAAAGAGTCTTTTTGCGGCATCAGCAAGTGGATATTTGGAGCTCTTTCAGGCCTTTGTTAGAAGCCGGAATATCTTCCCATAAAAACTGGACAGAAGCATTCTCACAAACTGCTTTGTGATGTGTGTGTTCAACTCACAGAGTTGAACCTTTCCTTTGCTAGAACACTTATGAAACACTCTTTTTGTAGAATCTGCAAGTGTTCGTTTGGAGCGCTTTGAGGCCTATGGTGGAAAAGGAAATATCTTCACATAAAACCTAGACAGAAGCATTCCTTGAAACTTCTTTATGATTTGTGCATTCATCTCACAGAGTTGAACCTTCCTTATCATGGAGCAGTTTGGAAAGAGTCTTTTTGCGGCATCTGCAAGTGGATATTTGGAGCTCTTTCAGGCCTTTGTTAGAAGCGGGAATATCTTCCCATAAAAACTGGACAGAAGCATTCTCGCAAACTGCTTTGTGATGTGTGTGTTCAACTCACAGAGTTGAACCTTTCCTTTGCTAGAACACTTATGAAACACTCTTTTTGTAGAATCTGCAAGTGTTCATTTGGAGCGCATTGAGGCCTATGGTGGAAAAAGAAATATCTTCATATATAAACAAGGCAGAAGCATTCTCAGAAACCTCTTTATGATGTGTGCATTCAACTCAGAGAGATAAGCCTTCCTTTTGATAGAGCAGTTTTGAAACTGTGTTTTTGCAGAATCTGCAAGTGGATATTTGGAGCCCTTTCAGGCCTTCGTTGCAAACGGGAATATCTTCCCAAAAAAACTAAACAGAAGCGTTCTGTGAAACTGCTTTGTGTAGTATGAATGCAACTCACAGAGTTGGACACTTCCTTTGAAAGAGCTGTTTTGAAACACTCTTTTTGTAGAATCTGCAAGTGTTCATTTGGAGCGCTTTGAGGCCTAAGGTGGAAAAGGAAATATCTTCACTTATAAATCAGGCAGAAGCATTCTCAGAAACCTCTTTATGATGTGTGCATTCAACTCGGAGAGATAAGCCTTCCTTTTGATAGAGCAGTTTTGAAACTGTGTTTTGGCAGAATCTGCAAGTGGATATTTGGAGCCCTTTCAGGCCTTCGTTGGAAACGGGAATATCTTCCCAAAAAAACTAAACAGAAGCGTTCTGTGAAACTGCATTGTGTAGTATGAATCCAACTCACAGAGTTGAACACTTCCTTTGAAAGAGCTGTTTTGAAACACTCTTTTTGTAGAATCTGCAAGTGTTCATTTGGAGCGCTTTGAGGCCTATGGTGGAAAAGGAAATATCTTCACTTATAAACCAGGCAGAAGCATTCTCAGAAACCTCTTTATGATGTGTGCATTCAACTCGGAGAGATAAGCCTTCCTTTTGATAGAGCAGTTTTGAAACTGTGTTTTGGCAGAATCTGCAAGTGGATATTTGGAGCCCTTTCAGGCCTTCGTTGGAAACGCGAATATCTTCCCATAAAAACTAAACAGAAGCGTTCTGTGAAACTGCTTTGTGAAGTATGAATCCAACTCACAGAGTTGAACACTTCCTTTGAAAGAGCAGTTTTGAAACACTCTTTTTGTAGAATCTGCAAGTGTTCGTTTGGAGCGCTTTGAGGCCTATGGTGGAAAAGGAAATATCTTCACATAAAACCTAGACAGAAGCATTCTTTGAAACTTCTTTATGATGTGTGCATTCATCTCACAGAGTTGAACCTTCCTTATCATGGAGCAGTTTGGAAAGAGTCTTTTTGCGGCATCTGCAAGTGGATATTTGGAGCTCTTTCAGGCCTTTGTTAGAAGCGGGAATATCTTCCCATAAAAACTGGACAGAAGCATTCTCACAAACTGCTTTGTGATGTGTGTGTTCAACTCACAGAGGTGAACCTTTCCTTTGCTAGAGCAGTTATGAAACACTCTTTTTGTAGAATCTGCAAGGGTTCATTTGGAGCGATTTGAGGCCTATGGTGGAAAAAGAAATATCTTCATATATAAACAAGGCAGAAGCATTCTCAGAAACCCCTTTATGAGGTGTGCATTCAACTCAGAGAGATAAGCCTTCCTTTTGATAGAGCAGTTTTGAAACTGTGTTTTTGCAGAATCTGCAAGTGGATATTTGGAGCCCTTTCAGGCCTTCGTTGGAAACGGGAATATCTTCCCAAAAAAACTAAACAGAAGCGTTCTGTGAAACTGCTTTGTGTAGTATGAATGCAACTCACAGAGTTGGACACTTCCTTTGAAAGAGCTGTTTTGAAACACTCTTTTTGTAGAATCTGCAAGTGTTCATTTGGAGCGCTTTGAGGCCTAAGGTGGAAAAGGAAATATCTTCACTTATAAATCAGGCAGAAGCATTCTCAGAAACCTCTTTATGATGTGTGCATTCAACTCGGAGAGATAAGCCTTCCTTTTGATAGAGCAGTTTTGAAACTGTGTTTTGGCAGAATCTGCAAGTGGATATTTGGAGCCCTTTCAGGCCTTCGTTGGAAACGGGAATATCTTCCCAAAAAAACTAAACAGAAGCGTTCTGTGAAACTGCTTTGTGTAGTATGAATCCAACTCACAGAGTTGAACACTTCCTTTGAAAGACCAGTTTTGAAACACTCTTTTTGTAGAATCTGCAAGTGTTCATTTGGAGCGC
The DNA here is from genome assembly GCF_028885655.2 of Pongo abelii. Classification (NCBI taxonomy): domain Eukaryota; kingdom Metazoa; phylum Chordata; class Mammalia; order Primates; family Hominidae; genus Pongo; species Pongo abelii. The sequence continues at coordinate 48,300,559 of NC_085928.1, forward strand.
TTTGAGGCCTATGGTGGAAAAGGAAATATCTTCACTTATAAACCAGGCAGAAGCATTCTCAGAAACCTCTTTATGATGTGTGCATTCAACTCGGAGAGATAAGCCTTCCTTTTGATAGAGCAGTTTTGAAACTGTGTTTTGGCAGAATCTGCAAGTGGATATTTGGAGCCATTTCATGCCTTCGTTGGAAACGGGAATTTCTTCCCATAAAAACTAAACAGAAGCGTTCTGTGAAACTGCTTTGTGTAGTATGAATCCAACTCACAGAGTTGAACACTTCTTTTGAAAGAACAGTTTGGAAACACTCTTTTTGTAGAATCTACAAGTGTTCATTTGGAGCGCTTTGAGGCCTATGGTGGAAAAGGAAATATCTTCACATAAAACCTAGACAGAAGCATTCTTTGAAACTTCTTTATGATGTGTGCATTCATCTCACAGAGTTGAACCTTCCTTATCATGGAGCAGTTTGGAAAGAGTCTTTTTGCGGCATCTGCAAGTGGATATTTGGAGCTCTTTCAGGCCTTTGTTAGAAGCGGGAATATCTTCCCATAAAAACTGGACAGAAGCATTCTCACAAACTGCTTTGTGATGCGTGTGTTCAACTCACAGAGGTGAACTTTTCCTTTGCTAGAACACTTATGAAACACTCTTTTTGTAGAATCTGCAAGTGTTCATTTGGAGCGCTTTGAGGCCTATGGTGGAAAAAGAAATATCTTCATATATAAACAAGGGAGAAGCATTCTCAGAAACCACTTTATGATGTGTGTATTCAACTCAGAGAGATAAGCCTTCCTTTTGATAGAGCAGTTTTGAAACTGTGTTTTTGCAGAATCTGCAAGTGGATATTTGGAGCCCTTTCAGGCCTTCATTGGAAAAGGGAATATCTTCCCATAAAAACTAAACAGAAGAGTTCTGTGAAACTGCTTTGTGTAGTATGAATCCAACTTACAGAGTTGGACACTTCCTTTGAAAGAGCTGTTTTGAAACACTCTTTTTGTAGAATCTGCAAGTGTTCATTTGGAGCGCTTTGAGGCCTATGGTGGAAAAGGAAATATCTTCACTTATAAACCAGGCAGAAGCATTCTCAGAAACCTCTTTATGATGTGTGCATTCGACTCGGAGAGATAAGCCTTCCTTTTCTTAGAGCAGTTTTGCAACTGTGTTTTTGCAGAATCTGCAAGTGTATATTTGGAGCCCTTTCAGGCCTTCGTTGGAAACGGGAATATCTTCCCATAAAAATTAAACAGAAGCGTTCTGTGAAACTGCTTTGTGAAGTATGAATCCAACTCACAGAGTTGAACACTTCTTTTGAAAGAGCAGTTTTGAAACACTCTTTTTGTAGAATCTACAAGTGTTCATTTGGAGCGCTTTGAGGCATATGGTGGAAAAAGAAATATCGTCACATAAAACCTAGACAGAAGCATTCTTTGAAACTTGTTTATGATGTGTGCATTCAACTCACAGAGTTGAACTTTTCTTTTCATGGAGCAGTTTGGAAAGAGTCTTTTTGCAGCATCTGCAAGTGGGTATTTGGAGCTCTTTCAGGCCTTTGTTAGAAGCGGGAATATCTTCCCATAAAAACTGGACAGAAGCATTCTCGCAAACTGCTTTGTGATGTGTGTGTTCAACTCACAGAGGTGAACCTTTCCTTTGCTAGAGCAGTTATGAAACACTCTTTTTGTAGAATCTGCAAGTGTTCATTTGGAGCGATTTGAGGCCTATGGTGGAAAAAGAAATATCTTCATATATAAACAAGGCAGAAGCATTCTCAGAAACCTCTTTATGATGTGTGCATTCAACTCAGAGAGATAAGCCTTCCTTTTGATAGAGCAGTTTTGAAACTGTGTTTTTGCAGAATCTGCAAGTGGATATTTGGAGCCCTTTCAGGCCTTCGTTGGAAACGGGAATATCTTCCCAAAAAAACTAAACAGAAGCGTTCTGTGAAACTGCTTTGTGTAGTATGAATGCAACTCACAGAGTTGGACACTTCCTTTGAAAGAGCTGTTTTGAAACACTCTTTTTGTAGAATCTGCAAGTGTTCATTTGGAGCGTTTGAGGCCTAAGGTGGAAAAGGAAATATCTTCACTTATAAATCAGGCAGAAGCATTCTCAGAAACCTCTTTATGATGTGTGCATTCAACTCGGAGAGATAAGCCTTCCTTTTGATAGAGCAGTTTTGAAACTGTGTTTTTGCAGAATCTGCAAGTGGATATTTGGAGCCCTTTCAGGCCTTCGTTGGAAACGGGAATATCTTCCCAAAAAAACTAAACAGAAGCGTTCTGTGAAACTGCTTTGTGTAGTATGAATGCAACTCACAGAGTTGGACACTTCCTTTGAAAGAGCTGTTTTGAAACACTCTTTTTGTAGAATCTGCAAGTGTTCATTTGGAGCGCTTTGAGGCCTAAGGTGGAAAAGGATATATCTTCACTTATAAATCAGGCAGAAGCATTCTCAGAAACCTCTTTATGATGTGTGCATTCAACTCAGAGAGATAAGCCTTCCTTTTGATAGAGCAGTTTTGAAACTGTGTTTTGGCAGAATCTGCAAGTGGATATTTGGAGCCCTTTCAGGCCTTCGTTGGAAACGCGAATATCTTCCCATAAAAACTAAACAGAAGCGTTCTGTGAAACTGCTTTGTGAAGTATGAATCCAACTCACAGAGTTGAACACTTCCTTTGAAAGAGCAGTTTTGAAACACTCTTTTTGTAGAATCTGCAAGTGTTCGTTTGGAGCGCTTTGAGGCCTATGGTGGAAAAGGAAATATCTTCACATAAAACCTAGACAGAAGCATTCTTTGAAACTTCTTTATGATGTGTGCATTCATCTCACAGAGTTGAACCTTCCTTATCATGGAGCAGTTTGGAAAGAGTCTTTTTGCGGCATCTGCAAGTGGATATTTGGAGCTCTTTCAGGCCTTTGTTAGAAGCGGGAATATCTTCCCATAAAAACTGGACAGAAGCATTCTCACAAACTGCTTTGTGATGTGTGTGTTCAACTCACAGAGTTGAACCTTTCCTTTGCTAGAACACTTATGAAACACTCTTTTTGTAGAATCTGCAAGTGTTCATTTGGAGCGCATTGAGGCCTATGGCGGAAAAAGAAATATCTTCATATATAAACAAGGCAGAAGCATTCTCAGAAACCTCTTTATGATGTGTGCATTCAACTCAGAGAGATAAGCCTTCCTTTTGATAGAGCAGTTTTGAAACTGTGTTTTTGCAGAATCTGCAAGTGGATATTTGGAGCCCTTTCAGGCCTTCGTTGGAAACGGGAATATCTTCCCAAAAAAACTAAACAGAAGCGTTCTGTGAAACTGCTTTGTGTAGTATGAATGCAACTCACAGAGTTGGACACTTCCTTTGAAAGAGCTGTTTTGAAACACTCTTTTTGTAGAATCTGCAAGTGTTCATTTGGAGCGCTTTGAGGCCTAAGGTGGAAAAGGAAATATCTTCACTTATAAATCAGGCAGAAGCATTCTCAGAAACCTCTTTATGATGTGTGCATTCAACTCGGAGAGATAAGCCTTCCTTTTGATAGAGCAGTTTTCAAACTGTGTTTTGGCAGAACCTGCAAGTGGATATTTGGAGCCCTTTCAGGCCTTCGTTGGAAACGGGAATATCTTCCCAAAAAAACTAAACAGAAGCGTTCTGTGAAACTGCTTTGTGTAGTATGAATCCAACTCACAGAGTTGAACACTTCCTTTGAAAGAGCTGTTTTGAAACACTCTTTTTGTAGAATCTGCAAGTGTTCATTTGGAGCGCTTTGAGGCCTATGGTGGAAAAGGAAATATCTTCACTTATAAACCAGGCAGAAGCATTCTCAGAAACCTCTTTATGATGTGTGCATTCAACTCGGAGAGATAAGCCTTCCTTTTGATAGAGCAGTTTTGAAACTGTGTTTTGGCAGAATCTGCAAGTGGATATTTGGAGCCCTTTCAGGCCTTCGTTGGAAACGGGAATATCTTCCCATAAAAACTAAACAGAAGCGTTCTGTGAAACTGCTTTGTGAAGTATGAATCCAACTCACAGAGTTGAACACTTCCTTTGAAAGAGCAGTTTTGAAACACTCTTTTTGTAGAATCTGCAAGTGTTCGTTTGGAGCGCTTTGAGGCCTATGGTGGAAAAGGAAATATCTTCACATAAAACCTAGACAGAAGCATTCTTTGAAACTTTTTTATGATGTGTGCATTCATCTCACAGAGTTGAACCTTCCTTATCATGGAGCAGTTTGGAAAGAGTCTTTTTGCGGCATCTGCAAGTGGATATTTGGAGCTCTTTCAGGCCTTTGTTAGAAGCGGGAATATCTTCCCATAAAAACTGGACAGAAGCATTCTCACAAACTGCTTTGTGATGTGTGTGTTCAACTCACAGAGTTGAACCTTTCCTTTGCTAGAACACTTATGAAACACTCTTTTTGTAGAATCTGCATGTGTTCATTTGGAGCGCATTGAGGCCTATGGCGGAAAAAGAAATATCTTCATATATAAACAAGGCAGAAGCATTCTCAGAAACCTCTTTATGATGTGTGCATTCAACTCCGAGAGATAAGCCTTCCTTTTGATAGAGCAGTTTTGAAACTGTGTTTTTGCAGAATCTGCAAGTGGATATTTGGAGCCCTTTCAGGCCTTCGTTGGAAACGGGAATATCTTCCCAAAAAAACTAAACAGAAGCGTTCTGTGAAACTGCTTTGTGTAGTATGAATGCAACTCACAGAGTTGGACACTTCCTTTGAAAGAGCTGTTTTGAAACACTCTTTTTGTAGAATCTGCAAGTGTTCATTTGGAGCGCTTTGAGGCCTAAGGTGGAAAAGGAAATATCTTCACTTATAAATCAGGCAGAAGCATTCTCAGAAACCTCTTTATGATGTGTGCATTCAACTCGGAGAGATAAGCCTTCCTTTTGATAGAGCAGTTTTCAAACTGTGTTTTGGCAGAACCTGCAAGTGGATATTTGGAGCCCTTTCAGGCCTTCGTTGGAAACGGGAATATCTTCCCAAAAAAACTAAACAGAAGCGTTCTGTGAAACTGCTTTGTGTAGTATGAATCCAACTCACAGAGTTGAACACTTCCTTTGAAAGAGCTGTTTTGAAACACTCTTTTTGTAGAATCTGCAAGTGTTCATTTGGAGCGCTTTGAGGCCTATGGTGGAAAAGGAAATATCTTCACTTATAAACCAGGCAGAAGCATTCTCAGAAACCTCTTTATGATGTGTGCATTCAACTCGGAGAGATAAGCCTTCCTTTTGATAGAGCAGTTTTGAAACTGTGTTTTGGCAGAATCTGCAAGTGGATATTTGGAGCCCTTTCAGGCCTTCGTTGGAAACGGGAATATCTTCCCATAAAAACTAAACAGAAGCGTTCTGTGAAACTGCTTTGTGAAGTATGAATCCAACTCACAGAGTTGAACACTTCCTTTGAAAGAGCAGTTTTGAAACACTCTTTTTGTAGAATCTGCAAGTGTTCGTTTGGAGCGCTTTGAGGCCTATGGTGGAAAAGGAAATATCTTCACATAAAACCTAGACAGAAGCATTCTTTGAAACTTTTTTATGATGTGTGCATTCATCTCACGGAGTTGAACCTTCCTTATCATGGAGCAGTTTGGAAAGAGTCTTTTTGCGGCATCTGCAAGTGGATATTTGGAGCTCTTTCAGGCCTTTGTTAGAAGCGGGAATATCTTCCCATAAAAACTGGACAGAAGCATTCTCACAAACTGCTTTGTGATGTGTGTGTTCAACTCACAGAGTTGAACCTTTCCTTTGCTAGAACACTTATGAAACACTCTTTTTGTAGAATCTGCAAGTGTTCATTTGGAGCGCATTGAGGTCTATGGTGGAAAAAGAAATATCTTCATATATAAACAAGGGAGAAGCATTCTCAGAAACCTCTTTATGATGTGTGTATTCAACTCAGAGAGATAAGCCTTCCTTTCAATAGGGCAGTTTTGAAACTGTGTTTTTGCAGAATCTGCAAGTGGATATTTGGAGCCTTTCAGGCCTTCGTTGGAAACGGGAATATCTTCCCAAAAAAACTAAACAGAAGCGTTCTGTGAAACTGCTTTGTGTAGTATGAATCCAACTCACAGAGTTGGACACTTCCTTTGAAAGAGCTCTTTTGAAACACTCTTTTTGTAGAATCTGCAAGTGATCATTTGGAGCGCTTTGAGGCCTATTGTGGAAAAGGAAATATCTTCACTTATAAACCAGGCAGAAGCATTCTCAGAAACCTCTTTATGATGTGGGCATTCAACTCGGAGAGATAAGCCTTCCTTTTGATAGAGCAGTTTTGAAACTGTGTTTTTGCAGAATCTGCAAGTGGATATTTGGAGCCCTTTCAGGCCTTCGTTGGAAAAGGGAATATCTTCCCATAAAAACTAAACAGAAGAGTTCTGCGAAACTGCTTTGTGTAGTATGAATGCAACTCACAGAGTTGGACACTTCCTTTGAAAGAGCTGTTTTGAAACACTTTTTGTAGAATCTGCAAGTGTTCATTTGGAGCGCTTTGAGGCCTATTCTGGAAAAGGAAATATCTTCACTTATAAACCAGGCAGAAGCATTCTCAGAAACCTCTTTATGATGTGGGCATTCAACTCGGAGAGATAAGCCTTCCTTTTGATAGGGCAGTTTTGAAACTGTGTTTTTGCAGAATCTGCAAGTGGATATTTGGAGCCCTTTCAGGCCTTCGTTGGAAAAGGGAATATCTTCCCATAAAAACTAAACAGAAGAGTTCTGTGAAACTGCTTTGTGTAGTATGAATCCAACTCACAGAGTTGGACACTTCCTTTGAAAGAGCTGTTTTGAAACACTCTTTTTGTAGAATCTGCAAGTGTTCATTTGGAGCGATTTGAGGCCTATGGTGGAAAAAGAAATATCTTCATATATAAACAAGGCAGAAGCATTCTCAGAAACCTCTTTATGATGTGTGCATTCAACTCAGAGAGATAAGCCTTCCTTTTGATAGAGCAGTTTTGAAACTGTGTTTTTGCAGAATCTGCAAGTGGATATTTGGAGCCCTTTCAGGCCTTCGTTGGAAACGGGAATATCTTCCCAAAAAAACTAAACAGAAGCGTTCTGTGAAACTGCTTTGTGTAGTATGAATGCAACTCACAGAGTTGGACACTTCCTTTGAAAGAGCTGTTTTGAAACACTCTTTTTGTAGAATCTGCAAGTGTTCATTTGGAGCGCTTTGAGGCCTAAGGTGGAAAAGGAAATATCTTCACTTATAAATCAGGCAGAAGCATTCTCAGAAACCTCTTTATGATGTGTGCATTCAACTCGGAGAGATAAGCCTTCCTTTTGATAGAGCAGTTTTGCAACTGTGTTTTGGCAGAATTTGCAAGTGGATATTTGGAGCCCTTTCAGGCCTTCGTTGGAAACGGGAATATCTTCCCAAAAAAACTAAACAGAAGCGTTCTGTGAAACTGCTTTGTGTAGTATGAATCCAACTCACACAGTTGAACACTTCCTTTGAAAGAGCTGTTTTGAAACACTCTTTTTGTAGAATCTGCAAGTGTTCATTTGGAGCGCTTTGAGGCCTATGGTGGAAAAGGAAATATCTTCACTTATAAACCAGGCAGAAGCATTCTCAGAAACCTCTTTATGATGTGTGCATTCAACTCGGAGAGATAAGCCTTCCTTTTGATAGAGCAGTTTTGAAACTGTGTTTTGGCAGAATCTGCAAGTGGATATTTGGAGCCCTTTCAGGCCTTCGTTGGAAACGGGAATATCTTCCCATAAAAACTAAACAGAAGCGTTCTGTGAAACTGCTTTGTGTAGTATGAATCCAACTCACAGAGTTGAACACTTCTTTTGAAAGAACAGTTTGGAAACACTCTTTTTGTAGAATCTACAAGTGTTCATTTGGAGCGCTTTGAGGCCTATGGTGGAAAAGGAAATATCTTCACATAAAACCTGGACAGAAGCATTCTTTGAAACTTCTTTATGATGTGTGCATTCATCTCACAGAGTGGAACCTTCCTTATCATGGAGCAGTTTGGAAAGAGTCTTTTTGCGGCATCTGCAAGTGGATATTTGGAGCTCTTTCAGGCCTTTGTTAGAAGCGGGAATATCTTCCCATAAAAACTGGACAGAAGCATTCTCACAAACTGCTTTGTGATGTGTGTGTTCAACTCACAGATTTGAACCTTTCCTTTGCTAGAACACTTATGAAACACTCTTTTTGTAGAATCTGCAAGTGTTCATTTGGAGCGCTTTGAGGCCTATGGTGGAAAAAGAAATATCTTCATATATAAACAAGGGAGAAGCATTCTCAGAAACCTCTTTATGATGCGTGTATTCAACTCAGAGAGATAAGCCTTCCTTTTGATAGAGCAGTTTTGAAACTGTGTTTTTGCAGAATCTGCAAGTGGATATTTGGAGCCCTTTCAGGCCTTCGTTGGAAAAGGGAATATCTTCCCATAAAAACTAAACAGAAGAGTTCTGTGAAACTGCTTTGTGTAGTATGAATACAACTTACAGAGTTGGACACTTCCTTTGAAAGAGCTGTTTTGAAACACTCTTTTTGTAGAATCTGCAAGTGTTCATTTGTAGCGCTTTGAGGCCTATGGTGGAAAAGGAAATATCTTCACTTATAAACCAGGCAGAAGCATTCTCAGAAACCTCTTTATGATGTGTGCATTCGACTCGGAGAGATAAGCCTTCCTTTTCTTAGAGCAGTTTTGAAACTGTGTTTTGGCAGAATCTGCAAGTGGATATTTGGAGCCCTTTCAGGCCTTCGTTGGAAACGGGAATATCTTCCCATAAAAACTAAACAGAAGCGTTCTGTGAAACTGCTTTGTGAAGTATGAATCCAACTCACAGAGTTGAACACTTCCTTTGAAAGAGCAGTTTTGAAACACTCTTTTTGTAGAATCTGCAAGTGTTCGTTTGGAGCGCTTTGAGGCCTATGGTGGAAAAGGAAATATCTTCACATAAAACCTAGACAGAAGCATTCTTTGAAACTTCTTTATGATGTGTGCATTCATCTCACAGAGTTGAACCTTCCTTATCATGGAGCAGTTTGGAAAGAGTCTTTTTGCGGCATCTGCAAGTGGATATTTGGAGCTCTTTCAGGCCTTTGTTAGAAGCGGGAATATCTTCCCATAAAAACTGGACAGAAGCATTCTCACAAACTGCTTTGTGATGTGTGTGTTCAACTCACAGAGGTGAACCTTTCCTTTGCTAGAACACTTATGAAACACTCTTTTTGTAGAATCTGCAAGTGTTCATTTGGAGCGCATTGAGGCCTATGGTGGAAAAAGAAATATCTTCATATATAAACAAGGCAGAAACATTCTCAGAAACCTCTTTATGATGTGTGCATTCAACTCAGAGAGATAAGCCTTCCTTTTGATAGAGCAGTTTTGAAACTGTGTTTTTGCAGAATCTGCAAGTGGATATTTGGAGCCCTTTCAGGCCTTCGTTGGAAACGGGAATATCTTCCCAAAAAAACTAAACAGAAGCGTTCTGTGAAACTGCTTTGTGTAGTATGAATGCAACTCACAGAGTTGGACACTTCCTTTGAAAGAGCTGTTTTGAAACACTCTTTTTGTAGAATCTGCAAGTGTTCATTTGGAGCGCTTTGAGGCCTAAGGTGGAAAAGGAAATATCTTCACTTATAAATCAGGCAGAAGCATTCTCAGAAACCTCTTTATGATGTGTGCATTCAACTCGGAGAGATAAGCCTTCCTTTTGATAGAGCAGTTTTCAAACTGTGTTTTGGCAGAACCTGCAAGTGGATATTTGGAGCCCTTTCAGGCCTTCGTTGGAAACGGGAATATCTTCCCAAAAAAACTAAACAGAAGCGTTCTGTGAAACTGCTTTGTGTAGTATGAATCCAACTCACAGAGTTGAACACTTCCTTTGAAAGAGCTGTTTTGAAACACTCTTTTTGTAGAATCTGCAAGTGTTCATTTGGAGCGCATTGAGGCCTATGGTGGAAAAGGAAATATCTTCACTTATAAACCAGGCAGAAGCATTCTCAGAAACCTCTTTATGATGTGTGCATTCAACTCGGAGAGATAAGCCTTCCTTTTGATAGAGCAGTTTTGAAACTGTGTTTTGGCAGAATCTGCAAGTGGATATTTGGAGCCCTTTCAGGCCTTCGTTGGAAAAGGGAATATCTTCCCATAAAAACTAAACAGAAGCGTTCTATGAAACTGCTTTGTGAAGTATGAATCCAACTCACAGAGTTGAACACTTCCTTTGAAAGAGCAGTTTTGAAACACTCTTTTTGTAGAATCTGCAAGTGTTCGTTTGGAGCGCTTTGAGGCCTATGGTGGAAAAGGAAATATCTTCACATAAAACCTAGACAGAAGCATTCCTTGAAACTTCTTTATGATTTGTGCATTCATCTCACAGAGTTGAACCTTCCTTATCATGGAGCAGTTTGGAAAGAGTCTTTTTGCGGCATCTGCAAGTGGATATTTGGAGCTCTTTCAGGCCTTTGTTAGAAGCGGGAATATCTTCCCATAAAAACTGGACAGAAGCATTCTCACAAACTGCTTTGTGATGTGTGTGTTCAACTCACAGAGTTGAACCTTTCCTTTGCTAGAACACTTATGAAACACTCTTTTTGTAGAATCTGCAAGTGTTCATTTGGAGCGCATTGAGGCCTATGGTGGAAAAAGAAATATCTTCATATATAAACAAGGCAGAAGCATTCTCAGAAACCTCTTTATGATGTGTGCATTCAACTCAGAGAGATAAGCCTTCCTTTTGATAGAGCAGTTTTGAAACTGTGTTTTTGCAGAATCTGCAAGTGGATATTTGGAGCCCTTTCAGGCCTTCGTTGCAAACGGGAATATCTTCCCAAAAAAACTAAACAGAAGCGTTCTGTGAAACTGCTTTGTGTAGTATGAATGCAACTCACAGAGTTGGACACTTCCTTTGAAAGAGCTGTTTTGAAACACTCTTTTTGTAGAATCTGCAAGTGTTCATTTGGAGCGCTTTGAGGCCTAAGGTGGAAAAGGAAATATCTTCACTTATAAATCAGGCAGAAGCATTCTCAGAAACCTCTTTATGATGTGTGCATTCAACTCGGAGAGATAAGCCTTCCTTTTGATAGAGCAGTTTTGAAACTGTGTTTTGGCAGAATCTGCAAGTGGATATTTGGAGCCCTTTCAGGCCTTCGTTGGAAACGGGAATATCTTCCCAAAAAAACTAAACAGAAGCGTTCTGTGAAACTGCATTGTGTAGTATGAATCCAACTCACAGAGTTGAACACTTCCTTTGAAAGAGCTGTTTTGAAACACTCTTTTTGTAGAATCTGCAAGTGTTCATTTGGAGCGCTTTGAGGCCTATGGTGGAAAAGGAAATATCTTCACTTATAAACCAGGCAGAAGCATTCTCAGAAACCTCTTTATGATGTGTGCATTCAACTCGGAGAGATAAGCCTTCCTTTTGATAGAGCAGTTTTGAAACTGTGTTTTGGCAGAATCTGCAAGTGGATATTTGGAGCCCTTTCAGGCCTTCGTTGGAAACGCGAATATCTTCCCATAAAAACTAAACAGAAGCGTTCTGTGAAACTGCTTTGTGAAGTATGAATCCAACTCACAGAGTTGAACACTTCCTTTGAAAGAGCAGTTTTGAAACACTCTTTTTGTAGAATCTGCAAGTGTTCGTTTGGAGCGCTTTGAGGCCTATGGTGGAAAAGGAAATATCTTCACATAAAACCTAGACAGAAGCATTCTTTGAAACTTCTTTATGATGTGTGCATTCATCTCACAGAGTTGAACCTTCCTTATCATGGAGCAGTTTGGAAAGAGTCTTTTTGCGGCATCTGCAAGTGGATATTTGGAGCTCTTTCAGGCCTTTGTTAGAAGCGGGAATATCTTCCCATAAAAACTGGACAGAAGCATTCTCACAAACTGCTTTGTGATGTGTGTGTTCAACTCACAGAGGTGAACCTTTCCTTTGCTAGAACACTTATGAAACACTCTTTTTGTAGAATCTGCAAGTGTTCATTTGGAGCGCATTGAGGCCTATGGTGGAAAAAGAAATATCTTCATATATAAACAAGGCAGAAACATTCTCAGAAACCTCTTTATGATGTGTGCATTCAACTCAGAGAGATAAGCCTTCCTTTTGATAGAGCAGTTTTGAAACTGTGTTTTTGCAGAATCTGCAAGTGGATATTTGGAGCCCTTTCAGGCCTTCGTTGGAAACGGGAATATCTTCCCAAAAAAACTAAACAGAAGCGTTCTGTGAAACTGCTTTGTGTAGTATGAATGCAACTCACAGAGTTGGACACTTCCTTTGAAAGAGCTGTTTTGAAACACTCTTTTTGTAGAATCTGCAAGTGTTCATTTGGAGCGCTTTGAGGCCTAAGGTGGAAAAGGAAATATCTTCACTTATAAATCAGGCAGAAGCATTCTCAGAAACCTCTTTATGATGTGTGCATTCAACTCGGAGAGATAAGCCTTCCTTTTGATAGAGCAGTTTTCAAACTGTGTTTTGGCAGAACCTGCAAGTGGATATTTGGAGCCCTTTCAGGCCTTCGTTGGAAACGGGAATATCTTCCCAAAAAAACTAAACAGAAGCGTTCTGTGAAACTGCTTTGTGTAGTATGAATCCAACTCACAGAGTTGAACACTTCCTTTGAAAGAGCTGTTTTGAAACACTCTTTTTGTAGAATCTGCAAGTGTTCATTTGGAGCGCATTGAGGCCTATGGTGGAAAAGGAAATATCTTCACTTATAAACCAGGCAGAAGCATTCTCAGAAACCTCTTTATGATGTGTGCATTCAACTCGGAGAGATAAGCCTTCCTTTTGATAGAGCAGTTTTGAAACTGTGTTTTGGCAGAATCTGCAAGTGGATATTTGGAGCCCTTTCAGGCCTTCGTTGGAAAAGGGAATATCTTCCCATAAAAACTAAACAGAAGCGATCTATGAAACTGCTTTGTGAAGTATGAATCCAACTCACAGAGTTGAACACTTCCTTTGAAAGAGCAGTTTTGAAACACTCTTTTTGTAGAATCTGCAAGTGTTCGTTTGGAGCGCTTTGAGGCCTATGGTGGAAAAGGAAATATCTTCACATAAAACCTAGACAGAAGCATTCCTTGAAACTTCTTTATGATTTGTGCATTCATCTCACAGAGTTGAACCTTCCTTATCATGGAGCAGTTTGGAAAGAGTCTTTTTGCGGCATCTGCAAGTGGATATTTGGAGCTCTTTCAGGCCTTTGTTAGAAGCGGGAATATCTTCCCATAAAAACTGGACAGAAGCATTCTCACAAACTGCTTTGTGATGTGTGTGTTCAACTCACAGAGTTGAACCTTTCCTTTGCTAGAACACTTATGAAACACTCTTTTTGTAGAATCTGCAAGTGTTCATTTGGAGCGCATTGAGGCCTATGGTGGAAAAAGAAATATCTTCATATATAAACAAGGCAGAAGCATTCTCAGAAACCTCTTTATGATGTGTGCATTCAACTCAGAGAGATAAGCCTTCCTTTTGATAGAGCAGTTTTGAAACTGTGTTTTTGCAGAATCTGCAAGTGGATATTTGGAGCCCTTTCAGGCCTTCGTTGCAAACGGGAATATCTTCCCAAAAAAACTAAACAGAAGCGTTCTGTGAAACTGCTTTGTGTAGTATGAATGCAACTCACAGAGTTGGACACTTCCTTTGAAAGAGCTGTTTTGAAACACTCTTTTTGTAGAATCTGCAAGTGTTCATTTGGAGCGCTTTGAGGCCTAAGGTGGAAAAGGAAATATCTTCACTTATAAATCAGGCAGAAGCATTCTCAGAAACCTCTTTATGATGTGTGCATTCAACTCGGAGAGATAAGCCTTCCTTTTGATAGAGCAGTTTTGAAACTGTGTTTTGGCAGAATCTGCAAGTGGATATTTGGAGCCCTTTCAGGCCTTCGTTGGAAACGGGAATATCTTCCCAAAAAAACTAAACAGAAGCGTTCTGTGAAACTGCATTGTGTAGTATGAATCCAACTCACAGAGTTGAACACTTCCTTTGAAAGAGCTGTTTTGAAACACTCTTTTTGTAGAATCTGCAAGTGTTCATTTGGAGCGCTTTGAGGCCTATGGTGGAAAAGGAAATATCTTCACTTATAAACCAGGCAGAAGCATTCTCAGAAACCTCTTTATGATGTGTGCATTCAACTCGGAGAGATAAGCCTTCCTTTTGATAGAGCAGTTTTGAAACTGTGTTTTGGCAGAATCTGCAAGTGGATATTTGGAGCCCTTTCAGGCCTTCGTTGGAAACGCGAATATCTTCCCATAAAAACTAAACAGAAGCGTTCTGTGAAACTGCTTTGTGAAGTATGAATCCAACTCACAGAGTTGAACACTTCCTTTGAAAGAGCAGTTTTGAAACACTCTTTTTGTAGAATCTGCAAGTGTTCGTTTGGAGCGCTTTGAGGCCTATGGTGGAAAAGGAAATATCTTCACATAAAACCTAGACAGAAGCATTCTTTGAAACTTCTTTATGATGTGTGCATTCATCTCACAGAGTTGAACCTTCCTTATCATGGAGCAGTTTGGAAAGAGTCTTTTTGCGGCATCTGCAAGTGGATATTTGGAGCTCTTTCAGGCCTTTGTTAGAAGCGGGAATATCTTCCCATAAAAACTGGACAGAAGCATTCTCACAAACTGCTTTGTGATGTGTGTGTTCAACTCACAGAGGTGAACCTTTCCTTTGCTAGAGCAGTTATGAAACACTCTTTTTGTAGAATCTGCAAGGGTTCATTTGGAGCGATTTGAGGCCTATGGTGGAAAAAGAAATATCTTCATATATAAACAAGGCAGAAGCATTCTCAGAAACCCCTTTATGAGGTGTGCATTCAACTCAGAGAGATAAGCCTTCCTTTTGATAGAGCAGTTTTGAAACTGTGTTTTTGCAGAATCTGCAAGTGGATATTTGGAGCCCTTTCAGGCCTTCGTTGGAAACGGGAATATCTTCCCAAAAAAACTAAACAGAAGCGTTCTGTGAAACTGCTTTGTGTAGTATGAATGCAACTCACAGAGTTGGACACTTCCTTTGAAAGAGCTGTTTTGAAACACTCTTTTTGTAGAATCTGCAAGTGTTCATTTGGAGCGCTTTGAGGCCTAAGGTGGAAAAGGAAATATCTTCACTTATAAATCAGGCAGAAGCATTCTCAGAAACCTCTTTATGATGTGTGCATTCAACTCGGAGAGATAAGCCTTCCTTTTGATAGAGCAGTTTTGAAACTGTGTTTTGGCAGAATCTGCAAGTGGATATTTGGAGCCCTTTCAGGCCTTCGTTGGAAACGGGAATATCTTCCCAAAAAAACTAAACAGAAGCGTTCTGTGAAACTGCTTTGTGTAGTATGAATCCAACTCACAGAGTTGAACACTTCCTTTGAAAGACCAGTTTTCAAACACTCTTTTTGTAGAATCTGCAAGTGTTCATTTGGAGCGCTTTGAGGCCTATGGTGGAAAAGGAAATATCTTCACTTATAAACCAGGCAGAAGCATTCTCAGAAACCTCTTTATGATGTGTGCATTCAACTCGGAGAGATAAGCCTTCCTTTTGATAGAGCAGTTTTGAAACTGTGTTTTGGCAGAATCTGCAAGTGGATATTTGGAGCCCTTTCAGGCCTTCGTTGGAAACGGGAATATCTTCCCATAAAAACTAAACAGAAGCGTTCTGTGAAACTGCTTTGTGAAGTATGAATCCAACTCACAGAGTTGAACACTTCCTTTGAAAGAGCAGTTTTGAAACACTCTTTTTGTAGAATCTGCAAGTGTTCGTTTGGAGCGCTTTGAGGCCTATGGTGGAAAAGGAAATATCTTCACATAAAACCTAGACAGAAGCATTCTTTGAAACTTCTTTATGATGTGTGCATTCATCTCACAGAGTTGAACCTTCCTTATCATGGAGCAGTTTGGAAAGAGTCTTTTTGCGGCATCTGCAAGTGGATATTTGGAGCTCTTTCAGGCCTTTGTTAGAAGCGGGAATATCTTCCCATAAAAACTGGACAGAAGCATTCTCACAAACTGCTTTGTGATGTGTGTATTCAACTCACAGAGTTGAACCTTTCCTTTGCTAGAACACTTATGAAACACTCTTTTTGTAGAATCTGCAAGTGTTCATTTGGAGCGATTTGAGGCCAATGGTGGAAAAAGAAATATCTTCATATATAAACAAGTGAGAAGCACTCTCAGAAACCTCTTTATGATGTGTGTATTCAACTCAGAGAGATAAGCCTTCCTTTTGATAGAGCAGTTTTGAAACTGTGTTTTTGCAGAATCTGCAAGTGGATATTTGGAGCCCTTTCAGGCCTTCGTTGGAAACGGGAATATCTTCCCAAAAAAACTAAACAGAAGCGTTCTGTGAAACTGCTTTGTGTAGTATGAATCCAACTCACAGAGTTGGACACTTCCTTTGAAAGAGCTCTTTTGAAACACTCTTTTTGTAGAATCTGCAAGTGTTCATTTGGAGCGCTTTGAGGCCTATTGTGGAAAAGGAAATATCTTCACTTATAAACCAGGCAGAAGAATTCTCAGAAACCTCTTTATGATGTGTGCATTCAACTCGGAGAGATAAGCCTTCCTTTTGATAGAGCAGTTTTGAAACTGTGTTTTTGCAGAATCTGCAAGTGGATATTTGGAGCCCTTTCAGGCCTTCGTTGGAAAAGGGAATATCTTCCCATAAAAACTAAACAGAAGAGTTCTGTGAAACTGCTTTGTGTAGTATGAATCCAACTCACAGAGTTGGACACTTCCTTTGAAAGAGCTGTTTTCAAACACTCTTTTTGTAGAATCTGCAAGTGTTCATTTGGAGCGCTTTGAGGCCTATGGTGGAAAAGGAAATATCTTCACTTATAAACCAGGCAGAAGCATTCTCAGAAACCTCTTTATGATGTGTGCATTCGACTCGGAGAGATAAGCCTTCCTTTTCTTAGAGCAGTTTTGAAACTGTGTTTTGGCAGAATCTGCAAGTGGATATTTGGAGCCCTTTCAGGCCTTCGTTGGAAACGGGAATATCTTCCCATAAAAACTAAACAGAAGCGTTCTGTGAAACTGCTTTGTGAAGTATGAATCCAACTCACAGAGTTGAACACTTCCTTTGAAAGAGCAGTTTTGAAACACTCTTTTTGTAGAATCTGCAAGTGTTCGTTTGGAGCGCTTTGAGGCCTATGGTGGAAAAGGAAATATCTTCACATAAAACCTAGACAGAAGCATTCTTTGAAACTTCTTTATGATGTGTGCATTCATCTCACAGAGTTGAACCTTCCTTATCATGGAGCAGTTTGGAAAGAGTCTTTTTGCGGCATCTGCAAGTGGATATTTGGAGCTCTTTCAGGCCTTTGTTAGAAGCGGGAATATCTTCCCATAAAAACTGGACAGAAGCATTCTCACAAACTGCTTTGTGATGTGTGTGTTCAACTCACAGAGGTGAACCTTTCCTTTGCTAGAACACTTATGAAACACTCTTTTTGTAGAATCTGCAAGTGTTCATTTGGAGCGCATTGAGGCCTATGGTGGAAAAAGAAATATCTTCATATATAAACAAGGCAGAAACATTCTCAGAAACCTCTTTATGATGTGTGCATTCAACTCAGAGAGATAAGCCTTCCTTTTGATAGAGCAGTTTTGAAACTGTGTTTTTGCAGAATCTGCAAGTGGATATTTGGAGCCCTTTCAGGCCTTCGTTGGAAACGGGAATATCTTCCCAAAAAAACTAAACAGAAGCGTTCTGTGAAACTGCTTTGTGTAGTATGAATGCAACTCACAGAGTTGGACACTTCCTTTGAAAGAGCTGTTTTGAAACACTCTTTTTGTAGAATCTGCAAGTGTTCATTTGGAGCGCTTTGAGGCCTAAGGTGGAAAAGGAAATATCTTCACTTATAAATCAGGCAGAAGCATTCTCAGAAACCTCTTTATGATGTGTGCATTCAACTCGGAGAGATAAGCCTTCCTTTTGATAGAGCAGTTTTCAAACTGTGTTTTGGCAGAACCTGCAAGTGGATATTTGGAGCCCTTTCAGGCCTTCGTTGGAAACGGGAATATCTTCCCAAAAAAACTAAACAGAAGCGTTCTGTGAAACTGCTTTGTGTAGTATGAATCCAACTCACAGAGTTGAACACTTCCTTTGAAAGAGCTGTTTTGAAACACTCTTTTTGTAGAATCTGCAAGTGTTCATTTGGAGCGCATTGAGGCCTATGGTGGAAAAGGAAATATCTTCACTTATAAACCAGGCAGAAGCATTCTCAGAAACCTCTTTATGATGTGTGCATTCAACTCGGAGAGATAAGCCTTCCTTTTGATAGAGCAGTTTTGAAACTGTGTTTTGGCAGAATCTGCAAGTGGATATTTGGAGCCCTTTCAGGCCTTCGTTGGAAAAGGGAATATCTTCCCATAAAAACTAAACAGAAGCGTTCTATGAAACTGCTTTGTGAAGTATGAATCCAACTCACAGAGTTGAACACTTCCTTTGAAAGAGCAGTTTTGAAACACTCTTTTTGTAGAATCTGCAAGTGTTCGTTTGGAGCGCTTTGAGGCCTATGGTGGAAAAGGAAATATCTTCACATAAAACCTAGACAGAAGCATTCCTTGAAACTTCTTTATGATTTGTGCATTCATCTCACAGAGTTGAACCTTCCTTATCATGGAGCAGTTTGGAAAGAGTCTTTTTGCGGCATCTGCAAGTGGATATTTGGAGCTCTTTCAGGCCTTTGTTAGAAGCGGGAATATCTTCCCATAAAAACTGGACAGAAGCATTCTCACAAACTGCTTTGTGATGTGTGTGTTCAACTCACAGAGTTGAACCTTTCCTTTGCTAGAACACTTATGAAACACTCTTTTTGTGGAATCTGCAAGTGTTCATTTGGAGCGCATTGAGGCCTATGGTGGAAAAAGAAATATCTTCATATATAAACAAGGCAGAAGCATTCTCAGAAACCTCTTTATGATGTGTGCATTCAACTCAGAGAGATAAGCCTTCCTTTTGATAGAGCAGTTTTGAAACTGTGTTTTTGCAGAATCTGCAAGTGGATATTTGGAGCCCTTTCAGGCCTTCGTTGCAAACGGGAATATCTTCCCAAAAAAACTAAACAGAAGCGTTCTGTGAAACTGCTTTGTGTAGTATGAATGCAACTCACAGAGTTGGACACTTCCTTTGAAAGAGCTGTTTTGAAACACTCTTTTTGTAGAATCTGCAAGTGTTCATTTGGAGCGCTTTGAGGCCTAAGGTGGAAAAGGAAATATCTTCACTTATAAATCAGGCAGAAGCATTCTCAGAAACCTCTTTATGATGTGTGCATTCAACTCGGAGAGATAAGCCTTCCTTTTGATAGAGCAGTTTTGAAACTGTGTTTTGGCAGAATCTGCAAGTGGATATTTGGAGCCCTTTCAGGCCTTCGTTGGAAACGGGAATATCTTCCCAAAAAAACTAAACAGAAGCGTTCTGTGAAACTGCATTGTGTAGTATGAATCCAACTCACAGAGTTGAACACTTCCTTTGAAAGAGCTGTTTTGAAACACTCTTTTTGTAGAATCTGCAAGTGTTCATTTGGAGCGCTTTGAGGCCTATGGTGGAAAAGGAAATATCTTCACTTATAAACCAGGCAGAAGCATTCTCAGAAACCTCTTTATGATGTGTGCATTCAACTCGGAGAGATAAGCCTTCCTTTTGATAGAGCAGTTTTGAAACTGTGTTTTGGCAGAATCTGCAAGTGGATATTTGGAGCCCTTTCAGGCCTTCGTTGGAAACGCGAATATCTTCCCATAAAAACTAAACAGAAGCGTTCTGTGAAACTGCTTTGTGAAGTATGAATCCAACTCACAGAGTTGAACACTTCCTTTGAAAGAGCAGTTTTGAAACACTCTTTTTGTAGAATCTGCAAGTGTTCGTTTGGAGCGCTTTGAGGCCTATGGTGGAAAAGGAAATATCTTCACATAAAACCTAGACAGAAGCATTCTTTGAAACTTCTTTATGATGTGTGCATTCATCTCACAGAGTTGAACCTTCCTTATCATGGAGCAGTTTGGAAAGAGTCTTTTTGCGGCATCTGCAAGTGGATATTTGGAGCTCTTTCAGGCCTTTGTTAGAAGCGGGAATATCTTCCCATAAAAACTGGACAGAAGCATTCTCACAAACTGCTTTGTGATGTGTGTGTTCAACTCACAGAGGTGAACCTTTCCTTTGCTAGAGCAGTTATGAAACACTCTTTTTGTAGAATCTGCAAGGGTTCATTTGGAGCGATTTGAGGCCTATGGTGGAAAAAGAAATATCTTCATATATAAACAAGGCAGAAGCATTCTCAGAAACCCCTTTATGAGGTGTGCATTCAACTCAGAGAGATAAGCCTTCCTTTTGATAGAGCAGTTTTGAAACTGTGTTTTTGCAGAATCTGCAAGTGGATATTTGGAGCCCTTTCAGGCCTTCGTTGGAAACGGGAATATCTTCCCAAAAAAACTAAACAGAAGCGTTCTGTGAAACTGCTTTGTGTAGTATGAATGCAACTCACAGAGTTGGACACTTCCTTTGAAAGAGCTGTTTTGAAACACTCTTTTTGTAGAATCTGCAAGTGTTCATTTGGAGCGCTTTGAGGCCTAAGGTGGAAAAGGAAATATCTTCACTTATAAATCAGGCAGAAGCATTCTCAGAAACCTCTTTATGATGTGTGCATTCAACTCGGAGAGATAAGCCTTCCTTTTGATAGAGCAGTTTTGAAACTGTGTTTTGGCAGAATCTGCAAGTGGATATTTGGAGCCCTTTCAGGCCTTCGTTGGAAACGGGAATATCTTCCCAAAAAACTAAACAGAAGCGTTCTGTGAAACTGCTTTGTGTAGTATGAATCCAACTCACAGAGTTGAACACTTCCTTTGAAAGACCAGTTTTGAAACACTCTTTTTGTAGAATCTGCAAGTGTTCATTTGGAGCGCTTTGAGGCCTATGGTGGAAAAGGAAATATCTTCACTTATAAACCAGGCAGAAGCATTCTCAGAAACCTCTTTATGATGTGTGCATTCAACTCGGAGAGATAAGCCTTCCTTTTGATAGAGCAGTTTTGAAACTGTGTTTTGGCAGAATCTGCAAGTGGATATTTGGAGCCCTTTCAGGCCTTCGTTGGAAACGGGAATATCTTCCCATAAAAACTAAACAGAAGCGTTCTGTGAAACTGCTTTGTGAAGTATGAATCCAACTCACAGAGTTGAACACTTCCTTTGAAAGAGCAGTTTTGAAACACTCTTTTTGTAGAATCCGCAAGTGTTCGTTTGGAGCGCTTTGAGGCCTATGGTGGAAAAGGAAATATCTTCACATAAAACCTAGACAGAAGCATTCTTTGAAACTTCTTTATGATGTGTGCATTCATCTCACAGAGTTGAACCTTCCTTATCATGGAGCAGTTTGGAAAGAGTCTTTTTGCGGCATCTGCAAGTGGATATTTGGAGCTCTTTCAGGCCTTTGTTAGAAGCGGGAATATCTTCCCATAAAAACTGGACAGAAGCATTCTCACAAACTGCTTTGTGATGTGTGTATTCAACTCACAGAGTTGAACCTTTCCTTTGCTAGAACACTTATGAAACACTCTTTTTGTAGAATCTGCAAGTGTTCATTTGGAGCGATTTGAGGCCAATGGTGGAAAAAGAAATATCTTCATATATAAACAAGTGAGAAGCACTCTCAGAAACCTCTTTATGATGTGTGTATTCAACTCAGAGAGATAAGCCTTCCTTTTGATAGAGCAGTTTTGAAACTGTGTTTTTGCAGAATCTGCAAGTGGATATTTGGAGCCCTTTCAGGCCTTCGTTGGAAACGGGAATATCTTCCCAAAAAAACTAAACAGAAGCGTTCTGTGAAACTGCTTTGTGTAGTATGAATCCAACTCACAGAGTTGGACACTTCCTTTGAAAGAGCTCTTTTGAAACACTCTTTTTGTAGAATCTGCAAGTGTTCATTTGGAGCGCTTTGAGGCCTATTGTGGAAAAGGAATTATCTTCACTTATAAACCAGGCAGAAGAATTCTCAGAAACCTCTTTATGATGTGTGCATTCAACTCGGAGAGATAAGCCTTCCTTTTGATAGAGCAGTTTTGAAACTGTGTTTTTGCAGAATCTGCAAGTGGATATTTGGAGCCCTTTCAGGCCTTCGTTGGAAAAGGGAATATCTTCCCATAAAAACTAAACAGAAGAGTTCTGTGAAACTGCTTTGTGTAGTATGAATCCAACTCACAGAGTTGGACACTTCCTTTGAAAGAGCTGTTTTCAAACACTCTTTTTGTAGAATCTGCAAGTGTTCATTTGGAGCGCTTTGAGGCCTATGGTGGAAAAGGAAATATCTTCTCTTATAAACCAGGCAGAAGCATTCTCAGAAACGTCTTTATGATGTGTGCATTCGACTCGGAGATATAAGCCTTCCTTTTGATAGAGCAGTTTTGCAACTGTGTTTTTGCAGAATCTGCAAGTGTATATTTGGAGCCCTTTCAGGCCTTCGTTGGAAACGGGAATATCTTCCCATAAAAATTAAACAGAAGCGTTCTGTGAAACTGCTTTGTGAAGTATGACTCCAACTCACAGAGTTGAACACTTCTTTTGAAAGAGCAGTTTTGAAACACTCTTTTTGTAGAATCTGCAAGTGTTCATTTGGAGCGATTTGAGGCCTATGGTGGAAAAAGAAATATCTTCATATATAAACAAGGCAGAAGCATTCTCAGAAACCTCTTTATGATGTGTGCATTCAACTCAGAGAGATAAACCTTCCTTTTGATAGAGCAGTTTTGAAACTGTGTTTTTGCAGAATCTGCAAGTGGATACTTGGAGCCCTTTCAGGCCTTCGTTGGAAACGGGAATATCTTCCCAAAAAAACTAAACAGAAGCGTTCTGTGAAACTGCTTTGTGTAGTATGAATCCAACTCACAGAGTTGAACACTTCCTTTGAAAGAGCTGTTTTGAAACACTCTTTTTGTAGAATCTGGAAGTGTTCATTTGGAGCGCTTTGAGGCCTATGGTGGAAAAGGAAATATCTTCACATAAAACCTAGACAGAAGCATTCTTTGAAACTTCTTTATGATGTGTGCATTCAACTCACAGAGTTGAACCTTCTTTTTCATGGAGCAATTTGGAAAGTCTTTTTGCAGCATCTGCAAGTGGATATTTGGAGCTCTTTCAGGCCTTTGTTAGAAGCGGGAATATCTTCCCATAAAAACTGGACAGAAGCATTCTCACAAACTGCTTTGTGATGTGTGTGTTCAACTCACAGAGGTGAACCTTTCCTTTGCTAGAGCAGTTATGAAACACTGTTTTTGTAGAATCTGCAAGTGTTCATTTGGAGAGATTTGAGGTCTATGGTGGAAAAAGAAATATCTTCATATATAAACGAGGCAGAAGCATTCTTAGAAACCTCTTTATGATGTGTGCATTCAACTCAGAGAGATAAGCCTTCCTTTTGATAGAGCAGTTTTGAAACTGTGTTTTTGCAGAATCTGCAAGTGGATATTTGGAGCCCTTTCAGGCCTTCGTTGGAAACGGGAATACCTTCCCATAAAAACTAAACAGAAGCGTTCTGTGAAACTGCTTTGTGTAGTATGAATCCAACTCACAGAGTTGAACACTTCCTTTGAAAGAGCAGTTTTGAAACACTCTTTTTGTAGAATCTGCAAGTGTTCGTTTGGAGCGCTTTGAGGCCTATGGTGGAAAAGGAAATATCTTCACATAAAACCTAGACAGAAGCATTCTTTGAAACTTCTTTATGACGTGTGCATTCATCTCACAGAGTTGAACCTTCCTTATCATGGAGCAGTTTGGAAAGAGTCTTTTTGCGGCATCTGCAAGTGGATATTTGGAGCTCTTTCAGGCCTTTGTTGAAGCGGGAATATCTTCCCATAAAAACTGGACAGAAGCATTCTCACAAACTGCTTTGTGATGTGTGTGTTCAACTCACAGAGGTGAACCTTTCCTTTGCTAGAGCAGTTATGAAACACTCTTTTTGTAGAATCTGCAAGTGTTCATTTGGAGCGCTTTGAGGCCTATTGTGGAAAAGGAAATATCTTCACTTATAAACCAGGCAGAAGCATTCTCAGAAACCTCTTTATGATGTGGGCATTCAACTCGGAGAGATAAGCCTTCCTTTTGATAGAGCAGTTTTGAAACTGTGTTTTTGCAGAATCTGCAAGTGGATATTTGGAGCCCTTTCAGGCCTTCGTTGGAAAAGGGAATATCTTCCCATAAAAACTAAACAGAAGAGTTCTGTGAAACTGCTTTGTGTAGTATGAATCCAACTCACAGAGTTGGACACTTCCTTTGAAAGAGCTGTTTTGAAACACTCTTTTTGTAGAATCTGCAAGCGTTCATTTGGAGCGCTTTGAGGCCTATGGTGGAAAAGGAAATATCTTCACTTATAAACCAGGCAGAAGCATTCTCAGAAACCTCTTTATGATGTGTGCATTCGACTCGGAGAGATAAGCCTTCCTTTTGTTAGAGCAGTTTTGCAACTGTGTTTTTGCAGAATCTGCTAGTGTATATTTGGAGCCCTTTCAGGCCTTCGTTGGAAACGGGAATATCTTCCCCTAAAAGTTAAACAGAAGCGTTCTGTGAAACTGCTTTGTGAAGTATGAATCCAACTCACAGAGTTGAACACTTCTTTTGAAAGAGCAGTTTTGAAACACTCTTTTTGTAGAATCTACAAGTATTCATTTGGAGCGCTTTGAGGCATATGGTGGAAAAAGAAATATCGTCACATAAAACCTAGACAGAAGCATTCTTTGAAACTTCTTTATGATGTGCGCATTCAACTCACAGAGTTGAACTTTCCTTTTCATGGAGCAGTTTGGAAAGAGTCTTTTTGCAGCATCTGCAAGTGGATATTTGGAGCTCTTTCAGGCCTTTGTTAGAAGCGGGAATATCTTCCCATAAAAACTGGACAGAAGCATTCTCACAAACTGCTTTGTGATGTGTGTGTTCAACTCACAGAGGTGAACCTTTCCTTTGCTAGAACAGTTATGAAACACTCTTTTTGTAGAATCTGCAAGTGTTCATTTGGAGCGATTTGAGGCCTATGGTGGAAAAAGAAATATCTTCATATATAAACAAGGCAGAAGCATTCTCAGAAACCTCTTTATGATGTGTGCATTCAACTCAGAGAGATAAGCCTTCCTTTTGATAGATCAGTTTTGAAACTGTGTTTTTGCAGAATCTGCAAGTGGATATTTGGAGCCCTTTCAGGCCTTCGTTGGAAACGGGAATATCTTCCCAAAAAAACTAAACAGAAGCGTTCTGTGAAACTGCTTTGTGTAGTATGAATGCAACTCACAGAGTTGGACACTTCCTTTGAAAGAGCTGTTTTGAAACACTCTTTTTGTAGAATCTGCAAGTGTTCATTTGGAGCGCTTTGAGGCCTAAGGTGGAAAAGGAAATATCTTCACTTATAAATCAGGCAGAAGCATTCTCAGAAACCTCTTTATGATGTGTGCATTCCACTCGGAGAGATAAGCCTTCCTTTTGATAGAGCAGTTTTGCAACTGTGTTTTGGCAGAATCTGCAAGTGGATATTTGGAGCCCTTTCAGGCCTTCGTTGGAAACGGGAATATCTTCCCAAAAAAACTAAACAGAAGCGTTCTGTGAAACTGCTTTGTGTAGTATGAATCCAACTCACAGAGTTGAACACTTCCTTTGAAAGAGCTGTTTTGAAACACTCTTTTTGTAGAATCTGCAAGTGTTCATTTGGAGCGCTTTGAGGCCTATGGTGGAAAAGGAAATATCTTCACTTATAAACCAGGCAGAAGCATTCTCAGAAACCTCTTTATGATGTGTGCATTCAACTCGGAGAGATAAGCCTTCCTTTTGATAGAGCAGTTTTGAAACTGTGTTTTGGCAGAATCTGCAAGTGGATATTTGGAGCCCTTTCAGGCCTTCGTTGGAAACGCGAATATCTTCCCATAAAAACCAAACAGAAGCGTTGTGTGAAACTGCTTTGTGAAGTATGAATCCAACTCACAGAGTTGAACACTTCCTTTGAAAGAGCAGTTTTGAAACACTCTTTTTGTAGAATCTGCAAGTGTTCGTTTGGAGCGCTTTGAGGCCTATGGTGGAAAAGGAAATATCTTCACATAAAACCTAGACAGAAGCATTCTTTGAAACTTCTTTATGATGTGTGCATTCATCTCACAGAGTTGAACCTTCCTTATCATGGAGCAGTTTGGAAAGAGTCTTTTTGCGGCATCTGCAAGTGGATATTTGGAGCTCTTTCAGGCCTTTGTTAGAAGCGGGAATATCTTCCCATAAAAACTAGACAGAAGCATTCTCACAAACTGCTTTGTGATGTGTGCGTTCAACTCACAGAGTTGAACCTTTCCTTTGCTAGAACACTTATGAAACACTCTTTTTGTAGAATCTGCAAGTGTTCATTTGGAGCGATTTGAGGCCTATGGTGGAAAAAGAAATATCTTCATATATAAACAAGGCAGAAGCATTCTCAGAAACCTCTTTATGATGTGTGCATTCAACTCAGAGAGATAAGCCTTCCTTTTGATAGAGCAGTTTTGAAACTGTATTTTTGCAGAATCTGCAAGTGGATATTTGGAGCCCTTTCATGCCTTCGTTGGAAACGGGAATTTCTTCCCATAAAAACTAAACAGAAGCGTTCTGTGAAACTGCTTTGTGTAGTATGAATCCAACTCACAGAGTTGAACACTTCCTTTGAAAGAGCAGTTTTGAAACACTCTTTTTGTAGAATCTGCAAGTGTTCGTTTGGAGCGCTTTGAGGCCTATGGTGGAAAAGGAAATATCTTCACATAAAACTTAGACAGAAGCATTCTTTGAAACTTCTTTATGATGTGTGCATTCATCTCACAGAGTTGAACCTTCCTTATCATGGAGCAGTTTGGAAAGAGTCTTTTTGCGGCATCTGCAAGTGGATATTTGGAGTTTTTCAGGCCTTTGTTAGAAGCGGGAATATCTTCCCATAAAAACTGGACAGAAGCATTCTCAGAAACTGCTTTGTGATGTGTGTGTTCAACTCACAGAGTTGAACCTTTCCTTTGCTAGAACACTTATGAAACACTCTTTTTGTAGAATCTGCAAGTGTTCATTTGGAGCGCATTGAGGCCTATGGTGGAAAAGGAAATATCTTCACTTATAAATCAGGCAGAAGCATTCTCAGAAACCTCTTTATGATGTGTGCATTCAACTCGGAGAGATAAGCCTTTCTTTTGATAGAGCAGTTTTGAAACTGTGTTTTTGCAGAATCTGCAAGTGGATATTTGGAGCCCTTTCAGGCCTTCGTTGGAAAAGGGAATATCTTCCCATAAAAACTAAACAGAAGCGTTCTGTGAAACTGCTTTGTGTAGTATGAATCCAACTCACAGAGTTGGACACTTCCTTTGAAAGAGCTCTTTTGAAACACTCTTTTTGTAGAATCTGCAAGTGTTCATTTGGAGCGCTTTGAGGCCTATTGTGGAAAAGGAAATATCTTCACTTATAAACCAGGCAGAAGAATTCTCAGAAACCTCTTTATGATGTGTGCATTCAACTCGGAGAGATAAGCCTTCCTTTTGATAGAGCAGTTTTGAAACTGTGTTTTTGCAGAATCTGCAAGTGGATATTTGGAGCCCTTTCAGGCCTTCGTTGGAAACGGGAATATCTTCCCATAAAAACTAAACAGAAGAGTTCTGTGAAACTGCTTTGTGTAGTATGAATCCAACTCACAGAGTTGGACACTTCCTTTGAAAGAGCTGTTTTGAAACACTCTTTTTGTAGAATCTGCAAGTGTTCATTTGGAGCGATTTGAGGCCTATGGTGGAAAAAGAAATATCTTCATATATAAACAAGGCGGAAGCATTCTCAGAAACCTCTTTATGATGTGTGCATTCAACTCAGAGAGATAAACCTTCCTTTTGATAGAGCAGTTTTGAAACTGTGTTTTTGCAGAATCTGCAAGTGGATACTTGGAGCCCTTTCAGGCCTTCGTTGGAAACGGGAATATCTTCCCAAAAAAACTAAACAGAAGCGTTCTGTGAAACTGCTTTGTGTAGTATGAATCCAACTCACAGAGTTGAACACTTCCTTTGAAAGAGCTGTTTAGAAACACTCTTTTTGTAGAATCTACAAGTGTTCATTTGGAGCGCTTTGAGGCCTATGGTGGAAAAGGAAATATCTTCACATAAAACCTAGACAGAAGCATTCTTTGAAACTTCTTTATGATGTGTGCATTCAACTCACAGAGTTGAACCTTCTTTTTCATGGAGCAATTTGGAAAGTCTTTTTGCAGCATCTGCAAGTGGATATTTGGAGCTCTTTCAGGCCTTTGTTAGAAGCGGGAATATCTTCCCATAAAAACTGGACAGAAGCATTCTCACAAACTGCTTTGTGATGTGTGTGTTCAACTCACAGAGGTGAACCTTTCCTTTGCTAGAGCAGTTATGAAACACTCTTTTTGTAGAATCTGCAAGTGTTCTTTTGGAGCGATTTGAGGTCTATGGTGGAAAAAGAAATATCTTCATATATAAACGAGGCAGAAGCATTCTCAGAAACCTCTTTATGATGTGTGCATTCAACTCAGAGAGATAAGCCTTCCTTTTGATAGAGCAGTTTTGAAACTGTGTTTTTGCAGAATCTGCAAGTGGATATTTGGAGCCCTTTCAGGCCTTCGTTGGAAACGGGAATATCTTCCCATAAAAACTAAACAGAAGCGTTCTGTGAAACTGCTTTGTGTAGTATGAATCCAACTCACAGAGTTGAACACTTCCTTTGAAAGAGCAGTTTTGAAACACTCTTTTTGTAGAATCTGCAAGTGTTCGTTTGGAGCGCTTTGAGTCCTATGGTGGAAAAGGAAATATCTTCACATAAAACCTAGACAGAAGCATTCTTTGAAACTTCTTTATGACGTGTGCATTCATCTCACAGAGTTGAACCTTCCTTATCATGGAGCAGTTTGGAAAGAGTCTTTTTGCGGCATCTGCAAGTGGATATTTGGAGCTCTTTCAGGCCTTTGTTGAAGCGGGAATATCTTCCCATAAAAACTGGACAGAAGCATTCTCACAAACTGCTTTGTGATGTGTGTGTTCAACTCACAGAGGTGAACCTTTCCTTTGCTAGAGCAGTTATGAAACACTCTTTTTGTAGAATCTGCAAGTGTTCATTTGGAGCGCTTTGAGGCCTATTGTGGAAAAGGAAATATCTTCACTTATAAACCAGGCAGAAGCATTCTCAGAAACCTCTTTATGATGTGGGCATTCAACTCGGAGAGATAAGCCTTCCTTTTGATAGAGCAGTTTTGAAACTGTGTTTTTGCAGAATCTGCAAGTGGATATTTGGAGCCCTTTCAGGCCTTCGTTGGAAAAGGGAATATCTTCCCATAAAAACTAAACAGAAGAGTTCTGTGAAACTGCTTTGTGTAGTATGAATCCAACTCACAGAGTTAGACATTTCCTTTGAAAGAGCTGTTTTGAAACACACTTTTTGTAGAATCTGCAAGTGTTCATTTGGAGCGCTTTGAGGCCTATGGTGGAAAAGGAAATATCTTCACTTATAAACCAGGCAGAAGCATTCTCAGAAACCTCTTTATGATGTGTGCATTCGACTCGGAGAGATAAGCCTTCCTTTTGATAGAGCAGTTTTGCAACTGTGTTTTTGCAGAATCTGCTAGTGTATATTTGGAGCCTTTTCAGGCCTTCGTTGGAAACGGGAATATCTTCCCCTAAAAATTAAACAGTAGCGTTCTGTGAAACTGCTTTGTGAAGTATGAATCCAACTCACAGAGTTGAACACTTCTTTTGAAAGAGCAGTTTTGAAACACTCTTTTTGTAGAATCTACAAGTGTTCATTTGGAGCGCTTTGAGGCATATGGTGGAAAAAGAAATATCGTCACATAAAACCTAGACAGAAGCATTCTTTGAAACTTCTTTATGATGTGCGCATTCAACTCACAGAGTTGAACTTTCCTTTTCATGGAGCAGTTTGGAAAGAGTCTTTTTGCAGCATCTGCAAGTGGATATTTGGAGCTCTTTCAGGCCTTTGTTAGAAGCGGGAATATCTTCCCATAAAAACTGGACAGAAGCATTCTCACAAACTGCTTTGTGATGTGTGTGTTCAACTCACAGAGGTGAACCTTTCCTTTGCTAGAGCAGTTATGAAACACTCTTTTTGTAGAATCTGCAAGTGTTCATTTGGAGCGATTTGAGGCCTATGGTGGAAAAAGAAATATCTTCATATATAAACAAGGCAGAAGCATTCTCAGAAACCTCTTTATGATGTGTGCATTCAACTCAGAGAGATAAGCCTTCCTTTTGATAGAGCAGTTTTGAAACTGTGTTTTTGCAGAATCTGCAAGTGGATATTTGGAGCCCTTTCAGGCCTTCGTTGGAAACGGGAATATCTTCCCAAAAAAACTAAACAGAAGCGTTCTGTGAAACTGCTTTGTGTAGTATGAATGCAACTCACAGAGTTGGACACTTCCTTTGAAAGAGCTGTTTTGAAACACTCTTTTTGTAGAATCTGCAAGTGTTCATTTGGAGCGCTTTGAGGCCTAAGGTGGAAAAGGAAATATCTTCACTTATAAATCAGGCAGAAGCATTCTCAGAAACCTCTTTATGATGTGTGCATTCAACTCGGAGAGATAAGCCTTCCTTTTGATAGAGCAGTTTTGCAACTGTGTTTTGGCAGAATTTGCAAGTGGATATTTGGAGCCCTTTCAGGCCTTCGTTGGAAACGGGAATATCTTCCCAAAAAAACTAAACAGAAGCGTTCTGTGAAACTGCTTTGTGTAGTATGAATCCAACTCACACAGTTGAACACTTCCTTTGAAAGAGCTGTTTTGAAACACTCTTTTTGTAGAATCTGCAAGTGTTCATTTGGAGCGCTTTGAGGCCTATGGTGGAAAAGGAAATATCTTCACTTATAAACCAGGCAGAAGCATTCTCAGAAACCTCTTTATGATGTGTGCATTCAACTCGGAGAGATAAGCCTTCCTTTTGATAGAGCAGTTTTGAAACTGTGTTTTGGCAGAATCTGCAAGTGGATATTTGGAGCCCTTTCAGGCCTTCGTTGGAAACGGGAATATCTTCCCATAAAAACTAAACAGAAGCGTTCTGTGAAACTGCTTTGTGTAGTATGAATCCAACTCACAGAGTTGAACACTTCTTTTGAAAGAACAGTTTGGAAACACTCTTTTTGTAGAATCTACAAGTGTTCATTTGGAGCGCTTTGAGGCCTATGGTGGAAAAGGAAATATCTTCACATAAAACCTGGACAGAAGCATTCTTTGAAACTTCTTTATGATGTGTGCATTCATCTCACAGAGTTGAACCTTCCTTATCATGGAGCAGTTTGGAAAGAGTCTTTTTGCGGCATCTGCAAGTGGATATTTGGAGCTCTTTCAGGCCTTTGTTAGAAGCGGGAATATCTTCCCATAAAAACTGGACAGAAGCATTCTCACAAACTGCTTTGTGATGTGTGTGTTCAACTCACAGATTTGAACCTTTCCTTTGCTAGAACACTTATGAAACACTCTTTTTGTAGAATCTGCAAGTGTTCATTTGGAGCGCTTTGAGGCCTATGGTGGAAAAAGAAATATCTTCATATATAAACAAGGGAGAAGCATTCTCAGAAACCTCTTTATGATGCGTGTATTCAACTCAGAGAGATAAGCCTTCCTTTTGATAGAGCAGTTTTGAAACTGTGTTTTTGCAGAATCTGCAAGTGGATATTTGGAGCCCTTTCAGGCCTTCGTTGGAAAAGGGAATATCTTCCCATAAAAACTAAACAGAAGAGTTCTGTGAAACTGCTTTGTGTAGTATGAATACAACTTACAGAGTTGGACACTTCCTTTGAAAGAGCTGTTTTGAAACACTCTTTTTGTAGAATCTGCAAGTGTTCATTTGTAGCGCTTTGAGGCCTATGGTGGAAAAGGAAATATCTTCACTTATAAACCAGGCAGAAGCATTCTCAGAAACCTCTTTATGATGTGTGCATTCGACTCGGAGAGATAAGCCTTCCTTTTCTTAGAGCAGTTTTGAAACTGTGTTTTGGCAGAATCTGCAAGTGGATATTTGGAGCCCTTTCAGGCCTTCGTTGGAAACGGGAATATCTTCCCATAAAAACTAAACAGAAGCGTTCTGTGAAACTGCTTTGTGAAGTATGAATCCAACTCACAGAGTTGAACACTTCCTTTGAAAGAGCAGTTTTGAAACACTCTTTTTGTAGAATCTGCAAGTGTTCGTTTGGAGCGCTTTGAGGCCTATGGTGGAAAAGGAAATATCTTCACATAAAACCTAGACAGAAGCATTCTTTGAAACTTCTTTATGATGTGTGCATTCATCTCACAGAGTTGAACCTTCCTTATCATGGAGCAGTTTGGAAAGAGTCTTTTTGCGGCATCTGCAAGTGGATATTTGGAGCTCTTTCAGGCCTTTGTTAGAAGCGGGAATATCTTCCCATAAAAACTGGACAGAAGCATTCTCACAAACTGCTTTGTGATGTGTGTGTTCAACTCACAGAGGTGAACCTTTCCTTTGCTAGAACACTTATGAAACACTCTTTTTGTAGAATCTGCAAGTGTTCATTTGGAGCGCATTGAGGCCTATGGTGGAAAAAGAAATATCTTCATATATAAACAAGGCAGAAACATTCTCAGAAACCTCTTTATGATGTGTGCATTCAACTCAGAGAGATAAGCCTTCCTTTTGATAGAGCAGTTTTGAAACTGTGTTTTTGCAGAATCTGCAAGTGGATATTTGGAGCCCTTTCAGGCCTTCGTTGGAAACGGGAATATCTTCCCAAAAAAACTAAACAGAAGCGTTCTGTGAAACTGCTTTGTGTAGTATGAATGCAACTCACAGAGTTGGACACTTCCTTTGAAAGAGCTGTTTTGAAACACTCTTTTTGTAGAATCTGCAAGTGTTCATTTGGAGCGCTTTGAGGCCTAAGGTGGAAAAGGAAATATCTTCACTTATAAATCAGGCAGAAGCATTCTCAGAAACCTCTTTATGATGTGTGCATTCAACTCGGAGAGATAAGCCTTCCTTTTGATAGAGCAGTTTTCAAACTGTGTTTTGGCAGAACCTGCAAGTGGATATTTGGAGCCCTTTCAGGCCTTCGTTGGAAACGGGAATATCTTCCCAAAAAAACTAAACAGAAGCGTTCTGTGAAACTGCTTTGTGTAGTATGAATCCAACTCACAGAGTTGAACACTTCCTTTGAAAGAGCTGTTTTGAAACACTCTTTTTGTAGAATCTGCAAGTGTTCATTTGGAGCGCATTGAGGCCTATGGTGGAAAAGGAAATATCTTCACTTATAAACCAGGCAGAAGCATTCTCAGAAACCTCTTTATGATGTGTGCATTCAACTCGGAGAGATAAGCCTTCCTTTTGATAGAGCAGTTTTGAAACTGTGTTTTGGCAGAATCTGCAAGTGGATATTTGGAGCCCTTTCAGGCCTTCGTTGGAAAAGGGAATATCTTCCCATAAAAACTAAACAGAAGCGTTCTATGAAACTGCTTTGTGAAGTATGAATCCAACTCACAGAGTTGAACACTTCCTTTGAAAGAGCAGTTTTGAAACACTCTTTTTGTAGAATCTGCAAGTGTTCGTTTGGAGCGCTTTGAGGCCTATGGTGGAAAAGGAAATATCTTCACATAAAACCTAGACAGAAGCATTCCTTGAAACTTCTTTATGATTTGTGCATTCATCTCACAGAGTTGAACCTTCCTTATCATGGAGCAGTTTGGAAAGAGTCTTTTTGCGGCATCTGCAAGTGGATATTTGGAGCTCTTTCAGGCCTTTGTTAGAAGCGGGAATATCTTCCCATAAAAACTGGACAGAAGCATTCTCACAAACTGCTTTGTGATGTGTGTGTTCAACTCACAGAGTTGAACCTTTCCTTTGCTAGAACACTTATGAAACACTCTTTTTGTAGAATCTGCAAGTGTTCATTTGGAGCGCATTGAGGCCTATGGTGGAAAAAGAAATATCTTCATATATAAACAAGGCAGAAGCATTCTCAGAAACCTCTTTATGATGTGTGCATTCAACTCAGAGAGATAAGCCTTCCTTTTGATAGAGCAGTTTTGAAACTGTGTTTTTGCAGAATCTGCAAGTGGATATTTGGAGCCCTTTCAGGCCTTCGTTGCAAACGGGAATATCTTCCCAAAAAAACTAAACAGAAGCGTTCTGTGAAACTGCTTTGTGTAGTATGAATGCAACTCACAGAGTTGGACACTTCCTTTGAAAGAGCTGTTTTGAAACACTCTTTTTGTAGAATCTGCAAGTGTTCATTTGGAGCGCTTTGAGGCCTAAGGTGGAAAAGGAAATATCTTCACTTATAAATCAGGCAGAAGCATTCTCAGAAACCTCTTTATGATGTGTGCATTCAACTCGGAGAGATAAGCCTTCCTTTTGATAGAGCAGTTTTGAAACTGTGTTTTGGCAGAATCTGCAAGTGGATATTTGGAGCCCTTTCAGGCCTTCGTTGGAAACGGGAATATCTTCCCAAAAAAACTAAACAGAAGCGTTCTGTGAAACTGCATTGTGTAGTATGAATCCAACTCACAGAGTTGAACACTTCCTTTGAAAGAGCTGTTTTGAAACACTCTTTTTGTAGAATCTGCAAGTGTTCATTTGGAGCGCTTTGAGGCCTATGGTGGAAAAGGAAATATCTTCACTTATAAACCAGGCAGAAGCATTCTCAGAAACCTCTTTATGATGTGTGCATTCAACTCGGAGAGATAAGCCTTCCTTTTGATAGAGCAGTTTTGAAACTGTGTTTTGGCAGAATCTGCAAGTGGATATTTGGAGCCCTTTCAGGCCTTCGTTGGAAACGCGAATATCTTCCCATAAAAACTAAACAGAAGCGTTCTGTGAAACTGCTTTGTGAAGTATGAATCCAACTCACAGAGTTGAACACTTCCTTTGAAAGAGCAGTTTTGAAACACTCTTTTTGTAGAATCTGCAAGTGTTCGTTTGGAGCGCTTTGAGGCCTATGGTGGAAAAGGAAATATCTTCACATAAAACCTAGACAGAAGCATTCTTTGAAACTTCTTTATGATGTGTGCATTCATCTCACAGAGTTGAACCTTCCTTATCATGGAGCAGTTTGGAAAGAGTCTTTTTGCGGCATCTGCAAGTGGATATTTGGAGCTCTTTCAGGCCTTTGTTAGAAGCGGGAATATCTTCCCATAAAAACTGGACAGAAGCATTCTCACAAACTGCTTTGTGATGTGTGTGTTCAACTCACAGAGGTGAACCTTTCCTTTGCTAGAACACTTATGAAACACTCTTTTTGTAGAATCTGCAAGTGTTCATTTGGAGCGCATTGAGGCCTATGGTGGAAAAAGAAATATCTTCATATATAAACAAGGCAGAAACATTCTCAGAAACCTCTTTATGATGTGTGCATTCAACTCAGAGAGATAAGCCTTCCTTTTGATAGAGCAGTTTTGAAACTGTGTTTTTGCAGAATCTGCAAGTGGATATTTGGAGCCCTTTCAGGCCTTCGTTGGAAACGGGAATATCTTCCCAAAAAAACTAAACAGAAGCGTTCTGTGAAACTGCTTTGTGTAGTATGAATGCAACTCACAGAGTTGGACACTTCCTTTGAAAGAGCTGTTTTGAAACACTCTTTTTGTAGAATCTGCAAGTGTTCATTTGGAGCGCTTTGAGGCCTAAGGTGGAAAAGGAAATATCTTCACTTATAAATCAGGCAGAAGCATTCTCAGAAACCTCTTTATGATGTGTGCATTCAACTCGGAGAGATAAGCCTTCCTTTTGATAGAGCAGTTTTCAAACTGTGTTTTGGCAGAACCTGCAAGTGGATATTTGGAGCCCTTTCAGGCCTTCGTTGGAAACGGGAATATCTTCCCAAAAAAACTAAACAGAAGCGTTCTGTGAAACTGCTTTGTGTAGTATGAATCCAACTCACAGAGTTGAACACTTCCTTTGAAAGAGCTGTTTTGAAACACTCTTTTTGTAGAATCTGCAAGTGTTCATTTGGAGCGCATTGAGGCCTATGGTGGAAAAGGAAATATCTTCACTTATAAACCAGGCAGAAGCATTCTCAGAAACCTCTTTATGATGTGTGCATTCAACTCGGAGAGATAAGCCTTCCTTTTGATAGAGCAGTTTTGAAACTGTGTTTTGGCAGAATCTGCAAGTGGATATTTGGAGCCCTTTCAGGCCTTCGTTGGAAAAGGGAATATCTTCCCATAAAAACTAAACAGAAGCGATCTATGAAACTGCTTTGTGAAGTATGAATCCAACTCACAGAGTTGAACACTTCCTTTGAAAGAACAGTTTTGAAACACTCTTTTTGTAGAATCTGCAAGTGTTCGTTTGGAGCGCTTTGAGGCCTATGGTGGAAAAGGAAATATCTTCACATAAAACCTAGACAGAAGCATTCCTTGAAACTTCTTTATGATTTGTGCATTCATCTCACAGAGTTGAACCTTCCTTATCATGGAGCAGTTTGGAAAGAGTCTTTTTGCGGCATCTGCAAGTGGATATTTGGAGCTCTTTCAGGCCTTTGTTAGAAGCGGGAATATCTTCCCATAAAAACTGGACAGAAGCATTCTCACAAACTGCTTTGTGATGTGTGTGTTCAACTCACAGAGTTGAACCTTTCCTTTGCTAGAACACTTATGAAACACTCTTTTTGTAGAATCTGCAAGTGTTCATTTGGAGCGCATTGAGGCCTATGGTGGAAAAAGAAATATCTTCATATATAAACAAGGCAGAAGCATTCTCAGAAACCTCTTTATGATGTGTGCATTCAACTCAGAGAGATAAGCCTTCCTTTTGATAGAGCAGTTTTGAAACTGTGTTTTTGCAGAATCTGCAAGTGGATATTTGGAGCCCTTTCAGGCCTTCGTTGCAAACGGGAATATCTTCCCAAAAAAACTAAACAGAAGCGTTCTGTGAAACTGCTTTGTGTAGTATGAATGCAACTCACAGAGTTGGACACTTCCTTTGAAAGAGCTGTTTTGAAACACTCTTTTTGTAGAATCTGCAAGTGTTCATTTGGAGCGCTTTGAGGCCTAAGGTGGAAAAGGAAATATCTTCACTTATAAATCAGGCAGAAGCATTCTCAGAAACCTCTTTATGATGTGTGCATTCAACTCGGAGAGATAAGCCTTCCTTTTGATAGAGCAGTTTTGAAACTGTGTTTTGGCAGAATCTGCAAGTGGATATTTGGAGCCCTTTCAGGCCTTCGTTGGAAACGGGAATATCTTCCCAAAAAAACTAAACAGAAGCGTTCTGTGAAACTGCATTGTGTAGTATGAATCCAACTCACAGAGTTGAACACTTCCTTTGAAAGAGCTGTTTTGAAACACTCTTTTTGTAGAATCTGCAAGTGTTCATTTGGAGCGCTTTGAGGCCTATGGTGGAAAAGGAAATATCTTCACTTATAAACCAGGCAGAAGCATTCTCAGAAACCTCTTTATGATGTGTGCATTCAACTCGGAGAGATAAGCCTTCCTTTTGATAGAGCAGTTTTGAAACTGTGTTTTGGCAGAATCTGCAAGTGGATATTTGGAGCCCTTTCAGGCCTTCGTTGGAAACGCGAATATCTTCCCATAAAAACTAAACAGAAGCGTTCTGTGAAACTGCTTTGTGAAGTATGAATCCAACTCACAGAGTTGAACACTTCCTTTGAAAGAGCAGTTTTGAAACACTCTTTTTGTAGAATCTGCAAGTGTTCGTTTGGAGCGCTTTGAGGCCTATGGTGGAAAAGGAAATATCTTCACATAAAACCTAGACAGAAGCATTCTTTGAAACTTCTTTATGATGTGTGCATTCATCTCACAGAGTTGAACCTTCCTTATCATGGAGCAGTTTGGAAAGAGTCTTTTTGCGGCATCTGCAAGTGGATATTTGGAGCTCTTTCAGGCCTTTGTTAGAAGCGGGAATATCTTCCCATAAAAACTGGACAGAAGCATTCTCACAAACTGCTTTGTGATGTGTGTGTTCAACTCACAGAGGTGAACCTTTCCTTTGCTAGAGCAGTTATGAAACACTCTTTTTGTAGAATCTGCAAGGGTTCATTTGGAGCGATTTGAGGCCTATGGTGGAAAAAGAAATATCTTCATATATAAACAAGGCAGAAGCATTCTCAGAAACCCCTTTATGAGGTGTGCATTCAACTCAGAGAGATAAGCCTTCCTTTTGATAGAGCAGTTTTGAAACTGTGTTTTTGCAGAATCTGCAAGTGGATATTTGGAGCCCTTTCAGGCCTTCGTTGGAAACGGGAATATCTTCCCAAAAAAACTAAACAGAAGCGTTCTGTGAAACTGCTTTGTGTAGTATGAATGCAACTCACAGAGTTGGACACTTCCTTTGAAAGAGCTGTTTTGAAACACTCTTTTTGTAGAATCTGCAAGTGTTCATTTGGAGCGCTTTGAGGCCTAAGGTGGAAAAGGAAATATCTTCACTTATAAATCAGGCAGAAGCATTCTCAGAAACCTCTTTATGATGTGTGCATTCAACTCGGAGAGATAAGCCTTCCTTTTGATAGAGCAGTTTTGAAACTGTGTTTTGGCAGAATCTGCAAGTGGATATTTGGAGCCCTTTCAGGCCTTCGTTGGAAACGGGAATATCTTCCCAAAAAAACTAAACAGAAGCGTTCTGTGAAACTGCTTTGTGTAGTATGAATCCAACTCACAGAGTTGAACACTTCCTTTGAAAGACCAGTTTTCAAACACTCTTTTTGTAGAATCTGCAAGTGTTCATTTGGAGCGCTTTGAGGCCTATGGTGGAAAAGGAAATATCTTCACTTATAAACCAGGCAGAAGCATTCTCAGAAACCTCTTTATGATGTGTGCATTCAACTCGGAGAGATAAGCCTTCCTTTTGATAGAGCAGTTTTGAAACTGTGTTTTGGCAGAATCTGCAAGTGGATATTTGGAGCCCTTTCAGGCCTTCGTTGGAAACGGGAATATCTTCCCATAAAAACTAAACAGAAGCGTTCTGTGAAACTGCTTTGTGAAGTATGAATCCAACTCACAGAGTTGAACACTTCCTTTGAAAGAGCAGTTTTGAAACACTCTTTTTGTAGAATCTGCAAGTGTTCGTTTGGAGCGCTTTGAGGCCTATGGTGGAAAAGGAAATATCTTCACATAAAACCTAGACAGAAGCATTCTTTGAAACTTCTTTATGATGTGTGCATTCATCTCACAGAGTTGAACCTTCCTTATCATGGAGCAGTTTGGAAAGAGTCTTTTTGCGGCATCTGCAAGTGGATATTTGGAGCTCTTTCAGGCCTTTGTTAGAAGCGGGAATATCTTCCCATAAAAACTGGACAGAAGCATTCTCACAAACTGCTTTGTGATGTGTGTATTCAACTCACAGAGTTGAACCTTTCCTTTGCTAGAACACTTATGAAACACTCTTTTTGTAGAATCTGCAAGTGTTCATTTGGAGCGATTTGAGGCCAATGGTGGAAAAAGAAATATCTTCATATATAAACAAGTGAGAAGCACTCTCAGAAACCTCTTTATGATGTGTGTATTCAACTCAGAGAGATAAGCCTTCCTTTTGATAGAGCAGTTTTGAAACTGTGTTTTTGCAGAATCTGCAAGTGGATATTTGGAGCCCTTTCAGGCCTTCGTTGGAAACGGGAATATCTTCCCAAAAAAACTAAACAGAAGCGTTCTGTGAAACTGCTTTGTGTAGTATGAATCCAACTCACAGAGTTGGACACTTCCTTTGAAAGAGCTCTTTTGAAACACTCTTTTTGTAGAATCTGCAAGTGTTCATTTGGAGCGCTTTGAGGCCTATTGTGGAAAAGGAAATATCTTCACTTATAAACCAGGCAGAAGAATTCTCAGAAACCTCTTTATGATGTGTGCATTCAACTCGGAGAGATAAGCCTTCCTTTTGATAGAGCAGTTTTGAAACTGTGTTTTTGCAGAATCTGCAAGTGGATATTTGGAGCCCTTTCAGGCCTTCGTTGGAAAAGGGAATATCTTCCCATAAAAACTAAACAGAAGAGTTCTGTGAAACTGCTTTGTGTAGTATGAATCCAACTCACAGAGTTGGACACTTCCTTTGAAAGAGCTGTTTTCAAACACTCTTTTTGTAGAATCTGCAAGTGTTCATTTGGAGCGCTTTGAGGCCTATGGTGGAAAAGGAAATATCTTCACTTATAAACCAGGCAGAAGCATTCTCAGAAACCTCTTTATGATGTGTGCATTCGACTCGGAGAGATAAGCCTTCCTTTTCTTAGAGCAGTTTTGAAACTGTGTTTTGGCAGAATCTGCAAGTGGATATTTGGAGCCCTTTCAGGCCTTCGTTGGAAACGGGAATATCTTCCCATAAAAACTAAACAGAAGCGTTCTGTGAAACTGCTTTGTGAAGTATGAATCCAACTCACAGAGTTGAACACTTCCTTTGAAAGAGCAGTTTTGAAACACTCTTTTTGTAGAATCTGCAAGTGTTCGTTTGGAGCGCTTTGAGGCCTATGGTGGAAAAGGAAATATCTTCACATAAAACCTAGACAGAAGCATTCTTTGAAACTTCTTTATGATGTGTGCATTCATCTCACAGAGTTGAACCTTCCTTATCATGGAGCAGTTTGGAAAGAGTCTTTTTGCGGCATCTGCAAGTGGATATTTGGAGCTCTTTCAGGCCTTTGTTAGAAGCGGGAATATCTTCCCATAAAAACTGGACAGAAGCATTCTCACAAACTGCTTTGTGATGTGTGTGTTCAACTCACAGAGGTGAACCTTTCCTTTGCTAGAACACTTATGAAACACTCTTTTTGTAGAATCTGCAAGTGTTCATTTGGAGCGCATTGAGGCCTATGGTGGAAAAAGAAATATCTTCATATATAAACAAGGCAGAAACATTCTCAGAAACCTCTTTATGATGTGTGCATTCAACTCAGAGAGATAAGCCTTCCTTTTGATAGAGCAGTTTTGAAACTGTGTTTTTGCAGAATCTGCAAGTGGATATTTGGAGCCCTTTCAGGCCTTCGTTGGAAACGGGAATATCTTCCCAAAAAAACTAAACAGAAGCGTTCTGTGAAACTGCTTTGTGTAGTATGAATGCAACTCACAGAGTTGGACACTTCCTTTGAAAG
This sequence comes from Pongo abelii, assembly GCF_028885655.2. Classification (NCBI taxonomy): domain Eukaryota; kingdom Metazoa; phylum Chordata; class Mammalia; order Primates; family Hominidae; genus Pongo; species Pongo abelii. The sequence goes on from NC_085928.1 coordinate 48,341,534, forward strand.
AGCTGTTTTGAAACACTCTTTTTGTAGAATCTGCAAGTGTTCATTTGGAGCGCTTTGAGGCCTAAGGTGGAAAAGGAAATATCTTCACTTATAAATCAGGCAGAAGCATTCTCAGAAACCTCTTTATGATGTGTGCATTCAACTCGGAGAGATAAGCCTTCCTTTTGATAGAGCAGTTTTCAAACTGTGTTTTGGCAGAACCTGCAAGTGGATATTTGGAGCCCTTTCAGGCCTTCGTTGGAAACGGGAATATCTTCCCAAAAAAACTAAACAGAAGCGTTCTGTGAAACTGCTTTGTGTAGTATGAATCCAACTCACAGAGTTGAACACTTCCTTTGAAAGAGCTGTTTTGAAACACTCTTTTTGTAGAATCTGCAAGTGTTCATTTGGAGCGCATTGAGGCCTATGGTGGAAAAGGAAATATCTTCACTTATAAACCAGGCAGAAGCATTCTCAGAAACCTCTTTATGATGTGTGCATTCAACTCGGAGAGATAAGCCTTCCTTTTGATAGAGCAGTTTTGAAACTGTGTTTTGGCAGAATCTGCAAGTGGATATTTGGAGCCCTTTCAGGCCTTCGTTGGAAAAGGGAATATCTTCCCATAAAAACTAAACAGAAGCGTTCTATGAAACTGCTTTGTGAAGTATGAATCCAACTCACAGAGTTGAACACTTCCTTTGAAAGAGCAGTTTTGAAACACTCTTTTTGTAGAATCTGCAAGTGTTCGTTTGGAGCGCTTTGAGGCCTATGGTGGAAAAGGAAATATCTTCACATAAAACCTAGACAGAAGCATTCCTTGAAACTTCTTTATGATTTGTGCATTCATCTCACAGAGTTGAACCTTCCTTATCATGGAGCAGTTTGGAAAGAGTCTTTTTGCGGCATCTGCAAGTGGATATTTGGAGCTCTTTCAGGCCTTTGTTAGAAGCGGGAATATCTTCCCATAAAAACTGGACAGAAGCATTCTCACAAACTGCTTTGTGATGTGTGTGTTCAACTCACAGAGTTGAACCTTTCCTTTGCTAGAACACTTATGAAACACTCTTTTTGTAGAATCTGCAAGTGTTCATTTGGAGCGCATTGAGGCCTATGGTGGAAAAAGAAATATCTTCATATATAAACAAGGCAGAAGCATTCTCAGAAACCTCTTTATGATGTGTGCATTCAACTCAGAGAGATAAGCCTTCCTTTTGATAGAGCAGTTTTGAAACTGTGTTTTTGCAGAATCTGCAAGTGGATATTTGGAGCCCTTTCAGGCCTTCGTTGCAAACGGGAATATCTTCCCAAAAAAACTAAACAGAAGCGTTCTGTGAAACTGCTTTGTGTAGTATGAATGCAACTCACAGAGTTGGACACTTCCTTTGAAAGAGCTGTTTTGAAACACTCTTTTTGTAGAATCTGCAAGTGTTCATTTGGAGCGCTTTGAGGCCTAAGGTGGAAAAGGAAATATCTTCACTTATAAATCAGGCAGAAGCATTCTCAGAAACCTCTTTATGATGTGTGCATTCAACTCGGAGAGATAAGCCTTCCTTTTGATAGAGCAGTTTTGAAACTGTGTTTTGGCAGAATCTGCAAGTGGATATTTGGAGCCCTTTCAGGCCTTCGTTGGAAACGGGAATATCTTCCCAAAAAAACTAAACAGAAGCGTTCTGTGAAACTGCATTGTGTAGTATGAATCCAACTCACAGAGTTGAACACTTCCTTTGAAAGAGCTGTTTTGAAACACTCTTTTTGTAGAATCTGCAAGTGTTCATTTGGAGCGCTTTGAGGCCTATGGTGGAAAAGGAAATATCTTCACTTATAAACCAGGCAGAAGCATTCTCAGAAACCTCTTTATGATGTGTGCATTCAACTCGGAGAGATAAGCCTTCCTTTTGATAGAGCAGTTTTGAAACTGTGTTTTGGCAGAATCTGCAAGTGGATATTTGGAGCCCTTTCAGGCCTTCGTTGGAAACGCGAATATCTTCCCATAAAAACTAAACAGAAGCGTTCTGTGAAACTGCTTTGTGAAGTATGAATCCAACTCACAGAGTTGAACACTTCCTTTGAAAGAGCAGTTTTGAAACACTCTTTTTGTAGAATCTGCAAGTGTTCGTTTGGAGCGCTTTGAGGCCTATGGTGGAAAAGGAAATATCTTCACATAAAACCTAGACAGAAGCATTCTTTGAAACTTCTTTATGATGTGTGCATTCATCTCACAGAGTTGAACCTTCCTTATCATGGAGCAGTTTGGAAAGAGTCTTTTTGCGGCATCTGCAAGTGGATATTTGGAGCTCTTTCAGGCCTTTGTTAGAAGCGGGAATATCTTCCCATAAAAACTGGACAGAAGCATTCTCACAAACTGCTTTGTGATGTGTGTGTTCAACTCACAGAGGTGAACCTTTCCTTTGCTAGAGCAGTTATGAAACACTCTTTTTGTAGAATCTGCAAGGGTTCATTTGGAGCGATTTGAGGCCTATGGTGGAAAAAGAAATATCTTCATATATAAACAAGGCAGAAGCATTCTCAGAAACCCCTTTATGAGGTGTGCATTCAACTCAGAGAGATAAGCCTTCCTTTTGATAGAGCAGTTTTGAAACTGTGTTTTTGCAGAATCTGCAAGTGGATATTTGGAGCCCTTTCAGGCCTTCGTTGGAAACGGGAATATCTTCCCAAAAAAACTAAACAGAAGCGTTCTGTGAAACTGCTTTGTGTAGTATGAATGCAACTCACAGAGTTGGACACTTCCTTTGAAAGAGCTGTTTTGAAACACTCTTTTTGTAGAATCTGCAAGTGTTCATTTGGAGCGCTTTGAGGCCTAAGGTGGAAAAGGAAATATCTTCACTTATAAATCAGGCAGAAGCATTCTCAGAAACCTCTTTATGATGTGTGCATTCAACTCGGAGAGATAAGCCTTCCTTTTGATAGAGCAGTTTTGAAACTGTGTTTTGGCAGAATCTGCAAGTGGATATTTGGAGCCCTTTCAGGCCTTCGTTGGAAACGGGAATATCTTCCCAAAAAAACTAAACAGAAGCGTTCTGTGAAACTGCTTTGTGTAGTATGAATCCAACTCACAGAGTTGAACACTTCCTTTGAAAGACCAGTTTTGAAACACTCTTTTTGTAGAATCTGCAAGTGTTCATTTGGAGCGCTTTGAGGCCTATGGTGGAAAAGGAAATATCTTCACTTATAAACCAGGCAGAAGCATTCTCAGAAACCTCTTTATGATGTGTGCATTCAACTCGGAGAGATAAGCCTTCCTTTTGATAGAGCAGTTTTGAAACTGTGTTTTGGCAGAATCTGCAAGTGGATATTTGGAGCCCTTTCAGGCCTTCGTTGGAAACGGGAATATCTTCCCATAAAAACTAAACAGAAGCGTTCTGTGAAACTGCTTTGTGAAGTATGAATCCAACTCACAGAGTTGAACACTTCCTTTGAAAGAGCAGTTTTGAAACACTCTTTTTGTAGAATCTGCAAGTGTTCGTTTGGAGCGCTTTGAGGCCTATGGTGGAAAAGGAAATATCTTCACATAAAACCTAGACAGAAGCATTCTTTGAAACTTCTTTATGATGTGTGCATTCATCTCACAGAGTTGAACCTTCCTTATCATGGAGCAGTTTGGAAAGAGTCTTTTTGCGGCATCTGCAAGTGGATATTTGGAGCTCTTTCAGGCCTTTGTTAGAAGCGGGAATATCTTCCCATAAAAACTGGACAGAAGCATTCTCACAAACTGCTTTGTGATGTGTGTATTCAACTCACAGAGTTGAACCTTTCCTTTGCTAGAACACTTATGAAACACTCTTTTTGTAGAATCTGCAAGTGTTCATTTGGAGCGATTTGAGGCCAATGGTGGAAAAAGAAATATCTTCATATATAAACAAGTGAGAAGCACTCTCAGAAACCTCTTTATGATGTGTGTATTCAACTCAGAGAGATAAGCCTTCCTTTTGATAGAGCAGTTTTGAAACTGTGTTTTTGCAGAATCTGCAAGTGGATATTTGGAGCCCTTTCAGGCCTTCGTTGGAAACGGGAATATCTTCCCAAAAAAACTAAACAGAAGCGTTCTGTGAAACTGCTTTGTGTAGTATGAATCCAACTCACAGAGTTGGACACTTCCTTTGAAAGAGCTCTTTTGAAACACTCTTTTTGTAGAATCTGCAAGTGTTCATTTGGAGCGCTTTGAGGCCTATTGTGGAAAAGGAAATATCTTCACTTATAAACCAGGCAGAAGAATTCTCAGAAACCTCTTTATGATGTGTGCATTCAACTCGGAGAGATAAGCCTTCCTTTTGATAGAGCAGTTTTGAAACTGTGTTTTTGCAGAATCTGCAAGTGGATATTTGGAGCCCTTTCAGGCCTTCGTTGGAAAAGGGAATATCTTCCCATAAAAACTAAACAGAAGAGTTCTGTGAAACTGCTTTGTGTAGTATGAATCCAACTCACAGAGTTGGACACTTCCTTTGAAAGAGCTGTTTTCAAACACTCTTTTTGTAGAATCTGCAAGTGTTCATTTGGAGCGCTTTGAGGCCTATGGTGGAAAAGGAAATATCTTCACTTATAAACCAGGCAGAAGCATTCTCAGAAACCTCTTTATGATGTGTGCATTCGACTCGGAGAGATAAGCCTTCCTTTTCTTAGAGCAGTTTTGAAACTGTGTTTTGGCAGAATCTGCAAGTGGATATTTGGAGCCCTTTCAGGCCTTCGTTGGAAACGGGAATATCTTCCCATAAAAACTAAACAGAAGCGTTCTGTGAAACTGCTTTGTGAAGTATGAATCCAACTCACAGAGTTGAACACTTCCTTTGAAAGAGCAGTTTTGAAACACTCTTTTTGTAGAATCTGCAAGTGTTCGTTTGGAGCGCTTTGAGGCCTATGGTGGAAAAGGAAATATCTTCACATAAAACCTAGACAGAAGCATTCTTTGAAACTTCTTTATGATGTGTGCATTCATCTCACAGAGTTGAACCTTCCTTATCATGGAGCAGTTTGGAAAGAGTCTTTTTGCGGCATCTGCAAGTGGATATTTGGAGCTCTTTCAGGCCTTTGTTAGAAGCGGGAATATCTTCCCATAAAAACTGGACAGAAGCATTCTCACAAACTGCTTTGTGATGTGTGTGTTCAACTCACAGAGGTGAACCTTTCCTTTGCTAGAACACTTATGAAACACTCTTTTTGTAGAATCTGCAAGTGTTCATTTGGAGCGCATTGAGGCCTATGGTGGAAAAAGAAATATCTTCATATATAAACAAGGCAGAAACATTCTCAGAAACCTCTTTATGATGTGTGCATTCAACTCAGAGAGATAAGCCTTCCTTTTGATAGAGCAGTTTTGAAACTGTGTTTTTGCAGAATCTGCAAGTGGATATTTGGAGCCCTTTCAGGCCTTCGTTGGAAACGGGAATATCTTCCCAAAAAAACTAAACAGAAGCGTTCTGTGAAACTGCTTTGTGTAGTATGAATGCAACTCACAGAGTTGGACACTTCCTTTGAAAGAGCTGTTTTGAAACACTCTTTTTGTAGAATCTGCAAGTGTTCATTTGGAGCGCTTTGAGGCCTAAGGTGGAAAAGGAAATATCTTCACTTATAAATCAGGCAGAAGCATTCTCAGAAACCTCTTTATGATGTGTGCATTCAACTCGGAGAGATAAGCCTTCCTTTTGATAGAGCAGTTTTCAAACTGTGTTTTGGCAGAACCTGCAAGTGGATATTTGGAGCCCTTTCAGGCCTTCGTTGGAAACGGGAATATCTTCCCAAAAAAACTAAACAGAAGCGTTCTGTGAAACTGCTTTGTGTAGTATGAATCCAACTCACAGAGTTGAACACTTCCTTTGAAAGAGCTGTTTTGAAACACTCTTTTTGTAGAATCTGCAAGTGTTCATTTGGAGCGCATTGAGGCCTATGGTGGAAAAGGAAATATCTTCACTTATAAACCAGGCAGAAGCATTCTCAGAAACCTCTTTATGATGTGTGCATTCAACTCGGAGAGATAAGCCTTCCTTTTGATAGAGCAGTTTTGAAACTGTGTTTTGGCAGAATCTGCAAGTGGATATTTGGAGCCCTTTCAGGCCTTCGTTGGAAAAGGGAATATCTTCCCATAAAAACTAAACAGAAGCGTTCTATGAAACTGCTTTGTGAAGTATGAATCCAACTCACAGAGTTGAACACTTCCTTTGAAAGAGCAGTTTTGAAACACTCTTTTTGTAGAATCTGCAAGTGTTCGTTTGGAGCGCTTTGAGGCCTATGGTGGAAAAGGAAATATCTTCACATAAAACCTAGACAGAAGCATTCCTTGAAACTTCTTTATGATTTGTGCATTCATCTCACAGAGTTGAACCTTCCTTATCATGGAGCAGTTTGGAAAGAGTCTTTTTGCGGCATCTGCAAGTGGATATTTGGAGCTCTTTCAGGCCTTTGTTAGAAGCGGGAATATCTTCCCATAAAAACTGGACAGAAGCATTCTCACAAACTGCTTTGTGATGTGTGTGTTCAACTCACAGAGTTGAACCTTTCCTTTGCTAGAACACTTATGAAACACTCTTTTTGTAGAATCTGCAAGTGTTCATTTGGAGCGCATTGAGGCCTATGGTGGAAAAAGAAATATCTTCATATATAAACAAGGCAGAAGCATTCTCAGAAACCTCTTTATGATGTGTGCATTCAACTCAGAGAGATAAGCCTTCCTTTTGATAGAGCAGTTTTGAAACTGTGTTTTTGCAGAATCTGCAAGTGGATATTTGGAGCCCTTTCAGGCCTTCGTTGCAAACGGGAATATCTTCCCAAAAAAACTAAACAGAAGCGTTCTGTGAAACTGCTTTGTGTAGTATGAATGCAACTCACAGAGTTGGACACTTCCTTTGAAAGAGCTGTTTTGAAACACTCTTTTTGTAGAATCTGCAAGTGTTCATTTGGAGCGCTTTGAGGCCTAAGGTGGAAAAGTAAATATCTTCACTTACAAATCAGGCAGAAGCATTCTCAGAAACCTCTTTATGATGTGTGCATTCAACTCGGAGAGATAAGCCTTCCTTTTGATAGAGCAGTTTTGAAACTGTGTTTTGGCAGAATCTGCAAGTGGATATTTGGAGCCCTTTCAGGCCTTCGTTGGAAACGGGAATATCTTCCCAAAAAAACTAAACAGAAGCGTTCTGTGAAACTGCTTTGTGTAGTATGAATCCAACTCACAGAGTTGAACACTTCCTTTGAAAGACCAGTTTTGAAACACTCTTTTTGTAGAATCTGCAAGTGTTCATTTGGAGCGCTTTGAGGCCTATGGTGGAAAAGGAAATATCTTCACTTATAAACCAGGCAGAAGCATTCTCAGAAACCTCTTTATGATGTGTGCATTCAACTCGGAGAGATAAGCCTTCCTTTTGATAGAGCAGTTTTGAAACTGTGTTTTGGCAGAATCTGCAAGTGGATATTTGGACCCTTTCAGGCCTTCGTTGGAAACGGGAATATCTTCCCATAAAAACTAAACAGAAGCGTTCTGTGAAACTGCTTTGTGAAGTATGAATCCAACTCACAGAGTTGAACACTTCCTTTGAAAGAGCAGTTTTGAAACACTCTTTTTGTAGAATCTGCAAGTGTTCGTTTGGAGCGCTTTGAGGCCTATGGTGGAAAAGGAAATATCTTCACATAAAACCTAGACAGAAGCATTCTTTGAAACTTCTTTATGATGTGTGCATTCATCTCACAGAGTTGAACCTTCCTTATCATGGAGCAGTTTGGAAAGAGTCTTTTTGCGGCATCTGCAAGTGGATATTTGGAGCTCTTTCAGGCCTTTGTTAGAAGCGGGAATATCTTCCCATAAAAACTGGACAGAAGCATTCTCACAAACTGCTTTGTGATGTGTGTGTTCAACTCACAGAGTTGAACCTTTCCTTTGCTAGAACACTTATGAAACACTCTTTTTGTAGAATCTGCAAGTGTTCATTTGGAGCGATTTGAGGCCAATGGTGGAAAAAGAAATATCTTCATATATAAACAAGTGAGAAGCACTCTCAGAAACCTCTTTATGATGTGTGTATTCAACTCAGAGAGATAAGCCTTCCTTTTGATAGAGCAGTTTTGAAACTGTGTTTTTGCAGAATCTGCAAGTGGATATTTGGAGCCCTTTCAGGCCTTCGTTGGAAACGGGAATATCTTCCCAAAAAAACTAAACAGAAGCGTTCTGTGAAACTGCTTTGTGTAGTATGAATCCAACTCACAGAGTTGGACACTTCCTTTGAAAGAGCTCTTTTGAAACACTCTATTTGTAGAATCTGCAAGTGTTCATTTGGAGCGCTTTGAGGCCTATTGTGGAAAAGGAAATATCTTCACTTATAAACCAGGCAGAAGAATTCTCAGAAACCTCTTTATGATGTGTGCATTCAACTCGGAGAGATAAGCCTTCCTTTTGATAGAGCAGTTTTGAAACTGTGTTTTTGCAGAATCTGCAAGTGGATATTTGGAGCCCTTTCAGGCCTTCGTTGGAAAAGGGAATATCTTCCCATAAAAACTAAACAGAAGAGTTCTGTGAAACTGCTTTGTGTAGTATGAATCCAACTCACAGAGTTGGACACTTCCTTTGAAAGAGCTGTTTTCAAACACTCTTTTTGTAGAATCTGCAAGTGTTCATTTGGAGCGCTTTGAGGCCTATGGTGGAAAAGGAAATATCTTCACTTATAAACCAGGCAGAAGCATTCTCAGAAACCTCTTTATGATGTGTGCATTCGACTCGGAGATATAAGCCTTCCTTTTGATAGAGCAGTTTTGCAACTGTGTTTTTGCAGAATCTGCAAGTGTATATTTGGAGCCCTTTCAGGCCTTCGTTGGAAACGGGAATATCTTCCCATAAAAACTAAACAGAAGCGTTCTGTGAAACTGCTTTGTGTAGTATGAATCCAACTCACAGAGTTGAACACTTCCTTTGAAAGAGCTGTTTTGAAACACTCTTTTTGTAGAATCTACATGTGTTCATTTGGAGCGCTTTGAGGCCTATGGTGGAAAAGGAAATATCTTCACATAAAACCTAGACAGAAGCATTCTTTGAAACTTCTTTATGATGTGTGCATTCAACTCACAGAGTTGAACCTTCTTTTTCATGGAGCAATTTGGAAAGTCTTTTTGCAGCATCTGCAAGTGGATATTTGGAGCTCTTTCAGGCCTTTGTTAGAAGCGGGAATATCTTCCCATAAAAACTGGACAGAAGCATTCTCACAAACTGCTTTGTGATGTGTGTGTTCAACTCACAGAGGTGAACCTTTCCTTTGCTAGAGCAGTTATGAAACACTCTTTTTGTAGAATCTGCAAGTGTTCATTTGGAGCGATTTGAGGTCTATGGTGGAAAAAGAAATATCTTCATATATAAACGAGGCAGAAGCATTCTCAGAAACCTGTTTATGATGTGTGCATTCAACTCAGAGAGATAAGCCTTCCTTTTGATAGAGCAGTTTTGAAACTGTGTTTTTGCAGAATCTGCAAGTGGATATTTGGAGCCCTTTCAGGCCTTCGTTGGAAACGGGAATATCTTCCCATAAAAACTAAACAGAAGCGTTCTGTGAAACTGCTTTGTGTAGTATGAATCCAACTCACAGAGTTGAACACTTCCTTTGAAAGAGCAGTTTTGAAACACTCTTTTTGTAGAATCTGCAAGTGTTCGTTTGGAGCGCTTTGAGGCCTATGGTGGAAAAGGAAATATCTTCACATAAAACCTAGACAGAAGCATTCTTTGAAACTTCTTTATGACGTGTGCATTCATCTCACAGAGTTGAACCTTCCTTATCATGGAGCAGTTTGGAAAGAGTCTTTTTGCGGCATCTGCAAGTGGATATTTGGAGCTCTTTCAGGCCTTTGTTGAAGCGGGAATATCTTCCCATAAAAACTGGACAGAAGCATTCTCACAAACTGCTTTGTGATGTGTGTGTTCAACTCACAGAGGTGAACCTTTCCTTTGCTAGGGCAGTTATGAAACACTCTTTTTGTAGAATCTGCAAGTGTTCATTTGGAGCGCTTTGAGGCCTATTGTGGAAAAGGAAATATCTTCACTTATAAACCAGGCAGAAGCATTCTCAGAAACCTCTTTATGATGTGGGCATTCAACTCGGAGAGATAAGCCTTCCTTTTGATAGAGCAGTTTTGAAACTGTGTTTTTGCAGAATCTGCAAGTGGATATTTGGAGCCCTTTCAGGCCTTCGTTGGAAAAGGGAATATCTTCCCATAAAAACTAAACAGAAGAGTTCTGTGAAACTGCTTTGTGTAGTATGAATCCAACTCACAGAGTTGGACACTTCCTTTGAAAGAGCTGTTTTGAAACACTCTTTTTGTAGAATCTGCAAGTGTTCATTTGGAGCGCTTTGAGGCCTATGGTGGAAAAGGAAATATCTTCACTTATAAACCAGGCAGAAGCATTCTCAGAAACCTCTTTATGATGTGTGCATTCGACTCGGAGAGATAAGCCTTCCTTTTGTTAGAGCAGTTTTGCAACTGTGTTTTTGCAGAATCTGCTAGTGTATATTTGGAGCCCTTTCAGGCCTTCGTTGGAAACGGGAATATCTTCCCCTAAAAGTTAAACAGAAGCGTTCTGTGAAACTGCTTTGTGAAGTATGAATCCAACTCACAGAGTTGAACACTTCTTTTGAAAGAGCAGTTTTGAAACACTCTTTTTGTAGAATCTACAAGTGTTCATTTGGAGCGCTTTGAGGCATATGGTGGAAAAAGAAATATCGTCACATAAAACCTAGACAGAAGCATTCTTTGAAACTTCTTTATGATGTGCGCATTCAACTCACAGAGTTGAACTTTCCTTTTCATGGAGCAGTTTGGAAAGAGTCTTTTTGCGGCATCTGCAAGTGGATATTTGGAGCTCTTTCAGGCCTTTGTTAGAAGCGGGAATATCTTCCCATAAAAACTGGACAGAAGCATTCTCACAAACTGCTTTGTGATGTGTGTGTTCAACTCACAGAGGTGAACCTTTCCTTTGCTAGAACAGTTATGAAACACTCTTTTTGTAGAATCTGCAAGTGTTCATTTGGAGCGATTTGAGGCCTATGGTGGAAAAAGAAATATCTTCATATATAAACAAGGCAGAAGCATTCTCAGAAACCTCTTTATGATGTGTGCATTCAACTCAGAGAGATAAGCCTTCCTTTTGATAGAGCAGTTTTGAAACTGTGTTTTTGCAGAATCTGCAAGTGGATATTTGGAGCCCTTTCAGGCCTTCGTTGGAAACGGGAATATCTTCCCAAAAAAACTAAACAGAAGCGTTCTGTGAAACTGCTTTGTGTAGTATGAATGCAACTCACAGAGTTGGACACTTCCTTTGAAAGAGCTCTTTTGAAACACTCTTTTTGTAGAATCTGCAAGTGTTCATTTGGAGCGCTTTGAGGCCTAAGGTGGAAAAGGAAATATCTTCACTTATAAATCAGGCAGAAGCATTCTCAGAAACCTCTTTATGATGTGTGCATTCAACTCGGAGAGATAAGCCTTCCTTTTGATAGAGCAGTTTTGCAACTGTGTTTTGGCAGAATCTGCAAGTGGATATTTGGAGCCCTTTCAGGCCTTCGTTGGAAACGGGAATATCTTCCCAAAAAAACTAAACAGAAGCGTTCTGTGAAACTGCTTTGTGTAGTATGAATCCAACTCACAGAGTTGAACACTTCCTTTGAAAGAGCTGTTTTGAAACACTCTTTTTGTAGAATCTGCAAGTGTTCATTTGGAGCGCTTTGAGGCCTATGGTGGAAAAGGAAATATCTTCACTTATAAACCAGGCAGAAGCATTCTCAGAAACCTCTTTATGATGTGTGCATTCAACTCGGAGAGATAAGCCTTCCTTTTGATAGAGCAGTTTTGAAACTGTGTTTTGGCAGAATCTGCAAGTGGATATTTGGAGCCCTTTCAGGCCTTCGTTGGAAACGGGAATATCTTCCCATAAAAACTAAACAGAAGCGTTCTGTGAAACTGCTTTGTGAAGTATGAATCCAACTCACAGAGTTGAACACTTCCTTTGAAAGAGCAGTTTTGAAACACTCTTTTTGTAGAATCTGCAAGTGTTCGTTTGGAGCGCTTTGAGGCCTATGGTGGAAAAGGCAATATCTTCACATAAAACCTAGACAGAAGCATTCTTTGAAACTTCTTTATGATGTGTGCATTCATCTCACAGAGTTGAACCTTCCTTATCATGGAGCAGTTTGGAAAGAGTCTTTTTGCGGCATCTGCAAGTGGATATTTGGAGCTCTTTCAGGCCTTTGTTAGAAGCGGGAATATCTTCCCATAAAAACTGGACAGAAGCATTCTCACAAACTGCTTTGTGATGTGTGTGTTCAACTCACAGAGTTGAACCTTTCCTTTGCTAGAACACTTATGAAACACTCTTTTTGTAGAATCTGCAAGCGTTCATTTGGAGCGCATTGAGGCCTATGGTGGAAAAAGAAATATCTTCATATATAAACAAGGGAGAAGCATTCTCAGAAAACTCTTTATGATGTGTGTATTCAACTCAGAGAGATAAGCCTTCCTTTTGTTAGAGCAGTTTTGCAACTGTGTTTTTGCAGAATCTGCAAGTGTATATTTGGAGCCCTTTCAGGCCTTCGTTGGAAACGGGAATATCTTCCCATAAAAATTAAACAGAAGCGTTCTGTGAAACTGCTTTGTGAAGTATGAATCCAACTCACAGAGTTGAACACTTCTTTTGAAAGAGCAGTTTTGAAACACTCTTTTTGTAGAATCTACAAGTGTTCATTTGGAGCGCTTTGAGGCATATGGTGGAAAAAGTAATATCGTCACATAAAACCTAGACAGAAGCATTCTTTGAAACTTCTTTATGATGTGTGCATTCAACTCACAGAGTTGAACTTTCCTTTTCATGGAGCAGTTTGGAAAGAGTCTTTTTGCAGCATCTGCAAGTGGATATTTGGAGCTCTTTCAGGCCTTTGTTAGAAGCGGGAATATCTTCCCATAAAAACTGGACAGAAGCATTCTCACAAACTGCTTTGTGATGTGTGTGTTCAACTCACAGAGGTGAACCTTTCCTTTGCTAGAGCAGTTATGAAACACTCTTTTTGTAGAATCTGCAAGTGTTCATTTGGAGCGATTTGAGGCCTATGGTGGAAAAAGAAATATCTTCATATATAAACAAGGCAGAAGCATTCTCAGAAACCTCTTTATGATGTGTGCATTCAACTCAGAGAGATAAGCCTTCCTTTTGATAGAGCAGTTTCGAAATTGTGTTTTTGCAGAATCTGCAAGTGGATACTTGGAGCCCTTTCAGGCCTTCATTGGAAACGGGAATATCTTCCCAAAAAAACTAAACAGAAGCGTTCTGTGAAACTGCTTTCTGTAGTGTGAATGCAACTCACAGAGTTGGACACTTCCTTTGAAAGAGCTGTTTTGAAACACTCTTTTTGTAGAATCTGCAACTGTTCATTTGGAGCGCTTTGAGGCCTAAGGTGGAAAAGGAAATATCTTCACTTATAAATCAGGCAGAAGCATTCTCAGAAACCTCTTTATGATGTGTGCATTCAACTCGGAGAGATAAGCCTTCCTTTTGATAGAGCAGTTTTGAAACTGTGTTTTGGCAGAATCTGCAAGTGGATATTTGGAGCCCATTCAGGCCTTCGTTGGAAACGGGAATATCTTCCCATAAAAACTAAACAGAAGCGTTCTGTGAAACTGCCTTGTGAAGGATAAATCCAACTCACAGAGTTGAACACTTCTTTTGAAAGAGCAGTTTGGAAACACTCTTTTTGTAGTATCTACAAGTGTTCATTTGGAGAGCTTTGAGGCCTATGGTGGAAAAGGAAATATCTTCACATAAAACCTAGACAGAAGCATTCTTTGAAACTTCTTTATGATGTGTGCATTCATCTCACAGAGTTGAACCTTCCTTATCATGGAGCAGTTTGGAAAGAGTCTTTTTGCGGCATCTGCAAGTGGATATTTGGAGCTCTTTCAGGCCTTTGTTAGAAGCTGGAATATCTTCCCATAAAAACTGGACAGAAGCATTCTCACAAACTGCTTTGTGATGTGTGTGTTCAACTCACAGAGTTGAACCTTTCCTTTGCTAGAACACTTATGAAACACTCTTTTTGTAGAATCTGCAAGTGTTCATTTGGAGCGCATTGAGGCCTATGGTGGAAAAAGAAATATCTTCATATATAAACAAGGGAGAAGCATTCTCAGAAACCTCTTTATGATGTGTGTATTCAACTCAGAGAGATAAGCCTTCCTTTCGATAGAGCAGTTTTGAAACTGTGTTTTTGCAGAATCTGCAAGTGGATATTTGGAGCCTTTCAGGCCTTCGTTGGAAACGGGAATATCTTCCCAAAAAAACTAAACAGAAGCGTTCTGTGAAACTGCTTTGTGTAGTATGAATCCAACTCACAGAGTTGGACACTTCCTTTGAAAGAGCTGTTTTGAAACACTCTTTTTGTAGAATCTGCAAGTGTTCATTTGGAGCGCTTTGAGGCCTATTGTGGAAAAGGAAATATCTTCTCTTATAAACCAGGCAGAAGCATTCTCAGAAACCTCTTTATGATGTGGGCATTCAACTCGGAGAGATAAGCCTTCCTTTTGATAGAGCAGTTTTGAAACTGTGTTTTTGCAGAATCTGCAAGTGGATATTTGGAGCCCTTTCAGGCCTTCGTTGGAAAAGGGAATATCTTCCTATAAAAACTAAACAGAAGAGTTCTGTGAAACTGCTTTGTGTAGTATGAATCCAACTCACAGAGTTGGACACTTCCTTTGAAAGAGCTGTTTTGAAACACTCTTTTTGTAGAATCTGCAAGTGTTCATTTGGAGCGCTTTGAGGCCTATGGTGGAAAAGGAAATATCTTCACTTATAAACCAGGCAGAAGCATTCTCAGAAACCTCTTTATGATGTGTGCATTCAACTCGGAGAGATAAGCCTTCCTTTTGATAGAGCAGTTTTGAAATTGTGTTTTGGCAGAATCTGCAAGTGGATATTTGGAGCCCTTTCAGGCCTTCGTTGGAAACGGGAATATCTTCCCATAAAAACTAAACAGAAGCGTTCTGTGAAACTGCTTTGTGAAGTATGAATCCAACTCACAGAGTTGAACACTTCCTTTGAAAGAGCAGTTTTGAAACACTCTTTTTGTAGAATCTGCAAGTGTTCGTTTGGAGCGCTTTGAGGCCTATGGTGGAAAAGGGAATATCTTCACATCAAACCTAGACAGAAGCATTCTTTGAAACTTCTTTATGATGTGTGCATTCATCTCACAGAGTTGAACCTTCCTTATCATGGAGCAGTTTGGAAAGAGTCTTTTTGCGGCATCTGCAAGTGGATATTTGGAGCTCTTTCAGGCCTTTGTTAGAAGCGGGAATATCTTCCCATAAAAACTGGACAGAAGCATTCTCACAAACTGCTTTGTGATGTGTGTGTTCAACTCACAGAGTTGAAGCTTTCCTTTGCTAGAACACTTATGAAACACTCTTTTTGTAGAATCTGCAAGTGTTCATTTGGAGCGCATTGAGGCCTATGGTGGAAAAAGAATTATCTTCATATATAAACAAGGGAGAAGCATTCTCAGAAACCTCTTTATGATGTGTGTATTCAACTCAGAGAGATAAGCCTTCCTTTCGATAGAGCAGTTTTGAAACTGTATTTTTGCAGAATCTGCAAGTGGATATTTGGAGCCTTTCAGGCCTTCGTTGGAAACGGGAATATCTTCCCAAAAAAACTAAACAGAAGCGTTCTGTGAAACTGCTTTGTGTAGTATGAATCCAACTCACAGAGTTGGACACTTCCTTTGAAAGAGCTGTTTTGAAACACTCTTTTTGTAGAATCTGCAAGTGTTCATTTGGAGCGCTTTGAGGCCTATTGTGGAAAAGGAAATATCTTCACTTATAAACCAGGCAGAAGCATTCTAAGAAACCTCTTTATGATGTGGGCATTCAACTCGGAGAGATAAGCCTTCCTTTTGATAGAGCAGTTTTGAAACTGTGTTTTTGCAGAATCTGCAAGTGGATATTTGGAGCCCTTTCAGGCCTTCGTTGGAAAAGGGAATATCTTCCCATAAAAACTAAACAGAAGAGTTCTGTGAAACTGCTTTGTGTAGTATGAATGCAACTCACAGAGTTGGACACTTCCTTTGAAAGAGCTGTTTTGAAACACTCTTTTTGTAGAATCTGCAAGTGTTCATTTGGAGCGCTTTGAGGCCTATTGTGGAAAAGGAAATATCTTCACTTATAAACCAGGCAGAAGCATTCTCAGAAACCTCTTTATGATGTGGGCATTCAACTCGGAGAGATAAGCCTTCCTTTTGATAGAGCAGTTTTGAAACTGTGTTTTTGCAGAATCTGCAAGTGGATATTTGGAGCCCTTTCAGCCCTTCGTTGGAAAAGGGAATATCTTCCCATAAAAACTAAACAGAAGAGTTCTGTGAAACTGCTTTGTGTAGTATGAATGCAACTCACAGAGTTGGACACTTCCTTTGAAAGAGCTGTTTTGAAACACTCTTTTTGTAGAATCTGCAAGTGTTCATTTGGAGCGCTTTGAGGCCTATGGTGGAAAAGGAAATATCTTCACTTATAAACCAGGCAGAAGCATTCTCAGAAACCTCCTTATGATGTGTGCATTCAACTCGGAGAGATAAGCCTTCCTTTTGATAGAGCAGTTTTGAAACTGTGTTTTGGCAGAATCTGCAAGTGGATATTTGGAGCCCTTTCAGGCCTTCGTTGGAAACGGGAATATCTTCCCATAAAAACTAAACAGAAGCGTTCTGTGAAACTGCTTTGTGAAGTATGAATCCAACTCACAGAGTTGAACACTTCCTTTGAAAGAGCAGTTTTGAAACACTCTTTTTGTAGAATCTGCAAGTGTTCGTTTGGAGCGCTTTGAGGCCTATGGTGGAAAAGGAAATATCTTCACATAAAACCTAGACAGAAGCATTCTTTGAAACTTCTTTATGATGTGTGCATTCATCTCACAGAGTTGAACCTTCCTTATCATGGAGCAGTTTGGAAAGAGTCTTTTTGCGGCATCTGCAAGTGGATATTTGGAGCTCTTTCAGGCCTTTGTTAGAAGCGGGAATATCTTCCCATAAAAACTGGACAGAAGCATTCTCACAAACTGCTTTGTGATGTGTGTGTTCAACTCACAGAGTTGAACCTTTCCTTTGCTAGAACACTTATGAAACACTCTTTTTGTAGAATCTGCAAGTGTTCATTTGGAGCGCATTGAGGCCTATGGTGTAAAAAGAAATATCTTCATATATAAACAAGGGAGAAGCATTCTCAGAAACCTCTTTATGATGTGTGTATTCAACTCAGAGAGATAAGCCTTCCTTTCGATAGAGCAGTTTTGAAACTGTGTTTTTGCAGAATCTGCAAGTGGATATTTGGAGCCTTTCAGGCCTTCGTTGGAAACGGGAATATCTTCCCAAAAAAACTAAACAGAAGCGTTCTGTGAAACTGCTTTGTGTAGTATGAATCCAACTCACAGAGTTGGACACTTCCTTTGAAAGAGCTCTTTTGAAACACTCTTTTTGTAGAATCTGCAAGTGTTCATTTGGAGCGCTTTGAGGCCTATTGTGGAAAAGGAAATATCTTCACTTATAAACCAGGCAGAAGCATTCTCAGAAACCTCTTTATGATGTGGGCATTCAACTCGGAGAGATAAGCCTTCCATTTGATAGAGCAGTTTTGAAACTGTGTTTTTGCAGAATGTGCAAGTGGATATTTGGAG
The DNA here is from genome assembly GCF_028885655.2 of Pongo abelii. Classification (NCBI taxonomy): domain Eukaryota; kingdom Metazoa; phylum Chordata; class Mammalia; order Primates; family Hominidae; genus Pongo; species Pongo abelii. The sequence continues at coordinate 48,359,190 of NC_085928.1, forward strand.
CCCTTTCAGGCCTTCGTTGGAAAAGGGAATATCTTCCCATAAAAACTAAACAGAAGAGTTCTGTGAAACTGCTTTGTGTAGTATGAATCCAACTCACAGAGTTGGACACTTCCTTTGAAAGAGCTGTTTTGAAACACTCTTTTTGTAGAATCTGCAAGTGTTCATTTGGAGCGCTTTGAGGCCTATGGTGGAAAAGGAAATATCTTCACTTATAAACCAGGTAGAAGCATTCTCAGAAACCTCTTTATGATGTGTGCATTCAACTTGGAGAGATAAGCCTTCCTTTTGATAGAGCAGTTTTGAAACTGTGTTTTGGCAGAATCTGCAAGTGGATATTTGGAGCCCTTTCAGGCCTTCGTTGGAAACGGGAATATCTTCCCATAAAAACTAAACAGAAACGTTCTGTGAAACTGCTTTGTGAAGTATAAATCCAACTCACAGAGTTGAACACTTCTTTTGAAAGAGCAGTTTTGAAACACTCTTTTTGTAGAATCTACAAGTGTTCATTTGGAGCGCTTTGAGGCCTATGGTGGAAAAGGAAATATCTTCACTTATAAACCAGGCAGAAGCATTCTCAGAAACCTCTTTATGATGTGTGCATTCAACTCGGAGAGATAAGCCTTCCTTTTGATAGAGCAGTTTTGAAACTGTGTTTTGGCAGAATCTGCAAGTGGATATTTGGAGCCCTTTCAGGCCTTCGTTGGAAACGGGAATATCTTCCCATAAAAACTAAACAGAAGCGTTCTGTGAAACTGCTTTGTGAAGTATGAATCCAACTCATAGAGTTGAACACTTCCTTTGAAAGAGCAGTTTTGAAACACTCTTTTTGTAGAATCTGCAAGTGTTCGTTTGGAGCGCTTTGAGGCCTATGGTGGAAAAGGAAATATCTTCACATAAAACCTAGACAGAAGCATTCTTTGAAACTTCTTTATGATGTGTGCATTCATCTCACAGAGTTGAACCTTCCTTATCATGGAGCAGTTTGGAAAGAGTCTTTTTGCGGCATCTGCAAGTGGATATTTGGAGCTCTTTCAGGCCTTTGTTAGAAGCGGGAATATCTTCCCATAAAAACTGGACAGAAGCATTCTCACAAACTGCTTTGTGATGTGTGTGTTCAACTCACAGATTTGAACCTTTCCTTTGCTAGAACACTTATGAAACACTCTTTTTGTAGAATCTGCAAGTGTTCATTTGGAGCGCATTCAGGCCTATGGTGGAAAAAGAAATATCTTCATATATAAACAAGGCAGAAGCATTCTCAGAAACCTCTTTATGATGTGTGCATTCAACTCAGAGAGATAAGCCTTCCTTTTGATAGAGCAGTTTTGAAACTGTGTTTTTGCAGAATCTGCAAGTGGATATTTGGAGCCCTTTCAGGCCTTCGTTGGAAACGGGAATATCTTCCCAAAAAAACTAAACAGAAGCGTTCTGTGAAACTGCTTTGTGTAGTATGAATCCAACTCACAGAGTTGGACACTTCCTTTGAAAGATCTCTTTTGAAACACTCTTTTTGTAGAATCTGCAAGTGTTCATTTGGAGCGCTTTGAGGCCTATTGTGGAAAAGGAAATATCTTCACTTATAAACCAGGCAGAAGCATTCTCAGAAACCTCTTTATGATGTGTGCATTCAACTCGGAGAGATAAGCCTTCCTTTTGATAGAGCAGTTTTGAAACTGTGTTTTGGCAGAATCTGCAAGTGGATATTTGGAGCCCTTTCAGGCCTTCGTTGGAAACGGGAATATCTTCCCAAAAAAACTAAACAGAAGCGTTCTGTGAAACTGCTTTGTGTAGTATGAATCCAACTCACAGACTTGAACACTTCCTTTGAAAGAGCTGTTTTGAAACACTCTTTTTGTAGAATCTGCAAGTGTTCATTTGGAGCGCTTTGAGGCCTATGGTGGAAAAGGAAATATCTTCACTTATAAACCAGGCAGAAGCATTCTCAGAAACCTCTTTATGATGTGTGCATTCAACTCGGAGAGATAAGCCTTCCTTTTGATAGAGCAGTTTTGAAACAGTGTTTTGGCAGAATCTGCAAGTGGATATTTGGAGCCCTTTCAGGCCTTCGTTGGAAACGGGAATATCTTCCCATAAAAACTAAACAGAAGCATTCTGTGAAACTGCTTTGTGAAGTATGAATCCAACTCACAGAGTTGAACACTTCCTTTGAAAGAGCAGTTTTGAAACACTCTTTTTGTAGAATCTGCAAGTGTTCGTTTGGAGGGCTTTGAGGCCTATGGTGGAAAAGGAAATATCTTCACATAAAAGCAAGACAGAAGCATTCTTTGAAACTTCTTTATGATGTGTGCATTCATCTCACAGAGTTGAACCTTCCTTATCATGGAGCAGTTTGGAAAGAGTCTTTTTGCGGCATCTGCAAGTGGATATTTGGAGCTCTTTCAGGCCTTTGTTAGAAGCGGGAATATCTTCCCATAAAAACTGGACAGAAGCATTCTCACAAACTGCTTTGTGATGTGTGTGTTCAACTCACAGAGTTGAACCTTTCCTTTGCTAGAACACTTATGAAACACTCTTTTTGTAGAATCTGCAAGTGTTCATTTGGAGCGCATTGAGGCCTATGGTGGAAAAAGAAATATCTTCATATATAAACAAGGCAGAAGCATTCTCAGAAACCTCTTTATGATGTGTGCATTCAACTCAGAGAGATAAGCCTTCCTTTTGATAGAGCAGTTTTGAAACTGTGTTTTTGCAGAATCTGCAAGTGGATATTTGGAGCCCTTTCAGGCCTTCGTTGGAAACGGGAATATCTTCCCAAAAAAACTAAACAGAAGCGTTCTGTGAAACTGCTTTGTGTAGTATGAATGCAACTCACAGAGTTGGACACTTCCTTTGAAAGAGCTGTTTTGAAACACTTTTTTTGTAGAATCTGCAAGTGTTCATTTGGAGCGCTTTGAGGCCTAAGGTGGAAAAGGAAATATCTTCACTTATAAATCAGGCAGAAGCATTCTCAGAAACCTCTTTATGATGTGTGCATTCAACTCGGAGAGATAAGCCTTCCTTTTGATAGAGCAGTTTTGAAACTGTGTTTTGGCAGAATCTGCAAGTGGATATTTGGAGCCCTTTCAGGCCTTCGTTGGAAACGGGAATATCTTCCCAAAAAAACTAAACAGAAGCGTTCTGTGAAACTGCTTTGTGTAGTATGAATCCAACTCACAGAGTTGAACACTTCCTTTGAAAGAGCTGTTTTGAAACACTCTTTTTGTAGAATCTGCAAGTGTTCATTTGGAGCGCTTTGAGGCCTATGGTGGAAAAGGAAATATCTTCACTTATAAACCAGGCAGAAGCATTCTCAGAAACCTCTTTATGATGTGTGCATTCAACTCGGAGAGATAAGCCTTCGTTTTGATAGAGCAGGTTTGAAACTGTGTTTTGGCAGAATCTGCAAGTGGATATTTGGAGCCCTTTCAGGCCTTCGTTGGAAACGGGAATATCTTCCCATAAAAACTAAACAGAAGCGTTCTGTGAAACTGCTTTGTGAAGTATGAATCCAACTCACAGAGTTGAACACTTCCTTTGAAAGAGCAGTTTTGAAACACTCTTTTTGTAGAATCTGCAAGTGTTCGTTTGGAGCGCTTTGAGGCCTAAGGTGGAAAAGGAAATATCTTCACTTATAAATCAGGCAGAAGCATTCTCAGAAACCTCTTTATGATGTGTGCATTCAACTCGGAGAGATAAGCCTTCCTTTTGATAGAGCAGTTTTGAAACTGTGTTTTGGCAGAATCTGCAAGTGGATATTTGGAGCCCTTTCAGGCCTTCGTTGGAAACGGGAATATCTTCCCAAAAAAACTAAACAGAAGCGTTCTGTGAAACTGCTTTGTGTAGTATGAATCCAACTCACAGAGTTGAACACTTCCTTTGAAAGAGGTGTTTTGAAACACTCTTTTTGTAGAATCTGCAAGTGTTCATTTGGAGCGCTTTGAGGCCTATGGTGGAAAAGGAAATATCTTCACTTATAAACCAGGCAGAAGCATTCTCAGAAACCTCTTTATGATGTGTGCATTCAACTCGGAGAGATAAGCCTTCCTTTTGATAGAGCAGTTTTGAAACTGTGTTTTGGCAGAATCTGCAAGTGGATATTTGGAGCCCTTTCAGGCCTTCGTTGGAAACGGGAATATCTTCCCATAAAAACTAAACAGAAGCGTTCTGTGAAACTGCTTTGTGAAGTATGAATCCAACTCATAGAGTTGAACACTTCCTTTGAAAGAGCAGTTTTGAAACACTCTTTTTGTAGAATCTGCAAGTGTTCGTTTGGAGCGCTTTGAGGCCTATGGTGGAAAAGGCAATATCTTCACATAAAACCTAGACAGAAGCATTCTTTGAAACTTCTTTATGATGTGTGCATTCATCTCACAGAGTTGAACCTTCCTTATCATGGAGCAGTTTGGAAAGAGTCTTTTTGCGGCATCTGCAAGTGGATATTTGGAGCCCTTTCAGGCCTTTGTTAGAAGCGGGAATATCTTCCCATAAAAACTGGACAGAAGCATTCTCACAAACTGCTTTGTGATGTGTGTGTTCAACTCACAGAGTTGAAACTTTCCTTTGCTAGAACACTTATGAAACACTCTTTTTGTAGAATCTGCAAGTGTTCATTTGGAGCGCATTCAGGCCTATGGTGGAAAAAGAAATATCTTCATATATAAACAAGGCAGAAGCATTCTCAGAAACCTCTTTATGATGTGTGCATTCAACTCAGAGAGATAAGCCTTCCTTTTGATAGAGCAGCTTTGAAACTGTGTTTTTGCAGAATCTGCAAGTGGATATTTGGAGCCCTTTCAGGCCTTCGTTGGAAACGGGAATATCTTCCCAAAAAAACTAAACAGAAGCGTTCTGTGAAACTGCTTTGTGTAGTATGAATCCAACTCACAGAGTTGGACACTTCCTTTGAAAGAGCTCTTTTGAAACACTCTTTTTGTAGAATCTGCAAGTGTTCATTTGGAGCGCTTTGAGGCCTAATGTGGAAAAGGAAATATCTTCACTTATAAACCAGGCAGAAGCATTCTCAGAAACCTCTTTATGATGTGTGCATTCAACTCGGAGAGATAAGCCTTCCTTTTGATAGAGCAGTTTTGAAACTGTGTTTTGGCAGAATCTGCAAGTGGATATTTGGAGCCCTTTCAGGCCTTCGTTGGAAACGGGAATATCTTCCCAAAAAAACTAAACAGAAGCGTTCTGTGAAACTGCTTTGTGTAGTATGAATCCAACTCACAGACTTGAACACTTCCTTTGAAAGAGCTGTTTTGAAACACTCTTTTTGTAGAATCTGCAAGTGTTCATTTGGAGCGCTTTGAGGCCTATGGTGGAAAAGGAAATATCTTCACTTATAAACCAGGCAGAAGCATTCTCAGAAACCTCTTTATGATGTGTGCATTCAACTCGGAGAGATAAGCCTTCCTTTTGATAGAGCAGTTTTGAAACAGTGTTTTGGCAGAATCTGCAAGTGGATATTTGGAGCCCTTTCAGGCCTTCGTTGGAAACGGGAATATCTTCCCATAAAAACTAAACAGAAGCGTTCTGTGAAACTGCTTTGTGAAGTATAAATCCAACTCACAGAGTTGAACACTTCTTGTGAAAGAGCAGTTTTGAAACACTCTTTTTGTAGAATCTACAAGTGTTCATTTGGAGCGCTTTGAGGCCTATGGTGGAAAAGGATATATCTTCACATAAAACCTAGACAGAAGCATTCTTTGAAACTTCTTTATGATGTGTGCATTCATCTCACAGAGTTGAACCTTCTTTTTCATGGAGCAATTTGGAAAGAGTCTTTTTGCAGCATCTGCAAGTGGATATTTGGAGCTCTTTCAGGCCTTTGTTAGAAGCGGGAATATCTTCCCATAAAAACTGGACAGAAGCATTCTCACAAACTGCTTTGTGATGTGTGTGTTCAACTCACAGAGGTGAACCTTTCCTTTGCTAGAGCAGTTATGAAACACTCTTTTTGTAGAATCTGCAAGTGTTCATTTGCAGCGATTTGAGGCCTATGGTGGAAAAAGAAATATCTTCATATATAAACAAGGCAGAAGCATTCTCAGAAACCTCTTTATGATGTGTGCATTCAACTCAGAGAGATAAGCCTTCCTTTCGATAGAGCAGTTTTGAAACTGTATTTTTGCAGAATCTGCAAATGGATATTTGGAGCTCTTTCATGCCTTCGTTGGAAACGGGAATTTCTTCCCATAAAAACTAAACAGAAGCGTTCTGTGAAACTGCTTTGTGTAGTATGAATCCAACTCACAGAGTTGAACACTTCCTTTGAAAGAGCAGTTTTGAAACACTCTTTTTGTAGAATCTGCAATTGTTCGTTTGGAGCGCTTTGAGGCCTATGGTGGAAAAGGAAATATCTTCACATAAAACTTAGACAGAAGCATTCTTTGAAACTTCTTTATGATGTGTGCATTCATCTCACAGAGTTGAACCTTCCTTATCATGGAGCAGTTTGGAAAGAGTCTTTTTGCGGCATCTGCAAGTGGATATTTGGAGCTCTTTCAGGCCTTTGTTAGAAGCGGGAATATCTTCCCATAAAAACTGGACAGAAGCATTCTCACAAACTGCTTTGTGATGTGTGTGTTCAACTCACAGAGTTGAACCTTTCCTTTGCTAGAACACTTATGAAACACTCTTTTTGTAGAATCTGCAAGTGTTCATTTGGAGCGCATTCAGGCCTATGGTGGAAAAAGAAATATCTTCATATATAAACAAGGCAGAAGCATTCTCAGAAACCTCTTTATGATGTGTGCATTCAACTCAGAGAGATAAGCCTTCCTTTTGATAGAGCAGTTTTGAAACTGTGTTTTTGCAGAATCTGCAAGTGGATATTTGGAGCCCTTTCAGGCCTTCGTTGGAAACTGGAATATCTTCCCAAAAAAACTAAACAGAAGCGTTCTGTGAAACTGCTTTGTGTAGTATGAATGCAACTCACAGAGTTGGACACTTCCTTTGAAAGAGCTGTTTGGAAACACTCTTTTTGTAGAATCTGCAAGTGTTCATTTGGAGCGCTTTGAGGCCTATTGTGGAAAAGGAAATATCTTCACTTATAAACCAGGCAGAAGCATTCTCAGAAACCTCTTTATGATGTGGGCATTCAACTCGGAGAGATAAGCCTTCCTTTTGATAGAGCAGTTTTGAAACTGTGTTTTGGCAGAATCTGCAAGTGGATATTTGGAGCCCTTTCAGGCCTTCGTTGGAAAAGGGAATATCTTCCCATAAAAACTAAACAGAAGAGTTCTGTGAAACTGCTTTGTGTAGTATGAATCCAACTCACAGAGTTGGACACTTCCTTTGAAAGAGCTGTTTTGAAACACTCTTTTTGTAGAATCTGCAAGTGTTCATTTGGAGCGCTTTGAGGCCTATGGTGGAAAAGGAAATATCTTCACTTATAAACCAGGCAGAAGCATTCTCAGAAACCTCTTTATGATGTGTGCATTCAACTCGGAGAGATAAGCCTTCCTATTGATAGAGCAGTTTTGAAACTGTGTTTTGGCAGAATCTGCAAGTGGATATTTGGAGCCCTTTCAGGCCTTCGTTGGAAACGGGAATATCTTCCCATAAAAACTAAACAGAAGAATTCTGTGAAACTGCTTTGTGAAGTATAAATCCAACTCACAGAGTTGAACACTTCTTTTGAAAGAGCAGTTTTGAAACACTCTTTTTGTAGAATCTACAAGTGTTCATTTGGAGCGCTTTGAGGCCTATGGTGGAAAAGGAAATATCTTCACATAAAACCTAGACAGAAGCATTCTTTGAAACTTCTTTATGATGTGTGCATTCAACTCACAGAGTTGAACCTTCTTTTTCATGGAGCAATTTGGAAAGAGTCTTTTTGCAGCATCTGCAAGTGGATATTTGGAGCTCTTTCAGGCCTTTGTTAGAAGCGGGAATATCTTCCCATAAAAACTGGACAGAAGCATTCTCACTAACTGCTTTGTGATGTGTGTGTTCAACTCACAGAGGTGAACCTTTCCTTTGCTAGAGCAGTTATGAAACACTCTTTTTGTAGAATCTGCAAGTGTTCATTTGGAGCGATTTGAGGCCTATGGTGGAAAAAGAAATATCTTCATATATAAACAAGGCATAAGCATTCTCAGAAACCTCTTTATGATGTGTGCATTCAACTCAGAGAGATAAGCCTTCCTTTTGATAGAGCAGCTTTGAAACTGTATTTTTGCAGAATCTGCAAGTGGATATTTGGAGCTCTTTCATGCCTTCGTTGGAAACGGGAATTTCTTCCCATAAAAACTAAACAGAAGCGTTCTGTGAAACTGCTTTGTGTAGTATGAATCCAACTCACAGAGTTGAACACTTCCTTTGAAGGAGCAGTTTTGAAACACTCTTTTTGTAGAATCTTCAAGTGTTCGTTTGGAGCGCTTTGAGGCCTATGGTGGAAAAGGAAATATCTTCACATAAAACTTAGACAGAAGCATTCTTTGAAACTTCTTTATGATGTGTGCATTCATCTCACAGAGTTGAACCTTCCTTATCATGGAGCAGTTTGGAAAGAGTCTTTTTGCGGCATCTGCAAGTGGATATTTGGAGCTCTTTCAGGCCTTTGTTAGAAGCGGGAATATCTTCCCATAAAAACTGGACAGAAGCATTCTCACAAACTGCTTTGTGATGTGTGTGTTCAACTCACAGAGTTGAACCTTTCCTTTGCTAGAACACTTATGAAACACTCTTTTTGTAGAATCTGCAAGTGTTCATTTGGAGCGCATTGAGGCCTATGGTGGAAAAAGAAATATCTTCATATATAAACAAGGGAGAAGCATTCTCAGAAACCTCTTTATGATGTGTGTATTCAACTCAGAGAGATAAGCCTTCCTTTTGATAGAGCAGTTTTGAAACTGTGTTTTTGCAGAATCTGCAAGTGGATATTTGGAGCCCTTTCAGGCCTTCGTTGGAAAAGGGAATATCTTCCCATAAAAACTAAACAGAAGAGTTCTGTGAAACTGCTTTGTGTAGTATGAATCCAACTCACAGAGTTGGACACTTCCTTTGAAAGAGCTCTTTTGAAACACTCTTTTTGTAGAATCTGCAAGTGTTCATTTGGAGCGCTTTGAGGCCTATGGTGGAAAAGGAAATATCTTCACTTATAAACCAGGCAGAAGCATTCTCAGAAACCTCTTTATGATGTGTGCATTCGACTCGGAGAGATAAGCCTTCCTTTTGTTAGAGCAGTTTTGCCACTGTGTTTTTGCAGAATCTGCAAGTGTATATTTGGAGCCCTTTCAGGCCTTCGTTGGAAACGGGAATATCTTCCCATAAAAATTAAACAGAAGCGTTCTGTGAAACTGCTTTGTGAAGTATGAATCCAACTCACAGAGTTCAAGACTTCTTTTGAAAGAGCAGTTTTGAAACACTCTTTTTGTAGAATCTACAAGTGTTCATTTGGAGCGCTTTGAGGCATATGGTGGAAAAAGAAATATCGTCACATAAAACCTAGACAGAAGCATTCTTTGAAACTTCTTTATGATGTGTGCATTCAACTCACAGAGTTGAACTTTCCTTTTCATGGAGCAGTTTGGAAAGAGTCTTTTTGCAGCATCTGCAAGTGGATATTTGGAGCTCTTTCAGGCCTTTGTTAGAAGCGGGAATATCTTCCCATAAAAACTGGACAGAAGCATTCTCACAAACTGCTTTGTGATGTGTGTGTTCAACTCACAGAGGTGAACCTTTCCTTTGCTAGAGCAGTTATGAAACACTCTTTTTGTAGAATCTGCAAGTGTTCATTTGGAGCGATTTGAGGCCTATGGTGGAAAAAGAAATATCTTCATATATAAACAAGGCAGAAGCATTCTCAGAAACCTCTTTATGATGTGTGCATTCAACTCGGAGAGATAAGCCTTCCTTTTGATAGAGCAGTTTTGAAACTGTGTTTTTGCAGAATCTGCAAGTGGATATTTGGAGCCCTTTCAGGCCTACGTTGGAAACGGGAATATCTTCCCAAAAAAACTAAACAGAAGCGTTCTGTGAAACTGCTTTGTGTAGTATGAATGCAACTCACAGAGTTGGACACTTCCTTTGAAAGAGCTGTTTTGAAACACTCTTTTTGTAGAATCTGCAAGTGTTCATTTGGAGCGCTTTGAGGCCTAAGGTGGAAAAGGAAATATCTTCACTTATAAATCAGGCAGAAGCATTCTCAGAAACCTCTTTATGATGTGTGCATTCAACTCGGAGAGATAAGCCTTCCTTTTGATAGAGCAGTTTTGAAACTGTGTTTTGGCAGAATCTGCAAGTGGATATTTGGAGCCCTTTCAGGCCTTCGTTGGAAATGGGAATATCTTCCCATAAAAACTAAACAGAAGCGTTCTGTGAAACTGCTTTGTGAAGTATGAATCCAACTCACAGAGTTGAACACTTCTTTTGAAAGAGCAGTTTTGAAACACTCTTTTTGTAGAATCTACAAGTGTTCATTTGGAGCGCTTTGAGGCACATGGTGGAAAAAGAAATATCGTCACATAAAACCTAGACAGAAGCATTCTTTGAAACTTTTTTATGATGTGTGCATTCAACTCACAGAGTTGAACTTTCCTTTTCATGGAGCAGTTTGGAAAGAGTTTTTTGCAGCATCTGCAAGTGGATATTTGTAGCTCTTTCAGGCCTTTGTTAGAAGCGGGAATATCTTCCCATAAAAACTGGACAGAAGCATTCTCACAAACTGCTTTGTGATGTGTGTGTTCAACTCACAGAGGTGAACCTTTCCTTTGCTAGAGCAGTTTTGAAACACTCTTTTTGTAGAATCTGCAAGTGTTCATTTGGAGCGATTTGAGGCCTATGGTGGAAAGAGAAATATCTTCATATATAAACAAGGCAGAAGCATTCTCAGAAACCTCTTTATGATGTGTGCATTCAACTCAGAGAGATAAGCCTTCCTTTTGATAGAGCAGTTTTGAAACTGTATTTTAGCAGAATCTGCAAGTGGATATTTGGAGCTCTTTCATGCCTTCGTTGGAAACGGGAATTTCTTCCCATAAAAACTAAACAGAAGCCTTCTGTGAAACTGCTTTGTGTAGTATGAATCCAACTCACAGAGTTGAACACTTCCTTTGAAGGTGCAGTTTTGAAACACTCTTTTTGTAGAATCTTCAAGTGTTCGTTTGGAGCGCTTTGAGGCCTATGGTGGAAAAGGAAATATCTTCACATAAAACTTAGACAGAAGCATTCTTTGAAACTTCTTTATGATGTGTGCATTCATCTCACAGAGTTGAACCTTCCTTATCATGGAGCAGTTTGGAAAGAGTCTTTTTGCGGCATCTGCAAGTGGATATTTGGAGCTCTTTCAGGCCTTTGTTAGAAGCGGGAATATCTTCCCATAAAAACTGGACAGAAGCATTCTCACAAACTGCTTTGTGATGTGTGTGTTCGACTCACAGATTTGAACCTTTCCTTTGCTAGAACACTTAGGAAACACTCTTTTTGTAGAATCTGCAAGTGTTCATTCGGAGCTCATTTAGGCCTATGGTGGAAAAAGAAATATCTTCATATATAAACAAGGGAGAAGCATTCTCAGAAACCTCTTTATGATGTGTGTATTCAACTCAGAGAGATAAGCCTTCCTTATGATAGAGCAGTTTTGAAACTGTGTTTTTGCAGAATCTGCAAGTGGATATTTGGAGCCCTTTCAGGCCTTCGTTGGAAAAGGGAATATCTTCCCATAAAAACTAAACAGAAGAGTTCTGTGAAACTGCTTTGTGTAGTATGAATCCAACTCACAGAGTTGGACACTTCCTTTGAAAGAGCTGTTTTGAAACACTCTTTTTGTAGAATCTGCAAGTGTTCATTTGGAGCGCTTTGAGGCCTATGGTGGAAAAGGAAATATCTTCACTTATAAACCAGGCAGAAGCATTCTCAGAAACCTCTTTATGATGTGTGCATTCGACTCGGAGAGATAAGCCTTCCTTTTGTTAGAGCAGTTTTGCCACTGTGTTTTTGCAGAATCTGCAAGTGTATATTTGGAGCCCTTTCAGGCCTTCGTTGGAAACGGGAATATCTTCCCATAAAAATTAAACAGAAGCGTTCTGTGAAACTGCTTTGTGAAGTATGAATCCAACTCACAGAGTTGAAGACTTGTTTTGAAAGAGCAGTTTTGAAACACTCTTTCTGTAGAATCTACAAGTGTTCATTTGGAGCGCTTTGAGGCATATGGTGGAAAAAGAAATATCGTCACATAAGACCTAGACAGAAGCATTCTTTGAAACTTCTTTATGATGTGTGCATTCAACTCACAGAGTTGAACTTTCCTTTTCATGGAGCAGTTTGGAAAGAGTCTTTTTGCAGCATCTGCAAGTGGATATTTGGAGCTCTTTCAGGCCTTTGTTAGAAGCGGGAATAGCTTCCCATAAAAACTGGACAGAAGCATTCTCACAAACTGCTTTGTGATGTGTGTGTTCAACTCACAGAGGTGAACCTTTCCTTTGCTAGAGCAGTTATGAAACACTCTTTTTGTAGAATCTGCAAGTGTTCATTTGGAGCGATTTGAGGCCTATGGTGGAAAAAGAAATATCTTCATATATAAACAAGGCAGAAGCATTCTCAGAAACCTCTTTATGATGTGTGCATTCAACTCAGAGAGATAAGCCTTCCTTTCGATAGAGCAGTTTTGAAACTGTGTTTTTGCAGAATCTGCAAGTGGATATTTGGAGCCTTTCAGGCCTTCGTTGGAAACGGGAATATCTTCCCAAAAAAACTAAACAGAAGCGTTCTGTGAAACTGCTTTGTGTAGTATGAATCCAACTCACAGAGTTGGACACTTCCTTTGAAAGAGCTCTTTTGAAACACTCTTTTTGTAGAATCTGCAAGTGTTCATTTGGAGCGCTTTGAGGCCTATTGTGGAAAAGGAAATATCTTCACTTATAAACCAGGCAGAAGCATTCTCAGAAACCTCTTTATGATGTGGGCATTCAACTCGGAGAGATAAGCCTTCCTTTTGATAGAGCAGTTTTGAAACTGTGTTTTTGCAGAATCTGCAAGTGGATATTTGGAGCCCTTTCAGGCCTTCGTTGGAAAAGGGAATATCTTCCCATAAAAACTAAACAGAAGAGTTCTGTGAAACTGCTTTGTGTAGTATGAATCCAACTCACAGAGTTGGACACTTCCTTTGAAAGAGCTGTTTTGAAACACTCTTTTTGTAGAATCTGCAAGTGTTCATTTGGAGCGCTTTGAGGCCTATGGTGGAAAAGGAAATATCTTCACTTATAAACCAGGCAGAAGCATTCTCAGAAACCTCTTTATGATGTGTGCATTCAACTCGGAGAGATAAGCCTTCCTTTTGATAGAGCAGTTTTGAAACTGTGTTTTTGCAGAATCTGCAAGTGGATATTTGGAGCCCTTTCAGGCCTTCTTTGGAAACGGGAATATCTTCCCATAAAAACTAAACAGAAGCGTTCTGTGAAACTGCTTTGTGAAGTATAAATCCAACTCACAGAGTTGAACACTTCTTTTGAAAGAGCAGTTTGGAAACACTCTTTTTGTAGAATCTACAAGTGTTCATTTGGAGCGCTTTGAGGCCTACGGTGGAAAAGGAAATATCTTCACATAAAACCTAGACAGAAGCATTCTTTGAAACTTCTTTATGATGTGTGCATTCAACTCACAGAGTTGAACCTTCTTTTTCATGGAGCAATTTGGAAAGAGTCTTTTTGCAGCATCTGCATGTGGATATTTGGAGCTCTTTCAGGTCTTTGTTAGAAGCGGGAATAACTTCCCATAAAAACTGGACAGAAGCATTCTCACAAACAGCTTTGTGATGTGTGTGTTCAACTCACAGAGGTGAACCTTTCCTTTGCTAGAGCTGTTATGAAGCACTCTTTTTGTAGAATCTGCAAGTGTTCATTTGGAGCGATTTGAGGCCTATGGTGGAAAAAGAAATATCTTCATATATAAACAAGGCAGAAGCATCCTCAGAAACCTCTTTATGATGTGTGCATTCAACTCAGAGAGATAAGCCTTCCTTTTGATAGAGCAGTTTTGAAACTGTATTTTTGCAGAATCTGCAAGTGGATATTTGGAGCTCTTTCATGCCTTCGTTGGAAACGGGAATTTCTTCCCATAAAAACTAAACAGAAGCGTTCTGTGAAACTGCTTTGTGTAGTATGAATCCAACTCACAGAGTTGAACACTTCCTTTGAAGGAGCAGTTTTGAAACACTCTTTTTGTAGAATCTGCAAGTGTTCGTTTGGAGCGCTTTGAGGCCTATGGTGGAAAAGGAAATATCTTCACATAAAACTTAGACAGAAGCATTCTTTGAAACTTCTTTATGATGTGTGCATTCATCTCACAGAGTTGAACCTTCCTTATCATGGAGCAGTTTGGAAAGAGTCTTTTTGCGGCATCTGCAAGTGGATATTTGGAGCTCTTTCAGGCCTTTGTTAGAAGCGGGAATATCTTCCCATAAAAACTGGACAGAAGCATTCTCACAAACTGCTTTGTGATGTGTGTGTTCAACTCACAGAGTTGAACCTTTCATTTGCTAGAACACTTATGAAACACTCTTTTTGTAGAATCTGCAAGTGTTCATTCGGAGCGCATTGAGGCCTATGGTGGAAAAAGAAATATCTTCATATATAAACAAGGGAGAAGCATTCTCAGAAACCTCTTTATGATGTGTGTATTCAACTCAGAGAGATAAGCCTTCCTTTTGATAGAGCAGTTTTGAAACTGTGTTTTGGCAGAATCTGCAAGTGGATATTTGGAGCCCTTTCAGGCCTTCGTTGGAAACGGGAATATCTTCCCATAAAAACTAAACAGAAGCGTTCTGTGAAAGTGCTTTGTGAAGTATGAATCCAACTCATAGAGTTGAACACTTCCTTTGAAAGAGCAGTTTTGAAACACTCTTTTTGTAGAATCTGCAAGTGTTCGTTTGGAGCGCTTTGAGGCCTATGGTGGAAAAGGAAATATCTTCACATAAAACCTAGACAGAAGCATTCTTTGAAACTTCTTTATGATGTGTGCATTCATCTCACAGAGTTGAACCTTCCTTATCATGGAGCAGTTTGGAAAGAGTCTTTTTGCGGCATCTGCAAGTGGATATTTGGAGCTCTTTCAGGCCTTTGTTAGAAGCGGGAATATCTTCCCATAAAAATGGACAGAAGCATTCTCACAAACTGCTTTGTGATGTGTGTGTTCAACTCACAGAGTTGAACCTTTCCTTTGCTAGAACACTTATGAAACACTCTTTTTGTAGAATCTGCAAGTGTTCATTTGGAGCACATTCAGGCCTATGGTGGAAAAAGAAATATCTTCATATATAAACAAGGCAGAAGCATTCTCAGAAACCTCTTTATGATGTGTGCATTCAACTCAGAGAGATAAGCCTTCCTTTTGATAGAGCAGTTTTGAAACTGTGTTTTTGCAGAATCTGCAAGTGGATATTTGGAGCCCTTTCAGGCCTTCGTTGGAAAAGGGAATATCTTCCCATAAAAACTAAACAGAAGAGTTCTGTGAAACTGCTTTGTGTAGTATGAATCCAACTCACAGAGTTGGACACTTCCTTTGAAAGACCTGTTTTGAAACACTCTTTTTGTAGAATCTGCAAGTGTTCATTTGGAGCGCTTTGAGGCCTATGGTGGAAAAGGAAATATCTTCACTTATAAACCAGGCAGAAGCATTCTCAGAAACCTCTTTATGATGTGTGCATTCAACTCGGAGAGATAAGACTTCCTTTTGATAGAGCAGTTTTGAAACTGTGTTTTGGCAGAATCTGCAAGTGGATATTTGGAGCCCTTTCAGGCCTTCGTTGGAAACGGGAATATCTTCCCATAAAAACTAAACAGAAGCGTTCAGTGAAACTGCTTTGTGAAGT
Organism: Pongo abelii; assembly: GCF_028885655.2. Lineage (NCBI taxonomy): Eukaryota > Metazoa > Chordata > Mammalia > Primates > Hominidae > Pongo > Pongo abelii. The sequence goes on from NC_085928.1 coordinate 48,375,001, forward strand.
ATGAATCCAACTCACAGAGTTGAACACTTCCTTTGAAAGAGCAGTTTTGAAACACTCTTTTTGTAGAATCTGCAAGTGTTCGTTTGGAGCGCTTTGAGGCCTATGGTGGAAAAGGAAATATCTTCACATAAAACCTAGACAGAAGCATTCTTTGAAACTTCTTTAGGATGTGTGCACTCATCTCACCGAGTTGAACCTTCCTTATCATGGAGCAGTTTGGAAAGAGTCTTTTTGCGGCATCTGCAAGTGGATATTTGGAGCTCTTTCAGGCCTTTGTTAGAAGCGGGAATATCTTCCCATAAAAACTGGACAGAAGCATTCTCACAAACTGCTTTGTGATGTGTGTGTTCAACTCACAGAGTTGAACCTTTCCTTTGCTAGAACACTGATGAAACACTCTTTTTGTAGAATCTGCAAGTGTTCATTTGGAGCGCATTGAGGCCTATGGTGGAAAAAGAAATATCTTCATATATAAACAAGGGAGAAGCATTCTCAGAAACCTCTTTATGATGTGTGTATTCAACTCAGAGAGATAAGCCTTCCTTTCGATAGAGCAGTTTTGAAACTCTGTTTTTGCAGAATCTGCAAGTGGATATTTGGAGCCTTTTCAGGCCTTCGTTGGAAACGGGAATATCTTCCCAAAAAAACTAAACAGAAGCGTTCTGTGAAACTGCTTTGTGTAGTATGAATCCAACTCACAGAGTTGGACACTTCCTTTGAAAGAGCTCTTTTGAAACACTGTTTTTGTAGAATCTGCAAGTGTTCATTTGGAGCGCTTTGAGGCCTATTGTGGAAAAGGAAATATCTTCTCTTATAAACCAGGCAGAAGCATTCTCAGAAACCTCTTTATGATGTGTGCATTCAACTCGGAGAGATAAGCCTTCCTTTTGATAGAGCAGTTTTGAAACTGTGTTTTGGCAGAATCTGCAAGTGGATATTTGGAGCCCTTTCAGGCCTTCGTTGGAAACGGGAATATCTTCCCATAAAAACTAAACAGAAGCGTTCTGTGAAACTGCTTTGTGAAGTATGAATCCAACTCACAGAGTTGAACACTTCCTTTGAAAGAGCAGTTTTGAAACACTCTTTTTGTAGAATCTGCAAGTGTTCGTTTGGAGCGCTTTGAGGCCTATGGTGGAAAAGGAAATATCTTCACATAAAACCTAGACAGAAGCATTCTTTGAAACTTCTTTATGATGTGTGCATTCATCTCACAGAGCTGAACCTTCCTTATCATGGAGCAGTTTGGAAAGAGTCTTTTTGCGGCATCTGCAAGTGGATATTTGGAGCTCTTTCAGGCCTTTGTTAGAAGCGGGAATATCTTCCCACAAAAACTGGACAGAAGCATTCTCACAAACTGCTTTGTGATGTGTGTGTTCAACTCACAGAGTTGAACCTTTCCTTTGCTAGAACACTTATGAAACACTCTTTTTGTAGAATCTGCAAGAGTTCATTTGCAGCGCAATGAGGCCTATGGTGGAAAAAGAAATATCTTCATACATAAACAAGGCAGAAGCATTCTCAGAAACCTCTTTATGATGTGTGCATTCAACTCAGAGAGATAAGCCTTCCTTTTGATAGAGCAGTTTTGAAACTGTGTTTTTGCAGAATCTGCAAGTGGATATTTGGAGCCCTTTCAGGCCTTCGTTGGAAAGGGGAATATCTTTCCAAAAAAACTAAACAGAAGCGTTCTGTGAAACTGCTTTGTGTAGTATGAATGCAACTCACAGAGTTGGACACTTCCTTTGAAAGAGCTGTTTTGAAACACTCTTTTTGTAGAATCTGCAAGTGTTCATTTGGAGCGCTTTGAGGCCTAAGGTGGAAAAGGAAATATCTTCACTTATAAATCAGGCAGAAGCATTCTCAGAAACCTCTTTATGATGTGTGCATTCAACTCGGAGAGATAAGCCTTCCTTTTGATAGAGCAGTTTTGAAACTGTGTTTTGGCAGAATCTGCAAGTGGATATTTAGAGCCCTTTCAGGCCTTCGTTGGAAACTGGAATATCTTCCCAAAAAAACTAAACAGAAGCGTTCTGTGAAACTGCTTTGTGTAGTATGAATCCAACTCACAGAGTTGAACACTTCCTTTGAAAGAGCTGTTTTGAAACACTCTTTTTGTAGAATCTGCAAGTGTTCATTTGGAGCGCTTTGAGGCCTATGGTGGAAAAGGAAATATCTTCACTTATAAACCAGGCAGAAGCATTCTCAGAAACCTCTTTATGATGTGTGCATTCAACTCGGAGAGATAAGCCTTCCTTTTGATAGAGCAGTTTTGAAACTGTGTTTTGGCAGAATCTGCAAGTGGATATTTGGAGCCCTTTCAGGCCTTCGTTGGAAACGGGAATATCTTCCCATAAAAACTAAACAGAAGCGTTCAGTGAAACTGCTTTGTGAAGTATGAATCCAACTCACAGAGTTGAACACTTCCTTTGAAAGAGCAGTTTTGAAACACTCTTTTTGTAGAATCTGCAAGTGTTCGTTTGGAGCGCTTTGAGTCCTATGGTGGAAAAGGAAATATCTTCACATAAAACCTAGTCAGAAGCATTCTTTGAAACTTCTTTATGATGTGTGCACTCATCTCACAGAGTTGAACCTTCCTTATCATGGAGCAGTTTGGAAAGAGTCTTTTTGCGGCATCTGCAAGTGGATATTTGGAGCTCTTTCAGGCCTTTGTTAGAAGCGGGAATATCTTCCCATAAAAACTGGACAGAAGCATTCTCACAAACTGCTTTGTGATGTGTGTGTTCAACTCACAGAGTTGAACCTTTCCTTTGCTAGAACACTTATGAAACACTCTTTTTGTAGAATCTGCAAGTGTTCATTTGGAGCGCATTGAGGCCTATGGTGGAAAAAGAAATATCTTCATATATAAACAAGGGAGAAGCATTCTCAGAAACCTCTTTATGATGTGTGTATTCAACTCAGAGAGATAAGCCTTCCTTTCGATAGAGCAGTTTTGAAACTCTGTTTTTGCAGAATCTGCAAGTGGATATTTGGAGCCCTTTCAGGCCTTCGTTGGAAAAGGGAATATCTTCCCATAAAAACTAAACAGAAGAGTTCTGTGAAACTGCTTTGTGTAGTACGAATCCAACTCACAGAGTTGGACACTTCCTTTGAAAGTGCTGTTTTGAAACACTCTTTTTTTAGAATCTGCAAGTGTTCATTTGGAGTGCTTTGAGGCCTATGGTGGAAAAGGAAATATCTTCACTTATAAACCAGGCAGAAGCATTCTCAGAAACCTCTTTATGATGTGTGCATTCAACTCGGAGAGATAAGCCTTCCTTTTGATAGAGCAGTTTCGAAACTGTGTTTTTGCAGAATCTGCAAGTGGATATTTGGAGCCCTTTCAGGCCTTCTTTGGAAACGGGAATATCTTCCCATAAAAACTAAACAGAAGCGTTCTGTGAAACTGCTTTGTGAAGTATAAATCCAACTCACAGAGTTGAACACTTCTTTTGAAAGAGCAGTTTGGAAACACTCTTTTTGTAGAATCTACAAGTGTTCATTTGGAGCGCTTTGAGGCCTATGGTGGAAAAGGAAATATCTTCACATAAAACCTAGACAGAAGCATTCTTTGAAACTTCTTTATGATGTGTGCATTCAACTCACAGAGTTGAACCTTCTTTTTCATGGAGCAATTTGGAAAGAGTCTTTTTGCAGCATCTGCAAGTGGATATTTGGAGCTCTTTCAGGCCTTTGTTAGAAGCGGGAATATCTTCCCATAAAAACTGGACAGAAACATTCTCACAAACTGCTTTGTGATGTGTGTGTTCAACTCACGGAGGTGAACCTTTCCTTTGCTAGAGCAGTTATGAAACACTCTTTTTGTAGAATCTGCAAGTGTTCATTTGGAGCGATTTGAGGCCTATGGTGGAAAAAGAAATATCTTCATATATAAACAAGGCAGAAGCATTCTCAGAAACCTCTTTATGATGTGTGCATTCAACTCAGAGAGATAAGTCTTCCTTTTGATAGAGCAGTTTTGAAACTGTATTTTTGCAGAATCTGCAAGTGGATATTTGGAGCTCTTTCTTGCCTTCGTTGGAAACGGGAATTTCTTCCCATAAAAACTAAACAGAAGCGTTCTGTGAAACTGCTTTGTGTAGTATGAATCCAACTCACAGAGTTGAACACTTCCTTTGAAAGAGCAGTTTTGAAACACTCTTTTTGTAGAATCTGCAAGTGTTCGTTTGGAGCGCTTTGAGGCCTATGGTGGAAAAGGAAATATCTTCACATAAAACTTAGACAGAAGCATTCTTTGAAACTTCTTTATGATGTGTGCATTCATCTCACAGAGTTGAACCTTCCTTATCATGGAGCAGTTTGGAAAGAGTCTTTTTGCGGCATCTGCAAGTGGATATTTGGAGCTCTTTCAGGCCTTTGTTAGAAGCGGGAATATCTTCCCATAAAAACTGGACAGAAGCATTCTCGCAAACTGCTTTGTGATGTGTGTGTTCAACTCACAGAGTTGAACCTTTCCTTTGCTGGAACACTTATGAAACACTCTTTTTGTAGAATCTGCAAGTGTTCATTTGGAGCGCATTGAGGCCTATGGTGGAAAAAGAAATATCTTCATATATAAACAAGGGAGAAGCATTCTCAGAAACCTCTTTATGATGTGTGTATTCAACTCAGAGAGATAAGCCTTCCTTTCGATAGAGCAGTTTTGAAACTGTGTTTTTGCATAATCTGCAAGTGGATATTTGGAGCCTTTCAGGCCTTCGTTGGAAACGGGAATATCTTCCCAAAAAAACTAAACAGAAGCGTTCTGTGAAACTGCTTTGTGTAGTATGAATCCAACTCACAGAGTTGGACACTTCCTTTGAAAGAGCTTTTTTGAAACACTCTTTTTGTAGAATCTGCAAGTGTTCATTTGGAGCGCTTTGAGGCCTATTGTGGAAAAGGAAATATCTTCACTTATAAACCAGGCAGAAGCATTCTCAGAAACCTCTTTATGATGTGGGCATTCAACTCGGAGAGATAAGCCTTCCTTTTGATAGAGCAGTTTTGAAACTGTGTTTTTGCAGAATCTGCAAGTGGATATTTGGAGCCCTTTCAGGCCTTCGTTGGAAAAGGGAATATCTTCCCATAAAAACTAAACAGAAGAGTTCTGTGAAACTGCTTTGTGTAGTATGAATCCAACTCACAGAGTTGGACACTTCCTTTGAAAGAGCTGTTTTGAAACACTCTTTTTGTAGAATCTGCAAGTGTTCATTTGGAGCGCTTTGAGGCCTATGGTGGAAAAGGAAATATCTTCACTTATAAACCAGGCAGAAGCATTCTCAGAAACCTCTTTATGATGTGTGCATTCAACTCGGAGAGATAAGCCTTCCTTTTGATAGAGCAGTTTTGAAACTGTGTTTTTGCAGAATCTGCAAGTGGATATTTGGAGCCCTTTCAGGCCTTCTTTGGAAACGGGAATATCTTCCCATAAAAACTAAACAGAAGCGTTCTGTGAAACTGCTTTGTGAAGTATAAATCCAACTCACAGAGTTGAACACTTCTTTTGAAAGAGCAGTTTGGAAACACTCTTTTTGTAGAATCTACAAGTGTTCATTTGGAGTGCTTTGAGGCCTATGGTGGAAAAGGAAATATCTTCACATAAAACCTAGACAGAAGCATTCTTTGAAACTTCTTTATGATGTGTGCATTCAACTCACAGAGTTGAACCTTCTTTTTCATGGAGCAATTTGGAAAGAGTCTTTTTGCAGCATCTGCATGTGGATATTTGGAGCTCTTTCAGGCCTTTGTTAGAAGCGGGAATAACTTCCCATAAAAACTGGACAGAAGCATTCTCACAAACTGCTTTGTGATGTGTGTGTTCAACTCACAGAGGTGAACCTTTCCTTTGCTAGAGCTGTTATGAAACACTCTTTTTGTAGAATCTGCAAGTGTTCATTTGGAGCGATTTGAGGCCTATGGTGGAAAAAGAAATATCTTCATATATAAACAAGGCAGAAGCATCCTCAGAAACCTCTTTATGATGTGTGCATTCAACTCAGAGAGATAAGCCTTCCTTTTGATAGAGCAGTTTTGAAACTGTATTTTTGCAGAATCTGCAAGTGGATATTTGGAGCTCTTTCATGCCTTCGTTGGAAACGGGAATTTCTTCCCATAAAAACTAAACAGAAGCGTTCTGTGAAACTGCTTTGTGTAGTATGAATCCAACTCACAGAGTTGAACACTTCCTTTGAAGGAGCAGTTTTGAAACACTCTTTTTGTAGAATCTGCAAGTGTTCGTTTGGAGCGCTTTGAGGCCTATGGTGGAAAAGGAAATATCTTCACATAAAACTTAGACAGAAGCATTCTTTGAAACTTCTTTATGATGTGTGCATTCATCTCACAGAGTTGAACCTTCCTTATCATGGAGCAGTTTGGAAAGAGTCTTTTTGCGGCATCTGCAAGTGGATATTTGGAGCTCTTTCAGGCCTTTGTTAGAAGCGGGAATATCTTCCCATAAAAACTGGACAGAAGCATTCTCACAAACTGCTTTGTGATGTGTGTGTTCAACTCACAGAGTTGAACCTTTCCTTTGCTAGAACACTTATGAAACACTCTTTTTGTAGAATCTGCAAGTGTTCATTCGGAGCGCATTGAGGCCTATGGTGGAAAAAGAAATATCTTCATATATAAACAAGGGAGAAGCATTCTCAGAAACCTCTTTATGATGTGTGTATTCAACTCAGAGAGATAAGCCTTCCTTTCGATAGAGCAGTTTTGAAACTCTGTTTTTGCAGAATCTGCAAGTGGATATTTGGAGCCCTTTCAGGCCTTCGTTGGAAAAGGGAATATCTTCCCATAAAAACTAAACAGAAGAGTTCTGTGAAACTGCTTTGTGTAGTATGAATCCAACTCACAGAGTTGGACACTTCCTTTGAAAGTGCTGTTTTGAAACACTCTTTTTTTAGAATCTGCAAGTGTTCATTTGGAGGGCTTTGAGGCCTATGGTGGAAAAGGAAATATCTTCACTTATAAACCAGGCAGAAGCATTCTCAGAAACCTCTTTATGATGTGTGCATTCAACTCAGAGAGATAAGTCTTCCTTTTGATAGAGCAGTTTTGAAACTGTATTTTTGCAGAATCTGCAAGTGGATATTTGGAGCTCTTTCCTGCCTTCGTTGGAAACGGGAATTTCTTCCCATAAAAACTAAACAGAAGCGTTCTGTGAAACTGCTTTGTGTAGTATGAATCCAACTCACAGAGTTGAACACTTCCTTTGAAAGAGCAGTTTTGAAACACTCTTTTTGTAGAATCTGCAAGTGTTCGTTTGGAGCGCTTTGAGGCCTATGGTGGAAAAGGAAATATCTTCACATAAAACTTAGACAGAAGCATTCTTTGAAACTTCTTTATGATGTGTGCATTCATCTCACAGAGTTGAACCTTCCTTATCATGGAGCAGTTTGGAAAGAGTCTTTTAGCGGCATCTGCAAGTGGATATTTGGAGCTCTTTCAGGCCTTTGTTAGAAGCGGGAATATCTTCCCATAAAAACTGGACAGAAGCATTCTCGCAAACTGCTTTGTGATGTGTGTGTTCAACTCACAGAGTTGAACCTTTCCTTTGCTGGAACACTTATGAAACACTCTTTTTGTAGAATCTGCAAGTGTTCATTTGGAGCGCATTGAGGACTATGGTGGAAAAAGAAATATCTTCATATATAAACAAGGGAGAAGCATTCTCAGAAACCTCTTTATGATGTGTGTATTCAACTCAGAGAGATAAGCCTTCCTTTCGATAGAGCAGTTTTGAAACTGTGTTTTTGCAGAATCTGCAAGTGGATATTTGGAGCCTTTCAGGCCTTCGTTGGAAACGGGAATATCTTCCCAAAAAAACTAAACAGAAGCGTTCTGTGAAACTGCTTTGTGTAGTATGAATCCAACTCACAGAGTTGGACACTTCCTTTGAAAGAGCTCTTTTGAAACACTCTTTTTGTAGAATCTGCAAGTGTTCATTTGGAGCGCTTTGAGGCCTATTGTGGAAAAGGAAATATCTTCACTTATAAACCAGGCAGAAGCATTCTCAGAAACCTCTTTATGATGTGGGCATTCAACTCGGAGAGATAAGCCTTCCTTTTGATAGAGCAGTTTTGAAACTGTGTTTTTGCAGAATCTGCAAGTGGATATTTGGAGCCCTTTCAGGCCTTCGTTGGAAAAGGGAATATCTTCCCATAAAAACTAAACAGAAGAGTTCTGTGAAACTGCTTTGTGTAGTATGAATCCAACTCACAGAGTTGGACACTTCCTTTGAAAGAGCTGTTTTGAAACACTCTTTTTGTAGAATCTGCAAGTGTTCATTTGGAGCGCTTTGAGGCCTATGGTGGAAAAGGAAATATCTTCACTTATAAACCAGGCAGAAGCATTCTCAGAAACCTCTTTATGATGTGTGCATTCAACTCGGAGAGATAAGCCTTCCTTTTGATAGAGCAGTTTTGAAACTGTGTTTTTGCAGAAGCTGCAAGTGGATATTTGGAGCCCTTTCAGGCCTTCTTTGGAAACGGGAATATCTTCCCATAAAAACTAAACAGAAGCGTTCTGTGAAACTGCTTTGTGAAGTATAAATCCAACTCACAGAGTTGAACACTTCTTTTGAAAGAGCAGTTTGGAAACACTCTTTTTGTAGAATCTACAAGTGTTCATTTGGAGCGCTTTGAGGCCTATGGTGGAAAAGGAAATATCTTCACATAAAACCTAGACAGAAGCATTCTTTGAAACTTCTTTATGATGTGTGCATTCAACTCACAGAGTTGAACCTTCTTTTTCATGGAGCAATTTGGAAAGAGTCTTTTTGCAGCATCTGCAAGTGGATATTTGGAGCTCTTTCAGGCCTTTGTTAGAAGCGGGAATATCTTCCCATAAAAACTGGACAGAAACATTCTCACAAACTGCTTTGTGATGTGTGTGTTCAACTCACGGAGGTGAACCTTTCCTTTGCTAGAGCAGTTATGAAACACTCTTTTTGTAGAATCTGCAAGTGTTCATTTGGAGCGATTTGAGGCCTATGGTGGAAAAAGAAATATCTTCATATATAAACAAGGCAGAAGCATTCTCAGAAACCTCTTTATGATGTGTGCATTCAACTCAGAGAGATAAGTCTTCCTTTTGATAGAGCAGTTTTGAAACTGTATTTTTGCAGAATCTGCAAGTGGATATTTGGAGCTCTTTCCTGCCTTCGTTGGAAACGGGAATTTCTTCCCATAAAAACTAAACAGAAGCGTTCTGTGAAACTGCTTTGTGTAGTATGAATCCAACTCACAGAGTTGAACACTTCCTTTGAAAGAGCAGTTTTGAAACACTCTTTTTGTAGAATCTGCAAGTGTTCGTTTGGAGCGCTTTGAGGCCTATGGTGGAAAAGGAAATATCTTCACATAAAACTTAGACCGAAGCATTCTTTGAAACTTCTTTATGATGTGTGCATTCATCTCACAGAGTTGAACCTTCCTTATCATGGAGCAGTTTGGAAAGAGTCTTTTTGCGGCATCTGCAAGTGGATATTTGGAGCTCTTTCAGGCCTTTGTTAGAAGCGGGAATATCTTCCCATAAAAACTGGACAGAAGCATTCTCGCAAACTGCTTTGTGATGTGTGTGTTCAACTCACAGAGTTGAACCTTTCCTTTGCTGGAACACTTATGAAACACTCTTTTTGTAGAATCTGCAAGTGTTCATTTGGAGCGCATTGAGGCCTATGGTGGAAAAAGAAATATCTTCATATATAAACAAGGGAGAAGCATTCTCAGAAACCTCTTTATGATGTGTGTATTCAACTCAGAGAGATAAGCCTTCCTTTCGATAGAGCAGTTTTGAAACTGTGTTTTTGCAGAATCTGCAAGTGGATATTTGGAGCCTTTCAGGCCTTCGTTGGAAACGGGAATATCTTCCCAAAAAAACTAAACAGAAGCGTTCTGTGAAACTGCTTTGTGTAGTATGAATCCAACTCACAGAGTTGGACACTTCCTTTGAAAGAGCTTTTTTGAAACACTCTTTTTGTAGAATCTGCAAGTGTTCATTTGGAGCGCTTTGAGGCCTATGGTGGAAAAGGAAATATCTTCACTTATAAACCAGGCAGAAGCATTCTCAGAAACCTCTTTATGATGTGGGCATTCAACTCGGAGAGATAAGCCTTCCTTTTGATAGAGCAGTTTTGAAACTGTGTTTTTGCAGAATCTGCAAGTGGATATTTGGAGCCCTTTCAGGCCTTCGTTGGAAAAGGGAATATCTTCCCATAAAAACTAAACAGAAGAGTTCTGTGAAACTGCTTTGTGTAGTATGAATCCAACTCACAGAGTTGGACACTTCCTTTGAAAGAGCTGTTTTGAAACACTCTTTTTGTAGAATCTGCAAGTGTTCATTTGGAGCGCTTTGAGGACTATGGTGGAAAAGGAAATATCTTCACATAAAACTTAGACAGAAGCATTCTTTGAAACTTCTTTATGATGTGTGCATTCATCTCACAGAGTTGAACCTTCCTTATCATGGAGCAGTTTGGAAAGAGTCTTTTAGCGGCATCTGCAAGTGGATATTTGGAGCTCTTTCAGGCCTTTGTTAGAAGCGGGAATATCTTCCCATAAAAACTGGACAGAAGCATTCTCGCAAACTGCTTTGTGATGTGTGTGTTCAACTCACAGAGTTGAACCTTTCCTTTGCTGGAACACTTATGAAACACTCTTTTTGTAGAATCTGCAAGTGTTCATTTGGAGCGCATTGAGGACTATGGTGGAAAAAGAAATATCTTCATATATAAACAAGGGAGAAGCATTCTCAGAAACCTCTTTATGATGTGTGTATTCAACTCAGAGAGATAAGCCTTCCTTTCGATAGAGCAGTTTTGAAACTGTGTTTTTGCAGAATCTGCAAGTGGATATTTGGAGCCTTTCAGGCCTTCGTTGGAAACGGGAATATCTTCCCAAAAAAACTAAACAGAAGCGTTCTGTGAAACTGCTTTGTGTAGTATGAATCCAACTCACAGAGTTGGACACTTCCTTTGAAAGAGCTCTTTTGAAACACTCTTTTTGTAGAATCTGCAAGTGTTCATTTGGAGCGCTTTGAGGCCTATTGTGGAAAAGGAAATATCTTCACTTATAAACCAGGCAGAAGCATTCTCAGAAACCTCTTTATGATGTGGGCATTCAACTCGGAGAGATAAGCCTTCCTTTTGATAGAGCAGTTTTGAAACTGTGTTTTTGCAGAATCTGCAAGTGGATATTTGGAGCCCTTTCAGGCCTTCGTTGGAAAAGGGAATATCTTCCCATAAAAACTAAACAGAAGAGTTCTGTGAAACTGCTTTGTGTAGTATGAATCCAACTCACAGAGTTGGACACTTCCTTTGAAAGAGCTGTTTTGAAACACTCTTTTTGTAGAATCTGCAAGTGTTCATTTGGAGCGCTTTGAGGCCTATGGTGGAAAAGGAAATATCTTCACTTATAAACCAGGCAGAAGCATTCTCAGAAACCTCTTTATGATGTGTGCATTCAACTCGGAGAGATAAGCCTTCCTTTTGATAGAGCAGTTTTGAAACTGTGTTTTTGCAGAAGCTGCAAGTGGATATTTGGAGCCCTTTCAGGCCTTCTTTGGAAACGGGAATATCTTCCCATAAAAACTAAACAGAAGCGTTCTGTGAAACTGCTTTGTGAAGTATAAATCCAACTCACAGAGTTGAACACTTCTTTTGAAAGAGCAGTTTGGAAACACTCTTTTTGTAGAATCTACAAGTGTTCATTTGGAGCGCTTTGAGGCCTATGGTGGAAAAGGAAATATCTTCACATAAAACCTAGACAGAAGCATTCTTTGAAACTTCTTTATGATGTGTGCATTCAACTCACAGAGTTGAACCTTCTTTTTCATGGAGCAATTTGGAAAGAGTCTTTTTGCAGCATCTGCAAGTGGATATTTGGAGCTCTTTCAGGCCTTTGTTAGAAGCGGGAATATCTTCCCATAAAAACTGGACAGAAACATTCTCACAAACTGCTTTGTGATGTGTGTGTTCAACTCACGGAGGTGAACCTTTCCTTTGCTAGAGCAGTTATGAAACACTCTTTTTGTAGAATCTGCAAGTGTTCATTTGGAGCGATTTGAGGCCTATGGTGGAAAAAGAAATATCTTCATATATAAACAAGGCAGAAGCATTCTCAGAAACCTCTTTATGATGTGTGCATTCAACTCAGAGAGATAAGTCTTCCTTTTGATAGAGCAGTTTTGAAACTGTATTTTTGCAGAATCTGCAAGTGGATATTTGGAGCTCTTTCCTGCCTTCGTTGGAAACGGGAATTTCTTCCCATAAAAACTAAACAGAAGCGTTCTGTGAAACTGCTTTGTGTAGTATGAATCCAACTCACAGAGTTGAACACTTCCTTTGAAAGAGCAGTTTTGAAACACTCTTTTTGTAGAATCTGCAAGTGTTCGTTTGGAGCGCTTTGAGGCCTATGGTGGAAAAGGAAATATCTTCACATAAAACTTAGACCGAAGCATTCTTTGAAACTTCTTTATGATGTGTGCATTCATCTCACAGAGTTGAACCTTCCTTATCATGGAGCAGTTTGGAAAGAGTCTTTTTGCGGCATCTGCAAGTGGATATTTGGAGCTCTTTCAGGCCTTTGTTAGAAGCGGGAATATCTTCCCATAAAAACTGGACAGAAGCATTCTCGCAAACTGCTTTGTGATGTGTGTGTTCAACTCACAGAGTTGAACCTTTCCTTTGCTGGAACACTTATGAAACACTCTTTTTGTAGAATCTGCAAGTGTTCATTTGGAGCGCATTGAGGCCTATGGTGGAAAAAGAAATATCTTCATATATAAACAAGGGAGAAGCATTCTCAGAAACCTCTTTATGATGTGTGTATTCAACTCAGAGAGATAAGCCTTCCTTTCGATAGAGCAGTTTTGAAACTGTGTTTTTGCAGAATCTGCAAGTGGATATTTGGAGCCTTTCAGGCCTTCGTTGGAAACGGGAATATCTTCCCAAAAAAACTAAACAGAAGCGTTCTGTGAAACTGCTTTGTGTAGTATGAATCCAACTCACAGAGTTGGACACTTCCTTTGAAAGAGCTTTTTTGAAACACTCTTTTTGTAGAATCTGCAAGTGTTCATTTGGAGCGCTTTGAGGCCTATGGTGGAAAAGGAAATATCTTCACTTATAAACCAGGCAGAAGCATTCTCAGAAACCTCTTTATGATGTGGGCATTCAACTCGGAGAGATAAGCCTTCCTTTTGATAGAGCAGTTTTGAAACTGTGTTTTTGCAGAATCTGCAAGTGGATATTTGGAGCCCTTTCAGGCCTTCGTTGGAAAAGGGAATATCTTCCCATAAAAACTAAACAGAAGAGTTCTGTGAAACTGCTTTGTGTAGTATGAATCCAACTCACAGAGTTGGACACTTCCTTTGAAAGAGCTGTTTTGAAACACTCTTTTTGTAGAATCTGCAAGTGTTCATTTGGAGCGCTTTGAGGACTATGGTGGAAAAGGAAATATCTTCACTTATAAACCAGGCAGAAGCATTCTCAGAAACCTCTTTATGATGTGTGCATTCAACTCGGAGAGATAAGCCTTCCTTTTGATAGAGCAGTTTTGAAACTGTGTTTTTGCAGAATCTGCAAGTGGATATTTGGAGCCCTTTCAGGCCTTCTTTGGAAACGGGAATATCTTCCCATAAAAACTAAACAGAAGCGTTCTGTGAAACTGCTTTGTGAAGTATAAATCCAACTCACAGAGTTGAACACTTCTTTTGAAAGAGCAGTTTGGAAACACTCTTTTTGTAGAATCTACAAGTGTTCATTTGGAGCGCTTTGAGGCCTATGGTGGAAAAGGAAATATCTTCACATAAAACCTAGACAGAAGCATTCTTTGAAACTTCTTTATGATGTGTGCATTCAACTCACAGAGTTGAACCTTCTTTTTCATGGAGCAATTTGGAAAGAGTCTTTTTGCAGCATCTGCATGTGGATATTTGGAGCTCTTTCAGGCCTTTGTTAGAAGCGGGAATAACTTCCCATAAAAACTGGACAGAAGCATTCTCACAAACTGCTTTGTGATGTGTGTGTTCAACTCACAGAGGTGAACCTTTCCTTTGCTAGAGCTGTTATGAAACACTCTTTTTGTAGAATCTGCAAGTGTTCATTTGGAGCGATTTGAGGCCTATGGTGGAAAAAGAAATATCTTCATATATAAACAAGGCAGAAGCATCCTCAGAAACCTCTTTATGATGTGTGCATTCAACTCAGAGAGATAAGCCTTCCTTTTGATAGAGCAGTTTTGAAACTGTATTTTTGCAGAATCTGCAAGTGGATATTTGGAGCTCTTTCATGCCTTCGTTGGAAACGGGAATTTCTTCCCGTAAAAGCTAAACAGAAGCGTTCTGTGAAACTGCTTTGTGTAGTATGAATCCAACTCACAGAGTTGAACACTTCCTTTGAAGGAGCAGTTTTGAAACACTCTTTTTGTAGAATCTGCAAGTGTTCGTTTGGAGCGCTTTGAGGCCTATGGTGGAAAAGGAAATATCTTCACATAAAACTTAGACAGAAGCATTCTTTGAAACTTCTTTATGATGTGTGCATTCATCTCACAGAGTTGAACCTTCCTTATCATGGAGCAGTTTGGAAAGAGTCTTTTTGCGGCATCTGCAAGTGGATATTTGGAGCTCTTTCAGGCCTTTGTTAGAAGCGGGAATATCTTCCCATAAAAACTGGACAGAAGCATTCTCACAAACTGCTTTGTGATGTGTGTGTTCAACTCACAGAGTTGAACCTTTCCTTTGCTAGAACACTTATGAAACACTCTTTTTGTAGAATCTGCAAGTGTTCATTCGGAGCGCATTGAGGCCTATGGTGGAAAAAGAAATATCTTCATATATAAACAAGGGAGAAGCATTCTCAGAAACCTCTTTATGATGTGTGTATTCAACTCAGAGAGATAAGCCTTCCTTTCGATAGAGCAGTTTTGAAACTCTGTTTTTGCAGAATCTGCAAGTGGATATTTGGAGCCCTTTCAGGCCTTCGTTGGAAAAGGGAATATCTTCCCATAAAAACTAAACAGAAGAGTTCTGTGAAACTGCTTTGTGTAGTATGAATCCAACTCACAGAGTTGGACACTTCCTTTGAAAGTGCTGTTTTGAAACACTCTTTTTTTAGAATCTGCAAGTGTTCATTTGGAGTGCTTTGAGGCCTATGGTGGAAAAGGAAATATCTTCACTTATAAACCAGGCAGAAGCATTCTCAGAAACCTCTTTATGATGTGTGCATTCAACTCGGAGAGATAAGCCTTCCTTTTGATAGAGCAGTTTTGAAACTGTGTTTTTGCAGAATCTGCAAGTGGATATTTGGAGCCCTTTCAGGCCTTCTTTGGAAACGGGAATATCTTCCCATAAAAACTAAACAGAAGCGTTCTGTGAAACTGCTTTGTGAAGTATAAATCCAACTCACAGAGTTGAACACTTCTTTTGAAAGAGCAGTTTGGAAACACTCTTTTTGTAGAATCTACAAGTGTTCATTTGGAGCGCTTTGAGGCCTATGGTGGAAAAGGAAATATCTTCACATAAAACCTAGACAGAAGCATTCTTTGAAACTTCTTTATGATGTGTGCATTCAACTCACAGAGTTGAACCTTCTTTTTCATGGAGCAATTTGGAAAGAGTCTTTTTGCAGCATCTGCAAGTGGATATTTGGAGCTCTTTCAGGCCTTTGTTAGAAGCGGGAATATCTTCCCATAAAAACTGGACAGAAACATTCTCACAAACTGCTTTGTGATGTGTGTGTTCAACTCACGGAGGTGAACCTTTCCTTTGCTAGAGCAGTTATGAAACACTCTTTTTGTAGAATCTGCAAGTGTTCATTTGGAGCGATTTGAGGCCTATGGTGGAAAAAGAAATATCTTCATATATAAACAAGGCAGAAGCATCCTCAGAAACCTCTTTATGATGTGTGCATTCAACTCAGAGAGATAAGCCTTCCTTTTGATAGAGCAGTTTTGAAACTGTATTTTTGCAGAATCTGCAAGTGGATATTTGGAGCTCTTTCATGCCTTCGTTGGAAACGGGAATTTCTTCCCATAAAAGCTAAACAGAAGCGTTCTGTGAAACTGCTTTGTGTAGTATGAATCCAACTCACAGAGTTGAACACTTCCTTTGAAGGAGCAGTTTTGAAACACTCTTTTTGTAGAATCTGCAAGTGTTCGTTTGGAGCGCTTTGAGGCCTATGGTGGAAAAGGAAATATCTTCACATAAAACTTAGACAGAAGCATTCTTTGAAACTTCTTTATGATGTGTGCATTCATCTCACAGAGTTGAACCTTCCTTATCATGGAGCAGTTTGGAAAGAGTCTTTTTGCGGCATCTGCAAGTGGATATTTGGAGCTCTTTCAGGCCTTTGTTAGAAGCGGGAATATCTTCCCATAAAAACTGGACAGAAGCATTCTCACAAACTGCTTTGTGATGTGTGTGTTCAACTCACAGAGTTGAACCTTTCCTTTGCTAGAACACTTATGAAACACTCTTTTTGTAGAATCTGCAAGTGTTCATTCGGAGCGCATTGAGGCCTATGGTGGAAAAAGAAATATCTTCATATATAAACAAGGGAGAAGCATTCTCAGAAACCTCTTTATGATGTGTGTATTCAACTCAGAGAGATAAGCCTTCCTTTCGATAGAGCAGTTTTGAAACTCTGTTTTTGCAGAATCTGCAAGTGGATATTTGGAGCCCTTTCAGGCCTTCGTTGGAAAAGGGAATATCTTCCCATAAAACTAAACAGAAGAGTTCTGTGAAACTGCTTTGTGTAGTATGAATCCAACTCACAGAGTTGGACACTTCCTTTGAAAGTGCTGTTTTGAAACACTCTTTTTTTAGAATCTGCAAGTTTTCATTTGGAGTGCTTTGAGGCCTATGGTGGAAAAGGAAATATCTTCACTTATAAACCAGGCAGAAGCATTCTCAGAAACCTCTTTATGATGTGTGCATTCAACTCGGAGAGATAAGCCTTCCTTTTGATAGAGCAGTTTTGAAACTGTGTTTTTGCAGAATCTGCAAGTGGATATTTGGAGCCCTTTCAGGCCTTCTTTGGAAACGGGAATATCTTCCCATAAAAACTAAACAGAAGCGTTCTGTGAAACTGCTTTGTGAAGTATAAATCCAACTCACAGAGTTGAACACTTCTTTTGAAAGAGCAGTTTGGAAACACTCTTTTTGTAGAATCTACAAGTGTTCATTTGGAGCGCTTTGAGGCCTATGGTGGAAAAGGAAATATCTTCACATAAAACCTAGACAGAAGCATTCTTTGAAACTTCTTTATGATGTGTGCATTCAACTCACAGAGTTGAACCTTCTTTTTCATGGAGCAATTTGGAAAGAGTCTTTTTGCAGCATCTGCAAGTGGATATTTGGAGCTATTTCAGGCCTTTGTTAGAAGCGGGAATATCTTCCCATAAAAACTGGACAGAAACATTCTCACAAACTGCTTTGTGATGTGTGTGTTCAACTCACGGAGGTGAACCTTTCCTTTGCTAGAGCAGTTATGAAACACTCTTTTTGTAGAATCTGCAAGTGTTCATTTGGAGCGATTTGAGGCCTATGGTGGAAAAAGAAATATCTTCATATATAAACAAGGCAGAAGCATTCTCAGAAACCTCTTTATGATGTGTGCATTCAACTCAGAGAGATAAGTCTTCCTTTTGATAGAGCAGTTTTGAAACTGTATTTTTGCAGAATCTGCAAGTGGATATTTGGAGCTCTTTCCTGCCTTCGTTGGAAACGGGAATTTCTTCCCATAAAAACTAAACAGAAGCGTTCTGTGAAACTGCTTTGTGTAGTATGAATCCAACTCACAGAGTTGAACACTTCCTTTGAAAGAGCAGTTTTGAAACACTCTTTTTGTAGAATCTGCAAGTGTTCGTTTGGAGCGCTTTGAGGCCTATGGTGGAAAAGGAAATATCTTCACATAAAACTTAGACAGAAGCATTCTTTGAAACTTCTTTATGATGTGTGCATTCATCTCACAGAGTTGAACCTTCCTTATCATGGAGCAGTTTGGAAAGAGTCTTTTTGCGGCATCTGCAAGTGGATATTTGGAGCTCTTTCAGGCCTTTGTTAGAAGCGGGAATATCTTCCCATAAAAACTGGACAGAAGCATTCTTGCAAACTGCTTTGTGATGTGTGTGTTCAACTCACAGAGTTGAAACTTTCCTTTGCTGGAACACTTATGAAACACTCTTTTTGTAGAATCTGCAAGTGTTCATTTGGAGCGCATTGAGGCCTATGGTGGAAAAAGAAATATCTTCATATATAAACAAGGGAGAAGCATTCTCAGAAACCTCTTTATGATGTGTGTATTCAACTCAGAGAGATAAGCCTTCCTTTCGATAGAGCAGTTTTGAAACTGTGTTTTTGCAGAATCTGCAAGTGGATATTTGGAGCCTTTCAGGCCTTCGTTGGAAACGGGAATATCTTCCCAAAAAAACTAAACAGAAGCGTTCTGTGAAACTGCTTTGTGTAGTATGAATCCAACTCACAGAGTTGGACACTTCCTTTGAAAGAGCTCTTTTGAAACACTCTTTTTGTAGAATCTGCAAGTGTTCATTTGGAGCGCTTTGAGGCCTATTGTGGAAAAGGAAATATCTTCACTTATAAACCAGGCAGAAGCATTCTCAGAAACCTCTTTATGATGTGGGCATTCAACTCGGAGAGATAAGCCTTCCTTTTGATAGAGCAGTTTTGAAACTGTGTTTTTGCAGAATCTGCAAGTGGATATTTGGAGCCCTTTCAGGCCTTCGTTGGAAAAGGGAATATCTTCCCATAAAAACTAAACAGAAGAGTTCTGTGAAACTGCTTTGTGTAGTATGAATCCAACTCACAGAGTTGGACACTTCCTTTGAAAGAGCTGTTTTGAAACACTCTTTTTGTAGAATCTGCAAGTGTTCATTTGGAGCGCTTTGAGGCCTATGGTGGAAAAGGAAATATCTTCACTTATAAACCAGGCAGAAGCATTCTCAGAAACCTCTTTATGATGTGTGCATTCAACTCGGAGAGATAAGCCTTCCTTTTGATAGAGCAGTTTTGAAACTGTGTTTTTGCAGAATCTGCAAGTGGATATTTGGAGCCCTTTCAGGCCTTCTTTGGAAACGGGAATATCTTCCCATAAAAACTAAACAGAAGCGTTCTGTGAAACTGCTTTGTGAAGTATAAATCCAACTCACAGAGTTGAACACTTCTTTTGAAAGAGCAGTTTGGAAACACTCTTTTTGTAGAATCTACAAGTGTTCATTTGGAGCGCTTTGAGGCCTATGGTGGAAAAGGAAATATCTTCACATAAAACCTAGACAGAAGCATTCTTTGAAACTTCTTTATGATGTGTGCATTCAACTCACAGAGTTGAACCTTCTTTTTCATGGAGCAATTTGGAAAGAGTCTTTTTGCAGCATCTGCATGTGGATATTTGGAGCTCTTTCAGGCCTTTGTTAGAAGCTGGAATAACTTCCCATAAAAACTGGACAGAAGCATTCTCACAAACTGCTTTGTGATGTGTGTGTTCAACTCACAGAGGTGAACCTTTCCTTTGCTAGAGCTGTTATGAAACACTCTTTTTGTAGAATCTGCAAGTGTTCATTTGGAGCGATTTGAGGCCTATGGTGGAAAAAGAAATATCTTCATATATAAACAAGGCAGAAGCATCCTCAGAAACCTCTTTATGATGTGTGCATTCAACTCAGAGAGATAAGCCTTCCTTTTGATAGAGCAGTTTTGAAACTGTATTTTTGCAGAATCTGCAAGTGGATATTTGGAGCTCTTTCATGCCTTCGTTGGAAACGGGAATTTCTTCCCATAAAAACTAAACAGAAGCGTTCTGTGAAACTGCTTTGTGTAGTATGAATCCAACTCACAGAGTTGAACACTTCCTTTGAAGGAGCAGTTTTGAAACACTCTTTTTGTAGAATCTGCAAGTGTTCGTTTGGAGCGCTTTGAGGCCTATGGTGGAAAAGGAAATATCTTCACATAAAACTTAGACAGAAGCATTCTTTGAAACTTCTTTATGATGTGTGCATTCATCTCACAGAGTTGAACCTTCCTTATCATGGAGCAGTTTGGAAAGAGTCTTTTTGCGGCATCTGCAAGTGGATATTTGGAGCTCTTTCAGGCCTTTGTTAGAAGCGGGAATATCTTCCCATAAAAACTGGACAGAAGCATTCTCACAAACTGCTTTGTGATGTGTGTGTTCAACTCACAGAGTTGAACCTTTCCTTTGCTAGAACACTTATGAAACACTCTTTTTGTAGAATCTGCAAGTGTTCATTCGGAGCGCATTGAGGCCTATGGTGGAAAAAGAAATATCTTCATATATAAACAAGGGAGAAGCATTCTCAGAAACCTCTTTATGATGTGTGTATTCAACTCAGAGAGATAAGCCTTCCTTTTGATAGAGCAGTTTTGAAACTGTGTTTTGGCAGAATCTGCAAGTGGATATTTGGAGCCCTTTCAGGCCTTCGTTGGAAACTGGAATATCTTCCCAAAAAAACTAAACAGAAGCGTTCTGTGAAACTGCTTTGTGTAGTATGAATCCAACTCACAGAGTTGAACACTTCCTTTGAAAGAGCTCTTTTGAAACACTCTTTTTGTAGAATCTGCAAGTGTTCATTTGGAGCGCTTTGAGGCCTATTGTGGAAAAGGAAATATCTTCACTTATAAACCAGGCAGAAGCATTCTCAGAAACCTCTTTATGATGTGGGCATTCAACTCGGAGAGATAAGCCTTCCTTTTGATAGAGCAGTTTTGAAACTGTGTTTTTGCAGAATCTGCAAGTGGATATTTGGAGCCCTTTCAGGCCTTCGTTGGAAAAGGGAATATCTTCCCATAAAAACTAAACAGAAGAGTTCTGTGAAACTGCTTTGTGTAGTATGAATCCAACTCACAGAGTTGGACACTTCCTTTGAAAGAGCTGTTTTGAAACACTCTTTTTGTAGAATCTGCAAGTGTTCATTTGGAGCGCTTTGAGGACTATGGTGGAAAAGGAAATATCTTCACTTATAAACCAGGCAGAAGCATTCTCAGAAACCTCTTTATGATGTGTGCATTCAACTCGGAGAGATAAGCCTTCCTTTTGATAGAGCAGTTTTGAAACTGTGTTTTTGCAGAATCTGCAAGTGGATATTTGGAGCCCTTTCAGGCCTTCTTTGGAAACGGGAATATCTTCCGATAAAAACTAAACAGAAGCGTTCTGTGAAACTGCTTTGTGAAGTATAAATCCAACTCACAGAGTTGAACACTTCTTTTGAAAGAGCAGTTTGGAAACACTCTTTTTGTAGAATCTACAAGTGTTCATTTGGAGCGCTTTGAGGCCTATGGTGGAAAAGGAAATATCTTCACATAAAACCTAGACAGAAGCATTCTTTGAAACTTCTTTATGATGTGTGCATTCAACTCACAGAGTTGAACCTTCTTTTTCATGGAGCAATTTGGAAAGAGTCTTTTTGCAGCATCTGCATGTGGATATTTGGAGCTCTTTCAGGCCTTTGTTAGAAGCGGGAATAACTTCCCATAAAAACTGGACAGAAGCATTCTCACAAACTGCTTTGTGATGTGTGTGTTCAACTCACAGAGGTGAACCTTTCCTTTGCTAGAGCAGTTATGAAACACTCTTTTTGTAGAATCTGCAAGTGTTCATTTGGAGCGATTTGAGGCCTATGGTGGAAAAAGAAATATCTTCATATATAAACAAGGCAGAAGCATTCTCAGAAACCTTTTTATGATGTGTGCATTCAACTCAGAGAGATAAGCCTTCCTTTTGATAGAGCAGTTTTGAAACTGTGTTTTTGCAGAATCTGCAAGTGGATATTTGGAGCCCTTTCAGGCCTTCGTTGGAAACGGGAATATCTTCCCAAAAAAACTAAACAGAAGCGTTCTGTGAAACTGCTTTGTGTAGTATGAATCCAACTCACAGAGTTGGACACTTCCTTTGAAAGAGCTCTTTTGAAACACTCTTTTTGTAGAATCTGCAAGTGTTCATTTGGAGCGCTTTGAGGCCTAATGTGGAAAAGGAAATATCTTCACTTATAAACCAGGCAGAAGCATTCTCAGAAACCTCTTTATGATGTGTGCATTCAACTCGGAGAGATAAGCCTTCCTTTTGATAGAGCAGTTTTGAAACTGTGTTTTGGCAGAATCTGCAAGTGGATATTTGGAGCCCTTTCAGGCCTTCGTTGGAAACGGGAATATCTTCCCAAAAAAACTAAACAGAAGCGTTCTGTGAAACTGCTTTGTGTAGTATGAATCCAACTCACAGACTTGAACACTTCCTTTGAAAGAGCTGTTTTGAAACACTCTTTTTGTAGAATCTGCAAGTGTTCATTTGGAGCGCTTTGAGGCCTATGGTGGAAAAGGAAATATCTTCACTTATAAACCAGGCAGAAGCATTCTCAGAAACCTCTTTATGATGTGTGCATTCAACTCGGAGAGATAAGCCTTCCTTTTGATAGAGCAGTTTTGAAACAGTGTTTTGGCAGAATCTGCAAGTGGATATTTGGAGCCCTTTCAGGCCTTCGTTGGAAACGGGAATATCTTCCCATAAAAACTAAACAGAAGCGTTCTGTGAAACTGCTTTGTGAAGTATAAATCCAACTCACAGAGTTGAACACTTCTTGTGAAAGAGCAGTTTTGAAACACTCTTTTTGTAGAATCTACAAGTGTTCATTTGGAGCGCTTTGAGGCCTATGGTGGAAAAGGAAATATCTTCACATAAAACCTAGACAGAAGCATTCTTTGAAACTTCTTTATGATGTGTGCATTCATCTCACAGAGTTGAACCTTCTTTTTCATGGAGCAATTTGGAAAGAGTCTTTTTGCAGCATCTGCAAGTGGATATTTGGAGCTCTTTCAGGCCTTTGTTAGAAGCGGGAATATCTTCCCATAAAAACTGGACAGAAGCATTCTCACAAACTGCTTTGTGATGTGTGTGTTCAACTCACAGAGGTGAACCTTTCCTTTGCTAGAGCAGTTATGAAACACTCTTTATGTAGAATCTGCAAGTGTTCATTTGGAGCGATTTGAGGCCTATGGTGGAAAAAGAAATATCTTCATATATAAACAAGGCAGAAGCATTCTCAGAAACCTCTTTATGATGTGTGCATTCAACTCAGAGAGATAAGCCTTCCTTTCGATAGAGCAGTTTTGAAACTGTATTTTTGCAGAATCTGCAAATGGATATTTGGAGCTCTTTCATGCCTTCGTTGGAAACGGGAATTTCTTCCCATAAAAACTAAACAGAAGCGTTCTGTGAAACTGCTTTGTGTAGTATGAATCCAACTCACAGAGTTGAACACTTCCTTTGAAAGAGCAGTTTTGAAACACTCTTTTTGTAGAATCTGCAAGTGTTCGTTTGGAGCGCTTTGAGGCCTATGGTGGAAAAGGAAATATCTTCACATAAAACCTAGACAGAAGCATTCTTTGAAACTTCTTTATGATGTGTGCATTCATCTCACAGAGTTGAACCTTCCTTATCATGGAGCAGTTTGGAAAGAGTCTTTTTGCGGCATCTGCAAGTGGATATTTGGAGCTCTTTCAGGCCTTTGTTAGAAGCAGGAATATCTTCCCATAAAAATGGACAGAAGCATTCTCACAAACTGCTTTGTGATGTGTGTGTTCAACTCACAGAGTTGAACCTTTCCTTTGCTAGAACACTTATGAAACACTCTTTTTGTAGAATCTGCAAGTGTTCATTTGGAGCGCATTCAGGCCTATGGTGGAAAAAGAAATATCTTCATATATAAACAAGGCAGAAGCATTCTCAGAAACCTCTTTATGATGTGTGCATTCAACTCAGAGAGATAAGCCTTCCTTTTGATAGAGCAGTTTTGAAACTGTGTTTTTGCAGAATCTGCAAGTGGATATTTGGAGCCCTTTCAGGCCTTCGTTGGAAAAGGGAATATCTTCCCATAAAAACTAAACAGAAGAGTTCTGTGAAACTGCTTTGTGTAGTATGAATCCAACTCACAGAGTTGGACACTTCCTTTGAAAGACCTGTTTTGAAACACTCTTTTTGTAGAATCTGCAAGTGTTCATTTGGAGCGCTTTGAGGCCTATGGTGGAAAAGGAAATATCTTCACTTATAAACCAGGCAGAAGCATTCTCAGAAACCTCTTTATGATGTGTGCATTCAACTCGGAGAGATAAGCCTTCCTTTTGATAGAGCAGTTTTGAAACTGTGTTTTGGCAGAATCTGCAAGTGGATATTTGGAGCCCTTTCAGGCCTTCGTTGGAAACGGGAATATCTTCCCATAAAAACTAAACAGAAGCGTTCAGTGAAACTGCTTTGTGAAGTATGAATCCAACTCACAGAGTTGAACACTTCCTTTGAAAGAGCAGTTTTGAAACACTCTTTTTGTAGAATCTGCAAGTGTTCGTTTGGAGCGCTTTGAGGCCTATGGTGGAAAAGGAAATATCTTCACATAAAACCTAGACAGAAGCATTCTTTGAAACTTCTTTATGATGTGTGCACTCATCTCACAGAGTTGAACCTTCCTTATCATGGAGCAGTTTGGAAAGAGTCTTTTTGCGGCATCTGCAAGTGGATATTTGGAGCTCTTTCAGGCCTTTGTTAGAAGCGGGAATATCTTCCCATAAAAACTGGACAGAAGCATTCTCACAAACTGCTTTGTGATGTGTGTGTTCAACTCACAGAGTTGAACCTTTCCTTTGCTAGAACACTTATGAAACACTCTTTTTGTAGAATCTGCAAGTGTTCATTTGGAGCGCATTGAGGCCTATGGTGGAAAAAGAAATATCTTCATATATAAACAAGGGAGAAGCATTCTCAGAAACCTCTTTATGATGTGTGTATTCAACTCAGAGAGATAAGCCTTCCTTTCGATAGAGCAGCTTTGAAACTCTGTTTTTGCAGAATCTGCAAGTGGATATTTGGAGCCCTTTCAGGCCTTCGTTGGAAACTGGAATATCTTCCCAAAAAAACTAAACAGAAGCGTTCTGTGAAACTGCTTTGTGTAGTATGAATGCAACTCACAGAGTTGGACACTTCCTTTGAAAGAGCTGTTTGGAAACACTCTTTTTGTAGAATCTGCAAGTGTTCATTTGGAGCGCTTTGAGGCCTATTGTGGAAAAGGAAATATCTTCACTTATAAACCAGGCAGAAGCATTCTCAGAAACCTCTTTATGATGTGGGCATTCAACTCGGAGAGATAAGCCTTCCTTTTGATAGAGCAGTTTTGAAACTGTGTTTTTGCAGAATCTGCAAGTGGATATTTGGAGCCCTTTCAGGCCTTCGTTGGAAAAGGGAATATCTTCCCATAAAAACTAAACAGAAGAGTTCTGTGAAACTGCTTTGTGTAGTATGAATCCAACTCACAGAGTTGGACACTTCCTTTGAAAGGCTGTTTTGAAACACTCTTTTTGTAGAATCTGCAAGTGTTCATTTGGAGCGCTTTGAGGACTATGGTGGAAAAGGAAATATCTTCACTTATAAACCAGGCAGAAGCATTCTCAGAAACCTCTTTATGATGTGTGCATTCAACTCGGAGAGATAAGCCTTCCTATTGATAGAGCAGTTTTGAAACTGTGTTTTGGCAGAATCTGCAAGTGGATATTTGGAGCCCTTTCAGGCCTTCGTTGGAAACGGGAATATCTTCCCATAAAAACTAAACAGAAGAATTCTGTGAAACTGCTTTGTGAAGTATAAATCCAACTCACAGAGTTGAACACTTCTTTTGAAAGAGCAGTTTTGAAACACTCTTTTTGTAGAATCTACAAGTGTTCATTTGGAGCGCTTTGAGGCCTATGGTGGAAAAGGAAATATCTTCACATAAAACCTAGACAGAAGCATTCTTTGAAACTTCTTTATGATGTGTGCATTCAACTCACAGAGTTGAACCTTCTTTTTCATGGAGCAATTTGGAAAGAGTCTTTTTGCAGCATCTGCAAGTGGATATTTGGAGCTCTTTCAGGCCTTTGTTAGAAGCGGGAATAGCTTCCCATAAAAACTGGACAGAAGCATTCTCACAAACTGCTTTGTGATGTGTGTGTTCAACTCACAGAGGTGAACCTTTCCTTTGCTAGAGCAGTTATGAAACACTCTTTTTGTAGAATCTGCAAGTGTTCATTTGGAGCGATTTGAGGCCTATGGTGGAAAAAGAAATATCTTCATATATAAACAAGGCATAAGCATTCTCAGAAACCTCTTTATGATGTGTGCATTCAACTCAGAGAGATAAGCCTTCCTTTTGATAGAGCAGTTTTGAAACTGTATTTTTGCAGAATCTGCAAGTGGATATTTGGAGCTCTTTCATGCCTTCTTTGGAAACGGGAATTTCTTCCCATAAAAACTAAACAGAAGCGTTCTGTGAAACTGCTTTGTGTAGTATGAATCCAACTCACAGAGTTGAACACTTCCTTTGAAGGAGCAGTTTTGAAACACTCTTTTTGTAGAATCTGCAAGTGTTCGTTTGGAGCGCTTTGAGGCCTATGGTGGAAAAGGAAATATCTTCACATAAAACTTAGACAGAAGCATTCTTTGAAACTTCTTTATGATGTGTGCATTCATCTCACAGAGTTGAACCTTCCTTATCATGGAGCAGTTTGGAAAGAGTCTTTTTGCGGCATCTGCAAGTGGATATTTGGAGCTCTTTCAGGCCTTTGTTATAAGCGGGAATATCTTCCCATAAAAACTGGACAGAAGCATTCTCACAAACTGCTTTGTGATGTGTGTGTTCAACTCACAGAGGTGAACCTTTCCTTTGCTAGAGCAGTTATGAAACACTCTTTTTGTAGAATCTGCAAGTGTTCATTTGGAGCGATTTGAGGCCTATGGTGGAAAAAGAAATATCTTCATATATAAACAAGGCAGAAGCATTCTCAGAAACCTCTTTATGATGTGTGCATTCAACTCAGAGAGATAAGCCTTCCTTTTGATAGAGCAGTTTTGAAACTGTATTTTTGCAGAATCTGCAAATGGATATTTGGAGCTCTTTCATGCCTTCGTTGGAAACGGGAATTTCTTCCCATAAAAACTAAACAGAAGCGTTCTGTGAAACTGCTTTGTGTAGTATGAATCCAACTCACAGAGTTGAACACTTCCTTTGAAAGAGCAGTTTTGAAACACTCTTTTTGTAGAATCTGCAAGTGTTCGTTTGGAGCGCTTTGAGGCCTATGGTGGAAAAAGAAATATCTTCATATATAAACAAGGGAGAAGCATTCTCAGAAACCTCTTTATGATGTGTGTATTCAACTCAGAGAGATAAGCCTTCCTTTTGATAGAGCAGTTTTGAAACTGTGTTTTTGCAGAATCTGCAAGTGGATATTTGGAGCCCTTTCAGGCCTTCGTTGGAAAAGGGAATATCTTCCCATAAAAACTAAACAGAAGAGTTCTGTGAAACTGCTTTGTGTAGTATGAATCCAACTCACAGAGTTGGACACTTCCTTTGAAAGAGCTGTTTTGAAACACTCTTTTTGTAGAATCTGCAAGTGTTCATTTGGAGCGCTTTGAGGCCTATGGTGGAAAAGGAAATATCTTCACTTATAAACCAGGCAGAAGCATTCTCAGAAACCTCTTTATGATGTGTGCATTCGACTCGGAGAGATAAGCCTTCCTTTTGTTAGAGCAGTTTTGCCACTGTGTTTTTGCAGAATCTGCAAGTGTATATTTGGAGCCCTTTCAGGCCTTCGTTGGAAACGGGAATATCTTCCCATAAAAATTAAACAGAATCGTTCTGTGAAACTGCTTTGTGAAGTATGAATCCAACTCACAGAGTTGAAGACTTCTTTTGAAAGAGCAGTTTTGAAACACTCTTTTTGTAGAATCTACAAGTGTTCATTTGGAGCGCTTTGAGGCATATGGTGGAAAAAGAAATATCGTCACATAAAACCTAGACAGAAGCATTCTTTGAAACTTCTTTATGATGTGTGCATTCAACTCACAGAGTTGAACTTTCCTTTTCATGGAGCAGTTTGGAAATAGTCTTTTTGCAGCATCTGCAAGTGGATATTTGTAGCTCTTTCAGGCCTTTGTTAGAAGCGGGAATAGCTTCCCATAAAAACTGGACAGAAGCATTCTCACAAACTGCTTTGTGATGTGTGTGTTCAACTCACAGAGGTGAACCTTTCCTTTGCTAGAGCAGTTATGAAACACTCTTTTTGTAGAATCTGCAAGTGTTCATTTGGATCGATTTGAGGCCTATGGTGGAAAAAGAAATATCTTCATATATAAACAAGGCAGAAGCATTCTCAGAAACCTCTTTATGATGTGTGCATTCAACTCAGAGAGATAAGCCTTCCTTTTGATAGAGCAGTTTTGAAACTGTGTTTTTGCAGAATCTGCAAGTGGATATTTGGAGCCCTTTCAGGCCTTCGTTGGAAACTGGAATATCTTCCCAAAAAAACTAAACAGAAGATTTCTGTGAAACTGCTTTGTGTAGTATGAATGCAACTCACAGAGTTGGACACTTCCTTTGAAAGAGCTGTTTTGAAACACTCTTTTTGTAGAATCTGCAAGTGTTCATTTGGAGCGCTTTGAGGCCTAAGGTGGAAAAGGAAATATCTTCACTTATAAATCAGGCAGAAGCATTCTCAGAAACCTCTTTATGATGTGTGCATTCAACTCGGAGAGATAAGCCTTCCTTTTGATAGAGCAGTTTTGAAACTGTGTTTTGGCAGAATCTGCAAGTGGATATTTGGAGCCCTTTCAGGCCTTCGTTGGAAACGGGAATATCTTCCCAAAAAAACTAAACAGAAGCGTTCTGTGAAACTGCTTTGTGTAGTATGAATCCAACTCACAGAGTTGAACACTTCCTTTGAAAGAGCTGTTTTGAAACACTCTTTTTGTAGAATCTGCAAGTGTTCATTTGGAGCGCTTTGAGGCCTATGGTGGAAAAGGAAATATCTTCACTTATAAACCAGGCAGAAGCATTCTCAGAAACCTCTTTATGATGTGTGCATTCAACTCGGAGAGATAAGCCTTCCTTTTGATAGAGCAGTTTTGAAACTGTGTTTTGGCAGAATCTGCAAGTGGATATTTGGAGCCCTTTCAGGCCTTCGTTGGAAATGGGAATATCTTCCCATAAAAACTAAACAGAAGCGTTCTGTGAAACTGCTTTGTGAAGTATGAATCCAACTCACAGAGTTGAACACTTCCTTTGAAAGAGCAGTTTTGAAACACTCTTTTTGTAGAATCTGCAAGTGTTCGTTTGGAGCGCTTTGAGGCCTATGGTGGAAAAGGAAATATCTTCACATAAAACCTAGACAGAAGCATTCTTTGAAACTTCTTTATGATGTGTGCATTCATCTCACAGAGTTGAACCTTCCTTATCATGGAGCAGTTTGGAAAGAGTCTTTTTGCGGCATCTGCAAGTGGATAATTGGAGCTCTTTCAGGCCTTTGTTAGAAGCGGGAATATCTTCCCATAAAAACTGGACAGAAGCATTCTCACAAACTGCTTTGTGATGTGTGTGTTCAACTCACAGAGGTGAACCTTTCCTTTGCTAGAGCAGTTATGAAACACTCTTTTTGTAGAATCTGCAAGTGTTCATTTGGAGCGATTTGAGGCCTATGGTGGAAAGAGAAATATCTTCATATATAAACAAGGCAGAAGCATTCTCAGAAACCTCTTTATGATGTGTGCATTCAACTCAGAGAGATAAGCCTTCCTTTTGATAGAGCAGTTTTGAAACTGTATTTTTGCAGAATCTGCAAGTGGATATTTGGAGCTCTTTCATGCCTTCGTTGGAAACGGGAATTTCTTCCCATAAAAACTAAACAGAAGCGTTCTGTGAAACTGCTTTGTGTAGTATGAATCCAACTCACAGAGTTGAACACTTCCTTTGAAGGAGCAGTTTTGAAACACTCTTTTTGTAGAATCTGCAAGTGTTCGTTTGGAGCGCTTTGAGGCCTATGGTGGAAAAGGAAATATCTTCACATAAAACTTAGACAGAAGCATTCTTTGAAACTTCTTTATGATGTGTGCATTCATCTCACAGAGTTGAACCTTCCTTATCATGGAGCAGTTTGGAAAGAGTCTTTTTGCGGCATCTGCAAGTGGATATTTGGAGCTCTTTCAGGCCTTTGTTAGAAGCGGGAATATCTTCCCATAAAAACTGGACAGAAGCATTCTCACAAACTGCTTTGTGATGTGTGTGTTCGACTCACAGAGTTGAACCTTTCCTTTGCTAGAACACTTAGGAAACACTCTTTTTGTAGAATCTGCAAATGTTCATTCGGAGCGCATTGAGGCCTATGGTGGAAAAAGAAATATCTTCATATATAAACAAGGGAGAAGCATTCTCAGAAACCTCTTTATGATGTGTGTATTCAACTCAGAGAGATAAGCCTTCCTTTTGATAGAGCAGTTTTGAAACTGTGTTTTTGCAGAATCTGCAAGTGGATATTTGGAGCCCTTTCAGGCCTTCGTTGGAAAAGGGAATATCTTCCCATAAAAACTAAACAGAAGAGTTCTGTGAAACTGCTTTGTGTAGTATGAATCCAACTCACAGAGTTGGACACTTCCTTTGAAAGAGCTGTTTTGAAACACTCTTTTTGTAGAATCTGCAAGTGTTCATTTGGAGCGCTTTGAGGCCTATGGTGGAAAAGGAAATATCTTCACTTATAAACCAGGCAGAAGCATTCTCAGAAACCTCTTTATGATGTGTGCATTCGACTCGGAGAGATAAGCCTTCCTTTTGTTAGAGCAGTTTTGCCACTGTGTTTTTGCAGAATCTGCAAGTGTATATTTGGAGCCCTTTCAGGCCTTCGTTGGAAACGGGAATATCTTCCCATAAAAATTAAACAGAAGCGTTCTGTGAAACTGCTTTGTGAAGTATGAATCCAACTCACAGAGTTGAAGACTTCTTTTGAAAGAGCAGTTTTGAAACACTCTTTCTGTAGAATGTACAAGTGTTCATTTGGAGCGCTTTGAGGCATATGGTGGAAAAAGAAATATCGTCACATAAAAACTAGACAGAAGCATTCTTTGAAACTTCTTTATGATGTGTGCATTCAACTCACAGAGTTGAACTTTCCTTTTCATGGAGCAGTTTGGAAAGAGTCTTTTTGCAGCATCTGCAAGTGGATATTTGGAGCTCTTTCAGGCCTTTGTTAGAAGCGGGAATAGCTTCCCATAAAAACTGGACAGAAGCATTCTCACAAACTGCTTTGTGATGTGTGTGTTCAACTCACAGAGGTGAACCTTTCCTTTGCTAGAGCAGTTATGAAACACTCTTTTTGTAGAATCTGCAAGTGTTCATTTGGAGCGATTTGAGGCCTATGGTGGAAAAAGGAATATCTTCATATATAAACAAGGCAGAAGCATTCTCAGAAACCTCTTTATGATGTGTGCATTCAACTCAGAGAGATAAGCCTTCCTTTTGATAGAGCAGTTTTGAAACTGTGTTTTTGCAGAATCTGCAAGTGGATATTTGGAGCCCTTTCAGGCCTTCGTTGGAAACGGGAATATCTTCCCAAAAAAACTAAACAGAAGCGTTCTGTGAAACTGCTTTGTGTAGTATGAATGCAACTCACAGAGTTGGACACTTCCTTTGAAAGAGCTGTTTTGAAACACTCTTTTTGTAGAATCTGCAAGTGTTCATTTGGAGCGCTTTGAGGCCTAAGGTGGAAAAGGAAATATCTTCACTTATAAATCAGGCAGAAGCATTCTCAGAAACCTTTTATGATGTGTGCATTCAACTCGGAGAGATAAGCCTTCCTTTTGATAGAGCAGTTTTGAAACTGTGTTTTGGCAGAATCTGCAAGTGGATATTTGGAGCCCTTTCAGGCCTTCGTTGGAAACGGGAATATCTTCCCAAAAAAACTAAACAGAAGCGTTCTGTGAAACTGCTTTGTGTAGTATGAATCCAACTCACAGAGTTGAACACTTCCTTTGAAAGAGCTGTTTTGAAACACTCTTTTTGTAGAATCTGCAAGTGTTCATTTGGAGCGCTTTGAGGCCTATGGTGGAAAAGGAAATATCTTCACTTATAAACCAGGCAGAAGCATTCTCAGAAACCTCTTTATGATGTGTTCATTCAACTCGGAGAGATAAGCCTTCCTTTTGATAGAGCAGTTTTGAAACTGTGTTTTGGCAGAATCTGCAAGTGGATATTTGGAGCCCTTTCAGGCCTTCGTTGGAAACGGGAATATCTTCCCATAAAAACTAAACAGAAGCGTTCAGTGAAACTGCTTTGTGAAGTATGAATCCAACACACAGAGTTGAACACTTCCTTTGAAAGAGCAGTTTTGAAACACTCTTTTTGTAGAATCTGCAAGTGTTCGTTTGGAGCGCTTTGAGGCCTATGGTGGAAAAGGAAATATCTTCACATAAATCCTAGACAGAAGCATTCTTTGAAACTTCTTTATGATGTGTGCACTCATCTCACAGAGTTGAACCTTCCTTATCATGGAGCAGTTTGGAAAGAGTCTTTTTGCGGCATCTGCAAGTGGATATTTGGAGCTCTTTCAGGCCTTTGTTAGAAGCGGGAATATCTTCCCATAAAAACTGGACAGAAGCATTCTCACAAACTGCTTTGTGATGTGTGTGTTCAACTCACAGAGTTGAACCTTTCCTTTGCTAGAACACTTATGAAACACTCTTTTTGTAGAATCTGCAAGTGTTCATTTGGAGCGCATTGAGGCCTATGGTGGAAAAAGAAATATCTTCATATATAAACAAGGGAGAAGCATTCTCAGAAACCTCTTTATGATGTGTGTATTCAACTCAGAGAGATAAGCCTTCCTTTCGATAGAGCAGTTTTGAAACTCTGTTTTTGCAGAATCTGCAAGTGGATATTTGGAGCCCTTTCAGGCCTTCGTTGGAAACTGGAATATCTTCCCAAAAAAACTAAACAGAAGCGTTCTGTGAAACTGCTTTGTGTAGTATGAATGCAACTCACAGAGTTGGACACTTCCTTTGAAAGAGCTGTTTGGAAACACTCTTTTTGTAGAATCTGCAAGTGTTCATTTGGAGCGCTTTGAGGCCTATTGTGGAAAAGGAAATATCTTCACTTATAAACCAGGCAGAAGCATTCTCAGAAACCTCTTTATGATGTGGGCATTCAACTCGGAGAGATAAGCCTTCCTTTTGATAGAGCAGTTTTGAAACTGTGTTTTTGCAGAATCTGCAAGTGGATATTTGGAGCCCTTTCAGGCCTTCGTTGGAAACGGGAATATCTTCCCATAAAAACTAAACAGAAGAATTCTGTGAAACTGCTTTGTGAAGTATAAATCCAACTCACAGAGTTGAACACTTCTTTTGAAAGAGCAGTTTTGAAACACTCTTTTTGTAGAATCTACAAGTGTTCATTTGGAGCGCTTTGAGGCCTATGGTGGAAAAGGAAATATCTTCACATAAAACCTAGACAGAAGCATTCTTTGAAACTTCTTTATGATGTGTGCATTCAACTCACAGAGTTGAACCTTCTTTTTCATGGAGCAATTTGGAAAGAGTCTTTTTGCAGCATCTGCAAGTGGATATTTGGAGCTCTTTCAGGCCTTTGTTAGAAGCGGGAATATCTTCCCATAAAAACTGGACAGAAGCATTCTCACAAACTGCTTTGTGATGTGTGTGTTCAACTCACAGAGGTGAACCTTTCCTTTGCTAGAGCAGTTATGAAACACTCTTTTTGTAGAATCTGCAAGTGTTCATTTGGAGCGATTTGAGGCCTATGGTGGAAAAAGAAATATCTTCATATATAAACAAGGCATAAGCATTCTCAGAAACCTCTTTATGATGTGTGCATTCAACTCAGAGAGATAAGCCTTCCTTTTGATAGAGCAGTTTTGAAACTGTATTTTTGCAGAATCTGCAAGTGGATATTTGGAGCTCTTTCATGCCTTCGTTGGAAACGGGAATTTCTTCCCATAAAAACTAAACAGAAGCGTTCTGTGAAACTGCTTTGTGTAGTATGAATCCAACTCACAGAGTTGAACACTTCCTTTGAAGGAGCAGTTTTGAAACACTCTTTTTGTAGAATCTGCAAGTGTTCGTTTGGAGCGCTTTGAGGCCTATGGTGGAAAAGGAAATATCTTCACATAAAACTTAGACAGAAGCATTCTTTGAAACTTCTTTATGATGTGTGCATTCATCTCACAGAGTTGAACCTTCCTTATCATGGAGCAGTTTGGAAAGAGTCTTTTTGCGGCATCTGCAAGTGGATATTTGGAGCTCTTTCAGGCCTTTGTTAGAAGCGGGAATATCTTCCCATAAAAACTGGACAGAAGCATTCTCACAAACTGCTTTGTGATGTGTGTGTTCAACTCACAGAGGTGAACCTTTCCTTTGCTAGAGCAGTTATGAAACACTCTTTTTGTAGAATCTGCAAGTGTTCATTTGGAGCGATTTGAGGCCTATGGTGGAAAAAGAAATATCTTCATATATAAACAAGGCAGAAGCATTCTCAGAAACCTCTTTATGATGTGTGCATTCAACTCGGAGAGATAAGCCTTCCTTTTGATAGAGCAGTTTTGAAACTGTGTTTTGGCAGAATCTGCAAGTGGATATTTGGAGCCCTTTCAGGCCTTCGTTGGAAATGGGAATATCTTCCCATAAAAACTAAACAGAAGCGTTCTGTGAAACTGCTTTGTGAAGTATGAAACCAACTCACAGAGTTGAACACTTCTTTTGAAAGAGCAGTTTTGAAACACTCTTTTTGTAGAATCTGCAAGTGTTCATTTGGAGCGCTTTGAGGCATATGGTGGAAAAAGAAATATCGTCACATAAAACCTAGACAGAAGCATTCTTTGAAACTTTTTTATGATGTGTGCATTCAACTCACAGAGTTGAACTTTCCTTTTCATGGAGCAGTTTGGAAAGAGTCTTTTTGCAGCATCTGCAAGTGGATATTTGTAGCTCTTTCAGGCCTTTGTTAGAAGCGGGAATATCTTCCCATAAAAACTGGACAGAAGCATTCTCACAAACTGCTTTGTGATGTGTGTGTTCAACTCACAGAGGTGAACCTTTCCTTTGCTAGAGCAGTTATGAAACACTCTTTTTGTAGAATCTGCAAGTGTTCATTTGGATCGATTTGAGGCCTATGGTGGAAAAAGAAATATCTTCATATATAAACAAGGCAGAAGCATTCTCAGAAACCTCTTTATGATGTGTGCATTCAACTCAGAGAGATAAGCCTTCCTTTTGATAGAGCAGTTTTGAAACTGTGTTTTTGCAGAATCTGCAAGTGGATATTTGGAGCCCTTTCAGGCCTTCGTTGGAAACTGGAATATCTTCCCAAAAAAACTAAACAGAAGATTTCTGTGAAACTGCTTTGTGTAGTATGAATGCAACTCACAGAGTTGGACACTTCCTTTGAAAGAGCTGTTTTGAAACACTCTTTTTGTAGAATCTGCAAGTGTTCATTTGGAGCGCTTTGAGGCCTAAGGTGGAAAAGGAAATATCTTCACTTATAAATCAGGCAGAAGCATTCTCAGAAACCTCTTTATGATGTGTGCATTCAACTCGGAGAGATAAGCCTTCCTTTTGATAGAGCACTTTTGAAACTGTGTTTTGGCAGAATCTGCAAGTGGATATTTGGAGCCCTTTCAGGCCTTCGTTGGAAACGGGAATATCTTCCCAAAAAAACTAAACAGAAGCGTTCTGTGAAACTGCTTTGTGTAGTATGAATCCAACTCACAGAGTTGAACACTTCCTTTGAAAGAGCTGTTTTGAAACACTCTTTTTGTAGAATCTGCAAGTGTTCATTTGGAGCGCTTTGAGGCCTATGGTGGAAAAGGAAATATCTTCACTTATAAACCAGGCAGAAGCATTCTCAGAAACCTCTTTATGATGTGTGCATTCAACTCGGAGAGATAAGCCTTCCTTTTGATAGAGCAGTTTTGAAACTGTGTTTTGGCAGAATCTGCAAGTGGATATTTGGAGCCCTTTCAGGCCTTCGTTGGAAATGGGAATATCTTCCCATAAAAACTAAACAGAAGCGTTCTGTGAAACTGCTTTGTGAAGTATGAATCCAACTCACAGAGTTGAACACTTCCTTTGAAAGAGCAGTTTTGAAACACTCTTTTTGTAGAATCTGCAAGTGTTCGTTTGGAGCGCTTTGAGGCCTATGGTGGAAAAGGAAATATCTTCACATAAAACCTAGACAGAAGCATTCTTTGAAACTTCTTTATGATGTGTGCATTCATCTCACAGAGTTGAACCTTCCTTATCATGGAGCAGTTTGGAAAGAGTCTTTTTGCGGCATCTGCAAGTGGATAATTGGAGCTCTTTCAGGCCTTTGTTAGAAGCGGGAATATCTTCCCATAAAAACTGGACAGAAGCATTCTCACAAACTGCTTTGTGATGTGTGTGTTCAACTCACAGAGGTGAACCTTTCCTTTGCTAGAGCAGTTATGAAACACTCTTTTTGTAGAATCTGCAAGTGTTCATTTGGAGCGATTTGAGGCCTATGGTGGAAAGAGAAATATCTTCATATATAAACAAGGCAGAAGCATTCTCAGAAACCTCTTTATGATGTGTGCATTCAACTCAGAGAGATAAGCCTTCCTTTTGATAGAGCAGTTTTGAAACTGTATTTTTGCAGAATCTGCAAGTGGATATTTGGAGCTCTTTCATGCCTTCGTTGGAAACGGGAATTTCTTCCCATAAAAACTAAACTGAAGCGTTCTGTGAAACTGCTTTGTGTAGTATGAATCCAACTCACAGAGTTGAACACTTCCTTTGAAGGAGCAGTTTTGAAACACTCTTTTTGTAGAATCTGCAAGTGTTCGTTTGGAGCGCTTTGAGGCCTATGGTGGAAAAGGAAATATCTTCACATAAAACTTAGACAGAAGCATTCTTTGAAACTTCTTTATGATGTGTGCATTCATCTCACAGAGTTGAACCTTCCTTATCATGGAGCAGTTTGGAAAGAGTCTTTTTGCGGCATCTGCAAGTGGATATTTGGAGCTCTTTCAGGCCTTTGTTAGAAGCGGGAATATCTTCCCATAAAAACTGGACAGAAGCATTCTCACAAACTGCTTTGTGATGTGTGTGTTCGACTCACAGAGTTGAACCTTTCCTTTGCTAGAACACTTAGGAAACACTCTTTTTGTAGAATCTGCAAATGTTCATTCGGAGCGCATTGAGGCCTATGGTGGAAAAAGAAATATCTTCATATATAAACAAGGGAGAAGCATTCTCAGAAACCTCTTTATGATGTGTGTATTCAACTCAGAGAGATAAGCCTTCCTTTTGATAGAGCAGTTTTGAAACTGTGTTTTTGCAGAATCTGCAAGTGGATATTTGGAGCCCTTTCAGGCCTTCGTTGGAAAAGGGAATATCTTCCCATAAAAACTAAACAGAAGAGTTCTGTGAAACTGCTTTGTGTAGTATGAATCCAACTCACAGAGTTGGACACTTCCTTTGAAAGAGCTGTTTTGAAACACTCTTTTTGTAGAATCTGCAAGTGTTCATTTGGAGCGCTTTGAGGCCTATGGTGGAAAAGGAAATATCTTCACTTATAAACCAGGCAGAAGCATTCTCAGAAACCTCTTTATGATGTGTGCATTCGACTCGGAGAGATAAGCCTTCCTTTTGTTAGAGCAGTTTTGCCACTGTGTTTTTGCAGAATCTGCAAGTGTATATTTGGAGCCCTTTCAGGCCTTCGTTGGAAACGGGAATATCTTCCCATAAAAATTAAACAGAAGCGTTCTGTGAAACTGCTTTGTGAAGTATGAATCCAACTCACAGAGTTGAACACTTCTTTTGAAAGAGCAGTTTTGAAACACTCTTTCTGTAGAATCTACAAGTGTTCATTTGGAGCGCTTTGAGGCATAAGGTGGAAAAAGAAATATCGTCACATAAAACCTAGACAGAAGCATTCTTTGAAACTTCTTTATGATGTGTGCATTCAACTCACAGAGTTGAACTTTCCTTTTCATGGAGCAGTTTGGAAAGAGTCTTTTTGCAGCATCTGCAAGTGGATATTTGGAGCTCTTTCAGGCCTTTGTTAGAAGCGGGAATAGCTTCCCATAAAAACTGGACAGAAGCATTCTCACAAACTGCTTTGTGATGTGTGTGTTCAGCTCACAGAGGTGAACCTTTCCTTTGCTAGAGCAGTTATGAAACACTCTTTTTGTAGAATCTGCAAGTGTTCATTTGGAGCGATTTGAGGCCTATGGTGGAAAAAGAAATATCTTCATATATAAACAAGGCAGAAGCATTCTCAGAAACCTCTTTATGATGTGTGCATTCAACTCAGAGAGATAAGCCTTCCTTTTGATAGAGCAGTTTTGAAACTGTGTTTTTGCAGAATCTGCAAGTGGATATTTGGAGCCCTTTCAGGCCTTCGTTGGAAACGGGAATATCTTCCCAAAAAAACTAAACGGAAGCGTTCTGTGAAACTGCTTTGTGTAGTATGAATGCAACTCACAGAGTTGGACACTTCCTTTGAAAGAGCTGTTTTGAAACACTCTTTTTGTAGAATCTGCAAGTGTTCATTTGGAGCGCTTTGAGGCCTAAGGTGGAAAAGGAAATATCTTCACTTATAAATCAGGCAGAAGCATTCTCAGAAACCTCTTTATGATGTGTGCATTCAACTCGGAGAGATAAGCCTTCCTTTTGATAGAGCAGTTTTGAAACTGTGTTTTGGCAGAATCTGCAAGTGGATATTTGGAGCCCTTTCAGGCCTTCGTTGGAAACGGGAATATCTTCCCAAAAAAACTAAACAGAAGCGTTCTGTGAAACTGCTTTGTGTAGTATGAATCCAACTCACAGAGTTGAACACTTCCTTTGAAAGAGCTGTTTTGAAACACTCTTTTTGTAGAATCTGCAAGTGTTCATTTGGAGCGCTTTGAGGCCTATGGTGGAAAAGGAAATATCTTCACTTATAAACCAGGCAGAAGCATTCTCAGAAACCTCTTTATGATGTGTTCATTCAACTCGGAGAGATAAGCCTTCCTTTTGATAGAGCAGTTTTGAAACTGTGTTTTGGCAGAATCTGCAAGTGGATATTTGGAGCCCTTTCAGGCCTTCGTTGGAAACGGGAATATCTTCCCATAAAAACTAAACAGAAGCGTTCAGTGAAACTGCTTTGTGAAGTATGAATCCAACTCACAGAGTTGAACACTTCCTTTGAAAGAGCAGTTTTGAAACACTCTTTTTGTAGAATCTGCAAGTGTTCGTTTGGAGCGCTTTGAGGCCTATGGTGGAAAAGGAAATATCTTCACATAAATCCTAGACAGAAGCATTCTTTGAAACTTCTTTATGATGTGTGCACTCATCTCACAGAGTTGAACCTTCCTTATCATGGAGCAGTTTGGAAAGAGTCTTTTTGCGGCATCTGCAAGTGGATATTTGGAGCTCTTTCAGGCCTTTGTTAGAAGCGGGAATATCTTCCCATAAAAACTGGACAGAAGCATTCTCACAAACTGCTTTGTGATGTGTGTGTTCAACTCACAGAGTTGAACCTTTCCTTTGCTAGAACACTTATGAAACACTCTTTTTGTAGAATCTGCAAGTGTTCATTTGGAGCGCATTGAGGCCTATGGTGGAAAAAGAAATATCTTCATATATAAACAAGGGAGAAGCATTCTCAGAAACCTCTTTATGATGTGTGTATTCAACTCAGAGAGATAAGCCTTCCTTTCGATAGAGCAGTTTTGAAACTCTGTTTTTGCAGAATCTGCAAGTGGATATTTGGAGCCCTTTCAGGCCTTCGTTGGAAACTGGAATATCTTCCCAAAAAAACTAAACAGAAGCGTTCTGTGAAACTGCTTTGTGTAGTATGAATGCAACTCACAGAGTTGGACACTTCCTTTGAAAGAGCTGTTTGGAAACACTCTTTTTGTAGAATCTGCAAGTGTTCATTTGGAGCGCTTTGAGGCCTATTGTGGAAAAGGAAATATCTTCACTTATAAACCAGGCAGAAGCATTCTCAGAAACCTCTTTATGATGTGGGCATTCAACTCGGAGAGATAAGCCTTCCTTTTGATAGAGCAGTTTTGAAACTGTGTTTTTGCAGAATCTGCAAGTGGATATTTGGAGCCCTTTCAGGCCTTCGTTGGAAAAGGGAATATCTTCCCATAAAAACTAAACAGAAGAGTTCTGTGAAACTGCTTTGTGTAGTATGAATCCAACTCACAGAGTTGGACACTTCCTTTGAAAGAGCTGTTTTGAAACACTCTTTTTGTAGAATCTGCAAGTGTTCATTTGGAGCGCTTTGAGGACTATGGTGGAAAAGGAAATATCTTCACTTATAAACCAGGCAGAAGCATTCTCAGAAACCTCTTTATGATGTGTGCATTCAACTCGGAGAGATAAGCCTTCCTATTGATAGAGCAGTTTTGAAACTGTGTTTTGGCAGAATCTGCAAGTGGATATTTGGAGCCCTTTCAGGCCTTGGTTGGAAACGGGAATATCTTCCCATAAAAACTAAACAGAAGAATTCTGTGAAACTGCTTTGTGAAGTATAAATCCAACTCACAGAGTTGAACACTTCTTTTGAAAGAGCAGTTTTGAAACACTCTTTTTGTAGAATCTACAAGTGTTCATTTGGAGCGCTTTGAGGCCTATGGTGGAAAAGGAAATATCTTCACATAAAACCTAGACAGAAGCATTCTTTGAAACTTCTTTATGATGTGTGTATTCAACTCACAGAGTTGAACCTTCTTTTTCATGGAGCAATTTGGAAAGAGTCTTTTTGCAGCATCTGCAAGTGGATATTTGGAGCTCTTTCAGGCCTTTGTTAGAAGCGGGAATATCTTCCCATAAAAACTGGACAGAAGCATTCTCACAAACTGCTTTGTGATGTGTGTGTTCAACTCACAGAGGTGAACCTTTCCTTTGCTAGAGCAGTTATGAAACACTCTTTTTGTAGAATCTGCAAGTGTTCATTTGGAGCGATTTGAGGCCTATGGTGGAAAAAGAAATATATTCATATATAAACAAGGCATAAGCATTCTCAGAAACCTCTTTATGATGTGTGCATTCAACTCAGAGAGATAAGCCTTCCTTTTGATAGAGCAGTTTTGAAACTGTATTTTTGCAGAATCTGCAAGTGGATATTTGGAGCTCTTTCATGCCTTCGTTGGAAACGGGAATTTCTTCCCATAAAAACTAAACAGAAGCGTTCTGTGAAACTGCTTTGTGTAGTATGAATCCAACTCACAGAGTTGAACACTTCCTTTGAAGGAGCAGTTTTGAAACACTCTTTTTGTAGAATCTGCAAGTGTTCGTTTGGAGCGCTTTGAGGCCTATGGTGGAAAAGGAAATATCTTCACATAAAACTTAGACAGAAGCATTCTTTGAAACTTCTTTATGATGTGTGCATTCATCTCACAGAGTTGAACCTTCCTTATCATGGAGCAGTTTGGAAAGAGTCTTTTTGCGGCATCTGCAAGTGGATATTTGGAGCTCTTTCAGGCCTTTGTTATAAGCGGGAATATTTTCCCATAAAAACTGGACAGAAGCATTCTCACAAACTGCTTTGTGATGTGTGTGTTCAACTCACAGAGGTGAACCTTTCCTTTGCTAGAGCAGTTATGAAACACTCTTTTTGTAGAATCTGCAAGTGTTCATTTGGAGCGATTTGAGGCCTATGGTGGAAAAAGAAATATCTTCATATATAAACAAGGCAGAAGCATTCTCAGAAACCTCTTTATGATGTGTGCATTCAACTCAGAGAGATAAGCCTTCCTTTTGATAGAGCAGTTTTGAAACTGTATTTTTGCAGAATCTGCAAATGGATATTTGGAGCTCTTTCATGCCTTCGTTGGAAACGGGAATTTCTTCCCATAAAAACTAAACAGAAGCGTTCTGTGAAACTGCTTTGTGTAGTATGAATCCAACTCACAGAGTTGAACACTTCCTTTGAAAGAGCAGTTTTGAAACACTCTTTTTGTAGAATCTGCAAGTGTTCGTTTGGAGCGCTTTGAGGCCTATGGTGGAAAAAGAAATATCTTCATATATAAACAAGGGAGAAGCATTCTCAGAAACCTCTTTATGATGTGTGTATTCAACTCAGAGAGATAAGCCTTCCTTTTGATAGAGCAGTTTTGAAACTGTGTTTTTGCAGAATCTGCAAGTGGCTATTTGGAGCCCTTTCAGGCCTTCGTTGGAAAAGGGAATATCTTCCCATAAAAACTAAACAGAAGAGTTCTGTGAAACTGCTTTGTGTAGTATGAATCCAACTCACAGAGTTGGACACTTCCTTTGAAAGAGCTGTTTTGAAACACTCTTTTTGTAGAATCTGCAAGTGTTCATTTGGAGCGCTTTGAGGCCTATGGTGGAAAAGGAAATATCTTCACTTATAAACCAGGCAGAAGCATTCTCAGAAACCTCTTTATGATGTGTGCATTCGACTCGGAGAGATAAGCCTTCCTTTTGTTAGAGCAGTTTTGCCACTGTGTTTTTGCAGAATCTGCAAGTGTATATTTGGAGCCCTTTCAGGCCTT
The DNA here is from genome assembly GCF_028885655.2 of Pongo abelii. Taxonomy (NCBI): domain Eukaryota; kingdom Metazoa; phylum Chordata; class Mammalia; order Primates; family Hominidae; genus Pongo; species Pongo abelii. The sequence continues at coordinate 48,417,331 of NC_085928.1, forward strand.
CGTTGGAAACGGGAATATCTTCCCATAAAAATTAAACAGAAGCGTTCTGTGAAACTGCTTTGTGAAGTATGAATCCAACTCACAGAGTTGAAGACTTCTTTTGAAAGAGCAGTTTTGAAACACTCTTTTTGTAGAATCTACAAGTGTTCATTTGGAGCGCTTTGAGGCATATGGTGGAAAAAGAAATATCGTCACATAAAACCTAGACAGAAGCATTCTTTGAAACTTCTTTATGATGTGTGCATTCAACTCACAGAGTTGAACTTTCCTTTTCATGGAGCAGTTTGGAAAGAGTCTTTTTGCAGCATCTGCAAGTGGATATTTGGAGCTCTTTCAGGCCTTTGTTAGAAGCGGGAATAGCTTCCCATAAAAACTGGACAGAAGCATTCTCACAAACTGCTTTGTGATGTGTGTGTTCAACTCACAGAGGTGAACCTTTCCTTTGCTAGAGCAGTTATGAAACACTCTTTTTGTAGAATCTGCAAGTGTTCATTTGGAGCGATTTGAGGCCTATGGTGGAAAAAGAAATATCTTCATATATAAACAAGGCAGAAGCATTCTCAGAAACCTCTTTATGATGTGTGCATTCAACTCAGAGAGATAAGCCTTCCTTTTGATAGAGCAGTTTTGAAACTGTGTTTTTGCAGAATCTGCAAGTGGATATTTGGAGCCCTTTCAGGCCTACGTTGGAAACGGGAATATCTTCCCAAAAAAACTAAACAGAAGCGTTCTGTGAAACTGCTTTGTGTAGTATGAATGCAACTCACAGAGTTGGACACTTCCTTTGAAAGAGCTGTTTTGAAACACTCTTTTTGTAGAATCTGCAAGTGTTCATTTGGAGCGCTTTGAGGCCTAAGGTGGAAAAGGAAATATCTTCACTTATAAATCAGGCAGAAGCATTCTCAGAAACCTCTTTATGATGTGTGCATTCAACTCGGAGAGATAAGCCTTCCTTTTGATAGAGCAGTTTTGAAACTGTGTTTTGGCAGAATCTGCAAGTGGATATTTGGAGTCCTTTCAGGCCTTCGTTGGAAACGGGAATATCTTCCCAAAAAAACTAAACAGAAGCGTTCTGTGAAACTGCTTTGTGTAGTATGAATCCAACTCACAGAGTTGAACACTTCCTTTGAAAGAGCTGTTTTGAAACACTCTTTTTGTAGAATCTGCAAGTGTTCATTTGGAGCGCTTTGAGGCCTATGGTGGAAAAGGAAATATCTTCACTTATAAACCAGGCAGAAGCATTCTCAGAAACCTCTTTATGATGTGTGCATTCAACTCGGAGAGATAAGCCTTCCTTTTGATAGAGCAGTTTTGAAACTGTGTTTTGGCAGAATCTGCAAGTGGATATTTGGAGCCCTTTCAGGCCTTCGTTGGAAATGGGAATATCTTCCCATAAAAACTAAACAGAAGCGTTCTGTGAAACTGCTTTGTGAAGTATGAAACCAACTCACAGAGTTGAACACTTCTTTTGAAAGAGCAGTTTTGAAACACTCTTTTTGTAGAATCTGCAAGTGTTCATTTGGAGCGCTTTGAGGCATATGGTGGAAAAAGAAATATCGTCACATAAAACCTAGACAGAAGCATTCTTTGAAACTTTTTTATGATGTGTGCATTCAACTCACAGAGTTGAACTTTCCTTTTCATGGAGCAGTTTGGAAAGAGTCTTTTTGCAGCATCTGCAAGTGGATATTTGTAGCTCTTTCAGGCCTTTGTTAGAAGCGGGAATAGCTTCCCATAAAAACTGGACAGAAGCATTCTCACAAACTGCTTTGTGATGTGTGTGTTCAACTCACAGAGGTGAACCTTTCCTTTGCTAGAGCAGTTATGAAACACTCTTTTTGTAGAATCTGCAAGTGTTCATTTGGATCGATTTGAGGCCTATGGTGGAAAAAGAAATATCTTCATATATAAACAAGGCAGAAGCATTCTCAGAAACCTCTTTATGATGTGTGCATTCAACTCAGAGAGATAAGCCTTCCTTTTGATAGAGCAGTTTTGAAACTGTGTTTTTGCAGAATCTGCAAGTGGATATTTGGAGCCCTTTCAGGCCTTCGTTGGAAACTGGAATATCTTCCCAAAAAAACTAAACAGAAGATTTCTGTGAAACTGCTTTGTGTAGTATGAATGCAACTCACAGAGTTGGACACTTCCTTTGAAAGAGCTGTTTTGAAACACTCTTTTTGTAGAATCTGCAAGTGTTCATTTGGAGCGCTTTGAGGCCTAAGGTGGAAAAGGAAATATCTTCACTTATAAATCAGGCAGAAGCATTCTCAGAAACCTCTTTATGATGTGTGCATTCAACTCGGAGAGATAAGCCTTCCTTTTGATAGAGCACTTTTGAAACTGTGTTTTGGCAGAATCTGCAAGTGGATATTTGGAGCCCTTTCAGGCCTTCGTTGGAAACGGGAATATCTTCCCAAAAAAACTAAACAGAAGCGTTCTGTGAAACTGCTTTGTGTAGTATGAATCCAACTCACAGAGTTGAACACTTCCTTTGAAAGAGCTGTTTTGAAACACTCTTTTTGTAGAATCTGCAAGTGTTCATTTGGAGCGCTTTGAGGCCTATGGTGGAAAAGGAAATATCTTCACTTATAAACCAGGCAGAAGCATTCTCAGAAACCTCTTTATGATGTGTGCATTCAACTCGGAGAGATAAGCCTTCCTTTTGATAGAGCAGTTTTGAAACTGTGTTTTGGCAGAATCTGCAAGTGGATATTTGGAGCCCTTTCAGGCCTTCGTTGGAAATGGGAATATCTTCCCATAAAAACTAAACAGAAGCGTTCTGTGAAACTGCTTTGTGAAGTATGAATCCAACTCACAGAGTTGAACACTTCCTTTGAAAGAGCAGTTTTGAAACACTCTTTTTGTAGAATCTGCAAGTGTTCGTTTGGAGCGCTTTGAGGCCTATGGTGGAAAAGGAAATATCTTCACATAAAACCTAGACAGAAGCATTCTTTGAAACTTCTTTATGATGTGTGCATTCATCTCACAGAGTTGAACCTTCCTTATCATGGAGCAGTTTGGAAAGAGTCTTTTTGCGGCATCTGCAAGTGGATAATTGGAGCTCTTTCAGGCCTTTGTTAGAAGCGGGAATATCTTCCCATAAAAACTGGACAGAAGCATTCTCACAAACTGCTTTGTGATGTGTGTGTTCAACTCACAGAGGTGAACCTTTCCTTTGCTAGAGCAGTTATGAAACACTCTTTTTGTAGAATCTGCAAGTGTTCATTTGGAGCGATTTGAGGCCTATGGTGGAAAGAGAAATATCTTCATATATAAACAAGGCAGAAGCATTCTCAGAAACCTCTTTATGATGTGTGCATTCAACTCAGAGAGATAAGCCTTCCTTTTGATAGAGCAGTTTTGAAACTGTATTTTTGCAGAATCTGCAAGTGGATATTTGGAGCTCTTTCATGCCTTCGTTGGAAACGGGAATTTCTTCCCATAAAAACTAAACAGAAGCGTTCTGTGAAACTGCTTTGTGTAGTATGAATCCAACTCACAGAGTTGAACACTTCCTTTGAAGGAGCAGTTTTGAAACACTCTTTTTGTAGAATCTGCAAGTGTTCGTTTGGAGCGCTTTGAGGCCTATGGTGGAAAAGGAAATATCTTCACATAAAACTTAGACAGAAGCATTCTTTGAAACTTCTTTATGATGTGTGCATTCATCTCACAGAGTTGAACCTTCCTTATCATGGAGCAGTTTGGAAAGAGTCTTTTTGCGGCATCTGCAAGTGGATATTTGGAGCTCTTTCAGGCCTTTGTTAGAAGCGGGAATATCTTCCCATAAAAACTGGACAGAAGCATTCTCACAAACTGCTTTGTGATGTGTGTGTTCGACTCACAGAGTTGAACCTTTCCTTTGCTAGAACACTTAGGAAACACTCTTTTTGTAGAATCTGCAAATGTTCATTCGGAGCGCATTGAGGCCTATGGTGGAAAAAGAAATATCTTCATATATAAACAAGGGAGAAGCATTCTCAGAAACCTCTTTATGATGTGTGTATTCAACTCAGAGAGATAAGCCTTCCTTTTGATAGAGCAGTTTTGAAACTGTGTTTTTGCAGAATCTGCAAGTGGATATTTGGAGCCCTTTCAGGCCTTCGTTGGAAAAGGGAATATCTTCCCATAAAAACTAAACAGAAGAGTTCTGTGAAACTGCTTTGTGTAGTATGAATCCAACTCACAGAGTTGGACACTTCCTTTGAAAGAGCTGTTTTGAAACACTCTTTTTGTAGAATCTGCAAGTGTTCATTTGGAGCGCTTTGAGGCCTATGGTGGAAAAGGAAATATCTTCACTTATAAACCAGGCAGAAGCATTCTCAGAAACCTCTTTATGATGTGTGCATTCGACTCGGAGAGATAAGCCTTCCTTTTGTTAGAGCAGTTTTGCCACTGTGTTTTTGCAGAATCTGCAAGTGTATATTTGGAGCCCTTTCAGGCCTTCGTTGGAAACGGGAATATCTTCCCATAAAAATTAAACAGAAGCGTTCTGTGAAACTGCTTTGTGAAGTATGAATCCAACTCACAGAGTTGAAGACTTCTTTTGAAAGAGCAGTTTTGAAACACTCTTTCTGTAGAATCTACAAGTGTTCATTTGGAGCGCTTTGAGGCATATGGTGGAAAAAGAAATATCGTCACATAAAACCTAGACAGAAGCATTCTTTGAAACTTCTTTATGATGTGTGCATTCAACTCACAGAGTTGAACTTTCCTTTTCATGGAGCAGTTTGGAAAGAGTCTTTTTGCAGCATCTGCAAGTGGATATTTGGAGCTCTTTCAGGCCTTTGTTAGAAGCGGGAATAGCTTCCCATAAAAACTGGACAGAAGCATTCTCACAAACTGCTTTGTGATGTGTGTGTTCAACTCACAGAGGTGAACCTTTCCTTTGCTAGAGCAGTTATGAAACACTCTTTTTGTAGAATCTGCAAGTGTTCATTTGGAGCGATTTGAGGCCTATGGTGGAAAAAGAAATATCTTCATATATAAACAAGGCAGAAGCATTCTCAGAAACCTCTTTATGATGTGTGCATTCAACTCAGAGAGATAAGCCTTCCTTTTGATAGAGCAGTTTTGAAACTGTGTTTTTGCAGAATCTGCAAGTGGATATTTGGAGCCCTTTCAGGCCTTCGTTGGAAACGGGAATATCTTCCCAAAAAAACTAAACAGAAGCGTTCTGTGAAACTGCTTTGTGTAGTATGAATGCAACTCACAGAGTTGGACACTTCCTTTGAAAGAGCTGTTTTGAAACACTCTTTTTGTAGAATCTGCAAGTGTTCATTTGGAGCGCTTTGAGGCCTAAGGTGGAAAAGGAAATATCTTCACTTATAAATCAGGCAGAAGCATTCTCAGAAACCTCTTTATGATGTGTGCATTCAACTCGGAGAGATAAGCCTTCCTTTTGATAGAGCACTTTTGAAACTGTGTTTTGGCAGAATCTGCAAGTGGATATTTGGAGCCCTTTCAGGCCTTCGTTGGAAACGGGAATATCTTCCCAAAAAAACTAAACAGAAGCGTTCTGTGAAACTGCTTTGTGTAGTATGAATCCAACTCACAGAGTTGAACACTTCCTTTGAAAGAGCTGTTTTGAAACACTCTTTTTGTAGAATCTGCAAGTGTTCATTTGGAGCGCTTTGAGGCCTATGGTGGAAAAGGAAATATCTTCACTTATAAACCAGGCAGAAGCATTCTCAGAAACCTCTTTATGATGTGTGCATTCAACTCGGAGAGATAAGCCTTCCTTTTGATAGAGCAGTTTTGAAACTGTGTTTTGGCAGAATCTGCAAGTGGATATTTGGAGCCCTTTCAGGCCTTCGTTGGAAATGGGAATATCTTCCCATAAAAACTAAACAGAAGCGTTCTGTGAAACTGCTTTGTGAAGTATGAATCCAACTCACAGAGTTGAACACTTCCTTTGAAAGAGCAGTTTTGAAACACTCTTTTTGTAGAATCTGCAAGTGTTCGTTTGGAGCGCTTTGAGGCCTATGGTGGAAAAGGAAATATCTTCACATAAAACCTAGACAGAAGCATTCTTTGAAACTTCTTTATGATGTGTGCATTCATCTCACAGAGTTGAACCTTCCTTATCATGGAGCAGTTTGGAAAGAGTCTTTTTGCGGCATCTGCAAGTGGATAATTGGAGCTCTTTCAGGCCTTTGTTAGAAGCGGGAATATCTTCCCATAAAAACTGGACAGAAGCATTCTCACAAACTGCTTTGTGATGTGTGTGTTCAACTCACAGAGTTGAACCTTTCCTTTGCTAGAACACTTATGAAACACTCTTTTTGTAGAATCTGCAAGTGTTCATTTGGAGCGCATTGAGGCCTATGGTGGAAAAAGAAATATCTTCATATATAAACAAGGGAGAAGCATTCTCAGAAACCTCTTTATGATGTGTGTATTCAACTCAGAGAGATAAGCCTTCCTTTCGATAGAGCAGTTTTGAAACTCTGTTTTTGCAGAATCTGCAAGTGGATATTTGGAGCCCTTTCAGGCCTTCGTTGGAAACGGGAATATCTTCCCAAAAAAACTAAACAGAAGCTTTCTGTGAAACTGCTTTGTGTAGTATGAATCCAACTCACAGAGTTGGACACTTCCTTTGAAAGAGCTCTTTTGAAACACTCTTTTTGTAGAATCTGCAAGTGTTCATTTGGAGCGCTTTGAGGCCTATTGTGGAAAAGGAAATATCTCCACTTATAAACCAGGCAGAAGCATTCTCAGAAACCTCTTTATGATGTGTGCATTCAACTCGGAGAGATAAGCCTTCCTTTTGATAGAGCAGTTTTGAAACTGTGTTTTGGCAGAATCTGCAAGTGGATATTTGGAGCCCTTTCAGGCCTTCGTTGGAAACGGGAATATCTTCCCATAAAAATTAAACAGAAGCGTTCTGTGAAACTGCTTTGTGAAGTATGAATCCAACTCACAGAGTTGAAGACTTCTTTTGAAAGAGCAGTTTTGAAACACTCTTTTTGTAGAATCTACAAGTGTTCATTTGGAGCGCTTTGAGGCATATGGTGGAAAAAGAAATATCGTCACATAAAACCTAGACAGAAGCATTCTTTGAAACTTCTTTATGATGTGTGCATTCAACTCACAGAGTTGAACTTTCCTTTTCATGGAGCAGTTTGGAAAGAGTCTTTTTGCAGCATCTGCAAGTGGATATTTGGAGCTCTTTCAGGCCTTTGTTAGAAGCGGGAATATCTTCCCATAGAAACTGGACAGAAGCATTCTCACAAACTGCTTTGTGATGTGTGTGTTCAACTCACAGAGGTGAACCTTTCCTTTGCTAGAGCAGTTATGAAACACTCTTTTTGTAGAATCTGCAAGTGTTCATTTGGAGCGATTTGAGGCCTATGGTGGAAAAAGAAATATCTTCATATATAAACAAGGCAGAAGCATTCTCAGAAACCTCTTTATGATGTGTGCATTCAACTCAGAGAGATAAGCCTTCCTTTTGATAGAGCAGTTTTGAAACTGTGTTTTTGCAGAATCTGCAAGTGGATACTTGGAGCCCTTTCAGGCCTTCGTTGGAAACGGGAATATCTTCCCAAAAAAACTAAACAGAAGCGTTCTGTGAAACTGCTTTGTGTAGTATGAATGCAACTCACAGAGTTGGACACTTCCTTTGAAAGAGCTGTTTTGAAACACTCTTTTTGTAGAATCTGCAAGTGTTCATTTGGAGCGCTTTGAGGCCTAAGGTGGAAAAGGAAATATCTTCACTTATAAATCAGGCAGAAGCATTCTCAGAAACCTCTTTATGATGTGTGCATTCAACTCAGAGAGATAAGCCTTCCTTTTGATAGAGCAGTTTTGAAACTGTGTTTTTGCAGAATCTGCAAGTGGATATTTGGAGCCCTTTCAGGCCTTCGTTGGAAACGGGAATATCTTCCCAAAAAAACTAAACAGAAGCGTTCTGTGAAACTGCTTTGTGTAGTATGAATGCAACTCACAGAGTTGGACACTTCCTTTGAAAGAGCTGTTTTGAAACACTCTTTTTGTAGAATCTGCAAGTGTTCATTTTGAGCGCTTTGAGGCCTAAGGTGGAAAAGGAAATATCTTCACTTATAAATCAGGCAGAAGCATTCTCAGAAACCTCTTTATGATGTGTGCATTCAACTCGGAGAGATAAGCCTTCCTTTTGATAGAGCAGTTTTGAAACTGTGTTTTGGAAGAATCTGCAAGTGGATATTTGGAGCCCTTTCAGGCCTTCGTTGGAAACGGGAATATCTTCCCAAAAAAACTAAACAGAAGCGTTCTGTGAAACTGCTTTGTGTAGTATGAATCCAACTCACAGAGTTGAACACTTCCTTTGAAAGAGGTGTTTTGAAACACTCTTTTTGTAGAATCTGCAAGTGTTCATTTGGAGCGCTTTGAGGCCTATGGTGGAAAAGGAAATATCTTCACTTATAAACCAGGCAGAAGCATTCTCAGAAACCTCTTTATGATGTGTGCATTCAACTCGGAGAGATAAGCCTTCCTTTTGATAGAGCAGTTTTGAAACTGTGTTTTGGCAGAATCTGCAAGTGGATATTTGGAGCCCTTTCAGGCCTTCGTTGGAAACGGGAATATCTTCCCATAAAAACTAAACAGAAGCGTTCTGTAAAACTGCTTTGTGAAGTATGAATCCAACTCATAGAGATAAACACTTCCTTTGAAAGAGCAGTTTTGAAACACTCTTTTTGTAGAATCTGCAAGTGTTCGTTTGGAGCGCTTTGAGGCCTATGGTGGAAAAGGAAATATCTTCACATAAAACCTAGACAGAAGCATTCTTTGAAACTTCTTTATGATGTGTGCATTCATCTCACAGAGTTGAACCTTCCTTATCATGGAGCAGTTTGGAAAGAGTCTTTTTGCGGCATCTGCAAGTGGATATTTGGAGCTCTTTCAGGCCTTTGTTAGAAGCGGGAATATCTTCCCATAAAAACTGGACAGAAGCATTCTCACAAACTGCTTTGTGATGTGTGTGTTCAACTCACAGACTTGAACCTTTCCTTTGCTAGAACACTTATGAAACACTCTTTTTGTAGAATCTGCAAGTGTTCATTTGGAGCGCATTGAGGCCTATGGTGGAAAAAGAAATATCTTCATATATAAACAAGGCAGAAGCATTCTCAGAAACCTCTTTATGATGTGTGCATTCAACTCAGAGAGATAAGCCTTCCTTTTGATAGAGCAGTTTTGAAACTGTGTTTTTGCAGAATCTGCAAGTGGATATTTGGAGCCCTTTCAGGCCTTCGTTGGAAACGGGAATATCTTCCTAAAAAAACTAAACAGAAGCGTTCTGTGAAACTGCTTTGTGTAGTATGAATCCAACTCACAGAGTTGGACACTTCCTTTGAAAGAGCTCTTTTGAAACACTCTTTTTGTAGAATCTGCAAGTGTTCATTTGGAGCGCTTTGAGGCCTATTGTGGAAAAGGAAATATCTTCACTTATAAACCAGGCAGAAGCATTCTCAGAAACCTCTTTACGATGTGTGCATTCAACTCGGAGAGATAAGCCTTCCTTTTGATAGAGCAGTTTTGAAACTGTGTTTTGGCAGAATCTGCAAGTGGATATTTGGAGCCCTTTCAGGCCTTCGTTGGAAACGGGAATATCTTCCCAAAAAAACTAAACAGAAGCGTTCTGTGAAACTGCTTTGTGTAGTATGAATCCAACTCACAGAGTTGAACACTTCCTTTGAAAGAGCTGTTTTGAAACACTCTTTTTGTAGAATCTGCAAGTGTTCATTTGGAGCGCTTTGAGGCCTATGGTGGAAAAGGAAATATCTTCACTTATAAACCAGGCAGAAGCATTCTCAGAAACCTCTTTATGATGTGTGCATTCAACTCGGAGAGATAAGCCTTCCTTTTGATAGAGCAGTTTTGAAACAGTGTTTTGGCAGAATCTGCAAGTGGATATTTGGAGCCCTTTCAGGCCTTCGTTGGAAACGGGAATATCTTCCCATAAAAACTAAACAGAAGCGTTCAGTGAAACTGCTTTGTGAAGTATGAATCCAACTCACAGAGTTGAACACTTCCTTTGAAAGAGCAGTTTTGAAACACTCTTTTTGTAGAATCTGCAAGTGTTCGTTTGGAGCGCTTTGAGGCCTATGGTGGAAAAGGAAATATCTTCACATAAAACCTAGACAGAAGCATTCTTTGAAACTTCTTTATGATGTGTGCACTCATCTCACAGAGTTGAACCTTCCTTATCATGGAGCAGTTTGGAAAGAGTCTTTTTGCGGCATCTGCAAGTGGATATTTGGAGCTCTTTCATGCCTTTGTTAGAAGCGGGAATATCTTCCCATAAAAACTGGACAGAAGCATTCTCACAAACTGCTTTGTGATGTGTGTGTTCAACTCACAGAGTTGAACCTTTCCTTTGCTAGAACACTTATGAAACACTCTTTTTGTAGAATCTGCAAGTGTTCATTTGGAGCGCATTGAGGCCTATGGTGGAAAAAGAAATATCTTCATATATAAACAAGGGAGAAGCATTCTCAGAAACCTCTTTATGATGTGTGTATTCAACTCAGAGAGATAAGCCTTCCTTTCGATAGAGCAGTTTTGCAACTGTGTTTTTGCAGAATCTGCAAGTGGATATTTGGAGCCCTTTCAGGCCTTCGTTGGAAACGGGAATATCTTCCCAAAAAAACTAAACAGAAGCGTTCTGTGAAACTGCTTTGTGTAGTATGAATCCAACTCACAGAGTTGGACACTTCCTTTGAAAGAGCTCTTTTGAAACACTCTTTTTGTAGAATCTGCAAGTGTTCATTTGGAGTGCTTTGAGGCCTATTGTGGAAAAGGAAATATCTTCACTTATAAACCAGGCAGAAGCATTCTCAGAAACCTCTTTATGATGTGTGCATTCAACTCGGAGAGATAAGCCTTCCTTTTAATAGAGCGGTTTTGAAACTGTGTTTTGGCAGAATCTGCAAGTGGATATTTGGAGCCCTTTCAGGCCTTCGTTGGAAAAGGGAATATCTTCCCATAAAAACTAAACAGAAGAGTTCTGTGAAACTGCTTTGTGTAGTATGAATCCAACTCACAGAGTTGGACACTTCCTTTGAAAGAGCTGTTTTGAAACACTCTTTTTGTAGAATCTGCAAGTGTTCATTTGGAGCGCTTTGAGGCCTATGTTGGAAAAGGAAATATCTTCACTTATAAACCAGGCAGAAGCATTCTCAGAAACCTCTTTATGATGTGTGCATTCAACTCGGAGAGATAAGCCTTCCTTTTGATAGAGCAGCTTTGAAACTGTGTTTTGGCAGAATCTGCAAGTGGATATTTGGAGCCCTTTCAGGCCTTCGTTGGAAACGGGAATATCTTCCAATAAAAACTAAACAGAAGCGTTCTGTGAAACTGCTTTGTGAAGTATGAATCCAACTCACAGAGTTGAACACTTCCTTTGAAAGAGCAGTTTTGAAACACTCTTTTTGTAGAATCTGCAAGTGTTCGTTTGGAGCGCTTTGAGGCCTATGGTGGAAAAGGAAATATCTTCACATAAAACCTAGACAGAAGCATTCTTTGAAACTTCTTTATGATGTGTGCATTCATCTCACAGAGTTGAACCTTCCTTATCATGGAGCAGTTTGGAAAGAGTCTTTTTGCGGCATCTGCAAGTGGATATTTGGAGCTCTTTCAGGCCTTTGTTAGAAGCGGGAATATCTTCCCATAAAAACTGGACAGAAGCATTCTCACAAACTGCTTTGCGATGTGTGTGTTCAACTCACAGAGTTGAACCTTTCCTTTGCTAGAACACTTATGAAACACTCTTTTTGTAGAATCTGCAAGTGTTCATTTGGAGCGCAATGAGGCCTATGGTGGAAAAAGAAATATCTTCATATATAAACAAGGCAGAAGCATTCTCAGAAACCTCTTTATGATGTGTGCATTCAACTCAGAGAGATAAGCCTTCCTTATGATAGAGCAGTTTTGAAACTGTGTTTTTGCAGAATCTGCAAGTGGATATTTGGAGCCCTTTCAGGCCTTCGTTGGAAACGGGAATATCTTCCCAAAAAAACTAAACAGAAGCGTTCTGTGAAACTGCTTTGTGTAGTATGAATGCAACTCACAGAGTTGGACACTTCATTTGAAAGAGCTGTTTTGAAACACTCTTTTTGTAGAATCTGCAAGTGTTCATTTGGAGCGCTTTGAGGGCTAAGGTGGAAAAGGAAATATCTTCACTTATAAATCAGGCAGAAGCATTCTCAGAAACCTCTTTATGATGTGTGCATTCAACTCGGAGAGATAAGCCTTCCTTTTGATAGAGCAGTTTTGAAACTGTGTTTTGGCAGAATCTGCAAGTGGATATTTGGAGCCCTTTCAGGCCTTCGTTGGAAACTGGAATATCTTCCCAAAAAAACTAAACAGAAGCGTTCTGTGAAACTGCTTTGTGTAGTATGAATCCAACTCACAGAGTTGAACACTTCCTTTGAAAGAGCTGTTTTGAAACACTCTTTTTGTAGAATCTGCAAGTGTTCATTTGGAGCGCTTTGAGGCCTATGGTGGAAAAGGAAATATCTTCACTTATAAACCAGGCAGAAGCATTCTCAGAAACCTCTTTATGATGTGTGCATTCAACTCGGAGAGATAAGCCTTCCTTTTGATAGAGCAGTTTTGAAACTGTGTTTTGGCAGAATCTGCAAGTGGATATTTGGAGCCCTTTCAGGCCTTCGTTGGAAACGGGAATATCTTCCCATAAAAACTAAACAGAAGCGTTCAGTGAAGCTGCTTTGTGAAGTATGAATCCAACTCACAGAGTTGAACACTTCCTTTGAAAGAGCAGTTTTGAAACACTCTTTTTGTAGAATCTGCAAGTGTTCGTTTGGAGCGCTTTGAGGCCTATGGTGGAAAAGGAAATATCTTCACATAAAACCTAGACAGAAGCATTCTTTGAAACTTCTTTATGATGTGTGCACTCATCTCACAGAGTTGAACCTTCCTTATCATGGAGCAGTTTGGAAAGAGTCTTTTTGCGGCATCTGCAAGTGGATATTTGGAGCTCTTTCAGGCCTTTGTTAGAAGCGGGAATATCTTCCCATAAAAACTGGACAGAAGCATTCTCACAAACTGCTTTGTGATGTGTGTGTTCAACTCACAGAGTTGAACCTTTCCTTTGCTAGAACACTTATGAAACACTCTTTTTGTAGAATCTGCAAGTGTTCATTTGGAGCGCATTGAGGCCTATGGTGGAAAAAGAAATATCTTCATATATAAACAAGGGAGAAGAATTCTCAGAAACCTCTTTATGATGTGTGTATTCAACTCAGAGAGATAAGCCTTCCTTTCGATAGAGCAGTTTTGAAACTGTGTTTTTGCAGAATCTGCAAGTGGACATTTGGAGCCCTTTCAGGCCTTCGTTGGAAACGGGAATATCTTCCCAAAAAAAATAAACAGAAGCGTTCTGTGAAACTGCTTTGTGTAGTATGAATCCAACTCACAGAGTTGGACACTTCCTTTGAAAGAGCTCTTTTGAAACACTCTTTTTGTAGAATCTGCAAGTGTTCATTTGGAGCGCTTTGAGGCCTATTGTGGAAAAGGAAATATCTTCACTTATAAACCAGGCAGAAGCATTCTCAGAAACCTCTTTATGATGTGTGCATTCAACTCGGAGAGATAAGCCTTCCTTTTGATAGAGCAGTTTTGAAACTGTGTTTTGGCAGAATCTGCAAGTGGATATTTGGAGCCCTTTCAGGCCTTCGTTGGAAAAGGGAATATCTTCCCATAAAAACTAAACAGAAGAGTTCTGTGAAACTGCTTTGTGTAGTATGAATCCAACTCACAGAGTTGGACACTTCCTTTGAAAGAGCTGTTTTGAAACACTCTTTTTGTAGAATCTGCAAGTGTTCATTTGGAGCGCTTTGAGGCCTATGGTGGAAAAGGAAAGATCTTCACTTATAAACCAGGCAGAAGCATTCTCAGAAACCTCTTTATGATGTGTGCATTCAACTCGGAGAGATAAGCCTTCCTTTTCATAGAGCAGTTTTGAAACTGTGTTGTTGCCGAATCTGCAAGTGGATATTTGGAGCCCTTTCAGGCCTTCGTTGGAAAAGGGAATATCTTCCCATAAAAACTATACAGAAGCGTTCTGTGAAACTGCTTTGTGAAGTATAAATCCAACTCACAGAGTTGAACACTTCTTTTGAAAGAGCAGTTTGGAAACACTCTTTTTGTAGAATCTACAAGTGTTCATTTGGAGCGCTTTGAGGCCTATGGTGGAAAAGGAAATATCTTCACATAAAACCTAGACAGAAGCATTCTTTGAAACTTCTTTATGATGTGTGCATTCAACTCACAGAGTTGAACCTTCTTTTTCATGGAGCAATTTGGAAAGAGTCTTTTTGCAGCATCTGCAAGTGGATATTTGGAGCTCTTTCAGGCCTTTGTTAGAAGCGGGAATATCTCCCCATAAAAACTGGACAGAAGCATTCTCACAAACTGCTTTGTGATGTGTGTGTTCAACTCACAGAGGTGAACCTTTCCTTTGCTAGAGCAGTTATGAAACACTCTTTTTGTAGAATCTGCAAGTGTTCGTTTGGAGCGATTTGAGGCCTATGGTGGAAAAAGAAATATCTTCATATATAAACAAGGCAGAAGCATTCTCAGAAACCTCTTTATGATGTGTGCATTCAACTCAGAGAGATAAGCCTTCCTTTTGATAGAGCAGTTTTGAAACTGTATTTTTGCAGAATCTGCAAGTGGATATTTGGAGCTCTTTCATGCCTTCGTTGGAAACGGGAATATCTTCCCATAAAAACTAAACAGAAGCGTTCTGTGAAACTGCTTTGTGTAGTATGAATCCAACTCACAGAGTTGAACACTTCCTTTGAAAGAGCAGTTTTGAAACACTCTTTTTGTAGAATCTGCAAGTGTTCGTTTGGAGCGCTTTGAGGCCTATGGTGGAAAAGGAAATATCTTCACATAAAACTTAGACAGAAGCATTCTTTGAAACTTCTTTATGATGTGTGCATTCATCTCACAGAGTTGAACCTTCTTTATCATGGAGCAGTTTGGAAAGAGTCTTTTTGCGGCATCTGCAAGTGGATATTTGGAGCTCTTTCAGGCCTTTGTTAGAAGCGGGAATATCTTCCCATAAAAACTGGACGGAAGCATTCTCGCAAACTGCTTTGTGATGTGTGTGTTCAACTCACAGAGTTGAACCTTTCCTTTGCTAGAACACTTATGAAACACTCTTTTTGTAGAATCTGCAAGTGTTCATTTGGAGCGCATTGAGGCCTATGGTGGAAAAAGAAATATCTTCATATATAAACAAGGGAGAAGCATTCTCAGAAACCTCTTTATGATGTGTGTATTCAACTCAGAGAGATAAGCCTTCCTTTCGATAGAGCAGTTTTGAAACTGTGTTTTTGCAGAATCTGCAAGTGGATATTTGGAGCCTTTAAGGCCTTCGTTGGAAAAGGGAATATCTTCCCATAAAAACTAAACAGAAGAGTTTTGTGAAACTGCTTTGTGTAGTATGAATCCAACTCACAGAGTTGGACACTTCCTTTGAAAGAGCTGTTTTGAAACACTCTTTTTGTAGAATCTGCAAGTGTTCATTTGGAGCGCTTTGAGGCCTATGGTGGAAAAGGAAATATCTTCACTTATAAACCAGGCAGAAGCATTCTCAGAAACCTCTTTATGATGTGTGCATTCAACTCGGAGAGATAAGCCTTCCTTTTGATAGAGCAGTTTTGAAACTGTGTTTTGGCAGAATCTGCAAGTGGATATTTGGAGCCCTTTCAGGCCTTCTTTGGAAACGGGAATATCTTCCCATAAAAACAAAACAGAAGCGTTCTGTGAAACTGCTTTGTGAAGTATAAATCCAACTCACAGAGTTGAACACTTCTTTTGAAAGAGCAGTTTGGAAACACTCTTTTTGTAGAATCTACAAGTGTTCATTTGGAGCGCTTTGAGGCCTATGGTGGAAAAGGAAATATCTTCACATAAAACCTAGACAGAAGCATTCTTTGAAACTTCTTTATGATGTGTGCATTCAACTCACAGAGTTGAACCTTCTTTTTCATGGAGCAATTTGGAAAGAGTCTTTTTGCAGCATCTGCAAGTGGATATTTGGAGCTCTTTCAGGCCTTTGTTAGAAGCGGGAATATCTTCCCATAAAAACTGGACAGAAGCATTCTCACAAACTGCTTTGTGATGTGTGTGTTCAACTCACAGAGGTGAACCTTTCCTTTGCTAGAGCAGTTATGAAACACTCTTTTTGTAGAATCTGCAAGTGTGCATTTGGAGCGATTTGAGGCCTATGGTGGAAAAAGAAATATCTTCATATATAAACAAGGCAGAAGCATTCTCAGAAACCTCTTTATGATGTGTGCATTCAACTCAGAGGGATAAGCCTTCCTTTTGATAGAGCAGTTTTGAAACTGTATTTTTGCAGGATCTGCAAGTGGATATTTGGAGCTCTTTCATGCCTTCGTTGGAAACGGGAATTTCTTCCCATAAAAACTAAACAGAAGCGTTCTGTGAAACTGCTTTGTGTAGTATGAATCCAACTCACAGAGTAGAACACTTCCTTTGAAAGAGCAGTTTTGAAACACTCTTTTTGTAGAATCTGCAAGTGTTCGTTTGGAGCGCTTTGAGGCCTATGGTGGAAAAGGAAATATCTTCACATAAAACTTAGACAGAAGCATTCTTTGAAACTTTTTATGATGTGTGCATTCATCTCACAGAGTTGAACCTTCCTTATCATGGAGCAGTTTGGAAAGAGTCTTTTTGCGGCATCTGCAAGTGGATATTTGGAGCTCTTTCAGGCCTTTGTTAGAAGCGGGAATATCTTCCCATAAAAACTGGACAGAAGCATTCTCACAAACTGCTTTGTGATGTGTGTGTTCAACTCACAGGGTTGAACCTTTCCTTTGCTAGAACACTTATGAAACACTCTTTTTGTAGAATCTGCAAGTGTTCATTTGGAGCGCATTGAGGCCTATGGTGGAAAAAGAAATATCTTCATATATATACAAGGGAGAAGCATTCTCCGAAACCTCTTTATGATGTGTGTATTCAACTCAGAGAGATAAGCCTTCCTTTCGATAGAGCAGTTTTGAAACTGTGTTTTTGCAGAATCTGCAAGTGGATATTTGGAGCCTTTCAGGCCTTCGTTGGAAACGGGAATATCGTCCCAAAAAAACTAAACAGAAGCGTTCTGTGAAACTGCTTTGTGTACTATGAATCCAACTCACAGAGTTGGACACTTCCTTTGAAAGAGCTCTTTTGAAACACTCTTTTTGTAGAATCTGCAAGTGTTCATTTGGAGCGCTTTGAGGCCTATTGTGGAAAAGGAAATATCTTCACTTATAAACCAGGCAGAAGCATTCTCAGAAACCTCTTTATGATGTGGGCATTCAACTCGGAGAGATAAGCCTTCCTTTTGATAGAGCAGTTTTGAAACTGTGTTTTTGCAGAATCTGCAAGTGGATATTTGGAGCCCTTTCAGGCCTTCGTTGGAAACGGGAATATCTTCCCAAAAAAACTAAACAGAAGCCTTCTGTGAAACTGCTTTGTGTAGTATGAATGCAACTCACAGAGTTGGACACTTCCTTTGAAAGAGCTGTTTTGAAACACTCTTTTTGTGGAATCTGCAAGTGTTCATTTGGAGCGCTTTGAGGCCTAAGGTGGAAAAGGAAATATCTTCACATATAAATCAGGCAGAAGCATTCTCAGAAACCTCTTTATGATGTGTGCATTCAACTCGGAGAGATAAGCCTTCCTTTTGATAGAGCAGTTTTGAAACTGTTTTGGCAGAATCTGCAAGTGGATATTTGGAGCCCTTTCAGGCCTTCGTTGGAAACGGGAATATCTTCCCATAAAAACTAAACAGAAGCGTTCTGTGAAACTGCTTTGTGAAGTATAAATCCAACTCACAGAGTTGAACACTTCTTTTGAAAGAGCAGTTTGGAAACACTCTTTTTGTAGAATCTACAAGTGTTCATTTGGAGCGCTTTGAGGCCTATGGTGGAAAAGGAAATATCTTCACATAAAACGTAGACAGAAGCATTCTTTGAAACTTCTTTATGATGTGTGCATTCAACTCACAGAGTTGAACCTTCTTTTTCATGGAGCAATTTGGAAAGAGTCTTTTTGCAGCATCTGCAAGTGGATATTTGGAGCTCTTTCAGGCCTTTGTTAGAAGCGGGAATATCTTCCCATAAAAACTGGGAAGAAGCATTCTCACAAACTGCTTTGTGATGTGTGTGTTCAACTCACAGAGTTGAACCTTTCCTTTGCTAGAACACTTATGAAACACTCTTTTTGTAGAATCTGCAAGTGTTCATTTGGAGCGCATTGAGGCCTATGGTGGAAAAAGAAATATCTTCATTTATAAACAAGGGAGAAGCATTCTCAGAAACCTCTTTATGATGTGTGTATTCAACTCAGAGAGATAAGCCTTCCTTTCGATAGAGCAGTTTTGAAACTGTGTTTTTGCAGAATCTGCAAGTGGATATTTGGAGCCTTTCAGGCCTTCGTTGGAAACGGGAATATCGTCCCAAAAAAACTAAACAGAAGCGTTCTGTGAAACTGCTTTGTGTACTATGAATCCAACTCACAGAGTTGGACACTTCCTTTGAAAGAGCTCTTTTGAAACACTCTTTTTGTAGAATCTGCAAGTGTTCATTTGGAGCGCTTTGAGGCCTATTGTGGAAAAGGAAATATCTTCACTTATAAACCAGGCAGAAGCATTCTCAGAAACCTCTTTATGATGTGGGCATTCAACTCGGAGAGATAAGCCTTCCTTTTGATAGAGCAGTTTTGAAACTGTGTTGTTGCCGAATCTGCAAGTGGATATTTGGAGCCCTTTCAGGCCTTCGTTGGAAAAGGGAATATCTTCCCATAAAAACTATACAGAAGAGTTCTGTGAAACTGCTTTGTGTAGTATGAATCCAACTCACAGAGTTGGACACTTCCTTTGAAAGAGCTGTTTTGAAACACTCTTTTTGTAGAATCTGCAAGTGTTCATTTGGAGCGCTTTGAGGCCTATGGTGGAAAAGGAAATATCTTCACTTATAAACCAGGCAGAAGCATTCTCAGAAACCTCTTTATGATGTGTGCATTCAACTCAGAGAGATAAGCCTTCCTTTTGATAGAGCAGTTTTGAAACTGTGTTTTGGCAGAATCTGCAAGTGGATATTTGGAGCCCTTTCAGGCCTTCGTTGGAAACGGGAATATCTTCCCATAAAAACTAAACAGAAGCGTTCTGTGAAACTGCTTTGTGAAGTATGAATCCACCTCACAGAGTTGAACACTTCTTTTGAAAGAGCAGTTTTGAAACACACTTTTTGTAGAATCTACAAGTGTTCATTTGGAGCGCTTTGAGGCCTATGGTGGAAAAGGAAATATCTTCACATAAAACCTAGACAGAAGCATTCTTTGAAACTTCTTTATGATGTGTGCATTCAACTCACAGAGTTGAAGTTTTCTTTTCATGGAGCAGTTTGGAAAGAGTCTTTTTGCAGCATCTGCAGGTGGATATTTGGAGCTCTTTCAGGCCTTTGTTAGAAGCGGGAATATCTTCCCATAAAAACTGGACAGAAGCATTCTCACAAACTGCTTTGTGATGTGTGTGTTCAACTCACAGAGGTGAACCTTTCCTTTGCTAGAGCAGTTATGAAACACTCTTTTTGTAGAATCTGCAATTGTTCATTTGGAGCGATTTGGGGCCTATGGTGGAAAAAGAAATATCTTCATATATAAACAACGCAGAAGCATTCTCAGAAACCTCTTTATGATGTGTGCATTCAACTCAGAGAGATAAGCCTTCCTTTTGATAGAGCAGTTTTGAAACTGTGTTTTTGCAGAATCTGCAAGTGGATATTTGGAGCCCTTTCAGGCCTTCGTTGGAAACGGGAATATCTTCCCAAAAAAACTAAACAGAAGCGTTCTGTGAAACTGCTTTGTGTAGTATGAATGCAACTCACAGAGTTGGACACTTCCTTTGAAAGAGCTGTTTTGAAACACTCTTTTTGTGGAATCTGCAAGTGTTCATTTGGAGCGCTTTGAGGCCTATGGTGGAAAAGGAAATATCTTCACTTATAAATCAGGCAGAAGCATTCTCAGAAACCTCTTTATGATGTGTGCATTCAACTCGGAGAGATAAGCCTTCCTTTTGATAGAGCAGTTTTGAAACTGTGTTTTGGCAGAATATGCAAGTGGATATTTGGAGCCCTTTCAGGCCTTCGTTGGAAACGGGAATATCTTCCCAAAAAAACTAAACAGAAGCGTTCTGTGAAACTGCTTTGTGTAGTATGAATCCAACTCACAGAGTTGAACACTTCCTTTGAAAGAGGTGTTTTGAAACACTCTTTTTGTAGAATCTGCAAGTGTTCATTTGGAGCGCTTTGAGGCCTATGGTGGAAAAGGAAATATCTTCACTTATAAACCAGGCAGAAGCATTCTCAGAAACCCCTTTATGATGTGTGCATTCAACTCGGAGAGATAAGCCTTCCTTTTGATAGAGCAGTTTTGAAACTGTGTTTTGGCAGAATCTGCAAGTGGATATTTGGAGCCCTTTCAGGCCTTCGTTGGAAACGGGAATATCTTCCCATAAAAACTAAACAGAAGCGTTCTGTGAAACTGCTTTGTGAAGGATAAATCCAACTCACAGAGTTGAACACTTCCTATGAAAGAGCAGTTTTGAAACACTCTTTTTGTAGAATCTGCAAGTGTTCCTTTGGAGCGCTTTGAGGCCTATGGTGGAAAAGGAAATATCTTCACATGAAACCTAGACAGAAGCATTCTTTGAAACTTCTTTATGATGTGTGCATTCATCTCACAGAGTTGAACCTTCCTTAACATGGAGCAGTTTGGAAAGAGTCTTTTTGCGGCATCTGCAAGTGGATATTTGGAGCTCTTTCAGGCCTTTGTTAGAAGCGGGAATATCTTCCCATAAAAACTGGACAGAAGCATTTTCACAAACTGCTTTGTGATGTGTGTGTTCAACTCACAGAGTTGAACCTTTCCTTTGCTAGAACACTTATGAAACACTCTTTTTGTAGAATCTGCAAGTGTTCATTTGGAGCGCATTGAGGCCTAAGGTGGAAAAAGAAATATCTTCATATATAAACAAGGCAGAAGCATTCTCAGAAACCTCTTTATGATGTGTGCATTCAACTCAGAGAGATAAGCCTTCCTTTTGATAGAGCAGTTTTGAAACTGTGTTGTTGCAGGATCTGCAAGTGGATATTTGGAGCCCTTTCAGGCCTTTGTTGGAAACGGGAATATCTTCCCAAAAAAACTAAGCAGAAGCGTTCTGTGAAACTGCTTTGTGTAGTATGAATGCAACTCACAGAGTTGGACACTTCTTTGAAAGAGCTGTTTTGAAACACTCTTTTTGTAGAATCTGCAAGTGTTCATTTGGAGCGCTTTGAGGCCTAAGGTGGAAAAGGAAATATCTTCACTTATAAATCAGGCAGAAGCATTCTCAGAAACCTCTTTATGATGTGTGCATTCAACTCGGAGAGATAAGCCTTCCTTTTGATAGAGCAGTTTTGAAACTGTGTTTTGGCAGAATCTGCAAGTGGATATTTGGAGCCCTTTCAGGCCTTCGTTGGAAACGGAATATCTTCCCAAAAAAACTAAACAGAAGCGTTCTGTGAAACTGCTTGTGTAGTATGAATCCAACTCACAGAGTTGAACACTTCCTTTGAAAGAGCTGTTTTGAAACACTCTTTTTGTAGAATCTGCAAGTGTTCATTTGGAGCGCTTTGAGGCCTATGGTGGAAAAGGAAATATCTTCACTTATAAACCAGGCAGAAGCATTCTCAGAAACCTCTTTATGATGTGTGCATTCAACTCGGAGAGATAAGCCTTCCTTTTGATAGAGCAGTTTGAAACAGTGTTTTGGCAGAATCTGCAAGTGGATATTTGGAGCCCTTTCAGGCCTTCGTTGGAAACGGGAATATCTTCCCATAAAAACTAAACAGAAGCGTTCTGTGAAACTGCTTTGTGAAGTATGAATCCAACTCACAGAGTTGAACACTTCCTTTGAAAGAGCAGTTTTGAAACACTCTTTTTGTAGAATCTGCAAGTGTTCGTTTGGAGCGCTTTGAGGCCTATGGTGGAAAAGGAAATATCTTCACATAAACCTGGACAGAAGCATTCTTAGAAACTTCTTTATGATGTGTGCATTCATCTCACAGAGATGAACCTTCCTTATCATGGAGCAGTTTGGAAAGAGTCTTTTTGCGGCATCTGCAAGTGGATATTTGGAGCTCTTTCAGGCCTTTGTTAGAAGCGGGAATATCTTCCCATAAAAACCGGACAGAAGCATTCTCACAAACTGCTTTGTGATGTGTGTGTTCAACTCACAGAGTTGAACGTTTCCTTTGCTAGAACACTTATGAAACACTCTTTTTGTAGAATCTGCAAGTGTTCATTTGGAGCGCAATGAGGCCTATGGTGGAAAAAGAAATATCTTCATATATAAACAAGGCAGAAGCATTCTCAGAAACCTCTTTATGATGTGTGCATTCAACTCAGAGAGATAAGCCTTCCTTTTGATAGAGCAGTTTTGAAACTGTGTTTTTGCAGAATCTGCAAGTGGATATTTGGAGCCCTTTCAGGCCTTCGTTGGAAACGGGAATATCTTCCCAAAAAAACTAAACAGAAGCGTTCTGTGAAACTGCTTTGTGTAGTATGAATGCAACTCACAGAGTTGGACACTTCCTTTGAAAGAGCAGTTTTGAAACACTCTTTTTGTAGAATCTGCAAGTGTTCATTTCGAGCGCTTTGAGGCCTAAGGTGGAAAAGGAAATATCTTCACTTATAAATCAGGCAGAAGCATTCTCAGAAACCTCTTTATGATGTGTGCATTCAACTCGGAGAGATAAGCCTTCCTTTTGATAGAGCAGTTTTGAAACTGTGTTTTGGCAGAATCTGCAAGTGGATATTTGGAGCCCTTTCAGGCCTTCGTTGGAAACGGGAATATCTTCCCAAAAAAACTAAACAGAAGCGTTCTGTGAAACTGCTTTGTGAAGTATAAATCCAACTCACAGAGTTGAACACTTCTTTTGAAAGAGCAGTTTGGAAACACTCTTTTTGTAGAATCTACAAGTGTTCATTTGGAGCGCTTTGAGGCCTATGGTGGAAAAGGAAATATCTTCACATAAAACCTAGACAGAAGCATTCTTTGAAACTTCTTTATGATGTGTGCATTCAACTCACAGAGTTGAACCTTCTTTTTCATGGAGCAATTTGGAAAGAGTCTTTTTGCAGCATCTGCAAGTGGATATTTGGAGCTCTTTCAGGCCTTTGTTAGAAGCGGGAATATCTTCCCATAGAAACTGGACAGAAGCATTCTCACAAACTGCTTTGTGATGTGTGTGTTCAACTCACAGAGGTGAAAATTTCCTTTGCTAGATCAGTTATGAAACACTCTTTTTGTAGAATCTGCAAGTGTTCATTTGGAGCGATTTGAGGCCTATGGTGGAAAAAGAAATATCTTCATATATAAACAAGGCAGAAGCATTCTCAGAAACCTCTTTATGATGTGTGCATTCAACTCAGAGAGATAAGCCTTCCTTTTGATAGAGCCGTTTTGAAACTGTATTTTTGCAGAATCTGCAAGTGGATATTTGGAGCTCTTTCATGCCTTCGTTGGAAACGGGAATTTCTTCCCATAAAAACTAAACAGAAGCGTTCTGTGAAACTGCTTTGTGTAGTATGAATCCAACTCACAGAGTTGAACACTTCCTTTGAAAGAGCAGTTTTGAAACACTCTTTTTGTAGAATCTGCAAGTGTTCGTTTGGAGCGCTTTGAGGCCTATGGTGGAAAAGGAAATATCTTCACACAAAACTTAGACAGAAGCATTCTTTGAAACTTCTTTATGATGTGTGCATTCATCTCACAGAGTTGAACCTTCCTTATCATGGAGCAGCTTGGAAAGGGTCTTTTTGCGGCATCTGCAAGTGGATATTTGGAGCTCTTTCAGGCCTTTGTTAGAAGCGGGAATATCTTCCCATAAAAACTGGACAGAAGCATTCTCACAAACTGCTTTGTGATGTGTGTGTTCAACTCACAGAGTTGAACCTTTCCTTTGCTAGAACACTTATGAAACACTCTTTTTGTAGAATCTGCAAGTGTTCATTTGGAGCGCATTGAGGCCTATGGTGGAAAAAGAAATATCTTCATATATAAACAAGGGAGAAGCATTCTCAGAAACCTCTTTATGATGTGTGTATTCAACTCAGAGAGATAAGCCTTCCTTTTGATAGAGCAGTTTTGAAACTGTGTTTTTGCAGAATCTGCAAGTGGATATTTGGAGCCCTTTCAGGCCTTCGTTGGAAACGGGAATATCTTCCCAAAAAAACTAAACAGAAGCGTTCTGTGAAACTGCTTTGTGTAGTATGAATCCAACTCACAGAGTTGAACACTTCCTTTGAAAGAGCTGTTTTGAAACACTCTTTTTGTAGAATCTGCAAGTGTTCATTTGGAGCGCTTTGAGGCCTATGGTGGAAAAGGAAATATCTTCACTTATAAACCAGGCAGAAGCATTCTCAGAAACCTCTTTATGATGTGTGCATTCAACTCGGAGAGATAAGCCTTCCTTTTGATAGAGCATTTTTGAAACTGTGTTTTGGCAGAATCTGCAAGTGGATATTTGGAGCCCTTTCAGGCCTTCGTTGGAAACGGGAATATCTTCCCATAAAAACTAAACAGAAGCGTTCTGAGAAACTGCTTTGTGAAGTATGAATCCAACTCACAGAGTTGAACACTTCCTTTGAAAGAGCAGTTTTGAAACACTCTTTTTGTAGAATCTGCAATTGTTCGTTTGGAGCGCTTTGAGGCCTATGGTGGAAAGGGAAATATCTTCACACAAAACCTAGACAGAAGCATTCTTTGAAACTTCTTTATGATGTGTGCATTCATCTCACCGAGCTGAACCTTCCTTATCATGGAGCAGTTTGGAAAGAGTCTTTTTGCGGCATCTGCAAGTGGATATTTGGAGCTCTTTCAGGCCTTTGTTAGAAGCGGGAATATCTTCCCATAAAAACTGGGCAGAAGCATTCTCACAAACTGCTTTGTGATGTGTGTGTTCAACTCACAGAGTTGAACCTTTCCTTTGCTAGAACACTTATGAAACACTCTTTTTGTAGAATCTGCAAGTGTTCATTTGGAGCGCATTGAGGCCTATGGTGGAAAAAGAAATATCTTCATATATAAACAAGGGAGAAGCATTCTCAGAAACCTCTTTATGATGTGTGTATTCAACTCAGAGAGATAAGCCTTCCTTTCGATAGAGCAGTTTTGAAACTGTGTTTTTGCAGAATCTGCAAGTGGATATTTGGAGCCTTTCAGGCCTTCGTTGGAAACGGGAATATCGTCCCAAAAAAACTAAACAGAAGCGTTCTGTGAAACTGCTTTGTGTACTATGAATCCAACTCACAGAGTTGGACACTTCCTTTGAAAGAGCTCTTTTGAAACACTCTTTTTGTAGAATCTGCAAGTGTTCATTTGGAGCGCTTTGAGGCCTATTGTGGAAAAGGAAATATCTTCACTTATAAACCAGGCAGAAGCATTCTCAGAAACCTCTTTATGATGTGGGCATTCAACTCGGAGAGATAAGCCTTCCTTTTGATAGAGCAGTTTTGAAACTGTGTTGTTGCCGAATCTGCAAGTGGATATTTGGAGCCCTTTCAGGCCTTCGTTGGAAAAGGGAATATCTTCCCATAAAAACTATACAGAAGAGTTCTGTGAAACTGCTTTGTGTAGTATGAATCCAACTCACAGAGTTGGACACTTCCTTTGAAAGAGCTGTTTTGAAACACTCTTTTTGTAGAATCTGCAAGTGTTCATTTGGAGCGCTTTGAGGCCTATGGTGGAAAAGGAAATATCTTCACTTATAAACCAGGCAGAAGCATTCTCAGAAACCTCTTTATGATGTGTGCATTCAACTCGGAGAGATAAGCCTTCCTTTGGATAGAGCAGTTTTGAAACTGTGTTTTGGCAGAATCTGCAAGTGGATATTTGGAGCCCTTTCAGGCCTTCGTTGGAAACGGGAATATCTTCCCATAAAAACTAAACAGAAGCGTTCTGTGAAACTGCTTTGTGAAGTATGAATCCACCTCACAGAGTTGAACACTTCTTTTGAAAGAGCAGTTTTGAAACACACTTTTTGTAGAATCTACAAGTGTTCATTTGGAGCGCTTTGAGGCCTATGGTGGAAAAGGAAATATCTTCACATAAAACCTAGACAGAAGCATTCTTTGAAACTTCTTTATGATGTGTGCATTCAACTCACAGAGTTGAAGTTTTCTTTTCATGGAGCAGTTTGGAAAGAGTCTTTTTGCAGCATCTGCAGGTGGATATTTGGAGCTCTTTCAGGCCTTTGTTAGAAGCGGGAATATCTTCCCATAAAAACTGGACAGAAGCATTCTCACAAACTGCTTTGTGATGTGTGTGTTCAACTCACAGAGGTGAACCTTTCCTTTGCTAGAGCAGTTATGAAACACTCTTTTTGTAGAATCTGCAATTGTTCATTTGGAGCGATTTGGGGCCTATGGTGGAAAAAGAAATATCTTCATATATAAACAACGCAGAAGCATTCTCAGAAACCTCTTTATGATGTGTGCATTCAACTCAGAGAGATAAGCCTTCCTTTTGATAGAGCAGTTTTGAAACTGTGTTTTTGCAGAATCTGCAAGTGGATACTTGGAGCCCTTTCAGGCCTTCGTTGGAAACGGGAATATCTTCCCAAAAAAACTAAACAGAAGCATTCTGTGAAACTGCTTTGTGTAGTATGAATGCAACTCACAGAGTTGGACACTTCCTTTGAAAGAGCTGTTTTGAAACACTCTTTTTGTAGAATCTGCAAGTGTTCATTTGGAGCGCTTTGAGGCCTAAGGTGGAAAAGGAAATATCTTCACTTAGAAATCAGGCAGAAGCATTCTCAGAAACCTCTTTATGATGTGTGCATTCAACTCAGAGAGATAAGCCTTCCTTTTGATAGAGCAGTTTTGAAACTGTGTTTTTGCAGAATCTGCAAGTGGATATTTGGAGCCCTTTCAGGCCTTCGTTGGAAACGGGAATATCTTCCCAAAAAAACTAAACAGAAGCGTTCTGTGAAACTGCTTTGTGTAGTATGAATGCAACTCACAGAGTTGGACACTTCCTTTGAAAGAGCTGTTTTGAAACACTCTTTTTGTGGAATCTGCAAGTGTTCATTTGGAGCGCTTTGAGGCCTATGGTGGAAAAGGAAATATCTTCACTTATAAATCAGGCAGAAGCATTCTCAGAAACCTCTTTATGATGTGTGCATTCAACTCGGGGAGATAAGCCTTCCTTTTGATAGAGCAGTTTTGAAACTGTGTTTTGGCAGAATATGCAAGTGGATATTTGGAGCCCTTTCAGGCCTTCGTTGGAAACGGGAATATCTTCCCATAAAAACTAAACAGAAGCGTTCTGTGAAACTGCTTTGTGAAGGATAAATCCAACTCACAGAGTTGAACACTTCCTATGAAAGAGCAGTTTTGAAACACTCTTTTTGTAGAATCTGCAAGTGTTCCTTTGGAGCGCTTTGAGGCCTATGGTGGAAAAGGAAATATCTTCACATGAAACCTAGACAGAAGCATTCTTTGAAACTTCTTTATGATGTGTGCATTCATCTCACAGAGTTGAACCTTCCTTATCATGGAGCAGTTTGGAAAGAGTCTTTTTGCGGCATCTGCAAGTGGATATTTGGAGCTCTTTCAGGCCTTTGTTAGAAGCGGGAATATCTTCCCATAAAAACTGGACAGAAGCATTCTCACAAACTGCTTTGTGATGTGTGTGTTCAACTCACAGAGTTGAACCTTTCGTTTGCTAGAACACTTATGAAACACTCTTTTTGTAGAATCTGCAAGTGTTCATTTGGAGCGCATTGAGGCCTAAGGTGGAAAAAGAAATATCTTCATATATAAACAAGGCAGAAGCATTCTCAGAAACCTCTTTATGATGTGTGCATTCAACTCAGAGAGATAAGCCTTCCTTTTGATAGAGCAGTTTTGAAACTGTGTTGTTGCAGAATCTGCAAGTGGATATTTGGAGCCCTTTCAGGCCTTTGTTGGAAACGGGAATATCTTCCCAAAAAAACTAAGCAGAAGCGTTCTGTGAAACTGCTTTGTGTAGTATGAATGCAACTCACAGAGTTGGACACTTCTTTGAAAGAGCTGTTTTGAAACACTCTTTTTGTAGAATCTGCAAGTGTTCATTTGGAGCGCTTTGAGGCCTAAGGTGGAAAAGGAAATATCTTCACTTATAAATCAGGCAGAAGCATTCTCAGAAACCTCTTTATGATGTGTGCATTCAACTCGGAGAGATAAGCCTTCCTTTTGATAGAGCAGTTTTGAAACTGTGTTTTGGCAGAATCTGCAAGTGGATATTTGGAGCCCTTTCAGGCCTTCGTTGGAAACGGAATATCTTCCCAAAAAAACTAAACAGAAGCGTTCTGTGAAACTGCTTTGTGTAGTATGAATCCAACTCACAGAGTTGAACACTTCCTTTGAAAGAGCTGTTTTGAAACACTCTTTTTGTAGAATCTGCAAGTGTTCATTTGGAGCGCTTTGAGGCCTATGGTGGAAAAGGAAATATCTTCACTTATAAACCAGGCAGAAGCATTCTCAGAAACCTCTTTATGATGTGTGCATTCAACTCGGAGAGATAAGCCTTCCTTTTGATAGAGCAGTTTGAAACAGTGTTTTGGCAGAATCTGCAAGTGGATATTTGGAGCCCTTTCAGGCCTTCGTTGGAAACGGGAATATCTTCCCATAAAAACTAAACAGAAGCGTTCTGTGAAACTGCTTTGTGAAGTATGAATCCAACTCACAGAGTTGAACACTTCCTTTGAAAGAGCAGTTTTGAAACACTCTTTTTGTAGAATCTGCAAGTGTTCGTTTGGAGCGCTTTGAGGCCTATGGTGGAAAAGGAAATATCTTCACATAAACCTGGACAGAAGCATTCTTAGAAACTTCTTTATGATGTGTGCATTCATCTCACAGAGTTGAACCTTCCTTATCATGGAGCAGTTTGGAAAGAGTCTTTTTGCGGCATCTGCAAGTGGATATTTGGAGCTCTTTCAGGCCTTTGTTAGAAGCGGGAATATCTTCCCATAAAAACCGGACAGAAGCATTCTCACAAACTGCTTTGTGATGTGTGTGTTCAACTCACAGAGTTGAACCTTTCCTTTGCCAGAACACTTATGAAACACTCTTTTTGTAGAATCTGCAAGTGTTCATTTGGAGCGCAATGAGGCCTATGGTGGAAAAAGAAATATCTTCATATATAAACAAGGCAGAAGCATTCTCAAAAACCTCTTTATGATGTGTGCATTCAACTCAGAGAGATAAGCCTTCCTTTTGATAGAGCAGTTTTGAAACTGTGTTTTTGCAGAATCTGCAAGTGGATATTTGGAGCCCTTTCAGGCCTTCGTTGGAAACGGGAATATCTTCCCAAAAAAACTAAACAGAAGCGTTCTGTGAAACTGCTTTGTGTAGTATGAATGCAACTCACAGAGTTGGACACTTCCTTTGAAAGAGCAGTTTTGAAACACTCTTTTTGTAGAATCTGCAAGTGTTCATTTCGAGCGCTTTGAGGCCTAAGGTGGAAAAGGAAATATCTTCACTTATAAATCAGGCAGAAGCATTCTCAGAAACCTCTTTATGATGTGTGCATTCAACTCGGAGAGATAAGCCTTCCTTTTGATAGAGCAGTTTTGAAACTGTGTTTTGGCAGAATCTGCAAGTGGATATTTGGAGCCCTTTCAGGCCTTCGTTGGAAACGGGAATATCTTCCCAAAAAAACTAAACAGAAGCGTTCTGTGAAACTGCTTTGTGAAGTATAAATCCAACTCACAGAGTTGAACACTTCTTTTGAAAGAGCAGTTTGGAAACACTCTTTTTGTAGAATCTACAAGTGTTCATTTGGAGCGCTTTGAGGCCTATGGTGGAAAAGGAAATATCTTCACATAAAACCTAGACAGAAGCATTCTTTGAAACTTCTTTATGATGTGTGCATTCAACTCACAGAGTTGAACCTTCTTTTTCATGGAGCAATTTGGAAAGAGTCTTTTTGCAGCATCTGCAAGTGGATATTTGGAGCTCTTTCAGGCCTTTGTTAGAAGCGGGAATATCTTCCCATAGAAACTGGACAGAAGCATTCTCACAAACTGCTTTGTGATGTGTGTGTTCAACTCACAGAGGTG
Source organism: Pongo abelii (assembly GCF_028885655.2). NCBI lineage: Eukaryota > Metazoa > Chordata > Mammalia > Primates > Hominidae > Pongo > Pongo abelii. The sequence goes on from NC_085928.1 coordinate 48,447,501, forward strand.
AAAATTTCCTTTGCTAGATCAGTTATGAAACACTCTTTTTGTAGAATCTGCAAGTGTTCATTTGGAGCGATTTGAGGCCTATGGTGGAAAAAGAAATATCTTCATATATAAACAAGGCAGAAGCATTCTCAGAAACCTCTTTATGATGTGTGCATTCAACTCAGAGAGATAAGCCTTCCTTTTGATAGAGCCGTTTTGAAACTGTATTTTTGCAGAATCTGCAAGTGGATATTTGGAGCTCTTTCATGCCTTCGTTGGAAACGGGAATTTCTTCCCATAAAAACTAAACAGAAGCGTTCTGTGAAACTGCTTTGTGTAGTATGAATCCAACTCACAGAGTTGAACACTTCCTTTGAAAGAGCAGTTTTGAAACACTCTTTTTGTAGAATCTGCAAGTGTTCGTTTGGAGCGCTTTGAGGCCTATGGTGGAAAAGGAAATATCTTCACACAAAACTTAGACAGAAGCATTCTTTGAAACTTCTTTATGATGTGTGCATTCATCTCACAGAGTTGAACCTTCCTTATCATGGAGCAGCTTGGAAAGAGTCTTTTTGCGGCATCTGCAAGTGGATATTTGGAGCTCTTTCAGGCCTTTGTTAGAAGCGGGAATATCTTCCCATAAAAACTGGACAGAAGCATTCTCACAAACTGCTTTGTGATGTGTGTGTTCAACTCACAGAGTTGAACCTTTCCTTTGCTAGAACACTTATGAAACACTCTTTTTGTAGAATCTGCAAGTGTTCATTTGGAGCGCATTGAGGCCTATGGTGGAAAAAGAAATATCTTCATATATAAACAAGGGAGAAGCATTCTCAGAAACCTCTTTATGATGTGTGTATTCAACTCAGAGAGATAAGCCTTCCTTTTGATAGAGCAGTTTTGAAACTGTGTTTTTGCAGAATCTGCAAGTGGATATTTGGAGCCCTTTCAGGCCTTCGTTGGAAACGGGAATATCTTCCCAAAAAAACTAAACAGAAGCGTTCTGTGAAACTGCTTTGTGTAGTATGAATCCAACTCACAGAGTTGAACACTTCCTTTGAAAGAGCTGTTTTGAAACACTCTTTTTGTAGAATCTGCAAGTGTTCATTTGGAGCGCTTTGAGGCCTATGGTGGAAAAGGAAATATCTTCACTTATAAACCAGGCAGAAGCATTCTCAGAAACCTCTTTATGATGTGTGCATTCAACTCGGAGAGATAAGCCTTCCTTTTGATAGAGCATTTTTGAAACTGTGTTTTGGCAGAATCTGCAAGTGGATATTTGGAGCCCTTTCAGGCCTTCGTTGGAAACGGGAATATCTTCCCATAAAAACTAAACAGAAGCGTTCTGAGAAACTGCTTTGTGAAGTATGAATCCAACTCACAGAGTTGAACACTTCCTTTGAAAGAGCAGTTTTGAAACACTCTTTTTGTAGAATCTGCAAGTGTTCGTTTGGAGCGCTTTGAGGCCTATGGTGGAAAAGGAAATATCTTCACATAAAACCTAGACAGAAGCATTCTTTGAAACTTCTTTATGATGTGTGCATTCATCTCACAGAGCTGAACCTTCCTTATCATGGAGCAGTTTGGAAAGAGTCTTTTTGCGGCATCTGCAAGTGGATATTTGGAGCTCTTTCAGGCCTTTGTTAGAAGCGGGAATATCTTCCCATAAAAACTGGGCAGAAGCATTCTCACAAACTGCTTTGTGATGTGTGTGTTCAACTCACAGAGTTGAACCTTTCCTTTGCTAGAACACTTATGAAACACTCTTTTTGTAGAATCTGCAAGTGTTCATTTGGAGCGCATTGAGGCCTATGGTGGAAAAAGAAATATCTTCATATATAAACAAGGGAGAAGCATTCTCAGAAACCTCTTTATGATGTGTGTATTCAACTCAGAGAGATAAGCCTTCCTTTCGATAGAGCAGTTTTGAAACTGTGTTTTTGCAGAATCTGCAAGTGGATATTTGGAGCCTTTCAGGCCTTCGTTGGAAACGGGAATATCGTCCCAAAAAAACTAAACAGAAGCGTTCTGTGAAACTGCTTTGTGTACTATGAATCCAACTCACAGAGTTGGACACTTCCTTTGAAAGAGCTCTTTTGAAACACTCTTTTTGTAGAATCTGCAAGTGTTCATTTGGAGCGCTTTGAGGCCTATTGTGGAAAAGGAAATATCTTCACTTATAAACCAGGCAGAAGCATTCTCAGAAACCTCTTTATGATGTGGGCATTCAACTCGGAGAGATAAGCCTTCCTTTTGATAGAGCAGTTTTGAAACTGTGTTGTTGCCGAATCTGCAAGTGGATATTTGGAGCCCTTTCAGGCCTTCGTTGGAAAAGGGAATATCTTCCCATAAAAACTATACAGAAGAGTTCTGTGAAACTGCTTTGTGTAGTATGAATCCAACTCACAGAGTTGGACACTTCCTTTGAAAGAGCTGTTTTGAAACACTCTTTTTGTAGAATCTGCAAGTGTTCATTTGGAGCGCTTTGAGGCCTATGGTGGAAAAGGAAATATCTTCACTTATAAACCAGGCAGAAGCATTCTCAGAAACCTCTTTATGATGTGTGCATTCAACTCGGAGAGATAAGCCTTCCTTTTGATAGAGCAGTTTTGAAACTGTGTTTTGGCAGAATCTGCAAGTGGATATTTGGAGCCCTTTCAGGCCTTCGTTGGAAACGGGAATATCTTCCCATAAAAACTAAACAGAAGCGTTCTGTGAAACTGCTTTGTGAAGTATGAATCCACCTCACAGAGTTGAACACTTCTTTTGAAAGAGCAGTTTTGAAACACACTTTTTGTAGAATCTACAAGTGTTCATTTGGAGCGCTTTGAGGCCTATGGTGGAAAAGGAAATATCTTCACATAAAACCTAGACAGAAGCATTCTTTGAAACTTCTTTATGATGTGTGCATTCAACTCACAGAGTTGAAGTTTTCTTTTCATGGAGCAGTTTGGAAAGAGTCTTTTTGCAGCATCTGCAGGTGGATATTTGGAGCTCTTTCAGGCCTTTGTTAGAAGCGGGAATATCTTCCCATAAAAACTGGACAGAAGCATTCTCACAAACTGCTTTGTGATGTGTGTGTTCAACTCACAGAGGTGAACCTTTCCTTTGCTAGAGCAGTTATGAAACACTCTTTTTGTAGAATCTGCAATTGTTCATTTGGAGCGATTTGGGGCCTATGGTGGAAAAAGAAATATCTTCATATATAAACAACGCAGAAGCATTCTCAGAAACCTCTTTATGATGTGTGCATTCAACTCAGAGAGATAAGCCTTCCTTTTGATAGAGCAGTTTTGAAACTGTGTTTTTGCAGAATCTGCAAGTGGATACTTGGAGCCCTTTCAGGCCTTCGTTGGAAACGGGAATATCTTCCCAAAAAAACTAAACAGAAGCATTCTGTGAAACCGCTTTGTGTAGTATGAATGCAACTCACAGAGTTGGACACTTCCTTTGAAAGAGCTGTTTTGAAACACTCTTTTTGTACAATCTGCAAGTGTTCATTTGGAGCGCTTTGAGGCCTAAGGTGGAAAAGGAAATATCTTCACTTATAAATCAGGCAGAAGCATTCTCAGAAACCTCTTTATGATGTGTGCATTCAACTCAGAGAGATAAGCCTTCCTTTTGATAGAGCAGTTTTGAAACTGTGTTTTTGCAGAATCTGCAAGTGGATATTTGGAGCCCTTTCAGGCCTTCGTTGGAAACGGGAATATCTTCCCAAAAAAACTAAACAGAAGCGTTCTGTGAAACTGCTTTGTGTAGTATGAATGCAACTCACAGAGTTGGACACTTCCTTTGAAAGAGCTGTTTTGAAACACTCTTTTTGTGGAATCTGCAAGTGTTCATTTGGAGCGCTTTGAGGCCTATGGTGGAAAAGGAAATATCTTCACTTATAAATCAGGCAGAAGCATTCTCAGAAACCTCTTTATGATGTGTGCATTCAACTCGGAGAGATAAGCCTTCCTTTTGATAGAGCAGTTTTGAAACTGTGTTTTGGCAGAATATGCAAGTGGATATTTGGAGCCCTTTCAGGCCTTCGTTGGAAACGGGAATATCTTCCCAAAAAAACTAAACAGAAGCGTTCTGTGAAACTGCTTTGTGTAGTATGAATCCAACTCACAGAGTTGAACACTTCCTTTGAAAGAGGTGTTTTGAAACACTCTTTTTGTAGAATCTGCAAGTGTTCATTTGGAGCGCTTTGAGGCCTATGGTGGAAAAGGAAATATCTTCACTTATAAACCAGGCAGAAGCATTCTCAGAAACCTCTTTATGATGTGTGCATTCAACTCGGAGAGATAAGCCTTCCTTTTGATAGAGCAGTTTTGAAACTGTGTTTTTGCAGAATCTGCAAGTGGATATTTGGAGCCCTTTCAGGCCTTCGTTGGAAAAGGGAATATCTTCCCATAAAAACTATACAGAAGAGTTCTGTGAAACTGCTTTGTGTAGTATGAATCCAACTCACAGAGTTGGACACTTCCTTTGAAAGAGCTGTTTTGAAACACTCTTTTTGTAGAATCTGCAAGTGTTCATTTGGAGCGCTTTGAGGCCTATGGTGGAAAAGGAAATATCTTCACTTATAAACCAGGCAGAAGCATTCTCAGAAACCTCTTTATGATGTGTGCATTCAACTCGGAGAGATAAGCCTTCCTTTTGATAGAGCAGTTTTGAAACTGTGTTTTGGCAGAATCTGCAAGTGGATATTTGGAGCCCTTTCAGGCCTTCGTTGGAAACGGGAATATCTTCCCATAAAAACTAAACAGAAGCGTTCTGTGAAACTGCTTTGTGAAGTATAAATCCAACTCACAGAGTTGAACACTTCTTTTGAAAGAGCAGTTTTGAAACACTCTTTTTGTAGAATCTACAAGTGTTCATTTGGAGCGCTTTGAGGCCTATGGTGGAAAAGGAAATATCTTCACATAAAACCTAGACAGAAGCATTCTTTGAAACTTCTTTATGATGTGTGCATTCAACTCACAGAGTTGAAGTTTCCTTTTCATGGAGCAGTTTGGAAAGAGTCTTTTTGCAGCATCTGCAGGTGGATATTTGGAGCTCTTTCAGGCCTTTGTTAGAAGCGGGAATATCTTCCCATAAAAACTGGACAGAAGCATTCTCACAAACTGCTTTGTGATGTGTGTGTTCAACTCACAGAGGTGAACCTTTCCTTTGCTAGAGCAGTTATGAAACACTCTTTTTGTAGAATCTGCAATTGTTCATTTGGAGCGATTTGGGGCCTATGGTGGAAAAAGAAATATCTTCATATATAAACAACGCAGAAGCATTCTCAGAAACCTCTTTATGATGTGTGCATTCAACTCAGAGAGATAAGCCTTCCTTTTGATAGAGCAGTTTTGAAACTGTGTTTTTGCAGAATCTGCAAGTGGATACTTGGAGCCCTTTCAGGCCTTCGTTGGAAACGGGAATATCTTCCCAAAAAAACTAAACAGAAGCGTTCTGTGAAACTGCTTTGTGTAGTATGAATGCAACTCACAGAGTTGGACACTTCCTTTGAAAGAGCTGTTTTGAAACACTCTTTTTGTAGAATCTGCAAGTGTTCATTTGGAGCGCTTTGAGGCCTAAGGTGGAAAAGGAAATATCTTCACTTATAAATCAGGCAGAAGCATTCTCAGAAACCTCTTTATGATGTGTGCATTCAACTCAGAGAGATAAGCCTTCCTTTTGATAGAGCAGTTTTGAAACTGTGTTTTTGCAGAATCTGCAAGTGGATATTTGGAGCCCTTTCAGGCCTTCGTTGGAAACGGGAATATCTTCCCAAAAAAACTAAACAGAAGCGTTCTGTGAAACTGCTTTGTGTAGTATGAATGCAACTCACAGAGTTGGACACTTCCTTTGAAAGAGCTGTTTTGAAACACTCTTTTTGTGGAATCTGCAAGTGTTCATTTGGAGCGCTTTGAGGCCTATGGTGGAAAAGGAAATATCTTCACTTATAAATCAGGCAGAAGCATTCTCAGAAACCTCTTTATGATGTGTGCATTCAACTCGGGAGATAAGCCTTCCTTTTGATAGAGCAGTTTTGAAACTGTGTTTTGGCAGAATCTGCAAGTGGATATTTGGAGCCCTTTCAGGCCTTCGTTGGAAACGGGAATATCTTCCCAAAAAAACTAAACAGAAGCGTTCTGTGAAACTGCTTTGTGTAGTATGAATCCAACTCACAGAGTTGAACACTTCCTTTGAAAGAGGTGTTTTGAAACACTCTTTTTGTAGAATCTGCAAGTGTTCATTTGGAGCGCTTTGAGGCCTATGGTGGAAAAGGAAATATCTTCACTTATAAACCAGGCAGAAGCATTCTCAGAAACCTCTTTATGATGTGTGCATTCAACTCGGAGAGATAAGCCTTCCTTTTGATAGAGCAGTTTTGAAACTGTGTTTTGGCAGAATCTGCAAGTGGATATTTGGAGCCCTTTCAGGCCTTCGTTGGAAACGGGAATATCTTCCCATAAAAACTAAACAGAAGCGTTCTGTGAAACTGCTTTGTGAAGGATAAATCCAACTCACAGAGTTGAACACTTCCTATGAAAGAGCAGTTTTGAAACACTCTTTTTGTAGAATCTGCAAGTGTTCCTTTGGAGCACTTTGAGGCCTATGGTGGAAAAGGAAATATCTTCACATAAAACCTAGACAGAAGCATTCTTTGAAACTTCTTTATGATGTGTGCATTCATCTCACAGAGTTGAACCTTCCTTATCATGGAGCAGTTTGGAAAGAGTCTTTTTGCGGCATCTGCAAGTGGATATTTGGAGCTCTTTCAGGCCTTTGTTAGAAGCGGGAATATCTTCCCATAAAAACTGGACAGAAGCATTCTCACAAACTGCTTTGTGATGTGTGTGTTCAACTCACAGAGTTGAACCTTTCGTTTGCTAGAACACTTATGAAACACTCTTTTTGTAGAATCTGCAAGTGTTCATTTGGAGCGCATTGAGGCCTATGGTGGAAAAAGAAATATCTTCATATATAAACAAGGCAGAAGCATTCTCAGAAACCTCTTTATGATGTGTGCATTCAACTCAGAGAGATAAGCCTTCCTTTTGATAGAGCAGTTTTGAAACTGTGTTTTAGCAGAATCTGCAAGTGGATATTTGGAGCCCTTTCAGGCCGTTGTTGGAAACGGGAATATCTTCCCAAAAAAACTAAACAGAAGCGTTCTGTGAAACTGCTTTGTGTAGTATGAATGCAACTCACAGAGTTGGACACTTCCTTTGAAAGAGCTGTTTTGAAACACTCTTTTTGTAGAATCTGCAAGTGTTCATTTGGAGCGCTTTGAGGCCTAAGGTGGAAAAGGAAATATCTTCACTTATAAATCAGGCAGAAGCATTCTCAGAAACCTCTTTATGATGTGTGCATTCAACTCGGAGAGATAAGCCTTCCTTTTGATAGAGCAGTTTTGAAACTGTGTTTTGGCAGAATCTGCAAGTGGATATTTGGAGCCCTTTCAGGCCTTCGTTGGAAACGGAATATCTTCCCAAAAAAACTAAACAGAAGCGTTCTGTGAAACTGCTTTGTGTAGTATGAATCCAACTCACAGAGTTGAACACTTCCTTTGAAAGAGCTGTTTTGAAACACTCTTTTTGTAGAATCTGCAAGTGTTCATTTGGAGCGCTTTGAGGCCTATGGTGGAAAAGGAAATATCTTCACTTATAAACCAGGCAGAAGCATTCTCAGAAACCTCTTTATGATGTGTGCATTCAACTCGGAGAGATAAGCCTTCCTTTTGATAGAGCAGTTTAAAACAGTGTTTTGGCAGAATCTGCAAGTGGATATTTGGAGCCCTTTCAGGCCTTCGTTGGAAACGGGAATATCTTCCCATAAAAACTAAACAGAAGCGTTCTGTGAAACTGCTTTGTGAAGTATGAATCCAACTCACAGAGTTGAACACTTCCTTTGAAAGAGCAGTTTTGAAACACTCTTTTTGTAGAATCTGCAAGTGTTCGTTTGGAGCGCTTTGAGGCGTATGTTGGAAAAGGAAATATCTTCACATAAACCTGGACAGAAGCATTCTTAGAAACTTCTTTATGATGTGTGCATTCATCTCACAGAGTTGAACCTTCCTTATCATGGAGCAGTTTGGAAAGAGTCTTTTTGCGGCATCTGCAAGTGGATATTTGGAGCTCTTTCAGGCCTTTGTTAGAAGCGGGAATATCTTCCCATAAAAACCGGACAGAAGCATTCTCACAAACTGCTTTGTGATGTGTGTGTTCAACTCACAGAGTTGAACCTTTCCTTTGCTAGAACACTTATGAAACACTCTTTTTGTAGAATCTGCAAGTGTTCATTTGGAGCGCAATGAGGCCTATGGTGGAAAAAGAAATATCTTCATATATAAACAAGGCAGAAGCATTCTCAGAAACCTCTTTATGATGTGTGCATTCAACTCAGAGAGATAAGCCTTCCTTTTGATAGAGCAGTTTTGAAACTGTGTTTTTGCAGAATCTGCAAGTGGATATTTGGAGCCCTTTCAGGCCTTCGTTGGAAACGGGAATATCTTCCTAAAAAAACTAAACAGAAGCGCTCTGTGAAACTGCTTTGTGTAGTATGAATGCAACTCACAGAGTTGGACACTTCCTTTGAAAGAGCAGTTTTGAAACACTCTTTTTGTAGAATCTGCAAGTGTTCATTTCGAGCGCTTTGAGGCCTAAGGTGGAAAAGGAAATATCTTCACTTATAAATCAGGCAGAAGCATTCTCAGAAACCTCTTTATGATGTGCGCATTCAACTCGGAGAGATAAGCCTTCCTTTTGATAGAGCAGTTTTGAAACTGTGTTTTGGCAGAATCTGCAAGTGGATATTTGGAGCCCTTTCAGGCCTTCGTTGGAAACGGGAATATCTTCCCAAAAAAACTAAACAGAAGCGTTCTGTGAAACTGCTTTGTGAAGTATAAATCCAACTCACAGAGTTGAACACTTCTTTTGAAATAGCAGTTTGGAAACACTCTTTTTGTAGAATCTACAAGTGTTCATTTGGAGCGCTTTGAGGCCTATGGTGGAAAAGGAAATATCTTCACATAAAACCTAGACAGAAGCATTCTTTGAAACTTCTTTATGATGTGTGCATTCAACTCACAGAGTTGAACCTTCTTTTTCATGGAGCAATTTGGAAAGAGTCTTTTTGCAGCATCTGCAAGTGGATATTTGGAGCTCTTTCAGGCCTTTGTTAGAAGCGGGAATATCTTCCCATAGAAACTGGACAGAAGCATTCTCACAAACTGCTTTGTGATGTGTGTGTTCAACTCACAGAGGTGAAAATTTCCTTTGCTAGAGCAGTTATGAAACACTCTTTTTGTAGAATCTGCAAGTGTTCATTTGGAGCGATTTGAGGCCTATGGTGGAAAAAGAAATATCTTCATATATAAACAAGGCAGAAGCATTCTCAGAAACCTCTTTATGATGTGTGCATTCAACTCAGAGAGATAAGCCTTCCTTTTGATAGAGCAGTTTTGAAACTGTATTTTTGCAGAATCTGCAAGTGGATATTTGGAGCTCTTTCATGCCTTCGTTGGAAACGGGAATTTCTTCCCATAAAAACTAAACAGAAGCGTTCTGTGAAACTGCCTTGTGTAGTATGAATCCAACTCACAGAGTTGAACACTTCCTTTGAAAGAGCAGTTTTGAAACACTCTTTTTGTAGAATCTGCAAGTGTTCGTTTGGAGCGCTTTGAGGCCTATGGTGGAAAAGGAAATATCTTCACACAAAACTTAGACAGAAGCATTCTTTGAAACTTCTTTATGATGTGTGCATTCATCTCACAGAGTTGAACCTTCCTTATCATGGAGCAGCTTGGAAAGAGTCTTTTTGCGGCATCTGCAAGTGGATATTTGGAGCTCTTTCAGGCCTTTGTTAGAAGCGGGAATATCTTCCCATAAAAACTGGACAGAAGCATTCTCACAAACTGCTTTGTGATGTGTGTGTTCAACTCACAGAGTTGAACCTTTCCTTTGCTAGAACACTTATGAAACACTCTTTTTGTAGAATCTGCAAGTGTTCATTTGGAGCGCATTGAGGCCTATGGTGGAAAAAGAAATATCTTCATATATAAACAAGGGAGAAGCATTCTCAGAAACCTCTTTTTGATGTGTGTATTCAACTCAGAGAGATAAGCCTTCCTTTTGATAGAGCAGTTTTGAAACTGTGTTTTTGCAGAATCTGCAAGTGGATATTTGGAGCCCTTTCAGGCCTTCGTTGGAAACGGGAATATCTTCCCAAAAAAACTAAACAGAAGCGTTCTGTGAAACTGCTTTGTGTAGTATGAATCCAACTCACAGAGTTGAACACTTCCTTTGAAAGAGCTGTTTTGAAACACTCTTTTTGTAGAATCTGCAAGTGTTCATTTGGAGCGCTTTGAGGCCTATGGTGGAAAAGGAAATATCTTCACTTATAAACCAGGCAGAAGCATTCTCAGAAACCTCTTTATCATGTGTGCATTCAACTCGGAGAGATAAGCCTTCCTTTTGATAGAGCAGTTTTGAAACTGTGTTTTGGCAGAATCTGCAAGTGGATATTTGGAGCCCTTTCAGGCCTTCGTTGGAAACGGGAATATCTTCCCATAAAAACTAAACAGAAGCGTTCTGTGAAACTGCTTTGTGAAGTATGAATCCAACTCACAGAGTTGAACACTTCCTTTGAAAGAGCAGTTTTGAAACACTCTTTTTGTAGAATCTGCAAGTGTTCGTTTGGAGCGCTTTGAGGCCTATGGTGGAAAAGGAAATATCTTCACATAAAACCTAGACAGAAGCATTCTTTGAAACTTCTTTATGATGTGTGCATTCATCTCACAGAGCTGAACCTTCCTTATCATGTAGCAGTTTGGAAAGAGTCTTTTTGCGGCATCTGCAAGTGGATATTTGGAGCTCTTTCAGGCCTTTGTTAGAAGCGGGAATATCTTCCCATAAAAACTGGGCAGAAGCATTCTCACAAACTGCTTTGTGATGTGTGTGTTCAACTCACAGAGTTGAACCTTTCCTTTGCTAGAACACTTATGAAACACTCTTTTTGTAGAATCTGCAAGTGTTCATTTGGAGCGCATTGAGGCCTATGGTGGAAAAAGAAATATCTTCATATATAAACAAGGGAGAAGCATTCTCAGAAACCTCTTTATGATGTGTGTATTCAACTCAGAGAGATAAGCCTTCCTTTCGATAGAGCAGTTTTGAAACTGTGTTTTTGCAGAATCTGCAAGTGGATATTTGGAGCCTTTCAGGCCTTCGTTGGAAACGGGAATATCGTCCCAAAAAAACTAAACAGAAGCGTTCTGTGAAACTGCTTTGTGTACTATGAATCCAACTCACAGAGTTGGACACTTCCTTAGAAAGAGCGCTTTTGAAACACTCTTTTTGTAGAATCTGCAAGTGTTCATTTGGAGCGCTTTGAGGCCTATTGTGGAAAAGGAAATATCTTCACTTATAAACCAGGCAGAAGCATTCTCAGAAACCTCTTTATGATGTGGGCATTCAACTCGGAGAGATAAGCCTTCCTTTTGATAGAGCAGTTTTGAAACTGTGTTTTTGCAGAATCTGCAAGTGGATATTTGGAGACCTTTCAGGCCTTCGTTGGAAAAGGGAATATCTTCCCATAAAAACTATACAGAAGAGTTCTGTGAAACTGCTTTGTGTAGTATGAATCCAACTCACAGAGTTGGACACTTACTTTGAAAGAGCTGTTTTGAAACACTCTTTTTGTAGAATCTGCAAGTGTTCATTTGGAGCGCTTTGAGGCCTATGGTGGAAAAGGAAATATCTTCACTTATAAACCAGGCAGAAGCATTCTCAGAAACCTCTTTATGATGTGTGCATTCAACTCGGAGAGATAAGCCTTCCTTTTGATAGAGCAGTTTTGAAACTGTGTTTTGGCAGAATCTGCAAGTGGATATTTGGAGCCCTTTCAGGCCTTCGTTGGAAACGGGAATATCTTCCCATAAAAACTAAACAGAAGCGTTCTGTGAAACTGCTTTGTGAAGTATAAATCCAACTCACAGAGTTGAACACTTCTTTTGAAAGAGCAGTTTTGAAACACTCTTTTTGTAGAATCTACAAGTGTTCATTTGGAGCGCTTTGAGGCCTATGGTGGAAAAGGAAATATCTTCACATAAAACCTAGACAGAAGCATTCTTTGAAACTTCTTTATGATGTGTGCATTCAACTCACAGAGTTGAACTTTCCTTTTCATGGAGCAGTTTGGAAAGAGTCTTTTTGCAGCATCTGCAAGTGGATATTTGGAGCTCTTTCAGGCCTTTGTTAGAAGCGGGAATATCTTCCCATAAAAACTGGACAGAAGCATTCTCACAAACTGCTTTGTGATGTGTGTGTTCAACTCACAGAGGTGAACCTTTCCTTTGCTAGAGCAGTTATGAAACACTCTTTTTGTAGAATCTGCAATTGTTCATTTGGAGCGATTTGAGGCCTATGGTGGAAAAAGAAATATCTTCATATATAAACAAGGCAGAAGCATTCTCAGAAACCTCTTTATGATGTGTGCATTCAACTCAGAGAGATAAGCCTTCCTTTTGATAGAGCAGTTTTGAGACTGTGTTTTTGCAGAATCTGCAAGTGGATACTTGGAGCCCTTTCTGGCCTTCGTTGGAAACGGGAATATCTTCCCAAAAAAACTAAACAGAAGCGTTCTGTGAAACTGCTTTGTGTAGTATGAATGCAACTCACAGAGTTGGACACTTCCTTTGAAAGAGCTGTTTTGAAACACTCTTTTTGTAGAATCTGCAAGTGTTCATTTGGAGCGCTTTGAGGCCTATGGTGGAAAAGGAAATATCTTCACATAAAACCTAGACAGAAGCATTCTTTGAAACTTCTTTATGATGTGTGCATTCAACTCACAGAGTTGAACCTTCTTTTTCATGGAGCAATTTGGAAAGAGTCTTTTTGCAGCATCTGCAAGTGGATATTTGGAGCTCTTTCAGGCCTTTGTTAGAAGCGGGAATATCTTCCCATAGAAACTGGACAGAAGCATTCTCACAAACTGCTTTGTGATGTGTGCGTTCAACTCACAGAGGTGAAAATTTCCTTTGCTAGAGCAGTTATGAAACACTCTTTTTGTAGAATCTGCAAGTGTTCATTTGGAGCGATTTGAGGCCTATGGTGGAAAAAGAAATATCTTCATATATAAACAAGGCAGAAGCATTCTCAGAAACCTCTTTATGATGTGTGCATTCAACTCAGAGAGATAAGCCTTCCTTTTGATAGAGCAGTTTTGAAACTGTATTTTTGCAGAATCTGCAAGTGGATATTTGGAGCTCTTTCATTCCTTCGTTGGAAACGGGAATTTCTTCCCATAAAAACTAAACAGAAGCGTTCTGTGAAACTGCTTTGTGTAGTATGAATCCAACTCACAGAGTTGAACACTTCCTTTGAAAGAGCAGTTTTGAAACACTCGTTTTGTAGAATCTGCAAGTGTTCGTTTGGAGCGCTTTGAGGCCTATGGTGGAAAAGGAAATATCTTCACACAAAACTTAGACAGAAGCATTCTTTGAAACTTCTTTATGATGTGTGCATTCATCTCACAGAGTTGAACCTTCCTTATCATGGAGCAGCTTGGAAAGAGTCTTTTTGCGGCATCTGCAAGTGGATATTTGGAGCTCTTTCAGGCCTTTGTTAGAAGCGGGAATATCTTCCCATAAAAACTGGACAGAAGCATTCTCACAAACTGCTTTGTGATGTGTGTGTTGAACTCACAGAGTTGAACCTTTCCTTTGCTAGAACACTTATGAAACACTCTTTTTGTAGAATCTGCAAGTGTTCATTTGGAGCGCATTGAGGCCTATGGTGGAAAAAGAAATATCTTCATATATAAACAGGGGAGAAGCATTCTCAGAAACCACTTTATGATGTGTGTATTCAACTCAGAGAGATAAGCCTTCCTTTTGATAGAGCAGTTTTGAAACTGTGTTTTTGCAGAATCTACAAGTGGATATTTGGAGCCCTTTCAGGCCTTCGTTGGAAACGGGAATATCTTCCCAAAAAAACTAAACAGAAGCGTTCTGTGAAACTGCTTTGTGTAGTATGAATCCAACTCACAGAGTTGAACACTTCCTTTGAAAGAGCTGTTTTGAAACACTCTTTTTGTAGAATCTGCAAGTGTTCATTTGGAGCGCTTTGAGGCCTATGGTGGAAAAGGAAATATCTTCACTTATAAACCAGGCAGAAGCATTCTCAGAAACCTCTTTATGATGTGTGCATTCAACTCAGAGAGATAAGCCTTCCTTTTGATAGAGCAGTTTTGAAACTGTGTTTTGGCAGAATCTGCAAGTGGATATTTGGAGCCCTTTCAGGCCTTCGTTGGAAACGGGAATATCTTCCCATAAAAACTAAACAGAAGCGTTCTGTGAAACTGCTTTGTGAAGTATGAATCCAACTCACAGAGTTGAACACTTCCTTTGAAAGAGCAGTTTTGAAACACTCTTTTTGTAGAATCTGCAAGTGTTCGTTTGGAGTGCTTTGAGGCCTATGGTGGAAAAGGAAATATCTTCACATAAAACCTAGACAGAAGCAATCTTTGAAACTTCTTTATGATGTGTGCATTCATCTCACAGAGCTGAACCTTCCTTATCATGGAGCAGTTTGGAAAGAGTCTTTTTGCGGTATCTGCAAGTGGATATTTGGAGCTCTTTCAGGCCTTTGTTAGAAGCGGGAATATCTTCCCATAAAAACTGGGCAGAAGCATTCTCACAAACTGCTTTGTGATGTGTGTGTTCAACTCACAGAGTTGAACCTTTCCTTTGCTAGAACACTTATGAAACACTCTTTTTGTAGAATCTGCAAGTGTTCATTTGGAGCGCATTGAGGCCTATGGTGGAAAAAGAAATATCTTCATATATAAACAAGGGAGAAGCATTCTCAGAAACCTCTTTATGATGTGTGTATTCAACTCAGAGAGATAAGCCTTCCTTTCGATAGAGCAGTTTTGAAACTGTGTTTTTGCAGAATCTGCAAGTGGATATTTGGAGCCTTTCAGGCCTTCGTTGGAAACGGGAATATCGTCCCAAAAAAACTAAACAGAAGCGTTCTGGGAAACTGCTTTGTGTACTATGAATCCAACTCACAGAGTTGGACACTTCCTTTGAAAGAGCTCTTTTGAAACACTCTTTTTGTAGAATCTGCAAGTGTTCATTTGGAGCGCATTGAGGCCTATTGTGGAAAAGGAAATATCTTCACTTATAAACCAGGCAGAAGCATTCTCAGAAACCTCTTTATGATGTGGGCATTCAACTCGGAGAGATAAGCCTTCCTTTTGATAGAGCAGTTTTGAAACTCTGTTTTTGCAGAATCTGCAAGTGGATATTTGGAGCCCTTTCAGGCCTTCGTTGGAAAAGGGAATATCTTCCCATAAAAACTATACAGAAGAGTTCTGTGAAACTGCTTTGTGTAGTATGAATCCAACTCACAGAGTTGGACACTTCCTTTGAAAGAGCTGTTTTGAAACACTCTTTTTGTAGAATCTGCAAGTGTTCATTTGGAGCGCTTTGAGGCCTATGGTGGAAAAGGAAATATCTTCACTTATAAACCAGGCAGAAGCATTCTCAGAAACCTCTTTATGATGTGTGCATTCAACTCGGAGAGATAAGCCTTCCTTTTGATAGAGCAGTTTTGAAACTGTGTTTTGGCAGAATCTGCAAGTGGATATTTGGATCCCTTTCAGGCCTTCGTTGGAAACGGGAATATCTTCCCATAAAAACTAAACAGAAGCGTTCTGTGAAACTGCTTTGTGAAGTATAAATCCAACTCACAGAGTTGAACACTTCTTTTGAAAGAGCAGTTTTGAAACACTCTTTTTGTAGAATCTACAAGTGTTCATTTGGAGCGCTTTGAGGCCTATGGTGGAAAAGGAAATATCTTCACATAAAACCTAGACAGAAGCATTCTTTGAAACTTCTTTATGATGTGTGCATTGAACTCACAGAGTTGAACTTTCCTTTTCATGGAGCAGTTTGGAAAGAGTCTTTTTGCAGCATCTGCAAGTGGATATTTGGAGCTCTTTCAGGCCTTTGTTAGAAGCGGGAATATCTTCCCATAAAAACTGGACAGAAGCATTCTCACGAACTGCTTTGTGATGTGTGTGTTCAACTCACAGAGGTGAACCTTTCCTTTGCTAGAGCAGTTATGAAACACTCTTTTTGTAGAATCTGCAATTGTTCATTTGGAGCGATTTGAGGCCTATGGTGGAAAAAGAAATATCTTCATATATAAACAAGGCAGAAGCATTCTCAGAAACCTCTTTATGATGTGTGCATTCAACTCAGAGAGATAAGCCTTCCTTTTGATAGAGCAGTTTTGAAACTGTGTTTTTGCAGAATCTGCAAGTGGATACTTGGAGCCCTTTCAGGCCTTCGTTGGAAACGGGAATATCTTCCCAAAAAAACTAAACAGAAGCGTTCTGTGAAACTGCTTTGTGTAGTATGAATGCAACTCACAGAGTTGGACACTTCCTTTGAAAGAGCTGTTTTGAAACACTCTTTTTGTAGAATCTGCAAGTGTTCATTTGGAGCGCTTTGAGGCCTAAGGTGGAAAAGGAAATATCTTCACTTATAAATCAGGCAGAAGCATTCTCAGAAACCTCTTTATGATGTGTGCATTCAACTCAGAGAGATAAGCCTTCCTTTTGATAGAGCAGTTTTGAAACTGTGTTTTTGCAGAATCTGCAAGTGGATATTTGGAGCCCTTTCAGGCCTTCGTTGGAAACGGGAATATCTTCCCAAAAAAACTAAACAGAAGCGTTCTGTGAAACTGCTTTGTGTAGTATGAATGCAACTCACAGAGTTGGACACTTCCTTTGAAAGAGCTGTTTTGAAACACTCTTTTTGTGGAATCTGCAAGTGTTCATTTGGAGCGCTTTGAGGCCTAAGGTGGAAAAGGAAATATCTTCACTTATAAATCAGGCAGAAGCATTCTCAGAAACCTCTTTATGATGTGTGCATTCAACTCGGAGAGATAAGCCTTCCTTTTGATAGAGCAGTTTTGAAACTGTGTTTTGGCAGAATCTGCAAGTGGATATTTGGAGCCCTTTCAGGCCTTCGTTGGAAACGGGAATATCTTAACAAAAAAACTAAACAGAAGCGTTCTGTGAAACTGCTTTGTGTAGTATGAATCCAACTCACAGAGTTGAACACTTCCTTTGAAAGAGGTGTTTTGAAACAATCTTTTTGTAGAATCTGCAAGTGTTCATTTGGAGCGCTTTGAGGCCTATGGTGGAAAAGGAAATATCTTCACTTATTAACCAGGCAGAAGCATTCTCAGAAACCTCTTTATGATGTGTGCATTCAACTCGGAGAGATAAGCCTTCCTTTTGATAGAGCAGTTTTGAAACTGTGTTTTGGCAGAATCTGCAAGTGGATATTTGGAGCCCTTTCAGGCCTTCGTTGGAAACGGGAATATCTTCCCATAAAAACTAAACAGAAGCGTTCTGTGAAACTGCTTTGTGTAGTATGAATGCAACTCACAGAGTTGGACACTTCCTTTGAAAGAGCTGTTTTGAAACACTCTTTTTGTGGAATCTGCAAGTGTTCATTTGGAGCGCTTTGAGGCCTAAGGTGGAAAAGGAAATATCTTCACTTATAAATCAGGCAGAAGCATTCTCAGAAACCTCTTTATGATGTGTGCATTCAACTCGGAGAGATAAGCCTTCCTTTTGATAGAGCAGTTTTGAAACTGTGTTTTGGCAGAATCTGCAAGTGGATATTTGGAGCCCTTTCAGGCCTTCGTTGGAAACGGGAATATCTTAACAAAAAAACTAAACAGAAGCGTTCTGTGAAACTGCTTTGTGTAGTATGAATCCAACTCACAGAGTTGAACACTTCCTTTGAAAGAGGTGTTTTGAAACAATCTTTTTGTAGAATCTGCAAGTGTTCATTTGGAGCGCTTTGAGGCCTATGGTGGAAAAGGAAATATCTTCACTTATTAACCAGGCAGAAGCATTCTCAGAAACCTCTTTATGATGTGTGCATTCAACTCGGAGAGATAAGCCTTCCTTTTGATAGAGCAGTTTTGAAACTGTGTTTTGGCAGAATCTGCAAGTGGATATTTGGAGCCCTTTCAGGCCTTCGTTGGAAACGGGAATATCTTCCCATAAAAACTAAACAGAAGCGTTCTGTGGAACTGCTTTGTGAAGGATAAATCCAACTCACAGAGTTGAACACTTCCTTTGAAAGAGCAGTTTTGAAACACTCTTTTTGTAGAATCTGCAAGTGTTCCTTTGGAGCGCTTTGAGGCCTATGGTGGAAAAGGAAATATCTTCACATAAAACCTAGACAGAAGCATTCTTTGAAACTTCTTTATGATGTGTGCAGTCATCTCACAGAGTTGAACCTTCCTTATCATGGAGCAGTTTGGAAAGAGTCTTTTTGCGGCATCTGCAAGTGGATATTTGGAGCTCTTTCAGGCCTTTGTTAGAAGCGGGAATATCTTCCCATAAAAACTGGACAGAAGCATTCTCACAAACTGCTTTGTGATGTGTGTGTTCAACTCACAGAGTTGAACCTTTCGTATGCTAGAACACTTATGAAACACTCTTTTTGTAGAATCTGAAAGTGTTCATTTGGAGCGCAATGAGGCCTATGGTGGAAAAAGAAATATCTTCATATATAAACAAGGCAGAAGCATTCTCAGAAACCTCTTTATGATGTGTGCATTCAACTCAGAGAGATAAGCCTTCCTTTTGATAGAGCAGTTTTGAAACTGTGTTTTTGCAGAATCTGCAAGTGGATATTTGGAGCCCTTTCAGGCCTTCGTTGGAAACGGGAATATCTTCCCAAAAAAACTAAACAGAAGCGTTCTGTGAAACTGCTTTGTGTAGTATGAATGCAACTCACAGAGTTGGACACTTCCTTTGAAAGAGCTGTTTTGAAACACTCTTTTTGTAGAATCTGCAAGTGTTCATTTGGAGCGCTTTGAGGCCTAAGGTGGAAAAGGAAATATCTTCACTTATAAATCAGGCAGAAGCATTCTCAGAAACCTCTTTATGATGTGTGCATTCAACTCGGAGAGATAAGCCTTCCTTTTCATAGAGCAGTTTTGAAACTGTGTTTTGGCAGAATCTGCAAGTGGATATTTGGAGCCCTTTCAGGCCTTCGTTGGAAACGGGAATATCTTCCCAAAAAAACTAAACAGAAGCGTTCTGTGAAACTGCTTTGTGAAGTATAAATCCAACTCACAGATTTGAACACTTCTTTTGAAAGAGCAGTTTGGAAACACTCTTTTTGTAGAATCTACAAGTGTTCATTTGGAGCGCTTTGAGGCCTATGGTGGAAAAGGAAATATCTTCACATAAAACCTAGACAGAAGCATTCTTTGAAACTTCTTTATGATGTGTGCATTCAACTCACAGAGTTGAACCTTCTTTTTCATGGAGCAATTTGGAAAGAGTCTTTTTGCAGCATCTGGAAGTGGATATTTGGAGCTCTTTCAGGCCTTTGTTAGAAGCGGGAATATCTTCCCATAGAAACTGGACAGAAGCATTCTCACAAACTGCTTTGTGATGTGTGTGTTCAACTCACAGAGGTGAACCTTTCCTTTGCTAGAGCAGTTATGAAACACTCTTTTTGTAGAATCTGCAAGTGTTCATTTGGAGCGCTTTGAGGCCTAAGGTGGAAAAGGAAATATCTTCACTTATAAACCAGGCAGAAGCATTCTCAGAAACCTCTTTATGATGTGGGCATTCAACTCGGAGAGATAAGCCTTCCTTTTGATAGAGCAGTTTTGAAACTGTGTTTTTGCAGAATCTGCAAGTGGATATTTGGAGCCCTTTCAGGCCTTCGTTGGAAAAGGGAATATCTTCCCATAAAAACTAAACAGAAGAGTTCTGTGAAACTGCTTTGTGTAGTATGAATCCAACTCACAGAGTTGGACACTTCCTTTGAAAGAGCTGTTTTGAAACACTCTTTTTGTAGAATCTGCAAGTGTTCATTTGGAGCGCTTTGAGGCCTATGGTGGAAAAGGAAATATCTTCACTTATAAACCAGGCAGAAGCATTCTCAGAAACCTCTTTATGATGTGTGCATTCAACTCGGAGAGATAAGCCTTCCTTTTGATAGAGCAGTTTTGAAACTGTGTTTTTGCAGAATCTGCAAGTGGATATTTGGAGCCCTTTCAGGCCTTCTTTGGAAACGGGAATATCTTCCCATAAAAACTAAACAGAAGCGTTCTGTGAAACTGCTTTGTGAAGTATAAATCCAACTCACAGAGTTGAACACTTCTTTTGAAAGAGCAGTTTGGAAACACTCTTTTTGTAGAATCTACAATGTTCATTTGGAGCGCTTTGAGGCCTATGGTGGAAAAGGAAATATCTTCACATAAAACCTAGACAGAAGCATTCTTTGAAACTTCTTTATGATGTGTGCATTCATCTCACAGAGTTGAACCTTCCTTATCATGGAGCAGTTTGGAAAGAGTCTTTTTGCGGCATCTGCAAGTGGATATTTGGAGCTCTTTCAGGCCTTTGTTAGAAGCGGGAATATCTTCCCATAAAAACTGGACAGAAGCATTCTCACAAACTGCTTTGTGATGTGTGTGTTCAACTCACAGAGTTGAACCTTTCCTTTGCTAGAACACTTATGAAACACTCTTTTTGTAGAATCTGCAAGTGTTCATTTGGAGCGCATTGAGGCCTATGGTGGAAAAAGAAATATCTTCATATATAAACAAGGCAGAAGCATTCTCAGAAACCTCTTTATGATGTGTGCATTCAACTCAGAGAGATAAGCCTTCCTTTTGATAGAGCAGTTTTGAAACTGTGTTTTTGCAGAATCTGCAAGTGGATATTTGGAGCCCTTTCAGGCCTTCGTTGGAAACGGGAATATCTTCCCAAAAAAACTAAACAGAAGCGTTCTGTGAAACTGCTTTGTGTAGTATGAATGCAACTCACAGAGTTGGACACTTCCTTTGAAAGAGCTGTTTTGAAACACTCTTTTTGTAGAATCTGCAAGTGTTCATTTGGAGCGCTTTGAGGCCTAAGGCGGAAAAGGAAATATCTTCACTTATAAATCAGGCAGAAGCATTCTCAGAAACCTCTTTATGATGTGTGCATTCAACTCGGAGAGATAAGCCTTCCTTTTGATAGAGCAGTTTTGAAACTGTGTTTTTGCAGAATCTGCAAGTGGATATTTGGAGCCCTTTCAGGCCTTCGTTGGAAACGGGAATATCTTCCCAAAAAAACTAAACAGAAGCGTTCTGTGAAACTGCTTTGTGTAGTATTAATGCAACTCACAGAGTTGGACACTTCCTTTGAAAGAGCTGTTTTGAAACACTCTTTTTGTAGAATCTGCAAGTGTTCATTTGGAGCGCTTTGAGGCCTAAGGTGGAAAAGGAAATATCTTCACTTATAAATCAGGCAGAAGCATTCTCAGAAACCTCTTTATGATGTGTGCATTCAACTCGGAGAGATAAGCCTTCCTTTTGATAGAGCAGTTTTGAAACCGTGTTTTGGCAGAATCTGCAAGTGGATATTTGGAGCCCTTTCAGGCCTTCGTTGGAAACGGGAATATCTTCCCAAAAAAACTAAACAGAAGCGTTCTGTGAAACTGCTTTGTGTAGTATGAATCCAACTCACAGAGTTGAACACTTCCTTTGAAAGAGCTGTTTTGAAACACTCTTTTTGTAGAATCTGCAAGTGTTCATTTGGAGCGCATTGAGGCCTATGGTGGAAAAAGAAATATCTTCATATATAAACAAGGCAGAAGCATTCTCAGAAACCTCTTTATGATGTGTGCATTCAACTCAGAGAGATAAGCCTTCCTTTTGATAGAGCAGTTTTGAGACTGTGTTTTTGCAGAATCTGCAAGTGGATACTTGGAGCCCTTTCAGGCCTTCGTTGGAAACGGGAATATCTTCCCAAAAAAACTAAACAGAAGCGTTCTGTGAAACTGCTTTGTGTAGTATGAATGCAACTCACAGAGTTGGACACTTCCTTTGAAAGAGCTGTTTTGAAACACTCTTTTTGTAGAATCTGCAAGTGTTCATTTGGAGCGCTTTGAGGCCTATGGTGGAAAAGGAAATATCTTCACATAAAACCTAGACAGAAGCATTCTTTGAAACTTCTTTATGATGTGTGCATTCAACTCACAGAGTTGAACCTTCTTTTTCATGGAGCAATTTGGAAAGAGTCTTTTTGCAGCATCTGCAAGTGGATATTTGGAGCTCTTTCAGGCCTTTGTTAGAAGCGGGAATATCTTCCCATAGAAACTGGACAGAAGCATTCTCACAAACTGCTTTGTGATGTGTGCGTTCAACTCACAGAGGTGAAAATTTCCTTTGCTAGAGCAGTTATGAAACACTCTTTTTGTAGAATCTGCAAGTGTTCATTTGGAGCGATTTGAGGCCTATGGTGGAAAAAGAAATATCTTCATATATAAACAAGGCAGAAGCATTCTCAGAAACCTCTTTATGATGTGTGCATTCAACTCAGAGAGATAAGCCTTCCTTTTGATAGAGCAGTTTTGAAACTGTATTTTTGCAGAATCTGCAAGTGGATATTTGGAGCTCTTTCATTCCTTCGTTGGAAACGGGAATTTCTTCCCATAAAAACTAAACAGAAGCGTTCTGTGAAACTGCTTTGTGTAGTATGAATCCAACTCACAGAGTTGAACACTTCCTTTGAAAGAGCAGTTTTGAAACACTCTTTTTGTAGAATCTGCAAGTGTTCGTTTGGAGCGCTTTGAGGCCTATGGTGGAAAAGGAAATATCTTCACACAAAACTTAGACAGAAGCATTCTTTGAAACTTCTTTATGATGTGTGCATTCATCTCACAGAGTTGAACCTTCCTTATCATGGAGCAGCTTGGAAAGAGTCTTTTTGCGGCATCTGCAAGTGGATATTTGGAGCTCTTTCAGGCCTTTGTTAGAAGCGGGAATATCTTCCCATAAAAACTGGACAGAAGCATTCTCACAAACTGCTTTGTGATGTGTGTGTTGAACTCACAGAGTTGAACCTTTCCTTTGCTAGAACACTTATGAAACACTCTTTTTGTAGAATCTGCAAGTGTTCATTTGGAGCGCATTGAGGCCTATGGTGGAAAAAGAAATATCTTCATATATAAACAAGGGAGAAGCATTCTCAGAAACCACTTTATGATGTGTGTATTCAACTCAGAGAGATAAGCCTTCCTTTTGATAGAGCAGTTTTGAAACTGTGTTTTTGCAGAATCTACAAGTGGATATTTGGAGCCCTTTCAGGCCTTCGTTGGAAACGGGAATATCTTCCCAAAAAAACTAAACAGAAGCGTTCTGTGAAACTGCTTTGTGTAGTATGAATCCAACTCACAGAGTTGAACACTTCCTTTGAAAGAGCTGTTTTGAAACACTCTTTTTGTAGAATCTGCAAGTGTTCATTTGGAGCGCTTTGAGGCCTATGGTGGAAAAGGAAATATCTTCACTTATAAACCAGGCAGAAGCATTCTCAGAAACCTCTTTATGATGTGTGCATTCAACTCAGAGAGATAAGCCTTCCTTTTGATAGAGCAGTTTTGAAACTGTGTTTTGGCAGAATCTGCAAGTGGATATTTGGAGCCCTTTCAGGCCTTCGTTGGAAACGGGAATATCTTCCCATAAAAACTAAACAGAAGCGTTCTGTGAAACTGCTTTGTGAAGTATGAATCCAACTCACAGAGTTGAACACTTCCTTTGAAAGAGCAGTTTTGAAACACTCTTTTTGTAGAATCTGCAAGTGTTCGTTTGGAGCGCTTTGAGGCCTATGGTGGAAAAGGAAATATCTTCACATAAAACCTAGACAGAAGCAATCTTTGAAACTTCTTTATGATGTGTGCATTCATCTCACAGAGCTGAACCTTCCTTATCATGGAGCAGTTTGGAAAGAGTCTTTTTGCGGTATCTGCAAGTGGATATTTGGAGCTCTTTCAGGCCTTTGTTAGAAGCGGGAATATCTTCCCATAAAAACTGGGCAGAAGCATTCTCACAAACTGCTTTGTGATGTGTGTGTTCAACTCACAGAGTTGAACCTTTCCTTTGCTAGAACACTTATGAAACACTCTTTTTGTAGAATCTGCAAGTGTTCATTTGGAGCGCATTGAGGCCTATGGTGGAAAAAGAAATATCTTCATATATAAACAAGGGAGAAGCATTCTCAGAAACCTCTTTATGATGTGTGTATTCAACTCAGAGAGATAAGCCTTCCTTTCGATAGAGCAGTTTTGAAACTGTGTTTTTGCAGAATCTGCAAGTGGATATTTGGAGCCTTTCAGGCCTTCGTTGGAAACGGGAATATCGTCCCAAAAAAACTAAACAGAAGCGTTCTGGGAAACTGCTTTGTGTACTATGAATCCAACTCACAGAGTTGGACACTTCCTTTGAAAGAGCTCTTTTGAAACACTCTTTTTGTAGAATCTGCAAGTGTTCATTTGGAGCGCTTTGAGGCCTATTGTGGAAAAGGAAATATCTTCACTTATAAACCAGGCAGAAGCATTCTCAGAAACCTCTTTATGATGTGGGCATTCAACTCGGAGAGATAAGCCTTCCTTTTGATAGAGCAGTTTTGAAACTCTGTTTTTGCAGAATCTGCAAGTGGATATTTGGAGCCCTTTCAGGCCTTCGTTGGAAAAGGGAATATCTTCCCATAAAAACTATACAGAAGAGTTCTGTGAAACTGCTTTGTGTAGTATGAATCCAACTCACAGAGTTGGACACTTCCTTTGAAAGAGCTGTTTTGAAACACTCTTTTTGTAGAATCTGCAAGTGTTCATTTGGAGCGCTTTGAGGCCTATGGTGGAAAAGGAAATATCTTCACTTATAAACCAGGCAGAAGCATTCTCAGAAACCTCTTTATGATGTGTGCATTCAACTCGGAGAGATAAGCCTTCCTTTTGATAGAGCAGTTTTGAAACTGTGTTTTGGCAGAATCTGCAAGTGGATATTTGGATCCCTTTCAGGCCTTCGTTGGAAACGGGAATATCTTCCCATAAAAACTAAACAGAAGCGTTCTGTGAAACTGCTTTGTGAAGTATAAATCCAACTCACAGAGTTGAACACTTCTTTTGAAAGAGCAGTTTTGAAACACTCTTTTTGTAGAATCTACAAGTGTTCATTTGGAGCGCTTTGAGGCCTATGGTGGAAAAGGAAATATCTTCACATAAAACCTAGACAGAAGCATTCTTTGAAACTTCTTTATGATGTGTGCATTGAACTCACAGGGTTGAACTTTCCTTTTCATGGAGCAGTTTGGAAAGAGTCTTTTTGCAGCATCTGCAAGTGGATATTTGGAGCTCTTTCAGGCCTTTGTTAGAAGCGGGAATATCTTCCCATAAAAACTGGACAGAAGCATTCTCACAAACTGCTTTGTGATGTGTGTGTTCAACTCACAGAGGTGAACCTTTCCTTTGCTAGAGCAGTTATGAAACACTCTTTTTGTAGAATCTGCAATTGTTCATTTGGAGCGATTTGAGGCCTATGGTGGAAAAAGAAATATCTTCATATATAAACAAGGCAGAAGCATTCTCAGAAACCTCTTTATGATGTGTGCATTCAACTCAGAGAGATAAGCCTTCCTTTTGATAGAGCAGTTTTGAAACTGTGTTTTTGCAGAATCTGCAAGTGGATACTTGGAGCCCTTTCATTCCTTCGTTGGAAACGGGAATATCTTCCCAAAAAAACTAAACAGAAGCGTTCTGTGAAACTGCTTTGTGTAGTATGAATGCAACTCACAGAGTTGGACACTTCCTTTGAAAGAGCTGTTTTGAAACACTCTTTTTGTAGAATCTGCAAGTGTTCATTTGGAGCGCTTTGAGGCCTAAGGTGGAAAAGGAAATATCTTCACTTATAAATCAGGCAGAAGCATTCTCAGAAACCTCTTTATGATGTGTGCATTCAACTCAGAGAGATAAGCCTTCCTTTTGATAGAGCAGTTTTGAAACTGTGTTTTTGCAGAATCTGCAAGTGGATATTTGGAGCCCTTTCAGGCCTTCGTTGGAAACGGGAATATCTTCCCAAAAAAACTAAACAGAAGCGTTCTGTGAAACTGCTTTGTGTAGTATGAATGCAACTCACAGAGTTGGACACTTCCTTTGAAAGAGCTGTTTTGAAACACTCTTTTTGTGGAATCTGCAAGTGTTCATTTGGAGCGCTTTGAGGCCTAAGGTGGAAAAGGAAATATCTTCACTTATAAATCAGGCAGAAGCATTCTCAGAAACCTCTTTATGATGTGTGCATTCAACTCGGAGAGATAAGCCTTCCTTTTGATAGAGCAGTTTTGAAACTGTGTTTTGGCAGAATCTGCAAGTGGATATTTGAAGCCCTTTCAGGCCTTCGTTGGAAACGGGAATATCTTAACAAAAAAACTAAACAGAAGCGTTCTGTGAAACTGCTTTGTGTAGTATGAATCCAACTCACAGAGTTGAACACTTCCTTTGAAAGAGGTGTTTTGAAACAATCTTTTTGTAGAATCTGCAAGTGTTCATTTGGAGCGCTTTGAGGCCTATGGTGGAAAAGGAAATATCTTCACTTATTAACCAGGCAGAAGCATTCTCAGAAACCTCTTTATGATGTGTGCATTCAACTCGGAGAGATAAGCCTTCCTTTTGATAGAGCAGTTTTGAAACTGTGTTTTGGCAGAATCTGCAAGTGGATATTTGGAGCACTTTCAGGCCTTCG
The DNA here is from genome assembly GCF_028885655.2 of Pongo abelii. Taxonomy (NCBI): domain Eukaryota; kingdom Metazoa; phylum Chordata; class Mammalia; order Primates; family Hominidae; genus Pongo; species Pongo abelii. The sequence goes on from NC_085928.1 coordinate 48,474,080, forward strand.
TTGGAAACGGGAATATCTTCCCATAAAAACTAAACAGAAGCGTTCTGTGGAACTGCTTTGTGAAGGATAAATCCAACTCACAGAGTTGAACACTTCCTTTGAAAGAGCAGTTTTGAAACACTCTTTTTGTAGAATCTGCAAGTGTTCCTTTGGAGCGCTTTGAGGCCTATGGTGGAAAAGGAAATATCTTCACATAAAACCTAGACAGAAGCATTCTTTGAAACTTCTTTATGATGTGTGCAGTCATCTCACAGAGTTGAACCTTCCTTATCATGGAGCAGTTTGGAAAGAGTCTTTTTGCGGCATCTGCAAGTGGATATTTGGAGCTCTTTCAGGCCTTTGTTAGAAGCGGGAATATCTTCCCATAAAAACTGGACAGAAGCATTCTCACAAACTGCTTTGTGATGTGTGTGTTCAACTCACAGAGTTGAACCTTTCGTATGCTAGAACACTTATGAAACACTCTTTTTGTAGAATCTGAAAGTGTTCATTTGGAGCGCAATGAGGCCTATGGTGGAAAAAGAAATATCTTCATATATAAACAAGGCAGAAGCATTCTCAGAAACCTCTTTATGATGTGTGCATTCAACTCAGAGAGATAAGCCTTCCTTTTGATAGAGCAGTTTTGAAACTGTGTTTTTGCAGAATCTGCAAGTGGATATTTGGAGCCCTTTCAGGCCTTCGTTGGAAACGGGAATATCTTCCCAAAAAAACTAAACAGAAGCGTTCTGTGAAACTGCTTTGTGTAGTATGAATGCAACTCACAGAGTTGGACACTTCCTTTGAAAGAGCTGTTTTGAAACACTCTTTTTGTAGAATCTGCAAGTGTTCATTTGGAGCGCTTTGAGGCCTAAGGTGGAAAAGGAAATATCTTCACTTATAAATCAGGCAGAAGCATTCTCAGAAACCTCTTTATGATGTGTGCATTCAACTCGGAGAGATAAGCCTTCCTTTTCATAGAGCAGTTTTGAAACTGTGTTTTGGCAGAATCTGCAAGTGGATATTTGGAGCCCTTTCAGGCCTTCGTTGGAAACGGGAATATCTTCCCAAAAAAACTAAACAGAAGCGTTCTGTGAAACTGCTTTGTGAAGTATAAATCCAACTCACAGATTTGAACACTTCTTTTGAAAGAGCAGTTTGGAAACACTCTTTTTGTAGAATCTACAAGTGTTCATTTGGAGCGCTTTGAGGCCTATGGTGGAAAAGGAAATATCTTCACATAAAACCTAGACAGAAGCATTCTTTGAAACTTCTTTATGATGTGTGCATTCAACTCACAGAGTTGAACCTTCTTTTTCATGGAGCAATTTGGAAAGAGTCTTTTTGCAGCATCTGGAAGTGGATATTTGGAGCTCTTTCAGGCCTTTGTTAGAAGCGGGAATATCTTCCCATAGAAACTGGACAGAAGCATTCTCACAAACTGCTTTGTGATGTGTGTGTTCAACTCACAGAGGTGAACCTTTCCTTTGCTAGAGCAGTTATGAAACACTCTTTTTGTAGAATCTGCAAGTGTTCATTTGGAGCGCTTTGAGGCCTAAGGTGGAAAAGGAAATATCTTCACTTATAAACCAGGCAGAAGCATTCTCAGAAACCTCTTTATGATGTGGGCATTCAACTCGGAGAGATAAGCCTTCCTTTTGATAGAGCAGTTTTGAAACTGTGTTTTTGCAGAATCTGCAAGTGGATATTTGGAGCCCTTTCAGGCCTTCGTTGGAAAAGGGAATATCTTCCCATAAAAACTAAACAGAAGAGTTCTGTGAAACTGCTTTGTGTAGTATGAATCCAACTCACAGAGTTGGACACTTCCTTTGAAAGAGCTGTTTTGAAACACTCTTTTTGTAGAATCTGCAAGTGTTCATTTGGAGCGCTTTGAGGCCTATGGTGGAAAAGGAAATATCTTCACTTATAAACCAGGCAGAAGCATTCTCAGAAACCTCTTTATGATGTGTGCATTCAACTCGGAGAGATAAGCCTTCCTTTTGATAGAGCAGTTTTGAAACTGTGTTTTTGCAGAATCTGCAAGTGGATATTTGGAGCCCTTTCAGGCCTTCTTTGGAAACGGGAATATCTTCCCATAAAAACTAAACAGAAGCGTTCTGTGAAACTGCTTTGTGAAGTATAAATCCAACTCACAGAGTTGAACACTTCTTTTGAAAGAGCAGTTTGGAAACACTCTTTTTGTAGAATCTACAATGTTCATTTGGAGCGCTTTGAGGCCTATGGTGGAAAAGGAAATATCTTCACATAAAACCTAGACAGAAGCATTCTTTGAAACTTCTTTATGATGTGTGCATTCATCTCACAGAGTTGAACCTTCCTTATCATGGAGCAGTTTGGAAAGAGTCTTTTTGCGGCATCTGCAAGTGGATATTTGGAGCTCTTTCAGGCCTTTGTTAGAAGCGGGAATATCTTCCCATAAAAACTGGACAGAAGCATTCTCACAAACTGCTTTGTGATGTGTGTGTTCAACTCACAGAGTTGAACCTTTCCTTTGCTAGAACACTTATGAAACACTCTTTTTGTAGAATCTGCAAGTGTTCATTTGGAGCGCATTGAGGCCTATGGTGGAAAAAGAAATATCTTCATATATAAACAAGGCAGAAGCATTCTCAGAAACCTCTTTATGATGTGTGCATTCAACTCAGAGAGATAAGCCTTCCTTTTGATAGAGCAGTTTTGAAACTGTGTTTTTGCAGAATCTGCAAGTGGATATTTGGAGCCCTTTCAGGCCTTCGTTGGAAACGGGAATATCTTCCCAAAAAAACTAAACAGAAGCGTTCTGTGAAACTGCTTTGTGTAGTATGAATGCAACTCACAGAGTTGGACACTTCCTTTGAAAGAGCTGTTTTGAAACACTCTTTTTGTAGAATCTGCAAGTGTTCATTTGGAGCGCTTTGAGGCCTAAGGCGGAAAAGGAAATATCTTCACTTATAAATCAGGCAGAAGCATTCTCAGAAACCTCTTTATGATGTGTGCATTCAACTCGGAGAGATAAGCCTTCCTTTTGATAGAGCAGTTTTGAAACTGTGTTTTTGCAGAATCTGCAAGTGGATATTTGGAGCCCTTTCAGGCCTTCGTTGGAAACGGGAATATCTTCCCAAAAAAACTAAACAGAAGCGTTCTGTGAAACTGCTTTGTGTAGTATTAATGCAACTCACAGAGTTGGACACTTCCTTTGAAAGAGCTGTTTTGAAACACTCTTTTTGTAGAATCTGCAAGTGTTCATTTGGAGCGCTTTGAGGCCTAAGGTGGAAAAGGAAATATCTTCACTTATAAATCAGGCAGAAGCATTCTCAGAAACCTCTTTATGATGTGTGCATTCAACTCGGAGAGATAAGCCTTCCTTTTGATAGAGCAGTTTTGAAACCGTGTTTTGGCAGAATCTGCAAGTGGATATTTGGAGCCCTTTCAGGCCTTCGTTGGAAACGGGAATATCTTCCCAAAAAAACTAAACAGAAGCGTTCTGTGAAACTGCTTTGTGTAGTATGAATCCAACTCACAGAGTTGAACACTTCCTTTGAAAGAGCTGTTTTGAAACACTCTTTTTGTAGAATCTGCAAGTGTTCATTTGGAGCGCATTGAGGCCTATGGTGGAAAAAGAAATATCTTCATATATAAACAAGGCAGAAGCATTCTCAGAAACCTCTTTATGATGTGTGCATTCAACTCAGAGAGATAAGCCTTCCTTTTGATAGAGCAGTTTTGAGACTGTGTTTTTGCAGAATCTGCAAGTGGATACTTGGAGCCCTTTCAGGCCTTCGTTGGAAACGGGAATATCTTCCCAAAAAAACTAAACAGAAGCGTTCTGTGAAACTGCTTTGTGTAGTATGAATGCAACTCACAGAGTTGGACACTTCCTTTGAAAGAGCTGTTTTGAAACACTCTTTTTGTAGAATCTGCAAGTGTTCATTTGGAGCGCTTTGAGGCCTATGGTGGAAAAGGAAATATCTTCACATAAAACCTAGACAGAAGCATTCTTTGAAACTTCTTTATGATGTGTGCATTCAACTCACAGAGTTGAACCTTCTTTTTCATGGAGCAATTTGGAAAGAGTCTTTTTGCAGCATCTGCAAGTGGATATTTGGAGCTCTTTCAGGCCTTTGTTAGAAGCGGGAATATCTTCCCATAGAAACTGGACAGAAGCATTCTCACAAACTGCTTTGTGATGTGTGCGTTCAACTCACAGAGGTGAAAATTTCCTTTGCTAGAGCAGTTATGAAACACTCTTTTTGTAGAATCTGCAAGTGTTCATTTGGAGCGATTTGAGGCCTATGGTGGAAAAAGAAATATCTTCATATATAAACAAGGCAGAAGCATTCTCAGAAACCTCTTTATGATGTGTGCATTCAACTCAGAGAGATAAGCCTTCCTTTTGATAGAGCAGTTTTGAAACTGTATTTTTGCAGAATCTGCAAGTGGATATTTGGAGCTCTTTCATTCCTTCGTTGGAAACGGGAATTTCTTCCCATAAAAACTAAACAGAAGCGTTCTGTGAAACTGCTTTGTGTAGTATGAATCCAACTCACAGAGTTGAACACTTCCTTTGAAAGAGCAGTTTTGAAACACTCTTTTTGTAGAATCTGCAAGTGTTCGTTTGGAGCGCTTTGAGGCCTATGGTGGAAAAGGAAATATCTTCACACAAAACTTAGACAGAAGCATTCTTTGAAACTTCTTTATGATGTGTGCATTCATCTCACAGAGTTGAACCTTCCTTATCATGGAGCAGCTTGGAAAGAGTCTTTTTGCGGCATCTGCAAGTGGATATTTGGAGCTCTTTCAGGCCTTTGTTAGAAGCGGGAATATCTTCCCATAAAAACTGGACAGAAGCATTCTCACAAACTGCTTTGTGATGTGTGTGTTGAACTCACAGAGTTGAACCTTTCCTTTGCTAGAACACTTATGAAACACTCTTTTTGTAGAATCTGCAAGTGTTCATTTGGAGCGCATTGAGGCCTATGGTGGAAAAAGAAATATCTTCATATATAAACAAGGGAGAAGCATTCTCAGAAACCACTTTATGATGTGTGTATTCAACTCAGAGAGATAAGCCTTCCTTTTGATAGAGCAGTTTTGAAACTGTGTTTTTGCAGAATCTACAAGTGGATATTTGGAGCCCTTTCAGGCCTTCGTTGGAAACGGGAATATCTTCCCAAAAAAACTAAACAGAAGCGTTCTGTGAAACTGCTTTGTGTAGTATGAATCCAACTCACAGAGTTGAACACTTCCTTTGAAAGAGCTGTTTTGAAACACTCTTTTTGTAGAATCTGCAAGTGTTCATTTGGAGCGCTTTGAGGCCTATGGTGGAAAAGGAAATATCTTCACTTATAAACCAGGCAGAAGCATTCTCAGAAACCTCTTTATGATGTGTGCATTCAACTCAGAGAGATAAGCCTTCCTTTTGATAGAGCAGTTTTGAAACTGTGTTTTGGCAGAATCTGCAAGTGGATATTTGGAGCCCTTTCAGGCCTTCGTTGGAAACGGGAATATCTTCCCATAAAAACTAAACAGAAGCGTTCTGTGAAACTGCTTTGTGAAGTATGAATCCAACTCACAGAGTTGAACACTTCCTTTGAAAGAGCAGTTTTGAAACACTCTTTTTGTAGAATCTGCAAGTGTTCGTTTGGAGCGCTTTGAGGCCTATGGTGGAAAAGGAAATATCTTCACATAAAACCTAGACAGAAGCAATCTTTGAAACTTCTTTATGATGTGTGCATTCATCTCACAGAGCTGAACCTTCCTTATCATGGAGCAGTTTGGAAAGAGTCTTTTTGCGGTATCTGCAAGTGGATATTTGGAGCTCTTTCAGGCCTTTGTTAGAAGCGGGAATATCTTCCCATAAAAACTGGGCAGAAGCATTCTCACAAACTGCTTTGTGATGTGTGTGTTCAACTCACAGAGTTGAACCTTTCCTTTGCTAGAACACTTATGAAACACTCTTTTTGTAGAATCTGCAAGTGTTCATTTGGAGCGCATTGAGGCCTATGGTGGAAAAAGAAATATCTTCATATATAAACAAGGGAGAAGCATTCTCAGAAACCTCTTTATGATGTGTGTATTCAACTCAGAGAGATAAGCCTTCCTTTCGATAGAGCAGTTTTGAAACTGTGTTTTTGCAGAATCTGCAAGTGGATATTTGGAGCCTTTCAGGCCTTCGTTGGAAACGGGAATATCGTCCCAAAAAAACTAAACAGAAGCGTTCTGGGAAACTGCTTTGTGTACTATGAATCCAACTCACAGAGTTGGACACTTCCTTTGAAAGAGCTCTTTTGAAACACTCTTTTTGTAGAATCTGCAAGTGTTCATTTGGAGCGCTTTGAGGCCTATTGTGGAAAAGGAAATATCTTCACTTATAAACCAGGCAGAAGCATTCTCAGAAACCTCTTTATGATGTGGGCATTCAACTCGGAGAGATAAGCCTTCCTTTTGATAGAGCAGTTTTGAAACTCTGTTTTTGCAGAATCTGCAAGTGGATATTTGGAGCCCTTTCAGGCCTTCGTTGGAAAAGGGAATATCTTCCCATAAAAACTATACAGAAGAGTTCTGTGAAACTGCTTTGTGTAGTATGAATCCAACTCACAGAGTTGGACACTTCCTTTGAAAGAGCTGTTTTGAAACACTCTTTTTGTAGAATCTGCAAGTGTTCATTTGGAGCGCTTTGAGGCCTATGGTGGAAAAGGAAATATCTTCACTTATAAACCAGGCAGAAGCATTCTCAGAAACCTCTTTATGATGTGTGCATTCAACTCGGAGAGATAAGCCTTCCTTTTGATAGAGCAGTTTTGAAACTGTGTTTTGGCAGAATCTGCAAGTGGATATTTGGATCCCTTTCAGGCCTTCGTTGGAAACGGGAATATCTTCCCATAAAAACTAAACAGAAGCGTTCTGTGAAACTGCTTTGTGAAGTATAAATCCAACTCACAGAGTTGAACACTTCTTTTGAAAGAGCAGTTTTGAAACACTCTTTTTGTAGAATCTACAAGTGTTCATTTGGAGCGCTTTGAGGCCTATGGTGGAAAAGGAAATATCTTCACATAAAACCTAGACAGAAGCATTCTTTGAAACTTCTTTATGATGTGTGCATTGAACTCACAGGGTTGAACTTTCCTTTTCATGGAGCAGTTTGGAAAGAGTCTTTTTGCAGCATCTGCAAGTGGATATTTGGAGCTCTTTCAGGCCTTTGTTAGAAGCGGGAATATCTTCCCATAAAAACTGGACAGAAGCATTCTCACAAACTGCTTTGTGATGTGTGTGTTCAACTCACAGAGGTGAACCTTTCCTTTGCTAGAGCAGTTATGAAACACTCTTTTTGTAGAATCTGCAATTGTTCATTTGGAGCGATTTGAGGCCTATGGTGGAAAAAGAAATATCTTCATATATAAACAAGGCAGAAGCATTCTCAGAAACCTCTTTATGATGTGTGCATTCAACTCAGAGAGATAAGCCTTCCTTTTGATAGAGCAGTTTTGAAACTGTGTTTTTGCAGAATCTGCAAGTGGATACTTGGAGCCCTTTCATTCCTTCGTTGGAAACGGGAATATCTTCCCAAAAAAACTAAACAGAAGCGTTCTGTGAAACTGCTTTGTGTAGTATGAATGCAACTCACAGAGTTGGACACTTCCTTTGAAAGAGCTGTTTTGAAACACTCTTTTTGTAGAATCTGCAAGTGTTCATTTGGAGCGCTTTGAGGCCTAAGGTGGAAAAGGAAATATCTTCACTTATAAATCAGGCAGAAGCATTCTCAGAAACCTCTTTATGATGTGTGCATTCAACTCAGAGAGATAAGCCTTCCTTTTGATAGAGCAGTTTTGAAACTGTGTTTTTGCAGAATCTGCAAGTGGATATTTGGAGCCCTTTCAGGCCTTCGTTGGAAACGGGAATATCTTCCCAAAAAAACTAAACAGAAGCGTTCTGTGAAACTGCTTTGTGTAGTATGAATGCAACTCACAGAGTTGGACACTTCCTTTGAAAGAGCTGTTTTGAAACACTCTTTTTGTGGAATCTGCAAGTGTTCATTTGGAGCGCTTTGAGGCCTAAGGTGGAAAAGGAAATATCTTCACTTATAAATCAGGCAGAAGCATTCTCAGAAACCTCTTTATGATGTGTGCATTCAACTCGGAGAGATAAGCCTTCCTTTTGATAGAGCAGTTTTGAAACTGTGTTTTGGCAGAATCTGCAAGTGGATATTTGAAGCCCTTTCAGGCCTTCGTTGGAAACGGGAATATCTTAACAAAAAAACTAAACAGAAGCGTTCTGTGAAACTGCTTTGTGTAGTATGAATCCAACTCACAGAGTTGAACACTTCCTTTGAAAGAGGTGTTTTGAAACAATCTTTTTGTAGAATCTGCAAGTGTTCATTTGGAGCGCTTTGAGGCCTATGGTGGAAAAGGAAATATCTTCACTTATTAACCAGGCAGAAGCATTCTCAGAAACCTCTTTATGATGTGTGCATTCAACTCGGAGAGATAAGCCTTCCTTTTGATAGAGCAGTTTTGAAACTGTGTTTTGGCAGAATCTGCAAGTGGATATTTGGAGCACTTTCAGGCCTTCGTTGGAAACGGGAATATCTTCCCATAAAAACTAAACAGAAGCGTTCTGTGGAACTGCTTTGTGAAGGATAAATCCAACTCACAGAGTTGAACACTTCCTTTGAAAGAGCAGTTTTGAAACACTCTTTTTGTAGAATCTGCAAGTGTTCCTTTGGAGCGCTTTGAGGCCTATGGTGGAAAAGGAAATATCTTCACATAAAACCTAGACAGAAGCATTCTTTGAAACTTCTTTATGATGTGTGCAGTCATCTCACAGAGTTGAACCTTCCTTATCATGGAGCAGTTTGGAAAGAGTCTTTTTGCGGCATCTGCAAGTGGATATTTGGAGCTCTTTCAGGCCTTTGTTAGAAGCGGGAATATCTTCCCATAAAAACTGGACAGAAGCATTCTCACAAACTGCTTTGTGATGTGTGTGTTCAACTCACAGAGTTGAACCTTTCGTATGCTAGAACACTTATGAAACACTCTGTTTGTAGAATCTGCAAGTGTTCATTTGGAGCGCAATGAGGCCTATGGTGGAAAAAGAAATATCTTCATATATAAACAAGGCAGAAGCATTCTCAGAAACCTCTTTATGATGTGTGCATTCAACTCAGAGAGATAAGCCTTCCTTTTGATAGAGCAGTTTTGAAACTGTGTTTTTGCAGAATCTGCAAGTGGATATTTGGAGCCCTTTCAGGCCTTCGTTGGAAACGGGAATATCTTCCCAAAAAAACTAAACAGAAGCGTTCTGTGAAACTGCTTTGTGTAGTATGAATGCAACTCACAGAGTTGGACACTTCCTTTGAAAGAGCTGTTTTGAAACACTCTTTTTGTAGAATCTGCAAGTGTTCATTTGGAGCGCTTTGAGGCCTAAGGTGGAAAAGGAAATATCTTCACTTATAAATCAGGCAGAAGCATTCTCAGAAACCTCTTTATGATGTGTGCATTCAACTCGGAGAGATAAGCCTTCCTTTTCATAGAGCAGTTTTGAAACTGTGTTTTGGCAGAATCTGCAAGTGGATATTTGGAGCCCTTTCAGGCCTTCGTTGGAAACGGGAATATCTTCCCAAAAAAACTAAACAGAAGCGTTCTGTGAAACTGCTTTGTGAAGTATAAATCCAACTCACAGATTTGAACACTTCTTTTGAAAGAGCAGTTTGGAAACACTCTTTTTGTAGAATCTACAAGTGTTCATTTGGAGCGCTTTGAGGCCTATGGTGGAAAAGGAAATATCTTCACATAAAACCTAGACAGAAGCATTCTTTGAAACTTCTTTATGATGTGTGCATTCAACTCACAGAGTTGAACCTTCTTTTTCATGGAGCAATTTGGAAAGAGTCTTTTTGCAGCATCTGCAAGTGGATATTTGGAGCTCTTTCAGGCCTTTGTTAGAAGCGGGAATATCTTCCCATAGAAACTGGACAGAAGCATTCTCACAAACTGCTTTGTGATGTGTGTGTTCAACTCACAGAGGTGAACCTTTCCTTTGCTAGAGCAGTTATGAAACACTCTTTTTGTAGAATCTGCAAGTGTTCATTTGGAGCGCTTTGAGGCCTAAGGTGGAAAAGGAAATATCTTCACTTATAAACCAGGCAGAAGCATTCTCAGAAACCTCTTTATGATGTGGGCATTCAACTCGGAGAGATAAGCCTTCCTTTTGATAGAGCAGTTTTGAAACTGTGTTTTTGCAGAATCTGCAAGTGGATATTTGGAGCCCTTTCAGGCCTTCGTTGGAAAAGGGAATATCTTCCCATAAAAACTAAACAGAAGAGTTCTGTGAAACTGCTTTGTGTAGTATGAATCCAACTCACAGAGTTGGACACTTCCTTTGAAAGAGCTGTTTTGAAACACTCTTTTTGTAGAATCTGCAAGTGTTCATTTGGAGCGCTTTGAGGCCTATGGTGGAAAAGGAAATATCTTCACTTATAAACCAGGCAGAAGCATTCTCAGAAACCTCTTTATGATGTGTGCATTCAACTCGGAGAGATAAGCCTTCCTTTTGATAGAGCAGTTTTGAAACTGTGTTTTTGCAGAATCTGCAAGTGGATATTTGGAGCCCTTTCAGGCCTTCTTTGGAAACGGGAATATCTTCCCATAAAAACTAAACAGAAGCGTTCTGTGAAACTGCTTTGTGAAGTATAAATCCAACTCACAGAGTTGAACACTTCTTTTGAAAGAGCAGTTTGGAAACACTCTTTTTGTAGAATCTACAATGTTCATTTGGAGCGCTTTGAGGCCTATGGTGGAAAAGGAAATATCTTCACATAAAACCTAGACAGAAGCATTCTTTGAAACTTCTTTATGATGTGTGCATTCATCTCACAGTGTTGAACCTTCCTTATCATGGAGCAGTTTGGAAAGAGTCTTTTTGCGGCATCTGCAAGTGGATATTTGGAGCTCTTTCAGGCCTTTGTTAGAAGCGGGAATATCTTCCCATAAAAACTGGACAGAAGCATTCTCACAAACTGCTTTGTGATGTGTGTGTTCAACTCACAGAGTTGAACCTTTCCTTTGCTAGAACACTTATGAAACACTCTTTTTGTAGAATCTGCAAGTGTTCATTTGGAGCGCATTGAGGCCTATGGTGGAAAAAGAAATATCTTCATATATAAACAAGGCAGAAGCATTCTCAGAAACCTCTTTATGATGTGTGCATTCAACTCAGAGAGATAAGCCTTCCTTTTGATAGAGCAGTTTTGAAACTGTGTTTTTGCAGAATCTGCAAGTGGATATTTGGAGCCCTTTCAGGCCTTCGTTGGAAACGGGAATATCTTCCCAAAAAAACTAAACAGAAGCGTTCTGTGAAACTGCTTTGTGTAGTATGAATGCAACTCACAGAGTTGGACACTTCCTTTGAAAGAGCTGTTTTGAAACACTCTTTTTGTAGAATCTGCAAGTGTTCATTTGGAGCGCTTTGAGGCCTAAGGCGGAAAAGGAAATATCTTCACTTATAAATCAGGCAGAAGCATTCTCAGAAACCTCTTTATGATGTGTGCATTCAACTCGGAGAGATAAGCCTTCCTTTTGATAGAGCAGTTTTGAAACTGTGTTTTTGCAGAATCTGCAAGTGGATATTTGGAGCCCTTTCAGGCCTTCGTTGGAAACGGGAATATCTTCCCAAAAAAACTAAACAGAAGCGTTCTGTGAAACTGCTTTGTGTAGTATTAATGCAACTCACAGAGTTGGACACTTCCTTTGAAAGAGCTGTTTTGAAACACTCTTTTTGTAGAATCTGCAAGTGTTCATTTGGAGCGCTTTGAGGCCTAAGGTGGAAAAGGAAATATCTTCACTTATAAATCAGGCAGAAGCATTCTCAGAAACCTCTTTATGATGTGTGCATTCAACTCGGAGAGATAAGCCTTCCTTTTGATAGAGCAGTTTTGAAACCGTGTTTTGGCAGAATCTGCAAGTGGATATTTGGAGCCCTTTCAGGCCTTCGTTGGAAACGGGAATATCTTCCCAAAAAAACTAAACAGAAGCGTTCTGTGAAACTGCTTTGTGTAGTATGAATCCAACTCACAGAGTTGAACACTTCCTTTGAAAGAGCTGTTTTGAAACACTCTTTTTGTAGAATCTGCAAGTGTTCATTTGGAGCGCATTGAGGCCTATGGTGGAAAAAGAAATATCTTCATATATAAACAAGGCAGAAGCATTCTCAGAAACCTCTTTATGATGTGTGCATTCAACTCAGAGAGATAAGCCTTCCTTTTGATAGAGCAGTTTTGAAACTGTGTTTTTGCAGAATCTGCAAGTGGATATTTGGAGCCCTTTCAGGCCTTCGTTGGAAACGGGAATATCTTCCCAAAAAAACTAAACAGAAGCGTTCTGTGAAACTGCTTTGTGTAGTATGAATGCAACTCACAGAGTTGGACACTTCCTTTGAAAGAGCCGTTTTGAAACACTCTTTTTGTAGAATCTGCAAGTGTTCATTTGGAGCGCTTTGAGGCCTATGGTGGAAAAGGAAATATCTTCACATAAAACCTAGACAGAAGCATTCTTTGAAACTTCTTTATGATGTGTGCATTCAACTCACAGAGTTGAACCTTCTTTTTCATGGAGCAATTTGGAAAGAGTCTTTTTGCAGCATCTGCAAGTGGATATTTGGAGCTCTTTCAGGCCTTTGTTAGAAGCGGGAATATCTTCCCATAGAAACTGGACAGAAGCATTCTCACAAACTGCTTTGTGATGTGTGCGTTCAACTCACAGAGGTGAAAATTTCCTTTGCTAGAGCAGTTATGAAACACTCTTTTTGTAGAATCTGCAAGTGTTCATTTGGAGCGATTTGAGGCCTATGGTGGAAAAAGAAATATCTTCATATATAAACAAGGCAGAAGCATTCTCAGAAACCTCTTTATGATGTGTGCATTCAACTCAGAGAGATAAGCCTTCCTTTTGATAGAGCAGTTTTGAAACTGTATTTTTGCAGAATCTGCAAGTGGATATTTGGAGCTCTTTCATTCCTTCGTTGGAAACGGGAATTTCTTCCCATAAAAACTAAACAGAAGCGTTCTGTGAAACTGCTTTGTGTAGTATGAATCCAACTCACAGAGTTGAACACTTCCTTTGAAAGAGCAGTTTTGAAACACTCTTTTTGTAGAATCTGCAAGTGTTCGTTTGGAGCGCTTTGAGGCCTATGGTGGAAAAGGAAATATCTTCACACAAAACTTAGACAGAAGCATTCTTTGAAACTTCTTTATGATGTGTGCATTCATCTCACAGAGTTGAACCTTCCTTATCATGGAGCAGCTTGGAAAGAGTCTTTTTGCGGCATCTGCAAGTGGATATTTGGAGCTCTTTCAGGCCTTTGTTAGAAGCGGGAATATCTTCCCATAAAAACTGGACAGAAGCATTCTCACAAACTGCTTTGTGATGTGTGTGTTGAACTCACAGAGTTGAACCTTTCCTTTGCTAGAACACTTATGAAACACTCTTTTTGTAGAATCTGCAAGTGTTCATTTGGAGCGCATTGAGGCCTATGGTGGAAAAAGAAATATCTTCATATATAAACAAGGGAGAAGCATTCTCAGAAACCACTTTATGATGTGTGTATTCAACTCAGAGAGATAAGCCTTCCTTTTGATAGAGCAGTTTTGAAACTGTGTTTTTGCAGAATCTACAAGTGGATATTTGGAGCCCTTTCAGGCCTTCGTTGGAAACGGGAATATCTTCCCAAAAAAACTAAACAGAAGCGTTCTGTGAAACTGCTTTGTGTAGTATGAATCCAATTCACAGAGTTGAACACTTCCTTTGAAAGAGCTGTTTTGAAACACTCTTTTTGTAGAATCTGCAAGTGTTCATTTGGAGCGCTTTGAGGCCTATGGTGGAAAAGGAAATATCTTCACTTATAAACCAGGCAGAAGCATTCTCAGAAACCTCTTTATGATGTGTGCATTCAACTCAGAGAGATAAGCCTTCCTTTTGATAGAGCAGTTTTGAAACTGTGTTTTGGCAGAATCTGCAAGTGGATATTTGGAGCCCTTTCAGGCCTTCGTTGGAAACGGGAATATCTTCCCATAAAAACTAAACAGAAGCGTTCTGTGAAACTGCTTTGTGAAGTATGAATCCAACTCACAGAGTTGAACACTTCCTTTGAAAGAGCAGTTTTGAAACACTCTTTTTGTAGAATCTGCAAGTGTTCGTTTGGAGCGCTTTGAGGCCTATGGTGGAAAAGGAAATATCTTCACATAAAACCTAGACAGAAGCAATCTTTGAAACTTCTTTATGATGTGTGCATTCATCTCACAGAGCTGAACCTTCCTTATCATGGAGCAGTTTGGAAAGAGTCTTTTTGCGGTATCTGCAAGTGGATATTTGGAGCTCTTTCAGGCCTTTGTTAGAAGCGGGAATATCTTCCCATAAAAACTGGGCAGAAGCATTCTCCCAAACTGCTTTGTGATGTGTGTGTTCAACTCACAGAGTTGAACCTTTCCTTTGCTAGAACACTTATGAAACACTCTTTTTGTAGAATCTGCAAGTGTTCATTTGGAGCGCATTGAGGCCTATGGTGGAAAAAGAAATATCTTCATATATAAACAAGGGAGAAGCATTCTCAGAAACCTCTTTATGATGTGTGTATTCAACTCAGAGAGATAAGCCTTCCTTTCGATAGAGCAGTTTTGAAACTGTGTTTTTGCAGAATCTGCAAGTGGATATTTGGAGCCTTTCAGGCCTTCGTTGGAAACGGGAATATCGTCCCAAAAAAACTAAACAGAAGCGTTCTGGGAAACTGCTTTGTGTACTATGAATCCAACTCACAGAGTTGGACACTTCCTTTGAAAGAGCTCTTTTGAAACACTCTTTTTGTAGAATCTGCAAGTGTTCATTTGGAGCGCTTTGAGGCCTATTGTGGAAAAGGAAATATCTTCACTTATAAACCAGGCAGAAGCATTCTCAGAAACCTCTTTATGATGTGGGCATTCAACTCGGAGAGATAAGCCTTCCTTTTGATAGAGCAGTTTTGAAACTCTGTTTTTGCAGAATCTGCAAGTGGATATTTGGAGCCCTTTCAGGCCTTCGTTGGAAAAGGGAATATCTTCCCATAAAAACTATACAGAAGAGTTCTGTGAAACTGCTTTGTGTAGTATGAATCCAACTCACAGAGTTGGACACTTCCTTTGAAAGAGCTGTTTTGAAACACTCTTTTTGTAGAATCTGCAAGTGTTCATTTGGAGCGCTTTGAGGCCTATGGTGGAAAAGGAAATATCTTCACTTATAAACCAGGCAGAAGCATTCTCAGAAACCTCTTTATGATGTGTGCATTCAACTCGGAGAGATAAGCCTTCCTTTTGATAGAGCAGTTTTGAAACTGTGTTTTGGCAGAATCTGCAAGTGGATATTTGGATCCCTTTCAGGCCTTCGTTGGAAACGGGAATATCTTCCCATAAAAACTAAACAGAAGCGTTCTGTGAAACTGCTTTGTGAAGTATAAATCCGACTCACAGAGTTGAACACTTCTTTTGAAAGAGCAGTTTTGAAACACTCTTTTTGTAGAATCTACAAGTGTTCATTTGGAGCGCTTTGAGGCCTATGGTGGAAAAGGAAATATCTTCACATAAAACCTAGACAGAAGCATTCTTTGAAACTTCTTTATGATGTGTGCATTGAACTCACAGAGTTGAACTTTCCTTTTCATGGAGCAGTTTGGAAAGAGTCTTTTTGCAGCATCTGCAAGTGGATATTTGGAGCTCTTTCAGGCCTTTGTTAGAAGCGGGAATATCTTCCCATAAAAACTGGACAGAAGCATTCTCACAAACTGCTTTGTGATGTGTGTGTTCAACTCACAGAGGTGAACCTTTCCTTTGCTAGAGCAGTTATGAAACACTCTTTTTGTAGAATCTGCAATTGTTCATTTGGAGCGATTTGAGGCCTATGGTGGAAAAAGAAATATCTTCATATATAAACAAGGCAGAAGCATTCTCAGAAACCTCTTTATGATGTGTGCATTCAACTCAGAGAGATAAGCCTTCCTTTTGATAGAGCAGTTTTGAAACTGTGTTTTTGCAGAATCTGCAAGTGGATACTTGGAGCCCTTTCAGGCCTTCGTTGGAAACGGGAATATCTTCCCAAAAAAACTAAACAGAAGCGTTCTGTGAAACTGCTTTGTGTAGTATGAATGCAACTCACAGAGTTGGACACTTCCTTTGAAAGAGCTGTTTTGAAACACTCTTTTTGTAGAATCTGCAAGTGTTCATTTGGAGCGCTTTGAGGCCTAAGGTGGAAAAGGAAATATCTTCACTTATAAATCAGGCAGAAGCATTCTCAGAAACCTCTTTATGATGTGTGCATTCAACTCAGAGAGATAAGCCTTCCTTTTGATAGAGCAGTTTTGAAACTGTGTTTTTGCAGAATCTGCAAGTGGATATTTGGAGCCCTTTCAGGCCTTCGTTGGAAACGGGAATATCTTCCCAAAAAAACTAAACAGAAGCGTTCTGTGAAACTGCTTTGTGTAGTATGAATGCAACTCACAGAGTTGGACACTTCCTTTGAAAGAGCTGTTTTGAAACACTCTTTTTGTGGAATCTGCAAGTGTTCATTTGGAGCGCTTTGAGGCCTAAGGTGGAAAAGGAAATATCTTCACTTATAAATCAGGCAGAAGCATTCTCAGAAACCTCTTTATGATGTGTGCATTCAACTGGGAGAGATAAGCCTTCCTTTTGATAGAGCAGTTTTGAAACTGTGTTTTGGCAGAATCTGCAAGTGGATATTTGGAGCCCTTTCAGGCCTTCGTTGGAAACGGGAATATCTTAACAAAAAAACTAAACAGAAGCGTTCTGTGAAACTGCTTTGTGTAGTATGAATCCAACTCACAGAGTTGAACACTTCCTTTGAAAGAGGTGTTTTGAAACAATCTTTTTGTAGAATCTGCAAGTGTTCATTTGGAGCGCTTTGAGGCCTATGGTGGAAAAGGAAATATCTTCACTTATTAACCAGGCAGAAGCATTCTCAGAAACCTCTTTATGATGTGTGCATTCAACTCGGAGAGATAAGCCTTCCTTTTGATAGAGCAGTTTTGAAACTGTGTTTTGGCAGAATCTGCAAGTGGATATTTGGAGCCCTTTCAGGCCTTCGTTGGAAACGGGAATATCTTCCCATAAAAACTAAACAGAAGCGTTCTGTGAAACTGCTTTGTGAAGGATAAATCCAACTCACAGAGTTGAACACTTCCTTTGAAAGAGCAGTTTTGAAACACTCTTTTTGTAGAATCTGCAAGTGTTCCTTTGGAGCGCTTTGAGGCCTATGGTGGAAAAGGAAATATCTTCACATAAAACCTAGACAGAAGCATTCTTTGAAACTTCTTTATGATGTGTGCAGTCATCTCACAGATTTGAACCTTCCTTATCATGGAGCAGTTTGGAAAGAGTCTTTTTGCGGCATCTGCAAGTGGATATTTGGAGCTCTTTCAGGCCTTTGTTAGAAGCGGGAATATCTTCCCATAAAAACTGGACAGAAGCATTCTCACAAACTGCTTTGTGATGTGTGTGTTCAACTCACAGAGTTGAACCTTTCGTATGCTAGAACACTTATGAAACACTCTTTTTGTAGAATCTGCAAGTGTTCATTTGGAGCGCAATGAGGCCTATGGTGGAAAAAGAAATATCTTCATATATAAACAAGGCAGAAGCATTCTCAGAAACCTCTTTATGATGTGTGCATTCAACTCAGAGAGATAAGCCTTCCTTTTGATAGAGCAGTTTTGAAACTGTGTTTTTGCAGAATCTGCAAGTGGATATTTGGAGCCCTTTCAGGCCTTCGTTGGAAACGGGAATATCTTCCCAAAAAAACTAAACAGAAGCGTTCTGTGAAACTGCTTTGTGTAGTATGAATGCAACTCACAGAGTTGGACACTTCCTTTGAAAGAGCTGTTTTGAAACACTCTTTTTGTAGAATCTGCAAGTGTTCATTTGGAGCGCTTTGAGGCCTAAGGTGGAAAAGGAAATATCTTCACTTATAAATCAGGCAGAAGCATTCTCAGAAACCTCTTTATGATGTGTGCATTCAACTCGGAGAGATAAGCCTTCCTTTTCATAGAGCAGTTTTGAAACTGTGTTTTGGCAGAATCTGCAAGTGGATATTTGGAGCCCTTTCAGGCCTTCGTTGGAAACGGGAATATCTTCCCAAAAAAACTAAACAGAAGCGTTCTGTGAAACTGCTTTGTGAAGTATAAATCCAACTCACAGATTTGAACACTTCTTTTGAAAGAGCAGTTTGGAAACACTCTTTTTGTAGAATCTACAAGTGTTCATTTGGAGCGCTTTGAGGCCTATGGTGGAAAAGGAAATATCTTCACATAAAACCTAGACAGAAGCATTCTTTGAAACTTCTTTATGATGTGTGCATTCAACTCACAGAGTTGAACCTTCTTTTTCATGGAGCAATTTGGAAAGAGTCTTTTTGCAGCATCTGCAAGTGGATATTTGGAGCTCTTTCAGGCCTTTGTTAGAAGCGGGAATATCTTCCCATAGAAACTGGACAGAAGCATTCTCACAAACTGCTTTGTGATGTGTGTGTTCAACTCACAGAGGTGAACCTTTCCTTTGCTAGAGCAGTTATGAAACACTCTTTTTGTAGAATCTGCAAGTGTTCATTTGGAGCGCTTTGAGGCCTAAGGTGGAAAAGGAAATATCTTCACTTATAAACCAGGCAGAAGCATTCTCAGAAACCTCTTTATGATGTGGGCATTCAACTCGGAGAGATAAGCCTTCCTTTTGATAGAGCAGTTTTGAAACTGTGTTTTTGCAGAATCTGCAAGTGGATATTTGGAGCCCTTTCAGGCCTTCGTTGGAAAAGGGAATATCTTCCCATAAAAACTAAACAGAAGAGTTCTGTGAAACTGCTTTGTGTAGTATGAATCCAACTCACAGAGTTGGACACTTCCTTTGAAAGAGCTGTTTTGAAACACTCTTTTTGTAGAATCTGCAAGTGTTCATTTGGAGCGCTTTGAGGCCTATGGTGGAAAAGGAAATATCTTCACTTATAAACCAGGCAGAAGCATTCTCAGAAACCTCTTTATGATGTGTGCATTCAACTCGGAGAGATAAGCCTTCCTTTTGATAGAGCAGTTTTGAAACTGTGTTTTTGCAGAATCTGCAAGTGGATATTTGGAGCCCTTTCAGGCCTTCTTTGGAAACGGGAATATCTTCCCATAAAAACTAAACAGAAGCGTTCTGTGAAACTGCTTTGTGAAGTATAAATCCAACTCACAGAGTTGAACACTTCTTTTGAAAGAGCAGTTTGGAAACACTCTTTTTGTAGAATCTACAATGTTCATTTGGAGCGCTTTGAGGCCTATGGTGGAAAAGGAAATATCTTCACATAAAACCTAGACAGAAGCATTCTTTGAAACTTCTTTATGATGTGTGCATTCATCTCACAGAGTTGAACCTTCCTTATCATGGAGCAGTTTGGAAAGAGTCTTTTTGCGGCATCTGCAAGTGGATATTTGGAGCTCTTTCAGGCCTTTGTTAGAAGCGGGAATATCTTCCCATAAAAACTGGACAGAAGCATTCTCACAAACTGCTTTGTGATGTGTGTGTTCAACTCACAGAGTTGAACCTTTCCTTTGCTAGAACACTTATGAAACACTCTTTTTGTAGAATCTGCAAGTGTTCATTTGGAGCGCATTGAGGCCTATGGTGGAAAAAGAAATATCTTCATATATAAACAAGGCAGAAGCATTCTCAGAAACCTCTTTATGATGTGTGCATTCAACTCAGAGAGATAAGCCTTCCTTTTGATAGAGCAGTTTTGAAACTGTGTTTTTGCAGAATCTGCAAGTGGATATTTGGAGCCCTTTCAGGCCTTCGTTGGAAACGGGAATATCTTCCCAAAAAAACTAAACAGAAGCGTTCTGTGAAACTGCTTTGTGTAGTATGAATGCAACTCACAGAGTTGGACACTTCCTTTGAAAGAGCTGTTTTGAAACACTCTTTTTGTAGAATCTGCAAGTGTTCATTTGGAGCGCTTTGAGGCCTAAGGCGGAAAAGGAAATATCTTCACTTATAAATCAGGCAGAAGCATTCTCAGAAACCTCTTTATGATGTGTGCATTCAACTCGGAGAGATAAGCCTTCCTTTTGATAGAGCAGTTTTGAAACTGTGTTTTTGCAGAATCTGCAAGTGGATATTTGGAGCCCTTTCAGGCCTTCGTTGGAAACGGGAATATCTTCCCAAAAAAACTAAACAGAAGCGTTCTGTGAAACTGCTTTGTGTAGTATTAATGCAACTCACAGAGTTGGACACTTCCTTTGAAAGAGCTGTTTTGAAACACTCTTTTTGTAGAATCTGCAAGTGTTCATTTGGAGCGCTTTGAGGCCTAAGGTGGAAAAGGAAATATCTTCACTTATAAATCAGGCAGAAGCATTCTCAGAAACCTCTTTATGATGTGTGCATTCAACTCGGAGAGATAAGCCTTCCTTTTGATAGAGCAGTTTTGAAACCGTGTTTTGGCAGAATCTGCAAGTGGATATTTGGAGCCCTTTCAGGCCTTCGTTGGAAACGGGAATATCTTCCCAAAAAAACTAAACAGAAGCGTTCTGTGAAACTGCTTTGTGTAGTATGAATCCAACTCACAGAGTTGAACACTTCCTTTGAAAGAGCTGTTTTGAAACACTCTTTTTGTAGAATCTGCAAGTGTTCATTTGGAGCGCATTGAGGCCTATGGTGGAAAAAGAAATATCTTCATATATAAACAAGGCAGAAGCATTCTCAGAAACCTCTTTATGATGTGTGCATTCAACTCAGAGAGATAAGCCTTCCTTTTGATAGAGCAGTTTTGAAACTGTGTTTTTGCAGAATCTGCAAGTGGATATTTGGAGCCCTTTCAGGCCTTCGTTGGAAACGGGAATATCTTCCCAAAAAAACTAAACAGAAGCGTTCTGTGAAACTGCTTTTTGTAGTATGAATGCAACTCACAGAGTTGGACACTTCCTTTGAAAGAGCTGTTTTGAAACACTCTTTTTGTAGAATCTGCAAGTGTTCATTTGGAGCGCTTTGAGGCCTAAGGTGGAAAAGGAAATATCTTCACTTATAAATCAGGCAGAAGCATTCTCAGAAACCTCTTTATGATGTGTGCATTCAACTCGGAGAGATAAGCCTTCCTTTTGATAGAGCAGTTTTGAAACTGTGTTTTGGCAGAATCTGCAAGTGGATATTTGGAGCCCTTTCAGGCCTTCGTTGGAAACGGGAATATCTTCCCAAAAAAACTAAACAGAAGCGTTCTGTGAAACTGCTTTGTGTAGTATGAATCCAACTCACAGAGTTGAACACTTCCTTTGAAAGAGCTGTTGTGAAACACTCTTTTTGTAGAATCTGCAAGTGTTCATTTGGAGCGCTTTGAGGCCTATGGTGGAAAAGGAAATATCTTCACATAAAACCTAGACAGAAGCATTCTTTGAAACTTCTTTATGATGTGTGCATTCATCTCACAGAGTTGAACCTTCCTTATCATGGAGCAGTTTGGAAAGAGTCTTTTTGCGGCATCTGCAAGTGGATATTTGGAGCTCTTTCAGGCCTTTGTTAGAAGCGGGAATATCTTCCCATAAAAACTGGACAGAAGCATTCTCACAAACTGCTTTGTGATGTGTGTGTTCAACTCACAGAGTTGAACCTTTCCTTTGCTAGAACACTTATGAAACACTCTTTTTGTAGAATCTGCAAGTGTTCATTTGGAGCGCATTGAGGCCTAAGGTGGAAAAAGAAATATCTTCATATATAAACAAGGCAGAAGCATTCTCAGAAACCTCTTTATGATGTGTGCATTCAACTCAGAGTGATAAGCCTTCCTTATGATAGAGCAGTTTTGAAACTGTGTTTTTGCAGAATCTGCAAGTGGATATTTGGAGCCCTTTCAGGCCTTCGTTGGAAACGGGAATATCTTCCCAAAAAAACTAAACAGAAGCGTTCTGTGAAACTGCTTTGTGTAGTATGAATCCAACTCACAGAGTTGAACACTTCCTTTGAAAGAGGTGTTTTGAAACACTCTTTTTGTAGAATCTGCAAGTGTTCATTTGGAGCGCTTTGAGGCCTATGGTGGAAAAGGAAATATCTTCACTTATAAACCAGGCAGAAGCATTCTCAGAAACCTCTTTATGATGTGTGCATTCAACTCGGAGAGATAAGCCTTCCTTTTGATAGAGCAGTTTTGAAACTGTGTTTTGGCAGAATCTGCAAGTGGATATTTGGAGCCCTTTCAGGCCTTCGTTGGAAACGGGAATATCTTCCCATAAAAACAAAACAGAAGCGTTCTGTGAAACTGCTTTGTGAAGTATGAATCCAACTCACAGAGTTGAACACTTCCTTTGAAAGAGCAGTTTTGAAACACTCTTTTTGTAGAATCTGCAAGTGTTCGTTTGGAGCGCTTTGAGGCCTATGGTGGAAAAGGAAATATCTTCACATAAAACCTAGACAGAAGCATTCTTTGAAACTTCTTTATGATGTGTGCATTCATCTCACAGAGCTGAACCTTCCTTATCATGGAGCAGTTTGGAAAGAGTCTTTTTGCGGCATCTGCAAGTGGATATTTGGAGCTCTTTCAGGCCTTTGTTAGAAGCGGGAATATCTTCCCATAAAAACTGGGCAGAAGCATTCTCACAAAATGCTTTGTGATGTTTGTGTTCAACTCACAGAGTTGAACCTTTCCTTTTCTAGAACACTTATGAAACACTCTTTTTGTAGAATCTGCAAGTGTTCATTTGGAGCGCATTGAGGCCTATGGTGGAAAAAGAAATATCTTCATATATAAACAAGGGAGAAGCATTCTCCGAAACCTCTTTATGATGTGTGCATTCAACTCAGAGAGATAAGCCTTCCTTTAGATAGAGCAGTTTTGAAACTGTGTTTTTGCAGAATCTGCAAGTGGATACTTGGAGCCCTTTCAGGCCTTCGTTGGAAACGGGAATATCTTCCCAAGAAAACTAAACAGAAGCGTTCTGTGAAAGTGCTTTGTGTAGTATGAATGCAACTCACAGAGTTGGACACTTCCTTTGAAAGAGCTGTTTTGAAACACTCTTTTTGTAGAATCTGCAAGTGTTCGTTTGGAGCGCTTTGAGGCCTAAGGTGGAAAAGGAAATATCTTCACTTATAAATCAGGCAGAAGCATTCTCAGAAACCTCTTTATGATGTGTGCATTCAACTCAGAGAGATAAGCCTTCCTTTTGATAGAGCAGTTTTGAAACTGTGTTTTGGCAGAATCTGCAAGTGGATATTTGGAGCCCTTTCAGGCCTTCGTTGGAAACGGGAATATCTTCCCATAAAAACTAAACAGAAGCGTTCTGTGAAACTGCTTTGTGAAGTATGAATCCAACTCACAGAGTTGAACACTTCCTTTGAAAGAGCAGTTTTGAAACAATCTTTTTGTAGAATCTGCAAGTGTTCGTTTGGAGCGCTTTGAGGCCTATGGTGGAAAAGGAAATATCTTCACATAAAACCTAGACAGAAGCATTCTTTGAAACTTCTTTATGATGTGTGCATTCATCTCACAGAGTTGAACCTTCCTTAACATGGAGCAGTTTGGAAAGAGTCTTTTTGCGGCATCTGCAAGTGGATATTTGGAGCTCTTTCAGGCCTTTGTTAGAAGCGGGAATATCTTCCCATAAAAACTGGACAGAAGCATTCTCACAAACTGCTTTGTGATGTGTGTGTTCAACTCACGGATTTGAACCTTTCCTTTGCTAGAGCAGTTATGAAACACTCTTTTTGTAGAATCTGCAAGTGTTCATTTGGAGCGCATTGAGGCCTATGGTGGAAAAAGAAATATCTTCATATATAAACAAGGCAGAAGCATTCTCAGAAACCTCTTTATGATGTGTGCATTCAACTCAGAGAGATAAGCCTTTCTTTTGATAGAGCAGTTTTGAAACTGTGTTTTTGCAGAATCTGCAAGTGGATATTTGGAGCCCTTTCAGGCCTTCGTTGGAAACGGGAATATCTTCCCAAAGAAACTAAACAGAAGCGTTCTGTGAAACTGCTTTGTGTAGTATGAATGCAACTCACAGAGTTGGACACTTCCTTTGAAAGAGCTGTTTTGAAACACTCTTTTTGTAGAATCTGCAAGTGTTCATTTGGAGCGCTTTGAGGCCTAAGGTGGAAAAGGAAATATCTTCACTTATAAATCAGGCAGAAGCATTCTCAGAAACCTCTTTATGATGTGTGCATTCAACTCAGAGAGATAAGCCTTCCTTTTGATAGAGCAGTTTTGAAACTGTGTTTTGGCAGAATCTGCAAGTGGATATTTGGAGCGCTTTCAGGCCTTCGTTGGAAACGGGAATATCTTCCCAAAAAAACAAAACAGAAGCGTTCTGTGAAACTGCTTTGTGTAGTATGAATCCAACTCACAGAGTTGAACACTTCCTTTGAAAGAGCTGTTTTGAAACACTCTTTTTGTAGAATCTGCAAGTGTTCATTTGGAGCGCTTTGAGGCCTATGGTGGAAATGGAAATATCTTCACTTATAAACCAGGCAGAAGCATTCTCAGAAACCTCTTTATGATGTGTGCATTCAACTCGGAGAGATAAGCCTTCCTTTTGATAGAGCAGGTTTGAAACTGTGTTTTGGCAGAATCTGCAAGTGGATATTTGGAGCCCTTTCAGGCCTTCGTTGGAAACGGGAATATCTTCCCATAAAAACTAAACAGAAGCGTTCTGTGAAACTGCTTTGTGAAGTATGAATCCAACTCACAGAGTTGAACACTTCCTTTGAAAGAGCAGTTTTGAAACACTCTTTTTGTAGAATCTGCAATTGTTCGTTTGGAGCGCTTTGAGGCCTATGGTGGAAAAGGAAATATCTTCACATAAAACCTAGACAGAAGCATTCTTTGAAACTTCTTTATGATGTGTGCATTCATCTCACAGAGTTGAACCTTCCTTATCATGGAGCAGTTTGGAAAGAGTCTTTTTGCGGCATCTGCAAGTGGATATTTGGAGCTCTTTTAGGCCTTTGTTAGAAGCGGGAATATCTTCCCATAAAAACTGGACAGAAGCATTCTCACAAACTGCTTTGTGATGTGTGTGTTCAACTCACAGATTTGAACCTTTCCTTTGCTAGAGCAGTTATGAAACACTCTTTTTGTAGAATCTGCAAGTGTTCATTTGGAGCGCATTGAGGCCTATGGTGGAAAAAGAAATATCTTCATATATAAACAAGGGAGAAGCATTCTCAGAAACCTCTTTATGATGTGTGCATTCAACTCAGAGAGATAAGCCTTCCTTTTGATAGAGCAGTTTTGAAACTGTATTTTTGCAGAATCTGCAAGTGGATATTTGGAGCTCTTTCATGCCTTCGTTGGAAACGGGAATTTCTTCCCATAATAACTAAACAGAAGCGTTCTGTGAAACTGCTTTGTGTAGTATGAATCCAACTCACAGAGTTGAACACTTCCTTTGAAAGAGCAGTTTTGAAACACTCTTTTTGTAGAATCTGCAAGTGTTCGTTTGGAGCGCTTTGAGGCCTATGGTGGAAAAGGAAATATCTTCACATAAAACTTAGACAGAAGCATTCTTTGAAACTTCTTTATGATGTGTGCATTCATCTCACAGAGTTGAACCTTCCTTATCATGGAGCAGTTTGGAAAGAGTCTTTTTGCGGCATCTGCAAGTGGATATTTGGAGCTCTTTCAGGCCTTTGTTAGAAGCGGGAATATCTTCCCATAAAAACTGGACAGAAGCATTCTCACAAACTGCTTTGTGATGTGTGTGTTCAACTCACAGAGTTGAACCTTTCCTTTGCTAGAACACTTATGAAACACTCTTTTTGTAGAATCTGCAAGTGTTCATTTGGAGCGCATTGAGGCCTATGGTGGAAAAAGAAATATCTTCATATATAAACAAGGGAGAAGCATTCTCAGAAACCTCTTTATGATGTGTGTATTCAACTCAGAGAGATAAGCCTTCCTTTTGATAGAGCAGTTTTGAAACTGTGTTTTTGCAGAATCTGCAAGTGGATATTTTGAGCCCTTTCAGGCCTTCGTTGGAAAAGGGAATATCTTCCCATAAAAACTAAACAGAAGAGTTCTGTGAAACTGCTTTGTGTAGTATGAATCCAACTCACAGAGTTGGACACTTCCTTTGAAAGAGCTGTTTTGAAACACTCTTTTTGTAGAATCTGCAAGTGTTCATTTGGAGCGCTTTGAGGCCTATGGTGGAAAAGGAAATATCTTCACTTATAAACCAGGCAGAAGCATTCTCAGAAACCTCTTTATGATGTGTGCATTCGACTCGGAGAGATAAGCCTTCCTTTTGTTAGAGCAGTTTTGCAACTGTGTTTTTGCAGAATCTGCAAGTGTATATTTGGAGCCCTTTCAGGCCTTCGTTGGAAACGGGAATATCTTCCCATAAAAATTAAACAGAAGCGTTCTGTGAAACTGCTTTGTGAAGTATGAATCCAACTCACAGAGTTGAACACTTCTTTTGAAAGAGCAGTTTTGAAACACTCTTTTTGTAGAATCTACAAGTGTTCATTTGGAGCGCTTTGAGGCATATGGTGGAAAAAGAAATATCGTCACATAAAACCTAGACAGAAGCATTCTTTGAAACCTTTTATGATGTGTGCATTCAACTGACAGAGTTGAACTTTCCTTTTCCTGGAGCAGTTTGGAAAGAGTCTTTTTGCAGCATCTGCAAGTGGATATTTGGAGCTCTTTCAGGCCTTTGTTAGAAGCGGGAATATCTTCCCATAAAAACGGGACAGAAGCATTCTCACAAACTGCTTTGTGATGTGTGTATTCAACTCACAGAGGTGAACCTTTCCTTTGCTAGAGCAGTTATGAAACACTCTTTTTGTAGAATCTGCAAGTGTTCATTTGGAGCGATTTGAGGCCTATGCTGGAAAAAGAAATATCTTCATATATAAACAAGGCAGAAGCATTCTCAGAAACCTCTTTATGATGTGTGCATTCAACTCAGAGAGATAAGCCTTCCTTTTGATAGAGCAGTTTTGAAACTGTGTTTTTGCAGAATCTGCAAGTGGATACTTGGAGCCCTTTCAGGCCTTCGTTGGAAACGGGAATATCTTCCCAAAAAAACTAAACAGAAGGGTTCTGTGAAACTGCTTTGTGTAGTATGAATGCAACTCACAGAGTTGGACACTTCCTTTGAAAGAGCTGTTTTGAAACACTCTTTTTGTAGAATCTGCAAGTGTTCATTTGGAGCGCTTTGAGGCCTAAGGTGGAAAAGGAAATATCTTCACTTATAAATCAGGCAAAAGCATTCTCAGAAACCCCTTTATGATGTGTGCATTCGACTCAGAGAGATAAGCCTTCCTTTTGATAGAGCAGTTTTGAAACTGTGTTTTTGCAGAATCTGCAAGTGGATATTTGGAGCCCTTTCAGGCCTTCGTTGGAAACGGGAATATCTTCCCAAAAAAACTAAACAGAAGCGTTCTGTGAAACTGCTTTGTGTAGTATGAATACAACTCACAGAGTTGGACACTTCTTTTGAAAGAGCTGTTTTGAAACACTCTTTTTGTAGAATCTGCAAGTGTTCATTTGGAGCGCTTTGAGGCCTAAGGTGGAAAAGGAAATATCTTCACTTATAAATCAGGCAGAAGCATTCTCAGAAACCTCTTTATGATGTGTGCATTCAACTCGGAGAGATAAGCCTTCCTTTTGATAGAGCAGTTTTGAAACTGTGTTTTGGCAGAATCTGCAAGTGGATATTTGGAGCGCTTTCAGGCCTTCGTTGGAAACGGGAATATCTTCCCAAAAAAACTAAACAGAAGCGTTCTGTGAAACTGCTTTGTGTAGTATGAATCCAACTCACAGAGTTGAACACTTCCTTTGAAAGAGCTGTTTTGAAACACTCTTTTTGTAGAATCTGCAAGTGTTCATTTGGAGCGCTTTGAGGCCTATGGTGGAAAAGGAAATATCTTCACTTATAAACCAGGCAGAAGCATTCTCAGAAACCTCTTTATGATGTGTGCATTCAACTCGGAGAGATAAGCCTTCCTTTTGATAGAGCAGGTTTGAAACTGTGTTTTGGCAGAATCTGCAAGTGGATATTTGGAGCCCTTTCAGGCCTTCGTTGGAAAAGGGAATATCTTCCCATAAAAACTAAACAGAAGCGTTCTGTGAAACTGCTTTGTGAAGTATGAATCCAACTCACAGAGTTGAACACTTCCTTTGAAAGAGCAGTTTTGAAACACTCTTTTTGTAGAATCTGCAAGTGTTCGTTTGGAGCGCTTTGAGGCCTATGGTGGAAAAGGAAATATCTTCACATAAAACCTAGACAGAAGCATTCTTTGAAACTTCTTTATGATGTGTGCATTCATCTCACAGAGTTGAACCTTCCTTATCATGGAGCAGTTTGGAAAGAGTCTTTTTGCGGCATCTGCAAGTGGATATTTGGAGCTCTTTTAGGCCTTTGTAAGAAGCGGGAATATCTTCCCATAAAAACTGGACAGAAGCATTCTCACAAACTGCTTTGTGATGTGTGTGTTCAACTCACAGAGTTGAACCTTTCCTTTGCTAGAACACTTATGAAACACTCTTTTTGTAGAATCTGCAAGTGTTCATTTGGAGCGCATTGAGGCCTATGGTGGAAAAAGAAATATCTTCATATATAAACAAGGGAGAAGCATTCTCAGAAACCTCTTTATGATGTGTGTATTCAACTCAGAGAGATAAGCCTTCCTTTCGATAGAGCAGTTTTGAAACTGTGTTTTTGCAGAATCTGCAAGTGGATATTTGGAGCCTTTCAGGCCTTCGTTGGAAACGGGAATATCTTCCCAAAAAAACTAAACAGAAGCGTTCTGTGAAACTGCTTTGTGTAGTATGAATGCAACTCACAGAGTTGGACACTTCCTTTGAAAGAGCTCTTTTGAAACACTCTTTTTGTAGAATCTGCAAGTGTTCATTTGGAGCGCTTTGAGGCCTATTGTGGAAAAGGAAATATCTTCACTTATAAACCAGGCAGAAGCATTCTCAGAAACCTCTTTATGATGTGGGCATTCAACTCGGAGAGATAAGCCTTCCTTTTGATAGAGCAGTTTTGAAACTGTGTTTTGGCAGAATCTGCAAGTGGATATTTGGAGCCCTTTCAGGCCTTCGTTGGAAAAGGGAATATCTTCCCATAAAAACTAAACAGAAGAGTTCTGTGAAACTGCTTTGTGTAGTATGAATCCAACTCACAGAGTTGGACACTTCCTTTGAAAGAGCTGTTTTGAAACACTCTTTTTGTAGAATCTGCAAGTGTTCATTTGGAGCGCTTTGAGGCCTATGGTGGAAAAGGAAATATCTTCACTTATAAACCAGGCAGAAGCATTCTCAGAAACCTGTTTATGATGTGTGCATTCAACTCGGAGAGATAAGCCTTCCTTTTGATAGAGCAGTTTTGAAACTGTGTTTTGGCAGAAGCTGCAAGTGGATATTTGGAGCCCTTTCAGGCCTTCGTTGGAAACGGGAATAACTTCCCATAAAAACTAAACAGAAGCGTTCTGTGAAACTGCTTTGTGAAGTATGAATCCAACTCACAGAGTTGAACACTTCCTTTGAAAGAGCAGTTTTGAAACACTCTTTTTGTAGAATCTGCAAGTGTTCGTTTGGAGCGCTTTGAGGCCTATGGTGGAATAGGAAATATCTTCACATAAAACCTAGACAGAAGCATTCTTTGAAACTTCTTTATGATGTGTGCATTCATCTCACAGAGCTGAATATTCCTTATCATGGAGCAGTTTGGAAAGAGTCTTTTTGCGGCATCTGCAAGTGGATATTTGGAGCTCTTTCAGGCCTTTGTTAGAAGCGGGAATATCTTCCCATAAAAACTGGGCAGAAGCATTCTCACAAACTGCTTTGTGATGTGTGTGTTCAACTCACAGAGTTGAAACTTTCCTTTTCTAGAACACTTATGAAACACTCTTTTTGTAGAATCTGCAAGTGTTCATTTGGAGCGCATTGAGGCCTATGGTGGAAAAAGAAATATCTTCATATATAAACAAGGCAGAAGCATTCTCAGAAACCTCTTTATGATGTGTGCATTCAACTCAGAGAGATAAGCCTTCCTTTTGATAGAGCAGTTTTGAAACTGTGTTTTTGCAGAATCTGCAAGTGGATATTTGGAGCCCTTTCAGGCCTTCGTTGGAAACGGGAATATCTTCCCAAAAAAACTAAACAGAAGCGTTCTGTGAAACTGCTTTGTGTAGTATGAATGCAACTCACAGAGTTGGACACTTCCTTTGAAAGAGCAGTTTTGAAACACTCTTTTTGTAGAATCTGCAAGTGTTCATTTGGAGCGCTTTGAGGCCTAAGGTGGAAAAGGAAATATCTTCACTTATAAATCAGGCAGAAGCATTCTCAGAAACCTCTTTATGATGTGTGCATTCAACTCGGAGAGATAAGCCTTCCTTTTGATAGAGCAGTTTTGAAACTGTGTTTTGGCAGAATCTGCAAGTGGATATTTGGAGCCCTTTCAGGCCTTCGTTGGAAACGGGAATATCTTCCCAAAAAAACTAAACAGAAGCGTTCTGTGAAACTGCTTTGTGTAGTATGAATCCAACTCACAGAGTTGAACACTTCCTTTGAAAGAGCTGTTGTGAAACACTCTTTTTGTAGAATCTGCAAGTGTTCATTTGGAGCGCTTTGAGGCCTATGGTGGAAAAGGAAATATCTTCACATAAAACCTAGACAGAAGCATTCTTTGAAACTTCTTTATGATGTGTGCATTCATCTCACAGAGTTGAACCTTCCTTATCATGGAGCAGTTTGGAAAGAGTCTTTTTGCGGCATCTGCAAGTGGATATTTGGAGCTCTTTCAGGCCTTTGTTAGAAGCGGGAATATCTTCCCATAAAAACTGGACAGAAGCATTCTCACAAACTGCTTTGTGATGTGTGTGTTCAACTCACAGAGTTGAACCTTTCCTTTGCTAGAACACTTATGAAACACTCTTTTTGTAGAATCTGCAAGTGTTCATTTGGAGCGCATTGAGGCCTATGGTGGAAAAAGAAATATCTTCATATATAAACAAGGCAGAAGCATTCTCAGAAACCTCTTTATGATGTGTGCATTCAACTCAGAGAGATAAGCCTTCCTTTTGATAGAGCAGTTTTGAAACTGTGTTTTTGCAGAATCTGCAAGTGGATATTTGGAGCCCTTTCAGGCCTTCGTTGGAAACGGGAATATCTTCCCAAAAAAACTAAACAGAAGCGTTCTGTGAAACTGCTTTGTGTAGTATGAATGCAACTCACAGAGTTGGACACTTCCTTTGAAAGAGCTGTTTTGAAACACTGTTTTTGTAGAATCTGCAAGTGTTCATTTGGAGCGCTTTGAGGCCTAAGGTGGAAAAGGAAATATCTTCACTTATAAATCAGGCAGAAGCATTCTCAGAAACCTCTTTATGATGTGTGCATTCAACTCGGAGAGATAAGCCTTCCTTTTGATAGAGCAGTTTTGAAACTGTGTTTTGGCAGAATCTGCAAGTGGATATTTGGAGCCATTTCAGACCTTCGTTGGAAACCGGAATATCTTCCCAAAAAAACTAAACAGAAGCGTTCTGTGAAACTGCTTTGTGTAGTATGAATCCAACTCACAGAGTTGAACACTTCCTTTGAAAGAGCTGTTTTGAAACACTCTTTTTGTAGAATCTGCAAGTGTTCATTTGGAGCGCTTTGAGGCCTATGGTGGAAAAGGAAATATCTTCACATAAAACCTAGACAGAAGCATTCTTTGAAACTTCTTTATGATGTGTGCATTCATCTCACAGAGTTGAACCTTCCTTATCATGGAGCAGTTTGGAAAGAGTCTTTTTGGGGCATCTGCAAGTGGATATTTGGAGCTCTTTCAGGCCTTTGTTAGAAGCGGGAATATCTTCCCATAAAAACTGGACAGAAGCATTCTCACAAACTGCTTTGTGATGTGTGTGTTCAACTCACAGAGTTGAACCTTTCCTTTGCTAGAACACTTATGAAACACTCTTTTTGTAGAATCTGCAAGTGTTCATTTGGAGCGCATTGAGGCCTATGGTGGAAAAAGAAATATCTTCATATATAAACAAGGGAGAAGCATTCTCAGAAACCTCTTTATGATGTGTGTATTCAACTCAGAGAGATAAGCCTTCCTTTTGATAGAGCAGTTTTGAAACTGTGTTTTTGCAGAATCTGCAAGTGGATATTTTGAGCCCTTTCAGGCCTTCGTTGGAAAAGGGAATATCTTCCCATAAAAACTAAACAGAAGAGTTCTGTGAAACTGCTTTGTGTAGTATGAATCCAACTCACAGAGTTGGACACTTCCTTTGAAAGAGCTGTTTTGAAACACTCTTTTTGTAGAATCTGCAAGTGTTCATTTGGAGCGCTTTGAGGCCTATGGTGGAAAAGGAAATATCTTCACTTATAAACCAGGCAGAAGCATTCTCAGAAACCTCTTTATGATGTGTGCATTCGACTCGGAGAGATAAGCCTTCCTTTTGTTAGAGCAGTTTTGCAACTGTGTTTTTGCAGAATCTGCAAGTGTATATTTGGAGCCCTTTCAGGCCTTCGTTGGAAACGGGAATATCTTCCCATAAAAATTAAACAGAAGCGTTCTGTGAAACTGCTTTGTGAAGTATGAATCCAACTCACAGAGTTGAACACTTCTTTTGAAAGAGCAGTTTTGAAACACTCTTTTTGTAGAATCTACAAGTGTTCATTTGGAGCGCTTTGAGGCATATGGTGGAAAAAGAAATATCGTCACATAAAACCTAGACAGAAGCATTCTTTGAAACCTTTTATGATGTGTGCATTCAACTGACAGAGTTGAACTTTCCTTTTCCTGGAGCAGTTTGGAAAGAGTCTTTTTGCAGCATCTGCAAGTGGATATTTGGAGCTCTTTCAGGCCTTTGTTAGAAGCGGGAATATCTTCCCATAAAAACGGGACAGAAGCATTCTCACAAACTGCTTTGTGATGTGTGTATTCAACTCACAGAGGTGAACCTTTCCTTTGCTAGAGCAGTTATGAAACACTCTTTTTGTAGAATCTGCAAGTGTTCATTTGGAGCGATTTGAGGCCTATGCTGGAAAAAGAAATATCTTCATATATAAACAAGGCAGAAGCATTCTCAGAAACCTCTTTATGATGTGTGCATTCAACTCAGAGAGATAAGCCTTCCTTTTGATAGAGCAGTTTTGAAACTGTGTTTTTGCAGAATCTGCAAGTGGATACTTGGAGCCCTTTCAGGCCTTCGTTGGAAACGGGAATATCTTCCCAAAAAAACTAAACAGAAGGGTTCTGTGAAACTGCTTTGTGTAGTATGAATGCAACTCACAGAGTTGGACACTTCCTTTGAAAGAGCTGTTTTGAAACACTCTTTTTGTAGAATCTGCAAGTGTTCATTTGGAGCGCTTTGAGGCCTAAGGTGGAAAAGGAAATATCTTCACTTATAAATCAGGCAAAAGCATTCTCAGAAACCCCTTTATGATGTGTGCATTCGACTCAGAGAGATAAGCCTTCCTTTTGATAGAGCAGTTTTGAAACTGTGTTTTTGCAGAATCTGCAAGTGGATATTTGGAGCCCTTTCAGGCCTTCGTTGGAAACGGGAATATCTTCCCAAAAAAACTAAACAGAAGCGTTCTGTGAAACTGCTTTGTGTAGTATGAATACAACTCACAGAGTTGGACACTTCTTTTGAAAGAGCTGTTTTGAAACACTCTTTTTGTAGAATCTGCAAGTGTTCATTTGGAGCGCTTTGAGGCCTAAGGTGGAAAAGGAAATATCTTCACTTATAAATCAGGCAGAAGCATTCTCAGAAACCTCTTTATGATGTGTGCATTCAACTCGGAGAGATAAGCCTTCCTTTTGATAGAGCAGTTTTGAAACTGTGTTTTGGCAGAATCTGCAAGTGGATATTTGGAGCGCTTTCAGGCCTTCGTTGGAAACGGGAATATCTTCCCAAAAAAACTAAACAGAAGCGTTCTGTGAAACTGCTTTGTGTAGTATGAATCCAACTCACAGAGTTGAACACTTCCTTTGAAAGAGCTGTTTTGAAACACTCTTTTTGTAGAATCTGCAAGTGTTCATTTGGAGCGCTTTGAGGCCTATGGTGGAAAAGGAAATATCTTCACTTATAAACCAGGCAGAAGCATTCTCAGAAACCTCTTTATGATGTGTGCATTCAACTCGGAGAGATAAGCCTTCCTTTTGATAGAGCAGGTTTGAAACTGTGTTTTGGCAGAATCTGCAAGTGGATATTTGGAGCCCTTTCAGGCCTTCGTTGGAAAAGGGAATATCTTCCCATAAAAACTAAACAGAAGCGTTCTGTGAAACTGCTTTGTGAAGTATGAATCCAACTCACAGAGTTGAACACTTCCTTTGAAAGAGCAGTTTTGAAACACTCTTTTTGTAGAATCTGCAAGTGTTCGTTTGGAGCGCTTTGAGGCCTATGGTGGAAAAGGAAATATCTTCACATAAAACCTAGACAGAAGCATTCTTTGAAACTTCTTTATGATGTGTGCATTCATCTCACAGAGTTGAACCTTCCTTATCATGGAGCAGTTTGGAAAGAGTCTTTTTGCGGCATCTGCAAGTGGATATTTGGAGCTCTTTTAGGCCTTTGTAAGAAGCGGGAATATCTTCCCATAAAAACTGGACAGAAGCATTCTCACAAACTGCTTTGTGATGTGTGTGTTCAACTCACAGAGTTGAACCTTTCCTTTGCTAGAACACTTATGAAACACTCTTTTTGTAGAATCTGCAAGTGTTCATTTGGAGCGCATTGAGGCCTATGGTGGAAAAAGAAATATCTTCATATATAAACAAGGGAGAAGCATTCTCAGAAACCTCTTTATGATGTGTGTATTCAACTCAGAGAGATAAGCCTTCCTTTCGATAGAGCAGTTTTGAAACTGTGTTTTTGCAGAATCTGCAAGTGGATATTTGGAGCCTTTCAGGCCTTCGTTGGAAACGGGAATATCTTCCCAAAAAAACTAAACAGAAGCGTTCTGTGAAACTGCTTTGTGTAGTATGAATGCAACTCACAGAGTTGGACACTTCCTTTGAAAGAGCTCTTTTGAAACACTCTTTTTGTAGAATCTGCAAGTGTTCATTTGGAGCGCTTTGAGGCCTATTGTGGAAAAGGAAATATCTTCACTTATAAACCAGGCAGAAGCATTCTCAGAAACCTCTTTATGATGTGGGCATTCAACTCGGAGAGATAAGCCTTCCTTTTGATAGAGCAGTTTTGAAACTGTGTTTTGGCAGAATCTGCAAGTGGATATTTGGAGCCCTTTCAGGCCTTCGTTGGAAAAGGGAATATCTTCCCATAAAAACTAAACAGAAGAGTTCTGTGAAACTGCTTTGTGTAGTATGAATCCAACTCACAGAGTTGGACACTTCCTTTGAAAGAGCTGTTTTGAAACACTCTTTTTGTAGAATCTGCAAGTGTTCATTTGGAGCGCTTTGAGGCCTATGGTGGAAAAGGAAATATCTTCACTTATAAACCAGGCAGAAGCATTCTCAGAAACCTGTTTATGATGTGTGCATTCAACTCGGAGAGATAAGCCTTCCTTTTGATAGAGCAGTTTTGAAACTGTGTTTTGGCAGAAGCTGCAAGTGGATATTTGGAGCCCTTTCAGGCCTTCGTTGGAAACGGGAATAACTTCCCATAAAAACTAAACAGAAGCGTTCTGTGAAACTGCTTTGTGAAGTATGAATCCAACTCACAGAGTTGAACACTTCCTTTGAAAGAGCAGTTTTGAAACACTCTTTTTGTAGAATCTGCAAGTGTTCGTTTGGAGCGCTTTGAGGCCTATGGTGGAATAGGAAATATCTTCACATAAAACCTAGACAGAAGCATTCTTTGAAACTTCTTTATGATGTGTGCATTCATCTCACAGAGCTGAATATTCCTTATCATGGAGCAGTTTGGAAAGAGTCTTTTTGCGGCATCTGCAAGTGGATATTTGGAGCTCTTTCAGGCCTTTGTTAGAAGCGGGAATATCTTCCCATAAAAACTGGGCAGAAGCATTCTCACAAACTGCTTTGTGATGTGTGTGTTCAACTCACAGAGTTGAACCTTTCCTTTTCTAGAACACTTATGAAACACTCTTTTTGTAGAATCTGCAAGTGTTCATTTGGAGCGCATTGAGGCCTATGGTGGAAAAAGAAATATCTTCATATATAAACAAGGCAGAAGCATTCTCAGAAACCTCTTTATGATGTGTGCATTCAACTCAGAGAGATAAGCCTTCCTTTTGATAGAGCAGTTTTGAAACTGTGTTTTTGCAGAATCTGCAAGTGGATATTTGGAGCCCTTTCAGGCCTTCGTTGGAAACGGGAATATCTTCCCAAAAAAACTAAACAGAAGCGTTCTGTGAAACTGCTTTGTGTAGTATGAATGCAACTCACAGAGTTGGACACTTCCTTTGAAAGAGCAGTTTTGAAACACTCTTTTTGTAGAATCTGCAAGTGTTCATTTGGAGCGCTTTGAGGCCTAAGGTGGAAAAGGAAATATCTTCACTTATAAATCAGGCAGAAGCATTCTCAGAAACCTCTTTATGATGTGTGCATTCAACTCGGAGAGATAAGCCTTCCTTTTGATAGAGCAGTTTTGAAACCGTGTTTTGGCAGAATCTGCAAGTGGATATTTGGAGCCCTTTCAGGCCTTCGTTGGAAACGGGAATATCTTCCCAAAAAAACTAAACAGAAGCGTTCTGTGAAACTGCTTTGTGTAGTATGAATCCAACTCACAGAGTTGAACACTTCCTTTGAAAGAGCTGTTGTGAAACACTCTTTTTGTAGAATCTGCAAGTGTTCATTTGGAGCGCTTTGAGGCCTATGGTGGAAAAGGAAATATCTTCACATAAAACCTAGACAGAAGCATTCTTTGAAACTTCTTTATGATGTGTGCATTCATCTCACAGAGTTGAACCTTCCTTATCATGGAGCAGTTTGGAAAGAGTCTTTTTGCGGCATCTGCAAGTGGATATTTGGAGCTCTTTCAGGCCTTTGTTAGAAGCGGGAATATCTTCCCATAAAAACTGGACAGAAGCATTCTCACAAACTGCTTTGTGATGTGTGTGTTCAACTCACAGAGTTGAACCTTTCCTTTGCTAGAACACTTATGAAACACTCTTTTTGTAGAATCTGCAAGTGTTCATTTGGAGCGCATTGAGGCCTATGGTGGAAAAAGAAATATCTTCATATATAAACAAGGCAGAAGCATTCTCAGAAACCTCTTTATGATGTGTGCATTCAACTCAGAGAGATAAGCCTTCCTTTTGATAGAGCAGTTTTGAAACTGTGTTTTTGCAGAATCTGCAAGTGGATATTTGGAGCCCTTTCAGGCCTTCGTTGGAAACGGGAATATCTTCCCAAAAAAACTAAACAGAAGCGTTCTGTGAAACTGCTTTGTGTAGTATGAATGCAACTCACAGAGTTGGACACTTCCTTTGAAAGAGCTGTTTTGAAACACTGTTTTTGTAGAATCTGCAAGTGTTCATTTGGAGCGCTTTGAGGCCTAAGGTGGAAAAGGAAATATCTTCACTTATAAATCAGGCAGAAGCATTCTCAGAAACCTCTTTATGATGTGTGCATTCAACTCGGAGAGATAAGCCTTCCTTTTGATAGAGCAGTTTTGAAACTGTGTTTTGGCAGAATCTGCAAGTGGATATTTGGAGCCATTTCAGACCTTCGTTGGAAACCGGAATATCTTCCCAAAAAAACTAAACAGAAGCGTTCTGTGAAACTGCTTTGTGTAGTATGAATCCAACTCACAGAGTTGAACACTTCCTTTGAAAGAGCTGTTTTGAAACACTCTTTTTGTAGAATCTGCAAGTGTTCATTTGGAGCGCTTTGAGGCCTATGGTGGAAAAGGAAATATCTTCACATAAAACCTAGACAGAAGCATTCTTTGAAACTTCTTTATGATGTGTGCATTCATCTCACAGAGTTGAACCTTCCTTATCATGGAGCAGTTTGGAAAGAGTCTTTTTGGGGCATCTGCAAGTGGATATTTGGAGCTCTTTCAGGCCTTTGTTAGAAGCGGGAATATCTTCCCATAAAAACTGGACAGAAGCATTCTCACAAACTGCTTTGTGATGTGTGTGTTCAACTCACAGAGTTGAACCTTTCCTTTGCTAGAACACTTATGAAACACTCTTTTTGTAGAATCTGCAAGTGTTCATTTGGAGCGCATTGAGGCCTATGGTGGAAAAAGAAATATCTTCATATATAAACAAGGCAGAAGCATTCTCAGAAACCTCTTTATGATGTGTGCATTCAACTCAGAGAGATAAGCCTTCCTTTTGATAGAGCAGTTTTGAAACTGTGTTTTTGCAGAATCTGCAAGTGGATACTTGGAGCCCTTTCAGGCCTTCGTTGGAAACGGGAATATCTTCCCAAAAAAACTAAACAGAAGGGTTCTGTGAAACTGCTTTGTGTAGTATGAATGCAACTCACAGAGTTGGACACTTCCTTTGAAAGAGCTGTTTTGAAACACTCTTTTTGTAGAATCTGCAAGTGTTCATTTGGAGCGCTTTGAGGCCTAAGGTGGAAAAGGAAATATCTTCACTTATAAATCAGGCAAAAGCATTCTCAGAAACCCCTTTATGATGTGTGCATTCGACTCAGAGAGATAAGCCTTCCTTTTGATAGAGCAGTTTTGAAACTGTGTTTTTGCAGAATCTGCAAGTGGATATTTGGAGCCCTTTCAGGCCTTCGTTGGAAACGGGAATATCTTCCCAAAAAAACTAAACAGAAGCGTTCTGTGAAACTGCTTTGTGTAGTATGAATACAACTCACAGAGTTGAACACTTCCTTTGAAAGAGCAGTTTTGAAACACTCTTTTTGTAGAATCTGCAAGTGTTCGTTTGGAGCGCTTTGAGGCCTATGGTGGAATAGGAAATATCTTCACATAAAACCTAGACAGAAGCATTCTTTGAAACTTCTTTATGATGTGTGCATTCATCTCACAGAGCTGAATATTCCTTATCATGGAGCAGTTTGGAAAGAGTCTTTTTGCGGCATCTGCAAGTGGATATTTGGAGCTCTTTCAGGCCTTTGTTAGAAGCGGGAATATCTTCCCATAAAAACTGGGCAGAAGCATTCTCACAAACTGCTTTGTGATGTGTGTGTTCAACTCACAGAGTTGAAACTTTCCTTTTCTAGAACACTTATGAAACACTCTTTTTGTAGAATCTGCAAGTGTTCATTTGGAGCGCATTGAGGCCTATGGTGGAAAAAGAAATATCTTCATATATAAACAAGGCAGAAGCATTCTCAGAAACCTCTTTATGATGTGTGCATTCAACTCAGAGAGATAAGCCTTCCTTTTGATAGAGCAGTTTTGAAACTGTGTTTTTGCAGAATCTGCAAGTGGATATTTGGAGCCCTTTCAGGCCTTCGTTGGAAACGGGAATATCTTCCCAAAAAAACTAAACAGAAGCGTTCTGTGAAACTGCTTTGTGTAGTATGAATGCAACTCACAGAGTTGGACACTTCCTTTGAAAGAGCAGTTTTGAAACACTCTTTTTGTAGAATCTGCAAGTGTTCATTTGGAGCGCTTTGAGGCCTAAGGTGGAAAAGGAAATATCTTCACTTATAAATCAGGCAGAAGCATTCTCAGAAACCTCTTTATGATGTGTGCATTCAACTCGGAGAGATAAGCCTTCCTTTTGATAGAGCAGTTTTGAAACTGTGTTTTGGCAGAATCTGCAAGTGGATATTTGGAGCCCTTTCAGGCCTTCGTTGGAAACGGGAATATCTTCCCAAAAAAACTAAACAGAAGCGTTCTGTGAAACTGCTTTGTGTAGTATGAATCCAACTCACAGAGTTGAACACTTCCTTTGAAAGAGCTGTTGTGAAACACTCTTTTTGTAGAATCTGCAAGTGTTCATTTGGAGCGCTTTGAGGCCTATGGTGGAAAAGGAAATATCTTCACATAAAACCTAGACAGAAGCATTCTTTGAAACTTCTTTATGATGTGTGCATTCATCTCACAGAGTTGAACCTTCCTTATCATGGAGCAGTTTGGAAAGAGTCTTTTTGCGGCATCTGCAAGTGGATATTTGGAGCTCTTTCAGGCCTTTGTTAGAAGCGGGAATATCTTCCCATAAAAACTGGACAGAAGCATTCTCACAAACTGCTTTGTGATGTGTGTGTTCAACTCACAGAGTTGAACCTTTCCTTTGCTAGAACACTTATGAAACACTCTTTTTGTAGAATCTGCAAGTGTTCATTTGGAGCGCATTGAGGCCTATGGTGGAAAAAGAAATATCTTCATATATAAACAAGGCAGAAGCATTCTCAGAAACCTCTTTATGATGTGTGCATTCAACTCAGAGAGATAAGCCTTCCTTTTGATAGAGCAGTTTTGAAACTGTGTTTTTGCAGAATCTGCAAGTGGATATTTGGAGCCCTTTCAGGCCTTCGTTGGAAACGGGAATATCTTCCCAAAAAAACTAAACAGAAGCGTTCTGTGAAACTGCTTTGTGTAGTATGAATGCAACTCACAGAGTTGGACACTTCCTTTGAAAGAGCTGTTTTGAAACACTGTTTTTGTAGAATCTGCAAGTGTTCATTTGGAGCGCTTTGAGGCCTAAGGTGGAAAAGGAAATATCTTCACTTATAAATCAGGCAGAAGCATTCTCAGAAACCTCTTTATGATGTGTGCATTCAACTCGGAGAGATAAGCCTTCCTTTTGATAGAGCAGTTTTGAAACTGTGTTTTGGCAGAATCTGCAAGTGGATATTTGGAGCCATTTCAGACCTTCGTTGGAAACCGGAATATCTTCCCAAAAAAACTAAACAGAAGCGTTCTGTGAAACTGCTTTGTGTAGTATGAATCCAACTCACAGAGTTGAACACTTCCTTTGAAAGAGCTGTTTTGAAACACTCTTTTTGTAGAATCTGCAAGTGTTCATTTGGAGCGCTTTGAGGCCTATGGTGGAAAAGGAAATATCTTCACATAAAACCTAGACAGAAGCATTCTTTGAAACTTCTTTATGATGTGTGCATTCATCTCACAGAGTTGAACCTTCCTTATCATGGAGCAGTTTGGAAAGAGTCTTTTTGGGGCATCTGCAAGTGGATATTTGGAGCTCTTTCAGGCCTTTGTTAGAAGCGGGAATATCTTCCCATAAAAACTGGACAGAAGCATTCTCACAAACTGCTTTGTGATGTGTGTGTTCAACTCACAGAGTTGAACCTTTCCTTTGCTAGAACACTTATGAAACACTCTTTTTGTAGAATCTGCAAGTGTTCATTTGGAGCGCATTGAGGCCTATGGTGGAAAAAGAAATATCTTCATATATAAACAAGGGAGAAGCATTCTCAGAAACCTCTTTATGATGTGTGTATTCAACTCAGAGAGATAAGCCTTCCTTTTGATAGAGCAGTTTTGAAACTGTGTTTTTGCAGAATCTGCAAGTGGATATTTTGAGCCCTTTCAGGCCTTCGTTGGAAAAGGGAATATCTTCCCATAAAAACTAAACAGAAGAGTTCTGTGAAACTGCTTTGTGTAGTATGAATCCAACTCACAGAGTTGGACACTTCCTTTGAAAGAGCTGTTTTGAAACACTCTTTTTGTAGAATCTGCAAGTGTTCATTTGGAGCGCTTTGAGGCCTATGGTGGAAAAGGAAATATCTTCACTTATAAACCAGGCAGAAGCATTCTCAGAAACCTCTTTATGTTGTGTGCATTCGACTCGGAGAGATAAGCCTTCCTTTTGTTAGAGCAGTTTTGCAACTGTGTTTTTGCAGAATCTGCAAGTGTATATTTGGAGCCCTTTCAGGCCTTCGTTGGAAACGGGAATATCTTCCCATAAAAATTAAACAGAAGCGTTCTGTGAAACTGCTTTGTGAAGTATGAATCCAACTCACAGAGTTGAACACTTCTTTTGAAAGAGCAGTTTTGAAACACTCTTTTTGTAGAATCTACAAGTGTTCATTTGGAGCGCTTTGAGGCATATGGTGGAAAAAGAAATATCGTCACATAAAACCTAGACAGAAGCATTCTTTGAAACCTTTTATGATGTGTGCATTCAACTGACAGAGTTGAACTTTCCTTTTCCTGGAGCAGTTTGGAAAGAGTCTTTTTGCAGCATCTGCAAGTGGATATTTGGAGCTCTTTCAGGCCTTTGTTAGAAGCGGGAATATCTTCCCATAAAAACGGGACAGAAGCATTCTCACAAACTGCTTTGTGATGTGTGTATTCAACTCACAGAGGTGAACCTTTCCTTTGCTAGAGCAGTTATGAAACACTCTTTTTGTAGAATCTGCAAGTGTTCATTTGGAGCGATTTGAGGCCTATGCTGGAAAAAGAAATATCTTCATATATAAACAAGGCAGAAGCATTCTCAGAAACCTCTTTATGATGTGTGCATTCAACTCAGAGAGATAAGCCTTCCTTTTGATAGAGCAGTTTTGAAACTGTGTTTTTGCAGAATCTGCAAGTGGATACTTGGAGCCCTTTCAGGCCTTCGTTGGAAACGGGAATATCTTCCCAAAAAAACTAAACAGAAGGGTTCTGTGAAACTGCTTTGTGTAGTATGAATGCAACTCACAGAGTTGGACACTTCCTTTGAAAGAGCTGTTTTGAAACACTCTTTTTGTAGAATCTGCAAGTGTTCATTTGGAGCGCTTTGAGGCCTAAGGTGGAAAAGGAAATATCTTCACTTATAAATCAGGCAAAAGCATTCTCAGAAACCCCTTTATGATGTGTGCATTCGACTCAGAGAGATAAGCCTTCCTTTTGATAGAGCAGTTTTGAAACTGTGTTTTTGCAGAATCTGCAAGTGGATATTTGGAGCCCTTTCAGGCCTTCGTTGGAAACGGGAATATCTTCCCAAAAAAACTAAACAGAAGCGTTCTGTGAAACTGCTTTGTGTAGTATGAATACAACTCACAGAGTTGGACACTTCTTTTGAAAGAGCTGTTTTGAAACACTCTTTTTGTAGAATCTGCAAGTGTTCATTTGGAGCGCTTTGAGGCCTAAGGTGGAAAAGGAAATATCTTCACTTATAAATCAGGCAGAAGCATTCTCAGAAACCTCTTTATGATGTGTGCATTCAACTCGGAGAGATAAGCCTTCCTTTTGATAGAGCAGTTTTGAAACTGTGTTTTGGCAGAATCTGCAAGTGGATATTTGGAGCGCTTTCAGGCCTTCGTTGGAAACGGGAATATCTTCCCAAAAAAACTAAACAGAAGCGTTCTGTGAAACTGCTTTGTGTAGTATGAATCCAACTCACAGAGTTGAACACTTCCTTTGAAAGAGCTGTTTTGAAACACTCTTTTTGTAGAATCTGCAAGTGTTCATTTGGAGCGCTTTGAGGCCTATGGTGGAAAAGGAAATATCTTCACTTATAAACCAGGCAGAAGCATTCTCAGAAACCTCTTTATGATGTGTGCATTCAACTCGGAGAGATAAGCCTTCCTTTTGATAGAGCAGGTTTGAAACTGTGTTTTGGCAGAATCTGCAAGTGGATATTTGGAGCCCTTTCAGGCCTTCGTTGGAAAAGGGAATATCTTCCCATAAAAACTAAACAGAAGCGTTCTGTGAAACTGCTTTGTGAAGTATGAATCCAACTCACAGAGTTGAACACTTCCTTTGAAAGAGCAGTTTTGAAACACTCTTTTTGTAGAATCTGCAAGTGTTCGTTTGGAGCGCTTTGAGGCCTATGGTGGAAAAGGAAATATCTTCACATAAAACCTAGACAGAAGCATTCTTTGAAACTTCTTTATGATGTGTGCATTCATCTCACAGAGTTGAACCTTCCTTATCATGGAGCAGTTTGGAAAGAGTCTTTTTGCGGCATCTGCAAGTGGATATTTGGAGCTCTTTTAGGCCTTTGTAAGAAGCGGGAATATCTTCCCATAAAAACTGGACAGAAGCATTCTCACAAACTGCTTTGTGATGTGTGTGTTCAACTCACAGAGTTGAACCTTTCCTTTGCTAGAACACTTATGAAACACTCTTTTTGTAGAATCTGCAAGTGTTCATTTGGAGCGCATTGAGGCCTATGGTGGAAAAAGAAATATCTTCATATATAAACAAGGGAGAAGCATTCTCAGAAACCTCTTTATGATGTGTGTATTCAACTCAGAGAGATAAGCCTTCCTTTCGATAGAGCAGTTTTGAAACTGTGTTTTTGCAGAATCTGCAAGTGGATATTTGGAGCCTTTCAGGCCTTCGTTGGAAACGGGAATATCTTCCCAAAAAAACTAAACAGAAGCGTTCTGTGAAACTGCTTTGTGTAGTATGAATGCAACTCACAGAGTTGGACACTTCCTTTGAAAGAGCTCTTTTGAAACACTCTTTTTGTAGAATCTGCAAGTGTTCATTTGGAGCGCTTTGAGGCCTATTGTGGAAAAGGAAATATCTTCACTTATAAACCAGGCAGAAGCATTCTCAGAAACCTCTTTATGATGTGGGCATTCAACTCGGAGAGATAAGCCTTCCTTTTGATAGAGCAGTTTTGAAACTGTGTTTTGGCAGAATCTGCAAGTGGATATTTGGAGCCCTTTCAGGCCTTCGTTGGAAAAGGGAATATCTTCCCATAAAAACTAAACAGAAGAGTTCTGTGAAACTGCTTTGTGTAGTATGAATCCAACTCACAGAGTTGGACACTTCCTTTGAAAGAGCTGTTTTGAAACACTCTTTTTGTAGAATCTGCAAGTGTTCATTTGGAGCGCTTTGAGGCCTATGGTGGAAAAGGAAATATCTTCACTTATAAACCAGGCAGAAGCATTCTCAGAAACCTGTTTATGATGTGTGCATTCAACTCGGAGAGATAAGCCTTCCTTTTGATAGAGCAGTTTTGAAACTGTGTTTTGGCAGAAGCTGCAAGTGGATATTTGGAGCCCTTTCAGGCCTTCGTTGGAAACGGGAATAACTTCCCATAAAAACTAAACAGAAGCGTTCTGTGAAACTGCTTTGTGAAGTATGAATCCAACTCACAGAGTTGAACACTTCCTTTGAAAGAGCAGTTTTGAAACACTCTTTTTGTAGAATCTGCAAGTGTTCGTTTGGAGCGCTTTGAGGCCTATGGTGGAAT
Source organism: Pongo abelii (assembly GCF_028885655.2). NCBI lineage: Eukaryota > Metazoa > Chordata > Mammalia > Primates > Hominidae > Pongo > Pongo abelii. The sequence goes on from NC_085928.1 coordinate 48,519,049, forward strand.
AGGAAATATCTTCACATAAAACCTAGACAGAAGCATTCTTTGAAACTTCTTTATGATGTGTGCATTCATCTCACAGAGCTGAATATTCCTTATCATGGAGCAGTTTGGAAAGAGTCTTTTTGCGGCATCTGCAAGTGGATATTTGGAGCTCTTTCAGGCCTTTGTTAGAAGCGGGAATATCTTCCCATAAAAACTGGGCAGAAGCATTCTCACAAACTGCTTTGTGATGTGTGTGTTCAACTCACAGAGTTGAACCTTTCCTTTTCTAGAACACTTATGAAACACTCTTTTTGTAGAATCTGCAAGTGTTCATTTGGAGCGCATTGAGGCCTATGGTGGAAAAAGAAATATCTTCATATATAAACAAGGCAGAAGCATTCTCAGAAACCTCTTTATGATGTGTGCATTCAACTCAGAGAGATAAGCCTTCCTTTTGATAGAGCAGTTTTGAAACTGTGTTTTTGCAGAATCTGCAAGTGGATATTTGGAGCCCTTTCAGGCCTTCGTTGGAAACGGGAATATCTTCCCAAAAAAACTAAACAGAAGCGTTCTGTGAAACTGCTTTGTGTAGTATGAATGCAACTCACAGAGTTGGACACTTCCTTTGAAAGAGCAGTTTTGAAACACTCTTTTTGTAGAATCTGCAAGTGTTCATTTGGAGCGCTTTGAGGCCTAAGGTGGAAAAGGAAATATCTTCACTTATAAATCAGGCAGAAGCATTCTCAGAAACCTCTTTATGATGTGTGCATTCAACTCGGAGAGATAAGCCTTCCTTTTGATAGAGCAGTTTTGAAACCGTGTTTTGGCAGAATCTGCAAGTGGATATTTGGAGCCCTTTCAGGCCTTCGTTGGAAACGGGAATATCTTCCCAAAAAAACTAAACAGAAGCGTTCTGTGAAACTGCTTTGTGTAGTATGAATCCAACTCACAGAGTTGAACACTTCCTTTGAAAGAGCTGTTGTGAAACACTCTTTTTGTAGAATCTGCAAGTGTTCATTTGGAGCGCTTTGAGGCCTATGGTGGAAAAGGAAATATCTTCACATAAAACCTAGACAGAAGCATTCTTTGAAACTTCTTTATGATGTGTGCATTCATCTCACAGAGTTGAACCTTCCTTATCATGGAGCAGTTTGGAAAGAGTCTTTTTGCGGCATCTGCAAGTGGATATTTGGAGCTCTTTCAGGCCTTTGTTAGAAGCGGGAATATCTTCCCATAAAAACTGGACAGAAGCATTCTCACAAACTGCTTTGTGATGTGTGTGTTCAACTCACAGAGTTGAACCTTTCCTTTGCTAGAACACTTATGAAACACTCTTTTTGTAGAATCTGCAAGTGTTCATTTGGAGCGCATTGAGGCCTATGGTGGAAAAAGAAATATCTTCATATATAAACAAGGCAGAAGCATTCTCAGAAACCTCTTTATGATGTGTGCATTCAACTCAGAGAGATAAGCCTTCCTTTTGATAGAGCAGTTTTGAAACTGTGTTTTTGCAGAATCTGCAAGTGGATATTTGGAGCCCTTTCAGGCCTTCGTTGGAAACGGGAATATCTTCCCAAAAAAACTAAACAGAAGCGTTCTGTGAAACTGCTTTGTGTAGTATGAATGCAACTCACAGAGTTGGACACTTCCTTTGAAAGAGCTGTTTTGAAACACTGTTTTTGTAGAATCTGCAAGTGTTCATTTGGAGCGCTTTGAGGCCTAAGGTGGAAAAGGAAATATCTTCACTTATAAATCAGGCAGAAGCATTCTCAGAAACCTCTTTATGATGTGTGCATTCAACTCGGAGAGATAAGCCTTCCTTTTGATAGAGCAGTTTTGAAACTGTGTTTTGGCAGAATCTGCAAGTGGATATTTGGAGCCATTTCAGACCTTCGTTGGAAACCGGAATATCTTCCCAAAAAAACTAAACAGAAGCGTTCTGTGAAACTGCTTTGTGTAGTATGAATCCAACTCACAGAGTTGAACACTTCCTTTGAAAGAGCTGTTTTGAAACACTCTTTTTGTAGAATCTGCAAGTGTTCATTTGGAGCGCTTTGAGGCCTATGGTGGAAAAGGAAATATCTTCACATAAAACCTAGACAGAAGCATTCTTTGAAACTTCTTTATGATGTGTGCATTCATCTCACAGAGTTGAACCTTCCTTATCATGGAGCAGTTTGGAAAGAGTCTTTTTGGGGCATCTGCAAGTGGATATTTGGAGCTCTTTCAGGCCTTTGTTAGAAGCGGGAATATCTTCCCATAAAAACTGGACAGAAGCATTCTCACAAACTGCTTTGTGATGTGTGTGTTCAACTCACAGAGTTGAACCTTTCCTTTGCTAGAACACTTATGAAACACTCTTTTTGTAGAATCTGCAAGTGTTCATTTGGAGCGCATTGAGGCCTATGGTGGAAAAAGAAATATCTTCATATATAAACAAGGCAGAAGCATTCTCAGAAACCTCTTTATGATGTGTGCATTCAACTCAGAGAGATAAGCCTTCCTTTTGATAGAGCAGTTTTGAAACTGTGTTTTTGCAGAATCTGCAAGTGGATACTTGGAGCCCTTTCAGGCCTTCGTTGGAAACGGGAATATCTTCCCAAAAAAACTAAACAGAAGGGTTCTGTGAAACTGCTTTGTGTAGTATGAATGCAACTCACAGAGTTGGACACTTCCTTTGAAAGAGCTGTTTTGAAACACTCTTTTTGTAGAATCTGCAAGTGTTCATTTGGAGCGCTTTGAGGCCTAAGGTGGAAAAGGAAATATCTTCACTTATAAATCAGGCAAAAGCATTCTCAGAAACCCCTTTATGATGTGTGCATTCGACTCAGAGAGATAAGCCTTCCTTTTGATAGAGCAGTTTTGAAACTGTGTTTTTGCAGAATCTGCAAGTGGATATTTGGAGCCCTTTCAGGCCTTCGTTGGAAACGGGAATATCTTCCCAAAAAAACTAAACAGAAGCGTTCTGTGAAACTGCTTTGTGTAGTATGAATACAACTCACAGAGTTGGACACTTCTTTTGAAAGAGCTGTTTTGAAACACTCTTTTTGTAGAATCTGCAAGTGTTCATTTGGAGCGCTTTGAGGCCTAAGGTGGAAAAGGAAATATCTTCACTTATAAATCAGGCAGAAGCATTCTCAGAAACCTCTTTATGATGTGTGCATTCAACTCGGAGAGATAAGCCTTCCTTTTGATAGAGCAGTTTTGAAACTGTGTTTTGGCAGAATCTGCAAGTGGATATTTGGAGCGCTTTCAGGCCTTCGTTGGAAACGGGAATATCTTCCCAAAAAAACTAAACAGAAGCGTTCTGTGAAACTGCTTTGTGTAGTATGAATCCAACTCACAGAGTTGAACACTTCCTTTGAAAGAGCTGTTTTGAAACACTCTTTTTGTAGAATCTGCAAGTGTTCATTTGGAGCGCTTTGAGGCCTATGGTGGAAAAGGAAATATCTTCACTTATAAACCAGGCAGAAGCATTCTCAGAAACCTCTTTATGATGTGTGCATTCAACTCGGAGAGATAAGCCTTCCTTTTGATAGAGCAGGTTTGAAACTGTGTTTTGGCAGAATCTGCAAGTGGATATTTGGAGCCCTTTCAGGCCTTCGTTGGAAAAGGGAATATCTTCCCATAAAAACTAAACAGAAGCGTTCTGTGAAACTGCTTTGTGAAGTATGAATCCAACTCACAGAGTTGAACACTTCCTTTGAAAGAGCAGTTTTGAAACACTCTTTTTGTAGAATCTGCAAGTGTTCGTTTGGAGCGCTTTGAGGCCTATGGTGGAAAAGGAAATATCTTCACATAAAACCTAGACAGAAGCATTCTTTGAAACTTCTTTATGATGTGTGCATTCATCTCACAGAGTTGAACCTTCCTTATCATGGAGCAGTTTGGAAAGAGTCTTTTTGCGGCATCTGCAAGTGGATATTTGGAGCTCTTTTAGGCCTTTGTAAGAAGCGGGAATATCTTCCCATAAAAACTGGACAGAAGCATTCTCACAAACTGCTTTGTGATGTGTGTGTTCAACTCACAGAGTTGAACCTTTCCTTTGCTAGAACACTTATGAAACACTCTTTTTGTAGAATCTGCAAGTGTTCATTTGGAGCGCATTGAGGCCTATGGTGGAAAAAGAAATATCTTCATATATAAACAAGGGAGAAGCATTCTCAGAAACCTCTTTATGATGTGTGTATTCAACTCAGAGAGATAAGCCTTCCTTTCGATAGAGCAGTTTTGAAACTGTGTTTTTGCAGAATCTGCAAGTGGATATTTGGAGCCTTTCAGGCCTTCGTTGGAAACGGGAATATCTTCCCAAAAAAACTAAACAGAAGCGTTCTGTGAAACTGCTTTGTGTAGTATGAATGCAACTCACAGAGTTGGACACTTCCTTTGAAAGAGCTCTTTTGAAACACTCTTTTTGTAGAATCTGCAAGTGTTCATTTGGAGCGCTTTGAGGCCTATTGTGGAAAAGGAAATATCTTCACTTATAAACCAGGCAGAAGCATTCTCAGAAACCTCTTTATGATGTGGGCATTCAACTCGGAGAGATAAGCCTTCCTTTTGATAGAGCAGTTTTGAAACTGTGTTTTGGCAGAATCTGCAAGTGGATATTTGGAGCCCTTTCAGGCCTTCGTTGGAAAAGGGAATATCTTCCCATAAAAACTAAACAGAAGAGTTCTGTGAAACTGCTTTGTGTAGTATGAATCCAACTCACAGAGTTGGACACTTCCTTTGAAAGAGCTGTTTTGAAACACTCTTTTTGTAGAATCTGCAAGTGTTCATTTGGAGCGCTTTGAGGCCTATGGTGGAAAAGGAAATATCTTCACTTATAAACCAGGCAGAAGCATTCTCAGAAACCTGTTTATGATGTGTGCATTCAACTCGGAGAGATAAGCCTTCCTTTTGATAGAGCAGTTTTGAAACTGTGTTTTGGCAGAAGCTGCAAGTGGATATTTGGAGCCCTTTCAGGCCTTCGTTGGAAACGGGAATAACTTCCCATAAAAACTAAACAGAAGCGTTCTGTGAAACTGCTTTGTGAAGTATGAATCCAACTCACAGAGTTGAACACTTCCTTTGAAAGAGCAGTTTTGAAACACTCTTTTTGTAGAATCTGCAAGTGTTCGTTTGGAGCGCTTTGAGGCCTATGGTGGAATAGGAAATATCTTCACATAAAACCTAGACAGAAGCATTCTTTGAAACTTCTTTATGATGTGTGCATTCATCTCACAGAGCTGAATATTCCTTATCATGGAGCAGTTTGGAAAGAGTCTTTTTGCGGCATCTGCAAGTGGATATTTGGAGCTCTTTCAGGCCTTTGTTAGAAGCGGGAATATCTTCCCATAAAAACTGGGCAGAAGCATTCTCACAAACTGCTTTGTGATGTGTGTGTTCAACTCACAGAGTTGAACCTTTCCTTTTCTAGAACACTTATGAAACACTCTTTTTGTAGAATCTGCAAGTGTTCATTTGGAGCGCATTGAGGCCTATGGTGGAAAAAGAAATATCTTCATATATAAACAAGGCAGAAGCATTCTCAGAAACCTCTTTATGATGTGTGCATTCAACTCAGAGAGATAAGCCTTCCTTTTGATAGAGCAGTTTTGAAACTGTGTTTTTGCAGAATCTGCAAGTGGATATTTGGAGCCCTTTCAGGCCTTCGTTGGAAACGGGAATATCTTCCCAAAAAAACTAAACAGAAGCGTTCTGTGAAACTGCTTTGTGTAGTATGAATGCAACTCACAGAGTTGGACACTTCCTTTGAAAGAGCAGTTTTGAAACACTCTTTTTGTAGAATCTGCAAGTGTTCATTTGGAGCGCTTTGAGGCCTAAGGTGGAAAAGGAAATATCTTCACTTATAAATCAGGCAGAAGCATTCTCAGAAACCTCTTTATGATGTGTGCATTCAACTCGGAGAGATAAGCCTTCCTTTTGATAGAGCAGTTTTGAAACCGTGTTTTGGCAGAATCTGCAAGTGGATATTTGGAGCCCTTTCAGGCCTTCGTTGGAAACGGGAATATCTTCCCAAAAAAACTAAACAGAAGCGTTCTGTGAAACTGCTTTGTGTAGTATGAATCCAACTCACAGAGTTGAACACTTCCTTTGAAAGAGCTGTTGTGAAACACTCTTTTTGTAGAATCTGCAAGTGTTCATTTGGAGCGCTTTGAGGCCTATGGTGGAAAAGGAAATATCTTCACATAAAACCTAGACAGAAGCATTCTTTGAAACTTCTTTATGATGTGTGCATTCATCTCACAGAGTTGAACCTTCCTTATCATGGAGCAGTTTGGAAAGAGTCTTTTTGCGGCATCTGCAAGTGGATATTTGGAGCTCTTTCAGGCCTTTGTTAGAAGCGGGAATATCTTCCCATAAAAACTGGACAGAAGCATTCTCACAAACTGCTTTGTGATGTGTGTGTTCAACTCACAGAGTTGAACCTTTCCTTTGCTAGAACACTTATGAAACACTCTTTTTGTAGAATCTGCAAGTGTTCATTTGGAGCGCATTGAGGCCTATGGTGGAAAAAGAAATATCTTCATATATAAACAAGGCAGAAGCATTCTCAGAAACCTCTTTATGATGTGTGCATTCAACTCAGAGAGATAAGCCTTCCTTTTGATAGAGCAGTTTTGAAACTGTGTTTTTGCAGAATCTGCAAGTGGATATTTGGAGCCCTTTCAGGCCTTCGTTGGAAACGGGAATATCTTCCCAAAAAAACTAAACAGAAGCGTTCTGTGAAACTGCTTTGTGTAGTATGAATGCAACTCACAGAGTTGGACACTTCCTTTGAAAGAGCTGTTTTGAAACACTGTTTTTGTAGAATCTGCAAGTGTTCATTTGGAGCGCTTTGAGGCCTAAGGTGGAAAAGGAAATATCTTCACTTATAAATCAGGCAGAAGCATTCTCAGAAACCTCTTTATGATGTGTGCATTCAACTCGGAGAGATAAGCCTTCCTTTTGATAGAGCAGTTTTGAAACTGTGTTTTGGCAGAATCTGCAAGTGGATATTTGGAGCCATTTCAGACCTTCGTTGGAAACCGGAATATCTTCCCAAAAAAACTAAACAGAAGCGTTCTGTGAAACTGCTTTGTGTAGTATGAATCCAACTCACAGAGTTGAACACTTCCTTTGAAAGAGCTGTTTTGAAACACTCTTTTTGTAGAATCTGCAAGTGTTCATTTGGAGCGCTTTGAGGCCTATGGTGGAAAAGGAAATATCTTCACATAAAACCTAGACAGAAGCATTCTTTGAAACTTCTTTATGATGTGTGCATTCATCTCACAGAGTTGAACCTTCCTTATCATGGAGCAGTTTGGAAAGAGTCTTTTTGGGGCATCTGCAAGTGGATATTTGGAGCTCTTTCAGGCCTTTGTTAGAAGCGGGAATATCTTCCCATAAAAACTGGACAGAAGCATTCTCACAAACTGCTTTGTGATGTGTGTGTTCAACTCACAGAGTTGAACCTTTCCTTTGCTAGAACACTTATGAAACACTCTTTTTGTAGAATCTGCAAGTGTTCATTTGGAGCGCATTGAGGCCTATGGTGGAAAAAGAAATATCTTCATATATAAACAAGGCAGAAGCATTCTCAGAAACCTCTTTATGATGTGTGCATTCAACTCAGAGAGATAAGCCTTCCTTTTGATAGAGCAGTTTTGAAACTGTGTTTTTGCAGAATCTGCAAGTGGATATTTGGAGCCCTTTCAGGCCTTCGTTGGAAACGGGAATATCTTCCCAAAAAAACTAAACAGAAGCGTTCTGTGAAACTGCTTTGTGTAGTATGAATGCAACTCACAGAGTTGGACACTTCCTTTGAAAGAGCTGTTTTGAAACACTCTTTTTGTAGAATCTGCAAGTGTTCATTTGGAGCGCTTTGAGGCCTAAGGTGGAAAAGGAAATATCTTCACTTATAAATCAGGCAGAAGCATTCTCAGAAACCTCTTTATGATGTGTGCATTCAACTCGGAGAGATAAGCCTTCCTTTTGATAGAGCAGTTTTGAAACTGTGTTTTTGCAGAATCTGCAAGTGGATATTTGGAGCCCTTTCAGGCCTTCGTTGGAAAAGGGAATATCTTCCCATAAAAACTAAACAGAAGCGTTCTGTGAAACTGCTTTGTGAAGTATGAATCCAACTCACAGAGTTGAACACTTCCTTTGAAAGAGCAGTTTTGAAACACTCTTTTTGTAGAATCTGCAAGTGTTCGTTTGGAGCGCTTTGAGGCCTATGGTGGAAAAGGAAATATCTTCACATAAAACCTAGACAGAAGCATTCTTTGAAACTTCTTTATGATGTGTGCATTCATCTCACAGAGTTGAACCTTCCTTATCATGGAGCAGTTTGGAAAGAGTCTTTTTGCGGCATCAGCAAGTGGATATTTGGAGCTCTTTCAGGCCTTTGTTAGAAGCGGGAATATCTTCCCATAAAAACTGGACAGAAGCATTCTCACAAACTGCTTTGTGATGTGTGTGTTCAACTCACAGAGTTGAACCTTTCCTTTGCTAGAACACTTATGAAACACTCTTTTTGTAGAATCTGCAAGTGTTCATTTGGAGCGCATTGAGGCCTATGGTGGAAAAAGAAATATCTTCATATATAAACAAGGCAGAAGCATTCTCAGAAACTTCTTTATGATGTGTGCATTCAACTCAGAGAGATAAGCCTTCCTTTTGATAGAGCAGTTTTGAAACTGTGTTTTTGCAGAATCTGCAAGTGGATATTTGGAGCCCTTTCAGGCCTTCGTTGGAAACGGGAATATCTTCCCAAAAAAACTAAACAGAAGCGTTCTGTGAAACTGCTTTGTGTAGTATGAATGCAACTCACAGAGTTGGACACTTCCTTTGAAAGAGCTGTTTTGAAACACTCTTTTTGTAGAATCTGCAAGTGTTCATTTGGAGCGCTTTGAGGCCTAAGGCGGAAAAGGAAATATCTTCACTTATAAATCAGGCAGAAGCATTCTCAGAAACCTCTTTATGATGTGTGCATTCAACTCGGAGAGATAAGCCTTCCTTTTGATAGAGCAGTTTTGAAACTGTGTTTTTGCAGAATCTGCAAGTGGATATTTGGAGCCCTTTCAGGCCTTCGTTGGAAACGGGAATATCTTCCCAAAAAAACTAAACAGAAGCGTTCTGTGAAACTGCTTTGTGTAGTATGAATGCAACTCACAGAGTTGGACACTTCCTTTGAAAGAGCTGTTTTGAAACACTCTTTTTGTAGAATCTGCAAGTGTTCATTTGGAGCGCTTTGAGGCCTAAGGTGGAAAAGGAAATATCTTCACTTATAAATCAGGCAGAAGCATTCTCAGAAACCTCTTTATGATGTGTGCATTCAACTCGGAGAGATAAGCCTTCCTTTTGATAGAGCAGTTTTGAAACCGTGTTTTGGCAGAATCTGCAAGTGGATATTTGGAGCCCTTTCAGGCCTTCGTTGGAAACGGGAATATCTTCCCAAAAAAACTAAACAGAAGCGTTCTGTGAAACTGCTTTGTGTAGTATGAATCCAACTCACAGAGTTGAACACTTCCTTTGAAAGAGCTGTTTTGAAACACTCTTTTTGTAGAATCTGCAAGTGTTCATTTGGAGCGCTTTGAGGCCTATGGTGGAAAAGGAAATATCTTCACATAAAACCTAGACAGAAGCATTCTTTGAAACTTCTTTATGATGTGTGCATTCATCCCACAGAGCTGAACCTTCCTTATCATGGAGCAGTTTGGAAAGAGTCTTTTTGCGGCATCTGCAAGTGGATATTTGGAGCTCTTTCAGGCCTTTGTTAGAAGCGGGAATATCTTCCCATAAAAACTGGGCAGAAGCATTCTCACAAACTGCTTTGTGATGTTTGTGTTCAACTCACAGAGTTGAACCTTTCCTTTTCTAGAACACTTATGAAACACTCTTTTTGTAGAATCTGCAAGTGTTCATTTGGAGCGCATTGAGGCCTATGGTGGAAAAAGAAATATCTTCATATATAAACAAGGGAGAAGCATTCTCAGAAACCTCTTTATGATGTGTGCATTCAACTCAGAGAGATAAGCCTTCCTTTTGATAGAGCAGTTTTGAAACTGTGTTTTTGCAGAATCTGCAAGTGGATACTTGGAGCCCATACAGGCCTTCGTTGGAAACGGGAATATCTTCTCAAAAAAACTAAACAGAAGCGTTCTGTGAAACTGCTTTGTGTAGTATGAATGCAACTCACAGAGTTGGACACTTCCTTTGAAAGAGCTGTTTTGAAACACTCTTTTTGTAGAATCTGCAAGTGTTCGTTTGGAGCGCTTTGAGGCCTAAGGTGGAAAAGGAAATATCTTCACTTATAAATCAGGCAGAAGCATTCTCAGAAACCTCTTTATGATGTGTGCATTCAACTCGGAGAGATAAGCCTTCCTTTTGATAGAGCAGTTTTGAAACTGTGTTTTGGCAGAATCTGCAAGTGGATATTTGGAGCCCTTTCAGGCCTTCGTTGGAAACGGGAATATCTTCCCATAAAAACTAAACAGAAGCGTTCTGTGAAACTGCTTTGTGAAGTATGAATCCAACTCACAGAGTTGAACACTTCCTTTGAAAGAGCAGTTTTGAAACACTCTTTTTGTAGAATCTGCAAGTGTTCGTTTGGAGCGCTTTGAGGCCTATGGTGGAAAAGGAAATATCTTCACATAAAACCTAGACAGAAGCATTCTTTGAAACTTCTTTATGATGTGTGCATTCATCTCACAGAGTTGAACCTTCCTTATCATGGAGCAGTTTGGAAAGAGTCTTTTTGCGGCATCTGCAAGTGGATATTTGGAGCTCTTTCAGGCCTTTGTTAGAAGCGGGAATATCTTCCCATAAAAACTGGACAGAAGCATTCTCACAAACTGCTTTGTGATGTGTGTGTTCAACTCATAGAGTTGAACCTTTCCTTTGCTAGAACACTTATGAAACACTCTTTTTGTAGAATCTGCAAGTGTTCATTTGGAGCGCATTGAGGCCTATGGTGGAAAAAGAAATATCTTCATATATAAACAAGGCAGAAGCATTCTCAGAAACCACTTTATGATGTGTGCATTCAACTCAGAGAGATAAGCCTTCCTTTTGATAGAGCAGTTTTGAAACTGTGTTTTTGCAGAATCTGCAAGTGGATATTTGGAGCCCTTTCAGGCCTTCGTTGGAAATGGGAATATCTTCCCAAAAAAACTAAACAGAAGCATTCTGTGAAACTGCTTTGTGTAGTATGAATGCAACTCACAGAGTTGGACACTTCCTTTGAAAGAGCTGTTTTGAAACACTGTTTTTGTAGAATCTGCAAGTGTTCATTTGGAGCGCTTTGAGGCCTAAGGTGGAAAAGGAAATATCTTCACTTATAAATCAGGCAGAAGCATTCTCAGAAACCTCTTTATGATGTGTGCATTCAACTCGGAGAGATAAGCCTTCCTTTTGATAGAGCAGTTTTGAAACTGTGTTTTGGCAGAATCTGCAAGTGGATATTTGGAGCCATATCAGACCTTCGTTGGAAACGGGAATATCTTCCCAAAAAAACTAAACAGAAGCGTTCTGTGAAACTGCTTTGTGTAGTATGAATCCAACTCACAGAGTTGAACACTTCCTTTGAAAGAGCTGTTTTGAAACACTCTTTTTGTAGAATCTGCAAGTGTTCATTTGGAGCGCTTTGAGGCCTATGGTGGAAAAGGAAATATCTTCACTTATAAACCAGGCAGAAGCATTCTCAGAAACCTCTTTATGATGTGTGCATTCAACTCGGAGAGATAAGCCTTCCTTTTGATAGAGCAGGTTTGAAACTGTGTTTTGGCAGAATCTGCAAGTGGATATTTGGAGCCCTTTCAGGCCTTCGTTGGAAACGGGAATATCTTCCCATAAAAACTAAACAGAAGCGTTCTGTGAAACTGCTTTGTGAAGTATGAATCCAACTCACAGAGTTGAACACTTCCTTTGAAAGAGCAGTTTTGAAACACTCTTTTTGTAGAATCTGCAAGTGTTCGTTTGGAGCGCTTTGAGGCCTATGGTGGAAAAGGAAATATCTTCACATAAAACCTAGACAGAAGCATTCTTTGAAACTTCTTTATGATGTGTGCATTCATCTCACAGAGTTGAACCTTCCTTATCATGGAGCAGTTTGGAAAGAGTCTTTTTGCGGCATCTGCAAGTGGATATTTGGAGCTCTTTCAGGCCTTTGTTAGAAGCGGGAATACCTTCCCATAAAAACTGGACAGAAGCATTCTCACAAACTGCTTTGTGATGTGTGTGTTCAACTCACAGAGTTGAACCTTTCCTTTGCTAGAACACTTATGAAACACTCTTTTTGTAGAATCTGCAAGTGTTCATTTGGAGCGCATTGAGGCCTATGGTGGAAAAAGAAATATCTTCATATATAAACAAGGCAGAAGCATTCTCAGAAACCACTTTATGATGTGTGCATTCAACTCAGAGAGATAAGCCTTCCTTTTGATAGAGCAGTTTTGAAACTGTGTTTTTGCAGAATCTGCAAGTGGATATTTGGAGCCCTTTCAGGCCTTCGTTGGAAACGGGAATATCTTCCCAAAAAAACTAAACAGAAGCGTTCTGTGAAACTGCTTTGTGTAGTATGAATGCAACTCACAGAGTTGGACACTTCCTTTGAAAGAGCTGTTTTGAAACACTCTTTTTGTAGAATCTGCAAGTGTTCATTTGGAGCGCTTTGAGGCCTAAGGTGGAAAAGGAAATATCTTCACTTATAAATCAGGCAGAAGCATTCTCAGAAACCTCTTTATGATGTGTGCATTCAACTCGGAGAGATAAGCCTTCCTTTTGATAGAGCAGTTTTGAAACTGTGTTTTGGCAGAATCTGCAAGTGGATATTTGGAGCCCTTTCAGGCCTTCGTTGGAAAAGGGAATATCTTCCCATAAAAACTAAACAGAAGCGTTCTGTGAAACTGCTTTGTGAAGTATGAATCCAACTCACAGAGTTGAACACTTCCTTTGAAAGAGCAGTTTTGAAACACTCTTTTTGTAGAATCTGCAAGTGTTCGTTTGGAGCGCTTTGAGGCCTATGGTGGAAAAGGAAATATCTTCACATAAAACCTAGACAGAAGCATTCTTTGAAACTTCTTTATGATGTGTGCATTCATCTCACAGAGTTGAACATTCCTTATCATGGAGCAGTTTGGAAAGAGTCTTTTTGCGGCATCTGCAAGTGGATATTTGGAGCTCTTTCAGGCCTTTGTTAGAAGCGGGAATATCTTCCCATAAAAACTGGACAGAAGCATTCTCACAAACTGCTTTGTGATGTGTGTGTTCAACTCACAGAGTTGAACCTTTCCTTTGCTAGAACACTTATGAAACACTCTTTTTGTAGAATCTGCAAGTGTTCATTTGGAGCGCATTGAGGCCTATGGTGGAAAAAGAAATATCTTCATATATAAACAAGGCAGAAGCATTCTCAGAAACCTCTTTATGATGTGTGCATTCAACTCAGAGAGATAAGCCTTCCTTTTGATAGAGCAGTTTTGAAACTGTGTTTTTGCAGAATCTGCAAGTGGATATTTGGAGCCCTTTCAGGCCTTCGTTGGAAACGGGAATATCTTCCCAAAAAAACTAAACAGAAGCGTTCTGTGAAACTGCTTTGTGTAGTATGAATGCAACTCACAGAGTTGGACACTTCCTTTGAAAGAGCTGTTTTGAAACACTCTTTTTGTAGAATCTGCAAGTGTTCATTTGGAGCGCTTTGAGGCCTAAGGCGGAAAAGGAAATATCTTCACTTATAAATCAGGCAGAAGCATTCTCAGAAACCTCTTTATGATGTGTGCATTCAACTCGGAGAGATAAGCCTTCCTTTTGATAGAGCAGTTTTGAAACTGTGTTTTTGCAGAATCTGCAAGTGGATATTTGGAGCCCTTTCAGGCCTTCGTTGGAAACGGGAATATCTTCCCAAAAAAACTAAACAGAAGCGTTCTGTGAAACTGCTTTGTGTAGTATTAATGCAACTCACAGAGTTGGACACTTCCTTTGAAAGAGCTGTTTTGAAACACTCTTTTTGTAGAATCTGCAAGTGTTCATTTGGAGCGCTTTGAGGCCTAAGGTGGAAAAGGAAATATCTTCACTTATAAATCAGACAGAAGCATTCTCAGAAACCTCTTTATGATGTGTGCATTCAACTCGGAGAGATAAGCCTTCCTTTTGATAGAGCAGTTTTGAAACCGTGTTTTGGCAGAATCTGCAAGTGGATATTTGGAGCCCTTTCAGGCCTTCGTTGGAAACGGGAATATCTTCACAAAAAAACTAAACAGAAGCGTTCTGTGAAACTGCTTTGTGTAGTATGAATCCAACTCACAGAGTTGAACACTTCCTTTGAAAGAGCTGTTTTGAAACACTCTTTTTGTAGAATCTGCAAGTGTTCATTTGGAGCGCTTTGAGGCCTATGGTGGAAAAGGAAATATCTTCACTTATAAACCAGGCAGAAGCATTCTCAGAAACCTCTTTATGATGTGTGCATTCAACTCGGAGAGATAAGCCTTCCTTTTGATAGAGCAGTTTTGAAACTGTGTTTTGGCAGAATCTGCAAGTGGATATTTGGAGCCCTTTCAGGCCTTCGTTGGAAACGGGAATATCTTCCCATAAAAACTAAACAGAAGCGTTCTGTGAAACTGCTTTGTGAAGTATGAATCCAACTCACAGAGTTGAACACTTCCTTTGAAAGAGCAGTTTTGAAACACTCTTTTTGTAGAATCTGCAAGTGTTCGTTTGGAGCGCTTTGAGGCCTATGGTGGAAAAGGAAATATCTTCACATAAAACCTAGACAGAAGCATTCTTTGAAACTTCTTTATGATGTGTGCATTCATCTCACAGAGCTGAACCTTCCTTATCATGGAGCAGTTTGGAAAGAGTCTTTTTGCGGCATCTGCAAGTGGATATTTGGAGCTCTTTCAGGCCTTTGTTAGAAGCGGGAATATCTTCCCATAAAAACTGGGCAGAAGCATTCTCACAAACTGCTTTGTGATGTTTGTGTTCAACTCACAGAGTTGAACCTTTCCTTTTCTAGAACACTTATGAAACACTCTTTTTGTAGAATCTGCAAGTGTTCATTTGGAGCGCATTGAGGCCTATGGTGGAAAAAGAAATATCTTCATATATAAACAAGGGAGAAGCATTCTCAGAAACCTCTTTAGGATGTGTGCATTCAACTCAGAGAGATAAGCCTTCCTTTTGATAGAGCAGTTTTGAAACTGTGTTTTTGCAGAATCTGCAAGTGGATACTTGGAGCCCTTACAGGCCTTCGTTGGAAACGGGAATATCTTCCCAAGAAAACTAAACAGAAGCGTTCTGTGAAACTGCTTTGTGTAGTATGAATGCAACTCAC
Source organism: Pongo abelii (assembly GCF_028885655.2). Taxonomy (NCBI): domain Eukaryota; kingdom Metazoa; phylum Chordata; class Mammalia; order Primates; family Hominidae; genus Pongo; species Pongo abelii. The sequence continues at coordinate 48,534,341 of NC_085928.1, forward strand.
AGAGTTGGACACTTCCTTTGAAAGAGCTGTTTTGAAACACTCTTTTTGTAGAATCTGCAAGTGTTCGTTTGGAGCGCTTTGAGGCCTAAGGTGGAAAAGGAAATATCTTCACTTATAAATCAGGCAGAAGCATTCTCAGAAACCTCTTTATGATGTGTGCATTCAACTCAGAGAGATAAGCCTTCCTTTTGATAGAGCAGTTTTGAAACTGTGTTTTGGCAGAATCTGCAAGTGGATATTTGGAGCCCTTTCAGGCCTTCGTTGGAAACGGGAATATCTTCCCATAAAAACTAAACAGAAGCGTTCTGTGAAACTGCTTTGTGAAGTATGAATCCAACTCACAGAGTTGAACACTTCCTTTGAAAGAGCAGTTTTGAAACACTCTTTTTGTAGAATCTGCAAGTGTTCGTTTGGAGCGCTTTGAGGCCTATGGTGGAAAAGGAAATATCTTCACATAAAACCTAGACAGAAGCATTCTTTGAAACTTCTTTATGATGTGTGCATTCATCTCACAGAGTTGAACCTTCCTTAACATGGAGCAGTTTGGAAAGAGTCTTTTTGCGGCATCTGCAAGTGGATATTTGGAGCTCTTTCAGGCCTTTGTTAGAAGCGGGAATATCTTCCCATAAAAACTGGGCAGAAGCATTCTCACAAACTGCTTTGTGATGTTTGTGTTCAACTCACAGAGTTGAACCTTTCCTTTTCTAGAACACTTATGAAACACTCTTTTTGTAGAATCTGCAAGTGTTCATTTGGAGCGCATTGAGGCCTATGGTGGAAAAAGAAATATCTTCATATATAAACAAGGGAGAAGCATTCTCAGAAACCTCTTTAGGATGTGTGCATTCAACTCAGAGAGATAAGCCTTCCTTTTGATAGAGCAGTTTTGAAACTGTGTTTTTGCAGAATCTGCAAGTGGATACTTGGAGCCCTTACAGGCCTTCGTTGGAAACGGGAATATCTTCCCAAGAAAACTAAACAGAAGCGTTCTGTGAAACTGCTTTGTGTAGTATGAATGCAACTCACAGAGTTGGACACTTCCTTTGAAAGAGCTGTTTTGAAACACTCTTTTTGTAGAATCTGCAAGTGTTCGTTTGGAGCGCTTTGAGGCCTAAGGTGGAAAAGGAAATATCTTCACTTATAAATCAGGCAGAAGCATTCTCAGAAACCTCTTTATGATGTGTGCATTCAACTCAGAGAGATAAGCCTTCCTTTTGATAGAGCAGTTTTGAAACTGTGTTTTGGCAGAATCTGCAAGTGGATATTTGGAGCCCTTTCAGGCCTTCGTTGGAAACGGGAATATCTTCCCATAAAAACTAAACAGAAGCGTTCTGTGAAACTGCTTTGTGAAGTATGAATCCAACTCACAGAGTTGAACACTTCCTTTGAAAGAGCAGTTTTGAAACACTCTTTTTGTAGAATCTGCAAGTGTTCGTTTGGAGCGCTTTGAGGCCTATGGTGGAAAAGGAAATATCTTCACATAAAACCTAGACAGAAGCATTCTTTGAAACTTCTTTATGATGTGTGCATTCATCTCACAGAGTTGAACCTTCCTTAACATGGAGCAGTTTGGAAAGAGTCTTTTTGCGGCATCTGCAAGTGGATATTTGGAGCTCTTTCAGGCCTTTGTTAGAAGCGGGAATATCTTCCCATAAAAACTGGACAGAAGCATTCTCACAAACTGCTTTGTGATGTGTGTGTTCAACTCACGGATTTGAACCTTTCCTTTGCTAGAACACTTATGAAACACTCTTTTTGTAGAATCTGCAAGTGTTCATTTGGAGCGCATTGAGGCCTATGGTGGAAAAAGAAATATCTTCATATATAAACAAGGCAGAAGCATTCTCAGAAACCTCTTTATGATGTGTGCATTCAACTCGGAGAGATAAGCCTTCCTTTTGATAGAGCAGTTTTGAAACTGTGTTTTTGTAGAATCTGCAAGTGGATATTTGGAGCCCTTTCAGGCCTTCGTTGGAAACGGGAATATCTTCCCAAAGAAACTAAACAGAAGCGTTCTGTGAAACTGCTTTGTGTAGTATGAATGCAACTCACAGAGTTGGACACTTCCTTTGAAAGAGCTGTTTTGAAACACTCTTTTTGTAGAATCTGCAAGTGTTCATTTGGAGCGCTTTGAGGCCTAAGGTGGAAAAGGAAATATCTTCACTTATAAATCAGGCAGAAGCATTCTCAGAAACCTCTTTATGATGTGTGCATTCAACTCGGAGAGATAAGCCTTCCTTTTGATAGAGCAGTTTTGAAACTGTGTTTTGGCAGAATCTGCAAGTGGATATTTGGAGCGCTTTCAGGCCTTCGTTGGAAACGGGAATATCTTCCCAAAAAAACTAAACAGAAGCGTTCTGTGAAACTGCTTTGTGTAGTATGAATCCAACTCACAGAGTTGAACACTTCCTTTGAAAGAGCTGTTTTGAAACACTCTTTTTGTAGAATCTGCAAGTGTTCATTTGGAGCGCTTTGAGGCCTATGGTGGAAATGGAAATATCTTCACTTATAAACCAGGCAGAAGCATTCTCAGAAACCTCTTTATGATGTGTGCATTCAACTCGGAGAGATAAGCCTTCCTTTTGATAGAGCAGGTTTGAAACTGTGTTTTGGCAGAATCTGCAAGTGGATATTTGGAGCCCTTTCAGGCCTTCGTTGGAAACGGGAATATTTTCCCATAAAAACTAAACAGAAGCGTTCTGTGAAACTGCTTTTTGAAGTATGAATCCAACTCACAGAGTTGAACACTTCCTTTGAAAGAGCAGTTTTGAAACACTCTTTTTGTAGAATCTGCAAGTGTTCGTTTGGAGCGCTTTGAGGCCTATGGTGGAAAAGGAAATATCTTCACATAAAACCTAGACAGAAGCATTCTTTGAAACTTCTTTATGATGTGTGCATTCATCTCACAGAGTTGAACCTTCCTTATCATGGTGCAGTTTGGAAAGAGTCTTTTTGCGGCATCTGCAAGTGGATATTTGGAGCTCTTTTAGGCCTTTGTTAGAAGCGGGAATATCTTCCCATAAAAACTGGACAGAAGCATTCTCACAAACTGCTTTGTGATGTGTGTGTTCAACTCACAGAGTTGAACATTTCCTTTGCTAGAACACTTATGAAACACTCTTTTTGTAGAATCTGCAAGTGTTCATTTGGAGCGCATTGAGGCCTATGGTGGAAAAAGAAATATCTTCTTATATAAACAAGGGAGAAGCATTCTCAGAAACCTCTTTATGATGTGTGTATTCTACTCAGAGAGATGAGCCTTCCTTTCGATAGAGCAGTTTTGAAACTGTGTTTTTGCAGAATCTGCAAGTGGATATTTGGAGCCTTTCAGGCCTTCGTTGGAAACGGGAATATCTTCCCAAAAAAACTAAACAGAAGCGTTCTGTGAAACTGCTTTGTGTAGTATGAATCCAACTCACAGAGTTGGACACTTCCTTTGAAAGAGCTGTTTTGAAACACTCTTTTTGTAGAATCTGCAAGTGTTCATTTGGAGCGCTTTGAGGCCTATTGTGGAAAAGGAAATATCTTCACTTATAAACCAGGCAGAAGCATTCTCAGAAACCTCTTTATGATGTGGGCATTCAACTCGGAGAGATAAGCCTTCCTTTTGATAGAGCAGTTTTGAAACTGTGTTTTTGCAGAATCTGCAAGTGGATATTTGGAGCCCTTTCAGGCCTTCGTTGGAAAAGGGAATATCTTCCCATAAAAACAAAACAGAAGAGTTCTGTGAAACTGCTTTGTGTAGTATGAATCCAACTCACAGAGTTGGACACTTCCTTTGAAAGAGCTGTTTTGAAACACTCTTTTTGTAGAATCTGCAAGTGTTCATTTGGAGCGCTTTGAGGCCTAAGGTGGAAAAGGAAATATCTTCACTTATAAACCAGCCAGAAGCATTCTCAGAAACCTCTTTATGATGTGTGCATTCAACTCGGAGAGATAAGCCTTCCTTTTGATGGAGCAGTTTTCAAACTGTTTTGGCAGAATCTGCAAGTGGATACTTGGAGCCCTTTCAGGCCTTCGTTGGAAACGGGAATATCTTCCCATAAAAACTAAACAGAAGCGTTCTGTGAAACTGCTTTGTGAAGTATAAATCCAACTCACAGAGTTGAACACTTCTTTTGAAAGAGCAGTTTGGAAACACTCTTTTTGTAGAATCTACAAGTGTTCATTTGGAGCGCTTTGAGGCCTATGGTGGAAAAGGAAATATCTTCACATAAAACCTAGACAGAAGCATTCTTTGAAACTTCTTTATGATGTGTGCATTCAACTCACAGAGTTGAACCTTCTTTTTCATGGAGCAATTTGGAAAGAGTCTTTTTGCAGCATCTGCAAGTGGATATTTGGAGCTCTTTCAGGCCTTTGTTAGAAGCGGGAATATCTTCCCATAAAAACTGGACAGAAGCATTCTCACAAACTGCTTTGTGATGTGTGCGTTCAACTCACAGAGGTGAACCTTTCCTTTGCTAGAGCAGTTATGAAACACTCTTTTTGTAGAATCTGCAAGTGTTCATTTGGAGCGATTTGAGGCCTATGGTGGAAAAAGTAATATCTTCATATATAAACAAGGCAGAAGCATTCTCAGAAACCTCTTTATGATGTGTGCATTCAACTCAGAGAGATAAGCCTTCCTTTTGATAGAGCAGTTTTGAAACTGTATTTTTGCATAATCTGCAAGTGGATATTTGGAGCTCTTTCATGCCTTCGTTGGAAACGGGAATTTCTTCCCATAATAACTAAACAGAAGCGTTCTGTGAAACTGCTTTGTGTAGTATGAATCCAACTCACAGAGTTGAACACTTCCTTTGAAAGAGCAGTTTTGAAACACTCTTTTTGTAGAATCTGCAAGTGTTCGTTTGGAGCGCTTTGAGGCCTATGGTGGAAAAGGAAATATCTTCACATAAAACTTAGACAGAAGCATTCTTTGAAACTTCTTTATGATGTGTGCATTCATCTCACAGAGTTGAACCTTCCTTATCATGGAGCAGTTTGGAAAGAGTCTTTTTGCGGCATCTGCAAGTGGATATTTGGAGCTCTTTCAGGCCTTTGTTAGAAGCGGGAATATCTTCCCATAAAAACTGGACAGAAGCATTCTCACAAACTGCTTTGTGATGTGTGTGTTCAACTCACAGAGTTGAACCTTTCCTTTGCTAGAACACTTATGAAACACTCTTTTTGTAGAATCTGCAAGTGTTCATTTGGAGCGCATTGAGGCCTATGGTGGAAAAAGAAATATCTTCATATATAAAGAAGGGAGAAGCATTCTCAGAAACCTCTTTATGATGTGTGTATTCAACTCAGAGAGATAAGCCTTCCTTTTGATAGAGCAGTTTTGAAACTGTGTTTTTGCAGAATCTGCAAGTGGATATTTGCAGCCCTTTCAGGCCTTCGTTGGAAAAGGGAATATCTTCCCATAAAAACTAAAGAGAAGAGTTCTGTGAAACTGCTTTGTGTAGTATGAATCCAACTCACAGAGTTGGACACTTCCTTTGAAAGAGCTGTTTTGAAACACTCTTTTTGTAGAATCTGCAAGTGTTCATTTGGAGCGCTTTGAGGCCTATGGTGGAAAAGGAAATATCTTCACTTATAAACCAGGCAGAAGCATTCTCAGAAACCTCTTTATGATGTGTGCATTCGACTCGGAGAGATAAGCCTTCCTTTTGTTAGAGCAGTTTTGCAACTGTGTTTTTGCAGAATCTGCAAGTGTATATTTGGAGCCCTTTCAGGCCTTCGTTGGAAACGGGAATATCTTCCCATAAAAATTAAACAGAAGCGTTCTGTGAAACTGCTTTGTGAAGTATGAATCCAACTGACAGAGTTGAACACTTCTTTTGAAAGAGCAGTTTTGAAACACTCTTTTTGTAGAATCTACAAGTGTTCATTTGGATCGCTTTGAGGCATATGGTGGAAAAAGAAATATCGTCACATAAAACCTAGACAGAAGCATTCTTTGAAACCTTTTATGATGTGTGCATTCAACTGACAGAGTTGAACTTTCCTTTTCATGGAGCAGTTTGGAAAGAGTCTTTTTGCAGCATCTGCAAGTGGATATTTGGAGCTCTTTCAGGCCTTTGTTAGAAGCGGGAATATCTTCCCATAAAAACTGGACAGAAGCATTCTCACAAACTGCTTTGTGATGTGTGTATTCAACTCACAGAGGTGAACCTTTCCTTTGCTAGAGCAGTTATGAAACACTCTTTTTGTAGAATCTGCAAGTGTTCATTTGGAGCGATTTGAGGCCTATGGTGGAAAAAGAAATATCTTCATATATAAACAAGGCAGAAGCATTCTCAGAAACCTCTTTATGATGTGTGCATTCAACTCAGAGAGATAAGCCTTCCTTTTGATAGAGCAGTTTTGAAACTGTGTTTTTGCAGAATCTGCAAGTGGATACTTGGAGCCCTTTCAGGCCTTCGTTGGAAACGGGAATATCTTCCCAAAAAAACTAAACAGAAGGGTTCTGTGAAACTGCTTTGTGTAGTATGAATGCAACTCACAGAGTTGGACACTTCCTTTGAAAGAGCTGTTTTGAAACACTCTTTTTGTATAATCTGCAAGTGTTCATTTGGAGCGCTTTGAGGCCTAAGGTGGAAAAGGAAATATCTTCACTTATAAATCAGGCAAAAGCATTCTCAGAAACCCCTTTATGATGTGTGCATTCGACTCAGAGAGATAAGCCTTCCTTTTGATAGAGCAGTTTTGAAACTGTGTTTTTGCAGAATCTGCAAGTGGATATTTGGAGCCCTTTCAGGCCTTCGTTGGAAACGGGAATATCTTCCCAAAAAAACTAAACAGAAGCGTTCTGTGAAACTGCTTTGTGTAGTATGAATACAACTCACAGAGTTGGACACTTCTTTTGAAAGAGCTGTTTTGAAACACTCTTTTTGTAGAATCTGCAAGTGTTCATTTGGAGCGCTTTGAGGCCTAAGGTGGAAAAGGAAATATCTTCACTTATAAATCAGGCAGAAGCATTCTCAGAAACCTCTTTATGATGTGTGCATTCAACTCGGAGAGATAAGCCTTCCTTTTGATAGAGCAGTTTTGAAACTGTGTTTTGGCAGAATCTGCAAGTGGATATTTGGAGCGCTTTCAGGCCTTCGTTGGAAACGGGAATATCTTCCCATAAAAACTAAACAGAAGCGTTCTGTGAAACTGCTTTGTGAAGTATGAATCCAACTCACAGAGTTGAACACTTCCTTTGAAAGAGCAGTTTTGAAACACTCTTTTTGTAGAATCTGCAAGTGTTCGTTTGGAGCGCTTTGAGTCCTATGGTGGAAAAGGAAATATCTTCACATAAAACCTAGACAGAAGCATTCTTTGAAACTTCTTTATGATGTGTGCATTCATCTCACAGAGTTGAACCTTCCTTATCATGGAGCAGTTTGGAAAGAGTCTTTTTGCGGCATCTGCAAGTGGATATTTGGAGCTCTTTTAGGCCTTTGTAAGAAGCGGGAATATCTTCCCATAAAAACTGGACAGAAGCATTCTCACAAACTGCTTTGTGATGTGTGTGTTCAACTCACAGAGTTGAACCTTTCCTTTGCTAGAACACTTATGAAACACTCTTTTTGTAGAATCTGCAAGTGTTCATTTGGAGCGCATTGAGGCCTAAGGTGTAAAAAGAAATATCTTCATATATAAACAAGGGAGAAGCATTCTCAGAAACCTCTTTATGATGTGTGTATTCAACTCAGAGAGATAAGCCTTCCTTTCGATAGAGCAGTTTTGAAACTGTGTTTTTGCAGAATCTGCAAGTGGATATTTGGAGCCTTTCAGGCCTTCGTTGGAAACGGGAATATCTTCCCAAAAAAACTAAACAGAAGCGTTCTGTGAAACTGCTTTGTGTAGTATGAATGCAACTCACAGAGTTGGACACTTCCTTTGAAAGAGCTCTTTTGAAACACTCTTTTTGTAGAATCTGCAAGTGTTCATTTGGAGCGCTTTGAGGCCTAAGGTGGAAAAGGAAATATCTTCACTTATAAACCAGGCAGAAGCATTCTCAGAAACCTCTTTATGATGTGGGCATTCAACTCGGAGAGATAAGCCTTCCTTTTGATAGAGCAGTTTTGAAACTGTGTTTTGGCAGAATCTGCAAGTGGATATTTGGAGCCCTTTCAGGCCTTCGTTGGAAAAGGGAATATCTTCCCATAAAAACTAAACAGAAGAGTTCTGTGAAACTGCTTTGTGTAGTATGAATCCAACTCACAGAGTTGAACACTTCCTTTGAAAGAGCTGTTTTGAAACACTCTTTTTGTAGAATCTGCAAGTGTTCATTTGGAGCGCTTTGAGGCCTATGGTGGAAAAGGAAATATCTTCACTTATAAACCAGGCAGAAGCATTCTCAGAAACCTCTTTATGATGTGTGCATTCAACTCGGAGAGATAAGCCTTCCTTTTGATAGAGCAGTTTTTAAACTGTGTTTTGGCAGAATCTGCAAGTGGATATTTGGAGCCCTTTCAGGCCTTCGTTGGAAACGGGAATAACTTCCCATAAAAACTAAACAGAAGCGTTCTGTGAAACTGCTTTGTGAAGTATGAATCCAACTCACAGAGTTGAACACTTCCTTTGAAAGAGCAGTTTTGAAACACTCTTTTTGTAGAATCTGCAAGTGTTCGTTTGGAGCGCTTTGAGGCCTATGGTGGAATAGGAAATATCTTCACATAAAACCTAGACAGAAGCATTCTTTGAAACTTCTTTATGATGTGTGCATTCATCACACAGAGCTGAATATTCCTTATCATGGAGCAGTTTGGAAAGAGTCTTTTTGCGGCATCTGCAAGTGGATATTTTGAGCTCTTTCAGGCCTTTGTTAGAAGCGGGAATATCTTCCCATAAAAACTGGGCAGAAGCATTCTCACAAACTGCTTTGTGATGTGTGTGTTCAACTCACAGAGTTGAACCTTTCCTTTTCCAGAACACTTATGAAACACTCTTTTTGTAGAATCTGCAAGTGTTCATTTGGAGCGCATTGAGGCCTATGGTGGAAAAAGAAATATCTTCATATATAAACAAGGCAGAAGCATTCTCAGAAACCTCTTTATGATGTGTGCATTCAACTCAGAGAGATAAGCCTTCCTTTTGATAGAGCAGTTTTGAAACTGTGTTTTTGCAGAATCTGCAAGTGGATATTTGGAGCCCTTTCAGGCCTTCATTGGAAACGGGAATATCTTCCCAAAAAAACTAAACAGAAGCGTTCTGTGAAACTGCTTTGTGTAGTATGAATACAACTCACAGAGTTGGACACTTCTTTTGAAAGAGCTGTTTTGAAACACTCTTTTTGTAGAATCTGCAAGTGTTCATTTGGAGCGCTTTGAGGCCTAAGGTGGAAAAGGAAATATCTTCACTTATAAATCAGGCAGAAGCATTGGCAGAAACCTCTTTATGATGTGTGCATTCAACTCGGAGAGATAAGCCTTCCTTTTGATAGAGCAGTTTTGAAACTGTGTTTTGGCAGAATCTGCAAGTGGATATTTGGAGCGCTTTCAGGCCTTCGTTGGAAACGGGAATATCTTCCCAAAAAAACTAAACAGAAGCGTTCTGTGAAACTGCTTTGTGTAGTATGAATCCAACTCACAGAGTTGAACACTTCCTTTGAAAGAGCTGTTTTGAAACACTCTTTTTGTAGAATCTGCAAGTGTTCATTTAGAGCGCTTTGAGGCCTATGGTGGAAAAGGAAATATCTTCACTTATAAACCAGGCAGAAGCATTCTCAGAAACCTCTTTATGATGTGTGCATTCAACTCGGAGAGATAAGCCTTCCTTTTGATAGAGCAGGTTTGAAACTGTGTTTTGGCAGAATCTGCAAGTGGATATTTGGAGCCCTTTCAGGCCTTCGTTGGAAACGGGAATATCTTCCCATAAAAACTAAACAGAAGCGTTCTGTGAAACTGCTTTGTGAAGTATGAATCCAACTCACAGAATTGAACACTTCCTTTGAAAGAGCAGTTTTGAAACACTCTTTTTGTAGAATCTGCAAGTGTTCGTTTGGAGCGCTTTGAGGCCTATGGTGGAAAAGGAAATATCTTCACATAAAACCTAGACAGAAGCATTCTTTGAAACTTCTTTATGATGTGTGCATTCATCTCAAAGAGTTGAACCTTCCTTATCATGGAGCAGTTTGGAAAGAGTCTTTTTGCGGCATCTGCAAGTGGATATTTGGAGCTCTTTTAGGCCTTTGTTAGAAGCGGGAATATCTTCCCATAAAAACTGGACAGAAGCATTCTCACAAACTGCTTTTTGATGTGTGTGTTCAACTCACAGAGTTGAACCTTTCCTTTGCTAGAACACTTATGAAACACTCTTTTTGTAGAATCTGCAAGTGTTCATTTGGAGCGCATTGCGGCCTATGGTGGAAAAAGAAATATCTTCATATATAAACAAGGGAGAAGCATTCTCAGAAACCTCTTTATGATGTGTGTATTCAACTCAGAGAGATAAGCCTTCCTTTCGATAGAGCAGTTTTGAAACTGTGTTTTTGCAGAATCTGCAAGTGGATATTTGGAGCCTTTCAGGCCTTCGTTGGAAACGGGAATATCTTCCCAAAAAAACTAAACAGAAGCGTTCTGTGAAACTGCTTTGTGTAGTATGAATCCAACTCACAGAGTTGGACACTTCCTTTGAAAGAGCTCTTTTGAAACACTCTTTTTGTAGAATCTGCAAGTGTTCATTTGGAGCGCTTTGAGGCCTATTGTGGAAAAGGAAATATCTTCACTTATAAATCAGGCAGAAGCATTCTCAGAAACCTCTTTATGATGTGGGCATTCAACTCGGAGAGATAAGCCTTCCTTTTGATAGAGCAGTTTTGAAACTGTGTTTTTGCAGAATCTGCAAGTGGATATTTGGAGCCCTTTCAGGCCTTCGTTGGAAAAGGGAATATCTTCCCATAAAAACTAAACAGAAGAGTTCTGTGAAACTGCTTTGTGTAGTATGAATCCAACTCACAGAGTTGGACACTTCCTTTGAAAGAGCTGTTTTGAAACACTCTTTTTGTAGAATCTGCAAGTGTTCATTTGGAGCGCTTTGAGGCCTATGGTGGAAAAGGAAATATCTTCACTTATAAACCAGGCAGAAGCATTCTCAGAAACCTCTTTATGGTGTGTGCATTCAACACGGAGAGATAAGCCTTCCTTTTGATAGAGCAGGTTTGAAACTGTGTTTTGGCAGAATCTGCAAGTGGATATTTGGAGCCCTTTCAGGCCTTCGTTGGAAACGGGAATATCTTCCCATAAAAACTAAACAGAAGCGTTCTGTGAAACTGCTTTGTGAAGTATAAATCCAACTCACAGAGTTGAACACTTCTTTTGAAAGAGCAGTTTGGAAACACTCTTTTTGTAGAATCTACAAGTGTTCATTTGGAGCGCTTTGAGGCCTATGGTGGAAAAGGAAATATCTTCACATAAAACCTAGACAGAAGCATTCTTTGAAACTTCTTTATGATGTGTGCATTCAACTCACAGAGTTGAACCTTCTTTTTCATGGAGCAATTTGGAAAGAGTCTTTTTGCAGCATCTGCAAGTGGATATTTGGAGCTCTTTCAGGCCTTTTTAGAAGCGGGAATATCTTCCCATAAAAACTGGACAGAAGCATTCTCACAAACTGCTTTGTGATGTGTGTGTTCAACTCACAGAGGTGAACCTTTCCTTTGCTAGAGCAGTTATGAAACACTCTTTTTGTAGAATCTGCAAGTGATCATTTGGAGCGATTTGAGGCCTATGGTGGAAAAAGAAATATCTTCATATATAAACAAGGCAGAAGCATTCTCAGAAACCTCTTTATGATGTGTGCATTCAACTCAGAGAGATAAGCCTTCCTTTTGATAGAGCAGTTTTGAAACTGTATTTTTGCAGAATCTGCAAGTGGATATTTGGAGCTCTTTCATGCCTTCGTTGGAAACGGGAATTTCTTCCCATAATAACTAAACAGAAGCGTTCTGTGAAACTGCTTTGTGTAGTATGAATCCAACTCACAGAGTTGAACACTTCCTTTGAAAGAGCAGTTTTGAAACACTCTTTTTGTAGAATCTGCAAGTGTTCGTTTGGAGCGCTTTGAGGCCTATGGTGGAAAAGGAAATATCTTCACATAAAACTTAGACAGAAGCATTCTTTGAAACTTCTCTATGATGTGTGCATTCATCTCACAGAGTTGAACCTTCCTTATCATGGAGCAGTTTGGAAAGAGTCTTTTTGCGGCATCTGCAAGTGGATATTTGGAGCTCTTTCAGGCCTTTGTTAGAAGCGGGAATATCTTCCCATAAAAACTGGACAGAAGCATTCTCACAAACTGCTTTGTGATGTGTGTGTTCAACTCACAGAGTTGAACCTTTCCTTTGCTAGAACACTTATGAAACACTCTTTTTGTAGAATCTGCAAGTGTTCATTTGGAGCGCATTGAGGCCTATGGTGGAAAAAGAAATATCTTCATATATAAAGAAGGGAGAAGCATTCTCAGAAACCTCTTTATGATGTGTGTATTCAACTCAGAGAGATAAGCCTTCCTTTTGATAGAGCAGTTTTGAAACTGTGTTTTTGCAGAATCTGCAAGTGGATATTTGGAGCCCTTTCAGGCCTTCGTTGGAAAAGGGAATATCTTCCCATAAAAACTAAACAGAAGAGTTCTGTGAAACTGCTTTGTGTAGTATGAATCCAACTCACAGAGTTGGACACTTCCTTTGAAAGAGCTGTTTTGAAACACTCTTTTTGTAGAATCTGCAAATGTTCATTTGGAGCGCTTTGAGGCCTATGGTGGAAAAGGAAATATCTTCACTTATAAACCAGGCAGAAGCATTCTCAGAAACCTCTTTATGATGTGTGCATTCGACTCGGAGAGATAAGCCTTCCTTTTGTTAGAGCAGTTTTGCAACTGTGTTTTTGCAGAATCTGCAAGTGTATATTTGGAGCCCTTTCAGGACTTCGTTGGAAACGGGAATATCTTCCCATAAAAATTAAACAGAAGCGTTCTGTGAAACTGCTTTGTGAAGTAGGAATCCAACTCACAGAGTTGAACACTTCTTTTGAAAGAGCAGTTTTGAAACACTCTTTTTGTAGAATCTACAAGTGTTCATTTGGAGCGCTTTGAGGCATATGGTGGAAAAAGAAATATCGTCACATAAAACCTAGACAGAAGCATTCTTTGAAACCATTTATGATGTGTGCATTCAACTGACAGAGTTGAACTTTCCTTTTCATGGAGCAGTTTGGAAAGAGTCTTTTTGCAGCATCTGCAAGTGGATATTTGGAGCTCTTTCAGGCCTTTGTTAGAAGCGGGAATATCTTCCCATAAAAACTGGACAGAAGCATTCTCACAAACTGCTTTGTGATGTGTGTGTTCAACTCACAGAGGTGAACCTTTCCTTTGCTAGAGCAGTTATGAAACACTCTTTTTGTAGAATCTGCAAGTGTTCATTTGGAGCGATTTGAGGCCTATGGTGGAAAAAGAAATATCTTCATATATAAACAAGGCAGAAGCATTCTCAGAAACCTCTTTATGATGTGTGCATTCAACTCAGAGAGATAAGCCTTCCTTTTGATAGAGCAGTTTTGAAACTGTATTTTTGCAGAATCTGCAAGTGGATATTTGGAGCTCTTTCATGCCTTCGTTGGAAACGGGAATTTCTTCCCATAATAACTAAACAGAAGCGTTCTGTGAAACTGCTTTGTGTAGTATGAATCCAACTCACAGAGTTGAACACTTCCTTTGAAAGAGCAGTTTTGAAACACTCTTTTTGTAGAATCTGCAAGTGTTCGTTTTGAGCGCTTTGAGGCCTATGGTGGAAAAGGAAATATTTTCACATAAAACTTAGACAGAAGCATTCTTTGAAACTTCTTTATGATGTATGCATTCATCTCACAGAGTTGAACCTTCCTTATCATGGAGCAGTTTGGAAAGAGTCTTTTTGCGGCATCTGCAAGTGGATATTTGGAGCTCTTTCAGGCCTTTGTTAGAAGCGGGAATATCTTCCCATAAAAACTGGACAGAAGCATTCTCACAAACTGCTTTGTGATGTGTGTGTTCAACTCACAGAGTTGAACCTTTCCTTTGCTAGAACACTTATGAAACACTCTTTTTGTAGAATCTGCAAGTGTTCGTTTGGAGCGCTTTGAGGCCTAAGGTGGAAAAGGAAATATCTTCACTTATAAATCAGGCAGAAGCATTCTCAGAAACCTCTTTATGATGTGTGCATTCAACTCAGAGAGATAAGCCTTCCTTTTGATAGAGCAGTTTTGAAACTGTGTTTTGGCAGAATCTGCAAGTGGATATTTGGAGCCCTTTCAGGCCTTCGTTGGAAACGGGAATATCTTCCCATAAAAACTAAACAGAAGCGTTCTGTGAAACTGCTTTGTGAAGTATGAATCCAACTCACAGAGTTGAACACTTCCTTTGAAAGAGCAGTTTTGAAACACTCTTTTTGTAGAATCTGCAAGTGTTCGTTTGGAGCGCTTTGAGGCCTATGGTGGAAAAGGAAATATCTTCACATAAAACCTAGACAGAAGCATTCTTTGAAACTTCTTTATGATGTGTGCATTCATCTCACAGAGTTGAACCTTCCTTATCATGGAGCAGTTTGGAAAGAGTCTTTTTGCGGCATCTGCAAGTGGATATTTGGAGCTCTTTCAGGCCTTTGTTAGAAGCGGGAATATCTTCCCATAAAAACTGGACAGAAGCATTCTCACAAACTGCTTTGTGATGTGTGTGTTCAACTCACAGAGTTGAACCTTTCCTTTGCTAGAACATTTATGAAACACTCTTTTTGTAGAATCTGCAAGTGTTCATTTGGAGCGCATTGAGGCCTATGGTGGAAAAAGAAATATCTTCATATATAAACAAGGCAGAAGCATTCTCAGAAACCTCTTTATGATGTGTGCATTCAACTCAGAGAGATAAGCCTTTCTTTTGATAGAGCAGTTTTGAAACTGTGTTTTTGCAGAATCTGCAAGTGGATATTTGGAGCCCTTTCAGGCCTTCGTTGGAAACGGGAATATCTTCCCAAAAAAACTAAACAGAAGCGTTCTGTGAAACTGCTTTGTGTAGTATGAATGCAACTCACAGAGTTGGACACTTCCTTTGAAAGAGCTGTTTTGAAACACTCTTTTTGTAGAATCTGCAAGTGTTCATTTGGAGCGCTTTGAGGCCTAAGGTGGAAAAGGAAATATCTTCACTTATAAATCAGGCAGAAGCATTCTCAGAAACCTCTTTATGATGTGTGCATTCAACTCGGAGAGATAAGCCTTCCTTTTGATAGAGCAGTTTTGAAACTGTGTTTTGGCAGAATCTGCAAGTGGATATTTGGAGCGCTTTCAGGCCTTCGTTGGAAACGGGAGTATCTTCCCAAAAAAACTAAACAGAAGCGTTCTGTGAAACTGCTTTGTGTAGTATGAATCCAACTCACAGAGTTGAACACTTCCTTTGAAAGAGCTGTTTTGAAACACTCTTTTTGTAGAATCTGCAAGTGTTCATTTGGAGCGCTTTGAGGCCTATGGTGGAAAAGGAATTATCTTCACTTATAAACCAGGCAGAAGCATTGTCAGAAACCTCTTTATGATGTGTGCATTCAACTCGGAGAGATAAGCCTTCCTTTTGATAGAGCAGGTTTGAAACTGTGTTTTGGCAGAATCTGCAAGTGGATATTTGGAGCCCTTTCAGGCCTTCGTTGGAAACGGGAATATCTTCCCATAAAAACTAAACAGAAGCGTTCTGTGAAACTGCTTTGTGAAGTATGAATCCAACTCACAGAGTTGAACACTTCCTTTGAAAGAGCAGTTTTGAAACACTCTTTTTGTAGAATCTGCAAGTGTTCGTTTGGAGCGCTTTGAGGCCTATGGTGGAAAAGGAAATATCTTCACATAAAACCTAGACAGAAGCATTCTTTGAAACTTCTTTATGATGTGTGCATTCATCTCACAGAGTTGAACCTTCCTTATCATGGAGCAGTTTGGAAAGAGTCTTTTTGCGGCATCTGCAAGTGGATATTTGGAGCTCTTTTAGGCCTTTGTTAGAAGCGGGAATATCTTCCCATAAAAACTGGACAGAAGCATTCTCACAAACTGCTTTGTGATGTGTGTGTTCAACTCACAGAGTTGAACCTTTCCTTTGCTAGAACACTTATGAAACACTCTTTTTGTAGAATCTGCAAGTGTTCATTTGGAGCGCATTGAGGCCTATGGTGGAAAAAGAAATATCTTCATATATAAACAAGGGAGAAGCATTCTCAGAAACCTCTTTATGATGTGTGTATTCAACTCAGAGAGATAAGCCTTCCTTTCGATAGAGCAGTTTTGAAACTGTGTTTTTGCAGAATCTGCAAGTGGATATTTGGAGCCTTTCAGGCCTTCGTTGGAAACGGGAATATCTTCCCAAAAAAACTAAACAGAAGCGTTCTGTGAAACTGCTTTGTGTAGTATGAATCCAACTCACAGAGTTGGACACTTCCTTTGAAAGAGCTCTTTTGAAACACTCTTTTTGTAGAATCTGCAAGTGTTCATTTGGAGCGCTTTGAGGCCTAAGGTGGAAAAGGAAATATCTTCACTTATAAACCAGGCAGAAGCATTCTCAGAAACCTCTTTATGATGTGGGCATTCAACTCGGAGAGATAAGCCTTCCTTTTGATAGAGCAGTTTTGAAACTGTGTTTTTGCAGAATCTGCAAGTGGATATTTGGAGCCCTTTCAGGCCTTCGTTGGAAAAGGGAATATCTTCCCATAAAAACTAAACAGAAGAGTTCTGTGAAACTGCTTTGTGTAGTATGAATCCAACTCACAGAGTTGGACACTTCCTTTGAAAGAGCTGTTTTGAAACACTCTTTTTGTAGAATCTGCAAGTGTTCATTTGGAGCGCTTTGAGGCCTATGGTGGAAAAGGAAATATCTTCACTTATAAACCAGGCAGAAGCATTCTCAGAAACCTCTTTATGATGTGTGCATTCAACTCGGAGAGATAAGCCTTCCTTTTGATAGAGCAGTTTTGAAACTGTGTTTTTGCAGAATCTGCAAGTGGATATTTGGAGCCCTTTCAGGCCTTCTTTGGAAACGGGAATATCTTCCCATAAAAACTAAACAGAAGCGTTCTGTGAAACTGCTTTGTGAAGTATAAATCCAACTCACAGAGTTGAACACTTCTTTTGAAAGAGCAGTTTGGAAACACTCTTTTTGTAGAATCTACAATGTTCATTTGGAGCGCTTTGAGGCCTATGGTGGAAAAGGAAATATCTTCACATAAAACCTAGACAGAAGCATTCTTTGAAACTTCTTTATGATGTGTGCATTCATCTCACAGAGTTGAACCTTCCTTATCATGGAGCAGTTTGGAAAGAGTCTTTTTGCGGCATCTGCAAGTGGATATTTGGAGCTCTTTCAGGCCTTTGTTAGAAGCGGGAATATCTTCCCATAAAAACTGGACAGAAGCATTCTCACAAACTGCTTTGTGATGTGTGTGTTCAACTCACAGAGTTGAACCTTTCCTTTGCTAGAACACTTATGAAACACTCTTTTTGTAGAATCTGCAAGTGTTCATTTGGAGCGCATTGAGGCCTATGGTGGAAAAAGAAATATCTTCATATATAAACAAGGCAGAAGCATTCTCAGAAACCTCTTTATGATGTGTGCATTCAACTCAGAGAGATAAGCCTTCCTTTTGATAGAGCAGTTTTGAAACTGTGTTTTTGCAGAATCTGCAAGTGGATATTTGGAGCCCTTTCAGGCCTTCGTTGGAAACGGGAATATCTTCCCAAAAAAACTAAACAGAAGCGTTCTGTGAAACTGCTTTGTGTAGTATGAATGCAACTCACAGAGTTGGACACTTCCTTTGAAAGAGCTGTTTTGAAACACTCTTTTTGTAGAATCTGCAAGTGTTCATTTGGAGCGCTTTGAGGCCTAAGGCGGAAAAGGAAATATCTTCACTTATAAATCAGGCAGAAGCATTCTCAGAAACCTCTTTATGATGTGTGCATTCAACTCGGAGAGATAAGCCTTCCTTTTGATAGAGCAGTTTTGAAACTGTGTTTTTGCAGAATCTGCAAGTGGATATTTGGAGCCCTTTCAGGCCTTCGTTGGAAACGGGAATATCTTCCCAAAAAAACTAAACAGAAGCGTTCTGTGAAACTGCTTTGTGTAGTATTAATGCAACTCACAGAGTTGGACACTTCCTTTGAAAGAGCTGTTTTGAAACACTCTTTTTGTAGAATCTGCAAGTGTTCATTTGGAGCGCTTTGAGGCCTAAGGTGGAAAAGGAAATATCTTCACTTATAAATCAGGCAGAAGCATTCTCAGAAACCTCTTTATGATGTGTGCATTCAACTCGGAGAGATAAGCCTTCCTTTTGATAGAGCAGTTTTGAAACCGTGTTTTGGCAGAATCTGCAAGTGGATATTTGGAGCCCTTTCAGGCCTTCGTTGGAAACGGGAATATCTTCCCAAAAAAACTAAACAGAAGCGTTCTGTGAAACTGCTTTGTGTAGTATGAATCCAACTCACAGAGTTGAACACTTCCTTTGAAAGAGCTGTTTTGAAACACTCTTTTTGTAGAATCTGCAAGTGTTCATTTGGAGCGCATTGAGGCCTATGGTGGAAAAAGAAATATCTTCATATATAAACAAGGCAGAAGCATTCTCAGAAACCTCTTTATGATGTGTGCATTCAACTCAGAGAGATAAGCCTTCCTTTTGATAGAGCAGTTTTGAAACTGTGTTTTTGCAGAATCTGCAAGTGGATATTTGGAGCCCTTTCAGGCCTTCGTTGGAAACGGGAATATCTTCCCAAAAAAACTAAACAGAAGCGTTCTGTGAAACTGCTTTGTGTAGTATTAATGCAACTCACAGAGTTGGACACTTCCTTTGAAAGAGCTGTTTTGAAACACTCTTTTTGTAGAATCTGCAAGTGTTCATTTGGAGCGCTTTGAGGCCTAAGGTGGAAAAGGAAATATCTTCACTTATAAATCAGGCAGAAGCATTCTCAGAAACCTCTTTATGATGTGTGCATTCAACTCGGAGAGATAAGCCTTCCTTTTGATAGAGCAGTTTTGAAACCGTGTTTTGGCAGAATCTGCAAGTGGATATTTGGAGCCCTTTCAGGCCTTCGTTGGAAACGGGAATATCTTCCCAAAAAAACTAAACAGAAGCGTTCTGTGAAACTGCTTTGTGTAGTATGAATCCAACTCACAGAGTTGAACACTTCCTTTGAAAGAGCTGTTTTGAAACACTCTTTTTGTAGAATCTGCAAGTGTTCATTTGGAGCGCATTGAGGCCTATGGTGGAAAAAGAAATATCTTCATATATAAACAAGGCAGAAGCATTCTCAGAAACCTCTTTATGATGTGTGCATTCAACTCAGAGAGATAAGCCTTCCTTTTGATAGAGCAGTTTTGAAACTGTGTTTTTGCAGAATCTGCAAGTGGATATTTGGAGCCCTTTCAGGCCTTCGTTGGAAACGGGAATATCTTCCCAAAAAAACTAAACAGAAGCGTTCTGTGAAACTGCTTTTTGTAGTATGAATGCAACTCACAGAGTTGGACACTTCCTTTGAAAGAGCTGTTTTGAAACACTCTTTTTGTAGAATCTGCAAGTGTTCATTTGGAGCGCTTTGAGGCCTAAGGTGGAAAAGGAAATATCTTCACTTATAAATCAGGCAGAAGCATTCTCAGAAACCTCTTTATGATGTGTGCATTCAACTCGGAGAGATAAGCCTTCCTTTTGATAGAGCAGTTTTGAAACTGTGTTTTGGCAGAATCTGCAAGTGGATATTTGGAGCCCTTTCAGGCCTTCGTTGGAAACGGGAATATCTTCCCAAAAAAACTAAACAGAAGCGTTCTGTGAAACTGCTTTGTGTAGTATGAATCCAACTCACAGAGTTGAACACTTCCTTTGAAAGAGCTGTTGTGAAACACTCTTTTTGTAGAATCTGCAAGTGTTCATTTGGAGCGCTTTGAGGCCTATGGTGGAAAAGGAAATATCTTCACATAAAACCTAGACAGAAGCATTCTTTGAAACTTCTTTATGATGTGTGCATTCATCTCACAGAGTTGAACCTTCCTTATCATGGAGCAGTTTGGAAAGAGTCTTTTTGCGGCATCTGCAAGTGGATATTTGGAGCTCTTTCAGGCCTTTGTTAGAAGCGGGAATATCTTCCCATAAAAACTGGACAGAAGCATTCTCACAAACTGCTTTGTGATGTGTGTGTTCAACTCACAGAGTTGAACCTTTCCTTTGCTAGAACACTTATGAAACACTCTTTTTGTAGAATCTGCAAGTGTTCATTTGGAGCGCATTGAGGCCTAAGGTGGAAAAAGAAATATCTTCATATATAAACAAGGCAGAAGCATTCTCAGAAACCTCTTTATGATGTGTGCATTCAACTCAGAGTGATAAGCCTTCCTTTTGATAGAGCAGTTTTGAAACTGTGTTTTTGCAGAATCTGCAAGTGGATATTTGGAGCCCTTTCAGGCCTTCGTTGGAAACGGGAATATCTTCCCAAAAAAACTAAACAGAAGCGTTCTGTGAAACTGCTTTGTGTAGTATGAATCCAACTCACAGAGTTGAACACTTCCTTTGAAAGAGGTGTTTTGAAACACTCTTTTTGTAGAATCTGCAAGTGTTCATTTGGAGCGCTTTGAGGCCTATGGTGGAAAAGGAAATATCTTCACTTATAAACCAGGCAGAAGCATTCTCAGAAACCTCTTTATGATGTGTGCATTCAACTCGGAGAGATAAGCCTTCCTTTTGATAGAGCAGTTTTGAAACTGTGTTTTGGCAGAATCTGCAAGTGGATATTTGGAGCCCTTTCAGGCCTTCGTTGGAAACGGGAATATCTTCCCATAAAAACAAAACAGAAGCGTTCTGTGAAACTGCTTTGTGAAGTATGAATCCAACTCACAGAGTTGAACACTTCCTTTGAAAGAGCAGTTTTGAAACACTCTTTTTGTAGAATCTGCAAGTGTTCGTTTGGAGCGCTTTGAGGCCTATGGTGGAAAAGGAAATATCTTCACATAAAACCTAGACAGAAGCATTCTTTGAAACTTCTTTATGATGTGTGCATTCATCTCACAGAGCTGAACCTTCCTTATCATCGAGCAGTTTGGAAAGAGTCTTTTTGCGGCATCTGCAAGTGGATATTTGGAGCTCTTTCAGGCCTTTGTTAGAAGCGGGAATATCTTCCCATAAAAACTGGGCAGAAGCATTCTCACAAAATGCTTTGTGATGTTTGTGTTCAACTCACAGAGTTGAACCTTTCCTTTTCTAGAACACTTATGAAACACTCTTTTTGTAGAATCTGCAAGTGTTCATTTGGAGCGCATTGAGGCCTATGGTGGAAAAAGAAATATCTTCATATATAAACAAGGGAGAAGCATTCTCCGAAACCTCTTTATGATGTGTGCATTCAACTCAGAGAGATAAGCCTTCCTTTAGATAGAGCAGTTTTGAAACTGTGTTTTTGCAGAATCTGCAAGTGGATACTTGGAGCCCTTTCAGGCCTTCGTTGGAAACGGGAATATCTTCCCAAGAAAACTAAACAGAAGCGTTCTGTGAAAGTGCTTTGTGTAGTATGAATGCAACTCACAGAGTTGGACACTTCCTTTGAAAGAGCTGTTTTGAAACACTCTTTTTGTAGAATCTGCAAGTGTTCGTTTGGAGCGCTTTGAGGCCTAAGGTGGAAAAGGAAATATCTTCACTTATAAATCAGGCAGAAGCATTCTCAGAAACCTCTTTATGATGTGTGCATTCAACTCAGAGAGATAAACCTTCCTTTTGATAGAGCAGTTTTGAAACTGTGTTTTGGCAGAATCTGCAAGTGGATATTTGGAGCCCTTTCAGGCCTTCGTTGGAAACGGGAATATCTTCCCATAAAAACTAAACAGAAGCGTTCTGTGAAACTGCTTTGTGAAGTATGAATCCAACTCACAGAGTTGAACACTTCCTTTGAAAGAGCAGTTTTGAAACAATCTTTTTGTAGAATCTGCAAGTGTTCGTTTGGAGCGCTTTGAGGCCTATGGTGGAAAAGGAAATATCTTCACATAAAACCTAGACAGAAGCATTCTTTGAAACTTCTTTATGATGTGTGCATTCATCTCACAGAGTTGAACCTTCCTTAACATGGAGCAGTTTGGAAAGAGTCTTTTTGCGGCATCTGCAAGTGGATATTTGGAGCTCTTTCAGGCCTTTGTTAGAAGCGGGAATATCTTCCCATAAAAACTGGACAGAAGCATTCTCACAAACTGCTTTGTGATGTGTGTGTTCAACTCACGGATTTGAACCTTTCCTTTGCTAGAACACTTATGAAACACTCTTTTTGTAGAATCTGCAAGTGTTCATTTGGAGCGCATTGAGGCCTATGGTGGAAAAAGAAATATCTTCATATATAAACAAGGCAGAAGCATTCTCAGAAACCTCTTTATGATGTGTGCATTCAACTCAGAGAGATAAGCCTTTCTTTTGATAGAGCAGTTTTGAAACTGTGTTTTTGCAGAATCTGCAAGTGGATATTTGGAGCCCTTTCAGGCCTTCGTTGGAAACGGGAATATCTTCCCAAAGAAACTAAACAGAAGCGTTCTGTGAAACTGCTTTGTGTAGTATGAATGCAACTCACAGAGTTGGACACTTCCTTTGAAAGAGCTGTTTTGAAACACTCTTTTTGTAGAATCTGCAAGTGTTCATTTGGAGCGCTTTGAGGCCTATGGTGGAAAAGGAAATATCTTCACATAAAACCTAGACAGAAGCATTCTTTGAAACTTCTTTATGATGTGTGCATTCAACTCACAGAGTTGAACCTTCTTTTTCATGGAGCAATTTGGAAAGAGTCTTTTTGCAGCATCTGCAAGTGGATATTTGGAGCTCTTTCAGGCCTTTGTTAGAAGCGGGAATATCTTCCCATAGAAACTGGACAGAAGCATTCTCACAAACTGCTTTGTGATGTGTGTGTTCAACTCACAGAGGTGAACCTTTCCTTTGCTAGAGCAGTTATGAAACACTCTTTTTGTAGAATCTGCAAGTGTTCATTTGGAGCGCTTTGAGGCCTAAGGTGGAAAAGGAAATATCTTCACTTATAAACCAGGCAGAAGCATTCTCAGAAACCTCTTTATGATGTGGGCATTCAACTCGGAGAGATAAGCCTTCCTTTTGATAGAGCAGTTTTGAAACTGTGTTTTGGCAGAATCTGCAAGTGGATATTTGGAGCCCTTTCAGGCCTTCGTTGGAAACGGGAATATCTTCCCAAAAAAACTAAACAGAAGCGTTCTGTGAAACTGCTTTGTGTAGTATGAATCCAACTCACAGAGTTGAACACTTCCTTTGAAAGAGCTGTTGTGAAACACTCTTTTTGTAGAATCTGCAAGTGTTCATTTGGAGCGCTTTGAGGCCTATGGTGGAAAAGGAAATATCTTCACATAAAACCTAGACAGAAGCATTCTTTGAAACTTCTTTATGATGTGTGCATTCATCTCACAGAGTTGAACCTTCCTTATCATGGAGCAGTTTGGAAAGAGTCTTTTTGCGGCATCTGCAAGTGGATATTTGGAGCTCTTTCAGGCCTTTGTTAGAAGCGGGAATATCTTCCCATAAAAACTGGACAGAAGCATTCTCACAAACTGCTTTGTGATGTGTGTGTTCAACTCACAGAGTTGAACCTTTCCTTTGCTAGAACACTTATGAAACACTCTTTTTGTAGAATCTGCAAGTGTTCATTTGGAGCGCATTGAGGCCTAAGGTGGAAAAAGAAATATCTTCATATATAAACAAGGCAGAAGCATTCTCAGAAACCTCTTTATGATGTGTGCATTCAACTCAGAGTGATAAGCCTTCCTTTTGATAGAGCAGTTTTGAAACTGTGTTTTTGCAGAATCTGCAAGTGGATATTTGGAGCCCTTTCAGGCCTTCGTTGGAAACGGGAATATCTTCCCAAAAAAACTAAACAGAAGCGTTCTGTGAAACTGCTTTGTGTAGTATGAATCCAACTCACAGAGTTGAACACTTCCTTTGAAAGAGGTGTTTTGAAACACTCTTTTTGTAGAATCTGCAAGTGTTCATTTGGAGCGCTTTGAGGCCTATGGTGGAAAAGGAAATATCTTCACTTATAAACCAGGCAGAAGCATTCTCAGAAACCTCTTTATGATGTGTGCATTCAACTCGGAGAGATAAGCCTTCCTTTTGATAGAGCAGTTTTGAAACTGTGTTTTGGCAGAATCTGCAAGTGGATATTTGGAGCCCTTTCAGGCCTTCGTTGGAAACGGGAATATCTTCCCATAAAAACAAAACAGAAGCGTTCTGTGAAACTGCTTTGTGAAGTATGAATCCAACTCACAGAGTTGAACACTTCCTTTGAAAGAGCAGTTTTGAAACACTCTTTTTGTAGAATCTGCAAGTGTTCGTTTGGAGCGCTTTGAGGCCTATGGTGGAAAAGGAAATATCTTCACATAAAACCTAGACAGAAGCATTCTTTGAAACTTCTTTATGATGTGTGCATTCATCTCACAGAGCTGAACCTTCCTTATCATCGAGCAGTTTGGAAAGAGTCTTTTTGCGGCATCTGCAAGTGGATATTTGGAGCTCTTTCAGGCCTTTGTTAGAAGCGGGAATATCTTCCCATAAAAACTGGGCAGAAGCATTCTCACAAAATGCTTTGTGATGTTTGTGTTCAACTCACAGAGTTGAACCTTTCCTTTTCTAGAACACTTATGAAACACTCTTTTTGTAGAATCTGCAAGTGTTCATTTGGAGCGCATTGAGGCCTATGGTGGAAAAAGAAATATCTTCATATATAAACAAGGGAGAAGCATTCTCCGAAACCTCTTTATGATGTGTGCATTCAACTCAGAGAGATAAGCCTTCCTTTAGATAGAGCAGTTTTGAAACTGTGTTTTTGCAGAATCTGCAAGTGGATACTTGGAGCCCTTTCAGGCCTTCGTTGGAAACGGGAATATCTTCCCAAGAAAACTAAACAGAAGCGTTCTGTGAAAGTGCTTTGTGTAGTATGAATGCAACTCACAGAGTTGGACACTTCCTTTGAAAGAGCTGTTTTGAAACACTCTTTTTGTAGAATCTGCAAGTGTTCGTTTGGAGCGCTTTGAGGCCTAAGGTGGAAAAGGAAATATCTTCACTTATAAATCAGGCAGAAGCATTCTCAGAAACCTCTTTATGATGTGTGCATTCAACTCAGAGAGATAAGCCTTCCTTTTGATAGAGCAGTTTTGAAACTGTGTTTTGGCAGAATCTGCAAGTGGATATTTGGAGCCCTTTCAGGCCTTCGTTGGAAACGGGAATATCTTCCCATAAAAACTAAACAGAAGCGTTCTGTGAAACTGCTTTGTGAAGTATGAATCCAACTCACAGAGTTGAACACTTCCTTTGAAAGAGCAGTTTTGAAACAATCTTTTTGTAGAATCTGCAAGTGTTCGTTTGGAGCGCTTTGAGGCCTATGGTGGAAAAGGAAATATCTTCACATAAAACCTAGACAGAAGCATTCTTTGAAACTTCTTTATGATGTGTGCATTCATCTCACAGAGTTGAACCTTCCTTAACATGGAGCAGTTTGGAAAGAGTCTTTTTGCGGCATCTGCAAGTGGATATTTGGAGCTCTTTCAGGCCTTTGTTAGAAGCGGGAATATCTTCCCATAAAAACTGGACAGAAGCATTCTCACAAACTGCTTTGTGATGTGTGTGTTCAACTCACGGATTTGAACCTTTCCTTTGCTAGAACACTTATGAAACACTCTTTTTGTAGAATCTGCAAGTGTTCATTTGGAGCGCATTGAGGCCTATGGTGGAAAAAGAAATATCTTCATATATAAACAAGGCAGAAGCATTCTCAGAAACCTCTTTATGATGTGTGCATTCAACTCAGAGAGATAAGCCTTTCTTTTGATAGAGCAGTTTTGAAACTGTGTTTTTGCAGAATCTGCAAGTGGATATTTGGAGCCCTTTCAGGCCTTCGTTGGAAACGGGAATATCTTCCCAAAGAAACTAAACAGAAGCGTTCTGTGAAACTGCTTTGTGTAGTATGAATGCAACTCACAGAGTTGGACACTTCCTTTGAAAGAGCTGTTTTGAAACACTCTTTTTGTAGAATCTGCAAGTGTTCATTTGGAGCGCTTTGAGGCCTATGGTGGAAAAGGAAATATCTTCACATAAAACCTAGACAGAAGCATTCTTTGAAACTTCTTTATGATGTGTGCATTCAACTCACAGAGTTGAACCTTCTTTTTCATGGAGCAATTTGGAAAGAGTCTTTTTGCAGCATCTGCAAGTGGATATTTGGAGCTCTTTCAGGCCTTTGTTAGAAGCGGGAATATCTTCCCATAGAAACTGGACAGAAGCATTCTCACAAACTGCTTTGTGATGTGTGTGTTCAACTCACAGAGGTGAACCTTTCCTTTGCTAGAGCAGTTATGAAACACTCTTTTTGTAGAATCTGCAAGTGTTCATTTGGAGCGCTTTGAGGCCTAAGGTGGAAAAGGAAATATCTTCACTTATAAACCAGGCAGAAGCATTCTCAGAAACCTCTTTATGATGTGGGCATTCAACTCGGAGAGATAAGCCTTCCTTTTGATAGAGCAGTTTTGAAACTGTGTTTTTGCAGAATCTGCAAGTGGATATTTGGAGCCCTTTCAGGCCTTCGTTGGAAAAGGGAATATCTTCCCATAAAAACTAAACAGAAGAGTTCTGTGAAACTGCTTTGTGTAGTATGAATCCAACTCACAGAGTTGGACACTTCCTTTGAAAGAGCTGTTTTGAAACACTCTTTTTGTAGAATCTGCAAGTGTTCATTTGGAGCGCTTTGAGGCCTATGGTGGAAAAGGAAATATCTTCACTTATAAACCAGGCAGAAGCATTCTCAGAAACCTCTTTATGATGTGTGCATTCAACTCGGAGAGATAAGCCTTCCTTTTGATAGAGCAGTTTTGAAACTGTGTTTTTGCAGAATCTGCAAGTGGATATTTGGAGCCCTTTCAGGCCTTCTTTGGAAACGGGAATATCTTCCCATAAAAACTAAACAGAAGCGTTCTGTGAAACTGCTTTGTGAAGTATAAATCCAACTCACAGAGTTGAACACTTCTTTTGAAAGAGCAGTTTGGAAACACTCTTTTTGTAGAATCTACAATGTTCATTTGGAGCGCTTTGAGGCCTATGGTGGAAAAGGAAATATCTTCACATAAAACCTAGACAGAAGCATTCTTTGAAACTTCTTTATGATGTGTGCATTCATCTCACAGAGTTGAACCTTCCTTATCATGGAGCAGTTTGGAAAGAGTCTTTTTGCGGCATCTGCAAGTGGATATTTGGAGCTCTTTCAGGCCTTTGTTAGAAGCGGGAATATCTTCCCATAAAAACTGGACAGAAGCATTCTCACAAACTGCTTTGTGATGTGTGTGTTCAACTCACAGAGTTGAACCTTTCCTTTGCTAGAACACTTATGAAACACTCTTTTTGTAGAATCTGCAAGTGTTCATTTGGAGCGCATTGAGGACTATGGTGGAAAAAGAAATATCTTCATATATAAACAAGGCAGAAGCATTCTCAGAAACCTCTTTATGATGTGTGCATTCAACTCAGAGAGATAAGCCTTCCTTTTGATAGAGCAGTTTTGAAACTGTGCTTTTGCAGAATCTGCAAGTGGATATTTGGAGCCCTTTCAGGCCTTCGTTGGAAACGGGAAAATCTTCCCAAAAAAACTAAACAGAAGCGTTCTGTGAAACTGCTTTGTGTAGTATGAATGCAACTCACAGAGTTGGACACTTCCTTTGAAAGAGCTGTTTTGAAACACTCTTTTTGTAGAATCTGCAAGTGTTCATTTGGAGCGCTTTGAGGCCTAAGGCGGAAAAGGAAATATCTTCACTTATAAATCAGGCAGAAGCATTCTCAGAAACCTCTTTATGATGTGTGCATTCAACTCGGAGAGATAAGCCTTCCTTTTGATAGAGCAGTTTTGAAACTGTGTTTTTGCA
This sequence comes from Pongo abelii, assembly GCF_028885655.2. NCBI lineage: Eukaryota > Metazoa > Chordata > Mammalia > Primates > Hominidae > Pongo > Pongo abelii. Next base: position 48,562,253 of record NC_085928.1, read on the forward strand.
GAATCTGCAAGTGGATATTTGGAGCCCTTTCAGGCCGTCGTTGGAAACGGGAATATCTTCCCAAAAAAACTAAACAGAAGCGTTCTGTGAAACTGCTTTGTGTAGTATTAATGCAACTCACAGAGTTGGACACTTCCTTTGAAAGAGCTGTTTTGAAACACTCTTTTTGTAGAATCTGCAAGTGTTCATTTGGAGCGCTTTGAGGCCTAAGGTGGAAAAGGAAATATCTTCACTTATAAATCAGGCAGAAGCATTCTCAGAAACCTCTTTATGATGTGTGCATTCAACTCGGAGAGATAAGCCTTCCTTTTGATAGAGCAGTTTTGAAACCGTGTTTTGGCAGAATCTGCAAGTGGATATTTGGAGCCCTTTCAGGCCTTCGTTGGAAACGGGAATATCTTCCCAAAAAAACTAAACAGAAGCGTTCTGTGAAACTGCTTTGTGTAGTATGAATCCAACTCACAGAGTTGAACACTTCCTTTGAAAGAGCAGTTTTGAAACACTCTTTTTGTAGAATCTGCAAGTGTTCATTTGGAGCGCATTGAGGCCTATGGTGGAAAAAGAAATATCTTCATATATAAACAAGGCAGAAGCATTCTCAGAAACCTCTTTATGATGTGTGCATTCAACTCAGAGAGATAAGCCTTCCTTTTGATAGAGCAGTTTTGAAACTGTGTTTTTGCAGAATCTGCAAGTGGATATTTGGAGCCCTTTCAGGCCTTCGTTGGAAACGGGAATATCTTCCCAAAAAAACTAAACAGAAGCGTTCTGTGAAACTGCTTTGTGTAGTATTAATGCAACTCACAGAGTTGGACACTTCCTTTGAAAGAGCTGTTTTGAAACACTCTTTTTGTAGAATCTGCAAGTGTTCATTTGGAGCGCTTTGAGGCCTAAGGTGGAAAAGGAAATATCTTCACTTATAAATCAGGCAGAAGCATTCTCAGAAACCTCCTTATGATGTGTGCATTCAACTCGGAGAGATAAGCCTTCCTTTTGATAGAGCAGTTTTGAAACCGTGTTTTGGCAGAATCTGCAAGTGGATATTTGGAGCCCTTTCAGGCCTTCGTTGGAAACGGGAATATCTTCCCAAAAAAACTAAACAGAAGCGTTCTGTGAAACTGCTTTGTGTAGTATGAATCCAACTCACAGAGTTGAACACTTCCTTTGAAAGAGCTGTTTTGAAACACTCTTTTTGTAGAATCTGCAAGTGTTCATTTGGAGCGCATTGAGGCCTATGGTGGAAAAAGAAATATCTTCATATATAAACAAGGCAGAAGCATTCTCAGAAACCTCTTTATGATGTGTGCATTCAACTCAGAGAGATAAGCCTTCCTTTTGATAGAGCAGTTTTGAAACTGTGTTTTTGCAGAATCTGCAAGTGGATATTTGGAGCCCTTTCAGGCCTTCGTTGGAAACGGGAATATCTTCCCAAAAAAACTAAACAGAAGCGTTCTGTGAAACTGCTTTTTGTAGTATGAATGCAACTCACAGAGTTGGACACTTCCTTTGAAAGAGCTGTTTTGAAACACTCTTTTTGTAGAATCTGCAAGTGTTCATTTGGAGCGCTTTGAGGCCTAAGGTGGAAAAGGAAATATCTTCACTTATAAATCAGGCAGAAGCATTCTCAGAAACCTCTTTATGATGTGTGCATTCAACTCGGAGAGATAAGCCTTCCTTTTGATAGAGCAGTTTTGAAACTGTGTTTTGGCAGAATCTGCAAGTGGATATTTGGAGCCCTTTCAGGCCTTCGTTGGAAACGGGAATATCTTCCCAAAAAAACTAAACAGAAGCGTTCTGTGAAACTGCTTTGTGTAGTATGAATCCAACTCACAGAGTTGAACACTTCCTTTGAAAGAGCTGTTGTGAAACACTCTTTTTGTAGAATCTGCAAGTGTTCATTTGGAGCGCTTTGAGGCCTATGGTGGAAAAGGAAATATCTTCACATAAAACCTAGACAGAAGCATTCTTTGAAACTTCTTTATGATGTGTGCATTCATCTCACAGAGTTGAACCTTCCTTATCATGGAGCAGTTTGGAAAGAGTCTTTTTGCGGCATCTGCAAGTGGATATTTGGAGCTCTTTCAGGCCTTTGTTAGAAGCGGGAATATCTTCCCATAAAAACTGGACAGAAGCATTCTCACAAACTGCTTTGTGATGTGTGTGTTCAACTCACAGAGTTGAACCTTTCCTTTGCTAGAACACTTATGAAACACTCTTTTTGTAGAATCTGCAAGTGTTCATTTGGAGCGCATTGAGGCCTAAGGTGGAAAAAGAAATATCTTCATATATAAACAAGGCAGAAGCATTCTCAGAAACCTCTTTATGATGTGTGCATTCAACTCAGAGTGATAAGCCTTCCTTTTGATAGAGCAGTTTTGAAACTGTGTTTTTGCAGAATCTGCAAGTGGATATTTGGAGCCCTTTCAGGCCTTCGTTGGAAACGGGAATATCTTCCCAAAAAAACTAAACAGAAGCGTTCTGTGAAACTGCTTTGTGTAGTATGAATCCAACTCACAGAGTTGAACACTTCCTTTGAAAGAGGTGTTTTGAAACACTCTTTTTGTAGAATCTGCAAGTGTTCATTTGGAGCGCTTTGAGGCCTATGGTGGAAAAGGAAATATCTTCACTTATAAACCAGGCAGAAGCATTCTCAGAAACCTCTTTATGATGTGTGCATTCAACTCGGAGAGATAAGCCTTCCTTTTGATAGAGCAGTTTTGAAACTGTGTTTTGGCAGAATCTGCAAGTGGATATTTGGAGCCCTTTCAGGCCTTCGTTGGAAACGGGAATATCTTCCCATAAAAACAAAACAGAAGCGTTCTGTGAAACTGCTTTGTGAAGTATGAATCCAACTCACAGAGTTGAACACTTCCTTTGAAAGAGCAGTTTTGAAACACTCTTTTTGTAGAATCTGCAAGTGTTCGTTTGGAGCGCTTTGAGGCCTATGGTGGAAAAGGAAATATCTTCACATAAAACCTAGACAGAAGCATTCTTTGAAACTTCTTTATGATGTGTGCATTCATCTCACAGAGCTGAACCTTCCTTATCATGGAGCAGTTTGGAAAGAGTCTTTTTGCGGCATCTGCAAGTGGATATTTGGAGCTCTTTCAGGCCTTTGTTAGAAGCGGGAATATCTTCCCATAAAAACTGGGCAGAAGCATTCTCACAAAATGCTTTGTGATGTTTGTGTTCAACTCACAGAGTTGAACCTTTCCTTTTCTAGAACACTTATGAAACACTCTTTTTGTAGAATCTGCAAGTGTTAATTTGGAGCGCATTGAGGCCTATGGTGGAAAAAGAAATATCTTCATATATAAACAAGGGAGAAGCATTCTCCGAAACCTCTTTATGATGTGTGCATTCAAGTCAGAGAGATAAGCCTTCCTTTAGATAGAGCAGTTTTGAAACTGTGTTTTTGCAGAATCTGCAAGTGGATACTTGGAGCCCTTTCAGGCCTTCGTTGGAAACGGGAATATCTTCCCAAGAAAACTAAACAGAAGCGTTCTGTGAAAGTGCTTTGTGTAGTATGAATGCAACTCACAGAGTTGGACACTTCCTTTGAAAGAGCTGTTTTGAAACACTCTTTTTGTAGAATCTGCAAGTGTTCGTTTGGAGCGCTTTGAGGCCTAAGGTGGAAAAGGAAATATCTTCACTTATAAATCAGGCAGAAGCATTCTCAGAAACCTCTTTATGATGTGTGCATTCAACTCAGAGAGATAAGCCTTCCTTTTGATAGAGCAGTTTTGAAACTGTGTTTTGGCAGAATCTGCAAGTGGATATTTGGAGCCCTTTCAGGCCTTCGTTGGAAACGGGAATATCTTCCCATAAAAACTAAACAGAAGCGTTCTGTGAAACTGCTTTGTGAAGTATGAATCCAACTCACAGAGTTGAACACTTCCTTTGAAAGAGCAGTTTTGAAACAATCTTTTTGTAGAATCTGCAAGTGTTCGTTTGGAGCGCTTTGAGGCCTATGGTGGAAAAGGAAATATCTTCACATAAAACCTAGACAGAAGCATTCTTTGAAACTTCTTTATGATGTGTGCATTCATCTCACAGAGTTGAACCTTCCTTAACATGGAGCAGTTTGGAAAGAGTCTTTTTGCGGCATCTGCAAGTGGATATTTGGAGCTCTTTCAGGCCTTTGTTAGAAGCGGGAATATCTTCCCATAAAAACTGGACAGAAGCATTCTCACAAACTGCTTTGTGATGTGTGTGTTCAACTCACGGATTTGAACCTTTCCTTTGCTAGAACACTTATGAAACACTCTTTTTGTAGAATCTGCAAGTGTTCATTTGGAGCGCATTGAGGCCTATGGTGGAAAAAGAAATATCTTCATATATAAACAAGGCAGAAGCATTCTCAGAAACCTCTTTATGATGTGTGCATTCAACTCAGAGAGATAAGCCTTTCTTTTGATAGAGCAGTTTTGAAACTGTGTTTTTGCAGAATCTGCAAGTGGATATTTGGAGCCCTTTCAGGCCTTCGTTGGAAACGGGAATATCTTCCCAAAGAAACTAAACAGAAGCGTTCTGTGAAACTGCTTTGTGTAGTATGAATGCAACTCACAGAGTTGGACACTTCCTTTGAAAGAGCTGTTTTGAAACACTCTTTTTGTAGAATCTGCAAGTGTTCATTTGGAGCGCTTTGAGGCCTAAGGTGGAAAAGGAAATATCTTCACTTATAAATCAGGCAGAAGCATTCTCAGAAACCTCTTTATGATGTGTGCATTCAACTCGGAGAGATAAGCCTTCCTTTTGATAGAGCAGTTTTGAAACTGTGTTTTGGCAGAATCTGCAAGTGGATATTTGGAGCCCTTTCAGGCCTTCGTTGGAAACGGGAATATCTTCCCAAAAAAACTAAACAGAAGCGTTCTGTGAAACTGCTTTGTGTAGTATGAATCCAACTCACAGAGTTGAACACTTCCTTTGAAAGAGCTGTTGTGAAACACTCTTTTTGTAGAATCTGCAAGTGTTCATTTGGAGCGCTTTGAGGCCTATGGTGGAAAAGGAAATATCTTCACATAAAACCTAGACAGAAGCATTCTTTGAAACTTCTTTATGATGTGTGCATTCATCTCACAGAGTTGAACCTTCCTTATCATGGAGCAGTTTGGAAAGAGTCTTTTTGCGGCATCTGCAAGTGGATATTTGGAGCTCTTTCAGGCCTTTGTTAGAAGCGGGAATATCTTCCCATAAAAACTGGACAGAAGCATTCTCACAAACTGCTTTGTGATGTGTGTGTTCAACTCACAGAGTTGAACCTTTCCTTTGCTAGAACACTTATGAAACACTCTTTTTGTAGAATCTGCAAGTGTTCATTTGGAGCGCATTGAGGCCTAAGGTGGAAAAAGAAATATCTTCATATATAAACAAGGCAGAAGCATTCTCAGAAACCTCTTTATGATGTGTGCATTCAACTCAGAGTGATAAGCCTTCCTTTTGATAGAGCAGTTTTGAAACTGTGTTTTTGCAGAATCTGCAAGTGGATATTTGGAGCCCTTTCAGGCCTTCGTTGGAAACGGGAATATCTTCCCAAAAAAACTAAACAGAAGCGTTCTGTGAAACTGCTTTGTGTAGTATGAATCCAACTCACAGAGTTGAACACTTCCTTTGAAAGAGGTGTTTTGAAACACTCTTTTTGTAGAATCTGCAAGTGTTCATTTGGAGCGCTTTGAGGCCTATGGTGGAAAAGGAAATATCTTCACTTATAAACCAGGCAGAAGCATTCTCAGAAACCTCTTTATGATGTGTGCATTCAACTCGGAGAGATAAGCCTTCCTTTTGATAGAGCAGTTTTGAAACTGTGTTTTGGCAGAATCTGCAAGTGGATATTTGGAGCCCTTTCAGGCCTTCGTTGGAAACGGGAATATCTTCCCATAAAAACAAAACAGAAGCGTTCTGTGAAACTGCTTTGTGAAGTATGAATCCAACTCACAGAGTTGAACACTTCCTTTGAAAGAGCAGTTTTGAAACACTCTTTTTGTAGAATCTGCAAGTGTTCGTTTGGAGCGCTTTGAGGCCTATGGTGGAAAAGGAAATATCTTCACATAAAACCTAGACAGAAGCATTCTTTGAAACTTCTTTATGATGTGTGCATTCATCTCACAGAGCTGAACCTTCCTTATCATCGAGCAGTTTGGAAAGAGTCTTTTTGCGGCATCTGCAAGTGGATATTTGGAGCTCTTTCAGGCCTTTGTTAGAAGCGGGAATATCTTCCCATAAAAACTGGGCAGAAGCATTCTCACAAAATGCTTTGTGATGTTTGTGTTCAACTCACAGAGTTGAACCTTTCCTTTTCTAGAACACTTATGAAACACTCTTTTTGTAGAATCTGCAAGTGTTCATTTGGAGCGCATTGAGGCCTATGGTGGAAAAAGAAATATCTTCATATATAAACAAGGGAGAAGCATTCTCCGAAACCTCTTTATGATGTGTGCATTCAACTCAGAGAGATAAGCCTTCCTTTAGATAGAGCAGTTTTGAAACTGTGTTTTTGCAGAATCTGCAAGTGGATATTTGGAGCCCTTTCAGGCCTTCTTTGGAAACGGGAATATCTTCCCATAAAAACTAAACAGAAGCGTTCTGTGAAACTGCTTTGTGAAGTATAAATCCAACTCACAGAGTTGAACACTTCTTTTGAAAGAGCAGTTTGGAAACACTCTTTTTGTAGAATCTACAATGTTCATTTGGAGCGCTTTGAGGCCTATGGTGGAAAAGGAAATATCTTCACATAAAACCTACACAGAAGCATTCTTTGAAACTTCTTTATGATGTGTGCATTCATCTCACAGAGTTGAACCTTCCTTATCATGGAGCAGTTTGGAAAGAGTCTTTTTGCGGCATCTGCAAGTGGATATTTGGAGCTCTTTCAGGCCTTTGTTAGAAGCGGGAATATCTTCCCATAAAAACTGGACAGAAGCATTCTCACAAACTGCTTTGTGATGTGTGTGTTCAACTCACAGAGTTGAACCTTTCCTTTGCTAGAACACTTATGAAACACTCTTTTTGTAGAATCTGCAAGTGTTCATTTGGAGCGCATTGAGGCCTATGGTGGAAAAAGAAATATCTTCATATATAAACAAGGCAGAAGCATTCTCAGAAACCTCTTTATGATGTGTGCATTCAACTCAGAGAGATAAGCCTTCCTTTTGATAGAGCAGTTTTGAAACTGTGTTTTTGCAGAATCTGCAAGTGGATATTTGGAGCCCTTTCAGGCCTTCGTTGGAAACGGGAATATCTTCCCAAAAAAACTAAACAGAAGCGTTCTGTGAAACTGCTTTGTGTAGTATGAATGCAACTCACAGAGTTGGACACTTCCTTTGAAAGAGCTGTTTTGAAACACTCTTTTTGTAGAATCTGCAAGTGTTCATTTGGAGCGCTTTGAGGCCTAAGGCGGAAAAGGAAATATCTTCACTTATAAATCAGGCAGAAGCATTCTCAGAAACCTCTTTATGATGTGTGCATTCAACTCGGAGAGATAAGCCTTCCTTTTGATAGAGCAGTTTTGAAACTGTGTTTTTGCAGAATCTGCAAGTGGATATTTGGAGCCCTTTCAGGCCTTCGTTGGAAACGGGAATATCTTCCCAAAAAAACTAAACAGAAGCGTTCTGTGAAACTGCTTTGTGTAGTATTAATGCAACTCACAGAGTTGGACACTTCCTTTGAAAGAGCTGTTTTGAAACACTCTTTTTGTAGAATCTGCAAGTGTTCATTTGGAGCGCTTTGAGGCCTAAGGTGGAAAAGGAAATATCTTCACTTATAAATCAGGCAGAAGCATTCTCAGAAACCTCTTTATGATGTGTGCATTCAACTCGGAGAGATAAGCCTTCCTTTTGATAGAACAGTTTTGAAACCGTGTTTTGGCAGAATCTGCAAGTGGATATTTGGAGCCCTTTCAGGCCTTCGTTGGAAACGGGAATATCTTCCCAAAAAAACTAAACAGAAGCGTTCTGTGAAACTGCTTTGTGTAGTATGAATCCAACTCACAGAGTTGAACACTTCCTTTGAAAGAGCTGTTTTGAAACACTCTTTTTGTAGAATCTGCAAGTGTTCATTTGGAGCGCATTGAGGCCTATGGTGGAAAAAGAAATATCTTCATATATAAACAAGGCAGAAGCATTCTCAGAAACCTCTTTATGATGTGTGCATTCAACTCAGAGAGATAAGCCTTCCTTTCGATAGAGCAGTTTTGAAACTGTGTTTTTGCAGAATCTGCAAGTGGATATTTGGAGCCCTTTCAGGCCTTCGTTGGAAACGGGAATATCTTCCCAAAAAAACTAAACAGAAGCGTTCTGTGAAACTGCTTTTTGTAGTATGAATGCAACTCACAGAGTTGGACACTTCCTTTGAAAGAGCTGTTTTGAAACACTCTTTTTGTAGAATCTGCAAGTGTTCATTTGGAGCGCTTTGAGGCCTAAGGTGGAAAAGGAAATATCTTCACTTATAAATCAGGCAGAAGCATTCTCAGAAACCTCTTTATGATGTGTGCATTCAACTCGGAGAGATAAGCCTTCCTTTTGATAGAGCAGTTTTGAAACTGTGTTTTGGCAGAATCTGCAAGTGGATATTTGGAGCCCTTTCAGGCCTTCGTTGGAAACGGGAATATCTTCCCAAAAAAACTAAACAGAAGCGTTCTGTGAAACTGCTTTGTGTAGTATGAATCCAACTCACAGAGTTGAACACTTCCTTTGAAAGAGCTGTTGTGAAACACTCTTTTTGTAGAATCTGCAAGTGTTCATTTGGAGCGCTTTGAGGCCTATGGTGGAAAAGGAAATATCTTCACATAAAACCTAGACAGAAGCATTCTTTGAAACTTCTTTATGATGTGTGCATTCATCTCACAGAGCTGAACCTTCCTTATCATCGAGCAGTTTGGAAAGAGTCTTTTTGCGGCATCTGCAAGTGGATATTTGGAGCTCTTTCAGGCCTTTGTTAGAAGCGGGAATATCTTCCCATAAAAACTGGGCAGAAGCATTCTCACAAAATGCTTTGTGATGTTTGTGTTCAACTCACAGAGTTGAACCTTTCCTTTTCTAGAACACTTATGAAACACTCTTTTTGTAGAATCTGCAAGTGTTCATTTGGAGCGCATTGGGGCCTATGGTGGAAAAAGAAATATCTTCATATATAAACAAGGGAGAAGCATTCTCCGAAACCTCTTTATGATGTGTGCATTCAACTCAGAGAGATAAGCCTTCCTTTAGATAGAGCAGTTTTGAAACTGTGTTTTTGCAGAATCTGCAAGTGGATACTTGGAGCCCTTTCAGGCCTTCGTTGGAAACGGGAATATCTTCCCAAAGAAACTAAACAGAAGCGTTCTGTGAAACTGCTTTGTGTAGTATGAATGCAACTCACAGAGTTGGACACTTCCTTTGAAAGAGCTGTTTTGAAACACTCTTTTTGTAGAATCTGCAAGTGTTCATTTGGAGCGCTTTGAGGCCTAAGGTGGAAAAGGAAATATCTTCACTTATAAATCAGGCAGAAGCATTCTCAGAAACCTCTTTATGATGTGTGCATTCAACTCAGAGAGATAAGCCTTCCTTTTGATAGAGCAGTTTTGAAACTGTGTTTTGGCAGAATCTGCAAGTGGATATTTGGAGCGCTTTCAGGCCTTCGTTGGAAACGGGAATATCTTCCCAAAAAAACAAAACAGAAGCGTTCTGTGAAACTGCTTTGTGTAGTATGAATCCAACTCACAGAGTTGAACACTTCCTTTGAAAGAGCTGTTTTGAAACACTCTTTTTGTAGAATCTGCAAGTGTTCATTTGGAGCGCTTTGAGGCCTATGGTGGAAATGGAAATATCTTCACTTATAAACCAGGCAGAAGCATTCTCAGAAACCTCTTTATGATGTGTGCATTCAACTCGGAGAGATAAGCCTTCCTTTTGATAGAGCAGGTTTGAAACTGTGTTTTGGCAGAATCTGCAAGTGGATATTTGGAGCCCTTTCAGGCCTTCGTTGGAAACGGGAATATCTTCCCATAAAAACTAAACAGAAGCGTTCTGTGAAACTGCTTTGTGAAGTATGAATCCAACTCACAGAGTTGAACACTTCCTTTGAAAGAGCAGTTTTGAAACACTCTTTTTGTAGAATCTGCAAGTGTTCGTTTGTTGCGCTTTGAGGCCTATGGTGGAAAAGGAAATATCTTCACATAAAACCTAGACAGAAGCATTCTTTGAAACTTCTTTATGATGTGTGCATTCATCTCACAGAGTTGAACCTTCCTTATCATGGAGCAGTTTGGAAAGAGTCTTTTTGCGGCATCTGCAAGTGGATATTTGGAGCTCTTTTAGGCCTTTGTTAGAAGCGGGAATATCTTCCCATAAAAACTGGACAGAAGCATTCTCACAAACTGCTTTGTGATGTGTGTGTTCAACTCACAGATTTGAACCTTTCCTTTGCTAGAACACTTATGAAACACTCTTTTTGTAGAATCTGCAAGTGTTCATTTGGAGCGCATTGAGGCCTATGGTGGAAAAAGAAATATCTTCATATATAAACAAGGGAGAAGCATTCTCAGAAACCTCTTTATGATGTGTGCATTCAACTCAGAGAGATAAGCCTTCCTTTTGATAGAGCAGTTTTGAAACTGTATTTTTGCAGAATCTGCAAGTGGATATTTGGAGCTCTTTCATGCCTTCGTTGGAAACGGGAATTTCTTCCCATAATAACTAAACAGAAGCGTTCTGTGAAACTGCTTTGTGTAGTATGAATCCAACTCACAGAGTTGAACACTTCCTTTGAAAGAGCAGTTTTGAAACACTCTTTTTGTAGAATCTGCAAGTGTTCGTTTGGAGCGCTTTGAGGCCTATGGTGGAAAAGGAAATATCTTCACATAAAACTTAGACAGAAGCATTCTTTGAAACTTCTTTATGATGTGTGCATTCATCTCACAGAGTTGAACCTTCCTTATCATGGAGCAGTTTGGAAAGAGTCTTTTTGCGGCATCTGCAAGTGGATATTTGGAGCTCTTTCAGGCCTTTGTTAGAAGCGGGAATATCTTCCCATAAAAACTGGACAGAAGCATTCTCACAAACTGCTTTGTGATGTGTGTGTTCAACTCACAGAGTTGAACCTTTCCTTTGCTAGAACACTTATGAAACACTCTTTTTGTAGAATCTGCAAGTGTTCATTTGGAGCGCATTGAGGCCTATGGTGGAAAAAGAAATATCTTCATATATAAACAAGGGAGAAGCATTCTCAGAAACCTCTTTATGATGTGTGTATTCAACTCAGAGAGATAAGCCTTCCTTTTGATAGAGCAGTTTTGAAACTGTGTTTTTGCAGAATCTGCAAGTGGATATTTTGAGCCCTTTCAGGCCTTCGTTGGAAAAGGGAATATCTTCCCATAAAAACTAAACAGAAGAGTTCTGTGAAACTGCTTTGTGTAGTATGAATCCAACTCACAGAGTTGGACACTTCCTTTGAAAGAGCTGTTTTGAAACACTCTTTTTGTAGAATCTGCAAGTGTTCATTTGGAGCGCTTTGAGGCCTATGGTGGAAAAGGAAATATCTTCACTTATAAACCAGGCAGAAGCATTCTCAGAAACCTCTTTATGATGTGTGCATTCGACTCGGAGAGATAAGCCTTCCTTTTGTTAGAGCAGTTTTGCAACTGTGTTTTTGCAGAATCTGCAAGTGTATATTTGGAGCCCTTTCAGGCCTTCGTTGGAAACGGGAATATCTTCCCATAAAAATTAAACAGAAGCGTTCTGTGAAACTGCTTTGTGAAGTATGAATCCAACTCACAGAGTTGAACACTTCTTTTGAAAGAGCAGTTTTGAAACACTCTTTTTGTAGAATCTACAAGTGTTCATTTGGAGCGCTTTGAGGCATATGGTGGAAAAAGAAATATCGTCACATAAAACCTAGACAGAAGCATTCTTTGAAACCTTTTATGATGTGTGCATTCAACTGACAGAGTTGAACTTTCCTTTTCATGGAGCAGTTTGGAAAGAGTCTTTTTGCAGCATCTGCAAGTGGATATTTGGAGCTCTTTCAGGCCTTTGTTAGAAGCGGGAATATCTTCCCATAAAAACGGGACAGAAGCATTCTCACAAACTGCTTTGTGATGTGTGTATTCAACTCACAGAGGTGAACCTTTCCTTTGCTAGAGCAGTTATGAAACACTCTTTTTGTAGAATCTGCAAGTGTTCATTTGGAGCGATTTGAGGCCTATGCTGGAAAAAGAAATATCTTCATATATAAACAAGGCAGAAGCATTCTCAGAAACCTCTTTATGATGTGTGCATTCAACTCAGAGAGATAAGCCTTCCTTTTGATAGAGCAGTTTTGAAACTGTGTTTTTGCAGAATCTGCAAGTGGATACTTGGAGCCCTTTCAGGCCTTCGTTGGAAACGGGAATATCTTCCCAAAAAAACTAAACAGAAGGGTTCTGTGAAACTGCTTTGTGTAGTATGAATGCAACTCACAGAGTTGGACACTTCGTTTGAAAGAGCTGTTTTGAAACACTCTTTTTGTAGAATCTGCAAGTGTTCATTTGGAGCGCTTTGAGGCCTAAGGTGGAAAAGGAAATATCTTCACTTATAAATCAGGCAAAAGCATTCTCAGAAACCCCTTTATGATGTGTGCATTCGACTCAGAGAGATAAGCCTTCCTTTTGATAGAGCAGTTTTGAAACTGTGTTTTTGCAGAATCTGCAAGTGGATATTTGGAGCCCTTTCAGGCCTTCGTTGGAAACGGGAATATCTTCCCAAAAAAACTAAACAGAAGCGTTCTGTGAAACTGCTTTGTGTAGTATGAATACAACTCACAGAGTTGGACACTTCTTTTGAAAGAGCTGTTTTGAAACACTCTTTTTGTAGAATCTGCAAGTGTTCATTTGGAGCGCTTTGAGGCCTAAGGTGGAAAAGGAAATATCTTCACTTATAAATCAGGCAGAAGCATTCTCAGAAACCTCTTTATGATGTGTGCATTCAACTCGGAGAGATAAGCCTTCCTTTTGATAGAGCAGTTTTGAAACTGTGTTTTGGCAGAATCTGCAAGTGGATATTTGGAGCGCTTTCAGGCCTTCGTTGGAAACGGGAATATCTTCCCAAAAAAACTAAACAGAAGCGTTCTGTGAAACTGCTTTGTGTAGTATGAATCCAACTCACAGAGTTGAACACTTCCTTTGAAAGAGCTGTTTTGAAACACTCTTTTTGTAGAATCTGCAAGTGTTCATTTGGAGCGCTTTGAGGCCTATGGTGGAAAAGGAAATATCTTCACTTATAAACCAGGCAGAAGCATTCTCAGAAACCTCTTTATGATGTGTGCATTCAACTCGGAGAGATAAGCCTTCCTTTTGATAGAGCAGTTTTGAAACTGTGTTTTTGCAGAATCTGCAAGTGGATATTTGGAGCCCTTTCAGGCCTTCTTTGGAAACGGGAATATCTTCCCATAAAAACTAAACAGAAGCGTTCTGTGAAACTGCTTTGTGAAGTATAAATCCAACTCACAGAGTTGAACACTTCTTTTGAAAGAGCAGTTTGGAAACACTCTTTTTGTAGAATCTACAATGTTCATTTGGAGCGCTTTGAGGCCTATGGTGGAAAAGGAAATATCTTCACATAAAACCTAGACAGAAGCATTCTTTGAAACTTCTTTATGATGTGTGCATTCATCTCACAGAGTTGAACCTTCCTTATCATGGAGCAGTTTGGAAAGAGTCTTTTTGCGGCATCTGCAAGTGGATATTTGGAGCTCTTTCAGGCCTTTGTTAGAAGCGGGAATATCTTCCCATAAAAACTGGACAGAAGCATTCTCACAAACTGCTTTGTGATGTGTGTGTTCAACTCACAGAGTTGAACCTTTCCTTTGCTAGAACACTTATGAAACACTCTTTTTGTAGAATCTGCAAGTGTTCATTTGGAGCGCATTGAGGCCTATGGTGGAAAAAGAAATATCTTCATATATAAACAAGGCAGAAGCATTCTCAGAAACCTCTTTATGATGTGTGCATTCAACTCAGAGAGATAAGCCTTCCTTTTGATAGAGCAGTTTTGAAACTGTGTTTTTGCAGAATCTGCAAGTGGATATTTGGAGCCCTTTCAGGCCTTCGTTGGAAACGGGAATATCTTCCCAAAAAAACTAAACAGAAGCGTTCTGTGAAACTGCTTTGTGTAGTATGAATGCAACTCACAGAGTTGGACACTTCCTTTGAAAGAGCTGTTTTGAAACACTCTTTTTGTAGAATCTGCAAGTGTTCATTTGGAGCGCTTTGAGGCCTAAGGCGGAAAAGGAAATATCTTCACTTATAAATCAGGCAGAAGCATTCTCAGAAACCTCTTTATGATGTGTGCATTCAACTCGGAGAGATAAGCCTTCCTTTTGATAGAGCAGTTTTGAAACTGTGTTTTTGCAGAATCTGCAAGTGGATATTTGGAGCCCTTTCAGGCCTTCGTTGGAAACGGGAATATCTTCCCAAAAAAACTAAACAGAAGCGTTCTGTGAAACTGCTTTGTGTAGTATTAATGCAACTCACAGAGTTGGACACTTCCTTTGAAAGAGCTGTTTTGAAACACTCTTTTTGTAGAATCTGCAAGTGTTCATTTGGAGCGCTTTGAGGCCTAAGGTGGAAAAGGAAATATCTTCACTTATAAATCAGGCAGAAGCATTCTCAGAAACCTCTTTATGATGTGTGCATTCAACTCGGAGAGATAAGCCTTCCTTTTGATAGAGCAGTTTTGAAACCGTGTTTTGGCAGAATCTGCAAGTGGATATTTGGAGCCCTTTCAGGCCTTCGTTGGAAACGGGAATATCTTCCCAAAAAAACTAAACAGAAGCGTTCTGTGAAACTGCTTTGTGTAGTATGAATCCAACTCACAGAGTTGAACACTTCCTTTGAAAGAGCTGTTTTGAAACACTCTTTTTGTAGAATCTGCAAGTGTTCATTTGGAGCGCATTGAGGCCTATGGTGGAAAAAGAAATATCTTCATATATAAACAAGGCAGAAGCATTCTCAGAAACCTCTTTATGATGTGTGCATTCAACTCAGAGAGATAAGCCTTCCTTTTGATAGAGCAGTTTTGAAACTGTGTTTTTGAAGAATCTGCAAGTGGATATTTGGAGCCCTTTCAGGCCTTCGTTGGAAACGGGAATATCTTCCCAAAAAAACTAAACAGAAGCGTTCTGTGAAACTGCTTTGTGTAGTATTAATGCAACTCACAGAGTTGGACACTTCCTTTGAAAGAGCTGTTTTGAAACACTCTTTTTGTAGAATCTGCAAGTGTTCATTTGGAGCGCTTTGAGGCCTAAGGTGGAAAAGGAAATATCTTCACTTATAAATCAGGCAGAAGCATTCTCAGAAACCTCTTTATGATGTGTGCATTCAACTCGGAGAGATAAGCCTTCCTTTTGATAGAGCAGTTTTGAAACCGTGTTTTGGCAGAATCTGCAAGTGGATATTTGGAGCCCTTTCAGGCCTTCGTTGGAAACGGGAATATCTTCCCGAAAAAACTAAACAGAAGCGTTCTGTGAAACTGCTTTGTGTAGTATGAATCCAACTCACAGAGTTGAACACTTCCTTTGAAAGAGCTGTTTTGAAACACTCTTTTTGTAGAATCTGCAAGTGTTCATTTGGAGCGCATTGAGGCCTATGGTGGAAAAAGAAATATCTTCATATATAAACAAGGCAGAAGCATTCTCAGAAACCTCTTTATGATGTGTGCATTCAACTCAGAGAGATAAGCCTTCCTTTTGATAGAGCAGTTTTGAAACTGTGTTTTTGCAGAATCTGCAAGTGGATATTTGGAGCCCTTTCAGGCCTTCGTTGGAAACGGGAATATCTTCCCAAAAAAACTAAACAGAAGCGTTCTGTGAAACTGCTTTTTGTAGTATGAATGCAACTCACAGAGTTGGACACTTCCTTTGAAAGAGCTGTTTTGAAACACTCTTTTTGTAGAATCTGCAAGTGTTCATTTGGAGCGCTTTGAGGCCTAAGGTGGAAAAGGAAATATCTTCACTTATAAATCAGGCAGAAGCATTCTCAGAAACCTCTTTATGATGTGTGCATTCAACTCGGAGAGATAAGCCTTCCTTTTGATAGAGCAGTTTTGAAACTGTGTTTTGGCAGAATCTGCAAGTGGATATTTGGAGCCCTTTCAGGCCTTCGTTGGAAACGGGAATATCTTCCCAAAAAAACTAAACAGAAGCGTTCTGTGAAACTGCTTTGTGTAGTATGAATCCAACTCACAGAGTTGAACACTTCCTTTGAAAGAGCTGTTGTGAAACACTCTTTTTGTAGAATCTGCAAGTGTTCATTTGGAGCGCTTTGAGGCCTATGGTGGAAAAGGAAATATCTTCACATAAAACCTAGACAGAAGCATTCTTTGAAACTTCTTTATGATGTGTGCATTCATCTCACAGAGTTGAACCTTCCTTATCATGGAGCAGTTTGGAAAGAGTCTTTTTGCGGCATCTGCAAGTGGATATTTGGAGCTCTTTCAGGCCTTTGTTAGAAGCGGGAATATCTTCCCATAAAAACTGGACAGAAGCATTCTCACAAACTGCTTTGTGATGTGTGTGTTCAACTCACAGAGTTGAACCTTTCCTTTGCTAGAACACTTATGAAACACTCTTTTTGTAGAATCTGCAAGTGTTCATTTGGAGCGCATTGAGGCCTAAGGTGGAAAAAGAAATATCTTCATATATAAACAAGGCAGAAGCATTCTCAGAAACCTCTTTATGATGTGTGCATTCAACTCAGAGTGATAAGCCTTCCTTTTGATAGAGCAGTTTTGAAACTGTGTTTTTGCAGAATCTGCAAGTGGATATTTGGAGCCCTTTCAGGCCTTCGTTGGAAACGGGAATATCTTCCCAAAAAAACTAAACAGAAGCGTTCTGTGAAACTGCTTTGTGTAGTATGAATCCAACTCACAGAGTTGAACACTTCCTTTGAAAGAGGTGTTTTGAAACACTCTTTTTGTAGAATCTGCAAGTGTTCATTTGGAGCGCTTTGAGGCCTATGGTGGAAAAGGAAATATCTTCACTTATAAACCAGGCAGAAGCATTCTCAGAAACCTCTTTATGATGTGTGCATTCAACTCGGAGAGATAAGCCTTCCTTTTGATAGAGCAGTTTTGAAACTGTGTTTTGGCAGAATCTGCAAGTGGATATTTGGAGCCCTTTCAGGCCTTCGTTGGAAACGGGAATATCTTCCCATAAAAACAAAACAGAAGCGTTCTGTGAAACTGCTTTGTGAAGTATGAATCCAACTCACAGAGTTGAACACTTCCTTTGAAAGAGCAGTTTTGAAACACTCTTTTTGTAGAATCTGCAAGTGTTCGTTTGGAGCGCTTTGAGGCCTATGGTGGAAAAGGAAATATCTTCACATAAAACCTAGACAGAAGCATTCTTTGAAACTTCTTTATGATGTGTGCATTCATCTCACAGAGCTGAACCTTCCTTATCATCGAGCAGTTTGGAAAGAGTCTTTTTGCGGCATCTGCAAGTGGATATTTGGAGCTCTTTCAGGCCTTTGTTAGAAGCGGGAATATCTTCCCATAAAAACTGGGCAGAAGCATTCTCACAAAATGCTTTGTGATGTTTGTGTTCAACTCACAGAGTTGAACCTTTCCTTTTCTAGAACACTTATGAAACACTCTTTTTGTAGAATCTGCAAGTGTTCATTTGGAGCGCATTGAGGCCTATGGTGGAAAAAGAAATATCTTCATATATAAACAAGGGAGAAGCATTCTCCGAAACCTCTTTATGATGTGTGCATTCAACTCAGAGAGATAAGCCTTCCTTTAGATAGAGCAGTTTTGAAACTGTGTTTTTGCAGAATCTGCAAGTGGATACTTGGAGCCCTTTCAGGCCTTCGTTGGAAACGGGAATATCTTCCCAAGAAAACTAAACAGAAGCGTTCTGTGAAAGTGCTTTGTGTAGTATGAATGCAACTCACAGAGTTGGACACTTCCTTTGAAAGAGCTGTTTTGAAACACTCTTTTTGTAGAATCTGCAAGTGTTCGTTTGGAGCGCTTTGAGGCCTAAGGTGGAAAAGGAAATATCTTCACTTATAAATCAGGCAGAAGCATTCTCAGAAACCTCTTTATGATGTGTGCATTCAACTCAGAGAGATAAGCCTTCCTTTTGATAGAGCAGTTTTGAAACTGTGTTTTGGCAGAATCTGCAAGTGGATATTTGGAGCCCTTTCAGGCCTTCGTTGGAAACGGGAATATCTTCCCATAAAAACTAAACAGAAGCGTTCTGTGAAACTGCTTTGTGAAGTATGAATCCAACTCACAGAGTTGAACACTTCCTTTGAAAGAGCAGTTTTGAAACAATCTTTTTGTAGAATCTGCAAGTGTTCGTTTGGAGCGCTTTGAGGCCTATGGTGGAAAAGGAAATATCTTCACATAAAACCTAGACAGAAGCATTCTTTGAAACTTCTTTATGATGTGTGCATTCATCTCACAGAGTTGAACCTTCCTTAACATGGAGCAGTTTGGAAAGAGTCTTTTTGCGGCATCTGCAAGTGGATATTTGGAGCTCTTTCAGGCCTTTGTTAGAAGCGGGAATATCTTCCCATAAAAACTGGACAGAAGCATTCTCACAAACTGCTTTGTGATGTGTGTGTTCAACTCACGGATTTGAACCTTTCCTTTGCTAGAACACTTATGAAACACTCTTTTTGTAGAATCTGCAAGTGTTCATTTGGAGCGCATTGAGGCCTATGGTGGAAAAAGAAATATCTTCATATATAAACAAGGCAGAAGCATTCTCAGAAACCTCTTTATGATGTGTGCATTCAACTCAGAGAGATAAGCCTTTCTTTTGATAGAGCAGTTTTGAAACTGTGTTTTTGCAGAATCTGCAAGTGGATATTTGGAGCCCTTTCAGGCCTTCGTTGGAAACGGGAATATCTTCCCAAAGAAACTAAACAGAAGCGTTCTGTGAAACTGCTTTGTGTAGTATGAATGCAACTCACAGAGTTGGACACTTCCTTTGAAAGAGCTGTTTTGAAACACTCTTTTTGTAGAATCTGCAAGTGTTCATTTGGAGCGCTTTGAGGCCTAAGGTGGAAAAGGAAATATCTTCACTTATAAATCAGGCAGAAGCATTCTCAGAAACCTCTTTATGATGTGTGCATTCAACTCAGAGAGATAAGCCTTCCTTTTGATAGAGCAGTTTTGAAACTGTGTTTTGGCAGAATCTGCAAGTGGATATTTGGAGCGCTTTCAGGCCTTCGTTGGAAACGGGAATATCTTCCCAAAAAAACAAAACAGAAGCGTTCTGTGAAACTGCTTTGTGTAGTATGAATCCAACTCACAGAGTTGAACACTTCCTTTGAAAGAGCTGTTTTGAAACACTCTTTTTGTAGAATCTGCAAGTGTTCATTTGGAGCGCTTTGAGGCCTATGGTGGAAATGGAAATATCTTCACTTATAAACCAGGCAGAAGCATTCTCAGAAACCTCTTTATGATGTGTGCATTCAACTCGGAGAGATAAGCCTTCCTTTTGATAGAGCAGGTTTGAAACTGTGTTTTGGCAGAATCTGCAAGTGGATATTTGGAGCCCTTTCAGGCCTTCGTTGGAAACGGGAATATCTTCCCATAAAAACTAAACAGAAGCGTTCTGTGAAACTGCTTTGTGAAGTATGAATCCAACTCACAGAGTTGAACACTTCCTTTGAAAGAGCAGTTTTGAAACACTCTTTTTGTAGAATCTGCAAGTGTTCGTTTGGAGCGCTTTGAGGCCTATGGTGGAAAAGGAAATATCTTCACATAAAACCTAGACAGAAGCATTCTTTGAAACTTCTTTATGATGTGTGCATTCATCTCACAGAGTTGAACCTTCCTTATCATGGAGCAGTTTGGAAAGAGTCTTTTTGCGGCATCTGCAAGTGGATATTTGGAGCTCTTTCAGGCCTTTGTTAGAAGCGGGAATATCTTCCCATAAAAACTGGACAGAAGCATTCTCACAAACTGCTTTGTGATGTGTGTGTTCAACTCACAGAGTTGAACCTTTCCTTTGCTAGAACACTTATGAAACACTCTTTTTGTAGAATCTGCAAGTGTTCATTTGGAGCGCATTGAGGCCTATGGTGGAAAAAGAAATATCTTCATATATAAACAAGGGAGAAGCATTCTCAGAAACCTCTTTATGATGTGTGTATTCAACTCAGAGAGATAAGCCTTCCTTTTGATAGAGCAGTTTTGAAACTGTGTTTTTGCAGAATCTGCAAGTGGATATTTGGAGCCCTTTCAGGCCTTCGTTGGAAACGGGAATATCTTCCCAAAAAAACTAAACAGAAGCGTTCTGTGAAACTGCTTTGTGTAGTATGAATGCAACTCACAGAGTTGGACACTTCCTTTGAAAGAGCTGTTTTGAAACACTCTTTTTGTAGAATCTGCAAGTGTTCATTTGGAGCGCTTTGAGGCCTAAGGCGGAAAAGGAAATATCTTCACTTATAAATCAGGCAGAAGCATTCTCAGAAACCTCTTTATAATGTGTGCATTCAACTCGGAGAGATAAGCCTTCCTTTTGATAGAGCAGTTTTGAAACTGTGTTTTTGCAGAATCTGCAAGTGGATATTTGGAGCCCTTTCAGGCCTTCGTTGGAAACGGGAATATCTTCCCAAAAAAACTAAACAGAAGCGTTCTGTGAAACTGCTTTGTGTAGTATTAATGCAACTCACAGAGTTGGACACTTCCTTTGAAAGAGCTGTTTTGAAACACTCTTTTTGTAGAATCTGCAAGTGTTCATTTGGAGCGCTTTGAGGCCTAAGGTGGAAAAGGAAATATCTTCACTTATAAATCAGGCAGAAGCATTCTCAGAAACCTCTTTATGATGTGTGCATTCAACTCGGAGAGATAAGCCTTCCTTTTGATAGAGCAGTTTTGAAACCGTGTTTTGGCAGAATCTGCAAGTGGATATTTGGAGCCCTTTCAGGCCTTCGTTGGAAACGGGAATATCTTCCCAAAAAAACTAAACAGAAGCGTTCTGTGAAACTGCTTTGTGTAGTATGAATCCAACTCACAGAGTTGAACACTTCCTTTGAAAGAGCTGTTTTGAAACACTCTTTTTGTAGAATCTGCAAGTGTTCATTTGGAGCGCATTGAGGCCTATGGTGGAAAAAGAAATATCTTCATATATAAACAAGGCAGAAGCATTCTCAGAAACCTCTTTATGATGTGTGCATTCAACTCAGAGAGATAAGCCTTCCTTTTGATAGAGCAGTTTTGAAACTGTGTTTTTGCAGAATCTGCAAGTGGATATTTGGAGCCCTTTCAGGCCTTCGTTGGAAACGGGAATATCTTCCCAAAAAAACTAAACAGAAGCGTTCTGTGAAACTGCTTTGTGTAGTATTAATGCAACTCACAGAGTTGGACACTTCCTTTGAAAGAGCTGTTTTGAAACACTCTTTTTGTAGAATCTGCAAGTGTTCATTTGGAGCGCTTTGAGTCCTAAGGTGGAAAAGGAAATATCTTCACTTATAAATCAGGCAGAAGCATTCTCAGAAACCTCTTTATGATGTGTGCATTCAACTCGGAGAGATAAGCCTTCCTTTTGATAGAGCAGTTTTGAAACCGTGTTTTGGCAGAATCTGCAAGTGGATATTTGGAGCCCTTTCAGGCCTTCGTTGGAAACGGGAATATCTTCCCAAAAAAACTAAACAGAAGCGTTCTGTGAAACTGCTTTGTGTAGTATGAATCCAACTCACAGAGTTGAACACTTCCTTTGAAAGAGCTGTTTTGAAACACTCTTTTTGTAGAATCTGCAAGTGTTCATTTGGAGCGCATTGAGGCCTATGGTGGAAAAAGAAATATCTTCATATATAAACAAGGCAGAAGCATTCTCAGAAACCTCTTTATGATGTGTGCATTCAACTCAGAGAGATAAGCCTTTCTTTTGATAGAGCAGTTTTGAAACTGTGTTTTTGCAGAATCTGCAAGTGGATATTTGGAGCCCTTTCAGGCCTTCGTTGGAAACGGGAATATCTTCCCAAAGAAACTAAACAGAAGCGTTCTGTGAAACTGCTTTGTGTAGTATGAATGCAACTCACAGAGTTGGACACTTCCTTTGAAAGAGCTGTTTTGAAACACTCTTTTTGTAGAATCTGCAAGTGTTCATTTGGAGCGCTTTGAGGCCTAAGGTGGAAAAGGAAATATCTTCACTTATAAATCAGGCAGAAGCATTCTCAGAAACCTCTTTATGATGTGTGCATTCAACTCAGAGAGATAAGCCTTCCTTTTGATAGAGCAGTTTTGAAACTGTGTTTTGGCAGAATCTGCAAGTGGATATTTGGAGCGCTTTCAGGCCTTCGTTGGAAACGGGAATATCTTCCCAAAAAAACAAAACAGAAGCGTTCTGTGAAACTGCTTTGTGTAGTATGAATCCAACTCACAGAGTTGAACACTTCCTTTGAAAGAGCTGTTTTGAAACACTCTTTTTGTAGAATCTGCAAGTGTTCATTTGGAGCGCTTTGAGGCCTATGGTGGAAATGGAAATATCTTCACTTATAAACCAGGCAGAAGCATTCTCAGAAACCTCTTTATGATGTGTGCATTCAACTCGGAGAGATAAGCCTTCCTTTTGATAGAGCAGGTTTGAAACTGTGTTTTGGCAGAATCTGCAAGTGGATATTTGGAGCCCTTTCAGGCCTTCGTTGGAAACGGGAATATCTTCCCATAAAAACTAAACAGAAGCGTTCTGTGAAACTGCTTTGTGAAGTATGAATCCAACTCACAGAGTTGAACACTTCCTTTGAAAGAGCAGTTTTGAAACACTCTTTTTGTAGAATCTGCAAGTGTTCGTTTGGAGCTCTTTGAGGCCTATGGTGGAAAAGGAAATATCTTCACATAAAACCTAGACAGAAGCATTCTTTGAAACTTCTTTATGATGTGTGCATTCATCTCACAGAGTTGAACCTTCCTTATCATGGAGCAGTTTGGAAAGAGTCTTTTTGCGGCATCTGCAAGTGGATATTTGGAGCTCTTTTAGGCCTTTGTTAGAAGCGGGAATATCTTCCCATAAAAACTGGACAGAAGCATTCTCACAAACTGCTTTGTGATGTGTGTGTTCAACTCACAGATTTGAACCTTTCCTTTGCTAGAACACTTATGAAACACTCTTTTTGTAGAATCTGCAAGTGTTCATTTGGAGCGCATTGAGGCCTATGGTGGAAAAAGAAATATCTTCATATATAAACAAGGGAGAAGCATTCTCAGAAACCTCTTTATGATGTGTGCATTCAACTCAGAGAGATAAGCCTTCCTTTTGATAGAGCAGTTTTGAAACTGTATTTTTGCAGAATCTGCAAGTGGATATTTGGAGCTCTTTCATGCCTTCGTTGGAAACGGGAATTTCTTCCCATAATAACTAAACAGAAGCGTTCTGTGAAACTGCTTCGTGTAGTATGAATCCAACTCACAGAGTTGAACACTTCCTTTGAAAGAGCAGTTTTGAAACACTCTTTTTGTAGAATCTGCAAGTGTTCGTTTGGAGCGCTTTGAGGCCTATGGTGGAAAAGGAAATATCTTCACATAAAACTTAGACAGAAGCATTCTTTGAAACTTCTTTATGATGTGTGCATTCATCTCACAGAGTTGAACCTTCCTTATCATGGAGCAGTTTGGAAAGAGTCTTTTTGCGGCATCTGCAAGTGGATATTTGGAGCTCTTTCAGGCCTTTGTTAGAAGCGGGAATATCTTCCCATAAAAACTGGACAGAAGCATTCTCACAAACTGCTTTGTGATGTGTGTGTTCAACTCACAGAGTTGAACCTTTCCTTTGCTAGAACACTTATGAAACACTCTTTTTGTAGAATCTGCAAGTGTTCATTTGGAGCGCATTGAGGCCTATGGTGGAAAAAGAAATATCTTCATATATAAACAAGGGAGAAGCATTCTCAGAAACCTCTTTATGATGTGTGTATTCAACTCAGAGAGATAAGCCTTCCTTTTGATAGAGCAGTTTTGAAACTGTGTTTTTGCAGAATCTGCAAGTGGATATTTTGAGCCCTTTCAGGCCTTCGTTGGAAAAGGGAATATCTTCCCATAAAAACTAAACAGAAGAGTTCTGTGAAACTGCTTTGTGTAGTATGAATCCAACTCACAGAGTTGGACACTTCCTTTGAAAGAGCTGTTTTGAAACACTCTTTTTGTAGAATCTGCAAGTGTTCATTTGGAGCGCTTTGAGGCCTATGGTGGAAAAGGAAATATCTTCACTTATAAACCAGGCAGAAGCATTCTCAGAAACCTCTTTATGATGTGTGCATTCGACTCGGAGAGATAAGCCTTCCTTTTGTTAGAGCAGTTTTGCAACTGTGTTTTTGCAGAATCTGCAAGTGTATATTTGGAGCCCTTTCAGGCCTTCGTTGGAAACGGGAATATCTTCCCATAAAAATTAAACAGAAGCGTTCTGTGAAACTGCTTTGTGAAGTATGAATCCAACTCACAGAGTTGAACACTTCTTTTGAAAGAGCAGTTTTGAAACACTCTTTTTGTAGAATCTACAAGTGTTCATTTGGAGCGCTTTGAGGCATATGGTGGAAAAAGAAATATCGTCACATAAAACCTAGACAGAAGCATTCTTTGAAACCTTTTATGATGTGTGCATTCAACTGACAGAGTTGAACTTTCCTTTTCATGGAGCAGTTTGGAAAGAGTCTTTTTGCAGCATCTGCAAGTGGATATTTGGAGCTCTTTCAGGCCTTTGTTAGAAGCGGGAATATCTTCCCATAAAAACGGGACAGAAGCATTCTCACAAACTGCTTTGTGATGTGTGTATTCAACTCACAGAGGTGAACCTTTCCTTTGCTAGAGCAGTTATGAAACACTCTTTTTGTAGAATCTGCAAGTGTTCATTTGGAGCGATTTGAGGCCTATGCTGGAAAAAGAAATATCTTCATATATAAACAAGGCAGAAGCATTCTCAGAAACCTCTTTATGATGTGTGCATTCAACTCAGAGAGATAAGCCTTCCTTTTGATAGAGCAGTTTTGAAACTGTGTTTTTGCAGAATCTGCAAGTGGATACTTGGAGCCCTTTCAGGCCTTCGTTGGAAACGGGAATATCTTCCCAAAAAAACTAAACAGAAGGGTTCTGTGAAACTGCTTTGTGTAGTATGAATGCAACTCACAGAGTTGGACACTTCCTTTGAAAGAGCTGTTTTGAAACACTCTTTTTGTAGAATCTGCAAGTGTTCATTTGGAGCGCTTTGAGGCCTAAGGTGGAAAAGGAAATATCTTCACTTATAAATCAGGCAAAAGCATTCTCAGAAACCCCTTTATGATGTGTGCATTCGACTCAGAGAGATAAGCCTTCCTTTTGATAGAGCAGTTTTGAAACTGTGTTTTTGCAGAATCTGCAAGTGGATATTTGGAGCCCTTTCAGGCCTTCGTTGGAAACGGGAATATCTTCCCAAAAAAACTAAACAGAAGCGTTCTGTGAAACTGCTTTGTGTAGTATGAATACAACTCACAGAGTTGGACACTTCTTTTGAAAGAGCTGTTTTGAAACACTCTTTTTGTAGAATCTGCAAGTGTTCATTTGGAGCGCTTTGAGGCCTAAGGTGGAAAAGGAAATATCTTCACTTATAAATCAGGCAGAAGCATTCTCAGAAACCTCTTTATGATGTGTGCATTCAACTCGGAGAGATAAGCCTTCCTTTTGATAGAGCAGTTTTGAAACTGTGTTTTGGCAGAATCTGCAAGTGGATATTTGGAGCGCTTTCAGGCCTTCGTTGGAAACGGGAATATCTTCCCAAAAAAACTAAACAGAAGCGTTCTGTGAAACTGCTTTGTGTAGTATGAATCCAACTCACAGAGTTGAACACTTCCTTTGAAAGAGCTGTTTTGAAACACTCTTTTTGTAGAATCTGCAAGTGTTCATTTGGAGCGCTTTGAGGCCTATGGTGGAAAAGGAAATATCTTCACTTATAAACCAGGCAGAAGCATTCTCAGAAACCTCTTTATGATGTGTGCATTCAACTCGGAGAGATAAGCCTTCCTTTTGATAGAGCAGTTTTGAAACTGTGTTTTTGCAGAATCTGCAAGTGGATATTTGGAGCCCTTTCAGGCCTTCTTTGGAAACGGGAATATCTTCCCATAAAAACTAAACAGAAGCGTTCTGTGAAACTGCTTTGTGAAGTATAAATCCAACTCACAGAGTTGAACACTTCTTTTGAAAGAGCAGTTTGGAAACACTCTTTTTGTAGAATCTACAATGTTCATTTGGAGCGCTTTGAGGCCTATGGTGGAAAAGGAAATATCTTCACATAAAACCTAGACAGAAGCATTCTTTGAAACTTCTTTATGATGTGTGCATTCATCTCACAGAGTTGAACCTTCCTTATCATGGAGCAGTTTGGAAAGAGTCTTTTTGCGGCATCTGCAAGTGGATATTTGGAGCTCTTTCAGGCCTTTGTTAGAAGCGGGAATATCTTCCCATAAAAACTGGACAGAAGCATTCTCACAAACTGCTTTGTGATGTGTGTGTTCAACTCACAGAGTTGAACCTTTCCTTTGCTAGAACACTTATGAAACACTCTTTTTGTAGAATCTGCAAGTGTTCATTTGGAGCGCATTGAGGCCTATGGTGGAAAAAGAAATATCTTCATATATAAACAAGGCAGAAGCATTCTCAGAAACCTCTTTATGATGTGTGCATTCAACTCAGAGAGATAAGCCTTCCTTTTGATAGAGCAGTTTTGAAACTGTGTTTTTGCAGAATCTGCAAGTGGATATTTGGAGCCCTTTCAGGCCTTCGTTGGAAACGGGAATATCTTCCCAAAAAAACTAAACAGAAGCGTTCTGTGAAACTGCTTTGTGTAGTATGAATGCAACTCACAGAGTTGGACACTTCCTTTGAAAGAGCTGTTTTGAAACACTCTTTTTGTAGAATCTGCAAGTGTTCATTTGGAGCGCTTTGAGGCCTAAGGCGGAAAAGGAAATATCTTCACTTATAAATCAGGCAGAAGCATTCTCAGAAACCTCTTTATGATGTGTGCATTCAACTCGGAGAGATAAGCCTTCCTTTTGATAGAGCAGTTTTGAAACTGTGTTTTTGCAGAATCTGCAAGTGGATATTTGGAGCCCTTTCAGGCCTTCGTTGGAAACGGGAATATCTTCCCAAAAAAACTAAACAGAAGCGTTCTGTGAAACTGCTTTGTGTAGTATTAATGCAACTCACAGAGTTGGACACTTCCTTTGAAAGAGCTGTTTTGAAACACTCTTTTTGTAGAATCTGCAAGTGTTCATTTGGAGCGCTTTGAGGCCTAAGGTGGAAAAGGAAATATCTTCACTTATAAATCAGGCAGAAGCATTCTCAGAAACCTCTTTATGATGTGTGCATTCAACTCGGAGAGATAAGCCTTCCTTTTGATAGAGCAGTTTTGAAACCGTGTTTTGGCAGAATCTGCAAGTGGATATTTGGAGCCCTTTCAGGCCTTCGTTGGAAACGGGAATATCTTCCCAAAAAAACTAAACAGAAGCGTTCTGTGAAACTGCTTTGTGTAGTATGAATCCAACTCACAGAGTTGAACACTTCCTTTGAAAGAGCTGTTTTGAAACACTCTTTTTGTAGAATCTGCAAGTGTTCATTTGGAGCGCATTGAGGCCTATGGTGGAAAAAGAAATATCTTCATATATAAACAAGGCAGAAGCATTCTCAGAAACCTCTTTATGATGTGTGCATTCAACTCAGAGAGATAAGCCTTCCTTTTGATAGAGCAGTTTAGAAACTGTGTTTTTGCAGAATCTGCAAGTGGATATTTGGAGCCCTTTCAGGCCTTCGTTGGAAACGGGAATATCTTCCCAAAAAAACTAAACAGAAGCGTTCTGTGAAACTGCTTTGTGTAGTATTAATGCAACTCACAGAGTTGGACACTTCCTTTGAAAGAGCTGTTTTGAAACACTCTTTTTGTAGAATCTGCAAGTGTTCATTTGGAGCGCTTTGAGGCCTAAGGTGGAAAAGGAAATATCTTCACTTATAAATCAGGCAGAAGCATTCTCAGAAACCTCTTTATGATGTGTGCATTCAACTCGGAGAGATAAGCCTTCCTTTTGATAGAGCAGTTTTGAAACCGTGTTTTGGCAGAATCTGCAAGTGGATATTTGGAGCCCTTTCAGGCCTTCGTTGGAAACGGGAATATCTTCCCAAAAAAACTAAACAGAAGCGTTCTGTGAAACTGCTTTGTGTAGTATGAATCCAACTCACAGAGTTGAACACTTCCTTTGAAAGAGCTGTTTTGAAACACTCTTTTTGTAGAATCTGCAAGTGTTCATTTGGAGCGCATTGAGGCCTATGGTGGAAAAAGAAATATCTTCATATATAAACAAGGCAGAAGCATTCTCAGAAACCTCTTTATGATGTGTGCATTCAACTCAGAGAGATAAGCCTTCCTTTTGATAGAGCAGTTTTGAAACTGTGTTTTTGCAGAATCTGCAAGTGGATATTTGGAGCCCTTTCAGGCCTTCGTTGGAAACGGGAATATCTTCCCAAAAAAACTAAACAGAAGCGTTCTGTGAAACTGCTTTTTGTAGTATGAATGCAACTCACAGAGTTGGACACTTCCTTTGAAAGAGCTGTTTTGAAACACTCTTTTTGTAGAATCTGCAAGTGTTCATTTGGAGCGCTTTGAGGCCTAAGGTGGAAAAGGAAATATCTTCACTTATAAATCAGGCAGAAGCATTCTCAGAAACCTCTTTATGATGTGTGCATTCAACTCGGAGAGATAAGCCTTCCTTTTGATAGAGCAGTTTTGAAACTGTGTTTTGGCAGAATCTGCAAGTGGATATTTGGAGCCCTTTCAGGCCTTCGTTGGAAACGGGAATATCTTCCCAAAAAAACTAAACAGAAGCGTTCTGTGAAACTGCTTTGTGTAGTATGAATCCAACTCACAGAGTTGAACACTTCCTTTGAAAGAGCTGTTGTGAAACACTCTTTTTGTAGAATCTGCAAGTGTTCATTTGGAGCGCTTTGAGGCCTATGGTGGAAAAGGAAATATCTTCACATAAAACCTAGACAGAAGCATTCTTTGAAACTTCTTTATGATGTGTGCATTCATCTCACAGAGTTGAACCTTCCTTATCATGGAGCAGTTTGGAAAGAGTCTTTTTGCGGCATCTGCAAGTGGATATTTGGAGCTCTTTCAGGCCTTTGTTAGAAGCGGGAATATCTTCCCATAAAAACTGGACAGAAGCATTCTCACAAACTGCTTTGTGATGTGTGTGTTCAACTCACAGAGTTGAACCTTTCCTTTGCTAGAACACTTATGAAACACTCTTTTTGTAGAATCTGCAAGTGTTCATTTGGAGCGCATTGAGGCCTAAGGTGGAAAAAGAAATATCTTCATATATAAACAAGGCAGAAGCATTCTCAGAAACCTCTTTATGATGTGTGCATTCAACTCAGAGTGATAAGCCTTCCTTTTGATAGAGCAGTTTTGAAACTGTGTTTTTGCAGAATCTGCAAGTGGATATTTGGAGCCCTTTCAGGCCTTCGTTGGAAACGGGAATATCTTCCCAAAAAAACTAAACAGAAGCGTTCTGTGAAACTGCTTTGTGTAGTATGAATCCAACTCACAGAGTTGAACACTTCCTTTGAAAGAGGTGTTTTGAAACACTCTTTTTGTAGAATCTGCAAGTGTTCATTTGGAGCGCTTTGAGGCCTATGGTGGAAAAGGAAATATCTTCACTTATAAACCAGGCAGAAGCATTCTCAGAAACCTCTTTATGATGTGTGCATTCAACTCGGAGAGATAAGCCTTCCTTTTGATAGAGCAGTTTTGAAACTGTGTTTTGGCAGAATCTGCAAGTGGATATTTGGAGCCCTTTCAGGCCTTCGTTGGAAACGGGAATATCTTCCCATAAAAACAAAACAGAAGCGTTCTGTGAAACTGCTTTGTGAAGTATGAATCCAACTCACAGAGTTGAACACTTCCTTTGAAAGAGCAGTTTTGAAACACTCTTTTTGTAGAATCTGCAAGTGTTCGTTTGGAGCGCTTTGAGGCCTATGGTGGAAAAGGAAATATCTTCACATAAAACCTAGACAGAAGCATTCTTTGAAACTTCTTTATGATGTGTGCATTCATCTCACAGAGCTGAACCTTCCTTATCATCGAGCAGTTTGGAAAGAGTCTTTTTGCGGCATCTGCAAGTGGATATTTGGAGCTCTTTCAGGCCTTTGTTAGAAGCGGGAATATCTTCCCATAAAAACTGGGCAGAAGCATTCTCACAAAATGCTTTGTGATGTTTGTGTTCAACTCACAGAGTTGAACCTTTCCTTTTCTAGAACACTTATGAAACACTCTTTTTGTAGAATCTGCAAGTGTTCATTTGGAGCGCATTGAGGCCTATGGTGGAAAAAGAAATATCTTCATATATAAACAAGGGAGAAGCATTCTCCGAAACCTCTTTATGATGTGTGCATTCAACTCAGAGAGATAAGCCTTCCTTTAGATAGAGCAGTTTTGAAACTGTGTTTTTGCAGAATCTGCAAGTGGATACTTGGAGCCCTTTCAGGCCTTCGTTGGAAACGGGAATATCTTCCCAAGAAAACTAAACAGAAGCGTTCTGTGAAAGTGCTTTGTGTAGTATGAATGCAACTCACAGAGTTGGACACTTCCTTTGAAAGAGCTGTTTTGAAACACTCTTTTTGTAGAATCTGCAAGTGTTCGTTTGGAGCGCTTTGAGGCCTAAGGTGGAAAAGGAAATATCTTCACTTATAAATCAGGCAGAAGCATTCTCAGAAACCTCTTTATGATGTGTGCATTCAACTCAGAGAGATAAGCCTTCCTTTTGATAGAGCAGTTTTGAAACTGTGTTTTGGCAGAATCTGCAAGTGGATATTTGGAGCCCTTTCAGGCCTTCGTTGGAAACGGGAATATCTTCCCATAAAAACTAAACAGAAGCGTTCTGTGAAACTGCTTTGTGAAGTATGAATCCAACTCACAGAGTTGAACACTTCCTTTGAAAGAGCAGTTTTGAAACAATCTTTTTGTAGAATCTGCAAGTGTTCGTTTGGAGCGCTTTGAGGCCTATGGTGGAAAAGGAAATATCTTCACATAAAACCTAGACAGAAGCATTCTTTGAAACTTCTTTATGATGTGTGCATTCATCTCACAGAGTTGAACCTTCCTTAACATGGAGCAGTTTGGAAAGAGTCTTTTTGCGGCATCTGCAAGTGGATATTTGGAGCTCTTTCAGGCCTTTGTTAGAAGCGGGAATATCTTCCCATAAAAACTGGACAGAAGCATTCTCACAAACTGCTTTGTGATGTGTGTGTTCAACTCACGGATTTGAACCTTTCCTTTGCTAGAACACTTATGAAACACTCTTTTTGTAGAATCTGCAAGTGTTCATTTGGAGCGCATTGAGGCCTATGGTGGAAAAAGAAATATCTTCATATATAAACAAGGCAGAAGCATTCTCAGAAACCTCTTTATGATGTGTGCATTCAACTCAGAGAGATAAGCCTTTCTTTTGATAGAGCAGTTTTGAAACTGTGTTTTTGCAGAATCTGCAAGTGGATATTTGGAGCCCTTTCAGGCCTTCGTTGGAAACGGGAATATCTTCCCAAAGAAACTAAACAGAAGCGTTCTGTGAAACTGCTTTGTGTAGTATGAATGCAACTCACAGAGTTGGACACTTCCTTTGAAAGAGCTGTTTTGAAACACTCTTTTTGTAGAATCTGCAAGTGTTCATTTGGAGCGCTTTGAGGCCTAAGGTGGAAAAGGAAATATCTTCACTTATAAATCAGGCAGAAGCATTCTCAGAAACCTCTTTATGATGTGTGCATTCAACTCAGAGAGATAAGCCTTCCTTTTGATAGAGCAGTTTTGAAACTGTGTTTTGGCAGAATCTGCAAGTGGATATTTGGAGCGCTTTCAGGCCTTCGTTGGAAACGGGAATATCTTCCCAAAAAAACAAAACAGAAGCGTTCTGTGAAACTGCTTTGTGTAGTATGAATCCAACTCACAGAGTTGAACACTTCCTTTGAAAGAGCTGTTTTGAAACACTCTTTTTGTAGAATCTGCAAGTGTTCATTTGGAGCGCTTTGAGGCCTATGGTGGAAATGGAAATATCTTCACTTATAAACCAGGCAGAAGCATTCTCAGAAACCTCTTTATGATGTGTGCATTCAACTCGGAGAGATAAGCCTTCCTTTTGATAGAGCAGGTTTGAAACTGTGTTTTGGCAGAATCTGCAAGTGGATATTTGGAGCCCTTTCAGGCCTTCGTTGGAAACGGGAATATCTTCCCATAAAAACTAAACAGAAGCGTTCTGTGAAACTGCTTTGTGAAGTATGAATCCAACTCACAGAGTTGAACACTTCCTTTGAAAGAGCAGTTTTGAAACACTCTTTTTGTAGAATCTGCAAGTGTTCGTTTGGAGCGCTTTGAGGCCTATGGTGGAAAAGGAAATATCTTCACATAAAACCTAGACAGAAGCATTCTTTGAAACTTCTTTATGATGTGTGCATTCATCTCACAGAGTTGAACCTTCCTTATCATGGAGCAGTTTGGAAAGAGTCTTTTTGCGGCATCTGCAAGTGGATATTTGGAGCTCTTTTAGGCCTTTGTTAGAAGCGGGAATATCTTCCCATAAAAACTGGACAGAAGCATTCTCACAAACTGCTTTGTGATGTGTGTGTTCAACTCACAGATTTGAACCTTTCCTTTGCTAGAACACTTATGAAACACTCTTTTTGTAGAATCTGCAAGTGTTCATTTGGAGCGCATTGAGGCCTATGGTGGAAAAAGAAATATCTTCATATATAAACAAGGGAGAAGCATTCTCAGAAACCTCTTTATGATGTGTGCATTCAACTCAGAGAGATAAGCCTTCCTTTTGATAGAGCAGTTTTGAAACTGTATTTTTGCAGAATCTGCAAGTGGATATTTGGAGCTCTTTCATGCCTTCGTTGGAAACGGGAATTTCTTCCCATAATAACTAAACAGAAGCGTTCTGTGAAACTGCTTTGTGTAGTATGAATCCAACTCACAGAGTTGAACACTTCCTTTGAAAGAGCAGTTTTGAAACACTCTTTTTGTAGAATCTGCAAGTGTTCGTTTGGAGCGCTTTGAGGCCTATGGTGGAAAAGGAAATATCTTCACATAAAACTTAGACAGAAGCATTCTTTGAAACTTCTTTATGATGTGTGCATTCATCTCACAGAGTTGAACCTTCCTTATCATGGAGCAGTTTGGAAAGAGTCTTTTTGCGGCATCTGCAAGTGGATATTTGGAGCTCTTTCAGGCCTTTGTTAGAAGCGGGAATATCTTCCCATAAAAACTGGACAGAAGCATTCTCACAAACTGCTTTGTGATGTGTGTGTTCAACTCACAGAGTTGAACCTTTCCTTTGCTAGAACACTTATGAAACACTCTTTTTGTAGAATCTGCAAGTGTTCATTTGGAGCGCATTGAGGCCTATGGTGGAAAAAGAAATATCTTCATATATAAACAAGGGAGAAGCATTCTCAGAAACCTCTTTATGATGTGTGTATTCAACTCAGAGAGATAAGCCTTCCTTTTGATAGAGCAGTTTTGAAACTGTGTTTTTGCAGAATCTGCAAGTGGATATTTGGAGCCCTTTCAGGCCTTCGTTGCAAAAGGGAATATCTTCCCATAAAAACTAAACAGAAGAGTTCTGTGAAACTGCTTTGTGTAGTATGAATCCAACTCACAGAGTTGGACACTTCCTTTGAAAGAGCTGTTTTGAAACACTCTTTTTGTAGAATCTGCAAGTGTTCATTTGGAGCGCTTTGAGGCCTATGGTGGAAAAGGAAATATCTTCACTTATAAACCAGGCAGAAGCATTCTCAGAAACCTCTTTATGATGTGTGCATTCGACTCGGAGAGATAAGCCTTCCTTTTGTTAGAGCAGTTTTGCAACTGTGTTTTTGCAGAATCTGCAAGTGTATATTTGGAGCCCTTTCAGGCCTTCGTTGGAAACGGGAATATCTTCCCATAAAAATTAAACAGAAGCGTTCTGTGAAACTGCTTTGTGAAGTATGAATCCAACTCACAGAGTTGAACACTTCTTTTGAAAGAGCAGTTTTGAAACACTCTTTTTGTAGAATCTACAAGTGTTCATTTGGAGCGCTTTGAGGCATATGGTGGAAAAAGAAATATCGTCACATAAAACCTAGACAGAAGCATTCTTTGAAACCTTTTATGATGTGTGCATTCAACTGACAGAGTTGAACTTTCCTTTTCATGGAGCAGTTTGGAAAGAGTCTTTTTGCAGCATCTGCAAGTGGATATTTGGAGCTCTTTCAGGCCTTTGTTAGAAGCGGGAATATCTTCCCATAAAAACGGGACAGAAGCATTCTCACAAACTGCTTTGTGATGTGTGTATTCAACTCACAGAGGTGAACCTTTCCTTTGCTAGAGCAGTTATGAAACACTCTTTTTGTAGAATCTGCAAGTGTTCATTTGGAGCGATTTGAGGCCTATGCTGGAAAAAGAAATATCTTCATATATAAACAAGGCAGAAGCATTCTCAGAAACCTCTTTATGATGTGTGCATTCAACTCAGAGAGATAAGCCTTCCTTTTGATAGAGCAGTTTTGAAACTGTGTTTTTGCAGAATCTGCAAGTGGATACTTGGAGCCCTTTCAGGCCTTCGTTGGAAACGGGAATATCTTCCCAAAAAAACTAAACAGAAGGGTTCTGTGAAACTGCTTTGTGTAGTATGAATGCAACTCACAGAGTTGGACACTTCCTTTGAAAGAGCTGTTTTGAAACACTCTTTTTGTAGAATCTGCAAGTGTTCATTTGGAGCGCTTTGAGGCCTAAGGTGGAAAAGGAAATATCTTCACTTATAAATCAGGCAAAAGCATTCTCAGAAACCCCTTTATGATGTGTGCATTCGACTCAGAGAGATAAGCCTTCCTTTTGATAGAGCAGTTTTGAAACTGTGTATTTGCAGAATCTGCAAGTGGATATTTGGAGCCCTTTCAGGCCTTCGTTGGAAACGGGAATATCTTCCCAAAAAAACTAAACAGAAGCGTTCTGTGAAACTGCTTTGTGTAGTATGAATACAACTCACAGAGTTGGACACTTCTTTTGAAAGAGCTGTTTTGAAACACTCTTTTTGTAGAATCTGCAAGTGTTCATTTGGAGCGCTTTGAGGCCTAAGGTGGAAAAGGAAATATCTTCACTTATAAATCAGGCAGAAGCATTCTCAGAAACCTCTTTATGATGTGTGCATTCAACTCGGAGAGATAAGCCTTCCTTTTGATAGAGCAGTTTTGAAACTGTGTTTTGGCAGAATCTGCAAGTGGATATTTGGAGCGCTTTCAGGCCTTCGTTGGAAACGGGAATATCTTCCCAAAAAAACTAAACAGAAGCGTTCTGTGAAACTGCTTTGTGTAGTATGAATCCAACTCACAGAGTTGAACACTTCCTTTGAAAGAGCTGTTTTGAAACACTCTTTTTGTAGAATCTGCAAGTGTTCATTTGGAGCGCTTTGAGGCCTATGGTGGAAAAGGAAATATCTTCACTTATAAACCAGGCAGAAGCATTCTCAGAAACCTCTTTATGATGTGTGCATTCAACTCGGAGAGATAAGCCTTCCTTTTGATAGAGCAGGTTTGAAACTGTGTTTTGGCAGAATCTGCAAGTGGATATTTGGAGCCCTTTCAGGCCTTCGTTGGAAAAGGGAATATCTTCCCATAAAAACTAAACAGAAGCGTTCTGTGAAACTGCTTTGTGAAGTATGAATCCAACTCACAGAGTTGAACACTTCCTTTGAAAGAGCAGTTTTGAAACACTCTTTTTGTAGAATCTGCAAGTGTTCGTTTGGAGCGCTTTGAGGCCTATGGTGGAAAAGGAAATATCTTCACATAAAACCTAGACAGAAGCATTCTTTGAAACTTCTTTATGATGTGTGCATTCATCTCACAGAGTTGAACCTTCCTTATCATGGAGCAGTTTGGAAAGAGTCTTTTTGCGGCATCTGCAAGTGGATATTTGGAGCTCTTTTAGGCCTTTGTAAGAAGCGGGAATATCTTCCCATAAAAACTGGACAGAAGCATTCTCACAAACTGCTTTGTGATGTGTGTGTTCAACTCACAGAGTTGAACCTTTCCTTTGCTAGAACACTTATGAAACACTCTTTTTGTAGAATCTGCAAGTGTTCATTTGGAGCGCATTGAGGCCTATGGTGGAAAAAGAAATATCTTCATATATAAACAAGGGAGAAGCATTCTCAGAAACCTCTTTATGATGTGTGTATTCAACTCAGAGAGATAAGCCTTCCTTTCGATAGAGCAGTTTTGAAACTGTGTTTTTGCAGAATCTGCAAGTGGATATTTGGAGCCTTTCAGGCCTTCGTTGGAAACGGGAATATCTTCCCAAAAAAACTAAACAGAAGCGTTCTGTGAAACTGCTTTGTGTAGTATGAATGCAACTCACAGAGTTGGACACTTCCTTTGAAAGAGCTCTTTTGAAACACTCTTTTTGTAGAATCTGCAAGTGTTCATTTGGAGCGCTTTGAGGC
This sequence comes from Pongo abelii, assembly GCF_028885655.2. Classification (NCBI taxonomy): domain Eukaryota; kingdom Metazoa; phylum Chordata; class Mammalia; order Primates; family Hominidae; genus Pongo; species Pongo abelii. The sequence continues at coordinate 48,598,704 of NC_085928.1, forward strand.
CTATTGTGGAAAAGGAAATATCTTCACTTATAAACCAGGCAGAAGCATTCTCAGAAACCTCTTTATGATGTGGGCATTCAACTCGGAGAGATAAGCCTTCCTTTTGATAGAGCAGTTTTGAAACTGTGTTTTGGCAGAATCTGCAAGTGGATATTTGGAGCCCTTTCAGGCCTTCGTTGGAAAAGGGAATATCTTCCCATAAAAACTAAACAGAAGAGTTCTGTGAAACTGCTTTGTGTAGTATGAATCCAACTCACAGAGTTGGACACTTCCTTTGAAAGAGCTGTTTTGAAACACTCTTTTTGTAGAATCTGCAAGTGTTCATTTGGAGCGCTTTGAGGCCTATGGTGGAAAAGGAAATATCTTCACTTATAAACCAGGCAGAAGCATTCTCAGAAACCTGTTTATGATGTGTGCATTCAACTCGGAGAGATAAGCCTTCCTTTTGATAGAGCAGTTTTGAAACTGTGTTTTGGCAGAAGCTGCAAGTGGATATTTGGAGCCCTTTCAGGCCTTCGTTGGAAACGGGAATAACTTCCCATAAAAACTAAACAGAAGCGTTCTGTGAAACTGCTTTGTGAAGTATGAATCCAACTCACAGAGTTGAACACTTCCTTTGAAAGAGCAGTTTTGAAACACTCTTTTTGTAGAATCTGCAAGTGTTCGTTTGGAGCGCTTTGAGGCCTATGGTGGAATAGGAAATATCTTCACATAAAACCTAGACAGAAGCATTCTTTGAAACTTCTTTATGATGTGTGCATTCATCTCACAGAGCTGAATATTCCTTATCATGGAGCAGTTTGGAAAGAGTCTTTTTGCGGCATCTGCAAGTGGATATTCGGAGCTCTTTCAGGCCTTTGTTAGAAGCGGGAATATCTTCCCATAAAAACTGGGCAGAAGCATTCTCACAAACTGCTTTGTGATGTGTGTGTTCAACTCACAGAGTTGAACCTTTCCTTTTCTAGAACACTTATGAAACACTCTTTTTGTAGAATCTGCAAGTGTTCATTTGGAGCGCATTGAGGCCTATGGTGGAAAAAGAAATATCTTCATATATAAACAAGGCAGAAGCATTCTCAGAAACCTCTTTATGATGTGTGTATTCAACTCAGAGAGATAAGCCTTCCTTTCGATAGAGCAGTTTTGAAACTGTGTTTTTGCAGAATCTGCAAGTGGATATTTGGAGCCTTTCAGGCCTTCGTTGGAAACGGGAATATCTTCCCAAAAAAACTAAACAGAAGCGTTCTGTGAAACTGCTTTGTGTAGTATGAATGCAACTCACAGAGTTGGACACTTCCTTTGAAAGAGCTCTTTTGAAACACTCTTTTTGTAGAATCTGCAAGTGTTCATTTGGAGCGCTTTGAGGCCTATTGTGGAAAAGGAAATATCTTCACTTATAAACCAGGCAGAAGCATTCTCAGAAACCTCTTTATGATGTGGGCATTCAACTCGGAGAGATAAGCCTTCCTTTTGATAGAGCAGTTTTGAAACTGTGTTTTGGCAGAATCTGCAAGTGGATATTTGGAGCCCTTTCAGGCCTTCGTTGGAAAAGGGAATATCTTCCCATAAAAACTAAACAGAAGAGTTCTGTGAAACTGCTTTGTGTAGTATGAATCCAACTCACAGAGTTGGACACTTCCTTTGAAAGAGCTGTTTTGAAACACTCTTTTTGTAGAATCTGCAAGTGTTCATTTGGAGCGCTTTGAGGCCTATGGTGGAAAAGGAAATATCTTCACTTATAAACCAGGCAGAAGCATTCTCAGAAACCTGTTTATGATGTGTGCATTCAACTCGGAGAGATAAGCCTTCCTTTTGATAGAGCAGTTTTGAAACTGTGTTTTGGCAGAAGCTGCAAGTGGATATTTGGAGCCCTTTCAGGCCTTCGTTGGAAACGGGAATAACTTCCCATAAAAACTAAACAGAAGCGTTCTGTGAAACTGCTTTGTGAAGTATGAATCCAACTCACAGAGTTGAACACTTCCTTTGAAAGAGCAGTTTTGAAACACTCTTTTTGTAGAATCTGCAAGTGTTCGTTTGGAGCGCTTTGAGGCCTATGGTGGAATAGGAAATATCTTCACATAAAACCTAGACAGAAGCATTCTTTGAAACTTCTTTATGATGTGTGCATTCATCTCACAGAGCTGAATATTCCTTATCATGGAGCAGTTTGGAAAGAGTCTTTTTGCGGCATCTGCAAGTGGATATTTGGAGCTCTTTCAGGCCTTTGTTAGAAGCGGGAATATCTTCCCATAAAAACTGGGCAGAAGCATTCTCACAAACTGCTTTGTGATGTGTGTGTTCAACTCACAGAGTTGAACCTTTCCTTTTCTAGAACACTTATGAAACACTCTTTTTGTAGAATCTGCAAGTGTTCATTTGGAGCGCATTGAGGCCTATGGTGGAAAAAGAAATATCTTCATATATAAACAAGGCAGAAGCATTCTCAGAAACCTCTTTATGATGTGTGCATTCAACTCAGAGAGATAAGCCTTCCTTTTGATAGAGCAGTTTTGAAACTGTGTTTTTGCAGAATCTGCAAGTGGATATTTGGAGCCCTTTCAGGCCTTCGTTGGAAACGGGAATATCTTCCCAAAAAAACTAAACAGAAGCGTTCTGTGAAACTGCTTTGTGTAGTATGAATGCAACTCACAGAGTTGGACACTTCCTTTGAAAGAGCAGTTTTGAAACACTCTTTTTGTAGAATCTGCAAGTGTTCATTTGGAGCGCTTTGAGGCCTAAGGTGGAAAAGGAAATATCTTCACTTATAAATCAGGCAGAAGCATTCTCAGAAACCTCTTTATGATGTGTGCATTCAACTCGGAGAGATAAGCCTTCCTTTTGATAGAGCAGTTTTGAAACTGTGTTTTGGCAGAATCTGCAAGTGGATATTTGGAGCCCTTTCAGGCCTTCGTTGGAAACGGGAATATCTTCCCAAAAAAACTAAACAGAAGCGTTCTGTGAAACTGCTTTGTGTAGTATGAATCCAACTCACAGAGTTGAACACTTCCTTTGAAAGAGCTGTTGTGAAACACTCTTTTTGTAGAATCTGCAAGTGTTCATTTGGAGCGCTTTGAGGCCTATGGTGGAAAAGGAAATATCTTCACATAAAACCTAGACAGAAGCATTCTTTGAAACTTCTTTATGATGTGTGCATTCATCTCACAGAGTTGAACCTTCCTTATCATGGAGCAGTTTGGAAAGAGTCTTTTTGCGGCATCTGCAAGTGGATATTTGGAGCTCTTTCAGGCCTTTGTTAGAAGCGGGAATATCTTCCCATAAAAACTGGACAGAAGCATTCTCACAAACTGCTTTGTGATGTGTGTGTTCAACTCACAGAGTTGAACCTTTCCTTTGCTAGAACACTTATGAAACACTCTTTTTGTAGAATCTGCAAGTGTTCATTTGGAGCGCATTGAGGCCTATGGTGGAAAAAGAAATATCTTCATATATAAACAAGGCAGAAGCATTCTCAGAAACCTCTTTATGATGTGTGCATTCAACTCAGAGAGATAAGCCTTCCTTTTGATAGAGCAGTTTTGAAACTGTGTTTTTGCAGAATCTGCAAGTGGATATTTGGAGCCCTTTCAGGCCTTCGTTGGAAACGGGAATATCTTCCCAAAAAAACTAAACAGAAGCGTTCTGTGAAACTGCTTTGTGTAGTATGAATGCAACTCACAGAGTTGGACACTTCCTTTGAAAGAGCTGTTTTGAAACACTGTTTTTGTAGAATCTGCAAGTGTTCATTTGGAGCGCTTTGAGGCCTAAGGTGGAAAAGGAAATATCTTCACTTATAAATCAGGCAGAAGCATTCTCAGAAACCTCTTTATGATGTGTGCATTCAACTCGGAGAGATAAGCCTTCCTTTTGATAGAGCAGTTTTGAAACTGTGTTTTGGCAGAATCTGCAAGTGGATATTTGGAGCCATTTCAGACCTTCGTTGGAAACCGGAATATCTTCCCAAAAAAACTAAACAGAAGCGTTCTGTGAAACTGCTTTGTGTAGTATGAATCCAACTCACAGAGTTGAACACTTCCTTTGAAAGAGCTGTTTTGAAACACTCTTTTTGTAGAATCTGCAAGTGTTCATTTGGAGCGCTTTGAGGCCTATGGTGGAAAAGGAAATATCTTCACTTATAAACCAGGCAGAAGCATTCTCAGAAACCTCTTTATGATGTGGGCATTCAACTCGGAGAGATAAGCCTTCCTTTTGATAGAGCAGTTTTGAAACTGTGTTTTGGCAGAATCTGCAAGTGGATATTTGGAGCCCTTTCAGGCCTTCGTTGGAAAAGGGAATATCTTCCCATAAAAACTAAACAGAAGAGTTCTGTGAAACTGCTTTGTGTAGTATGAATCCAACTCACAGAGTTGGACACTTCCTTTGAAAGAGCTGTTTTGAAACACTCTTTTTGTAGAATCTGCAAGTGTTCATTTGGAGCGCTTTGAGGCCTATGGTGGAAAAGGAAATATCTTCACTTATAAACCAGGCAGAAGCATTCTCAGAAACCTGTTTATGATGTGTGCATTCAACTCGGAGAGATAAGCCTTCCTTTTGATAGAGCAGTTTTGAAACTGTGTTTTGGCAGAAGCTGCAAGTGGATATTTGGAGCCCTTTCAGGCCTTCGTTGGAAACGGGAATAACTTCCCATAAAAACTAAACAGAAGCGTTCTGTGAAACTGCTTTGTGAAGTATGAATCCAACTCACAGAGTTGAACACTTCCTTTGAAAGAGCAGTTTTGAAACACTCTTTTTGTAGAATCTGCAAGTGTTCGTTTGGAGCGCTTTGAGGCCTATGGTGGAATAGGAAATATCTTCACATAAAACCTAGACAGAAGCATTCTTTGAAACTTCTTTATGATGTGTGCATTCATCTCACAGAGCTGAATATTCCTTATCATGGAGCAGTTTGGAAAGAGTCTTTTTGCGGCATCTGCAAGTGGATATTTGGAGCTCTTTCAGGCCTTTGTTAGAAGCGGGAATATCTTCCCATAAAAACTGGGCAGAAGCATTCTCACAAACTGCTTTGTGATGTGTGTGTTCAACTCACAGAGTTGAACCTTTCCTTTTCTAGAACACTTATGAAACACTCTTTTTGTAGAATCTGCAAGTGTTCATTTGGAGCGCATTGAGGCCTATGGTGGAAAAAGAAATATCTTCATATATAAACAAGGCAGAAGCATTCTCAGAAACCTCTTTATGATGTGTGCATTCAACTCAGAGAGATAAGCCTTCCTTTTGATAGAGCAGTTTTGAAACTGTGTTTTTGCAGAATCTGCAAGTGGATATTTGGAGCCCTTTCAGGCCTTCGTTGGAAACGGGAATATCTTCCCAAAAAAACTAAACAGAAGCGTTCTGTGAAACTGCTTTGTGTAGTATGAATGCAACTCACAGAGTTGGACACTTCCTTTGAAAGAGCAGTTTTGAAACACTCTTTTTGTAGAATCTGCAAGTGTTCATTTGGAGCGCTTTGAGGCCTAAGGTGGAAAAGGAAATATCTTCACTTATAAATCAGGCAGAAGCATTCTCAGAAACCTCTTTATGATGTGTGCATTCAACTCGGAGAGATAAGCCTTCCTTTTGATAGAGCAGTTTTGAAACTGTGTTTTGGCAGAATCTGCAAGTGGATATTTGGAGCCCTTTCAGGCCTTCGTTGGAAACGGGAATATCTTCCCAAAAAAACTAAACAGAAGCGTTCTGTGAAACTGCTTTGTGTAGTATGAATCCAACTCACAGAGTTGAACACTTCCTTTGAAAGAGCTGTTGTGAAACACTCTTTTTGTAGAATCTGCAAGTGTTCATTTGGAGCGCTTTGAGGCCTATGGTGGAAAAGGAAATATCTTCACATAAAACCTAGACAGAAGCATTCTTTGAAACTTCTTTATGATGTGTGCATTCATCTCACAGAGTTGAACCTTCCTTATCATGGAGCAGTTTGGAAAGAGTCTTTTTGCGGCATCTGCAAGTGGATATTTGGAGCTCTTTCAGGCCTTTGTTAGAAGCGGGAATATCTTCCCATAAAAACTGGACAGAAGCATTCTCACAAACTGCTTTGTGATGTGTGTGTTCAACTCACAGAGTTGAACCTTTCCTTTGCTAGAACACTTATGAAACACTCTTTTTGTAGAATCTGCAAGTGTTCATTTGGAGCGCATTGAGGCCTATGGTGGAAAAAGAAATATCTTCATATATAAACAAGGCAGAAGCATTCTCAGAAACCTCTTTATGATGTGTGCATTCAACTCAGAGAGATAAGCCTTCCTTTTGATAGAGCAGTTTTGAAACTGTGTTTTTGCAGAATCTGCAAGTGGATATTTGGAGCCCTTTCAGGCCTTCGTTGGAAACGGGAATATCTTCCCAAAAAAACTAAACAGAAGCGTTCTGTGAAACTGCTTTGTGTAGTATGAATGCAACTCACAGAGTTGGACACTTCCTTTGAAAGAGCTGTTTTGAAACACTGTTTTTGTAGAATCTGCAAGTGTTCATTTGGAGCGCTTTGAGGCCTAAGGTGGAAAAGGAAATATCTTCACTTATAAATCAGGCAGAAGCATTCTCAGAAACCTCTTTATGATGTGTGCATTCAACTCGGAGAGATAAGCCTTCCTTTTGATAGAGCAGTTTTGAAACTGTGTTTTGGCAGAATCTGCAAGTGGATATTTGGAGCCATTTCAGACCTTCGTTGGAAACCGGAATATCTTCCCAAAAAAACTAAACAGAAGCGTTCTGTGAAACTGCTTTGTGTAGTATGAATCCAACTCACAGAGTTGAACACTTCCTTTGAAAGAGCTGTTTTGAAACACTCTTTTTGTAGAATCTGCAAGTGTTCATTTGGAGCGCTTTGAGGCCTATGGTGGAAAAGGAAATATCTTCACATAAAACCTAGACAGAAGCATTCTTTGAAACTTCTTTATGATGTGTGCATTCATCTCACAGAGTTGAACCTTCCTTATCATGGAGCAGTTTGGAAAGAGTCTTTTTGGGGCATCTGCAAGTGGATATTTGGAGCTCTTTCAGGCCTTTGTTAGAAGCGGGAATATCTTCCCATAAAAACTGGACAGAAGCATTCTCACAAACTGCTTTGTGATGTGTGTGTTCAACTCACAGAGTTGAACCTTTCCTTTGCTAGAACACTTATGAAACACTCTTTTTGTAGAATCTGCAAGTGTTCATTTGGAGCGCATTGAGGCCTATGGTGGAAAAAGAAATATCTTCATATATAAACAAGGCAGAAGCATTCTCAGAAACCTCTTTATGATGTGTGCATTCAACTCAGAGAGATAAGCCTTCCTTTTGATAGAGCAGTTTTGAAACTGTGTTTTTGCAGAATCTGCAAGTGGATATTTGGAGCCCTTTCAGGCCTTCGTTGGAAACGGGAATATCTTCCCAAAAAAACTAAACAGAAGCGTTCTGTGAAACTGCTTTGTGTAGTATGAATGCAACTCACAGAGTTGGACACTTCCTTTGAAAGAGCTGTTTTGAAACACTCTTTTTGTAGAATCTGCAAGTGTTCATTTGGAGCGCTTTGAGGCCTAAGGTGGAAAAGGAAATATCTTCACTTATAAATCAGGCAGAAGCATTCTCAGAAACCTCTTTATGATGTGTGCATTCAACTCGGAGAGATAAGCCTTCCTTTTGATAGAGCAGTTTTGAAACTGTGTTTTTGCAGAATCTGCAAGTGGATATGTGGAGCCCTTTCAGGCCTTCGTTGGAAAAGGGAATATCTTCCCATAAAAACTAAACAGAAGCGTTCTGTGAAACTGCTTTGTGAAGTATGAATCCAACTCACAGAGTTGAACACTTCCTTTGAAAGAGCAGTTTTGAAACACTCTTTTTGTAGAATCTGCAAGTGTTCGTTTGGAGCGCTTTGAGGCCTATGGTGGAAAAGGAAATATCTTCACATAAAACCTAGACAGAAGCATTCTTTGAAACTTCTTTATGATGTGTGCATTCATCTCACAGAGTTGAACCTTCCTTATCATGGAGCAGTTTGGAAAGAGTCTTTTTGCGGCATCAGCAAGTGGATATTTGGAGCTCTTTCAGGCCTTTGTTAGAAGCGGGAATATCTTCCCATAAAAACTGGACAGAAGCATTCTCACAAACTGCTTTGTGATGTGTGTGTTCAACTCACAGAGTTGAACCTTTCCTTTGCTAGAACACTTATGAAACACTCTTTTTGTAGAATCTGCAAGTGTTCATTTGGAGCGCATTGAGGCCTATGGTGGAAAAAGAAATATCTTCATATATAAACAAGGCAGAAGCATTCTCAGAAACCTCTTTATGATGTGTGCATTCAACTCAGAGAGATAAGCCTTCCTTTTGATAGAGCAGTTTTGAAACTGTGTTTTTGCAGAATCTGCAAGTGGATATTTGGAGCCCTTTCAGGCCTTCGTTGGAAACGGGAATATCTTCCCAAAAAAACTAAACAGAAGCGTTCTGTGAAACTGCTTTGTGTAGTATGAATGCAACTCACAGAGTTGGACACTTCCTTTGAAAGAGCTGTTTTGAAACACTCTTTTTGTAGAATCTGCAAGTGTTCATTTGCAGCGCTTTGAGGCCTAAGGCGGAAAAGGAAATATCTTCACTTATAAATCAGGCAGAAGCATTCTCAGAAACCTCTTTATGATGTGTGCATTCAACTCGGAGAGATAAGCCTTCCTTTTGATAGAGCAGTTTTGAAACTGTTTTTTTGCAGAATCTGCAAGTGGATATTTGGAGCCCTTTCAGGCCTTCGTTGGAAACGGGAATATCTTCCCAAAAAAACTAAACAGAAGCGTTCTGTGAAACTGCTTTGTGTAGTATGAATGCAACTCACAGAGTTGGACACTTCCTTTGAAAGAGCTGTTTTGAAACACTCTTTTTGTAGAATCTGCAAGTGTTCATTTGGAGCGCTTTGAGGCCTAAGGTGGAAAAGGAAATATCTTCACTTATAAATCAGGCAGAAGCATTCTCAGAAACCTCTTTATGATGTGAGCATTCAACTCGGAGAGATAAGCCTTCCTTTTGATAGAGCAGTTTTGAAACCGTGTTTTGGCAGTATCTGCAAGTGGATATTTGGAGCCCTTTCAGGCCTTCGTTGGAAACGGGAATATCTTCACAAAAAAACTAAACAGAAGCGTTCTGTGAAACTGCTTTGTGTAGTATGAATCCAACTCACAGAGTTGAACACTTCCTTTGAAAGAGCTGTTTTGAAACACTCTTTTTGTAGAATCTGCAAGTGTTCATTTGGAGCGCTTTGAGGCCTATGGTGGAAAAGGAAATATCTTCACATAAAACCTAGACAGAAGCATTCTTTGAAACTTCTTTATGATGTGTGCATTCATCCCACAGAGCTGAACCTTCCTTATCATGGAGCAGTTTGGAAAGAGTCTTTTTGCGGCATCTGCAAGTGGATATTTGGAGCTCTTTCAGGCCTTTGTTAGAAGCGGGAATATCTTCCCATAAAAACTGGGCAGAAGCATTCTCACAAACTGCTTTGTGATGTTTGTGTTCAACTCACAGAGTTGAACCTTTCCTTTTCTAGAACACTTATGAAACACTCTTTTTGTAGAATCTGCAAGTGTTCATTTGGAGCGCATTGAGGCCTATGGTGGAAAAAGAAATATCTTCATATATAAACAAGGGAGAAGCATTCTCAGAAACCTCTTTATGATGTGTGCATTCAACTCAGAGAGATAAGCCTTCCTTTTGATAGAGCAGTTTTGAAACTGTGTTTTTGCAGAATCTGCAAGTGGATACTTGGAGCCCATACAGGCCTTCGTTGGAAACGGGAATATCTTCTCAAAAAAACTAAACAGAAGCGTTCTGTGAAACTGCTTTGTGTAGTATGAATGCAACTCACAGAGTTGGACACTTCCTTTGAAAGAGCTGTTTTGAAACACTCTTTTTGTAGAATCTGCAAGTGTTCGTTTGGAGCGCTTTGAGGCCTAAGGTGGAAAAGGAAATATCTTCACTTATAAATCAGGCAGAAGCATTCTCAGAAACCTCTTTATGATGTGTGCATTCAACTCGGAGAGATAAGCCTTCCTTTTGATAGAGCAGTTTTGAAACTGTGTTTTGGCAGAATCTGCAAGTGGATATTTGGAGCCCTTTCAGGCCTTCGTTGGAAACGGGAATATCTTCCCATAAAAACTAAACAGAAGCGTTCTGTGAAACTGCTTTGTGAAGTATGAATCCAACTCACAGAGTTGAACACTTCCTTTGAAAGAGCAGTTTTGAAACACTCTTTTTGTAGAATCTGCAAGTGTTCGTTTGGAGCGCTTTGAGGCCTATGGTGGAAAAGGAAATATCTTCACATAAAACCTAGACAGAAGCATTCTTTGAAACTTCTTTATGATGAGTGCATTCATCTCACAGAGTTGAACCTTCCTTATCATGGAGCAGTTTGGAAAGAGTCTTTTTGCGGCATCTGCAAGTGGATATTTGGAGCTCTTTCAGGCCTTTGTTAGAAGCGGGAATATCTTCCCATAAAAACTGGACAGAAGCATTCTCACAAACTGCTTTGTGATGTGTGTGTTCAACTCATAGAGTTGAACCTTTCCTTTGCTAGAACACTTATGAAACACTCTTTTTGTAGAATCTGCAAGTGTTCATTTGGAGCGCATTGAGGCCTATGGTGGAAAAAGAAATATCTTCATATATAAACAAGGCAGAAGCATTCTCAGAAACCACTTTATGATGTGTGCATTCAACTCAGAGAGATAAGCCTTCCTTTTGATAGAGCAGTTTTGAAACTGTGTTTTTGCAGAATCTGCAAGTGGATATTTGGAGCCCTTTCAGGCCTTCGTTGGAAATGGGAATATCTTCCCAAAAAAACTAAACAGAAGCATTCTGTGAAACTGCTTTGTGTAGTATGAATGCAACTCACAGAGTTGGACACTTCCTTTGAAAGAGCTGTTTTGAAACACTGTTTTTGTAGAATCTGCAAGTGTTCATTTGGAGCGCTTTGAGGCCTAAGGTGGAAAAGGAAATATCTTCACTTATAAATCAGGCAGAAGCATTCTCAGAAACCTCTTTATGATGTGTGCATTCAACTCGGAGAGATAAGCCTTCCTTTTGATAGAGCAGTTTTGAAACTGTGTTTTGGCAGAATCTGCAAGTGGATATTTGGAGCCATATCAGACCTTCGTTGGAAACGGGAATATCTTCCCAAAAAAACTAAACAGAAGCGTTCTGTGAAACTGCTTTGTGTAGTATGAATCCAACTCACAGAGTTGAACACTTCCTTTGAAAGAGCTGTTTTGAAACACTCTTTTTGTAGAATCTGCAAGTGTTCATTTGGAGCGCTTTGAGGCCTATGGTGGAAAAGGAAATATCTTCACATAAAACCTAGACAGAAGCATTCTTTGAAACTTCTTTATGATGTGTGCATTCATCTCACAGAGTTGAACCTTCCTTATCATGGAGCAGTTTGGAAAGAGTCTTTTTGCGGCATCTGCAAGTGGATATTTGGAGCTCTTTCAGGCCTTTGTTAGAAGCGGGAATATCATCCCATAAAAACTGGACAGAAGCATTCTCACAAACTGCTTTGTGATGTGTGTGTTCAACTCACAGAGTTGAACCTTTCCTTTGCTAGAACACTTATGAAACACTCTTTTTGTAGAATCTGCAAGTGTTCATTTGGAGCGCATTGAGGCCTATGGTGGAAAAAGAAATATCTTCATATATAAACAAGGCAGAAGCATTCTCAGAAACCTCTTTATGATGTGTGCATTCAACTCAGAGAGATAAGTCTTCCTTTTGATAGAGCAGTTTTGAAACTGTGTTTTTGCAGAATCTGCAAGTGGATATTTGGAGCCCTTTCAGGCCTTCGTTGGAAACGGGAATATCTTCCCAAAAAAACTAAACAGAAGCGTTCTGTGAAACTGCTTTGTGTAGTATGAATGCAACTCACAGAGTTGGACACTTCCTTTGAAAGAGCTGTTTTGAAACACTCTTTTTGTAGAATCTGCAAGTGTTCATTTGGAGCGCTTTGAGGCCTAAGGTGGAAAAGGAAATATCTTCACTTATAAATCAGGCAGAAGCATTCTCAGAAACCTCTTTATGATGTGTGCATTCAACTCGGAAAGATAAGCCTTCCTTTTGATAGAGCAGTTTTGAAACTGTGTTTTTGCAGAATCTGCAAGTGGATATTTGGAGCCCTTTCAGGCCTTCGTTGGAAAAGGGAATATCTTCCCATAAAAACTAAACAGAAGCGTTCTGTGAAACTGCTTTGTGAAGTATGAATCCAACTCACAGAGTTGAACACTTCCTTTGAAAGAGCAGTTTTGAAACACTCTTTTTGTAGAATCTGCAAGTGTTCGTTTGGAGCGCTTTGAGGCCTATGGTGGAAAAGGAAATATCTTCACATAAAACCTAGACAGAAGCATTCTTTGAAACTTCTTTATGATGTGTGCATTCATCTCACAGAGTTGAACCTTCCTTATCATGGAGCAGTTTGGAAAGAGTCTTTTTGCGGCATCTGCAAGTGGATATTTGGAGCTCTTTCAGGCCTTTGTTAGAAGCGGGAATATCTTCCCATAAAAACTGGACAGAAGCATTCTCACAAACTGCTTTGTGATGTGTGTGTTCAACTCACAGAGTTGAACCTTTCCTTTGCTAGAACACTTATGAAACACTCTTTTTGTAGAATCTGCAAGTGTTCATTTGGAGCGCATTGAAGCCTATGGTGGAAAAAGAAATATCTTCATATATAAACAAGGCAGAAGCATTCTCGGAAACCTCTTTATGATGTGTGCATTCAACTCAGAGAGATAAGCCTTCCTTTTGATAGAGCAGTTTTGAAACTGTGTTTTTGCAGAATCTGCAAGTGGATATTTGGAGCCCTTTCAGGCCTTCGTTGGAAACGGGAATATCTTCCCAAAAAAACTAAACAGAAGCGTTCTGTGAAATTGCTTTGTGTAGTATGAATGCAACTCACAGAGTTGGACACTTCCTTTGAAAGAGCTGTTTTGAAACACACTTTTTGTAGAATCTGCAAGTGTTCATTTGGAGTGCTTTGAGGCCTAAGGCGGAAAAGGAAATATCTTCACTTATAAATCAGGCAGAAGCATTCTCAGAAACCTCTTTATGATGTGTGCATTCAACTCGGAGAGATAAGCCTTCCTTTTGATAGAGCAGTTTTGAAACTGTGTTTTGGCAGAATCTGCAAGTGGATATTTGGAGCCCTTTCAGGCCTTCGTTGGAAACGGGAATATCTTCCCAAAAAAACTAAACAGAAGCGTTCTGTGAAACTGCTTTGTGTAGTATTAATGCAACTCACAGAGTTGGACACTTCCTTTGAAAGAGCTGTTTTGAAACACTCTTTTTGTAGAATCTGCAAGTGTTCATTTGGAGCGCTTTGAGGCCTAAGGTGGAAAAGGAAATATCTTCACTTATAAATCAGGCAGAAGCATTCTCAGAAACCTCTTTATGATGTGTGCATTCAACTCGGAGAGATAAGCCTTCCTTTTGATAGAGCAGTTTTGAAACCGTGTTTTGGCAGAATCTGCAAGTGGATATTTGGAGCCCTTTCAGGCCTTCGTTGGAAACGGGAATATCTTCCCAAAAAAACTAAACAGAAGCGTTCTGTGAAACTGCTTTGTGTAGTATGAATCCAACTCACAGAGTTGAACACTTCCTTTGAAAGAGCTGTTTTGAAACACTCTTTTTGTAGAATCTGCAAGTGTTCATTTGGAGCGCTTTGAGGCCTATGGTGGAAAAGGTAATATCTTCACTTATAAACCAGGCAGAAGCATTCTCAGAAACCTCTTTATGATGTGTGCATTCAACTCGGAGAGATAAGCCTTCCTTTTGATAGAGCAGTTTTGAAACTGTGTTTTGGCAGAATCTGCAAGTGGATATTTGGAGCCCTTTCAGGCCTTCGTTGGAAACGGGAATATCTTCCCATAAAAACTAAACAGAAGCGTTCTGTGAAACTGCTTTGTGAAGTATGAATCCAACTCACAGAGTTGAACACTTCCTTTGAAAGAGCAGTTTTGAAACACTCTTTTTGTAGAATCTGCAAGTGTTCGTTTGGAGCGCTTTGAGGCCTATGGTGGAAAAGGAAATATCTTCACATAAAACCTAGACAGAAGCATTCTTTGAAACTTCTTTATGATGTGTGCATTCATCTCACAGAGTTGAACCTTCCTTATCATGGAGCAGTTTGGAAAGAGTCTTTTTGCGGCATCTGCAAGTGGATATTTGGAGCTCTTTCAGGCCTTTGTTAGAAGCGGGAATATCTTCCCATAAAAACTGGGCAGAAGCATTCTCACAAACTGCTTTGTGATGTTTGTGTTCAACTCACAGAGTTGAACCTTTCCTTTTCTAGAACACTTATGAAACACTCTTTTTGTAGAATCTGCAAGTGTTCATTTGGAGCGCATTGAGGCCTATGGTGGAAAAAGAAATATCTTCATATATAAACAAGGGAGAAGCATTCTCAGAAACCTCTTTATGATGTGTGCATTCAACTCAGAGAGATAAGCCTTCCTTTTGATAGAGCAGTTTTGAAACTGTGTTTTTGCAGAATCTGCAAGTGGATACTTGGAGCCCTTACAGGCCTTCGTTGGAAACGGGAATATCTTCTCAAAAAAACTAAACAGAAGCGTTCTGTGAATCTGCTTTGTGTAGTATGAATGCAACTCACAGAGTTGGACACTTCCTTTGAAAGAGCTGTTTTGAAACACTCTTTTTGTAGAATCTGCAAGTGTTCGTTTGGAGCGCTTTGAGGCCTAAGGTGGAAAAGGAAATATCTTCACTTATAAATCAGGCAGAAGCATTCTCAGAAACCTCTTTATGATGTGTGCATTCAACTCGGAGAGATAAGCCTTCCTTTTGATAGAGCAGTTTTGAAACTGTGTTTTGGCAGAATCTGCAAGTGGATATTTGGAGCGCTTTCAGGCCTTCGTTGGAAACGGGAATATCTTCCCAAAAAAACTAAACAGAAGCGTTCTGTGAAACTGCTTTGTGTAGTATGAATCCAACTCACAGAGTTGAACACTTCCTTTGAAAGAGCTGTTTTGAAACACTCTTTTTGTAGAATCTGCAAGTGTTCATTTGGAGCGCTTTGAGGCCTATGGTGGAAAAGGAAATATCTTCACTTATAAACCAGGCAGAAGCATTCTCAGAAACCTCTTTATGATGTGTGCATTCAACTCGGAGAGATAAGCCTTCCTTTTGATAGAGCAGGTTTGAAACTGTGTTTTGGCAGAATCTGCAAGTGGATATTTGGAGCCCTTTCAGGCCTTCGTTGGAAACGGGAATCTCTTCCCATAAAAACTAAACAGAAGCGTTCTGTGAAACTGCTTTGTGAAGTATGAATCCAACTCACAGAGTTGAACACTTCCTTTGAAAGAGCAGTTTTGAAACACTCTTTTTGTAGAATCTGCAAGTGTTCGTTTGGAGCGCTTTGAGGCCTATGGTGGAAAAGGAAATATCTTCACATAAAACCTAGACAGAAGCATTCTTTGAAACTTCTTTATGATGTGTGCATTCATCTCACAGAGTTGAACCTTCCTTATCATGGAGCAGCTTGGAAAGAGTCTTTTTGCGGCATCTGCAAGTGGATATTTGGAGCTCTTTCAGGCCTTTGTTAGAAGCGGGAATACCTTCCCATAAAAACTGGACAGAAGCATTCTCACAAACTGCTTTGTGATGTGTGTGTTCAACTCACAGAGTTGAACCTTTCCTTTGCTAGAACACTTATGAAACACTCTTTTTGTAGAATCTGCAAGTGTTCATTTGGAGCGCATTGAGGCCTATGGTGGAAAAAGAAATATCTTCATATATAAACAAGGCAGAAGCATTCTCAGAAACCTCTTTATGATGTGTGCATTCAACTCAGAGAGATAAGCCTTCCTTTTGATAGAGCAGTTTTGAAACTGTGTTTTTGCAGAATCTGCAAGTGGATATTTGGAGCCCTTTCAGGCCTTCGTTGGAAACGGGAATATCTTCCCAAAAAAACTAAACAGAAGCGTTCTGTGAAACTGCTTTGTGTAGTATGAATGCAACTCACAGAGTTGGACACTTCCTTTGAAAGAGCTGTTTTGAAACACTCTT
Source organism: Pongo abelii (assembly GCF_028885655.2). Lineage (NCBI taxonomy): Eukaryota > Metazoa > Chordata > Mammalia > Primates > Hominidae > Pongo > Pongo abelii. The sequence goes on from NC_085928.1 coordinate 48,614,736, forward strand.
TTTGTAGAATCTGCAAGTGTTCATTTGGAGCGCATTGAGGCCTAAGGCGGAAAAGGAAATATCTTCACTTATAAATCAGGCAGAAGCATTCTCAGAAACCTCTTTATGATGTGTGCATTCAACTCGGAGAGATAAGCCTTCCTTTTGATAGAGCAGTTTTGAAACTGTGTTTTTGCAGAATCTGCAAGTGGATATTTGGAGCCCTTTCAGGCCTTCGTTGGAAACGGGAATATCTTCCCAAAAAAACTAAAAAGAAGCGTTCTGTGAAACTGCTTTGTGTAGTATTAATGCAACTCACAGAGTTGGACACTTCCTTTGAAAGAGCTGTTTTGAAACACTCTTTTTGTAGAATCTGCAAGTGTTCATTTGGAGCGCTTTGAGGCCTAAGGTGGAAAAGGAAATATCTTCACTTATAAATCAGACAGAAGCATTCTCAGAAACCTCTTTATGATGTGTGCATTCAACTCGGAGAGATAAGCCTTCCTTTTGATAGAGCAGTTTTGAAACTGTGTTTTGGCAGAATCTGCAAGTGGATATTTGGAGCCCTTTCAGGCCTTCGTTGGAAACGGGAATATCTTCCCATAAAAACTAAACAGAAGCGTTCTGTGAAACTGCTTTGTGAAGTATGAATCCAACTCACAGAGTTGAACACTTCCTTTGAAAGAGCAGTTTTGAAACACTCTTTTTGTAGAATCTGCAAGTGTTCGTTTGGAGCGCTTTGAGGCCTATGGTGGAAAAGGAAATATCTTCACATAAAACCTAGACAGAAGCATTCTTTGAAACTTCTTTATGATGTGTGCATTCATCTCACAGAGCTGAACCTTCCTTATCATGGAGCAGTTTGGAAAGAGTCTTTTTGCGGCATCTGCAAGTGGATATTTGGAGCTCTTTCAGGCCTTTGTTAGAAGCGGGAATATCTTCCCATAAAAACTGGGCAGAAGCATTCTCACAAACTGCTTTGTGATGTTTGTGTTCAACTCACAGAGTTGAACCTTTCCTTTTCTAGAACACTTATGAAACACTCTTTTTGTAGAATCTGCAAGTGTTCATTTGGAGCGCATTGAGGCCTATGGTGGAAAAAGAAATATCTTCATATATAAACAAGGGAGAAGCATTCTCAGAAACCTCTTTAGGATGTGTGCATTCAACTCAGAGAGATAAGCCTTCCTTTTGATAGAGCAGTTTTGAAACTGTGTTTTTGCAGAATCTGCAAGTGGATACTTGGAGCCCTTACAGGCCTTCGTTGGAAACGGGAATATCTTCCCAAGAAAACTAAACAGAAGCGTTCTGTGAAACTGCTTTGTGTAGTATGAATGCAACTCACAGAGTTGGACACTTCCTTTGAAAGAGCTGTTTTGAAACACTCTTTTTGTAGAATCTGCAAGTGTTCGTTTGGAGCGCTTTGAGGCCTAAGGTGGAAAAGGAAATATCTTCACTTATAAATCAGGCAGAAGCATTCTCAGAAACCTCTTTATGATGTGTGCATTCAACTCAGAGAGATAAGCCTTCCTTTTGATAGAGCAGTTTTGAAACTGTGTTTTGGCAGAATCTGCAAGTGGATATTTGGAGCCCTTTCAGGCCTTCGTTGGAAACGGGAATATCTTCCCATAAAAACTAAACAGAAGCGTTCTGTGAAACTGCTTTGTGAAGTATGAATCCAACTCACAGAGTTGAACACTTCCTTTGAAAGAGCAGTTTTGAAACAATCTTTTTGTAGAATCTGCAAGTGTTCGTTTGGAGCGCTTTGAGGCCTATGGTGGAAAAGGAAATATCTTCACATAAAACCTAGACAGAAGCATTCTTTGAAACTTCTTTATGATGTGTGCATTCATCTCACAGAGTTGAACCTTCCTTAACATGGAGCAGTTTGGAAAGAGTCTTTTTGCGGCATCTGCAAGTGGATATTTGGAGCTCTTTCAGGCCTTTGTTAGAAGCGGGAATATCTTCCCATAAAAACTGGACAGAAGCATTCTCACAAACTGCTTTGTGATGTGTGTGTTCAACTCACAGAGTTGAACATTTCCTTTGCTAGAACACTTATGAAACACTCTTTTTGTAGAATCTGCAAGTGTTCATTTGGAGCGCATTGAGGCCTATGGTGGAAAAAGAAATATCTTCTTATATAAACAAGGGAGAAGCATTCTCAGAAACCTCTTTATGATGTGTGTATTCTACTCAGAGAGATAAGCCTTCCTTTCGATAGAGCAGTTTTGAAACTGTGTTTTTGCAGAATCTGCAAGTGGATATTTGGAGCCTTTCAGGCCTTCGTTGGAAACGGGAATATCTTCCCAAAAAAACTAAACAGAAGCGTTCTGTGAAACTGCTTTGTGTAGTATGAATCCAACTCACAGAGTTGGACACTTCCTTTGAAAGAGCTGTTTTGAAACACTCTTTTTGTAGAATCTGCAAGTGTTCATTTGGAGCGCTTTGAGGCCTATTGTGGAAAAGGAAATATCTTCACTTATAAACCAGGCAGAAGCATTCTCAGAAACCTCTTTATGATGTGGGCATTCAACTCGGAGAGATAAGCCTTCCTTTTGATAGAGCAGTTTTGAAACTGTGTTTTTGCAGAATCTGCAAGTGGATATTTGGAGCCCTTTCAGGCCTTCGTTGGAAAAGGGAATATCTTCCCATAAAAACTAAACAGAAGAGTTCTGTGAAACTGCTTTGTGTAGTATGAATCCAACTCACAGAGTTGGACACTTCCTTTGAAAGAGCTGTTTTGAAACACTCTTTTTGTAGAATCTGCAAGTGTTCATTTGGAGCGCTTTGAGGCCTAAGGTGGAAAAGGAAATATCTTCACTTATAAACCAGCCAGAAGCATTCTCAGAAACCTCTTTATGATGTGTGCATTCAACTCGGAGAGATAAGCCTTCCTTTTGATAGAGCAGTTTTCAAACTGTTTTGGCAGAATCTGCAAGTGGATACTTGGAGCCCTTTCAGGCCTTCGTTGGAAACGGGAATATCTTCCCATAAAAACTAAACAGAAGCGTTCTGTGAAACTGCTTTGTGAAGTATAAATCCAACTCACAGAGTTGAACACTTCTTTTGAAAGAGCAGTTTGGAAACACTCTTTTTGTAGAATCTACAAGTGTTCATTTGGAGCGCTTTGAGGCCTATGGTGGAAAAGGAAATATCTTCACATAAAACCTAGACAGAAGCATTCTTTGAAACTTCTTTATGATGTGTGCATTCAACTCACAGAGTTGAACCTTCTTTTTCATGGAGCAATTTGGAAAGAGTCTTTTTGCAGCATCTGCAAGTGGATATTTGGAGCTCTTTCAGGCCTTTGTTAGAAGCGGGAATATCTTCCCATAAAAACTGGACAGAAGCATTCTCACAAACTGCTTTGTGATGTGTGCGTTCAACTCACAGAGGTGAACCTTTCCTTTGCTAGAGCAGTTATGAAACACTCTTTTTGTAGAATCTGCAAGTGTTCATTTGGAGCGATTTGAGGCCTATGGTGGAAAAAGTAATATCTTCATATATAAACAAGGCAGAAGCATTCTCAGAAACCTCTTTATGATGTGTGCATTCAACTCAGAGAGATAAGCCTTCCTTTTGATAGAGCAGTTTTGAAACTGTATTTTTGCATAATCTGCAAGTGGATATTTGGAGCTCTTTCATGCCTTCGTTGGAAACGGGAATTTCTTCCCATAATAACTAAACAGAAGCGTTCTGTGAAACTGCTTTGTGTAGTATGAATCCAACTCACAGAGTTGAACACTTCCTTTGAAAGAGCAGTTTTGAAACACTCTTTTTGTAGAATCTGCAAGTGTTCGTTTGGAGCGCTTTGAGGCCTATGGTGGAAAAGGAAATATCTTCACATAAAACTTAGACAGAAGCATTCTTTGAAACTTCTTTATGATGTGTGCATTCATCTCACAGAGTTGAACCTTCCTTATCATGGAGCAGTTTGGAAAGAGTCTTTTTGCGGCATCTGCAAGTGGATATTTGGAGCTCTTTCAGGCCTTTGTTAGAAGCGGGAATATCTTCCCATAAAAACTGGACAGAAGCATTCTCACAAACTGCTTTGTGATGTGTGTGTTCAACTCACAGAGTTGAACCTTTCCTTTGCTAGAACACTTATGAAACACTCTTTTTGTAGAATCTGCAAGTGTTCATTTGGAGCGCATTGAGGCCTATGGTGGAAAAAGAAATATCTTCATATATAAACAAGGGAGAAGCATTCTCAGAAACCTCTTTATGATGTGTGTATTCAACTCAGAGAGATAAGCCTTCCTTTTGATAGAGCAGTTTTGAAACTGTGTTTTTGCAGAATCTGCAAGTGGATATTTGCAGCCCTTTCAGGCCTTCGTTGGAAAAGGGAATATCTTCCCATAAAAACTAAACAGAAGAGTTCTGTGAAACTGCTTTGTGTAGTATGAATCCAACTCACAGAGTTGGACACTTCCTTTGAAAGAGCTGTTTTGAAACACTCTTTTTGTAGAATCTGCAAGTGTTCATTTGGAGCGCTTTGAGGCCTATGGTGGAAAAGGAAATATCTTCACTTATAAACCAGGCAGAAGCATTCTCAGAAACCTCTTTATGATGTGTGCATTCGACTCGGAGAGATAAGCCTTCCTTTTGTTAGAGCAGTTTTGCAACTGTGTTTTTGCAGAATCTGCAAGTGTATATTTGGAGCCCTTTCAGGCCTTCGTTGGAAACGGGAATATCTTCCCATAAAAATTAAACAGAAGCGTTCTGTGAAACTGCTTTGTGAAGTATGAATCCAACTCACAGAGTTGAACACTTCTTTTGAAAGAGCAGTTTTGAAACACTCTTTTTGTAGAATCTACAAGTGTTCATTTGGAGCGCTTTGAGGCATATGGTGGAAAAAGAAATATCGTCACATAAAACCTAGACAGAAGCATTCTTTGAAACCTTTTATGATGTGTGCATTCAACTGACAGAGTTGAACTTTCCTTTTCATGGAGCAGTTTGGAAAGAGTCTTTTTGCAGCATCTGCAAGTGGATATTTGGAGCTCTTTCAGGCCTTTGTTAGAAGCGGGAATATCTTCCCATAAAAACTGGACAGAAGCATTCTCACAAACTGCTTTGTGATGTGTGTATTCAACTCACAGAGGTGAACCTTTCCTTTGCTAGAGCAGTTATGAAACACTCTTTTTGTAGAATCTGCAAGTGTTCATTTGGAGCGATTTGAGGCCTATGGTGGAAAAAGAAATATCTTCATATATAAACAAGGCAGAAGCATTCTCAGAAACATCTTTATGATGTGTGCATTCAACTCAGAGAGATAAGCCTTCCTTTTGATAGAGCAGTTTTGAAACTGTGTTTTTGCAGAATCTGCAAGTGGATACTTGGAGCCCTTTCAGGCCTTCGTTGGAAACGGGAATATCTTCCCAAAAAAACTAAACAGAAGGGTTCTGTGAAACTGCTTTGTGTAGTATGAATGCAACTCACAGAGTTGGACACTTCCTTTGAAAGAGCTGTTTTGAAACACTCTTTTTGTAGAATCTGCAAGTGTTCATTTGGAGCGCTTTGAGGCCTAAGGTGGAAAAGGAAATATCTTCACTTATAAATCAGGCAAAAGCATTCTCAGAAACCCCTTTATGATGTGTGCATTCGACTCAGAGAGATAAGCCTTCCTTTTGATAGAGCAGTTTTGAAACTGTGTTTTTGCAGAATCTGCAAGTGGATATTTGGAGCCCTTTCAGGCCTTCGTTGGAAACGGGAATATCTTCCCAAAAAAACTAAACAGAAGCGTTCTGTGAAACTGCTTTGTGTAGTATGAATACAACTCACAGAGTTGGACACTTCTTTTGAAAGAGCTGTTTTGAAACACTCTTTTTGTAGAATCTGCAAGTGTTCATTTGGAGCGCTTTGAGGCCTAAGGTGGAAAAGGAAATATCTTCACTTATAAATCAGGCAGAAGCATTGGCAGAAACCTCTTTATGATGTGTGCATTCAACTCGGAGAGATAAGCCTTCCTTTTGATAGAGCAGTTTTGAAACTGTGTTTTGGCAGAATCTGCAAGTGGATATTTGGAGCGCTTTCAGGCCTTCGTTGGAAACGGGAATATCTTCCCAAAAAAACTAAACAGAAGCGTTCTGTGAAACTGCTTTGTGTAGTATGAATCCAACTCACAGAGTTGAACACTTCCTTTGAAAGAGCTGTTTTGAAACACTCTTTTTGTAGAATCTGCAAGTGTTCATTTAGAGCGCTTTGAGGCCTATGGTGGAAAAGGAAATATCTTCATTGTAAACCAGGCAGAAGCATTCTCAGAAACCTCTTTATGATGTGTGCATTCAACTCGGAGAGATAAGCCTTCCTTTTGATAGAGCAGGTTTGAAACTGTGTTTTGGCAGAATCTGCAAGTGGATATTTGGAGCCCTTTCAAGCCTTCGTTGGAAACGGGAATATCTTCCCATAAAAACTAAACAGAAGCGTTCTCTGAAACTGCTTTGTGAAGTATGAATCCAACTCACAGAGTTGAACACTTCCTTTGAAAGAGCAGTTTTGAAACACTCTTTTTGTAGAATCTGCAAGTGTTCGTTTGGAGCGCTTTGAGGCCTACGGTGGAAAAGGAAATATCTTCACATAAAACCTAGACAGAAGCATTCTTTGAAACTTCTTTATGATGTGTGCATTCATCTCACAGAGTTGAACCTTCCTTATCATGGAGCAGTTTGGAAAGAGTCTTTTTGCGGCATCTGCAAGTGGATATTTGGAGCTCTTTTAGGCCTTTGTTAGAAGCGGGAATATCTTCCCATAAAAACTGGACAGAAGCATTCTCACAAACTGCTTTGTGATGTGTGTGTTCAACTCACAGAGTTGAACCTTTCCTTTGCTAGAACACTTATGAAACACTCTTTTTGTAGAATCTGCAAGTGTTCATTTGGAGCGCATTGCGGCCTATGGTGGAAAAAGAAATATCTTCATATATAAACAAGGGAGAAGCATTCTCAGAAACCTCTTTATGATGTGTGTATTCAACTCAGAGAGATAAGCCTTCCTTTCGATAGAGCAGTTTTGAAACTGTGTTTTTGCAGAATCTGCAAGTGGATATTTGGAGCCTTTCAGGCCTTCGTTGGAAACGGGAATATCTTCCCAAAAAAACTAAACAGAAGCGTTCTGTGAAACTGCTTTGTGTAGTATGAATCCAACTCACAGAGTTGGACACTTCCTTTGAAAGAGCTCTTTTGAAACACTCTTTTTGTAGAATCTGCAAGTGTTCATTTGGAGCGCTTTGAGGCCTATTGTGGAAAAGGAAATATCTTCACTTATAAACCAGGCAGAAGCATTCTCAGAAACCTCTTTATGATGTGGGCATTCAACTCGGAGAGATAAGCCTTCCTTTTGATAGAGCAGTTTTGAAACTGTGTTTTGGCAGAATCTGCAAGTGGATATTTGGAGCCCTTTCAGGCCTTCGTTGGAAAAGGGAATATCTTCCCATAAAAACTAAACAGAAGAGTTCTGTGAAACTGCTTTGTGTAGTATGAATCCAACTCACAGAGTTGGACACTTCCTTTGAAAGAGCTGTTTTGAAACACTCTTTTTGTAGAATCTGCAAGTGTTCATTTGGAGCGCTTTGAGGCCTATGGTGGAAAAGGAAATATCTTCACTTATAAACCAGGCAGAAGCATTCTCAGAAACCTCTTTATGATGTGTGCATTCAACTCGGAGAGATAAGCTTTCCTTTTGATAGAGCAGTTTTGAAACTGTGTTTTGGCAGAATCTGCAAGTGGATATTTGGAGCCCTTTCAGGCCTTCGTTGGAAACGGGAATATCTTCCCATAAAAACTAAACAGAAGCGTTCTGTGAAACTGCTTTGTGAAGTATAAATCCAACTCACAGAGTTGAACACTTCTTTTGAAAGAGCAGTTTGGAAACACTCTTTTTGTAGAATCTACAAGTGTTCATTTGGAGCGCTTTGAGGCCTATGGTGGAAAAGGAAATATCTTCACATAAAACCTAGACAGAAGCATTCTTTGAAACTTCTTTATGATGTGTGCATTCAACTCACAGAGTTGAACCTTCTTTTTCATGGAGCAATTTGGAAAGAGTCTTTTTGCAGCATCTGCAAGTGGATATTTGGAGCTCTTTCAGGCCTTTGTTAGAAGCGGGAATATCTTCCCATAAAAACTGGACAGAAGCATTCTCACAAACTGCTTTGTGATGTGTGTGTTCAACTCACAGAGGTGAACCTTTCCTTTGCTAGAGCAGTTATGAAACACTCTTTTTGTAGAATCTGCAAGTGTTCATTTGGAGCGATTTGATGCCTATGGTGGAAAAAGAAATATCTTCATATATAAACAAGGCAGAAGCATTCTCAGAAACCTCTTTATGATGTGTGCATTCAACTCAGAGAGATAAGCCTTCCTTTTGATAGAGCAGTTTTGAAACTGTATTTTTGCAGAATCTGCAAGTGGATATTTGGAGCTCTTTCATGCCTTCGTTGGAAACGGGAATTTCTTCCCATAATAACTAAACAGAAGCGTTCTGTGAAACTGCTTTGTGTAGTATGAATCCAACTCACAGAGTTGAACACTTCCTTTGAAAGAGCAGTTTTGAAACACTCTTTTTGTAGAATCTGCAAGTGTTTGTTTGGAGCGCTTTGAGGCCTATGGTGGAAAAGGAAATATCTTCACATAAAACTTAGACAGAAGCATTCTTTGAAACTTCTTTATGATGTGTGCATTCATCTCACAGAGTTGAACCTTCCTTATCATGGAGCAGTTTGGAAAGAGTCTTTTTGCGGCATCTGCAAGTGGATATTTGGAGCTCTTTCAGGCCTTTGTTAGAAGCGGGAATATCTTCCCATAAAAACTGGACAGAAGCATTCTCACAAACTGCTTTGTGATGTGTGTGTTCAACTCACAGAGTTGAACCTTTCCTTTGCTAGAACACTTATGAAACACTCTTTTTGTAGAATCTGCAAGTGTTCATTTGGAGCGCATTGAGGCCTATGGTGGAAAAAGAAATATCTTCATATATAAACAAGGGAGAAGCATTCTCAGAAACCTCTTTATGATGTGTGTATTCAACTCAGAGAGATAAGCCTTCCTTTTGATAGAGCAGTTTTGAAACTGTGTTTTTGCAGAATCTGCAAGTGGATATTTGGAGCCCTTTCAGGCCTTCGTTGGAAAAGGGAATATCTTCCCATAAAAACTAAACAGAAGAGTTCTGTGAAACTGCTTTGTGTAGTATGAATCCAACTCACAGAGTTGGACACTTCCTTTGAAAGAGCTGTTTTGAAACACTCTTTTTATAGAATCTGCAAGGGTTCATTTGGAGCGCTTTGAGGCCTATGGTGGAAAAGGAAATATCTTCACTTATAAACCAGGCAGAAGCATTCTCAGAAACCTCTTTATGATGTGTGCATTCGACTCGGAGAGATAAGCCTTCCTTTTGTTAGAGCAGTTTTGCAACTGTGTTTTTGCAGAATCTGCAAGTGTATATTTGGAGCCCTTTCAGGCCTTCGTTGGAAACGGGAATATCTTCCCATAAAAATTAAACAGAAGCGTTCTGTGAAACTGCTTTGTGAAGTAGGAATCCAACTCACAGAGTTGAACACTTCTTTTGAAAGAGCAGTTTTGAAACACTCTTTTTGTAGAATCTACAAGTGTTCATTTGGAGCGCTTTGAGGCATATGGTGGAAAAAGAAATATCGTCACATAAAACCTAGACAGAAGCATTCTTTGAAACCTTTTATGATGTGTGCATTCAACTGACAGAGTTGAACTTTCCTTTTCATGGAGCAGTTTGGAAAGAGTCTTTTTGCAGCATCTGCAAGTGGATATTTGGAGCTCTTTCAGGCCTTTGTTAGAAGCGGGAATATCTTCCCATAAAAACTGGACAGAAGCATTCTCACAAACTGCTTTGTGATGTGTGTGTTCAACTCACAGAGGTGAACCTTTCCTTTGCTAGAGCAGTTATGAAACACTCTTTTTGTAGAATCTGCAAGTGTTCATTTGGAGCGATTTGAGGCCTATGGTGGAAAAAGAAATATCTCCATATATAAACAAGGCAGAAGCATTCTCAGAAACCTCTTTATGATGTGTGCATTCAACTCAGAGAGATAAGCCTTCCTTTTGATAGAGCAGTTTTGAAACTGTGTTTTTGCAGAATCTGCAAGTGGATACTTGGAGCCCTTTCAGGCCTTCGTTGGAAACGGGAATATCTTCCCAAAAAAACTAAACAGAAGGGTTCTGTGAAACTGCTTTGTGTAGTATGAATGCAACTCACAGAGTTGGACACTTCCTTTGAAAGAGCTGTTTTGAAACACTCTTTTTGTAGAATCTGCAAGTGTTCATTTGGAGCGCTTTGAGGCCTAAGGTGGAAAAGGAAATATCTTCACTTATAAATCAGGCAAAAGCATTCTCAGAAACCTCTTTATGGTGTGTGCATTCGACTCAGAGAGATAAGCCTTCCTTTTGATAGAGCAGTTTTGAAACTGTGTTTTTGCAGAATCTGCAAGTGGATATTTGGAGCCCTTTCAGGCCTTCATTGGAAACGGGAATATCTTCCCAAAAAAACTAAACAGAAGCGTTCTGTGAAACTGCTTTGTGTAGTATGAATACAACTCACAGAGTTGGACACTTCTTTTGAAAGAGCTGTTTTGAAACACTCTTTTTGTAGAATCTGCAAGTGTTCATTTGGAGCGCTTTGAGGCCTAAGGTGGAAAAGGAAATATCTTCACTTATAAATCAGGCAGAAGCATTGGCAGAAACCTCTTTATGATGTGTGCATTCAACTCGGAGAGATAAGCCTTCCTTTTTATAGAGCAGTTTTGAAACTGTGTTTTGGCAGAATCTGCAAGTGGATATTTGGAGCGCTTTCAGGCCTTCGTTGGAAACGGGAATATCTTCCCAAAAAAACTAAACAGAAGCGTTCTGTGAAACTGCTTTGTGTAGTATGAATCCAACTCACAGAGTTGAACACTTCCTTTGAAAGAGCTGTTTTGAAACACTCTTTTTGTAGAATCTGCAAGTGTTCATTTAGAGCGCTTTGAGGCCTATGGTGGAAAAGGAAATATCTTCACTTATAAACCAGGCAGAAGCATTCTCAGAAACCTCTTTATGATGTGTGCATTCAACTCGGAGAGATAAGCCTTCCTTTTGATAGAGCAGGTTTGAAACTGTGTTTTGGCAGAATCTGCAAGTGGATATTTGGAGCCCTTTCAGGCCTTCGTTGGAAACGGGAATATCTTCCCATAAAAACTAAACAGAAGCGTTCTGTGAAACTGCTTTGTGAAGTATGAATCCAACTCACAGAGTTGAACACTTCCTTTGAAAGAGCAGTTTTGAAACACTCTTTTTGTAGAATCTGTAAGTGTTCGTTTGGAGCGCTTTGAGGCCTATGGTGGAAAAGGAAATATCTTCACATAAAACCTAGACAGAAGCATTCTTTGAAACTTCTTTATGATGTGTGCATTCATCTCACAGAGTTGAACCTTCCTTATCATGGAGCAGTTTGGAAAGAGTCTTTTTGCGGCATCTGCAAGTGGATATTTGGAGCTCTTTTAGGCCTTTGTTAGAAGCGGGAATATCTTCCCATAAAAACTGGACAGAAGCATTCTCACAAACTGCTTTGTGATGTGTGTGTTCAACTCACAGAGTTGAACCTTTCCTTTGCTAGAACACTTATGAAACACTCTTTTTGTAGAATCTGCAAGTGTTCATTTGGAGCGCATTGCGGCCTATGGTGGAAAAAGAAATATCTTCATATATAAACAAGGGAGAAGCATTCTCAGAAACCTCTTTATGATGTGTGTATTCAACTCAGAGAGATAAGCCTTCCTTTCGATAGAGCAGTTTTGAAACTGTGTTTTTGCAGAATCTGCAAGTGGATATTTGGAGCCTTTCAGGCCTTCGTTGGAAACGGGAATATCTTCCCAAAAAAACTAAACAGAAGCGTTCTGTGAAACTGCTTTGTGTAGTATGAATCCAACTCACAGAGTTGGACACTTCCTTTGAAAGAGCTCTTTTGAAACACTCTTTTTGTAGAATCTGCAAGTGTTCATTTGGAGCGCTTTGAGGCCTATTGTGGAAAAGGAAATATCTTCACTTATAAACCAGGCAGAAGCATTCTCAGAAACCTCTTTATGATGTGGGCATTCAACTCGGAGAGATAAGCCTTCCTTTTGATAGAGCAGTTTTGAAACTGTGTTTTTGCAGAATCTGCAAGTGGATATTTGGAGCCCTTTCAGGCCTTCGTTGGAAAAGGGAATATCTTCCCATAAAAACTAAACAGAAGAGTTCTGTGAAACTGCTTTGTGTAGTATGAATCCAACTCACAGAGTTGGACACTTCCTTTGAAAGAGCTGTTTTGAAACACTCTTTTTGTAGAATCTGCAAGTGTTCATTTGGAGCGCTTTGAGGCCTATGGTGGAAAAGGAAATATCTTCACTTATAAACCAGGCAGAAGCATTCTCAGAAACCTCTTTATGATGTGTGCATTCAACTCGGAGAGATAAGCCTTCCTTTTGATAGAGCAGTTTTGAAACTGTGTTTTGGCAGAATCTGCAAGTGGATATTTGGAGCCCTTTCAGGCCTTCGTTGGAAACGGGAATATCTTCCCATAAAAACTAAACAGAAGCGTTCTGTGAAACTGCTTTGTGAAGTATAAATCCAACTCACAGAGTTGAACACTTCTTTTGAAAGAGCAGTTTGGAAACACTCTTTTTGTAGAATCTACAAGTGTTCATTTGGAGCGCTTTGAGGCCTATGGTGGAAAAGGAAATATCTTCACATAAAACCTAGACAGAAGCATTCTTTGAAACTTCTTTATGATGTGTGCATTCAACTCACAGAGTTGAACCTTCTTTTTCATGGAGCAATTTGGAAAGAGTCTTTTTGCAGCATCTGCAAGTGGATATTTGGAGCTCTTTCAGGCCTTTGTTAGAAGCGGGAATATCTTCCCATAAAAACTGGACAGAAGCATTCTCACAAACTGCTTTGTGATGTGTGTGTTCAACTCACAGAGGTGAACCTTTCCTTTGCTAGAGCAGTTATGAAACACTCTTTTTGTAGAATCTGCAAGTGTTCATTTGGAGCGATTTGAGGCCTATGGTGGAAAAAGAAATATCTTCATATATAAACAAGGCAGAAGAATTCTCAGAAACCTCTTTATGATGTGTGCATTCAACTCAGAGAGATAAGCCTTCCTTTTGATAGAGCAGTTTTGAAACTGTATTTTTGCAGAATCTGCAAGTGGATATTTGGAGCTCCTTCATGCCTTCGTTGGAAACGGGAATTTCTTCCCATAATAACTAAACAGAAGCGTTCTGTGAAACTGCTTTGTGTAGTATGAATCCAACTCACAGAGTTGAACACTTCCTTTGAAAGAGCAGTTTTGAAACACTCTTTTTGTAGAATCTGCAAGTGTTCGTTTGGAGCGCTTTGAGGCCTATGGTGGAAAAGGAAATATCTTCACATAAAACTTAGACAGAAGCATTCTTTGAAACTTCTTTATGATGTGTGCATTCATCTCACAGAGTTGAACCTTCCTTATCATGGAGCAGTTTGGAAAGAGTCTTTTTGCGGCATCTGCAAGTGGATATTTGGAGCTCTTTCAGGCCTTTGTTAGAAGCGGGAATATCTTCCCATAAAAACTGGACAGAAGCATTCTCACAAACTGCTTTGTGATGTGTGTGTTCAACTCACAGAGTTGAACCTTTCCTTTGCTAGAACACTTATGAAACACTCTTTTTGTAGAATCTGCAAGTGTTCATTTGGAGCGCATTGAGGCCTATGGTGGAAAAAGAAATATCTTCATATATAAACAAGGGAGAAGCATTCTCAGAAACCTCTTTATGATGTGTGTATTCAACTCAGAGAGATAAGCCTTCCTTTTGATAGAGCAGTTTTGCAACTGTGTTTTTGCAGAATCTGCAAGTGGATATTTGGAGCCCTTTCAGGCCTTCGTTGGAAAAGGGAATATCTTCCCATAAAAACTAAACAGAAGAGTTCTGTGAAACTGCTTTGTGTAGTATGAATCCAACTCACAGAGTTGGACACTTCCTTTGAAAGAGCTGTTTTGAAACACTCTTTTTGTAGAATCTGCAAGTGTTCATTTGGAGCGCTTTGAGGCCTATGTTGGAAAAGGAAATATCTTCACTTATAAACCAGGCAGAAGCATTCTCAGAAACCTCTTTATGATGTGTGCATTCGACTCGGAGAGATAAGCCTTCCTTTTGTTAGAGCAGTTTTGCAACTGTGTTTTTGCAGAATCTGCAAGTGTATATTTGGAGCCCTTTCAGGCCTTCGTTGGAAACGGGAATATCTTCCCATAAAAATTAAACAGAAGCGTTCTGTGAAACTGCTTTGTGAAGTAGGAATCCAACTCACAGAGTTGAACACTTCTTTTGAAAGAGCAGTTTTGAAACACTCTTTTTGTAGAATCTACAAGTCTTCATTTGGAGCGCTTTGAGGCATATGGTGGAAAAAGAAATATCGTCACATAAAACCTAGACAGAAGCATTCTTTGAAACCTTTTATGATGTGTGCATTCAACTGACAGAGTTGAACTTTCCTTTTCATGGAGCAGTTTGGAAAGAGTCTTTTTGCAGCATCTGCAAGTGGATATTTGGAGCTCTTTCAGGCCTTTGTTAGAAGCGGGAATATCTTCCCATAAAAACTGGACAGAAGCATTCTCACAAACTGCTTTGTGATGTGTGTGTTCAACTCACAGAGGTGAACCTTTCCTTTGCTAGAGCAGTTATGAAACACTCTTTTTGTAGAATCTGCAAGTGTTCATTTGGAGCGATTTGAGGCCTATGGTGGAAAAAGAAATATCTCCATATATAAACAAGGCAGAAGCATTCTCAGAAACCTCTTTATGATGTGTGCATTCAACTCAGAGAGATAAGCCTTCCTTTTGATAGAGCAGTTTTGAAACTGTGTTTTTGCAGAATCTGCAAGTGGATACTTGGAGCCCTTTCAGGCCTTCGTTGGAAACGGGAATATCTTCCCAAAAAAACTAAACAGAAGGGTTCTGTGAAACTGCTTTGTGTAGTATGAATGCAACTCACAGAGTTGGACACTTCCTTTGAAAGAGCTGTTTTGAAACACTCTTTTTGTAGAATCTGCAAGTGTTCATTTGGAGCGCTTTGAGGCCTAAGGTGGAAAAGGAAATATCTTCACTTATAAATCAGGCAAAAGCATTCTCAGAAACCTCTTTATGATGTGTGCATTCGACTCAGAGAGATAAGCCTTCCTTTTGATAGAGCAGTTTTGAAACTGTGTTTTTGCAGAATCTGCAAGTGGATATTTGGAGCCCTTTCAGGCCTTCGTTGGAAACGGGAATATCTTCCCAAAAAAACTAAACAGAAGCGTTCTGTGAAACTGCTTTGTGTAGTATGAATACAACTCACAGAGTTGGACACTTCTTTTGAAAGAGCTGTTTTGAAACACTCTTTTTGTAGAATCTGCAAGTGTTCATTTGGAGCGCTTTGAGGCCTAAGGTGGAAAAGGAAATATCTTCACTTATAAATCAGGCAGAAGCATTGTCAGAAACCTCTTTATGATGTGTGCATTCAACTCGGAGAGATAAGCCTTCCTTTTGATAGAGCAGTTTTGAAACTGTGTTTTGGCAGAATCTGCAAGTGGATATTTGGAGCGCTTTCAGGCCTTCGTTGGAAACGGGAATATCTTCCCAAAAAAACTAAACAGAAGCGTTCTGTGAAACTGCTTTGTGTAGTATGAATCCAACTCACAGAGTTGAACACTTCCTTTGAAAGAGCTGTTTTGAAACACTCTTTTTGTAGAATCTGCAAGTGTTCATTTAGAGCGCTTTGAGGCCTATGGTGGAAAAGGAAATATCTTCACTTATAAACCAGGCAGAAGCATTCTCAGAAACCTCTTTATGATGTGTGCATTCAACTCGGAGAGATAAGCCTTCCTTTTGATAGAGCAGGTTTGAAACTGTGTTTTGGCAGAATCTGCAAGTGGATATTTGGAGCCCTTTCAAGCCTTCGTTGGAAACGGGAATATCTTCCCATAAAAACTAAACAGAAGCGTTCTCTGAAACTGCTTTGTGAAGTATGAATCCAACTCACCGAGTTGAACACTTCCTTTGAAAGAGCAGTTTTGAAACACTCTTTTTGTAGAATCTGCAAGTGTTCGTTTGGAGCGCTTTGAGGCCTACGGTGGAAAAGGAAATATCTTCACATAAAACCTAGACAGAAGCATTCTTTGAAACTTCTTTATGATGTGTGCATTCATCTCACAGAGTTGAACCTTCCTTATCATGGAGCAGTTTGGAAAGAGTCTTTTTGCGGCATCTGCAAGTGGATATTTGGAGCTCTTTTAGGCCTTTGTTAGAAGCGGGAATATCTTCCCATAAAAACTGGACAGAAGCATTCTCACAAACTGCTTTGTGATGTGTGTGTTCAACTCACAGAGTTGAACCTTTCCTTTGGTAGAACACTTATGAAACACTCTTTTTGTAGAATCTGCAAGTGTTCATTTGGAGCGCATTGCGGCCTATGGTGGAAAAAGAAATATCTTCATATATAAACAAGGGAGAAGCATTCTCAGAAACCTCTTTATGATGTGTGTATTCAACTCAGAGAGATAAGCCTTCCTTTCGATAGAGCAGTTTTGAAACTGTGTTTTTGCAGAATCTGCAAGTGGATATTTGGAGCCTTTCAGGCCTTCGTTGGAAACGGGAATATCTTCCCAAAAAAACTAAACAGAAGCGTTCTGTGAAACTGCTTTGTGTAGTATGAATCCAACTCACAGAGTTGGACACTTCCTTTGAAAGAGCTCTTTTGAAACACTCTTTTTGTAGAATCTGCAAGTGTTCATTTGGAGCGCTTTGAGGCCTATTGTGGAAAAGGAAATATCTTCACTTATAAACCAGGCAGAAGCATTCTCAGAAACCTCTTTATGATGTGGGCATTCAACTCGGAGAGATAAGCCTTCCTTTTGATAGAGCAGTTTTGAGACTGTGTTTTTGCAGAATCTGCAAGTGGATATTTGGAGCCCTTTCAGGCCTTCGTTGGAAAAGGGAATATCTTCCCATAAAAACTAAACAGAAGAGTTCTGTGAAACTGCTTTGTGTAGTATGAATCCAACTCACAGAGTTGGACACTTCCTTTGAAAGAGCTGTTTTGAAACACTCTTTTTGTAGAATCTGCAAGTGTTCATTTGGAGCGCTTTGAGGCCTATTGTGGAAAAGGAAATATCTTCACTTATAAACCAGGCAGAAGCATTCTCAGAAACCTCTTTATGATGTGTGCATTCAACTCGGAGAGATAAGCTTTCCTTTTGATAGAGCAGTTTGGAAACTGTGTTTTGGCAGAATCTGCAAGTGGATATTTGGAGCCCTTTCAGGCCTTCGTTGGAAACGGGAATATCTTCCCATAAAAACTAAACAGAAGCGTTCTGTGAAACTGCTTTGTGAAGTATAAATCCAACTCACAGAGTTGAACACTTCTTTTGAAAGAGCAGTTTGGAAACACTCTTTTTGTAGAATCTACAAGTGTTCATTTGGAGCGCTTTGAGGCCTATGGTGGAAAAGGAAATATCTTCACATAAAACCTAGACAGAAGCATTCTTTGAAACTTCTTTATGATGTGTGCATTCAACTCACAGAGTTGAACCTTCTTTTTCATGGAGCAATTTGGAAAGAGTCTTTTTGCAGCATCTGCAAGTGGATATTTGGAGCTCTTTCAGGCCTTTGTTAGAAGCGGGAATATCTTCCCATAAAAACTGGACAGAAGCATTCTCACAAACTGCTTTGTGATGTGTGTGTTCAACTCACAGAGGTGAACCTTTCCTTTGCTAGAGCAGTTATGAAACACTCTTTTTGTAGAATCTGCAAGTGTTCATTTGGAGCGATTTGAGGCCTATGGTGGAAAAAGAAATATCTTCATATATAAACAAGGCAGAAGCATTCTCAGAAACCTCTTTATGATGTGTGCATTCAACTCAGAGAGATAAGCCTTCCTTTTGATAGAGCAGATTTGAAACTGTATTTTTGCAGAATCTGCAAGTGGATATTTGGAGCTCTTTCATGCCTTCGTTGGAAACGGGAATTTCTTCCCATAATAACTAAACAGAAGCGTTCTGTGAAACTGCTTTGTGTAGTATGAATCCAACTCACAGAGTTGAACACTTCCTTTGAAAGAGCAGTTTTGAAACACTCTTTTTGTAGAATCTGCAAGTGTTCGTTTGGAGCGCTTTGAGGCCTATGGTGGAAAAGGAAATATCTTCACATAAAACTTAGACAGAAGCATTCTTTGAAACTTCTTTATGATGTGTGCATTCATCTCACAGAGTTGAACCTTCCTTATCATGGAGCAGTTTGGAAAGAGTCTTTTTGCGGCATCTGCAAGTGGATATTTGGAGCTCTTTCAGGCCTTTGTTAGAAGCGGGAATATCTTCCCATAAAAACTGGACAGAAGCATTCTCACAAACTGCTTTGTGATGTGTGTGTTCAACTCACAGAGTTGAACCTTTCCTTTGCTAGAACACTTATGAAACACTCTTTTTGTAGAATCTGCAAGTGTTCATTTGGAGCGCATTGAGGCCTATGGTGGAAAAAGAAATATCTTCATATATAAACAAGGGAGAAGCATTCTCAGAAACCTCTTTATGATGTGTGTATTCAACTCAGAGAGATAAGCCTTCCTTTTGATAGAGCAGTTTTGAAACTGTGTTTTTGCAGAATCTGCAAGTGGATATTTGGAGCCCTTTCAGGCCTTCGTTGGAAAAGGGAATATCTTCCCATAAAAACTAAACAGAAGAGTTCTGTGAAACTGCTTTGTGTAGTATGAATCCAACTCACAGAGTTGGACACTTCCTTTGAAAGAGCTGTTTTGAAACACTCTTTTTATAGAATCTGCAAGGGTTCATTTGGAGCGCTTTGAGGCCTATGGTGGAAAAGGAAATATCTTCACTTATAAACCAGGCAGAAGCATTCTCAGAAACCTCTTTATGATGTGTGCATTCGACTCGGAGAGATAAGCCTTCCTTTTGTTAGAGCAGTTTTGCAACTGTGTTTTTGCAGAATCTGCAAGTGTATATTTGGAGCCCTTTCAGGCCTTCGTTGGAAACGGGAATATCTTCCCATAAAAATTAAACAGAAGCGTTCTGTGAAACTGCTTTGTGAAGTAGGAATCCAACTCACAGAGTTGAACACTTCTTTTGAAAGAGCAGTTTTGAAACACTCTTTTTGTAGAATCTACAAGTGTTCATTTGGAGCGCTTTGAGGCATATGGTGGAAAAAGAAATATCGTCACATAAAACCTAGACAGAAGCATTCTTTGAAACCTTTTATGATGTGTGCATTCAACTGACAGAGTTGAACTTTCCTTTTCATGGAGCAGTTTGGAAAGAGTCTTTTTGCAGCATCTGCAAGTGGATATTTGGAGCTCTTTCAGGCCTTTGTTAGAAGCGGGAATATCTTCCCATAAAAACTGGACAGAAGCATTCTCACAAACTGCTTTGTGATGTGTGTGTTCAACTCACAGAGGTGAACCTTTCCTTTGCTAGAGCAGTTATGAAACACTCTTTTTGTAGAATCTGCAAGTGTTCATTTGGAGCGATTTGAGGCCTATGGTGGAAAAAGAAATATCTCCATATATAAACAAGGCAGAAGCATTCTCAGAAACCTCTTTATGATGTGTGCATTCAACTCAGAGAGATAAGCCTTCCTTTTGATAGAGCAGTTTTGAAACTGTGTTTTTGCAGAATCTGCAAGTGGATACTTGGAGCCCTTTCAGGCCTTCGTTGGAAACGGGAATATCTTCCCAAAAAAACTAAACAGAAGGGTTCTGTGAAACTGCTTTGTGTAGTATGAATGCAACTCACAGAGTTGGACACTTCCTTTGAAAGAGCTGTTTTGAAACACTCTTTTTGTAGAATCTGCAAGTGTTCATTTGGAGCGCTTTGAGGCCTAAGGTGGAAAAGGAAATATCTTCACTTATAAATCAGGCAAAAGCATTCTCAGAAACCTCTTTATGGTGTGTGCATTCGACTCAGAGAGATAAGCCTTCCTTTTGATAGAGCAGTTTTGAAACTGTGTTTTTGCAGAATCTGCAAGTGGATATTTGGAGCCCTTTCAGGCCTTCATTGGAAACGGGAATATCTTCCCAAAAAAACTAAACAGAAGCGTTCTGTGAAACTGCTTTGTGTAGTATGAATACAACTCACAGAGTTGGACACTTCTTTTGAAAGAGCTGTTTTGAAACACTCTTTTTGTAGAATCTGCAAGTGTTCATTTGGAGCGCTTTGAGGCCTAAGGTGGAAAAGGAAATATCTTCACTTATAAATCAGGCAGAAGCATTGGCAGAAACCTCTTTATGATGTGTGCATTCAACTCGGAGAGATAAGCCTTCCTTTTGATAGAGCAGTTTTGAAACTGTGTTTTGGCAGAATCTGCAAGTGGATATTTGGAGCGCTTTCAGGCCTTCGTTGGAAACGGGAATATCTTCCCAAAAAAACTAAACAGAAGCGTTCTGTGAAACTGCTTTGTGTAGTATGAATCCAACTCACAGAGTTGAACACTTCCTTTGAAAGAGCTGTTTTGAAACACTCTTTTTGTAGAATCTGCAAGTGTTCATTTAGAGCGCTTTGAGGCCTATGGTGGAAAAGGAGATATCTTCACTTATAAACCAGGCAGAAGCATTCTCAGAAACCTCTTTATGATGTGTGCATTCAACTCGGAGAGATAAGCCTTCCTTTTGATAGAGCAGGTTTGAAACTGTGTTTTGGCAGAATCTGCAAGTGGATATTTGGAGCCCTTTCAGGCCTTCGTTGGAAACGGGAATATCTTCCCATAAAAACTAAACAGAAGCGTTCTGTGAAACTGCTTTGTGAAGTATGAATCCAACTCACAGAGTTGAACACTTCCTTTGAAAGAGCAGTTTTGAAACACTCTTTTTGTAGAATCTGCAAGTGTTCGTTTGGAGCGCTTTGAGGCCTATGGTGGAAAAGGAAATATCTTCACATAAAACCTAGACAGAAGCATTCTTTGAAACTTCTTTATGATGTGTGCATTCATCTCACAGAGTTGAACCTTCCTTATCATGGAGCAGTTTGGAAAGAGTCTTTTTGCGGCATCTGCAAGTGGATATTTGGAGCTCTTTTAGGCCTTTGTTAGAAGCGGGAATATCTTCCCATAAAAACTGGACAGAAGCATTCTCACAAACTGCTTTGTGATGTGTGTGTTCAACTCACAGAGTTGAACCTTTCCTTTGCTAGAACACTTATGAAACACTCTTTTTGTAGAATCTGCAAGTGTTCATTTGGAGCGCATTGCGGCCTATGGTGGAAAAAGAAATATCTTCATATATAAACAAGGGAGAAGCATTCTCAGAAACCTCTTTATGATGTGTGTATTCAACTCAGAGAGATAAGCCTTCCTTTCGATAGAGCAGTTTTGAAACTGTTTTTGCAGAATCTGCAAGTGGATATTTGGAGCCTTTCAGGCCTTCGTTGGAAACGGGAATATCTTCCCAAAAAAACTAAACAGAAGCGTTCTGTGAAACTGCTTTGTGTAGTATGAATCCAACTCACAGAGTTGGACACTTCCTTTGAAAGAGCTCTTTTGAAACACTCTTTTTGTAGAATCTGCAAGTGTTCATTTGGAGCGCTTTGAGGCCTATTGTGGAAAAGGAAATATCTTCACTTATAAACCAGGCAGAAGCATTCTCAGAAACCTCTTTATGATGTGGGCATTCAACTCGGAGAGATAAGCCTTCCTTTTGATAGAGCAGTTTTGAAACTGTGTTTTTGCAGAATCTGCAAGTGGATATTTGGAGCCCTTTCAGGCCTTCGTTGGAAAAGGGAATATCTTCCCATAAAAACTAAACAGAAGAGTTCTGTGAAACTGCTTTGTGTAGTATGAATCCAACTCACAGAGTTGGACACTTCCTTTGAAAGAGCTGTTTTGAAACACTCTTTTTGTAGAATCTGCAAGTGTTCATTTGGAGCGCTTTGAGGCCTATGGTGGAAAAGGAAATATCTTCACTTATAAACCAGGCAGAAGCATTCTCAGAAACCTCTTTATGATGTGTGCATTCAACTCGGAGAGATAAGCCTTCCTTTTGATAGAGCAGTTTTGAAACTGTGTTTTGGCAGAATCTGCAAGTGGATATTTGGAGCCCTTTCAGGCCTTCGTTGGAAACGGGAATATCTTCCCATAAAAACTAAACAGAAGCGTTCTGTGAAACTGCTTTGTGAAGTATAAATCCAACTCACAGAGTTGAACACTTCTTTTGAAAGAGCAGTTTGGAAACACTCTTTTTGTAGAATCTACAAGTGTTCATTTGGAGCGCTTTGAGGCCTATGGTGGAAAAGGAAATATCTTCACATAAAACCTAGACAGAAGCATTCTTTGAAACTTCTTTATGATGTGTGCATTCAACTCACAGAGTTGAACCTTCTTTTTCATGGAGCAATTTGGAAAGAGTCTTTTTGCAGCATCTGCAAGTGGATATTTGGAGCTCATTCAGGCCTTTGTTAGAAGCGGGAATATCTTCCCATAAAAACTGGACAGAAGCATTCTCACAAACTGCTTTGTGATGTGTGTGTTCAACTCACAGAGGTGAACCTTTCCTTTGCTAGAGCAGTTATGAAACACTCTTTTTGTAGAATCTGCAAGTGTTCATTTGGAGCGATTTGAGGCCTATGGTGGAAAAAGAAATATCTTCATATATAAACAAGGCAGAAGCATTCTCAGAAACCTCTTTATGATGTGTGCATTCAACTCAGAGAGATAAGCCTTCCTTTTGATAGAGCAGTTTTGAAACTGTATTTTTGCAGAATCTGCAAGTGGATATTTGGAGCTCTTTCATGCCTTCGTTGGAAACGGGAATTTCTTCCCATAATAACTAAACAGAAGCGTTCTGTGAAACTGCTTTGTGTAGTATGAATCCAACTCACAGAGTTGAACACTTCCTTTGAAAGAGCAGTTTTGAAACACTCTTTTTGTAGAATCTGCAAGTGTTCGTTTGGAGCGCTTTGAGGCCTATGGTGGAAAAGGAAATATCTTCACATAAAACTTAGACAGAAGCATTCTTTGAAACTTCTTTATGATGTGTGCATTCATCTCACAGAGTTGAACCTTCCTTATCATGGAGCAGTTTGGAAAGATTCTTTTTGCGGCATCTGCAAGTGGATATTTGGAGCTCTTTCAGGCCTTTGTTAGAAGCGGGAATATCTTCCCATAAAAACTGGACAGAAGCATTCTCACAAACTGCTTTGTGATGTGTGTGTTCAACTCACAGAGTTGAACCTTTCCTTTGCTAGAACACTTATGAAACACTCTTTTTGTAGAATCTGCAAGTGTTCATTTGGAGCGCATTGAGGCCTATGGTGGAAAAAGAAATATCTTCATATATAAACAAGGGAGAAGCATTCTCAGAAACCTCTTTATGATGTGTGTATTCAACTCAGAGAGATAAGCCTTCCTTTTGATAGAGCAGTTTTGAAACTGTGTTTTTGCAGAATCTGCAAGTGGATATTTGCAGCCCTTTCAGGCCTTCGTTGGAAAAGGGAATATCTTCCCATAAAAACTAAACAGAAGAGTTCTGTGAAACTGCTTTGTGTAGTATGAATCCAACTCACAGAGTTGGACACTTCCTTTGAAAGAGCTGTTTTGAAACACTCTTTTTGTAGAATCTGCAAGTGTTCATTTGGAGCGCTTTGAGGCCTATGGTGGAAAAGGAAATATCTTCACTTATAAACCAGGCAGAAGCATTCTCAGAAACCTCTTTATGATGTGTGCATTCGACTCGGAGAGATAAGCCTTCCTTTTGTTAGAGCAGTTTTGCAACTGTGTTTTTGCAGAATCTGCAAGTGTATATTTGGAGCCCTTTCAGGCCTTCGTTGGAAACGGGAATATCTTCCCATAAAAATTAAACAGAAGCGTTCTGTGAAACTGCTTTGTGAAGTATGAATCCAACTCACAGAGTTGAACACTTCTTTTGAAAGAGCAGTTTTGAAACACTCTTTTTGTAGAATCTACAAGTGTTCATTTGGAGCGCTTTGAGGCATATGGTGGAAAAAGAAATATCGTCACATAAAACCTAGACAGAAGCATTCTTTGAAACCTTTTATGATGTGTGCATTCAACTGACAGAGTTGAACTTTCCTTTTCATGGAGCAGTTTGGAAAGAGTCTTTTTGCAGCATCTGCAAGTGGATATTTGGAGCTCTTTCAGGCCTTTGTTAGAAGCGGGAATATCTTCCCATAAAAACTGGACAGAAGCATTCTCACAAACTGCTTTGTGATGTGTGTATTCAACTCACAGAGGTGAACCTTTCCTTTGCTAGAGCAGTTATGAAACACTCTTTTTGTAGAATCTGCAAGTGTTCATTTGGAGCGATTTGAGGCCTATGGTGGAAAAAGAAATATCTTCATATATAAACAAGGCAGAAGCATTCTCAGAAACCTCTTTATGATGTGTGCATTCAACTCAGAGAGATAAGCCTTCCTTTTGATAGAGCAGTTTTGAAACTGTGTTTTTGCAGAATCTGCAAGTGGATACTTGGAGCCCTTTCAGGCCTTCGTTGGAAACGGGAATATCTTCCCAAAAAAACTAAACAGAAGGGTTCTGTGAAACTGCTTTGTGTAGTATGAATGCAACTCACAGAGTTGGACACTTCCTTTGAAAGAGCTGTTTTGAAACACTCTTTTTGTAGAATCTGCAAGTGTTCATTTGGAGCGCTTTGAGGCCTAAGGTGGAAAAGGAAATATCTTCACTTATAAATCAGGCAAAAGCATTCTCAGAAACCCCTTTATGATGTGTGCATTCGACTCAGAGAGATAAGCCTTCCTTTTGATAGAGCAGTTTTGAAACTGTGTTTTTGCAGAATCTGCAAGTGGATATTTGGAGCCCTTTCAGGCCTTCGTTGGAAACGGGAATATCTTCCCAAAAAAACTAAACAGAAGCGTTCTGTGAAACTGCTTTGTGTAGTATGAATACAACTCACAGAGTTGGACACTTCTTTTGAAAGAGCTGTTTTGAAACACTCTTTTTGTAGAATCTGCAAGTGTTCATTTGGAGCGCTTTGAGGCCTAAGGTGGAAAAGGAAATATCTTCACTTATAAATCAGGCAGAAGCATTGGCAGAAACCTCTTTATGATGTGTGCATTCAACTCGGAGAGATAAGCCTTCCTTTTGATAGAGCAGTTTTGAAACTGTGTTTTGGCAGAATCTGCAAGTGGATATTTGGAGCGCTTTCAGGCCTTCGTTGGAAACGGGAATATCTTCCCAAAAAAACTAAACAGAAGCGTTCTGTGAAACTGCTTTGTGTAGTATGAATCCAACTCACAGAGTTGAACACTTCCTTTGAAAGAGCTGTTTTGAAACACTCTTTTTGTAGAATCTGCAAGTGTTCATTTAGAGCGCTTTGAGGCCTATGGTGGAAAAGGAAATATCTTCATTGTAAACCAGGCAGAAGCATTCTCAGAAACCTCTTTATGATGTGTGCATTCAACTCGGAGAGATAAGCCTTCCTTTTGATAGAGCAGGTTTGAAACTGTGTTTTGGCAGAATCTGCAAGTGGATATTTGGAGCCCTTTCAAGCCTTCGTTGGAAACGGGAATATCTTCCCATAAAAACTAAACAGAAGCGTTCTCTGAAACTGCTTTGTGAAGTATGAATCCAACTCACAGAGTTGAACACTTCCTTTGAAAGAGCAGTTTTGAAACACTCTTTTTGTAGAATCTGCAAGTGTTCGTTTGGAGCGCTTTGAGGCCTACGGTGGAAAAGGAAATATCTTCACATAAAACCTAGACAGAAGCATTCTTTGAAACTTCTTTATGATGTGTGCATTCATCTCACAGAGTTGAACCTTCCTTATCATGGAGCAGTTTGGAAAGAGTCTTTTTGCGGCATCTGCAAGTGGATATTTGGAGCTCTTTTAGGCCTTTGTTAGAAGCGGGAATATCTTCCCATAAAAACTGGACAGAAGCATTCTCACAAACTGCTTTGTGATGTGTGTGTTCAACTCACAGAGTTGAACCTTTCCTTTGCTAGAACACTTATGAAACACTCTTTTTGTAGAATCTGCAAGTGTTCATTTGGAGCGCATTGCGGCCTATGGTGGAAAAAGAAATATCTTCATATATAAACAAGGGAGAAGCATTCTCAGAAACCTCTTTATGATGTGTGTATTCAACTCAGAGAGATAAGCCTTCCTTTCGATAGAGCAGTTTTGAAACTGTTTTTGCAGAATCTGCAAGTGGATATTTGGAGCCTTTCAGGCCTTCGTTGGAAACGGGAATATCTTCCCAAAAAAACTAAACAGAAGCGTTCTGTGAAACTGCTTTGTGTAGTATGAATCCAACTCACAGAGTTGGACACTTCCTTTGAAAGAGCTCTTTTGAAACACTCTTTTTGTAGAATCTGCAAGTGTTCATTTGGAGCGCTTTGAGGCCTATTGTGGAAAAGGAAATATCTTCACTTATAAACCAGGCAGAAGCATTCTCAGAAACCTCTTTATGATGTGGGCATTCAACTCGGAGAGATAAGCCTTCCTTTTGATAGAGCAGTTTTGAAACTGTGTTTTTGCAGAATCTGCAAGTGGATATTTGGAGCCCTTTCAGGCCTTCGTTGGAAAAGGGAATATCTTCCCATAAAAACTAAACAGAAGAGTTCTGTGAAACTGCTTTGTGTAGTATGAATCCAACTCACAGAGTTGGACACTTCCTTTGAAAGAGCTGTTTTGAAACACTCTTTTTGTAGAATCTGCAAGTGTTCATTTGGAGCGCTTTGAGGCCTATGGTGGAAAAGGAAATATCTTCACTTATAAACCAGGCAGAAGCATTCTCAGAAACCTCTTTATGATGTGTGCATTCAACTCGGAGAGATAAGCCTTCCTTTTGATAGAGCAGTTTTGAAACTGTGTTTTGGCAGAATCTGCAAGTGGATATTTGGAGCCCTTTCAGGCCTTCGTTGGAAACGGGAATATCTTCCCATAAAAACTAAACAGAAGCGTTCTGTGAAACTGCTTTGTGAAGTATAAATCCAACTCACAGAGTTGAACACTTCTTTTGAAAGAGCAGTTTGGAAACACTCTTTTTGTAGAATCTACAAGTGTTCATTTGGAGCGCTTTGAGGCCTATGGTGGAAAAGGAAATATCTTCACATAAAACCTAGACAGAAGCATTCTTTGAAACTTCTTTATGATGTGTGCATTCAACTCACAGAGTTGAACCTTCTTTTTCATGGAGCAATTTGGAAAGAGTCTTTTTGCAGCATCTGCAAGTGGATATTTGGAGCTCTTTCAGGCCTTTGTTAGAAGCGGGAATATCTTCCCATAAAAACTGGACAGAAGCATTCTCACAAACTGCTTTGTGATGTGTGTGTTCAACTCACAGAGGTGAACCTTTCCTTTGCTAGAGCAGTTATGAAACACTCTTTTTGTAGAATCTGCAAGTGTTCATTTGGAGCGATTTGAGGCCTATGGTGGAAAAAGAAATATCTTCATATATAAACAAGGCAGAAGCATTCTCAGAAACCTCTTTATGATGTGTGCATTCAACTCAGAGAGATAAGCCTTCCTTTTGATAGAGCAGTTTTGAAACTGTATTTTTGCAGAATCTGCAAGTGGATATTTGGAGCTCTTTCATGCCTTCGTTGGAAACGGGAATTTCTTCCCATAATAACTAAACAGAAGCGTTCTGTGAAACTGCTTTGTGTAGTATGAATCCAACTCACAGAGTTGAACACTTCCTTTGAAAGAGCAGTTTTGAAACACTCTTTTTGTAGAATCTGCAAGTGTTCGTTTGGAGCGCTTTGAGGCCTATGGTGGAAAAGGAAATATCTTCACATAAAACTTAGACAGAAGCATTCTTTGAAACTTCTTTATGATGTGTGCATTCATCTCACAGAGTTGAACCTTCCTTATCATGGAGCAGTTTGGAAAGAGTCTTTTTGCGGCATCTGCAAGTGGATATTTGGAGCTCTTTCAGGCCTTTGTTAGAAGCGGGAATATCTTCCCATAAAAACTGGACAGAAGCATTCTCACAAACTGCTTTGTGATGTGTGTGTTCAACTCACAGAGTTGAACCTTTCCTTTGCTAGAACACTTATGAAACACTCTTTTTGTAGAATCTGCAAGTGTTCATTTGGAGCGCTTTGAGGCCTAAGGTGGAAAAGGAAATATCTTCACTTATAAATCAGGCAAAAGCATTCTCAGAAACCCCTTTATGATGTGTGCATTCGACTCAGAGAGATAAGCCTTCCTTTTGATAGAGCAGTTTTGAAACTGTGTTTTTGCAGAATCTGCAAGTGGATATTTGGAGCCCTTTCAGGCCTTCGTTGGAAACGGGAATATCTTCCCAAAAAAACTAAACAGAAGCGTTCTGTGAAACTGCTTTGTGTAGTATGAATACAACTCACAGAGTTGGACACTTCTTTTGAAAGAGCTGTTTTGAAACACTCTTTTTGTAGAATCTGCAAGTGTTCATTTGGAGCGCTTTGAGGCCTAAGGTGGAAAAGGAAATATCTTCACTTATAAATCAGGCAGAAGCATTGGCAGAAACCTCTTTATGATGTGTGCATTCAACTCGGAGAGATAAGCCTTCCTTTTGATAGAGCAGTTTTGAAACTGTGTTTTGGCAGAATCTGCAAGTGGATATTTGGAGCGCTTTCAGGCCTTCGTTGGAAACGGGAATATCTTCCCAAAAAAACTAAACAGAAGCGTTCTGTGAAACTGCTTTGTGTAGTATGAATCCAACTCACAGAGTTGAACACTTCCTTTGAAAGAGCTGTTTTGAAACACTCTTTTTGTAGAATCTGCAAGTGTTCATTTAGAGCGCTTTGAGGCCTATGGTGGAAAAGGAAATATCTTCATTGTAAACCAGGCAGAAGCATTCTCAGAAACCTCTTTATGATGTGTGCATTCAACTCGGAGAGATAAGCCTTCCTTTTGATAGAGCAGGTTTGAAACTGTGTTTTGGCAGAATCTGCAAGTGGATATTTGGAGCCCTTTCAAGCCTTCGTTGGAAACGGGAATATCTTCCCATAAAAACTAAACAGAAGCGTTCTCTGAAACTGCTTTGTGAAGTATGAATCCAACTCACAGAGTTGAACACTTCCTTTGAAAGAGCAGTTTTGAAACACTCTTTTTGTAGAATCTGCAAGTGTTCGTTTGGAGCGCTTTGAGGCCTACGGTGGAAAAGGAAATATCTTCACATAAAACCTAGACAGAAGCATTCTTTGAAACTTCTTTATGATGTGTGCATTCATCTCACAGAGTTGAACCTTCCTTATCATGGAGCAGTTTGGAAAGAGTCTTTTTGCGGCATCTGCAAGTGGATATTTGGAGCTCTTTTAGGCCTTTGTTAGAAGCGGGAATATCTTCCCATAAAAACTGGACAGAAGCATTCTCACAAACTGCTTTGTGATGTGTGTGTTCAACTCACAGAGTTGAACCTTTCCTTTGCTAGAACACTTATGAAACACTCTTTTTGTAGAATCTGCAAGTGTTCATTTGGAGCGCATTGCGGCCTATGGTGGAAAAAGAAATATCTTCATATATAAACAAGGGAGAAGCATTCTCAGAAACCTCTTTATGATGTGTGTATTCAACTCAGAGAGATAAGCCTTCCTTTCGATAGAGCAGTTTTGAAACTGTGTTTTTGCAGAATCTGCAAGTGGATATTTGGAGCCTTTCAGGCCTTCGTTGGAAACGGGAATATCTTCCCAAAAAAACTAAACAGAAGCGTTCTGTGAAACTGCTTTGTGTAGTATGAATCCAACTCACAGAGTTGGACACTTCCTTTGAAAGAGCTCTTTTGAAACACTCTTTTTGTAGAATCTGCAAGTGTTCATTTGGAGCGCTTTGAGGCCTATTGTGGAAAAGGAAATATCTTCACTTATAAACCAGGCAGAAGCATTCTCAGAAACCTCTTTATGATGTGGGCATTCAACTCGGAGAGATAAGCCTTCCTTTTGATAGAGCAGTTTTGAAACTGTGTTTTGGCAGAATCTGCAAGTGGATATTTGGAGCCCTTTCAGGCCTTCGTTGGAAAAGGGAATATCTTCCCATAAAAACTAAACAGAAGAGTTCTGTGAAACTGCTTTGTGTAGTATGAATCCAACTCACAGAGTTGGACACTTCCTTTGAAAGAGCTGTTTTGAAACACTCTTTTTGTAGAATCTGCAAGTGTTCATTTGGAGCGCTTTGAGGCCTATGGTGGAAAAGGAAATATCTTCACTTATAAACCAGGCAGAAGCATTCTCAGAAACCTCTTTATGATGTGTGCATTCAACTCGGAGAGATAAGCTTTCCTTTTGATAGAGCAGTTTTGAAACTGTGTTTTGGCAGAATCTGCAAGTGGATATTTGGAGCCCTTTCAGGCCTTCGTTGGAAACGGGAATATCTTCCCATAAAAACTAAACAGAAGCGTTCTGTGAAACTGCTTTGTGAAGTATAAATCCAACTCACAGAGTTGAACACTTCTTTTGAAAGAGCAGTTTGGAAACACTCTTTTTGTAGAATCTACAAGTGTTCATTTGGAGCGCTTTGAGGCCTATGGTGGAAAAGGAAATATCTTCACATAAAACCTAGACAGAAGCATTCTTTGAAACTTCTTTATGATGTGTGCATTCAACTCACAGAGTTGAACCTTCTTTTTCATGGAGCAATTTGGAAAGAGTCTTTTTGCAGCATCTGCAAGTGGATATTTGGAGCTCTTTCAGGCCTTTGTTAGAAGCGGGAATATCTTCCCATAAAAACTGGACAGAAGCATTCTCACAAACTGCTTTGTGATGTGTGTGTTCAACTCACAGAGGTGAACCTTTCCTTTGCTAGAGCAGTTATGAAACACTCTTTTTGTAGAATCTGCAAGTGTTCATTTGGAGCGATTTGATGCCTATGGTGGAAAAAGAAATATCTTCATATATAAACAAGGCAGAAGCATTCTCAGAAACCTCTTTATGATGTGTGCATTCAACTCAGAGAGATAAGCCTTCCTTTTGATAGAGCAGTTTTGAAACTGTATTTTTGCAGAATCTGCAAGTGGATATTTGGAGCTCTTTCATGCCTTCGTTGGAAACGGGAATTTCTTCCCATAATAACTAAACAGAAGCGTTCTGTGAAACTGCTTTGTGTAGTATGAATCCAACTCACAGAGTTGAACACTTCCTTTGAAAGAGCAGTTTTGAAACACTCTTTTTGTAGAATATGCAAGTGTTTGTTTGGAGCGCTTTGAGGCCTATGGTGGAAAAGGAAATATCTTCACATAAAACTTAGACAGAAGCATTCTTTGAAACTTCTTTATGATGTGTGCATTCATCTCACAGAGTTGAACCTTCCTTATCATGGAGCAGTTTGGAAAGAGTCTTTTTGCGGCATCTGCATGTGGATATTTGGAGCTCTTTCAGGCCTTTGTTAGAAGCGGGAATATCTTCCCATAAAAACTGGACAGAAGCATTCTCACAAACTGCTTTGTGATGTGTGTGTTCAACTCACAGAGTTGAACCTTTCCTTTGCTAGAACACTTATGAAACACTCTTTTTGTAGAATCTGCAAGTGTTCATTTGGAGCGCATTGAGGCCTATGGTGGAAAAAGAAATATCTTCATATATAAACAAGGGAGAAGCATTCTCAGAAACCTCTTTATGATGTGTGTATTCAACTCAGAGAGATAAGCCTTCCTTTTGATAGAGCAGTTTTGAAACTGTGTTTTTGCAGAATCTGCAAGTGGATATTTGGAGCCCTTTCAGGCCTTCGTTGGAAAAGGGAATATCTTCCCATAAAAACTAAACAGAAGAGTTCTGTGAAACTGCTTTGTGTAGTATGAATCCAACTCACAGAGTTGGACACTTCCTTTGAAAGAGCTGTTTTGAAACACTCTTTTTATAGAATCTGCAAGGGTTCATTTGGAGCGCTTTGAGGCCTATGGTGGAAAAGGAAATATCTTCACTTATAAACCAGGCAGAAGCATTCTCAGAAACCTCTTTATGATGTGTGCATTCGACTCGGAGAGATAAGCCTTCCTTTTGTTAGAGCAGTTTTGCAACTGTGTTTTTGCAGAATCTGCAAGTGTATATTTGGAGCCCTTTCAGGCCTTCGTTGGAAACGGGAATATCTTCCCATAAAAATTAAACAGAAGCGTTCTGTGAAACTGCTTTGTGAAGTAGGAATCCAACTCACAGAGTTGAACACTTCTTTTGAAAGAGCAGTTTTGAAACACTCTTTTTGTAGAATCTACAAGTGTTCATTTGGAGCGCTTTGAGGCATATGGTGGAAAAAGAAATATCGTCACATAAAACCTAGACAGAAGCATTCTTTGAAACCTTTTATGATGTGTGCATTCAACTGACAGAGTTGAACTTTCCTTTTCATGGAGCAGTTTGGAAAGAGTCTTTTTGCAGCATCTGCAAGTGGATATTTGGAGCTCTTTCAGGCCTTTGTTAGAAGCGGGAATATCTTCCCATAAAAACTGGACAGAAGCATTCTCACAAACTGCTTTGTGATGTGTGTGTTCAACTCACAGAGGTGAACCTTTCCTTTGCTAGAGCAGTTATGAAACACTCTTTTTGTAGAATCTGCAAGTGTTCATTTGGAGCGATTTGAGGCCTATGGTGGAAAAAGAAATATCTCCATATATAAACAAGGCAGAAGCATTCTCAGAAACCTCTTTATGATGTGTGCATTCAACTCAGAGAGATAAGCCTTCCTTTTGATAGAGCAGTTTTGAAACTGTGTTTTTGCAGAATCTGCAAGTGGATACTTGGAGCCCTTTCAGGCCTTCGTTGGAAACGGGAATATCTTCCCAAAAAAACTAAACAGAAGGGTTCTGTGAAACTGCTTTGTGTAGTATGAATGCAACTCACAGAGTTGGACACTTCCTTTGAAAGAGCTGTTTTGAAACACTCTTTTTGTAGAATCTGCAAGTGTTCATTTGGAGCGCTTTGAGGCCTAAGGTGGAAAAGGAAATATCTTCACTTATAAATCAGGCAAAAGCATTCTCAGAAACCTCTTTATGGTGTGTGCATTCGACTCAGAGAGATAAGCCTTCCTTTTGATAGAGCAGTTTTGAAACTGTGTTTTTGCAGAATCTGCAAGTGGATATTTGGAGCCCTTTCAGGCCTTCATTGGAAACGGGAATATCTTCCCAAAAAAACTAAACAGAAGCGTTCTGTGAAACTGCTTTGTGTAGTATGAATACAACTCACAGAGTTGGACACTTCTTTTGAAAGAGCTGTTTTGAAACACTCTTTTTGTAGAATCTGCAAGTGTTCATTTGGAGCGCTTTGAGGCCTAAGGTGGAAAAGGAAATATCTTCACTTATAAATCAGGCAGAAGCATTGGCAGAAACCTCTTTATGATGTGTGCATTCAACTCGGAGAGATAAGCCTTCCTTTTGATAGAGCAGTTTTGAAACTGTGTTTTGGCAGAATCTGCAAGTGGATATTTGGAGCGCTTTCAGGCCTTCGTTGGAAACGGGAATATCTTCCCAAAAAAACTAAACAGAAGCGTTCTGTGAAACTGCTTTGTGTAGTATGAATCCAACTCACAGAGTTGAACACTTCCTTTGAAAGAGCTGTTTTGAAACACTCTTTTTGTAGAATCTGCAAGTGTTCATTTAGAGCGCTTTGAGGCCTATGGTGGAAAAGGAAATATCTTCACTTATAAACCAGGCAGAAGCATTCTCAGAAACCTCTTTATGATGTGTGCATTCAACTCGGAGAGATAAGCCTTCCTTTTGATAGAGCAGGTTTGAAACTGTGTTTTGGCAGAATCTGCAAGTGGATATTTGGAGCCCTTTCAGGCCTTCGTTGGAAACGGGAATATCTTCCCATAAAAACTAAACAGAAGCGTTCTGTGAAACTGCTTTGTGAAGTATGAATCCAACTCACAGAGTTGAACACTTCCTTTGAAAGAGCAGTTTTGAAACACTCTTTTTGTAGAATCTGTAAGTGTTCGTTTGGAGCGCTTTGAGGCCTATGGTGGAAAAGGAAATATCTTCACATAAAACCTAGACAGAAGCATTCTTTGAAACTTCTTTATGATGTGTGCATTCATCTCACAGAGTTGAACCTTCCTTATCATGGAGCAGTTTGGAAAGAGTCTTTTTGCGGCATCTGCAAGTGGATATTTGGAGCTCTTTTAGGCCTTTGTTAGAAGCGGGAATATCTTCCCATAAAAACTGGACAGAAGCATTCTCACAAACTGCTTTGTGATGTGTGTGTTCAACTCACAGAGTTGAACCTTTCCTTTGCTAGAACACTTATGAAACACTCTTTTTGTAGAATCTGCAAGTGTTCATTTGGAGCGCATTGCGGCCTGTGGTGGAAAAAGAAATATCTTCATATATAAACAAGGGAGAAGCATTCTCAGAAACCTCTTTATGATGTGTGTATTCAACTCAGAGAGATAAGCCTTCCTTTCGATAGAGCAGTTTTGAAACTGTGTTTTTGCAGAATCTGCAAGTGGATATTTGGAGCCTTTCAAGCCTTCGTTGGAAACGGGAATATCTTCCCAAAAAAACTAAACAGAAGCGTTCTGTGAAACTGCTTTGTGTAGTATGAATCCAACTCACAGAGTTGGACACTTCCTTTGAAAGAGCTCTTTTGAAACACTCTTTTTGTAGAATCTGCAAGTGTTCATTTGGAGCGCTTTGAGGCCTATTGTGGAAAAGGAAATATCTTCACTTATAAACCAGGCAGAAGCATTCTCAGAAACCTCTTTATGATGTGGGCATTCAACTCGGAGAGATAAGCCTTCCTTTTGATAGAGCAGTTTTGAAACTGTGTTTTTGCAGAATCTGCAAGTGGATATTTGGAGCCCTTTCAGGCCTTCGTTGGAAAAGGGAATATCTTCCCATAAAAACTAAACAGAAGAGTTCTGTGAAACTGCTTTGTGTAGTATGAATCCAACTCACAGAGTTGGACACTTCCTTTGAAAGAGCTGTTTTGAAACACTCTTTTTGTAGAATCTGCAAGTGTTCATTTGGAGCGCTTTGAGGCCTATGGTGGAAAAGGAAATATCTTCACTTATAAACCAGGCAGAAGCATTCTCAGAAACCTCTTTATGATGTGTGCATTCAACTCGGAGAGATAAGCCTTCCTTTTGATAGAGCAGTTTTGAAACTGTGTTTTGGCAGAATCTGCAAGTGGATATTTGGAGCCCTTTCAGGCCTTCGTTGGAAACGGGAATATCTTCCCATAAAAACTAAACAGAAGCGTTCTGTGAAACTGCTTTGTGAAGTATAAATCCAACTCACAGAGTTGAACACTTCTTTTGAAAGAGCAGTTTGGAAACACTCTTTTTGTAGAATCTACAAGTGTTCATTTGGAGCGCTTTGAGGCCTATGGTGGAAAAGGAAATATCTTCACATAAAACCTAGACAGAAGCATTCTTTGAAACTTCTTTATGATGTGTGCATTCAACTCACAGAGTTGAACCTTCTT
This sequence comes from Pongo abelii, assembly GCF_028885655.2. Taxonomy (NCBI): domain Eukaryota; kingdom Metazoa; phylum Chordata; class Mammalia; order Primates; family Hominidae; genus Pongo; species Pongo abelii. The sequence continues at coordinate 48,650,082 of NC_085928.1, forward strand.
TTTCATGGAGCAATTTGGAAAGAGTCTTTTTGCAGCATCTGCAAGTGGATATTTGGAGCTCTTTCAGGCCTTTGTTAGAAGCGGGAATATCTTCCCATAAAAACTGGACAGAAGCATTCTCACAAACTGCTTTGTGATGTGTGTGTTCAACTCACAGAGGTGAACCTTTCCTTTGCTAGAGCAGTTATGAAACACTCTTTTTGTAGAATCTGCAAGTGTTCATTTGGAGCGATTTGAGGCCTATGGTGGAAAAAGAAATATCTTCATATATAAACAAGGCAGAAGCATTCTCAGAAACCTCTTTATGATGTGTGCATTCAACTCAGAGAGATAAGCCTTCCTTTTGATAGAGCAGTTTTGAAACTGTATTTTTGCAGAATCTGCAAGTGGATATTTGGAGCTCCTTCATGCCTTCGTTGGAAACGGGAATTTCTTCCCATAATAACTAAACAGAAGCGTTCTGTGAAACTGCTTTGTGTAGTATGAATCCAACTCACAGAGTTGAACACTTCCTTTGAAAGAGCAGTTTTGAAACACTCTTTTTGTAGAATCTGCAAGTGTTCGTTTGGAGCGCTTTGAGGCCTATGGTGGAAAAGGAAATATCTTCACATAAAACTTAGACAGAAGCATTCTTTGAAACTTCTTTATGATGTGTGCATTCATCTCACAGAGTTGAACCTTCCTTATCATGGAGCAGTTTGGAAAGAGTCTTTTTGCGGCATCTGCAAGTGGATATTTGGAGCTCTTTCAGCCCTTTGTTAGAAGCGGGAATATCTTCCCATAAAAACTGGACAGAAGCATTCTCACAAACTGCTTTGTGATGTGTGTGTTCAACTCACAGAGTTGAACCTTTCCTTTGCTAGAACACTTATGAAACACTCTTTTTGTAGAATCTGCAAGTGTTCATTTGGAGCGCATTGAGGCCTATGGTGGAAAAAGAAATATCTTCATATATAAACAAGGGAGAAGCATTCTCAGAAACCTCTTTATGATGTGTGTATTCAACTCAGAGAGATAAGCCTTCCTTTTGATAGAGCAGTTTTGCAACTGTGTTTTTGCAGAATCTGCAAGTGGATATTTGGAGCCCTTTCAGGCCTTCGTTGGAAAAGGGAATATCTTCCCATAAAAACTAAACAGAAGAGTTCTGTGAAACTGCTTTGTGTAGTATGAATCCAACTCACAGAGTTGGACACTTCCTTTGAAAGAGCTGTTTTGAAACACTCTTTTTGTAGAATCTGCAAGTGTTCATTTGGAGCGCTTTGAGGCCTATGTTGGAAAAGGAAATATCTTCACTTATAAACCAGGCAGAAGCATTCTCAGAAACCTCTTTATGATGTGTGCATTCGACTCGGAGAGATAAGCCTTCCTTTTGTTAGAGCAGTTTTGCAACTGTGTTTTTGCAGAATCTGCAAGTGTATATTTGGAGCCCTTTCAGGCCTTCGTTGGAAACGGGAATATCTTCCCATAAAAATTAAACAGAAGCGTTCTGTGAAACTGCTTTGTGAAGTAGGAATCCAACTCACAGAGTTGAACACTTCTTTTGAAAGAGCAGTTTTGAAACACTCTTTTTGTAGAATCTACAAGTGTTCATTTGGAGCGCTTTGAGGCATATGGTGGAAAAAGAAATATCGTCACATAAAACCTAGACAGAAGCATTCTTTGAAACCTTTTATGATGTGTGCATTCAACTGACAGAGTTGAACTTTCCTTTTCATGGAGCAGTTTGGAAAGAGTCTTTTTGCAGCATCTGCAAGTGGATATTTGGAGCTCTTTCAGGCCTTTGTTAGAAGCGGGAATATCTTCCCATAAAAACTGGACAGAAGCATTCTCACAAACTGCTTTGTGATGTGTGTGTTCAACTCACAGAGGTGAACCTTTCCTTTGCTAGAGCAGTTATGAAACACTCTTTTTGTAGAATCTGCAAGTGTTCATTTGGAGCGATTTGAGGCCTATGGTGGAAAAAGAAATATCTCCATATATAAACAAGGCAGAAGCATTCTCAGAAACCTCTTTATGATGTGTGCATTCAACTCAGAGAGATAAGCCTTCCTTTTGATAGAGCAGTTTTGAAACTGTGTTTTTGCAGAATCTGCAAGTGGATACTTGGAGCCCTTTCAGGCCTTCGTTGGAAACGGGAATATCTTCCCAAAAAAACTAAACAGAAGGGTTCTGTGAAACTGCTTTGTGTAGTATGAATGCAACTCACAGAGTTGGACACTTCCTTTGAAAGAGCTGTTTTGAAACACTCTTTTTGTAGAATCTGCAAGTGTTCATTTGGAGCGCTTTGAGGCCTAAGGTGGAAAAGGAAATATCTTCACTTATAAATCAGGCAAAAGCATTCTCAGAAACCTCTTTATGATGTGTGCATTCGACTCAGAGAGATAAGCCTTCCTTTTGATAGAGCAGTTTTGAAACTGTGTTTTTGCAGAATCTGCAAGTGGATATTTGGAGCCCTTTCAGGCCTTCGTTGGAAACGGGAATATCTTCCCAAAAAAACTAAACAGAAGCGTTCTGTGAAACTGCTTTGTGTAGTATGAATACAACTCACAGAGTTGGACACTTCTTTTGAAAGAGCTGTTTTGAAACACTCTTTTTGTAGAATCTGCAAGTGTTCATTTGGAGCGCTTTGAGGCCTAAGGTGGAAAAGGAAATATCTTCACTTATAAATCAGGCAGAAGCATTGGCAGAAACCTCTTTATGATGTGTGCATTCAACTCGGAGAGATAAGCCTTCCTTTTGATAGAGCAGTTTTGAAACTGTGTTTTGGCAGAATCTGCAAGTGGATATTTGGAGCTCTTTCAGGCCTTCGTTGGAAACGGGAATATCTTCCCAAAAAAACTAAACAGAAGCGTTCTGTGAAACTGCTTTGTGTAGTATGAATCCAACTCACAGAGTTGAACACTTCCTTTGAAAGAGCTGTTTTGAAACACTCTTTTTGTAGAATCTGCAAGTGTTCATTTAGAGCCCTTTGAGGCCTATGGTGGAAAAGGAAATATCTTCACTTATAAACCAGGCAGAAGCATTCTCAGAAACCTCTTTATGATGTGTGCGTTCAACTCGGAGAGATAAGCCTTCCTTTTGATAGAGCAGGTTTGAAACTGTGTTTTGGCAGAATCTGCAAGTGGATATTTGGAGCCCTTTCAAGCCTTCGTTGGAAACGGGAATATCTTCCCATAAAAACTAAACAGAAGCGTTCTCTGAAACTGCTTTGTGAAGTATGAATCCAACTCACAGAGTTGAACACTTCCTTTGAAAGAGCAGTTTTGAAACACTCTTTTTGTAGAATCTGCAAGTGTTCGTTTGGAGCGCTTTGAGGCCTACGGTGGAAAAGGAAATATCTTCACATAAAACCTAGACAGAAGCATTCTTTGAAACTTCTTTATGATGTGTGCATTCATCTCACAGAGTTGAACCTTCCTTATCATGGAGCAGTTTGGAAAGAGTCTTTTTGCGGCATCTGCAAGTGGATATTTGGAGCTCTTTTAGGCCTTTGTTAGAAGCGGGAATATCTTCCCATAAAAACTGGACAGAAGCATTCTCACAAACTGCTTTGTGATGTGTGTGTTCAACTCACAGAGTTGAACCTTTCCTTTGCTAGAACACTTATGAAACACTCTTTTTGTAGAATCTGCAAGTGTTCATTTGGAGCGCATTGCGGCCTATGGTGGAAAAAGAAATATCTTCATATATAAACAAGGGAGAAGCATTCTCAGAAACCTCTTTATGATGTGTGTATTCAACTCAGAGAGATAAGCCTTCCTTTCGATAGAGCAGTTTTGAAACTGTGTTTTTGCAGAATCTGCAAGTGGATATTTGGAGCCTTTCAGGCCTTCGTTGGAAACGGGAATATCTTCCCAAAAAAACTAAACAGAAGCGTTCTGTGAAACTGCTTTGTGTAGTATGAATCCAACTCACAGAGTTGGACACTTCCTTTGAAAGAGCTCTTTTGAAACACTCTTTTTGTAGAATCTGCAAGTGTTCATTTGGAGCGCTTTGAGGCCTATTGTGGAAAAGGAAATATCTTCACTTATAAACCAGGCAGAAGCATTCTCAGAAACCTCTTTATGATGTGGGCATTCAACTCGGAGAGATAAGCCTTCCTTTTGATAGAGCAGTTTTGAAACTGTGTTTTTGCAGAATGTGCAAGTGGATATTTGGAGCCCTTTCAGGCCTTCGTTGGAAAAGGGAATATCTTCCCATAAAAACTAAACAGAAGAGTTCTGTGAAACTGCTTTGTGTAGTATGAATCCAACTCACAGAGTTGGACACTTCCTTTGAAAGAGCTGTTTTGAAACACTCTTTTTGTAGAATCTGCAAGTGTTCATTTGGAGCGCTTTGAGGCCTATGGTGGAAAAGGAAATATCTTCACTTATAAACCAGGCAGAAGCATTCTCAGAAACCTCTTTATGATGTGTGCATTCAACTCGGAGAGATAAGCCTTCCTTTTGATAGAGCAGTTTTGAAACTGTGTTTTGGCAGAATCTGCAAGTGGATATTTGGAGCCCTTTCAGGCCTTCGTTGGAAACGGGAATATCTTCCCATAAAAACTAAACAGAAGCGTTCTGTGAAACTGCTTTGTGAAGTATAAATCCAACTCACAGAGTTGAACACTTCTTTTGAAAGAGCAGTTTGGAAACACTCTTTTTGTAGAATCTACAAGTGTTCATTTGGAGCGCTTTGAGGCCTATGGTGGAAAAGGAAATATCTTCACATAAAACCTAGACAGAAGCATTCTTTGAAACTTCTTTATGATGTGTGCATTCAACTCACAGAGTTGAACCTTCTTTTTCATGGAGCAATTTGGAAAGAGTCTTTTTGCAGCATCTGCAAGTGGATATTTGGAGCTCTTTCAGGCCTTTGTTAGAAGCGGGAATATCTTCCCATAAAAACTGGACAGAAGCATTCTCACAAACTGCTTTGTGATGTGTGTGTTCAACTCACAGAGGTGAACCTTTCCTTTGCTAGAGCAGTTATGAAACACTCTTTTTGTAGAATCTGCAAGTGTTCATTTGGAGCGATTTGAGGCCTATGGTGGAAAAAGAAATATCTTCATATATAAACAAGGCAGAAGCATTCTCAGAAACCTCTTTATGATGTGTGCATTCAACTCAGAGAGATAAGCCTTCCTTTTGATAGAGCAGTTTTGAAACTGTATTTTTGCAGAATCTGCAAGTGGATATTTGGAGCTCTTTCATGCCTTCGTTGGAAACGGGAATTTCTTCCCATAATAACTAAACAGAAGTGTTCTGTGAAACTGCTTTGTGTAGTATGAATCCAACTCACAGAGTTGAACACTTCCTTTGAAAGAGCAGTTTTGAAACACTCTTTTTGTAGAATCTGCAAGTGTTCGTTTTGAGCGCTTTGAGGCCTATGGTGGAAAAGGAAATATCTTCACATAAAACTTAGACAGAAGCATTCTTTGAAACTTCTTTATGATGTGTGCATTCATCTCACAGAGTTGAACCTTCCTTATCATGGAGCAGTTTGGAAAGAGTCTTTTTGCGGCATCTGCAAGTGGATATTTGGAGCTCTTTCAGGCCTTTGTTAGAAGCGGGAATATCTTCCCATAAAAACTGGACAGAAGCATTCTCACAAACTGCTTTGTGATGTGTGTGTTCATCTCACAGAGTTGAACCTTTCCTTTGCTAGAACACTTATGAAACACTCTTTTTGTAGAATCTGCAAGTGTTCATTTGGAGCGCATTGAGGCCTATGGTGGAAAAAGAAATATCTTCATATATAAAGAAGGGAGAAGCATTCTCAGAAACCTCTTTATGATGTGTGTATTCAACTCAGAGAGATAAGCCTTCCTTTTGATAGAGCAGTTTTGATACTGTGTTTTTGCAGAATCTGCAAGTGGATATTTGGAGCCCTTTCAGGCCTTCGTTGGAAAAGGGAATATCTTCCCATAAAAACTAAACAGAAGAGTTCTGTGAAACTGCTTTGTGTAGTATGAATCCAACTCACAGAGTTGGACACTTCCTTTGAAAGAGCTGTTTTGAAACACTCTTTTTGTAGAATCTGCAAATGTTCATTTGGAGCGCTTTGAGGCCTATGGTGGAAAAGGAAATATCTTCACTTATAAACCAGGCAGAAGCATTCTCAGAAACCTCTTTATGATGTGTGCATTCGACTCGGAGAGATAAGCCTTCCTTTTGTTAGAGCAGTTTTGCAACTGTGTTTTTGCAGAATCTGCAAGTGTATATTTGGAGCCCTTTCAGGCCTTCGTTGGAAACGGGAATATCTTCCCATAAAAATTAAACAGAAGCGTTCTGTGAAACTGCTTTGTGAAGTAGGAATCCAACTCACAGAGTTGAACACTTCTTTTGAAAGAGCAGTTTTGAAACACTCTTTTTGTAGAATCTACAAGTGTTCATTTGGAGCGCTTTGAGGCATATGGTGGAAAAAGAAATATCGTCACATAAAACCTAGACAGAAGCATTCTTTGAAACCTTTTATGATGTGTGCATTCAACTGACAGAGTTGAACTTTCCTTTTCATGGAGCAGTTTGGAAAGAGTCTTTTTGCAGCATCTGCAAGTGGATATTTGGAGCTCTTTCAGGCCTTTGTTAGAAGCGGGAATATCTTCCCATAAAAACTGGACAGAAGCATTCTCACAAACTGCTTTGTGATGTGTGTGTTCAACTCACAGAGGTGAACCTTTCCTTTGCTAGAGCAGTTATGAAACACTCTTTTTGTAGAATCTGCAAGTGTTCAGTTGGAGCGATTTGAGGCCTATGGTGGAAAAAGAAATATCTCCATATATAAACAAGGCAGAAGCATTCTCAGAAACCTCTTTATGATGTGTGCATTCAACTCAGAGAGATAAGCCCTCCTTTTGATAGAGCAGTTTTGAAACTGTGTTTTTGCAGAATCTGCAAGTGGATACTTGGAGCCCTTTCAGGCCTTCGTTGGAAACGGGAATATCTTCCCAAAAAAACTAAACAGAAGGGTTCTGTGAAACTGCTTTGTGTAGTATGAATGCAACTCACAGAGTTGGACACTTCCTTTGAAAGAGCTGTTTTGAAACACTCTTTTTGTAGAATCTGCAAGTGTTCATTTGGAGCGCTTTGAGGCCTAAGGTGGAAAAGGAAATATCTTCACTTATAAATCAGGCAAAAGCATTCTCAGAAACCTCTTTATGATGTGTGCATTCGACTCAGAGAGATAAGCCTTCCTTTTGATAGAGCAGTTTTGAAACTGTGTTTTTGCAGAATCTGCAAGTGGATATTTGGAGCCCTTTCAGGCCTTCGTTGGAAACGGGAATATCTTCCCAAAAAAACTAAACAGAAGCGTTCTGTGAAACTGCTTTGTGTAGTATGAATACAACTCACAGAGTTGGACACTTCTTTTGAAAGAGCTGTTTTGAAACACTCTTTTTGTAGAATCTGCAAGTGTTCATTTGGAGCGCTTTGAGGCCTAAGGTGGAAAAGGAAATATCTTCACTTATAAATCAGGCAGAAGCATTGTCAGAAACCTCTTTATGATGTGTGCATTCAACTCGGAGAGATAAGCCTTCCTTTTGATAGAGCAGTTTTGAAACTGTGTTTTGGCAGAATCTGCAAGTGGATATTTGGAGCGCTTTCAGGCCTTCGTTGGAAACGGGAATATCTTCCCAAAAAAACTAAACAGAAGCGTTCTGTGAAACTGCTTTGTGTAGTATGAATCCAACTCACAGAGTTGAACACTTCCTTTGAAAGAGCTGTTTTGAAACACTCTTTTTGTAGAATCTGCAAGTGTTCATTTAGAGCCCTTTGAGGCCTATGGTGGAAAAGGAAATATCTTCACTTATAAACCAGGCAGAAGCATTCTCAGAAACCTCTTTATGATGTGTGCGTTCAACTCGGAGAGATAAGCCTTCCTTTTGATAGAGCAGGTTTGAAACTGTGTTTTGGCAGAATCTGCAAGTGGATATTTGGAGCCCTTTCAAGCCTTCGTTGGAAACGGGAATATCTTCCCATAAAAACTAAACAGAAGCGTTCTCTGAAACTGCTTTGTGAAGTATGAATCCAACTCACAGAGTTGAACACTTCCTTTGAAAGAGCAGTTTTGAAACACTCTTTTTGTAGAATCTGCAAGTGTTCGTTTGGAGCGCTTTGAGGCCTACGGTGGAAAAGGAAATATCTTCACATAAAACCTAGACAGAAGCATTCTTTGAAACTTCTTTATGATGTGTGCATTCATCTCACAGAGTTGAACCTTCCTTATCATGGAGCAGTTTGGAAAGAGTCTTTTTGCGGCATCTGCAAGTGGATATTTGGAGCTCTTTTAGGCCTTTGTTAGAAGCGGGAATATCTTCCCATAAAAACTGGACAGAAGCATTCTCACAAACTGCTTTGTGATGTGTGTGTTCAACTCACAGAGTTGAACCTTTCCTTTGCTAGAACACTTATGAAACACTCTTTTTGTAGAATCTGCAAGTGTTCATTTGGAGCGCATTGCGGCCTATGGTGGAAAAAGAAATATCTTCATATATAAACAAGGGAGAAGCATTCTCAGAAACCTCTTTATGATGTGTGTATTCAACTCAGAGAGATAAGCCTTCCTTTCGATAGAGCAGTTTTGAAACTGTGTTTTTGCAGAATCTGCAAGTGGATATTTGGAGCCTTTCAGGCCTTCGTTGGAAACGGGAATATCTTCCCAAAAAAACTAAACAGAAGCGTTCTGTGAAACTGCTTTGTGTAGTATGAATCCAACTCACAGAGTTGGACACTTCCTTTGAAAGAGCTCTTTTGAAACACTCTTTTTGTAGAATCTGCAAGTGTTCATTTGGAGCGCTTTGAGGCCTATTGTGGAAAAGGAAATATCTTCACTTATAAACCAGGCAGAAGCATTCTCAGAAACCTCTTTATGATGTGGGCATTCAACTCGGAGAGATAAGCCTTCCTTTTGATAGAGCAGTTTTGAAACTGTGTTTTTGCAGAATGTGCAAGTGGATATTTGGAGCCCTTTCAGGCCTTCGTTGGAAAAGGGAATATCTTCCCATAAAAACTAAACAGAAGAGTTCTGTGAAACTGCTTTGTGTAGTATGAATCCAACTCACAGAGTTGGACACTTCCTTTGAAAGAGCTGTTTTGAAACACTCTTTTTGTAGAATCTGCAAGTGTTCATTTGGAGCGCTTTGAGGCCTATGGTGGAAAAGGAAATATCTTCACTTATAAACCAGGCAGAAGCATTCTCAGAAACCTCTTTATGATGTGGGCATTCAACTCGGAGAGATAAGCCTTCCTTTTGATAGAGCAGTTTTGAAACTGTGTTTTGGCAGAATCTGCAAGTGGATATTTGGAGCCCTTTCAGGCCTTCGTTGGAAACGGGAATATCTTCCCATAAAAACTAAACAGAAGCGTTCTGTGAAACTGCTTTGTGAAGTATAAATCCAACTCACAGAGTTGAACACTTCTTTTGAAAGAGCAGTTTGGAAACACTCTTTTTGTAGAATCTACAAGTGTTCATTTGGAGCGCTTTGAGGCCTATGGTGGAAAAGGAAATATCTTCACATAAAACCTAGACAGAAGCATTCTTTGAAACTTCTTTATGATGTGTGCATTCAACTCACAGAGTTGAACCTTCTTTTTCATGGAGCAATTTGGAAAGAGTCTTTTTGCAGCATCTGCAAGTGGATATTTGGAGCTCTTTCAGGCCTTTGTTAGAAGCGGGAATATCTTCCCATAAAAACTGGACAGAAGCATTCTCACAAACTGCTTTGTGATGTGTGTGTTCAACTCACAGAGGTGAACCTTTCCTTTGCTAGAGCAGTTATGAAACACTCTTTTTGTAGAATCTGCAAGTGTTCATTTGGAGCGATTTGAGGCCTATGGTGGAAAAAGAAATATCTTCATATATAAACAAGGCAGAAGCATTCTCAGAAACCTCTTTATGATGTGTGCATTCAACTCAGAGAGATAAGCCTTCCTTTTGATAGAGCAGTTTTGAAACTGTATTTTTGCAGAATCTGCAAGTGGATATTTGGAGCTCTTTCATGCCTTCGTTGGAAACGGGAATTTCTTCCCATAATAACTAAACAGAAGTGTTCTGTGAAACTGCTTTGTGTAGTATGAATCCAACTCACAGAGTTGAACACTTCCTTTGAAAGAGCAGTTTTGAAACACTCTTTTTGTAGAATCTGCAAGTGTTCGTTTTGAGCGCTTTGAGGCCTATGGTGGAAAAGGAAATATCTTCACATAAAACTTAGACAGAAGCATTCTTTGAAACTTCTTTATGATGTGTGCATTCATCTCACAGAGTTGAACCTTCCTTATCATGGAGCAGTTTGGAAAGAGTCTTTTTGCGGCATCTGCAAGTGGATATTTGGAGCTCTTTCAGGCCTTTGTTAGAAGCGGGAATATCTTCCCATAAAAACTGGACAGAAGCATTCTCACAAACTGCTTTGTGATGTGTGTGTTCATCTCACAGAGTTGAACCTTTCCTTTGCTAGAACACTTATGAAACACTCTTTTTGTAGAATCTGCAAGTGTTCATTTGGAGCGCATTGAGGCCTATGGTGGAAAAAGAAATATCTTCATATATAAAGAAGGGAGAAGCATTCTCAGAAACCTCTTTATGATGTGTGTATTCAACTCAGAGAGATAAGCCTTCCTTTTGATAGAGCAGTTTTGATACTGTGTTTTTGCAGAATCTGCAAGTGGATATTTGGAGCCCTTTCAGGCCTTCGTTGGAAAAGGGAATATCTTCCCATAAAAACTAAACAGAAGAGTTCTGTGAAACTGCTTTGTGTAGTATGAATCCAACTCACAGAGTTGGACACTTCCTTTGAAAGAGCTGTTTTGAAACACTCTTTTTGTAGAATCTGCAAATGTTCATTTGGAGCGCTTTGAGGCCTATGGTGGAAAAGGAAATATCTTCACTTATAAACCAGGCAGAAGCATTCTCAGAAACCTCTTTATGATGTGTGCATTCGACTCGGAGAGATAAGCCTTCCTTTTGTTAGAGCAGTTTTGCAACTGTGTTTTTGCAGAATCTGCAAGTGTATATTTGGAGCCCTTTCAGGCCTTCGTTGGAAACGGGAATATCTTCCCATAAAAATTAAACAGAAGCGTTCTGTGAAACTGCTTTGTGAAGTAGGAATCCAACTCACAGAGTTGAACACTTCTTTTGAAAGAGCAGTTTTGAAACACTCTTTTTGTAGAATCTACAAGTGTTCATTTGGAGCGCTTTGAGGCATATGGTGGAAAAAGAAATATCGTCACATAAAACCTAGACAGAAGCATTCTTTGAAACCTTTTATGATGTGTGCATTCAACTGACAGAGTTGAACTTTCCTTTTCATGGAGCAGTTTGGAAAGAGTCTTTTTGCAGCATCTGCAAGTGGATATTTGGAGCTCTTTCAGGCCTTTGTTAGAAGCGGGAATATCTTCCCATAAAAACTGGACAGAAGCATTCTCACAAACTGCTTTGTGATGTGTGTGTTCAACTCACAGAGGTGAACCTTTCCTTTGCTAGAGCAGTTATGAAACACTCTTTTTGTAGAATCTGCAAGTGTTCAGTTGGAGCGATTTGAGGCCTATGGTGGAAAAAGAAATATCTCCATATATAAACAAGGCAGAAGCATTCTCAGAAACCTCTTTATGATGTGTGCATTCAACTCAGAGAGATAAGCCCTCCTTTTGATAGAGCAGTTTTGAAACTGTGTTTTTGCAGAATCTGCAAGTGGATACTTGGAGCCCTTTCAGGCCTTCGTTGGAAACGGGAATATCTTCCCAAAAAAACTAAACAGAAGGGTTCTGTGAAACTGCTTTGTGTAGTATGAATGCAACTCACAGAGTTGGACACTTCCTTTGAAAGAGCTGTTTTGAAACACTCTTTTTGTAGAATCTGCAAGTGTTCATTTGGAGCGCTTTGAGGCCTAAGGTGGAAAAGGAAATATCTTCACTTATAAATCAGGCAAAAGCATTCTCAGAAACCTCTTTATGATGTGTGCATTCGACTCAGAGAGATAAGCCTTCCTTTTGATAGAGCAGTTTTGAAACTGTGTTTTTGCAGAATCTGCAAGTGGATATTTGGAGCCCTTTCAGGCCTTCGTTGGAAACGGGAATATCTTCCCAAAAAAACTAAACAGAAGCGTTCTGTGAAACTGCTTTGTGTAGTATGAATACAACTCACAGAGTTGGACACTTCTTTTGAAAGAGCTGTTTTGAAACACTCTTTTTGTAGAATCTGCAAGTGTTCATTTGGAGCGCTTTGAGGCCTAAGGTGGAAAAGGAAATATCTTCACTTATAAATCAGGCAGAAGCATTGTCAGAAACCTCTTTATGATGTGTGCATTCAACTCGGAGAGATAAGCCTTCCTTTTGATAGAGCAGTTTTGAAACTGTGTTTTGGCAGAATCTGCAAGTGGATATTTGGAGCGCTTTCAGGCCTTCGTTGGAAACGGGAATATCTTCCCAAAAAAACTAAACAGAAGCGTTCTGTGAAACTGCTTTGTGTAGTATGAATCCAACTCACAGAGTTGAACACTTCCTTTGAAAGAGCTGTTTTGAAACACTCTTTTTGTAGAATCTGCAAGTGTTCATTTAGAGCGCTTTGAGGCCTATGGTGGAAAAGGAAATATCTTCACTTATAAACCAGGCAGAAGCATTCTCAGAAACCTCTTTATGATGTGTGCATTCAACTCGGAGAGATAAGCCTTCCTTTTGATAGAGCAGGTTTGAAACTGTGTTTTGGCAGAATCTGCAAGTGGATATTTGGAGCCCTTTCAAGCCTTCGTTGGAAACGGGAATATCTTCCCATAAAAACTAAACAGAAGCGTTCTCTGAAACTGCTTTGTGAAGTATGAATCCAACTCACAGAGTTGAACACTTCCTTTGAAAGAGCAGTTTTGAAACACTCTTTTTGTAGAATCTGCAAGTGTTCGTTTGGAGCGCTTTGAGGCCTACGGTGGAAAAGGAAATATCTTCACATAAAACCTAGACAGAAGCATTCTTTGAAACTTCTTTATGATGTGTGCATTCATCTCACAGAGTTGAACCTTCCTTATCATGGAGCAGTTTGGAAAGAGTCTTTTTGCGGCATCTGCAAGTGGATATTTGGAGCTCTTTTAGGCCTTTGTTAGAAGCGGGAATATCTTCCCATAAAAACTGGACAGAAGCATTCTCACAAACTGCTTTGTGATGTGTGTGTTCAACTCACAGAGTTGAACCTTTCCTTTGGTAGAACACTTATGAAACACTCTTTTTGTAGAATCTGCAAGTGTTCATTTGGAGCGCATTGCGGCCTATGGTGGAAAAAGAAATATCTTCATATATAAACAAGGGAGAAGCATTCTCAGAAACCTCTTTATGATGTGTGTATTCAACTCAGAGAGATAAGCCTTCCTTTCGATAGAGCAGTTTTGAAACTGTGTTTTTGCAGAATCTGCAAGTGGATATTTGGAGCCTTTCAGGCCTTCGTTGGAAACGGGAATATCTTCCCAAAAAAACTAAACAGAAGCGTTCTGTGAAACTGCTTTGTGTAGTATGAATCCAACTCACAGAGTTGGACACTTCCTTTGAAAGAGCTCTTTTGAAACACTCTTTTTGTAGAATCTGCAAGTGTTCATTTGGAGCGCTTTGAGGCCTATTGTGGAAAAGGAAATATCTTCACTTATAAACCAGGCAGAAGCATTCTCAGAAACCTCTTTATGATGTGGGCATTCAACTCGGAGAGATAAGCCTTCCTTTTGATAGAGCAGTTTTGAAACTGTGTTTTTGCAGAATCTGCAAGTGGATATTTGGAGCCCTTTCAGGCCTTCGTTGGAAAAGGGAATATCTTCCCATAAAAACTAAACAGAAGAGTTCTGTGAAACTGCTTTGTGTAGTATGAATCCAACTCACAGAGTTGGACACTTCCTTTGAAAGAGCTGTTTTGAAACACTCTTTTTGTAGAATCTGCAAGTGTTCATTTGGAGCGCTTTGAGGCCTATTGTGGAAAAGGAAATATCTTCACTTATAAACCAGGCAGAAGCATTCTCAGAAACCTCTTTATGATGTGTGCATTCAACTCGGAGAGATAAGCTTTCATTTTGATAGAGCAGTTTTGAAACTGTGTTTTGGCAGAATCTGCAAGTGGATATTTGGAGCCCTTTCAGGCCTTCGTTGGAAACGGGAATATCTTCCCATAAAAACTAAACAGAAGCGTTCTGTGAAACTGCTTTGTGAAGTATAAATCCAACTCACAGAGTTGAACACTTCTTTTGAAAGAGCAGTTTGGAAACACTCTTTTTGTAGAATCTACAAGTGTTCATTTGGAGCGCTTTGAGGCCTATGGTGGAAAAGGAAATATCTTCACATAAAACCTAGACAGAAGCATTCTTTGAAACTTCTTTATGATGTGTGCATTCAACTCACAGAGTTGAACCTTCTTTTTCATGGAGCAATTTGGAAAGAGTCTTTTTGCAGCATCTGCAAGTGGATATTTGGAGCTCTTTCAGGCCTTTGTTAGAAGCGGGAATATCTTCCCATAAAAACTGGACAGAAGCATTCTCACAAACTGCTTTGTGATGTGTGTGTTCAACTCACAGAGGTGAACCTTTCCTTTGCTAGAGCAGTTATGAAACACTCTTTTTGTAGAATCTGCAAGTGTTCATTTGGAGCGATTTGAGGCCTATGGTGGAAAAAGAAATATCTTCATATATAAACAAGGCAGAAGCATTCTCAGAAACCTCTTTATGATGTGTGCATTCAACTCAGAGAGATAAGCCTTCCTTTTGATAGAGCAGTTTTGAAACTGTATTTTTGCAGAATCTGCAAGTGGATATTTGGAGCTCTTTCATGCCTTCGTTGGAAACGGGAATTTCTTCCCATAATAACTAAACAGAAGCGTTCTGTGAAACTGCTTTGTGTAGTATGAATCCAACTCACAGAGTTGAACACTTCCTTTGAAAGAGCAGTTTTGAAACACTCTTTTTGTAGAATCTGCAAGTGTTCGTTTGGAGCGCTTTGAGGCCTATGGTGGAAAAGGAAATATCTTCACATAAAACTTAGACAGAAGCATTCTTTGAAACTTCTTTATGATGTGTGCATTCATCTCACAGAGTTGAACCTTCCTTATCATGGAGCAGTTTGGAAAGAGTCTTTTTGCGGCATCTGCAAGTGGATATTTGGAGCTCTTTCAGGCCTTTGTTAGAAGCGGGAATATCTTCCCATAAAAACTGGACAGAAGCATTCTCACAAACTGCTTTGTGATGTGTGTGTTCAACTCACAGAGTTGAACCTTTCCTTTGCTAGAACACTTATGAAACACTCTTTTTGTAGAATCTGCAAGTGTTCATTTGGAGCGCATTGAGGCCTATGGTGGAAAAAGAAATATCTTCATATATAAAGAAGGGAGAAGCATTCTCAGAAACCTCTTTATGATGTGTGTATTCAACTCAGAGAGATAAGCCTTCCTTTTGATAGAGCAGTTTTGAAACTGTGTTTTTGCAGAAACTGCAAGTGGATATTTGGAGCCCTTTCAGGCCTTCGTTGGAAAAGGGAATATCTTCCCATAAAAACTAAACAGAAGAGTTCTGTGAAACTGCTTTGTGTAGTATGAATCCAACTCACAGAGTTGGACACTTCCTTTGAAAGAGCTGTTTTGAAACACTCTTTTTGTAGAATCTGCAAGTGTTCATTTGGAGCGCTTTGAGGCCTATGGTGGAAAAGGAAATATCTTCACTTATAAACCAGGCAGAAGCATTCTCAGAAACCTCTTTATGATGTGTGCATTCGACTCGGAGAGATAAGCCTTCCTTTTGTTAGAGCAG
Organism: Pongo abelii; assembly: GCF_028885655.2. NCBI lineage: Eukaryota > Metazoa > Chordata > Mammalia > Primates > Hominidae > Pongo > Pongo abelii. The sequence goes on from NC_085928.1 coordinate 48,665,821, forward strand.
TTTTGCAACTGTGTTTTTGCAGAATCTGCAAGTGTATATTTGGAGCCCTTTCAGGCCTTCGTTGGAAACGGGAATATCTTCCCATAAAAATTAAACAGAAGCGTTCTGTGAAACTGCTTTGTGAAGTAGGAATCCAACTCACAGAGTTGAACACTTCTTTTGAAAGAGCAGTTTTGAAACACTCTTTTTGTAGAATCTACAAGTGTTCATTTGGAGCGCTTTGAGGCATATGGTGGAAAAAGAAATATCGTCACATAAAACCTAGACAGGAGCATTCTTTGAAACCTTTTATGATGTGTGCATTCAACTGACAGAGTTGAACTTTCCTTTTCATGGAGCAGTTTGGAAAGAGTCTTTTTGCAGCATCTGCAAGTGGATATTTGGAGCTCTTTCAGGCCTTTGTTAGAAGCGGGAATATCTTCCCATAAAAACTGGACAGAAGCATTCTCACAAACTGCTTTGTGATGTGTGTGTTCAACTCACAGAGGTGAACCTTTCCTTTGCTAGAGCAGTTATGAAACACTCTTTTTGTAGAATCTGCAAGTGTTCATTTGGAGCGATTTGAGGCCTATGGTGGAAAAAGAAATATCTTCATATATAAACAAGGCAGAAGCATTCTCAGAAACCTCTTTATGATGTGTGCATTCAACTCAGAGAGATAAGCCTTCCTTTTGATAGAGCAGTTTTGAAACTGTGTTTTTGCAGAATCTGCAAGTGGATATTTGGAGCCCTTTCAGGCCTTCGTTGGAAACGGGAATATCTTCCCAAAAAAACTAAACAGAAGGGTTCTGTGAAACTGCTTTGTGTAGTATGAATGCAACTCACAGAGTTGGACACTTCCTTTGAAAGAGCTGTTTTGAAACACTCTTTTTGTAGAATCTGCAAGTGTTCATTTGGAGCGCTTTGAGGCCTAAGGTGGAAAAGGAAATATCTTCACTTATAAATCAGGCAAAAGCATTCTCAGAAACCTCTTTATGATGTGTGCATTCGACTCAGAGAGATAAGCCTTCCTTTTGATAGAGCAGTTTTGAAACTGTGTTTTTGCAGAATCTGCAAGTGGATATTTGGAGCCCTTTCAGGCCTTCGTTGGAAACGGGAATATCTTCCCAAAAAAACTAAACAGAAGCGTTCTGTGAAACTGCTTTGTGTAGTATGAATACAACTCACAGAGTTGGACACTTCTTTTGAAAGAGCTGTTTTGAAACACTCTTTTTGTAGAATCTGCAAGTGTTCATTTGGAGCGCTTTGAGGCCTAAGGTGGAAAAGGAAATATCTTCACTTATAAATCAGGCAGAAGCATTGTCAGAAACCTCTTTATGATGTGTGCATTCAACTCGGAGAGATAAGCCTTCCTTTTGATAGAGCAGTTTTGAAACTGTGTTTTGGCAGAATCTGCAAGTGGATATTTGGAGCGCTTTCAGGCCTTCGTTGGAAACGGGAATATCTTCCCAAAAAAACTAAACAGAAGCGTTCTGTGAAACTGCTTTGTGTAGTATGAATCCAACTCACAGAGTTGAACACTTCCTTTGAAAGAGCTGTTTTGAAACACTCTTTTTGTAGAATCTGCAAGTGTTCATTTAGAGCGCTTTGAGGCCTATTGTGGAAAAGGAAATATCTTCACTTATAAACCAGGCAGAAGCATTCTCAGAAACCTCTTTATGATGTGTGCATTCAACTCGGAGAGATAAGCCTTCCTTTTGATAGAGCAGGTTTGAAACTGTGTTTTGGCAGAATCTGCAAGTGGATATTTGGAGCCCTTTCAGGCCTTCGTTGGAAACGGGAATATCTTCCCATAAAAACTAAACAGAAGCGTTCTGTGAAACTGCTTTGTGAAGTATGAATCCAACTCACAGAGTTGAACACTTCCTTTGAAAGAGCAGTTTTGAAACACTCTTTTTGTAGAATCTGCAAGTGTTCGTTTGGAGCGCTTTGAGGCCTATGGTGGAAAAGGAAATATCTTCACATAAAACCTAGACAGAAGCATTCTTTGAAACTTCTTTATGATGTGTGCATTCATCTCACAGAGTTGAACCTTCCTTATCATGGAGCAGTTTGGAAAGAGTCTTTTTGCGGCATCTGCAAGTGGATATTTGGAGCTCTTTTAGGCCTTTGTTAGAAGCGGGAATGTCTTCCCATAAAAACTGGACAGAAGCATTCTCACAAACTGCTTTGTGATGTGTGTGTTCAACTCACAGAGTTGAACCTTTCCTTTGCTAGAACACTTATGAAACACTCTTTTTGTAGAATCTGCAAGTGTTCATTTGGAGCGCATTGCGGCCTATGGTGGAAAAAGAAATATCTTCATATATAAACAAGGGAGAAGCATTCTCAGAAACCTCTTTATGATGTGTGTATTCAACTCAGAGAGATAAGCCTTCCTTTCGATAGAGCAGTTTTGAAACTGTGTTTTTGCAGAATCTGCAAGTGGATATTTGGAGCCTTTCAGGCCTTCGTTGGAAACGGTAATATCTTCCCAAAAAAACTAAACAGAAGCGTTCTGTGAAACTGCTTTGTGTAGTATGAATCCAACTCACAGATTTGGACACTTCCTTTGAAAGAGCTCTTTTGAAACACTCTTTTTGTAGAATCTGCAAGTGTTCATTTGGAGCGCTTTGAGGCCTATTGTGGAAAAGGAAATATCTTCACTTATAAACCAGGCAGAAGCATTCTCAGAAACCTCTTTATGATGTGGGCATTCAACTCGGAGAGATAAGCCTTCCTTTTGATAGAGCAGTTTTGAAACTGTGTTTTTGCAGAATCTGCAAGTGGATATTTGGAGCCCTTTCAGGCCTTCGTTGGAAAAGGGAATATCTTCCCATAAAAACTAAACAGAAGAGTTCTGTGAAACTGCTTTGTGTAGTATGAATCCAACTCACAGAGTTGGACACTTCCTTTGAAAGAGCTGTTTTGAAACACTCTTTTTGTAGAATCTGCAAGTGTTCATTTGGAGCGCTTTGAGGCCTATGGTGGAAAAGGAAATATCTTCACTTATAAACCAGGCAGAAGCATTCTCAGAAACCTCTTTATGATGTGTGCATTCAACTCGGAGAGATAAGCCTTCCTTTTGATAGAGCAGTTTTGAAACTGTGTTTTGGCAGAATCTGCAAGTGGATATTTGGAGCCCTTTCAGGCCTTCGTTGGAAACGGGAATATCTTCCCATAAAAACTAAACAGAAGCGTTCTGTGAAACTGCTTTGTGAAGTATAAATCCAACTCACAGAGTTGAACACTTCTTTTGAAAGAGCAGTTTGGAAACACTCTTTTTGTAGAATCTATAAGTGTTCATTTGGAGCGCTTTGAGGCCTATGGTGGAAAAGGAAATATCTTCACATAAAACCTAGACAGAAGCATTCTTTGAAACTTCTTTATGATGTGTGCATTCAACTCACAGAGTTGAACCTTCTTTTTCATGGAGCAATTTGGAAAGAGTCTTTTTGCAGCATCTGCAAGTGGATATTTGGAGCTCTTTCAGGCCTTTGTTAGAAGCGGGAATATCTTCCCATAAAAACTGGACAGAAGCATTCTCACAAACTGCTTTGTGATGTGTGTGTTCAACTCACAGAGGTGAACCTTTCCTTTGCTAGAGCAGTTATGAAACACTCTTTTTGTAGAATCTGCAAGTGTTCATTTGGAGCGATTTGAGGCCTATGGTGGAAAAAGAAATATCTTCATATATAAACAAGGCAGAAGCATTCTCAGAAACCTCTTTATGATGTGTGCATTCAACTCAGAGAGATAAGCCTTCCTTTTGATAGAGCAGTTTTGAAACTGTATTTTTGCAGAATCTGCAAGTGGATATTTGGAGCTCTTTCATGCCTTCGTTGGAAACGGGAATTTCTTCCCATAATAACTAAACAGAAGCGTTCTGTGAAACTGCTTTGTGTAGTATGAATCCAACTCACAGAGTTGAACACTTCCTTTGAAAGAGCAGTTTTGAAACACTCTTTTTGTAGAATCTGCAAGTGTTCGTTTGGAGCGCTTTGAGGCCTATGGTGGAAAAGGAAATATCTTCACATAAAACTTAGACAGAAGCATTCTTTGAAACTTCTTTATGATGTGTGCATTCATCTCACAGAGTTGAACCTTCCTTATCATGGAGCAGTTTGGAAAGAGTCTTTTTGCGGCATCTGCAAGTGGATATTTGGAGCTCTTTCAGGCCTTTGTTAGAAGCGGGAATATCTTCCCATAAAAACTGGACAGAAGCATTCTCACAAACTGCTTTGTGATGTGTGTGTTCAACTCACAGAGTTGAACCTTTCCTTTGCTAGAACACTTATGAAACACTCTTTTTGTAGAATCTGCAAGTGTTCATTTGGAGCGCATTGAGGCCTATGGTGGAAAAAGAAATATCTTCATATATAAACAAGGGAGAAGCATTCTCAGAAACCTCTTTATGATGTGTGTATTCAACTCAGAGAGATAAGCCTTCCTTTTGATAGAGCAGTTTTGAAACTGTGTTTTTGCAGAAACTGCAAGTGGATATTTGGAGCCCTTTCAGGCCTTCGTTGGAAAAGGGAATATCTTCCCATAAAAACTAAACAGAAGAGTTCTGTGAAACTGCTTTGTGTAGTATGAATCCAACTCACAGAGTTGGACACTTCCTTTGAAAGAGCTGTTTTGAAACACTCTTTTTGTAGAATCTGCAAGTGTTCATTTGGAGCGCTTTGAGGCCTATGGTGGAAAAGGAAATATCTTCACTTATAAACCAGGCAGAAGCATTCTCAGAAACCTCTTTATGATGTGTGCATTCGACTCGGAGAGATAAGCCTTCCTTTTGTTAGAGCAGTTTTGCAACTGTGTTTTTGCAGAATCTGCAAGTGTATATTTGGAGCCCTTTCAGGCCTTCGTTGGAAACGGGAATATCTTCCCATAAAAATTAAACAGAAGCGTTCTGTGAAACTGCTTTGTGAAGTATGAATCCAACTCACAGAGTTGAACACTTCTTTTGAAAGAGCAGTTTTGAAACACTCTTTTTGTAGAATCTACAAGTGTTCATTTGGAGCGCTTTGAGGCATATGGTGGAAAAAGAAATATCGTCACATAAAACCTAGACAGGAGCATTCTTTGAAACCTTTTATGATGTGTGCATTCAACTGACAGAGTTGAACTTTCCTTTTCATGGAGCAGTTTGGAAAGAGTCTTTTTGCAGCATCTGCAAGTGGATATTTGGAGCTCTTTCAGGCCTTTGTTAGAAGCGGGAATATCTTCCCATAAAAACTGGACAGAAGCATTCTCACAAACTGCTTTGTGATGTGTGTGTTCAACTCACAGAGGTGAACCTTTCCTTTGCTAGAGCAGTTATGAAACACTCTTTTTGTAGAATCTGCAAGTGTTCATTTGGAGCGATTTGAGGCCTATGGTGGAAAAAGAAATATCTTCATATATAAACAAGGCAGAAGCATTCTCAGAAACCTCTTTATGATGTGTGCATTCAACTCAGAGAGATAAGCCTTCCTTTTGATAGAGCAGTTTTGAAACTGTGTTTTTGCAGAATCTGCAAGTGGATATTTGGAGCCCTTTCAGGCCTTCGTTGGAAACGGGAATATCTTCCCAAAAAAACTAAACAGAAGGGTTCTGTGAAACTGCTTTGTGTAGTATGAAGGCAACTCACAGAGTTGGACACTTCCTTTGAAAGAGCTGTTTTGAAACACTCTTTTTGTAGAATCTGCAAGTGTTCATTTGGAGCGCTTTGAGGCCTAAGGTGGAAAAGGAAATATCTTCACTTATAAATCAGGCAAAAGCATTCTCAGAAACCTCTTTATGATGTGTGCATTCGACTCAGAGAGATAAGCCTTCCTTTTGATAGAGCAGTTTTGAAACTGTGTTTTTGCAGAATCTGCAAGTGGATATTTGGAGCCCTTTCAGGCCTTCGTTGGAAACGGGAATATCTTCCCAAAAAAACTAAACAGAAGCGTTCTGTGAAACTGCTTTGTGTAGTATGAATACAACTCACAGAGTTGGACACTTCTTTTGAAAGAGCTGTTTTGAAACACTCTTTTTGTAGAATCTGCAAGTGTTCATTTGGAGCCCTTTGAGGCCTAAGGTGGAAAAGGAAATATCTTCACTTATAAATCAGGCAGAAGCATTCTCAGAAACCTCTTTATGATGTGTGCATTCAACTCGGAGAGATAAGCCTTCCTTTTGATAGAGCAGTTTTGAAACTGTGTTTTTGCAGAATCTGCAAGTGGATAATTGGAGCCCTTTCAGGCCTTCGTTGGAAACGGGAATATCTTCCCAAAAAAACTAAACAGAAGCGTTCTGTGAAACTGCTTTGTGTAGTATTAATGCAACTCACAGAGTTGGACCCTTCCTTTGAAAGAGCTGTTTTGAAACACTCTTTTTGTTGAATCTGCAAGTGTTCATTTGGAGCGCTTTGAGGCCTTAGGTGGAAAAGGAAATATCTTCACTTATAAATCAGGCAGAAGCATTCTCAGAAACCTCTTTATGATGTGTGCATTCAACTCGGAGAGATAAGCCTTCCTTTTGATAGAGCAGTTTTGAAACCGTGTTTTGGCAGAATCTGCAAGTGGATATTTGGAGCCCTTTCAGGCCTTCGTTGGAAACGGGAATATCTTCCCATAAAAACTAAACAGAAGCGTTCTGTGAAACTGCTTTGTGAAGTATGAATCCAACTCACAGAGTTGAACACTTCCTTTGAAAGAGCAGTTTTGAAACACTCTTTTTGTAGAATCTGCAAGTGTTCGTTTGGAGCGCTTTGAGGCCTATGGTGGAAAAGGAAATATCTTCACATAAAACCTAGACAGAAGCATTCTTTGAAACTTCTTTATGATGTGTGCATTCATCTCACAGAGTTGAACCTTCCTTATCATGGAGCAGTTTGGAAAGAGTCTTTTTGCGGCATCTGCAAGTGGATATTTGGAGCTCTTTTAGGCCTTTGTTAGAAGCGGGAATATCTTCCCATAGAAACTGGACAGAAGCATTCTCACAAACTGCTTTGTGATGTGTGTGTTCAACTCACAGAGTTGAACCTTTCCTTTGCTAGAACACTTATGAAACACTCTTTTTGTAGAATCTGCAAGTGTTCATTTGGAGCGCATTGAGGCCTATGGTGGAAAAAGAAATATCTTCATATATAAACAAGGGAGAAGCATTCTCAGAAACCTCTTTATGATGTGTGTATTCAACTCAGAGAGATAAGCCTTCCTTTCGATAGAGCAGTTTTGAAACTGTGTTTTTGCAGAATCTGCAAGTGGATATTTGGAGCCTTTCAGGCCTTCGTTGGAAACGGGAATATCTTCCCAAAAAAACTAAACAGAAGCGTTCTGTGAAACTGCTTTGTGTAGTATGAATCCAACTCACAGAGTTGGACACTTCCTTTGAAAGAGCTCTTTTCAAACACTCTTTTTGTAGAATCTGCAAGTGTTCATTTGGAGCGCTTTGAGGCCTATGGTGGAAAAGGAAATATCTTCACTTATAAACCAGGCAGAAGCATTCTCAGAAACCTCTTTATGATGTGTGCATTCAACTCGGAGAGATAAGCCTTCCTTTTGATAGAGCAGTTTTGAAACTGTGTTTTGGCAGAATCTGCAAGTGGATATTTGGAGCCCTTTCAGGCCTTCGTTGGAAACGGGAATATCTTCCCATAAAAACTAAACAGAAGCGTTCTGTGAAACTGCTTTGTGAAGGATAAATCCAACTCACAGAGTTGAACACTTCTTTTGAAAGAGCAGTTTGGAAACACTCTTTTTGTAGAATCTACAAGTGTTCACTTGGAGTACTTTGAGGCATATGGTGGAAAAGGAAATATCTTCACATAAAACCTAGACAGAAGCATTCTTTGAAACTTCTTTATGATGTGTGCATTCAACTCACAGAGTTGAACCTTCTTTTTCATGGAGCAATTTGGAAAGAGTCTTTTTGCAGCATCTGTAAGTGGATATTTGGAGCTCTTTCAGGCCTTTGTTAGAAGCGGGAATATCTTCCCATAAAAACTGGACAGAAGCATTCTCACAAACTGCTTTGTGATGTGTGTGTTCAACACACAGAGGTGAACCTTTCCTTTGCTAGAGCAGTTATGAAACACTCTTTTTGTAGAATCTGCAAGTGTTCATTTGGAGCGATTTGAGGACTATGGTGGAAAAAGAAATATCTTCATATATAAACAAGGCAGAAGCATTCTCAGAAACCCCTTTATGAGGTGTGTATTCAACTCAGAGAGATAAGCCTTCCTTTTGATAGAGCAGTTTTTAAACTGTGTTTTTGCAGAATCTGCAAGTGGATATTTGGAGCCCTTTCAGGCCTTCGTTGGAAACGGGAATATCTTCCCAAAAAAACTAAACAGAAGCGTTCTGTGAAACTGCTTTGTGAAGTATGAATCCAACTCACAGAGTTGAACACTTCCTTTGAAAGAGCAGTTTTGAAACACTCTTTTTGTAGAATCTGCAAGTGTTCGTTTGGAGCGCTTTGAGGCCTATGGTGGAAAAGGAAATATCTTCACATGAAACCTAGACAGAAGCATTCTTTGAAACTTCTTTATGATGTGTGCATTCATCTCACAGTGTTGAACCTTCCTTAACATGGAGCAGTTTGGAAAGAGTCTTTTTGCGGCATCTGCAAGTGGATATTTGGAGCTCTTTCAGGCCTTTGTTAGAAGCGGGAATATCTTCCCATAAAAACTGGACAGAAGCATTCTCACAAACTGCTTTGTGATGTGTGTGTTCAACTCACAGAGTTGAACCTTTCCTTTGCTAGAACACTTATGAAACACTCTTTTTGTAGAATCTGCAAGTGTTCATTTGGAGCGCATTGAGGCCTATGGTGGAAAAAGAAATATCTTCATATATAAACAAGGGAGAAGCATTCTCAGAAACCTCTTTATGATGTGTGTATTCAACTCAGAGAGATAAGCCTTCCTTTTGATAGAGCAGTTTTGAAACTGTGTTTTTGCAGAATCTGCAAGTGGATATTTGGAGCCCTTTCAGGCCTTCGTTGGAAACGGGAATATCTTCCCAAAAAAACTAAACAGAAGCGTTCTGTGAAACTGCTTTGTGTAGTATGAATCCAACTCACAGAGTTGTACACATCCTTTGAAAGAGTTCTTTTGAAACACTCTTTTTGTAGAATCTGCAAGTGTTCATTTGGAGCGCTTTGAGGCCTATCGTGGAAAAGGAAATATCTTCACTTATAAACCAGGCAGAAGCATTCTCAGAAACCTCTTTATGATGTGTGCATTCAACTCGGAGAGATAAGCCTTCCTTTTGATAGAGCAGCTTTGAAACTGTGTTTTGGCAGAATCTGCAAGTGGATATTTGGAGCCCTTTCAGGCCTTCGTTGGAAACGGGAATATCTTCCCATAAAAACTAAACAGAAGCGTTCTGTGAAACTGCTTTGTGAAGGATAAATCCAACTCACAGAGTTGAACACTTCTTTTGAAAGAGCAGTTTGGAAACACTCTTTTTGTAGAATCTACAAGTGTTCACTTGGAGTACTTTGAGGCATATGGTGGAAAAGGAAATATCTTCACATAAAACCTAGACAGAAGCATTCTTTGAAACTTCTTTATGATGTGTGCATTCAACTCACAGAGTTGAACCTTCTTTTTCATGGAGCAATTTGGAAAGAGTCTTTTTGCAGCATCTGTAAGTGGATATTTGGAGCTCTTTCAGGCCTTTGTTAGAAGCGGGAATATCTTCCCATAAAAACTGGACAGAAGCATTCTCACAAACTGCTTTGTGATGTGTGTGTTCAACACACAGAGGTGAACCTTTCCTTTGCTAGAGCAGTTATGAAACACTCTTTTTGTAGAATCTGCAAGTGTTCATTTGGAGCGATTTGAGGACTATGGTGGAAAAAGAAATATCTTCATATATAAACAAGGGAGAAGCATTCTCAGAAACCTCTTTATGATGTGTGTATTCAACTCAGAGAGATAAGCCTTCCTTTTGATAGAGCAGTTTTGAAACTGTGTTTTTGCAGAAACTGCAAGTGGATATTTGGAGCCCTTTCAGGCCTTCGTTGGAAAAGGGAATATCTTCCCATAAAAACTAAACAGAAGAGTTCTGTGAAACTGCTTTGTGTAGTATGAATCCAACTCACAGAGTTGGACACTTCCTTTGAAAGAGCTGTTTTGAAACACTCTTTTTGTAGAATCTGCAAGTGTTCATTTGGAGCGCTTTGAGGCCTATGGTGGAAAAGGAAATATCTTCACTTATAAACCAGGCAGAAGCATTCTCAGAAACCTCTTTATGATGTGTGCATTCGACTCGGAGAGATAAGCCTTCCTTTTGTTAGAGCAGTTTTGCAACTGTGTTTTTGCAGAATCTGCAAGTGTATATTTGGAGCCCTTTCAGGCCTTCGTTGGAAACGGGAATATCTTCCCATAAAAATTAAACAGAAGCGTTCTGTGAAACTGCTTTGTGAAGTATGAATCCAACTCACAGAGTTGAACACTTCTTTTGAAAGAGCAGTTTTGAAACACTCTTTTTGTAGAATCTACAAGTGTTCATTTGGAGCGCTTTGAGGCATATGGTGGAAAAAGAAATATCGTCACATAAAACCTAGACAGAAGCATTCTTTGAAACCTTTTATGATGTGTGCATTCAACTGACAGAGTTGAACTTTCCTTTTCATGGAGCAGTTTGGAAAGAGTCTTTTTGCAGCATCTGCAAGTGGATATTTGGAGCTCTTTCAGGCCTTTGTTAGAAGCGGGAATATCTTCCCATAAAAACTGGACAGAAGCATTCTCACAAACTGCTTTGTGATGTGTGTGTTCAACTCACAGAGGTGAACCTTTCCTTTGCTAGAGCAGTTATGAAACACTCTTTTTGTAGAATCTGCAAGTGTTCATTTGGAGCGATTTGAGGCCTATGGTGGAAAAAGAAATATCTTCATATATAAACAAGGCAGAAGCATTCTCAGAAACCTCTTTATGATGTGTGCATTCAACTCAGAGAGATAAGCCTTCCTTTTGATAGAGCAGTTTTGAAACTGTGTTTTTGCAGAATCTGCAAGTGGATACTTGGAGCCCTTTCAGGCCTTCGTTGGAAACGGGAATATCTTCCCAAAAAAACTAAACAGAAGGGTTCTGTGAAACTGCTTTGTGTAGTATGAAGGCAACTCACAGAGTTGGACACTTCCTTTGAAAGAGCTGTTTTGAAACACTCTTTTTGTAGAATCTGCAAGTGTTCATTTGGAGCGCTTTGAGGCCTAAGGTGGAAAAGGAAATATCTTCACTTATAAATCAGGCAAAAGCATTCTCAGAAACCTCTTTATGATGTGTGCATTCGACTCAGAGAGATAAGCCTTCCTTTTGATAGAGCAGTTTTGAAACTGTGTTTTTGCAGAATCTGCAAGTGGATATTTGGAGCCCTTTCAGGCCTTCGTTGGAAACGGGAATATCTTCCCAAAAAAACTAAACAGAAGCGTTCTGTGAAACTGCTTTGTGTAGTATGAATACAACTCACAGAGTTGGACACTTCTTTTGAAAGAGCTGTTTTGAAACACTCTTTTTGTAGAATCTGCAAGTGTTCATTTGGAGCCCTTTGAGGCCTAAGGTGGAAAAGGAAATATCTTCACTTATAAATCAGGCAGAAGCATTCTCAGAAACCTCTTTATGATGTGTGCATTCAACTCGGAGAGATAAGCCTTCCTTTTGATAGAGCAGTTTTGAAACTGTGTTTTTGCAGAATCTGCAAGTGGATAATTGGAGCCCTTTCAGGCCTTCGTTGGAAACGGGAATATCTTCCCAAAGAAACTAAACAGAAGCGTTCTGTGAAACTGCTTTGTGTAGTATGAATCCAACTCACAGAGTTGAACACTTCCTTTGAAAGAGCTGTTTTGAAACACTCTTTTTGTAGAATCTGCAAGTGTTCTTTTGGAGCGCTTTGAGGCCTATGGTGGAAAAGGAAATATCTTCACTTATAAACCAGGCAGAAGCATTCTCAGAAACCTCTTTATGATGTGTGCATTCAACTCGGAGAGATAAGCCTTCCTTTTGATAGAGCAGTTTTGAAACAGTGTTTTGGCAGAATCTGCAATTGGATATTTGGAGCCCTTTCAGGCCTTCGTTGGAAACGGGAATATCTTCCCATAAAAACTAAACAGAAGCGTTCTGTGAAACTGCTTTGTGAAGTATGAATCCAACTCACAGAGTTGAACACTTCCTTTGAAAGAGCAGTTTTGAAACACTCTTTTTGTAGAATCTGCAAGTGTTCGTTTGGAGCGCTTTGAGGCCTATGGTGGAAGGAAATATCTTCACATAAAACCTAGACAGAAGCATTCTTTAAACTTCTTTATGATGTGTGCATTCATCTCACAGAGTTGAACCTTCCTTATCATGGAGCAGTTTGGAAAGAGTCTTTTTGCGGCATCTGCAAGTGGATATTTGGAGCTCTTTCAGGCCTTTGTTAGAAGCGGGAATATCTTCCCATAAAAACTGGACAGAAGCATTCTCACAAACTGCTTTGTGATGTGTGTGTTCAACTCACAGAGTTGAACCTTTCCTTTGCTAGAACACTTATGAAACACTCTTTTTGTAGAATCTGCAAGTGTTCATTTGGAGCGCATTGAGGCCTATGGTGGAAAAAGAAATATCTTCATATATAAACAAGGCAGAAGCATTCTCAGAAACCTCTTTATGATGTGTGCATTCAACTCAGAGAGATAAGCCTTCCTTTTGATAGAGCAGTTTTGAAACTGTGTTTTTGCAGAATCTGCAAGTGGATATTTGGAGCCCTTTCAGGCCTTCGTTGGAAACCGGAATATCTTCCCAAAAAAACTAAACAGAAGCGTTCTGTGAAACTGCTTTGTGTAGTATGAATGCAACTCACAGAGTTGGACACTTCCTTTGAAAGAGCTGTTTTGAAACACTCTTTTTGTAGAATCTGCAAGTGTTCATTTGGAGCGCTTTGAGGCCTAAGGTGGAAAAGGAAATATCTTCACTTATAAATCAGGCAGAAGCATTCTCAGAAACCTCTTTATGATGTGTGCATTCAACTCGGAGAGATAAGCCTTCCTTTTGATAGAGCAGTTTTGAAACTGTGTTTTTGCAGAATCTGCAAGTGGATATTTGGAGCCCTTTCAGGCCTTCGTTGGAAACGGGAATATCTTCCCAAAAAAACTAAACAGAAGCGTTCTGTGAAACTGCTTTGTGTAGTATGAATGCAACTCACAGAGTTGGACACTTCCTTTGAAAGAGCTGTTTTGAAACACTCTTTTTGTAGAATCTGCAAGTGTTCATTTGGAGCGCTTTGAGGCCTAAGGCGGAAAAGGAAATATCTTCACTTATAAATCAGGCAGAAGCATTCTCAGAAACCTCTTTATGATGTGTGCATTCAACTCGGAGAGATAAGCCTTCCTTTTGATAGAGCAGTTTTGAAACTGTGTTTTTGCAGAATCTGCAAGTGGATATTTGGAGCCCTTTCAGGCCTTCGTTGGAAACGGGAATATCTTCCCAAAAAAACTAAACAGAAGCGTTCTGTGAAACTGCTTTGTGTAGTATTAATGCAAATCACAGAGTTGGACACTTCCTTTGAAAGAGCTGTTTTGAAACACTCTTTTTGTTGAATCTGCAAGTGTTCATTTGGAGCGCTTTGAGGCCTTAGGTGGAAAAGGAAATATCTTCACTTATAAATCAGGCAGAAGCATTCTCAGAAACCTCTTTATGATGTGTGCATTCAACTCGGAGAGATAAGCCTTCCTTTTGATAGAGCAGTTTTGAAACCGTGTTTTGGCAGAATCTGCAAGTGGATATTTGGAGCCCTTTCAGGCCTTCGTTGGAAACGGGAATATCTTCCCATAAAAACTAAACAGAAGCGTTCTGTGAAACTGCTTTGTGAAGTATGAATCCAACTCACAGAGTTGAACACTTCCTTTGAAAGAGCAGTTTTGAAACACTCTTTTTGTAGAATCTGCAAGTGTTCGTTTGGAGCGCTTTGAGGCCTATGGTGGAAAAGGAAATATCTTCACATAAAACCTAGACAGAAGCATTCTTTGAAACTTCTTTATGATGTGTGCATTCATCTCACAGAGTTGAACCTTCCTTATCATGGAGCAGTTTGGAAAGAGTCTTTTTGCGGCATCTGCAAGTGGATATTTGGAGCTCTTTCAGGCCTTTGTTAGAAGCGGGAATATCTTCCCATAAAAACTGGACAGAAGCATTCTCACAAACTGCTTTGTGATGTGTGTGTTCAACTCACAGAGTTGAACCTTTCCTTTGCTAGAACACTTATGAAACACTCTTTTTGTAGAATCTGCAAGTGTTCATTTGGAGCGCATTGAGGCCTATGGTGGAAAAAGAAATATCTTCATATATAAACAAGGCAGAAGCATTCTCAGAAACCTCTTTATGATGTGTGCATTCAACTCAGAGAGATAAGCCTTTCTTTTGATAGAGCAGTTTTGAAACTGTGTTTTTGCAGAATCTGCAAGTGGATATTTGGAGCCCTTTCAGGCCTTCGTTGGAAACGGGAATATCTTCCCAAAAAAAATAAACAGAAGCGTTCTGTGAAACTGCTTTGTGTAGTATGAATGCAACTCACAGAGTTGGACACTTCCTTTGAAAAAGCTGTTTTGAAACACTCTTTTTGTAGAATCTGCAAGTGTTCATTTGGAGCGCTTTGAGGCCTAAGGTGGAAAAGGAAATATCTTCACTTATAAATCAGGCAGAAGCATTCTCAGAAACCTCTTTATGATGTGTGCATTCAACTCGGAGAGATAAGCCTTCCTTTTGATAGAGCAGTTTTGAAACTGTGTTTTGGCAGAATCTGCAAGTGGATATTTGGAGCGCTTTCAGGCCTTCGTTGGAAAAGGGAATATCTTCCCAAAAAAACTAAACAGAAGCGTTCTGTGAAACTGCTTTGTGTAGTATGAATCCAACTCACAGAGTTGAACACTTCCTTTGAAAGAGCTGTTTTGAAACACTCTTTTTGTAGAATCTGCAAGTGTTCATTTGGAGCGCATTGAGGCCTATGGTGGAAAAGGAAATATCTTCACTTATAAACCAGGCAGAAGCATTCTCAGAAACCTCTTTATGATGTGTGCATTCAACTCGGAGAGATAAGCCTTCCTTTTGATAGAGCAGGTTTGAAACTGTGTTTTGGCAGAATCTGCAAGTGGATATTTGGAGCCCTTTCAGGCCTTCGTTGGAAACGGGAATATCTTCCCATAAAAACTAAACAGAAGCGTTCTGTGAAACTGCTTTGTGAAGTATGAATCCAACTCACAGAGTTGAACACTTCCTTTGAAAGAGCAGTTTTGAAACACTCTTTTTGTAGAATCTGCAAGTGTTCGTTTGGAGCGCTTTGAGGCCTATGGTGGAAAAGGAAATATCTTCACATAAAACCTAGACAGAAGCGTTCTTTGAAACTTCTTTATGATGTGTGCATTCATCTCACAGAGTTGAACCTTCCTTATCATGGAGCAGTTTGGAAAGAGTCTTTTTGCGGCATCTGCAAGTGGATATTTGGAGCTCTTTTAGGCCTTTGTTAGAAGCGGGAATATCTTCCCATAGAAACTGGACAGAAGCATTCTCACAAACTGCTTTGTGATGTGTGTGTTCAACTCACAGAGTTGAACCTTTCCTTTGCTAGAACACTTATGAAACACTCTTTTTGTAGAATCTGCAAGTGTTCATTTGGAGCGCATTGAGGCCTATGGTGGAAAAAGAAATATCTTCATATATAAACAAGGGAGAAGCATTCTCAGAAACCTCTTTATGATGTGTGTATTCAACTCAGAGAGATAAGCCTTCCTTTCGATAGAGCAGTTTTGAAACTGTGTTTTTGCAGAATCTGCAAGTGGATATTTGGAGCCTTTCAGGCCTTCGTTGGAAACGGGAATATCTTCCCAAAAAAACTAAACAGAAGCGTTCTGTGAAACTGCTTTGTGTAGTATGAATCCAACTCACAGAGTTGGACACTTCCTTTGAAAGAGCTCTTTTCAAACACTCTTTTTGTAGAATCTGCAAGTGTTCATTTGGAGCGCTTTGAGGCCTATTGTGGAAAAGGAAATATCTTCACTTATAAACCAGGCAGAAGCATTCTCAGAAACCTCTTTATGATGTGGGCATTCAACTCGGAGAGATAAGCCTTCCTTTTGATAGAGCAGTTTTGAAACTGTGTTTTTGCAGAATCTGCAAGTGGATATTTGGAGCCCTTTCAGGCCTTCGTTGGAAACGGGAATATCTTCCCATAAAAACTAAACAGAAGCGTTCTGTGAAACTGCTTTGTGAAGGATAAATCCAACTCACAGAGTTGAACACTTCTTTTGAAAGAGCAGTTTGGAAACACTCTTTTTGTAGAATCTACAAGTGTTCACTTGGAGTACTTTGAGGCATATGGTGGAAAAGGAAATATCTTCACATAAAACCTAGACAGAAGCATTCTTTGAAACTTCTTTATGCATTCAACTCACAGAGTTGAACCTTCTTTTTCATGGAGCAATTTGGAAAGAGTCTTTTTGCAGCATCTGTAAGTGGATATTTGGAGCTCTTTCAGGCCTTTGTTAGAAGCGGGAATATCTTCCCATAAAAACTGGACAGAAGCATTCTCACAAACTGCTTTGTGATGTGTGTGTTCAACACACAGAGGTGAACCTTTCCTTTGCTAGAGCAGTTATGAAACACTCTTTTTGTAGAATCTGCAAGTGTTCATTTGGAGCGATTTGAGGACTATTTTGGAAAAAGAAATATCTTCATATATAAACAAGGCAGAAGCATTCTCAGAAACCCCTTTATGAGGTGTGTATTCAACTCAGAGAGATAAGCCTTCCTTTTGATAGAGCAGTTTTTAAACTGTGTTTTTGCAGAATCTGCAAGTGGATATTTGGAGCCCTTTCAGGCCTTCGTTGGAAACGGGAATATCTTCCCAAAAAAACTAAACAGAAGCGTTCTGTGAAACTGCTTTGTGAAGTATGAATCCAACTCACAGAGTTGAACACTTCCTTTGAAAGAGCAGTTTTGAAACACTCTTTTTGTAGAATCTGCAAGTGTTCGTTTGGAGCGCTTTGAGGCCTATGGTGGAAAAGGAAATATCTTCACATGAAACCTAGACAGAAGCATTCTTTGAAACTTCTTTATGATGTGTGCATTCATCTCACAGTGTTGAACCTTCCTTAACATGGAGCAGTTTGGAAAGAGTCTTTTTGCGGCATCTGCAAGTGGATATTTGGAGCTCTTTCAGGCCTTTGTTAGAAGCGGGAATATCTTCCCATAAAAACTGGACAGAAGCATTCTCACAAACTGCTTTGTGATGTGTGTGTTCAACTCACAGAGTTGAACCTTTCCTTTGCTAGAACACTTATGAAACACTCTTTTTGTAGAATCTGCAAGTGTTCATTTGGAGCGCATTGAGGCCTATGGTGGAAAAAGAAATATCTTCATATATAAACAAGGGAGAAGCATTCTCAGAAACCTCTTTATGATGTGTGTATTCAACTCAGAGAGATAAGCCTTCCTTTTGATAGAGCAGTTTTGAAACTGTGTTTTTGCAGAATCTGCAAGTGGATATTTGGAGCCCTTTCAGGCCTTCGTTGGAAACGGGAATATCTTCCCAAAAAAACTAAACAGAAGCGTTCTGTGAAACTGCTTTGTGTAGTATGAATCCAACTCACAGAGTTGTACACTTCCTTTGAAAGAGTTCTTTTGAAACACTCTTTTTGTAGAATCTGCAAGTGTTCATTTGGAGCGCTTTGAGGCCTATCGTGGAAAAGGAAATATCTTCACTTATAAACCAGGCAGAAGCATTCTCAGAAAGCTCTTTATGATGTGTGCATTCAACTCGGAGAGATAAGCCTTCCTTTTGATAGAGCAGCTTTGAAACTGTGTTTTGGCAGAATCTGCAAGTGGATATTTGGAGCCCTTTCAGGCCTTCGTTGGAAACGGGAATATCTTCCCATAAAAACTAAACAGAAGCGTTCTGTGAAACTGCTTTGTGAAGGATAAATCCAACTCACAGAGTTGAACACTTCTTTTGAAAGAGCAGTTTGGAAACACTCTTTTTGTAGAATCTACAAGTGTTCATTTGGAGCGCTTTGAGGCATATTGTGGAAAAAGAAATATCGTCACATGAAACCTAGACAGAAGCATTCTTTGAAACTTCCTTATGATGTGTGCATTCAACTCACAGAGTTGAACTTTCCTTTTCATGGAGCAGTTTGGAAAGAGTCTTTTTGCGGCAACTGCAAGTGGATATTTGGAGCTCTTTCAGGCCTTTGTTAGAAGCGGGAATATCTTCCCATAAAAACTGGACAGAAGCATTCTCACAAACTGCTTTGTGATGTGTGTCTTCAACTCACGTAGTTGAACCTTTCCTTTGCTAGAACACTTATGAAACACTCTTTTTGTAGAATCTGCAAGTGTTCATTTGGAGCGCTTTGAGGCCTATGGTGGAAAAGGAAATATCTTCACTTATAAACCAGGCAGAAGCATTCTCAGAAACCTCTTTATGATGTGTGCATTCGACTCGGAGAGATAAGCCTTCCTTTTGTTAGAGCAGTTTCGCAACTGTGTTTTTGCAGAATCTGCAAGTGTATATTTGGAGCCCTTTCAGGCCTTCGTTGGAAACGGGAATATCTTCCCATAAAAATTAAACAGAAGCGTTCTGTGAAACTGCTTTGTGAAGTATGAATCCAACTCACAGAGTTGAACACTTCTTTTGAAAGAGCAGTTTTGAAACACTCTTTTTGTAGAATCTACAAGTGTTCATTTGGAGCGCTTTGAGGCATATGGTGGAAAAAGAAATATCGTCACATAAAACCTAGACAGAAGCATTCTTTGAAACTTCTTTATGATGTGTGCATTCAACTCACAGAGTTGAACTTTCCTTTTCATGGAGCAGTTTGGAAAGAGTCTTTTTGCAGCATCTGCAAGTGGATATTTGGAGCTCTTTCAGGCCTTTGTTAGAAGCGGGAATATCTTCCCATAAAAACTGGACAGAAGCATTCTCACAAACTGCTTTGTGATGTGTGTGTTCAACTCACAGAGGTGAACCTTTCCTTTGCTAGAGCAGTTATGAAACACTCTTTTTGTAGAATCTGCAAGTGTTCATTTGGAGCGATTTGAGGCCTATGGAGAAAAAAGAAATATCTTCATATATAAACAAGGCAGAAGCATTCTCAGAAACCTCTTTATGATGTGTGCATTCAACTCAGAGAGATAAGCCTTCCTTTTGATAGAGCAGTTTTTAAACTGTGTTTTTGCAGAATCTGCAAGTGGATATTTGGAGCCCTTTCAGGCCTTCGTTGGAAACGGGAATATCTTCCCAAAAAAACTAAACAGAAGGGTTCTGTGAAACTGCTTTGTGTAGTATGAATCCAACTCACAGTGTTGGACACTTCCTTTGAAACAGTTCTTTTGAAACACTCTTTTTGTAGAATCTGCAAGTGTTCATTTGGAGCGCTTTGAGGCCTATTGTGGAAAAGGAAATATCTTCACTTATAAACCAGGCAGAAGCATTCTCAGAAACCTCTTCATGATGTGTGCATTCAACTCGGAGAGATAAGCCTTCCTTTTGATAGAGCAGTTTTGAAACTGTGTTTTTGCAGAATCTGCAAGTGGATATTTGGAGCCCTTTCAGGCCTTCGTTGGAAACGGGAATATCTTCCCAAAAAAAGTAAACAGAAGCGTTCTGTGAAACTGCTTTGTGTAGTATGAATCCAACTCACAGTGTTGGACACTTCCTTTGAAAGAGTTCTTTTGAAACACTCTTTTTGTAGAATCTGCAAGTGTTCATTTGGAGCGCTTTGAGGCCTATTGTGGAAAAGGAAATATCTTCACTTATAAACCAGGCAGAAGCATTCTCAGAAACCTCTTCATGATGTGTGCATTCAACTCGGAGAGATAAGCCTTCCTTTTGATAGAGCAGTTTTGAAACTGTGTTTTTGCAGAATCTGCAAGTGGATATTTGGAGCCCTTTCAGGCCTTCGTTGGAAACGGGAATATCTTCCCAAAAAAACTAAACAGAAGCGTTCTGTGAAACTGCTTTGTGTAGTATGAATCCAACTCACAGTGTTGGACACTTCCTTTGAAAGAGTTCTTTTGAAACACTCTTTTTGTAGAATCTGCAAGTGTTCATTTGGAGCGCTTTGAGGCCTATTGTGGAAAAGGAAATATCTTCACTTATAAACCAGGCAGAAGCATTCTCAGAAACCTCTTCATGATGTGTGCATTCAACTCGGAGAGATAAGCCTTCCTTTTGATAGAGCAGTTTTGAAACTGTGTTTTTGCAGAATCTGCAAGTGGATATTTGGAGCCCTTTCAGGCCTTCGTTGGAAAAGGGAGTATCTTCCCATAAAAACTAAACAGAAGAGTTCTGTGAAACTGCTTTGTGTAGTATGAATCCAACTCACAGAGTTGGACACTTCCTTTGAAAGAGCTGTTTTGAAACACTCTTTTTGTAGAATCTGCAAGTGTTCATTTGGAGCGCTTTGAGGCCTATGGTGGAAAAGGAAATATCTTCACTTATACACCAGGCAGAAGCATTCTCAGAAACCTCTTTATGATGTCTGCATTCGACTCGGAGAGATAAGCCTTCCTTTTGTTAGAGCAGTTTTGCAACTGTGTTTTTGCAGAATCTGCAAGTGGATATTTGGAGCCCTTTCAGGCCTTCGTTGGAAACGGGAATATCTTCCCAAAAAAACTAAACAGAAGCGTTCTGTGAAACTGCTTTGTGTAGTATGAATCCAACTCACAGAGTTGTACACTTCCTTTGAAAGAGTTCTTTTGAAACACTCTTTTTGTAGAATCTGCAAGTGTTCATTTGGAGCGCTTTGAGGCCTATCGTGGAAAAGGAAATATCTTCACTTATAAACCAGGCAGAAGCATTCTCAGAAAGCTCTTTATGATGTGTGCATTCAACTCGGAGAGATAAGCCTTCCTTTTGATAGAGCAGCTTTGAAACTGTGTTTTGGCAGAATCTGCAAGTGGATATTTGGAGCCCTTTCAGGCCTTCGTTGGAAACGGGAATATCTTCCCATAAAAACTAAACAGAAGCGTTCTGTGAAACTGCTTTGTGAAGGATAAATCCAACTCACAGAGTTGAACACTTCTTTTGAAAGAGCAGTTTGGAAACACTCTTTTTGTAGAATCTACAAGTGTTCATTTGGAGCGCTTTGAGGCATATTGTGGAAAAAGAAATATCGTCACATGAAACCTAGACAGAAGCATTCTTTGAAACTTCCTTATGATGTGTGCATTCAACTCACAGAGTTGAACTTTCCTTTTCATGGAGCAGTTTGGAAAGAGTCTTTTTGCGGCAACTGCAAGTGGATATTTGGAGCTCTTTCAGGCCTTTGTTAGAAGCGGGAATATCTTCCCATAAAAACTGGACAGAAGCATTCTCACAAACTGCTTTGTGATGTGTGTCTTCAACTCACGTAGTTGAACCTTTCCTTTGCTAGAACACTTATGAAACACTCTTTTTGTAGAATCTGCAAGTGTTCATTTGGAGCGCTTTGAGGCCTATGGTGGAAAAGGAAATATCTTCACTTATAAACCAGGCAGAAGCATTCTCAGAAACCTCTTTATGATGTGTGCATTCGACTCGGAGAGATAAGCCTTCCTTTTGTTAGAGCAGTTTCGCAACTGTGTTTTTGCAGAATCTGCAAGTGTATATTTGGAGCCCTTTCAGGCCTTCGTTGGAAACGGGAATATCTTCCCATAAAAATTAAACAGAAGCGTTCTGTGAAACTGCTTTGTGAAGTATGAATCCAACTCACAGAGTTGAACACTTCTTTTGAAAGAGCAGTTTTGAAACACTCTTTTTGTAGAATCTACAAGTGTTCATTTGGAGCGCTTTGAGGCATATGGTGGAAAAAGAAATATCGTCACATAAAACCTAGACAGAAGCATTCTTTGAAACTTCTTTATGATGTGTGCATTCAACTCACAGAGTTGAACTTTCCTTTTCATGGAGCAGTTTGGAAAGAGTCTTTTTGCAGCATCTGCAAGTGGATATTTGGAGCTCTTTCAGGCCTTTGTTAGAAGCGGGAATATCTTCCCATAAAAACTGGACAGAAGCATTCTCACAAACTGCTTTGTGATGTGTGTGTTCAACTCACAGAGGTGAACCTTTCCTTTGCTAGAGCAGTTATGAAACACTCTTTTTGTAGAATCTGCAAGTGTTCATTTGGAGCGATTTGAGGCCTATGGAGAAAAAAGAAATATCTTCATATATAAACAAGGCAGAAGCATTCTCAGAAACCTCTTTATGATGTGTGCATTCAACTCAGAGAGATAAGCCTTCCTTTTGATAGAGCAGTTTTTAAACTGTGTTTTTGCAGAATCTGCAAGTGGATATTTGGAGCCCTTTCAGGCCTTCGTTGGAAACGGGAATATCTTCCCAAAAAAACTAAACAGAAGGGTTCTGTGAAACTGCTTTGTGTAGTATGAATCCAACTCACAGTGTTGGACACTTCCTTTGAAACAGTTCTTTTGAAACACTCTTTTTGTAGAATCTGCAAGTGTTCATTTGGAGCGCTTTGAGGCCTATTGTGGAAAAGGAAATATCTTCACTTATAAACCAGGCAGAAGCATTCTCAGAAACCTCTTCATGATGTG
The DNA here is from genome assembly GCF_028885655.2 of Pongo abelii. NCBI lineage: Eukaryota > Metazoa > Chordata > Mammalia > Primates > Hominidae > Pongo > Pongo abelii. Next base: position 48,688,334 of record NC_085928.1, read on the forward strand.
TGCATTCAACTCGGAGAGATAAGCCTTCCTTTTGATAGAGCAGTTTTGAAACTGTGTTTTTGCAGAATCTGCAAGTGGATATTTGGAGCCCTTTCAGGCCTTCGTTGGAAACGGGAATATCTTCCCAAAAAAAGTAAACAGAAGCGTTCTGTGAAACTGCTTTGTGTAGTATGAATCCAACTCACAGTGTTGGACACTTCCTTTGAAAGAGTTCTTTTGAAACACTCTTTTTGTAGAATCTGCAAGTGTTCATTTGGAGCGCTTTGAGGCCTATTGTGGAAAAGGAAATATCTTCACTTATAAACCAGGCAGAAGCATTCTCAGAAACCTCTTCATGATGTGTGCATTCAACTCGGAGAGATAAGCCTTCCTTTTGATAGAGCAGTTTTGAAACTGTGTTTTTGCAGAATCTGCAAGTGGATATTTGGAGCCCTTTCAGGCCTTCGTTGGAAACGGGAATATCTTCCCAAAAAAACTAAACAGAAGCGTTCTGTGAAACTGCTTTGTGTAGTATGAATCCAACTCACAGTGTTGGACACTTCCTTTGAAAGAGTTCTTTTGAAACACTCTTTTTGTAGAATCTGCAAGTGTTCATTTGGAGCGCTTTGAGGCCTATTGTGGAAAAGGAAATATCTTCACTTATAAACCAGGCAGAAGCATTCTCAGAAACCTCTTCATGATGTGTGCATTCAACTCGGAGAGATAAGCCTTCCTTTTGATAGAGCAGTTTTGAAACTGTGTTTTTGCAGAATCTGCAAGTGGATATTTGGAGCCCTTTCAGGCCTTCGTTGGAAAAGGGAGTATCTTCCCATAAAAACTAAACAGAAGAGTTCTGTGAAACTGCTTTGTGTAGTATGAATCCAACTCACAGAGTTGGACACTTCCTTTGAAAGAGCTGTTTTGAAACACTCTTTTTGTAGAATCTGCAAGTGTTCATTTGGAGCGCTTTGAGGCCTATGGTGGAAAAGGAAATATCTTCACTTATACACCAGGCAGAAGCATTCTCAGAAACCTCTTTATGATGTCTGCATTCGACTCGGAGAGATAAGCCTTCCTTTTGTTAGAGCAGTTTTGCAACTGTGTTTTTGCAGAATCTGCAAGTGTATATTTGGAGCCCTTTCAGGCCTTCGTTGGAAACGGGAATATCTTCCCATAAAAATTAAACAGAAGCGTTCTGTGAAACTGCTTTGTGAAGTATGAATCCAACTCACAGAGTTGAACACTTCTTTTGAAAGAGCAGTTTTGAAACACTCTTTTTGTAGAATCTACAAGTGTTCATTTGGAGCGCTTTGAGGCATATGGTGGAAAAAGATATATCGTCACATAAAACCTAGACAGAAGCATTCTTTGAAACTTCTTTATGATGTGTGCATTCAACTCACAGAGTTGAACTTTCCTTTTCATGGAGCAGTTTGGAAAGAGTCTTTTTGCAGCATCTGCAAGTGGATATTTGGAGCTCTTTCAGGCCTTTGTTAGAAGCGGGAATATCTTCCCATAAAAACTGGACAGAAGCATTCTCACAAACTGCTTTGTGATGTGTGTGTTCAACTCACAGAGGTGAACCTTTCCTTTGCTAGAGCAGTTATGAAACACTCTTTTTGTAGAATCTGCAAGTGTTCATTTGGAGCGATTTGAGGCCTATGGTGGAAAAAGAAATATCTTCATATATAAACAAGGCAGAAGCATTCTCAGAAACCTCTTTATGATGTGTGCATTCAACTCAGAGAGATAAGCCTTCTTTTTGATAGAGCAGTTTTGAAACTGTGTTTTTGCAGAATCTGCAAGTGGATATTTGGAGCCCTTTCAGGCCTTCGTTGGAAACGGGAATATCTTCCCAAAAAAACTAAACAGAAGCGTTCTGTGAAACTGCTTTGTGTAGTATGAATGCAACTCACAGAGTTGGACACTTCCTTTGAAAGAGCTGTTTTGAAACACTCTTTTTGTAGAATCTGCAAGTGTTCATTTGGAGCGCTTTGAGGCCTATGGTGGAAAAGGAAATATCTTCACTTATAAACCAGGCAGAAGCATTCTCAGAAACCTCTTTATGATGTGTGCATTCAACTCGGAGAGATAAGCCTTCCTTTTGATAGAGCAGCTTTGAAACTGTGTTTTGGCAGAATCTGCAAGTGGATATTTGGAGCCCTTTCAGGCCTTCGTTGGAAACGGGAATATCTTCCCATAAAAACTAAACAGAAGCGTTCTGTGAAACTGCTTTGTGAAGGATAAATCCAACTCACAGAGTTGAACACTTCTTTTGAAAGAGCAGTTTGGAAACACTCTTTTTGTAGAATCTACAAGTGTTCATTTGGAGCGCTTTGAGGCCTATGGTGGAAAAGGAAATATCTTCACATAAAACCTAGACAGAAGCATTCTTTGAAACTTCTTTATGATGTGTGCATTCAACTCACAGAGTTGAACCTTCTTTTTCATGGAGCAATTTGGAAAGAGTCTTTTTGCAGCATCTGCAAGTGGATATTTGGAGCTCTTTCAGGCCTTTGTTAGAAGCGGGAATATCTTCCCATAAAAACTGGACAGAAGCATTCTCACAAACTGCTTTGTGATGTGTGTGTTCAACTCACAGAGGTGAACCTTTCCTTTGCTAGAGCAGTTATGAAACACTCTTTTTGTAGAATCTGCAAGTGTTCATTTGGAGCGATTTGAGGCCTATGGTGGAAAAAGAAATATCTTCATATATAAACAAGGCAGAAGCATTCTCAGAAACCTCTTTATGATGTGTGTATTCAACTCAGAGAGATAAGCCTTCCTTTTGATAGAGCAGTTTTGAAACTGTGTTTTTGCAGAATCTGCAAGTGGATATTTGGAGCCCTTTCAGACCTTCGTTGGAAACGGGAATATCTTCCCAGAAAAACTAAACAGAAGCGTTCTGTGAAACTGCTTTGTGTAGTATGAATCCAACTCACAGAGTTGGACACTTCCTTTGAAAGAGTTCTTTTGAAACACTCTTTTTGTAGAATCTGCAAGTGTTCATTTGGAGCGCTTTGAGGCCTATTGTGGAAAAGGAAATATCTTCACTTATAAACCAGGCAGAAGCATTCTCAGAAACCTCTTTATGATGTGTGCATTCAACTCGGAGAGATAAGCCTTCCTTTTGATAGAGCAGTTTTGAAATTGTGTTTTGGCAGAATCTGCAAGTGGATATTTGGAGCCCTTTCAGGCCTTCGTTGGAAACGGGAATATCTTCCCAAAAAAACTAAACAGAAGAGTTCTGTGAAACTGCTTTGAGTAGTATGAATCCAACTCACAGAGTTGAACACTTCCTTTGAAAGAGCTGTTTTGAAACACTCTTTTTGTAGAATCTGCAAGTGTTCATTTGGAGCGCTTTGAGGCCTATGGTGGAAAAGGAAATATCTTCACTTATAAACCAGGCAGAAGCATTCTCAGAAACCTCTTTATGATGTGTGCATTCAACTCGGAGAGATAAGCCTTCCTTTTGATAGAGCAGTTTTGAAACTGTGTTTTGGCAGAATCTGCAAGTGGATATTTGGAGCCCTTTCAGGCCTTCGTTGGAAACGGGAATATCTTCCCATAAAAACTAAACAGAAGCGTTCTGTGAAACTGCTTTGTGAAGTATGAATCCAACTCACAGAGTTGAACACTTCCTTTGAAAGAGCAGTTTTGAAACACTCTTTTTGTAGAATCTGCAAGTGTTCGTTTGGAGCGTTTTGAGGCCTATGGTGGAAAAGGAAATATCTTCACATAAAACCTAGACAGAAGCATTCTTTGAAACTTCTTTATGATGTGTGCACTCATCTCACAGAGTTGAACCTTCCTTATCATGGAGCAGTTTGGAAAGAGTCTTTTTGCGGCATCTGCAAGTGGATATTTGGAGCTCTTTCAGGCCTTTGTTAGAAGCGGGAATATCTTCCCATAAAAACTGGACAGAAGCATTCTCACAAACTGCTTTGTGATGTGTGTGTTCAACTCACAGAGTTGAACCTTTCCTTTGCTAGAACACCTATGAAACACTCTTTTTGTAGAATCTGCAAGTGTTCATTTGGAGCGCATTGAGGCCTATGGTGGAAAAAGAAATATCTTCATATATAAACAAGGGAGAAGCATTCTCAGAAACCTCTTTATGATGTGTGCATTCAACTCGGAGAGATAAGCCTTCCTTTTGATAGAGCAGTTTTGAAACTGTGTTTTTGCAGAATCTGCAAGTGGATATTTGGAGCCCTTTCAGGCCTTCGTTGGAAAAGGGAATATCTTCCCATAAAAACTAAACAGAAGAGTTCTGTGAAACTGCTTTGTGTAGTATGAATCCAACTCACAGAGTTGGACACTTCCTTTGAAAGAGCTGTTTTGAAACACTCTTTTTGTAGAATCTGCAAGTGTTCATTTGGAGCGCTTTGAGGCCTATGGTGGAAAAGGAAATATCTTCACTTATAAACCAGGCAGAAGCATTCTCAGAAACCTCTTTATGATGTGTGCATTCGACTCGGAGAGATAAGCCTTCCTTTTGTTAGAGCAGTTTTGCAACTGTGTTTTTGCAGAATCTGCAAGTGTATATTTGGAGCCCTTTCAGGCCTTCGTTGGAAACGGGAATATCTTCCCATAAAAATTAAACAGAAGCGTTCTGTGAAACTGCTTTGTGAAGTATGAATCCAACTCACAGAGTTGAACACTTCTTTTGAAAGAGCAGTTTTGAAACACTCTTTTTGTAGAATCTACAAGTGTTCACTTGGAGCGCTTTGAGGCATATGGTGGAAAAGGAAATATCTTCACATAAAACCTAGACAGAAGCATTCTTTGAAACTTCTTTATGATGTGTGCATTCAACTCACAGAGTTGAAAATTCTTTTTCATGGAGCAATTTGGAAAGAGTCTTTTTGCAGCATCTGCAAGTGGATATTTGGAGCTCTTTCAGGCCTTTGTTAGAAGCGGGAATATCTTCCCATAAAAACTGGACAGAAGCATTCTCACAAACTGCTTTGTGATGTGTGTGTTCAACTCACAGAGGTGAACCTTTCCTTTGCTAGAGCAGTTATGAAACACTCTTTTTGTAGAATCTGCAAGTGTTCATTTGGAGCGATTTGAGGCCTATGGTGGAAAAAGAAATATCTTCATATATAAACAAGGCAGAAGCATTCTCAGAAACCCCTTTATGAGGTGTGCATTCAACTCAGAGAGATAAGCCTTCCTTTTGATAGAGCAGTTTTTAAACTGTGTTTTGGCAGAATCTGCAAGTGGATATTTGGAGCCCTTTCAGGCCTTCGTTGGAAACGGGAATATCTTCCCAAAAAAACGAAACAGAAGCGTTCTGTGAAACTGCTTTGTGTAGTATGAATGCAACTCACAGAGTTGGACACTTCCTTTGAAAGAGCTGTTTTGAAACACTCTTTTTGTAGAATCTGCAAGTGTTCATTTGGAGCGCTTTGAGGCCTAAGGTGGAAAAGGAAATATCTTCACTTATAAATCAGGCAGAAGCATTCTCAGAAACTTCTTTATCATGTGTGCATTCAACTCGGAGAGATAAGCCTTCCTTTTGATAGAGCAGTTTTGAAACTGTGTTTTTGCAGAATCTGCAAGTGGATATTTGGAGCCCTTTCAGGCCTTCGTTGGAAACGGGAATATATTCCCAAAAAAACTAAACAGAAGCATTCTGTGAAACTGCTTTGTGTAGTATGAATGCAACTCACAGAGTTGGACACTTCCTTTGAAAGAGCTGTTTTGAAACACTCTTTTTGTAGAATCTGCAAGTGTTCATTTGGAGTGCTTTGAGGCCTATGGTGGAAAAGGAAATATCTTCACTTAATAACCAGGCAGAAGCATTCTCAGAAACCTCTTTATGATGTGTGCATTCAACTCGGAGAGATAAGCCTTCCTTTTGATAGAGCAGCTTTGAAACTGTGTTTTGGCAGAATCTGCAAGTGGATATTTGGAGCCCTTTCAGGCCTTCGTTGGAAACGGGAATATCTTCCCATAAAAACTAAACAGAAGAGTTCTGTGAAACTGCTCTGTGAAGGATAAATCCAACTCACAGAGTTGAACACTTCTTTTGAAAGAGCAGTTTGGAAACACTCTTTTTGTAGAATCTACAAGTGTTCATTTGGAGCGCTTTGAGGCCTGTGGTGGAAAAGGAAATATCTTCACATAAAACCTAGACAGAAGCATTCTTTGAAACTTCTTTATGATGTGTGCATTCATCTCACAGAGTTGAACCTTCCTTATCACGGAGCAGTTTGGAAAGAGTCTTTTTGCGGCATCTGCAAGTGGATATTTGGAGCTCTTTCAGGCCTTTGTTAGAAGCGGGAATATCTTCCCATAAAAACTGGACAGAAGCATTCTCACAAACTGCTTTGTGATGTGTGTGTTCAACTCACAGAGTTGAACCTTTCCTTTGCTAGAACACATATGAAACACTCTTTTTGTAGAATCTGCAAGTGTTCATTTGGAGCGCTTTGAGGCCTATGGTGGAAAAGGAAATATCTTCACTTATAAACCAGGCAGAAGCATTCTCAGAAACCTCTTTATGATGAGTGCATTCGACTCGGAGAGATAAGCCTTCTTTTTGTTAGAGCAGTTTTGCAACTGTGTTTTTGCAGAATCTGCAAGTGTATATTTGGAGCCCTTTCAGGCCTTCGTTGGAAACGGGAATATCTTCCCATAAAAATTAAACAGAAGCGATCTGTGAAACTGCTTTGTGAAGTATGAATCCAACTCACAGAGTTGAACACTTCTTTTGAAAGAGCAGTTTTGAAACACTCTTTCTGTAGAATCTACAAGTGTTCATTTGGAGCGCTTTGAGGCATATGGTGGAAAAAGAAATATCGTCACATAAAACCTAGACAGAAGCATTCTTTGAAACTTCTTTATGATGTGTGCATTCAACTCACAGTGTTGAACTTTCCTTTTCATGGAGCAGTTTGGAAAGAGTCTTTTTGCAGCATCTGCAAGTGGATATTTGGAGCTCTTTCAGGCCTTTGTTAGAAGCGGGAATATCTTCCCATAAAAACTGGACAGAAGCATTCTCACAAACTGCTTTGTGATGTGTGTGTTCAACTCACAGAGGTGAACCTTTCCTTTGCTAGAGCAGTTATGAAACACTCTTTTTGTAGAATCTGCAAGTGTTCATTTGGAGCGATTTGAGGCCTATGGTGGAAAAAGAAATATCTTCATATATAAACAAGGCAGAAGCATTCTCAGAAACCTCTTTATGATGTGTGCATTCAACTCAGAGAGATAAGCCTTCCTTTTGATAGAGCAGTTTTGAAACTGTGTTTTTGCAGAATCTGCAAGTGGATATTTGGAGCCCTTTCAGGCCTTCGTTGGAAATGGGAATATCTTCCCAAAAAAACGAAACAGAAGCGTTCTGTGAAACTGCTTTGTGTAGTATGAATGCAACTCACAGAGTTGGACACTTCCTTTGAAAGAGCTGTTTTGAAACACTCTTTTTGTAGAATCTGCAAGTGTTCATTTGGAGCGCTTTGAGGCCTAAGGTGGAAAAGGAAATATCTTCACTTATAAATCAGGCAGAAGCATTCTCAGAAACCTCTTTATCATGTGTGCATTCAACTCGGAGAGATAAGCCTTCCTTTTGATAGAGCAGTTTTGAAACTGTGTTTTGGCAGAATCTGCAAGTGGATATTTGGAGCCCTTTCAGGCCTTCGTTGGAAACGGGAATATCTTCCCAAAAAAACTAAACAGAAGCGTTCTGTGAAACTGCTTTGTGTAGTATGAATCCAACTCACAGAGTTGAACACTTCCTTTGAAAGAGCTGTTTTGAAACACTCTTTTTGTAGAATCTGCAAGTGTTCATTTGGAGCGCTTTGGGGCCTATGGTGGAAAAGGAAATATCTTCACTTATAAACCAGGCAGAAGCATTCTCAGAAACCTCTTTATGATGTGTGCATTCAACTCGGAGAGATAAGCCTTCCTTTTGATAGAGCAGTTTTGAAACTGTGTTTTGGCAGAATCTGCAAGTGGATATTTGGAGCCCTTTCAGGCCTTCGTTGGAAACGGGAATATCTTCCCATAAAAACTAAACAGAAGCGTTCTGTGAAACTGCTTTGTGAAGTATGAATCCAACTCACAGAGTTGAACACTTCCTTTGAAAGAGCAGTTTTGAAACAGTCTTTTTGTAGAATCTGCAAGTGTTCGTTTGGAGCGCTTTGAGGCCTATGGTGGAAAAGGAAATATCTTCACATGAAACCTAGACAGAAGCATTCTTTGAAACTTCTTTATGATGTGTGCATTCATCTCACAGAGTTGAACCTTCCTTATCATGGAGCAGTTTGGAAAGAGTCTTTTTGCGGCATCTGCAAGTGGATATTTGGAGCTCTTTCAGGCCTTTGTTAGAAGCGGGAATATCTTCCCATAAAAACTGGACAGAAGCATTCTCACAAACTGCTTTGTGATGTGTGTGTTCAACTCACAGAGTTGCACCTTTCCTTTGCTAGAACACTTATGAAACACTCTTTTTGTAGAATCTGCAAGTGTTCATTTGGAGCGCTTTGAGGCCTATGGTGGAAAAGGAAATATCTTCACTTATAAACCAGGCAGAAGCATTCTCAGAAACCTCTTTATGATGTGTGCATTCAACTCGGAGAGATAAGCCTTCCTTTTGATAGAGCAGCTCTGAAACTGTGTTTTGGCAGAATCTGCAAGTGGATATTTGGAGCCCTTTCAGGCCTTCGTTGGAAACGGGAATATCTTCTCATAAAAACTAAACAGAAGCGTTCTGTGAGACTGCTTTGTGAAGGATAAATGCAACTCACAGAGTTGAACACTTCTTTTGAAAGAGCAGTTTGGAAACACTCTTTTTGTAGAATCTACAAGTGTTCATTTGGAGCGCTTTGAGGCCTATGGTGGAAAAGGAAATATCTTCACATAAAACCTAGACAGAAGCATTCTTTGAAACTTCTTTATGATGTGTGCATTCACCTCACAGAGTTGAACCTGCTTTTTCATGGAGCAATTTGGAAAGAGTCTTTTTGCAGCATCTGCAAGTGGATATTTGGAGCTCTTTCAGGCCTTTGTTAGAAGCGGGAATATCTTCCCATAAAAACTGGACAGAAGCATTCTCACAAACTGCTTTGTGATGTGTGTGTTCAACTCACAGAGGTGAACCTTTCCTTTGCTAGAGCAGTTATGAAACACTCTTTTTGTAGAATCTGCAAGTGTTCATTTGGAGCGATTTGAGGCCTATGGTGGAAAAAGGAATATCTTCATATATAAACAAGGCAGAAGCATTCTCAGAAACCTCTTTATGATGTGTGCATTCAACTCAGAGAGATAAGCCTTCCTTTTGATAGAGCAGTTTTGAAACTGTGTTTTTGCAGAATCTGCAAGTGGATATTTGGAGCCCTTTCAGGCCTTCGTTGGAAACGGGAATATCTTCCCAAAAAAACGAAACAGAAGCGTTCTGTGAAACTGCTTTGTGTAGTATGAATGCAACTCACAGAGTTGGACACTTCCTTTGAAAGAGCTGTTTTGAAACACTCTTTTTGTGGAATCTGCAAGTGTTCATTTGGAGCGCTTTGAGGCCTAAGGTGGAAAAGGAAATATCTTCACTTATAAATCAGGCAGAAGCATTCTCAGAAACCTCTTTATGATGTGTGCATTCAACTCGGAGAGATAAGCCTTCCTTTTCATAGAGCAGTTTTGAAACTGTGTTTTGGCAGAATCTGCAAGTGGATATTTGGAGCCCTTTCAGGCCTTCGTTGGAAACGGGAATATCTTCCCAAAAAAACTAAACAGAAGCGTTCTGTGAAACTGCTTTGTGTAGTATGAATCCAACTCACAGAGTTGAACACTTCCTTTGAAAGAGCTGTTTTGAAACACTCTTTTTGTAGAATCTGCAAGTGTTCATTTGGAGCGCTTTGAGGCCTATGGTGGAAAAGGAAATATCTTCACTTATAAACCAGGCAGAAGCATTCTCAGAAACCTCTTTATGATGTGTGCATTCAACTCGGAGAGTTAAGCCTTCCTTTTGTTAGAGCAGTTTTGAAACTGTGTTTTGGCAGAATCTGCAAGTGGATATTTGGAGCCCTTTCAGGCCTTCGTTGGAAACGGGAATATCTTCCCATAAAAACTAAACAGAAGCGTTCTGTGAAACTGCTTTGTGAAGTATGAATCCAACTCACAGAGTTGAACACTTCCTTTGAAAGAGCAGTTTTGAAACACTCTTTTTGTAGAATCTGCAAGTGTTCGTTTGGAGCGCTTTGAGGCCTATGGTGGAAAAGGAAATATCTTCACATGAAACCTAGACAGAAGCATTCTTTGAAACTTCTTTATGATGTGTGCATTCATCTCACAGTGTTGAACCTTCCTTAACATGGAGCAGTCTGGAAAGAGTCTTTTTGCGGCATCTGCAAGTGGATATTTGGAGCTCTTTCAGGCCTTTGTTAGAAGCGGGAATATCTTCCCATAAAAACTGGACAGAAGCATTCTCACAAACTGCTTTGTGATGTGTGTGTTCAACTCACAGAGTTGAACCTTTCCTTTGCTAGAACACTTATGAAACACTCTTTTTGTAGAATCTGCAAGTGTTCATTTGGAGCGCATTGAGGCCTATGGTGGAAAAAGAAATATCTTCATATATAAACAAGGGAGAGGCATTCTCAGAAACCTCTTTATGATGTGTGTATTCAACTCAGAGAGATAAGCCTTCCTTTTGATAGAGCAGTTTTGAAACTGTGTTTTTGCAGAATCTGCAAGTGGATATTTGGAGCCCTTTCAGGCCTTCGTTGGAAACGGGAATATCTTCCCAAAAAAACTAAACAGAAGCGTTCTGTGAAACTGCTTTGTGTAGTATGAATCCAACTCACAGAGTTGTACACTTCCTTTGAAAGAGTTCTTTTGAAACACTCTTTTTGTAGAATCTGCAAGTGTTCATTTGGAGCGCTTTGAGGCCTATCGTGGAAAAGGAAATATCTTCACTTATAAACCAGGCAGAAGCATTCTCAGAAACCTCTTTATGATGTGTGCATTCAACTCGGAGAGATAAGCCTTCCTTTTGATAGAGCAGCTTTGAAACTGTGTTTTGGCAGAATCTGCAAGTGGATATTTGGAGCCCTTTCAGGCCTTCGTTGGAAACGGGAATATCTTCCCATAAAAACTAAACAGAAGCGTTCTGTGAAACTGCTTTGTGAAGGATAAATCCAACTCACAGAGTTGAACACTTCTTTTGAAAGAGCAGTTTGGAAACACTCTTTTTGTAGAATCTACAAGTGTTCACTTGGAGTACTTTGAGGCATATGGTGGAAAAGGAAATATCTTCACATAAAACCTAGACAGAAGCATTCTTTGAAACTTCTTTATGATGTGTGCATTCAACTCACAGAGTTGAACCTTCTTTTTCATGGAGCAATTTGGAAAGAGTCTTTTTGCAGCATCTGTAAGTGGATATTTGGAGCTCTTTCAGGCCTTTGTTAGAAGCGGGAATATCTTCCCATAAAAACTGGACAGAAGCATTCTCACAAACTGCTTTGTGATGTGTGTGTTCAACACACAGAGGTGAACCTTTCCTTTGCTAGAGCAGTTATGAAACACTCTTTTTGTAGAATCTGCAAGTGTTCATTTGGAGCGATTTGAGGACTATGGTGGAAAAAGAAATATCTTCATATATAAACAAGGCAGAAGCATTCTCAGAAACCCCTTTATGAGGTGTGTATTCAACTCAGAGAGATAAGCCTTCCTTTTGATAGAGCAGTTTTTAAACTGTGTTTTTGCAGAATCTGCAAGTGGATATTTGGAGCCCTTTCAGGCCTTCGTTGGAAACGGGAATATCTTCCCAAAAAAACGAAACAGAAGCGTTCTGTGAAACTGCTTTGTGTAGTATGAATGCAACTCACAGAGTTGGACACTTCCTTTGAAAGAGCTGTTTTGAAACACTCTTTTTGTAGAATCTGCAAGTGTTCATTTGGAGCGCTTTGAGGCCTAAGGTGGAAAAGGAAATATCTTCACTTATAAATCAGGCAGAAGCATTCTCAGAAACCTCTTTATGATGTGTGCATTCAACTCGGAGAGATAAGCCTTCTTTTTGATAGAGCAGTTTTGAAACTGTGTTTTGGCAGAATCTGCAAGTGGATATTTGGAGCCCTTTCAGGCCATCGTTGGAAACGGGAATATCTTCCCAAAAAAACTAAACAGAAGCGTTCTGTGAAACTGCTTTGTGTAGTATGAATCCAACTCACAGAGTTGAACACTTCCTTTGAAAGAGCTGTTTTGAAACACTCTTTTTGTAGAATCTGCAAGTGTTCATTTGGAGCGCTTTGAGGCCTATGGTGGAAAAGGAAATATCTTCACTTATAAACCAGGCAGAAGCAATCTCAGAAACCTCTTTATGATGTGTGCATTCAACTCGGAGAGATAAGCCTTCCTTTTGATAGAGCAGTTTTGAAACTGTATTTTTGCAGAATCTGCAAGTGGATATTTGGAGCCCTTTCTTGCCTTCGTTGGAAACGGGAATTTCTTCCCAAAAAAACTAAACAGAAGCGTTCTGTGAAACTGCTTTGTGTAGTATGAATCCAACTCACAGAGTTGAACACTTCTTTTGAAAGAGCAGTTTGGAAACACTCTTTTTGTAGAATCTACAAGTGTTCATTTTGAGCGCTTTGAGGCATATGGTGGAAAAAGAAATATCGTCACATAAAACCTAGACAGAAGCATTCTTTGAAACTTCTTTATGATGTGTGCATTCAACTCACAGAGTTGAACTTTCCTTTTCATGGAGCAGTTTGGAAAGAGTCTTTTTGCAGCATCTGCAAGTGGATATTTGGAGCTCTTTCAGGCCTTTGTTAGAAGCGGGAATATCTTCCCATAAAAACTGGACAGAAGCATTCTCACAAACTGCTTTGTGATGTGTGTGTTCAACTCACAGAGGTGAACCTTTCCTTTGCTAGAGCAGTTATGAAACACTCTTTTTGTAGAATCTGCAAGTGTTCATTTGGAGCGATTTGAGGCCTATGGAGGAAAAAGAAATATCTTCATATATAAACAAGGCAGAAGCATTCTCAGAAACCTCTTTATGATGTGTGCATTCAACTCAGAGAGATAAGCCTTCCTTTTGATAGAGCAGTTTTTAAACTGTGTTTTTGCAGAATCTGCAAGTGGATATTTGGAGCCCTTTCAGGCCTTCGTTGGAAACGGGAATATCTTCCCAAAAAAACTAAACAGAAGCGTTCTGTGAAACTGCTTTGTGTAGTATGAATGCAACTCACAGAGTTGGACACTTCCTTTGAAAGAGCTGTTTTGAAAGACTCTTTTTGTAGAATCTGCAAGTGTTCATTTGGAGCGCTTTGAGGCCTATTGTGGAAAAGGAAATATCTTCACTTATAAATCAGGCAGAAGCATTCTCAGAAACCTCTTTATGATGTGTGCATTCAACTCGGAGAGATAAGCCATCCTTTTGATAGAGCAGTTTTGAAACTGTGTTTTGGCAGAATCTGCAAGTGGATATTTGGAGCCCTTTCAGGCCTTCGTTGGAAACGGGAATATCTTCCCAAAAAAACTAAACAGAAGCGTTCTGTGAAACTGCTTTGTGTAGTATGAATCCAACTCACAGAGTTGAACACTTCCTTTGAAAGAGCTGTTTTGAAACACTCTTTTTGTAGAATCTGCAAGTGTTCATTTGGAGCGCTTTGAGGCCTATGGTGGAAAAGGAAATATCTTCACTTATAAACCAGGCAGAAGCATTCTCAGAAACCTCTTTATGATGTGTGCATTCAACTCAGAGAGATAAGCCTTCCTTTTGATAGAGGAGTTTTGAAACTGTGTTTTGGCAGAATCTGCAAGTGGATATTTGGAGCCCTTTCAGGCCTTCGTTGGAAACGGGAATATCTTCCCATAAAAACTAAACAGAAGCGTTCTGTGAAACTGCTTTGTGAAGTATGAATCCAACTCACAGAGTTGAACACTTCCTTTGAAAGAGCAGTTTTGAAACACTCTTTTTGTAGAATCTGCAAGTGTTCGTTTGGAGCGCTTTGAGGCCTATGGTGGAAAAGGAAATATCTTCACATAAAACCTAGACAGAAGCATTCTTTGAAACTTCTTTATGATGTGTGCATTCATCTCACAGAGTTGAATCTTCCTTATCATGGAGCAGTTTGGAAAGAGTCTTTTTGCGGCATCTGCAAGTGGATATTTGGAGCTCTTTCAGGCCTTTGTTAGAAGCGGGAATATCTTCCCATAAAAACTGGACAGAAGCATTCTCACAAACTGCTTTGTGATGTGTGTGTTCAACTCACAGAGTTGAACCTTTCCTTTGCTAGAACACTTATGAAACACTCTTTTTGTAGAATCTGCAAGTGTTCATTTGGAGTGCATTGAGGCCTATGGTGGAAAAAGAAATATCTTCATATATAAACAAGGGAGAAGCATTCTCAGAAACCTCTTTATGATGTGTGTATTCAACTCAGAGAGATAAGCCTTCCTTTTGATAGAGCAGTTTTGAAACTGTGTTTTTGCAGAATCTGCAAGTGGATATTTGGAGCCCTTTCAGGCCTTCGTTGGAAACGGGAATATCTTCCCAAAAAAACTAAACAGAAGGGTTCTGTGAAACTGCTTTGTGTAGTATGAATCCAACTCACAGTGTTGGACACTTCCTTTGAAAGAGTTCTTTTGAAACACTCTTTTTGTAGAATCTGCAAGTGTTCATTTTGAGCGCTTTGAGGCCTATTGTGGAATAGGAAATATCTTCACTTATAAACCAGGCAGAAGCATTCTCAGAAACCTCTTCATGATGTGTGCATTCAACTCGGAGAGATAAGCCTTCCTTTTGATAGAGCAGTTTTGAAACTGTGTTTTTGCAGAATCTGCAAGTGGATATTTGGAGCCCTTTCAGGCCTTCGTTGGAAACGGGAATATCTTCCCAAAAAAACTAAACAGAAGCGTTCTGTGAAACTGCTTTGTGTAGTATGAATCCAACTCACAGTGTTGGACACTTCCTTTGAAAGAGTTCTTTTGAAACACTCTTTTTGTAGAATCTGCAAGTGTTCATTTGGAGCGCTTTGAGGCCTATTGTGGAAAAGGAAATATCTTCACTTATAAACCAGGCAGAAGCATTCTCAGAAACCTCTTCATGATGTGTGCATTCAACTCGGAGAGATAAGCCTTCCTTTTGATAGAGCAGTTTTGAAACTGTGTTTTTGCAGAATCTGCAAGTGGATATTTGGAGCCCTTTCAGGCCTTCGTTGGAAAAGGGAGTATCTTCCCATAAAAACTAAACAGAAGAGTTCTGTGAAACTGCTTTGTGTAGTATGAATCCAACTCACAGAGTTGGACACTTCCTTTGAAAGAGCTGTTTTGAAACACTCTTTTTGTAGAATCTGCAAGTGTTCATTTGGAGCGCTTTGAGGCCTATGGTGGAAAAGGAAATATCTTCACTTATACACCAGGCAGAAGCATTCTCAGAAACCTCTTTATGATGTCTGCATTCGACTCGGAGAGATAAGCCTTCCTTTTGATAGAGCAGCTTTGAAACTGTGTTTTGGCAGAATCTGCAAGTGGATATTTGGAGCCCTTTCAGGCCTTCGTTGGAAACGGGAATATCTTCCCATAAAAACTAAACAGAAGCGTTCTGTGAAACTGCTTTGTGAAGGATAAATCCAACTCACAGAGTTGAACACTTCTTTTGAAAGAGCAGTTTGGAAACACTCTTTTTGTAGAATCTGCAAGTGTTCACTTGGAGCGCTTTGAGGCCTATGGTGGAAAAGGAAATATCTTCACATAAAACCTAGACAGAAGCATACTTTGAAACTTCTTTATGATGTGTGCATTCAACTCACAGAGTTGAACCTTCTTTTTCATGGAGCAATTTGGAAAGAGTCTTTTTGCAGCATCTGCAAGTGGATATTTGGAGCTCTTTCAGGCCTTTGTTAGAAGCGGGAATATCTTCCCATAAAAACTGGACAGAAGCATTCTCACAAACTGCTTTGTGATGTGTGTGTTCAACTCACAGAGGTGAACCTTTCCTTTGCTAGAGCAGTTATGAAACACTCTTTTTGTAGAATCTGCAAGTGTTCATTTGGAGCGATTTGAGGCCTATGGTGGAAAAAGAAATATCTTCATATATAAACAAGGCAGAAGCATTCTCAGAAACCCCTTTATGAGGTGTGCATTCAACTCAGAGAGATAAGCCTTCCTTTTGATAGAGCAGTTTTTCAACTGTGTTTTTGCAGAATCTGCAAGTGGATATTTGGAGCCCTTTCAGGCCTTCGTTGGAAACGGGAATATCTTCCCAAAAAAACGAAACAGAAGCGTTCTGTGAAACTGCTTTGTGTAGTATGAATGCAACTCACAGAGTTGGACACTTCCTTTGAAAGAGCTGTTTTGAAACACTCTTTTTGTAGAATCTGCAAGTGTTCATTTGGAGCGCTTTGAGGCCTAAGGTGGAAAAGGAAATATCTTCACTTATAAATCAGGCAGAAGCATTCTCAGAAACCTCTTTATGATGTGTGCATTCAACTCGGAGAGATAAGCCTTCCTTTTGATAGAGCAGTTTTGAAACTGTGTTTTGGCAGAATCTGCAAGTGGATATTTGGAGCCCTTTCAGGCCTTCGTTGGAAACGGGAATATCTTCCCAAAAAAACTAAACAGAAGCGTTGTGTGAAACTGCTTTGTGTAGTATGAATCCAACTCACAGAGTTGAACACTTCCTTTGAAAGAGCTGTTTTGAAACACTCTTTTTGTAGAATCTGCAAGTGTTCATTTGGAGCGCTTTGAGGCCTATGGTGGAAAAGGAAATATCTTCACTTATAAGCCAGGCAGAAGCAATCTCAGAAACCTCTTTATGATGTGTGCATTCAACTCGGAGAGATAAGCCTTCCTTTTGATAGAGCAGTTTTGAAACTGTATTTTTGCAGAATCTGCAAGTGGATATTTGGAGCCCTTTCATGCCTTCGTTGGAAACGGGAATTTCTTCCCATAAAAACTAAACAGAAGCGTTCTGTGAAACTGCTTTGTGTAGTATGAATCCATCTCACAGAGTTGAACACTTCTTTTGAAAGAGCAGTTTGGAAACACTCTTTTTGTAGAATCTACAAGTGTTCATTTGGAGCGCTTTGAGGCCTATGGTGGAAAAGGAAATATCTTCACATAAAACCTAGACAGAAGCATTCTTTGAAACTTCTTTATGATGTGTGCATTCATCTCACAGAGTTGAACCTTCCTTATCATGGAGCAGTTTGGAAAGAGTCTTTTTGCGGCATCTGCAAGTGGATATTTGGAGCTCTTTCAGGCCTTTGTTAGAAGCGGGAATATCTTCCCATAAAAACTGGACAGAAGCATTCTCACAAACTGCTTTGTGATGTGTGTGTTCAACTCACATAGTTGAACCTTTCCTTTGCTAGAACACTTATGAAACACTCTTTTTGTAGAATCTGCAAGTGTTCATTTGGAGCGCTTTGAGGCCTATTGTGGAAAAGGAAATATCTTCACTTATAAACCAGGCAGAAGCATTCTCAGAAACCTCTTCATGATGTGTGCATTCAACTCGGAGAGATAAGCCTTCCTTTTGATAGAGCAGTTTTGAAACTGTGTTTTTGCAGAATCTGCAAGTGGATATTTGGAGCCCTTTCAGGCCTTCGTTGGAAAAGGGAGTATCTTCCCATAAAAACTAAACAGAAGAGTTCTGTGAAACTGCTTTGTGTAGTATGAATCCAACTCACAGAGTTGGACACTTCCTTTGAAAGAGCTGTTTTGAAACACTCTTTTTGTAGAATCTGCAAGTGTTCATTTGGAGCGCTTTGAGGCCTATGGTGGAAAAGGAAATATCTTCACTTATACACCAGGCAGAAGCATTCTCAGAAACCTCTTTATGATGTCTGCATTCGACTCGGAGAGATAAGCCTTCCTTTTGTTAGAGCAGTTTTGCAACTGTGTTTTTGCAGAATCTGCAAGTGTATATTTGGAGCCCTTTCAGGCCTTCGTTGGAAACGGGAATATCTTCCCATAAAAATTAAACAGAAGCGTTCTGTGAAACTGCTTTGTGAAGTATGAATCCAACTCACAGAGTTGAACACTTCTTTTGAAAGAGCAGTTTTGAAACACTCTTTTTGTAGAATCTACAAGTGTTCATTTGGAGCGCTTTGAGGCATATGGTGGAAAAAGAAATATCGTCACATAAAACCTAGACAGAAGCATTCTTTGAAACTTCTTTATGATGTGTGCATTCAACTCACAGAGTTGAACTTTCCTTTTCATGGAGCAGTTTGGAAAGAGTCTTTTTGCAGCATCTGCAAGTGGATATTTGGAGCTCTTTCAGGCCTTTGTTAGAAGCGGGAATATCTTCCCATAAAAACTGGACAGAAGCATTCTCACAAACTGCTTTGTGATGTGTGTGTTCAACTCACAGAGGTGAACCTTTCCTTTGCTAGAGCAGTTATGAAACACTCTTTTTGTAGAATCTGCAAGTGTTCATTTGGAGCGATTTGAGGCCTATGGTGGAAAAAGAAATATCTTCATATATAAACAAGGCAGAAGCATTCTCAGAAACCTCTTTATGATGTGTGCATTCAACTCAGAGAGATAAGCCTTCCTTTTGATAGAGCAGTTTTGAAACTGTGTTTTTGCAGAATCTGCAAGTGGATATTTGGAGCCCTTTCAGGCCTTCGTTGGAAACGGGAATATCTTCCCAAAAAAACTAAACAGAAGCGTTCTGTGAAACTGCTTTGCGTAGTATGAATGCAACTCACAGAGTTGGACACTTCCTTGAAAGAGCTGTTTTGAAACACTCTTTTTGTAGAATCTGCAAGTGTTCATTTGGAGCGCTTTGAGGCCTATGGTGGAAAAGGAAATATCTTCACTTATAAACCAGGCAGAAGCATTCTCAGAAACCTCTTTATGATGTGTGCATTCAACTCGGAGAGATAAGCCTTCCTTTTGATAGAGCAGCTTTGAAACTGTGTTTTGGCAGAATCTGCAAGTGGATATTTGGAGCCCTTTCAGGCCTTCGTTGGAAACGGGAATATCTTCCCATAAAAACTAAACAGAAGCGTTCTGTGAAACTGCTTTGTGAAGGATAAATCCAACTCACAGAGTTGAACACTTCTTTTGAAAGAGCAGTTTGGAAACACTCTTTTTGTAGAATCTACAAGTGTTCACTTGGAGCGCTTTGAGGCCTATGGTGGAAAAGGAAATATCTTCACATAAAACCTAGACAGAAGCATTCTTTGAAACTTCTTTATGATGTGTGCATTCAACTCACAGAGTTGAACCTTCTTTTTCATGGAGCAATTTGGAAAGAGTCTTTTTGCAGCATCTGCAAGTGGATATTTGGAGCTCTTTCAGGCCTTTGTTAGAAGCGGGAATATCTTCCCATAAAAACTGGACAGAAGCATTCTCACAAACTGCTTTGTGATGTGTGTGTTCAACTCACAGAGGTGAACCTTTCCTTTGCTAGAGCAGTTATGAAACACTCTTTTTGTAGAATCTGCAAGTGTTCATTTGGAGCGATTTGAGGCCTATGGTGGAAAAAGAAATATCTTCATATATAAACAAGGCAGAAGCATTCTCAGAAACCCCTTTATGAGGTGTGCATTCAACTCAGAGAGATAAGCCTTCCTTTTGATAGAGCAGTTTTTCAACTGTGTTTTTGCAGAATCTGCAAGTGGATATTTGGAGCCCTTTCAGGCCTTCGTTGGAAACGGGAATATCTTCCCAAAAAAACGAAACAGAAGCGTTCTGTGAAACTGCTTTGTGTAGTATGAATGCAACTCACAGAGTTGGACACTTCCTTTGAAAGAGCTGTTTTGAAACACTCTTTTTGTAGAATCTGCAAGTGTTCATTTGGAGCGCTTTGAGGCCTAAGGTGGAAAAGGAAATATCTTCACTTATAAACCAGGCAGAAGCATTCTCAGAAACCTCTTTATGATGTGTGCATTCAACTCGGAGAGATAAGCCTTCCTTTTGATAGAGCAGTTTTGAAACTGTGTTTTGGCAGAATCTGCAAGTGGATATTTGGAGCCCTTTCAGGCCTTCGTTGGAAACGGGAATATCTTCCCAAAAAAACTAAACAGAAGCGTTCTGTGAAACTGCTTTGTGTAGTATGAATCCAACTCACAGAGTTGAACACTTCCTTTGAAAGAGCTGTTTTGAAACACTCTTTTTGTAGAATCTGCAAGTGTTCATTTGGAGCGCTTTGAGGCCTATGGTGGAAAAGGAAATATCTTCACTTATAAACCAGGCAGAAGCATTCTCAGAAACCTCTTTATGATGTGTGCATTCGACTCGGAGAGATAAGCCTTCCTTTTGTTAGAGCAGTTTTGCAACTGTGTTTTTGCAGAATCTGCAAGTGTATATTTGGAGCCCTTTCAGGCCTTCGTTGGAAACGGGAATATCTTCCCATAAAAATTAAACAGAAGGGTTCTGTGAAACTGCTTTGTGAAGTATGAATGCAACTCACAGAGTTGAACACTACTTTTGAAAGAGCAGTTTTGAAACACTCTTTTTGTAGAATCTACAAGTGTTCATTTGGAGCGCTTTGAGGCATATGGTGGAAAAAGAAATATCGTCACATAAAACCTAGACAGAAGCATTCTTTGAAACTTCTTTATGATGTGTGCATTCAACTCACAGAGTTGAACTTTCCTTTTCATGGAGCAGTTTGGAAAGAGTCTTTTTGCAGCATCTGCAAGTGGATATTTGGAGCTCTTTCAGGCCTTTGTTAGAAGCGGGAATATCTTCCCATAAAAACGAAACAGAAGCATTCTCACAAACTGCTTTGTGATGTGTGTGTTCAACTCACAGAGGTGAACCTTTCCTTTGCTAGAGCAGTTATGA
Source organism: Pongo abelii (assembly GCF_028885655.2). Classification (NCBI taxonomy): domain Eukaryota; kingdom Metazoa; phylum Chordata; class Mammalia; order Primates; family Hominidae; genus Pongo; species Pongo abelii. The sequence goes on from NC_085928.1 coordinate 48,709,073, forward strand.
AACACTCTTTTTGTAGAATCTGCAAGTGTTCATTTGGAGCGATTTGAGGCCTATGGAGGAAAAAGAAATATCTTCATATATAAACAAGGCAGAAGCATTCTCAGAAACCTCTTTATGATGTGTGCATTCATCTCAGAGAGATAAGCCTTCCTTTTGATAGAGCAGTTTTGAAACTGTGTTTTTGCAGAATCTGCAAGTGGATATTTGGAGCCCTTTCAGGCCTTCGTTGGAAACGGGAATATCTTCCCAAAAAAACGAAACAGAAGCGTTCTGTGAAACTGCTTTGTGTAGTATGAATGCAACTCACAGAGTTGGACACTTCCTTTGAAAGAGCTGTTTTGAAACACTCTTTTTGTAGAATCTGCAAGTGTTCATTTGGAGCGCTTTGAGGCCTAAGGTGGAAAAGGAAATATCTTCACTTATAAATCAGGCAGAAGCATTCTCAGAAACCTCTTTATGATGTGTGCATTCAACTCGGAGAGATAAGCCTTCCTTTTGATAGAGCAGTTTTGAAACTGTGTTTTGGCAGAATCTGCAAGTGGATATTTGGAGCCCTTTCAGGCCTTCGTTGGAAACGGGAATATCTTCCCAAAAAAACTAAACAGAAGCGTTCTGTGAAACTGCTTTGTGTAGTATGAATCCAATTCACAGAGTTGAACACTTCCTTTGAAAGAGCTGTTTTGAAACACTCTTTTTGTAGAATCTGCAAGTGTTCATTTGGAGCGCTTTGAGGCCTATGGTGGAAAAGGAAATATCTTCACTTATAAACCAGGCAGAAGCATTCTCAGAAACCTCTTTATGATGTGTGCATTCAACTCAGAGAGATAAGCCTTCCTTTTGATAGAGCAGTTTTGAAACTGTGTTTTGGCAGAATCTGCAAGTGGATATTTGGAGCCCTTTCAGGCCTTCGTTGGAAACGGGAATATCTTCCCATAAAAACTAAACAGAAGCGTTCTGTGAAACTGCTTTGTGAAGTATGAATCCAACTCACAGAGTTGAACACTTCCTTTGAAAGAGCAGTTTTGAAACACTCTTTTTGTAGAATCTGCAAGTGTTCGTTTGGAGCGCTTTTAGGCCTATGGTGGAAAAGGAAATATCTTCACATAAAACCTAGACAGAAGCATTCTTTGAAACTTCTTTATGATGTGTGCATTCATCTCACAGAGTTGAATCTTCCTTATCATGGAGCAGTTTGGAAAGAGTCTTTTTGCGGCATCTGCAAGTGGATATTTGGAGCTCTTTCAGGCCTTTGTTAGAAGCGGGAATATCTTCCCATAAAAACTGGACAGAAGCATTCTCACAAACTGCTTTGTGATGTGTGTGTTCAACTCACAGATTTGAGCCTTTCCTTTGCTAGAACACTTATGAAACACTCTTTTTGTAGAATCTGCAAGTGTTCATTTGGAGCGCATTGAGGCCTATGGTGGAAAAAGAAATATCTTCATATATAAACAAGGGAGAAGCATTCTCAGAAACCTCTTTATGATGTCTGTATTCAACTCAGAGAGATAAGCCTTCCTTTTGATAGAGCAGTTTTGAAACTGTGTTTTTGCAGAATCTGCAAGTGTATATTTGGAGCCCTTTCAGGCCTTCGTTGGAAACGGGAATATCTTCCCATAAAAATTAAACAGAAGGGTTCTGTGAAACTGCTTTGTGAAGTATGAATCCAACTCACAGAGTTGAACACTACTTTTGAAAGAGCAGTTTTGAAACACTCTTTTTGTAGAATCTACAAGTGTTCATTTGGAGCGCTTTGAGGCATATGGTGGAAAAAGAAATATCGTCACATAAAACCTAGACAGAAGCATTCTTTGAAACTTCTTTATGATGTGTGCATTCAACTCACAGAGTTGAACTTTCCTTTTCATGGAGCAGTTTGGAAAGAGTCTTTTTGCAGCATCTGCAAGTGGATATTTGGAGCTCTTTCAGGCCTTTGTTAGAAGCGGGAATATCTTCCCATAAAAACGAAACAGAAGCATTCTCACAAACTGCTTTGTGATGTGTGTGTTCAACTCACAGAGGTGAACCTTTCCTTTGCTAGAGCAGTTATGAAACACTCTTTTTGTCGAATCTGCAAGTGTTCATTTGGAGCGATTTGAGGCCTATGGAGGAAAAAGAAATATCTTCATATATAAACAAGGCAGAAGCATTCTCAGAAACCTCTTTATGATGTGTGCATTCAACTCAGAGAGATAAGCCTTCCTTTTGATAGAGCAGTTTTTAAACTGTGTTTTTGCAGAATCTGCAAGTGGATATTTGGAGCCCTTTCAGGCCTTCGTTGGAAACGGGAATATCTTCCCAAAAAAACGAAACAGAAGCGTTCTGTGAAACTGCTTTGTGTAGTATGAATGCAACTCACAGAGTTGGACACTTCCTTTGAAAGAGCTGTTTTGAAACACTCTTTTTGTAGAATCTGCAAGTGTTCATTTGGAGCGCTTTGAGGCCTAAGGTGGAAAAGGAAATATCTTCACTTATAAATCAGGCAGAAGAATTCTCAGAAACCTCTTTATGATGTGTGCATTCAACTCGGAGAGATAAGCCTTCCTTTTGATAGAGCAGTTTTGAAACTGTGTTTTGGCAGAATCTGCAAGTGGATATTTGGAGCCCTTTCAGGCCTTCGTTGGAAACGGGAATATCTTCCCAAAAAAACTAAACAGAAGCGTTCTGTGAAACTGCTTTGTGTAGTATGAATCCAATTCACAGAGTTGAACACTTCCTTTGAAAGAGCTGTTTTGAAACACTCTTTTTGTAGAATCTGCAAGTGTTCGTTTGGAGCGCTTTTAGGCCTATGGTGGAAAAGGAAATATCTTCACATAAAACCTAGACAGAAGCATTCTTTGAAACTTCTTTATGATGTGTGCATTCATCTCACAGAGTTGAATCTTCCTTATCATGGAGCAGTTTGGAAAGAGTCTTTTTGCGGCATCTGCAAGTGGATATTTGGAGCTCTTTCAGGCCTTTGTTAGAAGCGGGAATATCTTCCCATAAAAACTGGACAGAAGCATTCTCACAAACTGCTTTGTGATGTGTGTGTTCAACTCACAGATTTGAGCCTTTCCTTTGCTAGAACACTTATGAAACACTCTTTTTGTAGAATCTGCAAGTGTTCATTTGGAGCGCATTGAGTCCTATGGTGGAAAAAGAAATATCTTCATATATAAACAAGGGAGAAGCATTCTCAGAAACCTCTTTATGATGTGTGTATTCAACTCAGAGAGATAAGCCTTCCTTTTGATAGAGCAGTTTTGAAACTGTGTTTTTGCAGAATCTGCAAGTGGATATTTGGAGCCCTTTCAGGCCTTCGTTGGAAACGGGAATATCTTCCCAAAAAAACTAAACAGAAGCGTTCTGTGAAACTGCTTTGTGTAGTATGAATGCAACTCACAGAGTTGGACACTTCCTTTGAAAGAGCTGTTTTGAAACACTCTTTTTGTAGAATCTGCAAGTGTTCACTTGGAGCGCTTTGAGGCCTATGGTGGAAAAGGAAATATCTTCACTTATAAACCAGGCAGAAGCATTCTCAGAAACCTCTTTATGATGTGTGCATTCAACTCGGAGAGATAAGCCTTCCTTTTGATAGAGCAGCTTTGAAACTGTGTTTTGGCAGAATCTGCAAGTGGATATTTGGAGCCCTTTCAGGCCTTCATTGGAAACGGGAATATCTTCCCATAAAAACTAAACAGAAGCGTTCTGTGAAACTGCTTTGTGAAGGATAAATCCAACTCACAGAGTTGAACACTTCTTTTGAAAGAGCAGTTTGGAAACACTCTTTTTGTAGAATCTACAAGTGTTCATTTGGAGCGCTTTGAGGCATATGGTGGAAAAGGAAATATCTTCACATAAAACCTAGACAGAAGCGTTCTTTGAAACTTCTTTATGATGTGTGCATTCAACTCACAGAGTTGAACCTTCTTTTTCATGGAGCAATTTGGAAAGAGTCTTTTTGCAGCATCTGCAAGTGGATATTTGGAGCTCTTTCAGGCCTTTGTTAGAAGCGGGAATATCTTCCCATAAAAACTGGACAGAAGCATTCTCACAAACTGCTTTGTGATGTGTGTGTTCAACTCACAGAGGTGAACCTTTCCTTTGCTAGAGCAGTTATGAAACACTCTTTTTGTAGAATCTGCAAGTGTTCATTTGGAGCGCATTGAGGCCTATGGTGGAAAAAGAAATATCTTCATATATAAACAAGGGAGAAGCATTCTCAGAAACCTCTTTATGATGTGTGTATTCAACTCAGAGAGATAAGCCTTCCTTTTGATAGAGCAGTTTTGAAACTGTGTTTTTGCAGAATCTGCAAGTGGATATTTGGAGCCCTTTCAGGCCTTCGTTGGAAACGGGAATATCTTCCCAAAAAAACTAAACAGAAGCGTTCTGTGAAACTGCTTTGTGTAGTATGAATCCAACTCACAGTGTTGGACACTTTCTTTGAAAGAGTTCTTTTGAAACACTCTTTTTGTAGAATCTGCAAGTGTTCATTTGGAGCACTTTGAGGCCTATTGTGGAAAAGGAAATATCTTCACTTATAAACCAGGCAGAAGCATTCTCAGAAACCTCTTCATGATGTGTGCATTCAACTCGGAGAGATAAGCCTTCCTTTTGATAGAGCAGTTTTGAAACTGTGTTTTTGCAGAATCTGCAAGTGGATATTTGGAGCCCTTTCAGGCCTTCGTTGGAAACGGGAATATCTTCCCAAAAAAACTAAACAGAAGCGTTCTGTGAAACTGCTTTGTGTAGTATGAATCCAACTCACAGTGTTGGACACTTCCTTTGAAAGAGTTCTTTTGAAACACTCTTTTTGTAGAATCTGCAAGTGTTCATTTGGAGCGCTTTGAGGCCTATTGTGGAAAAGGAAATATCTTCACTTATAAACCAGGCAGAAGCATTCTCAGAAACCTCTTCATGATGTGTGCATTCAACTCGGAGAGATAAGCCTTCCTTTTGATAGAGCAGTTTTGAAACTGTGTTTTTGCAGAATCTCCAAGTGGATATTTGGAGCCGTTTCAGGCCTTCTTTGGAAAAGGGATTATCTTCCCATAAAAACTAAACAGAAGAGTTCTGTGAAACTGCTTTGTGTAGTATGAATCCAACTCACAGAGTTGGACACTTCCTTTGAAAGAGCTGTTTTGAAACACTCTTTTTGTAGAATCTGCAAGTGTTCATTTGGAGCGCTTTGAGGCCTATGGTGGAAAAGGAAATATCTTCACTTATAAACCAGGCAGAAGCATTCTCAGAAACCTCTTTATGATGTGTGCATTCGACTCGGAGAGATAAGCCTTCCTTTTGTTAGAGCAGTTTTGCAACTGTGTTTTTGCAGAATCTGCAAGTGTATATTTGGAGCCCTTTCAGGCCTTCATTGGAAACGGGAATATCTTCCCATAAAAATTAAACAGAAGCGTTCTGTGAAACTGCTTTGTGAAGTATGAATCCAACTCACAGAGTTGAACACTTCTTTTGAAAGAGCAGTTTTGAAACACTCTTTTTGTAGAATCTACAAGTGTTCATTTGGAGCGCTTTGAGGCATCTGGTGGAAAAAGAAATATCGTCACATAAAACCTAGACAGAAGCATTCTTTGAAACTTCTTTATGATGTGTGCATTCAACTCACAGAGTTGAACTTTCCTTTTCATGGAGCAGTTTGGAAAGAGTCTTTTTGCAGCATCTGCAAGTGGATATTTGGAGCTCTTTCAGGCCTTTGTTAGAAGCGGGAATATCTTCCCATAAAAACTGGACAGAAGCATTCTCACAAACTGCTTTGTGATGTGTGTGTTCAACTCACAGAGGTGAACCTTTCCTTTGCTAGAGCAGTTATGAAACACTCTTTTTGTAGAATCTGCAAGTGTTCATTTGGAGCGATTTGAGGCCTATGGAGGAAAAAGAAATATCTTCATATATAAACAAGGCAGAAGAATTCTCAGAAACCTCTTTATGATGTGTGCATTCAACTCAGAGAGATAAGCCTTCCTTTTGATAGAGCAGTTTTTAAACTGTGTTTTTGCAGAATCTGCAAGTGGATATTTGGAGCCCTTTCAGGCCTTCGTTGGAAACGGGAATATCTTCCCAAAAAAACGAAACAGAAGCGTTCTGTGAAACTGCTTTGTGTAGTATGAATGCAACTCACAGAGTTGGACACTTCCTTTGAAAGAGCTGTTTTGAAACACTCTTTTTGTAGAATCTGCAAGTGTTCATTTGGAGCGCTTTGAGGCCTAAGGTGGAAAAGGAAATATCTTCACTTATAAACCAGGCAGAAGCATTCTCAGAAACCTCTTTATGATGTGTGCATTCAACTCGGAGAGATAAGCCTTCCTTTTGATAGAGCAGCTTTGAAACTGTGTTTTGGCAGAATCTGCAAGTGGATATTTGGAGCCCTTTCAGGCCTTCGTTGGAAACGGGAATATCTTCCCATAAAAACTAAACAGAAGCGTTCTGTGAAACTGCTTTGTGAAGGATAAATCCAACTCACAGAGTTGAACACTTCTTTTGAAAGAGCAGTTTGGAAACACTCTTTTTGTAGAATCTACAAGTGTTCACTTGGAGCGCTTTGAGGCCTATGGTGGAAAAGGAAATATCTTCACATAAAACCTAGACAGAAGCATTCTTTGAAACTTCTTTATGATGTGTGCATTCAACTCACAGAGTTGAACCTTCTTTTTCATGGAGCAATTTGGAAAGAGTCTTTTTGCAGCATCTGCAAGTGGATATTTGGAGCTCTTTCAGGCCTTTGTTAGAAGCGGGAATATCTTCCCATAAAAACTGGACAGAAGCATTCTCACAAACTGCTTTGTGATGTGTGTGTTCAACTCACAGAGGTGAACCTTTCCTTTGCTAGAGCAGTTATGAAACACTCTTTTTGTAGAATCTGCAAGTGTTCATTTGGAGCGATTTGAGGCCTATGGTGGAAAAAGAAATATCTTCATATATAAACAAGGCAGAAGCATTCTCAGAAACCCCTTTATGAGGTGTGCATTCAACTCAGAGAGATAAGCCTTCCTTTTGATAGAGCAGTTTTTAAACTGTGTTTTTGCAGAATCTGCAAGTGGATATTTGGAGCCCTTTCAGGCCTTCGTTGGAAACGGGAATATCTTCCCAAAAAAACGAAACAGAAGCGTTCTGTGAAACTGCTTTGTGTAGTATGAATGCAACTCACAGAGTTGGACACTTCCTTTGAAAGAGCTGTTTTGAAACACTCTTTTTGTAGAATCTGCAAGTGTTCATTTGGAGCGCTTTGAGGCCTAAGGTGGAAAAGGAAATATCTTCACTTATAAATCAGGCAGAAGCATTCTCAGAAACCTCTTTATGATGTGTGCATTCAACTCGGAGAGATAAGCCTTCCTTTTCATAGAGCAGTTTTGAAACTGTGTTTTGGCAGAATCTGCAAGTGGATATTTGGAGCCCTTTCAGGCCTTCGTTGGAAACGGGAATATCTTCCCAAAAAAACTAAACAGAAGCGTTCTGTGAAACTGCTTTGTGTAGTATGAATGCAACTCACAGAGTTGGACACTTCCTTTGAAAGAGCTGTTTTGAAACACTCTTTTTGTAGAATCTGCAAGTGTTCATTTGGAGCGCTTTGAGGCCTATGGTGGAAAAGGAAATATCTTCACTTATAAACCAGGCAGAAGCATTCTCAGAAACCTCTTTATGATGTGTGCATTCAACTCGGAGAGATAAGCCTTCCTTTTGATAGAGCAGCTTTGAAACTGTGTTTTGGCAGAATCTGCAAGTGGATATTTGGAGCCCTTTCAGGCCTTCGTTGGAAACGGGAATATCTTCCCATAAAAACTAAACAGAAGCGTTCTGTGAAACTGCTTTGTGAAGGATAAATCCAACTCACAGAGTTGAACACTTCTTTTGAAAGAGCAGTTTGGAAACACTCTTTTTGTAGAATCTACAAGTGTTCACTTGGAGCGCTTTGAGGCCTATGGTGGAAAAGGAAATATCTTCACATAAAACCTAGACAGAAGCATTCTTTGAAACTTCTTTATGATGTGTGCATTCAACTCACAGAGTTGAACCTTCTTTTTCATGGAGCAATTTGGAAAGAGTCTTTTTGCAGCATCTGCAAGTGGATATTTGGAGCTCTTTCAGGCCTTTGTTAGAAGCGGGAATATCTTCCCATAAAAACTGGACAGAAGCATTCTCACAAACTGCTTTGTGATGTGTGTGTTCAACTCACAGAGGTGAACCTTTCCTTTGCTAGAGCAGTTATGAAACACTCTTTTTGTAGAATCTGCAAGTGTTCATTTGGAGCGATTTGAGGCCTATGGTGGAAAAAGAAATATCTTCATATATAAACAAGGCAGAAGCATTCTCAGAAACCCCTTTATGAGGTGTGCATTCAACTCAGAGAGATAAGCCTTCCTTTTGATAGAGCAGTTTTTCAACTGTGTTTTTGCAGAATCTGCAAGTGGATATTTGGAGCCCTTTCAGGCCTTCGTTGGAAACGGGAATATCTTCCCAAAAAAACGAAACAGAAGCGTTCTGTGAAACTGCTTTGTGTAGTATGAATGCAACTCACAGAGTTGGACACTTCCTTTGAAAGAGCTGTTTTGAAACACTCTTTTTGTAGAATCTGCAAGTGTTCATTTGGAGCGCTTTGAGGCCTAAGGTGGAAAAGGAAATATCTTCACTTATAAACCAGGCAGAAGCATTCTCAGAAACCTCTTTATGATGTGTGCATTCAACTCGGAGAGATAAGCCTTCCTTTTGATAGAGCAGTTTTGAAACTGTGTTTTGGCAGAATCTGCAAGTGGATATTTGGAGCCCTTTCAGGCCTTCGTTGGAAACGGGAATATCTTCCCAAAAAAACTAAACAGAAGCGTTCTGTGAAACTGCTTTGTGTAGTATGAATCCAACTCACAGAGTTGAACACTTCCTTTGAAAGAGCTGTTTTGAAACACTCTTTTTGTAGAATCTGCAAGTGTTCATTTGGAGCGCTTTGAGGCCTATGGTGGAAAAGGAAATATCTTCACTTATAAACCAGGCAGAAGCATTCTCAGAAACCTCTTTATGATGTGTGCATTCGACTCGGAGAGATAAGCCTTCCTTTTGTTAGAGCAGTTTTGCAACTGTGTTTTTGCAGAATCTGCAAGTGTATATTTGGAGCCCTTTCAGGCCTTCGTTGGAAACGGGAATATCTTCCCATAAAAATTAAACAGAAGGGTTCTGTGAAACTGCTTTGTGAAGTATGAATGCAACTCACAGAGTTGAACACTACTTTTGAAAGAGCAGTTTTGAAACACTCTTTTTGTAGAATCTACAAGTGTTCATTTGGAGCGCTTTGAGGCATATGGTGGAAAAAGAAATATCGTCACATAAAACCTAGACAGAAGCATTCTTTGAAACTTCTTTATGATGTGTGCATTCAACTCACAGAGTTGAACTTTCCTTTTCATGGAGCAGTTTGGAAAGAGTCTTTTTGCAGCATCTGCAAGTGGATATTTGGAGCTCTTTCAGGCCTTTGTTAGAAGCGGGAATATCTTCCCATAAAAACGCAACAGAAGCATTCTCACAAACTGCTTTGTGATGTGTGTGTTCAACTCACAGAGGTGAACCTTTCCTTTGCTAGAGCAGTTATGAAACACTCTTTTTGTAGAATCTGCAAGTGTTCATTTGGAGCGATTTGAGGCCTATGGAGGAAAAAGAAATATCTTCATATATAAACAAGGCAGAAGCATTCTCAGAAACCTCTTTATGATGTGTGCATTCATCTCAGAGAGATAAGCCTTCCTTTTGATAGAGCAGTTTTGAAACTGTGTTTTTGCAGAATCTGCAAGTGGATATTTGGAGCCCTTTCAGGCCTTCGTTGGAAACGGGAATATCTTCCCAAAAAAACGAAACAGAAGCGTTCTGTGAAACTGCTTTGTGTAGTATGAATGCAACTCACAGAGTTGGACACTTCCTTTGAAAGAGCTGTTTTGAAACACTCTTTTTGTAGAATCTGCAAGTGTTCATTTGGAGCGCTTTGAGGCCTAAGGTGGAAAAGGAAATATCTTCACTTATAAATCAGGCAGAAGCATTCTCAGAAACCTCTTTATGATGTGTGCATTCAACTCGGAGAGATAAGCCTTCCTTTTGATAGAGCAGTTTTGAAACTGTGTTTTGGCAGAATCTGCAAGTGGATATTTGGAGCCCTTTCAGGCCTTCGTTGGAAACGGGAATATCTTCCCAAAAAAACTAAACAGAAGCGTTCTGTGAAACTGCTTTGTGTAGTATGAATCCAATTCACAGAGTTGAACACTTCCTTTGAAAGAGCTGTTTTGAAACACTCTTTTTGTAGAATCTGCAAGTGTTCATTTGGAGCGCTTTGAGGCCTATGGTGGAAAAGGAAATATCTTCACTTATAAACCAGGCAGAAGCATTCTCAGAAACCTCTTTATGATGTGTGCATTCAACTCAGAGAGATAAGCCTTCCTTTTGATAGAGCAGTTTTGAAACTGTGTTTTGGCAGAATCTGCAAGTGGATATTTGGAGCCCTTTCAGGCCTTCGTTGGAAACGGGAATATCTTCCCATAAAAACTAAACAGAAGCGTTCTGTGAAACTGCTTTGTGAAGTATGAATCCAACTCACAGAGTTGAACACTTCCTTTGAAAGAGCAGTTTTGAAACACTCTTTTTGTAGAATCTGCAAGTGTTCGTTTGGAGCGCTTTTAGGCCTATGGTGGAAAAGGAAATATCTTCACATAAAACCTAGACAGAAGCATTCTTTGAAACTTCTTTATGATGTGTGCATTCATCTCACAGAGTTGAATCTTCCTTATCATGGAGCAGTTTGGAAAGAGTCTTTTTGCGGCATCTGCAAGTGGATATTTGGAGCTCTTTCAGGCCTTTGTTAGAAGCGGGAATATCTTCCCATAAAAACTGGACAGAAGCATTCTCACAAACTGCTTTGTGATGTGTGTGTTCAACTCACAGATTTGAGCCTTTCCTTTGCTAGAACACTTATGAAACACTCTTTTTGTAGAATCTGCAAGTGTTCATTTGGAGCGCATTGAGGCCTATGGTGGAAAAAGAAATATCTTCATATATAAACAAGGGAGAAGCATTCTCAGAAACCTCTTTATGATGTCTGTATTCAACTCAGAGAGATAAGCCTTCCTTTTGATAGAGCAGTTTTGAAACTGTGCTTTTGCAGAATCTGCAAGTGTATACTTGGAGCCCTTTCAGGCCTTCGTTGGAAACGGGAATATCTTCCCATAAAAATTAAACAGAAGGGTTCTGTGAAACTGCTTTGTGAAGTATGAATCCAACTCACAGAGTTGAACACTACTTTTGAAAGAGCAGTTTGGAAACACTCTTTTTGTAGAATCTACAAGTGTTCATTTGGAGCGCTTTGAGGCATATGGTGGAAAAAGAAATATCGTCACATAAAACCTAGACAGAAGCATTCTTTGAAACTTCTTTATGATGTGTGCATTCAACTCACAGAGTTGAACTTTCCTTTTCATGGAGCAGTTTGGAAAGAGTCTTTTTGCAGCATCTGCAAGTGGATATTTGGAGCTCTTTCAGGCCTTTGTTAGAAGCGGGAATATCTTCCCATAAAAACGAAACAGAAGCATTCTCACAAACTGCTTTGTGATGTGTGTGTTCAACTCACAGAGGTGAACCTTTCCTTTGCTAGAGCAGTTATGAAACACTCTTTTTGTCGAATCTGCAAGTGTTCATTTGGAGCGATTTGAGGCCTATGGAGGAAAAAGAAATATCTTCATATATAAACAAGGCAGAAGCATTCTCAGAAACCTCTTTATGATGTGTGCATTCAACTCAGAGAGATAAGCCTTCCTTTTGATAGAGCAGTTTTTAAACTGTGTTTTTGCAGAATCTGCAAGTGGATATTTGGAGCCCTTTCAGGCCTTCGTTGGAAACGGGAATATCTTCCCAAAAAAACGAAACAGAAGCGTTCTGTGAAACTGCTTTGTGTAGTATGAATGCAACTCACAGAGTTGGACACTTCCTTTGAAAGAGCTGTTTTGAAACACTCTTTTTGTAGAATCTGCAAGTGTTCATTTGGAGCGCTTTGAGGCCTAAGGTGGAAAAGGAAATATCTTCACTTATAAATCAGGCAGAAGAATTCTCAGAAACCTCTTTATGATGTGTGCATTCAACTCGGAGAGATAAGCCTTCCTTTTGATAGAGCAGTTTTGAAACTGTGTTTTGGCAGAATCTGCAAGTGGATATTTGGAGCCCTTTCAGGCCTTCGTTGGAAACGGGAATATCTTCCCAAAAAAACTAAACAGAAGCGTTCTGTGAAACTGCTTTGTGTAGTATGAATCCAATTCACAGAGTTGAACACTTCCTTTGAAAGAGCTGTTTTGAAACACTCTTTTTGTAGAATCTGCAAGTGTTCGTTTGGAGCGCTTTTAGGCCTATGGTGGAAAAGGAAATATCTTCACATAAAACCTAGACAGAAGCATTCTTTGAAACTTCTTTATGATGTGTGCATTCATCTCACAGAGTTGAATCTTCCTTATCATGGAGCAGTTTGGAAAGAGTCTTTTTGCGGCATCTGCAAGTGGATATTTGGAGCTCTTTCAGGCCTTTGTTAGAAGCGGGAATATCTTCCCATAAAAACTGGACAGAAGCATTCTCACAAACTGCTTTGTGATGTGTGTGTTCAACTCACAGATTTGAGCCTTTCCTTTGCTAGAACACTTATGAAACACTCTTTTTGTAGAATCTGCAAGTGTTCATTTGGAGCGCATTGAGTCCTATGGTGGAAAAAGAAATATCTTCATATATAAACAAGGGAGAAGCATTCTCAGAAACCTCTTTATGATGTGTGTATTCAACTCAGAGAGATAAGCCTTCCTTTTGATAGAGCAGTTTTGAAACTGTGTTTTTGCAGAATCTGCAAGTGGATATTTGGAGCCCTTTCAGGCCTTCGTTGGAAACGGGAATATCTTCCCAAAAAAACTAAACAGAAGCGTTCTGTGAAACTGCTTTGTGTAGTATGAATGCAACTCACAGAGTTGGACACTTCCTTTGAAAGAGCTGTTTTGAAACACTCTTTTTGTAGAATCTGCAAGTGTTCACTTGGAGCGCTTTGAGGCCTATGGTGGAAAAGGAAATATCTTCACTTATAAACCAGGCAGAAGCATTCTCAGAAACCTCTTTATGATGTGTGCATTCAACTCGGAGAGATAAGCCTTCCTTTTGATAGAGCAGCTTTGAAACTGTGTTTTGGCAGAATCTGCAAGTGGATATTTGGAGCCCTTTCAGGCCTTCATTGGAAACGGGAATATCTTCCCATAAAAACTAAACAGAAGCGTTCTGTGAAACTGCTTTGTGAAGGATAAATCCAACTCACAGAGTTGAACACTTCTTTTGAAAGAGCAGTTTGGAAACACTCTTTTTGTAGAATCTACAAGTGTTCATTTGGAGCGCTTTGAGGCATATGGTGGAAAAGGAAATATCTTCACATAAAACCTAGACAGAAGCGTTCTTTGAAACTTCTTTATGATGTGTGCATTCAACTCACAGAGTTGAACCTTCTTTTTCATGGAGCAATTTGGAAAGAGTCTTTTTGCAGCATCTGCAAGTGGATATTTGGAGCTCTTTCAGGCCTTTGTTAGAAGCGGGAATATCTTCCCATAAAAACTGGACAGAAGCATTCTCACAAACTGCTTTGTGATGTGTGTGTTCAACTCACAGAGGTGAACCTTTCCTTTGCTAGAGCAGTTATGAAACACTCTTTTTGTAGAATCTGCAAGTGTTCATTTGGAGCGCATTGAGGCCTATGGTGGAAAAAGAAATATCTTCATATATAAACAAGGGAGAAGCATTCTCAGAAACCTCTTTATGATGTGTGTATTCAACTCAGAGAGATAAGCCTTCCTTTTGATAGAGCAGTTTTGAAACTGTGTTTTTGCAGAATCTGCAAGTGGATATTTGGAGCCCTTTCAGGCCTTCGTTGGAAACGGGAATATCTTCCCAAAAAAACTAAACAGAAGCGTTCTGTGAAACTGCTTTGTGTAGTATGAATCCAACTCACAGTGTTGGACACTTTCTTTGAAAGAGTTCTTTTGAAACACTCTTTTTGTAGAATCTGCAAGTGTTCATTTGGAGCACTTTGAGGCCTATTGTGGAAAAGGAAATATCTTCACTTATAAACCAGGCAGAAGCATTCTCAGAAACCTCTTCATGATGTGTGCATTCAACTCGGAGAGATAAGCCTTCCTTTTGATAGAGCAGTTTTGAAACTGTGTTTTTGCAGAATCTGCAAGTGGATATTTGGAGCCCTTTCAGGCCTTCGTTGGAAACGGGAATATCTTCCCAAAAAAACTAAACAGAAGCGTTCTGTGAAACTGCTTTGTGTAGTATGAATCCAACTCACAGTGTTGGACACTTCCTTTGAAAGAGTTCTTTTGAAACACTCTTTTTGTAGAATCTGCAAGTGTTCATTTGGAGCGCTTTGAGGCCTATTGTGGAAAAGGAAATATCTTCACTTATAAACCAGGCAGAAGCATTCTCAGAAACCTCTTCATGATGTGTGCATTCAACTCGGAGAGATAAGCCTTCCTTTTGATAGAGCAGTTTTGAAACTGTGTTTTTGCAGAATCTCCAAGTGGATATTTGGAGCCGTTTCAGGCCTTCTTTGGAAAAGGGATTATCTTCCCATAAAAACTAAACAGAAGAGTTCTGTGAAACTGCTTTGTGTAGTATGAATCCATCTCACAGAGTTGGACACTTCCTTTGAAAGAGCTGTTTTGAAACACTCTTTTTGTAGAATCTGCAAGTGTTCATTTGGAGCGCTTTGAGGCCTATGGTGGAAAAGGAAATATCTTCACTTATAAACCAGGCAGAAGCATTCTCAGAAACCTCTTTATGATGTGTGCATTCGACTCGGAGAGATAAGCCTTCCTTTTGTTAGAGCAGTTTTGCAACTGTGTTTTTGCAGAATCTGCAAGTGTATATTTGGAGCCCTTTCAGGCCTTCATTGGAAACGGGAATATCTTCCCATAAAAATTAAACAGAAGCGTTCTGTGAAACTGCTTTGTGAAGTATGAATCCAACTCACAGAGTTGAACACTTCTTTTGAAAGAGCAGTTTTGAAACACTCTTTTTGTAGAATCTACAAGTGTTCATTTGGAGCGCTTTGAGGCATCTGGTGGAAAAAGAAATATCGTCACATAAAACCTAGACAGAAGCATTCTTTGAAACTTCTTTATGATGTGTGCATTCAACTCACAGAGTTGAACTTTCCTTTTCATGGAGCAGTTTGGAAAGAGTCTTTTTGCAGCATCTGCAAGTGGATATTTGGAGCTCTTTCAGGCCTTTGTTAGAAGCGGGAATATCTTCCCATAAAAACTGGACAGAAGCATTCTCACAAACTGCTTTGTGATGTGTGTGTTCAACTCACAGAGGTGAACCTTTCCTTTGCTAGAGCAGTTATGAAACACTCTTTTTGTAGAATCTGCAAGTGTTCATTTGGAGCGATTTGAGGCCTATGGAGGAAAAAGAAATATCTTCATATATAAACAAGGCAGAAGAATTCTCAGAAACCTCTTTATGATGTGTGCATTCAACTCAGAGAGATAAGCCTTCCTTTTGATAGAGCAGTTTTTAAACTGTGTTTTTGCAGAATCTGCAAGTGGATATTTGGAGCCCTTTCAGGCCTTCGTTGGAAACGGGAATATCTTCCCAAAAAAACGAAACAGAAGCGTTCTGTGAAACTGCTTTGTGTAGTATGAATGCAACTCACAGAGTTGGACACTTCCTTTGAAAGAGCTGTTTTGAAACACTCTTTTTGTAGAATCTGCAAGTGTTCATTTGGAGCGCTTTGAGGCCTAAGGTGGAAAAGGAAATATCTTCACTTATAAACCAGGCAGAAGCATTCTCAGAAACCTCTTTATGATGTGTGCATTCAACTCGGAGAGATAAGCCTTCCTTTTGATAGAGCAGCTTTGAAACTGTGTTTTGGCAGAATCTGCAAGTGGATATTTGGAGCCCTTTCAGGCCTTCGTTGGAAACGGGAATATCTTCCCATAAAAACTAAACAGAAGCGTTCTGTGAAACTGCTTTGTGAAGGATAAATCCAACTCACAGAGTTGAACACTTCTTTTGAAAGAGCAGTTTGGAAACACTCTTTTTGTAGAATCTACAAGTGTTCACTTGGAGCGCTTTGAGGCCTATGGTGGAAAAGGAAATATCTTCACATAAAACCTAGACAGAAGCATTCTTTGAAACTTCTTTATGATGTGTGCATTCAACTCACAGAGTTGAACCTTCTTTTTCATGGAGCAATTTGGAAAGAGTCTTTTTGCAGCATCTGCAAGTGGATATTTGGAGCTCTTTCAGGCCTTTGTTAGAAGCGGGAATATCTTCCCATAAAAACTGGACAGAAGCATTCTCACAAACTGCTTTGTGATGTGTGTGTTCAACTCACAGAGGTGAACCTTTCCTTTGCTAGAGCAGTTATGAAACACTCTTTTTGTAGAATCTGCAAGTGTTCATTTGGAGCGATTTGAGGCCTATGGTGGAAAAAGAAATATCTTCATATATAAACAAGGCAGAAGCATTCTCAGAAACCCCTTTATGAGGTGTGCATTCAACTCAGAGAGATAAGCCTTCCTTTTGATAGAGCAGTTTTTAAACTGTGTTTTTGCAGAATCTGCAAGTGGATATTTGGAGCCCTTTCAGGCCTTCGTTGGAAACGGGAATATCTTCCCAAAAAAACGAAACAGAAGCGTTCTGTGAAACTGCTTTGTGTAGTATGAATGCAACTCACAGAGTTGGACACTTCCTTTGAAAGAGCTGTTTTGAAACACTCTTTTTGTAGAATCTGCAAGTGTTCATTTGGAGCGCTTTGAGGCCTAAGGTGGAAAAGGAAATATCTTCACTTATAAACCAGGCAGAAGCATTCTCAGAAACCTCTTTATGATGTGTGCATTCAACTCGGAGAGATAAGCCTTCCTTTTCATAGAGCAGTTTTGAAACTGTGTTTTGGCAGAATCTGCAAGTGGATATTTGGAGCCCTTTCAGGCCTTCGTTGGAAACGGGAATATCTTCCCAAAAAAACTAAACAGAAGCGTTCTGTGAAACTGCTTTGTGTAGTATGAATGCAACTCACAGAGTTGGACACTTCCTTTGAAAGAGCTGTTTTGAAACACTCTTTTTGTAGAATCTGCAAGTGTTCATTTGGAGCGCTTTGAGGCCTATGGTGGAAAAGGAAATATCTTCACTTATAAACCAGGCAGAAGCATTCTCAGAAACCTCTTTATGATGTGTGCATTCAACTCGGAGAGATAAGCCTTCCTTTTGATAGAGCAGCTTTGAAACTGTGTTTTGGCAGAATCTGCAAGTGGATATTTGGAGCCCTTTCAGGCCTTCGTTGGAAACGGGAATATCTTCCCATAAAAACTAAACAGAAGCGTTCTGTGAAACTGCTTTGTGAAGGATAAATCCAACTCACAGAGTTGAACACTTCTTTTGAAAGAGCAGTTTGGAAACACTCTTTTTGTAGAATCTACAAGTGTTCACTTGGAGCGCTTTGAGGCATATGGTGGAAAAGGAAATATCTTCACATAAAACCTAGACAGAAGCATTCTTTGAAACTTCTTTATGATGTGTGCATTCAACTCACAGAGTTGAACCTTCTTTTTCATGGAGCAATTTGGAAAGAGTCTTTTTGCAGCATCTGCAAGTGGATATTTGGAGCTCTTTCAGGCCTTTGTTAGAAGCGGGAATATCTTCCCATAAAAACTGGACAGAAGCATTCTCACAAACTGCTTTGTGATGTGTGTGTTCAACTCACAGAGGTGAACCTTTCCTTTGCTAGAGCAGTTATGAAACACTCTTTTTGTAGAATCTGCAAGTGTTCATTTGGAGCGATTTGAGGCCTATGGTGGAAAAAGAAATATCTTCATATATAAACAAGGCAGAAGCATTCTCAGAAACCTCTTTATGATGTGTGCATTCAACTCAGAGAGATAAGCCTTCCTTTTGATAGAGCAGTTTTTAAACTGTGTTTTTGCAGAATCTGCAAGTGGATATTTGGAGCCCTTTCAGGCCTTCGTTGGAAACGGGAATATCTTCCCAAAAAAACTTAACAGAAGCGTTCTGTGAAACTGCTTTGTGTAGTATGAATGCAACTCACAGAGTTGGACACTTCCTTTGAAAGAGCTGTTTTGAAACACTCTTTTTGTAGAATCTGCAAGTGTTCATTTGGAGCGCTTTGAGGCCTAAGGTGGAAAAGGAAATATCTTCACTTATAAATCAGGCAGAAGCATTCTCAGAAACCTCTTTATCATGTGTGCATTCAACTCGGAGAGATAAGCCTTCCTTTTGATAGAGCAGATTTGAAACTGTGTTTTGGCAGAATCTGCAAGTGGATATTTGGAGCCCTTTCAGGCCTTCGTTGGAAACGGGAATATCTTCCCATAAAAACTAAACAGAAGCGTTCTGTGAAACTGCTTTGTGAAGTATAAATCCAACTCACAGAGTTGAACACTTCTTTTGAAAGAGCAGTTTTGAAACACACTTTTTGTAGAATCTACAAGTGTTCATTTGGAGCGCTTTGAGGCCTACGGTGGAAAAGGAAATATCTTCACATAAAACCTAGACAGAAGCATTCTTTGAAACTTCTTTATGATGTGTGCATTCAACTCACAGAGTTGAACCTTCTTTTTCATGGAGCAATTTGAAAGAGTCTTTTTGCAGCATCTGCAAGTGGATATTTGGAGCTCTTTCAGGCCTTTGTTAGAAGCGGGAATATCTTCCCATAAAAACTGGACAGAAGCATTCTCACAAACTGCTTTGTGATGTGTGTGTTCAACTCACAGAGGTGAACCTTTCCTTTGCTAGAGCAGTTATGAAACACTCTTTTTGTAGAATCTGCAAGTGTTCATTTGGAGCGATTTGAGGCCTATGGTGGAAAAAGGAATATCTTCATATATAAACAAGGCAGAAGCATTCTCAGAAACCTCTTTATGATGTGTGTATTCAACTCAGAGAGATAAGCCTTCCTTTTGATAGAGCAGTTTTGAAACTGTGTTTTTGCAGAATCTGCAAGTGGATATTTGGAGCCCTTTCAGGCCTTCGTTGGAAACGGGAATATCTTCCCAAAAAAACTAAACAGAAGGGTTCTGTGAAACTGCTTTGTGTAGTATGAATCCAACTCACAGTGTTGGACACTTCCTTTGAAAGAGTTCTTTTGAAACACTCTTTTTGTAGAATCTGCAAGTGTTCATTTGGAGCGCTTTGAGGCCTATTGTGGAAAAGGAAATATCTTCACTTATAAACCAGGCAGAAGCATTCTCAGAAACCTCTTCATGATGTGTGCATTCAACTCGGAGAGATAAGCCTTCCTTTTGATAGAGCAGTTTTGAAACTGTGTTTTTGCAGAATCTGCAAGTGGATATTTGGAGCCCTTTCAGGCCTTCGTTGGAAACGGGAATATCTTCCCAAAAAAACTAAACAGAAGCGTTCTGTGAAACTGCTTTGTGTAGTATGAATCCAACACACAGTGTTGGACACTTCCTTTGAAAGAGTTCTTTTGAAACACTCTTTTTGTAGAATCTGCAAGTGTTCATTTGGAGCGCTTTGAGGCCTATTGTGGAAAAGGAAATATCTTCACTTATAAACCAGGCAGAAGCATTCTCAGAAACCTCTTCATGATGTGTGCATTCAACTCGGAGAGATAAGCCTTCCTTTTGATAGAGCAGTTTTGAAACTGTGTTTTTGCAGAATCTGCAAGTGGATATTTGGAGCCCTTTCAGGCCTTCGTTGGAAAAGGGAGTATCTTCCCATAAAAACTAAACAGAAGAGTTCTGTGAAACTGCTTTGTGTAGTATGAATCCAACTCACAGAGTTGGACACTTCCTTTGAAAGAGCTGTTTTGCAACACTCTTTTTGTAGAATCTGCAAGTGTTCATTTGGAGCGCTTTGAGGCCTATGGTGGAAAAGGAAATATCTTCACTTATAAACCAGGCAGAAGCATTCTCAGAAACCTCTTTATGATGTGTGCATTCGACTCGGAGAGATAAGCCTTCCTTTTGTTAGAGCAGTTTCGCAACTGTGTTTTTGCAGAATCTGCAAGTGTATATTTGGAGCCCTTTCAGGCCTTCGTTGGAAACGGGAATATCTTCCCATAAAAATTAAACAGAAGCGTTCTGTGAAACTGCTTTGTGAAGTATGAATCCAACTCACAGAGTTGAACACTTCTTTTGAAAGAGCAGTTTTGAAACACTCTTTTTGTAGAATCTACAAGTGTTCATTTGGAGCGCTTTGAGGCATCTGGTGGAAAAAGAAATATCGTCACATAAAACCTAGACAGAAGCATTCTTTGAAACTTCTTTATGATGTGTGCATTCAACTCACAGAGTTGAACTTTCCTTTTCATGGAGCAGTTTGGAAAGAGTCTTTTTGCAGCATCTGCAAGTGGATATTTGGAACTCTTTCAGGCCTTTGTTAGAAGCGGGAATATCTTCCCATAAAAACTGGACAGAAGCATTCTCACAAACTGCTTTGTGATGTGTGTGTTCAACTCACAGAGGTGAACCTTTCCTTTGCTAGAGCGGTTATGAAACACTCTTTTTGTAGAATCTGCAAGTGTTCATTTGGAGCGATTTGAGGCCTATGGTGGAAAAAGAAATATCTTCATATATAAACAAGGCAGAAGCATTCTCAGAAACCTCTTTATGATGTGTGCATTCAACTCAGAGAGATAAGCCTTCCTTTTGATAGAGCAGTTTTGAAACTGTGTTTTTGCAGAATCTGCAAGTGGATATTTGGAGCCCTTTCAGGCCTTCGTTGGAAACGGGAATATCTTCCCAAAAAAACGAAACAGAAGCGTTCTGTGAAACTGCTTTGTGTAGTATGAATGCAACTCACAGAGTTGGACACTTCCTTTGAAAGAGCTGTTTTGAAACACTCTTTTTGTAGAATCTGCAAGTGTTCATTTGGAGCGCTTTGAGGCCTAAGGTGGAAAAGGAAATATCTTCACTTATAAACCAGGCAGAAGCATTCTCAGAAACCTCTTTATGATGTGTGCATTCAACTCGGAGAGATAAGCCTTCCTTTTGATAGAGCAGCTTTGAAACTGTGTTTTGGCAGAATCTGCAAGTGGATATTTGGAGCCCTTTCAGGCCTTCGTTGGAAACGGGAATATCTTCCCATAAAAACTAAACAGAAGCGTTCTGTGAAACTGCTTTGTGAAGGATAAATCCAACTCACAGAGTTGAACACTTCTTTTGAAAGAGCAGTTTGGAAACACTCTTTTTGTAGAATCTACAAGTGTTCACTTGGAGCGCTTTGAGGCCTATGGTGGAAAAGGAAATATCTTCACATAAAACCTAGACAGAAGCATTCTTTGAAACTTCTTTATGATGTGTGCATTCAACTCACAGAGTTGAACCTTCTTTTTCATGGAGCAATTTGGAAAGAGTCTTTTTGCAGCATCTGCAAGTGGATATTTGGAGCTCTTTCAGGCCTTTGTTAGAAGCGGGAATATCTTCCCATAAAAACTGGACAGAAGCATTCTCACAAACTGCTTTGTGATGTGTGTGTTCAACTCACAGAGGTGAACCTTTCCTTTGCTAGAGCAGTTATGAAACACTCTTTTTGTAGAATCTGCAAGTGTTCATTTGGAGCGATTTGAGGCCTATGGTGGAAAAAGAAATATCTTCATATATAAACAAGGCAGAAGCATTCTCAGAAACCCCTTTATGAGGTGTGCATTCAACTCAGAGAGATAAGCCTTCCTTTTGATAGAGCAGTTTTTCAACTGTGTTTTTGCAGAATCTGCAAGTGGATATTTGGAGCCCTTTCAGGCCTTCGTTGGAAACGGGAATATCTTCCCAAAAAAACGAAACAGAAGCGTTCTGTGAAACTGCTTTGTGTAGTATGAATGCAACTCACAGAGTTGGACACTTCCTTTGAAAGAGCTGTTTTGAAACACTCTTTTTGTAGAATCTGCAAGTGTTCATTTGGAGCGCTTTGAGGCCTAAGGTGGAAAAGGAAATATCTTCACTTATAAACCAGGCAGAAGCATTCTCAGAAACCTCTTTATGATGTGTGCATTCAACTCGGAGAGATAAGCCTTCCTTTTCATAGAGCAGTTTTGAAACTGTGTTTTGGCAGAATCTGCAAGTGGATATTTGGAGCCCTTTCAGGCCTTCGTTGGAAACGGGAATATCTTCCCAAAAAAACTAAACAGAAGCGTTCTGTGAAACTGCTTTGTGTAGTATGAATCCAACTCACAGAGTTGAACACTTCCTTTGAAAGAGCTGTTTTGAAACACTCTTTTTGTAGAATCTGCAAGTGTTCATTTGGAGCGCTTTGAGGCCTATGGTGGAAAAGGAAATATCTTCACTTATAAACCAGGCAGAAGCATTCTCAGAAACCTCTTTATGATGTGTGCATTCGACTCGGAGAGATAAGCCTTCCTTTTGTTAGAGCAGTTTTGCAACTGTGTTTTTGCAGAATCTGCAAGTGTATATTTGGAGCCCTTTCAGGCCTTCGTTGGAAACGGGAATATCTTCCCATAAAAATTAAACAGAAGGGTTCTGTGAAACTGCTTTGTGAAGTATGAATGCAACTCACAGAGTTGAACACTACTTTTGAAAGAGCAGTTTTGAAACACTCTTTTTGTAGAATCTACAAGTGTTCATTTGGAGCGCTTTGAGGCATATGGTGGAAAAAGAAATATCGTCACATAAAACCTAGACAGAAGCATTCTTTGAAACTTCTTTATGATGTGTGCATTCAACTCACAGAGTTGAACTTTCCTTTTCATGGAGCAGTTTGGAAAGAGTCTTTTTGCAGCATCTGCAAGTGGATATTTGGAGCTCTTTCAGGCCTTTGTTAGAAGCGGGAATATCTTCCCATAAAAACGAAACAGAAGCATTCTCACAAACTGCTTTGTGATGTGTGTGTTCAACTCACAGAGGTGAACCTTTCCTTTGCTAGAGCAGTTATGAAACACTCTTTTTGTAGAATCTGCAAGTGTTCATTTGGAGCGATTTGAGGCCTATGGAGGAAAAAGAAATATCTTCATATATAAACAAGGCAGAAGCATTCTCAGAAACCTCTTTATGATGTGTGCATTCAACTCAGAGAGATAAGCCTTCCTTTTGATAGAGCAGTTTTGAAACTGTGTTTTTGCAGAATCTGCAAGTGGATATTTGGAGCCCTTTCAGGCCTTCGTTGGAAACGGGAATATCTTCCCAAAAAAACGAAACAGAAGCGTTCTGTGAAACTGCTTTGTGTAGTATGAATGCAACTCACAGAGTTGGACACTTCCTTTGAAAGAGCTGTTTTGAAACACTCTTTTTGTAGAATCTGCAAGTGTTCATTTGGAGCGCTTTGAGGCCTAAGGTGGAAAAGGAAATATCTTCACTTATAAATCAGGCAGAAGCATTCTCAGAAACCTCTTTATGATGTGTGCATTCAACTCGGAGAGATAAGCCTTCCTTTTGATAGAGCAGTTTTGAAACTGTGTTTTGGCAGAATCTGCAAGTGGATATTTGGAGCCCTTTCAGGCCTTCGTTGGAAACGGGAATATCTTCCCAAAAAAACTAAACAGAAGCGTTCTGTGAAACTGCTTTGTGTAGTATGAATCCAATTCACAGAGTTGAACACTTCCTTTGAAAGAGCTGTTTTGAAACACTCTTTTTGTAGAATCTGCAAGTGTTCATTTGGAGCGCTTTGAGGCCTATGGTGGAAAAGGAAATATCTTCACTTATAAACCAGGCAGAAGCATTCTCAGAAACCTCTTTATGATGTGTGCATTCAACTCAGAGAGATAAGCCTTCCTTTTGATAGAGCAGTTTTGAAACTGTGTTTTGGCAGAATCTGCAAGTGGATATTTGGAGCCCTTTCAGGCCTTCGTTGGAAACGGGAATATCTTCCCATAAAAACTAAACAGAAGCGTTCTGTGAAACTGCTTTGTGAAGTATGAATCCAACTCACAGAGTTGAACACTTCCTTTGAAAGAGCAGTTTTGAAACACTCTTTTTGTAGAATCTGCAAGTGTTCGTTTGGAGCGCTTTTAGGCCTATGGTGGAAAAGGAAATATCTTCACATAAAACCTAGACAGAAGCATTCTTTGAAACTTCTTTATGATGTGTGCATTCATCTCACAGAGTTGAATCTTCCTTATCATGGAGCAGTTTGGAAAGAGTCTTTTTGCGGCATCTGCAAGTGGATATTTGGAGCTCTTTCAGGCCTTTGTTAGAAGCGGGAATATCTTCCCATAAAAACTGGACAGAAGCATTCTCACAAACTGCTTTGTGATGTGTGCGTTCAACTCACAGATTTGAGCCTTTCCTTTGCTAGAACACTTATGAAACACTCTTTTTGTAGAATCTGCAAGTGTTCATTTGGAGCGCATTGAGGCCTATGGTGGAAAAAGAAATATCTTCATATATAAACAAGGGAGAAGCATTCTCAGAAACCTCTTTATGATGTCTGTATTCAACTCAGAGAGATAAGCCTTCCTTTTGATAGAGCAGTTTTGAAACTGTGTTTTTGCAGAATCTGCAAGTGTATATTTGGAGCCCTTTCAGGCCTTCGTTGGAAACGGGAATATCTTCCCATAAAAATTAAACAGAAGGGTTCTGTGAAACTGCTTTGTGAAGTATGAATCCAACTCACAGAGTTGAACACTACTTTTGAAAGAGCAGTTTTGAAACACTCTTTTTGTAGAATCTACAAGTGTTCATTTGGAGCGCTTTGAGGCATATGGTGGAAAAAGAAATATCGTCACATAAAACCTAGACAGAAGCATTCTTTGAAACTTCTTTATGATGTGTGCATTCAACTCACAGAGTTGAACTTTCCTTTTCATGGAGCAGTTTGGAAAGAGTCTTTTTGCAGCATCTGCAAGTGGATATTTGGAGCTCTTTCAGGCCTTTGTTAGAAGCGGGAATATCTTCCCATAAAAACGAAACAGAAGCATTCTCACAAACTGCTTTGTGATGTGTGTGTTCAACTCACAGAGGTGAACCTTTCCTTTGCTAGAGCAGTTATGAAACACTCTTTTTGTCGAATCTGCAAGTGTTCATTTGGAGCGATTTGAGGCCTATGGAGGAAAAAGAAATATCTTCATATATAAACAAGGCAGAAGCATTCTCAGAAACCTCTTTATGATGTGTGCATTCAACTCAGAGAGATAAGCCTTCCTTTTGATAGAGCAGTTTTTAAACTGTGTTTTTGCAGAATCTGCAAGTGGATATTTGGAGCCCTTTCAGGCCTTCGTTGGAAACGGGAATATCTTCCCAAAAAAACGAAACAGAAGCGTTCTGTGAAACTGCTTTGTGTAGTATGAATGCAACTCACAGAGTTGGACACTTCCTTTGAAAGAGCTGTTTTGAAACACTCTTTTTGTAGAATCTGCAAGTGTTCATTTGGAGCGCTTTGAGGCCTAAGGTGGAAAAGGAAATATCTTCACTTATAAATCAGGCAGAAGAATTCTCAGAAACCTCTTTATGATGTGTGCATTCAACTCGGAGAGATAAGCCTTCCTTTTGATAGAGCAGTTTTGAAACTGTGTTTTGGCAGAATCTGCAAGTGGATATTTGGAGCCCTTTCAGGCCTTCGTTGGAAACGGGAATATCTTCCCAAAAAAACTAAACAGAAGCGTTCTGTGAAACTGCTTTGTGTTGTATGAATCCAATTCACAGAGTTGAACACTTCCTTTGAAAGAGCTGTTTTGAAACACTCTTTTTGTAGAATCTGCAAGTGTTCGTTTGGAGCGCTTTTAGGCCTATGGTGGAAAAGGAAATATCTTCACATAAAACCTAGACAGAAGCATTCTTTGAAACTTCTTTATGATGTGTGCATTCATCTCACAGAGTTGAATCTTCCTTATCATGGAGCAGTTTGGAAAGAGTCTTTTTGCGGCATCTGCAAGTGGATATTTGGAGCTCTTTCAGGCCTTTGTTAGAAGCGGGAATATCTTCCCATAAAAACTGGACAGAAGCATTCTCACAAACTGCTTTGTGATGTGTGTGTTCAACTCACAGATTTGAGCCTTTCCTTTGCTAGAACACTTATGAAACACTCTTTTTGTAGAATCTGCAAGTGTTCATTTGGAGCGCATTGAGTCCTATGGTGGAAAAAGAAATATCTTCATATATAAACAAGGGAGAAGCATTCTCAGAAACCTCTTTATGATGTGTGTATTCAACTCAGAGAGATAAGCCTTCCTTTTGATAGAGCAGTTTTGAAACTGTGTTTTTGCAGAATCTGCAAGTGGATATTTGGAGCCCTTTCAGGCCTTCGTTGGAAACGGGAATATCTTCCCAAAAAAACTAAACAGAAGCGTTCTGTGAAACTGCTTTGTGTAGTATGAATGCAACTCACAGAGTTGGACACTTCCTTTGAAAGAGCTGTTTTGAAACACTCTTTTTGTAGAATCTGCAAGTGTTCACTTGGAGCGCTTTGAGGCCTATGGTGGAAAAGGAAATATCTTCACTTATAAACCAGGCAGAAGCATTCTCAGAAACCTCTTTATGATGTGTGCATTCAACTCGGAGAGATAAGCCTTCCTTTTGATAGAGCAGCTTTGAAACTGTGTTTTGGCAGAATCTGCAAGTGGATATTTGGAGCCCTTTCAGGCCTTCATTGGAAACGGGAATATCTTCCCATAAAAACTAAACAGAAGCGTTCTGTGAAACTGCTTTGTGAAGGATAAATCCAACTCACAGAGTTGAACACTTCTTTTGAAAGAGCAGTTTGGAAACACTCTTTTTGTAGAATCTACAAGTGTTCATTTGGAGCGCTTTGAGGCATATGGTGGAAAAGGAAATATCTTCACATAAAACCTAGACAGAAGCGTTCTTTGAAACTTCTTTATGATGTGTGCATTCAACTCACAGAGTTGAACCTTCTTTTTCATGGAGCAATTTGGAAAGAGTCTTTTTGCAGCATCTGCAAGTGGATATTTGGAGCTCTTTCAGGCCTTTGTTAGAAGCGGGAATATCTTCCCATAAAAACTGGACAGAAGCATTCTCACAAACTGCTTTGTGATGTGTGTGTTCAACTCACAGAGGTGAACCTTTCCTTTGCTAGAGCAGTTATGAAACACTCTTTTTGTAGAATCTGCAAGTGTTCATTTGGAGCGCATTGAGGCCTATGGTGGAAAAAGAAATATCTTCATATATAAACAAGGGAGAAGCATTCTCAGAAACCTCTTTATGATGTGTGTATTCAACTCAGAGAGATAAGCCTTCCTTTTGATAGAGCAGTTTTGAAACTGTGTTTTTGCAGAATCTGCAAGTGGATATTTGGAGCCCTTTCAGGCCTTCGTTGGAAACGGGAATATCTTCCCAAAAAAACTAAACAGAAGCGTTCTGTGAAACTGCTTTGTGTAGTATGAATCCAACTCACAGTGTTGGACACTTTCTTTGAAAGAGTTCTTTTGAAACACTCTTTTTGTAGAATCTGCAAGTGTTCATTTGGAGCACTTTGAGGCCTATTGTGGAAAAGGAAATATCTTCACTTATAAACCAGGCAGAAGCATTCTCAGAAACCTCTTCATGATGTGTGCATTCAACTCGGAGAGATAAGCCTTCCTTTTGATAGAGCAGTTTTGAAACTGTGTTTTTGCAGAATCTGCAAGTGGATATTTGGAGCCCTTTCAGGCCTTCGTTGGAAACGGGAATATCTTCCCAAAAAAACTAAACAGAAGCGTTCTGTGAAACTGCTTTGTGTAGTATGAATCCAACTCACAGTGTTGGACACTTCCTTTGAAAGAGTTCTTTTGAAACACTCTTTTTGTAGAATCTGCAAGTGTTCATTTGGAGCGCTTTGAGGCCTATTGTGGAAAAGGAAATATCTTCACTTATAAACCAGGCAGAAGCATTCTCAGAAACCTCTTCATGATGTGTGCATTCAACTCGGAGAGATAAGCCTTCCTTTTGATAGAGCAGTTTTGAAACTGTGTTTTTGCAGAATCTCCAAGTGGATATTTGGAGCCGTTTCAGGCCTTCTTTGGAAAAGGGATTATCTTCCCATAAAAACTAAACAGAAGAGTTCTGTGAAACTGCTTTGTGTAGTATGAATCCAACTCACAGAGTTGGACACTTCCTTTGAAAGAGCTGTTTTGAAACACTCTTTTTGTAGAATCTGCAAGTGTTCATTTGGAGCGCTTTGAGGCCTATGGTGGAAAAGGAAATATCTTCACTTATAAACGAGGCAGAAGCATTCTCAGAAACCTCTTTATGATGTGTGCATTCGACTCGGAGAGATAAGCCTTCCTTTTGTTAGAGCAGTTTTGCAACTGTGTTTTTGCAGAATCTGCAAGTGTATATTTGGAGCCCTTTCAGGCCTTCATTGGAAACGGGAATATCTTCCCATAAAAATTAAACAGAAGCGTTCTGTGAAACTGCTTTGTGAAGTATGAATCCAACTCACAGAGTTGAACACTTCTTTTGAAAGAGCAGTTTTGAAACACTCTTTTTGTAGAATCTACAAGTGTTCATTTGGAGCGCTTTGAGGCATCTGGTGGAAAAAGAAATATCGTCACATAAAACCTAGACAGAAGCATTCTTTGAAACTTCTTTATGATGTGTGCATTCAACTCACAGAGTTGAACTTTCCTTTTCATGGAGCAGTTTGGAAAGAGTCTTTTTGCAGCATCTGCAAGTGGATATTTGGAGCTCTTTCAGGCCTTTGTTAGAAGCGGGAATATCTTCCCATAAAAACTGGACAGAAGCATTCTCACAAACTGCTTTGTGATGTGTGTGTTCAACTCACAGAGGTGAACCTTTCCTTTGCTAGAGCAGTTATGAAACACTCTTTTTGTAGAATCTGCAAGTGTTCATTTGGAGCGATTTGAGGCCTATGGAGGAAAAAGAAATATCTTCATATATAAACAAGGCAGAAGAATTCTCAGAAACCTCTTTATGATGTGTGCATTCAACTCAGAGAGATAAGCCTTCCTTTTGATAGAGCAGTTTTGAAACTGTGTTTTTGCAGAATCTGCAAGTGGATATTTGGAGCCCTTTCAGGCCTTCGTTGGAAACGGGAATATCTTCCCAAAAAAACGAAACAGAAGCGTTCTGTGAAACTGCTTTGTGTAGTATGAATGCAACTCACAGAGTTGGACACTTCCTTTGAAAGAGCTGTTTTGAAACACTCTTTTTGTAGAATCTGCAAGTGTTCATTTGGAGCGCTTTGAGGCCTAAGGTGGAAAAGGAAATATCTTCACTTATAAACCAGGCAGAAGCATTCTCAGAAACCTCTTTATGATGTGTGCATTCAACTCGGAGAGATAAGCCTTCCTTTTGATAGAGCAGCTTTGAAACTGTGTTTTGGCAGAATCTGCAAGTGGATATTTGGAGCCCTTTCAGGCCTTCGTTGGAAACGGGAATATCTTCCCATAAAAACTAAACAGAAGCGTTCTGTGAAACTGCTTTGTGAAGGATAAATCCAACTCACAGAGTTGAACACTTCTTTTGAAAGAGCAGTTTGGAAACACTCTTTTTGTAGAATCTACAAGTGTTCACTTGGAGCGCTTTGAGGCCTATGGTGGAAAAGGAAATATCTTCACATAAAACCTAGACAGAAGCATTCTTTGAAACTTCTTTATGATGTGTGCATTCAACTCACAGAGTTGAACCTTCTTTTTCATGGAGCAATTTGGAAAGAGTCTTTTTGCAGCATCTGCAAGTGGATATTTGGAGCTCTTTCAGGCCTTTGTTAGAAGCGGGAATATCTTCCCATAAAAACTGGACAGAAGCATTCTCACAAACTGCTTTGTGATGTGTGTGTTCAACTCACAGAGGTGAACCTTTCCTTTGCTAGAGCAGTTATGAAACACTCTTTTTGTAGAATCTGCAAGTGTTCATTTGGAGCGATTTGAGGCCTATGGTGGAAAAAGAAATATCTTCATATATAAACAAGGCAGAAGCATTCTCAGAAACCCCTTTATGAGGTGTGCATTCAACTCAGAGAGATAAGCCTTCCTTTTGATAGAGCAGTTTTTAAACTGTGTTTTTGCAGAATCTGCAAGTGGATATTTGGAGCCCTTTCAGGCCTTCGTTGGAAACGGGAATATCTTCCCAAAAAAACGAAACAGAAGCGTTCTGTGAAACTGCTTTGTGTAGTATGAATGCAACTCACAGAGTTGGACACTTCCTTTGAAAGAGCTGTTTTGAAACACTCTTTTTGTAGAATCTGCAAGTGTTCATTTGGAGCGCTTTGAGGCCTAAGGTGGAAAAGGAAATATCTTCACTTATAAACCAGGCAGAAGCATTCTCAGAAACCTCTTTATGATGTGTGCATTCAACTCGGAGAGATAAGCCTTCCTTTTCATAGAGCAGTTTTGAAACTGTGTTTTGGCAGAATCTGCAAGTGGATATTTGGAGCCCTTTCAGGCCTTCGTTGGAAACGGGAATATCTTCCCAAAAAAACTAAACAGAAGCGTTCTGTGAAACTGCTTTGTGTAGTATGAATGCAACTCACAGAGTTGGACACTTCCTTTGAAAGAGCTGTTTTGAAACACTCTTTTTGTAGAATCTGCAAGTGTTCATTTGGAGCGCTTTGAGGCCTATGGTGGAAAAGGAAATATCTTCACTTATAAACCAGGCAGAAGCATTCTCAGAAACCTCTTTATGATGTGTGCATTCAACTCGGAGAGATAAGCCTTCCTTTTGATAGAGCAGCTTTGAAACTGTGTTTTGGCAGAATCTGCAAGTGGATATTTGGAGCCCTTTCAGGCCTTCGTTGGAAACGGGAATATCTTCCCATAAAAACTAAACAGAAGCGTTCTGTGAAACTGCTTTGTGAAGGATAAATCCAACTCACAGAGTTGAACACTTCTTTTGAAAGAGCAGTTTGGAAACACTCTTTTTGTAGAATCTACAAGTGTTCACTTGGAGCGCTTTGAGGCCTATGGTGGAAAAGGAAATATCTTCACATAAAACCTAGACAGAAGCATTCTTTGAAACTTCTTTATGATGTGTGCATTCAACTCACAGAGTTGAACCTTCTTTTTCATGGAGCAATTTGGAAAGAGTCTTTTTGCAGCATCTGCAAGTGGATATTTGGAGCTCTTTCAGGCCTTTGTTAGAAGCGGGAATATCTTCCCATAAAAACTGGACAGAAGCATTCTCACAAACTGCTTTGTGATGTGTGTGTTCAACTCACAGAGGTGAACCTTTCCTTTGCTAGAGCAGTTATGAAACACTCTTTTTGTAGAATCTGCAAGTGTTCATTTGGAGCGATTTGAGGCCTATGGTGGAAAAAGAAATATCTTCATATATAAACAAGGCAGAAGCATTCTCAGAAACCCCTTTATGAGGTGTGCATTCAACTCAGAGAGATAAGCCTTCCTTTTGATAGAGCAGTTTTTAAACTGTGTTTTTGCAGAATCTGCAAGTGGATATTTGGAGCCCTTTCAGGCCTTCGTTGGAAACGGGAATATCTTCCCAAAAAAACGAAACAGAAGCGTTCTGTGAAACTGCTTTGTGTAGTATGAATGCAACTCACAGAGTTGGACACTTCCTTTGAAAGAGCTGTTTTGAAACACTCTTTTTGTAGAATCTGCAAGTGTTCATTTGGAGCGCTTTGAGGCCTAAGGTGGAAAAGGAAATATCTTCACTTATAAACCAGGCAGAAGCATTCTCAGAAACCTCTTTATGATGTGTGCATTCAACTCGGAGAGATAAGCCTTCCTTTTCATAGAGCAGTTTTGAAACTGTGTTTTGGCAGAATCTGCAAGTGGATATTTGGAGCCCTTTCAGGCCTTCGTTGGAAACGGGAATATCTTCCCAAAAAAACTAAACAGAAGCGTTCTGTGAAACTGCTTTGTGTAGTATGAATGCAACTCACAGAGTTGGACACTTCCTTTGAAAGAGCTGTTTTGAAACACTCTTTTTGTAGAATCTGCAAGTGTTCATTTGGAGCGCTTTGAGGCCTATGGTGGAAAAGGAAATATCTTCACTTATAAACCAGGCAGAAGCATTCTCAGAAACCTCTTTATGATGTGTGCATTCAACTCGGAGAGATAAGCCTTCCTTTTGATAGAGCAGCTTTGAAACTGTGTTTTGGCAGAATCTGCAAGTGGATATTTGGAGCCCTTTCAGGCCTTCGTTGGAAACGGGAATATCTTCCCATAAAAACTAAACAGAAGCGTTCTGTGAAACTGCTTTGTGAAGGATAAATCCAACTCACAGAGTTGAACACTTCTTTTGAAAGAGCAGTTTGGAAACACTCTTTTTGTAGAATCTACAAGTGTTCACTTGGAGCGCTTTGAGGCATATGGTGGAAAAGGAAATATCTTCACATAAAACCTAGACAGAAGCATTCTTTGAAACTTCTTTATGATGTGTGCATTCAACTCACAGAGTTGAACCTTCTTTTTCATGGAGCAATTTGGAAAGAGTCTTTTTGCAGCATCTGCAAGTGGATATTTGGAGCTCTTTCAGGCCTTTGTTAGAAGCGGGAATATCTTCCCATAAAAACTGGACAGAAGCATTCTCACAAACTGCTTTGTGATGTGTGTGTTCAACTCACAGAGGTGAACCTTTCCTTTGCTAGAGCAGTTATGAAACACTCTTTTTGTAGAATCTGCAAGTGTTCATTTGGAGCGATTTGAGGCCTATGGTGGAAAAAGAAATATCTTCATATATAAACAAGGCAGAAGCATTCTCAGAAACCTCTTTATGATGTGTGCATTCAACTCAGAGAGATAAGCCTTCCTTTTGATAGAGCAGTTTTTAAACTGTGTTTTTGCAGAATCTGCAAGTGGATATTTGGAGCCCTTTCAGGCCTTCGTTGGAAACGGGAATATCTTCCCAAAAAAACTTAACAGAAGCGTTCTGTGAAACTGCTTTGTGTAGTATGAATGCAACTCACAGAGTTGGACACTTCCTTTGAAAGAGCTGTTTTGAAACACTCTTTTTGTAGAATCTGCAAGTGTTCATTTGGAGCGCTTTGAGGCCTAAGGTGGAAAAGGAAATATCTTCACTTATAAATCAGGCAGAAGCATTCTCAGAAACCTCTTTATCATGTGTGCATTCAACTCGGAGAGATAAGCCTTCCTTTTGATAGAGCAGATTTGAAACTGTGTTTTGGCAGAATCTGCAAGTGGATATTTGGAGCCCTTTCAGGCCTTCGTTGGAAACGGGAATATCTTCCCATAAAAACTAAACAGAAGCGTTCTGTGAAACTGCTTTGTGAAGTATAAATCCAACTCACAGAGTTGAACACTTCTTTTGAAAGAGCAGTTTTGAAACACACTTTTTGTAGAATCTACAAGTGTTCATTTGGAGCGCTTTGAGGCCTACGGTGGAAAAGGAAATATCTTCACATAAAACCTAGACAGAAGCATTCTTTGAAACTTCTTTATGATGTGTGCATTCAACTCACAGAGTTGAACCTTCTTTTTCATGGAGCAATTTGAAAGAGTCTTTTTGCAGCATCTGCAAGTGGATATTTGGAGCTCTTTCAGGCCTTTGTTAGAAGCGGGAATATCTTCCCATAAAAACTGGACAGAAGCATTCTCACAAACTGCTTTGTGATGTGTGTGTTCAACTCACAGAGGTGAACCTTTCCTTTGCTAGAGCAGTTATGAAACACTCTTTTTGTAGAATCTGCAAGTGTTCATTTGGAGCGATTTGAGGCCTATGGTGGAAAAAGGAATATCTTCATATATAAACAAGGCAGAAGCATTCTCAGAAACCTCTTTATGATGTGTGTATTCAACTCAGAGAGATAAGCCTTCCTTTTGATAGAGCAGTTTTGAAACTGTGTTTTTGCAGAATCTGCAAGTGGATATTTGGAGCCCTTTCAGGCCTTCGTTGGAAACGGGAATATCTTCCCAAAAAAACTAAACAGAAGGGTTCTGTGAAACTGCTTTGTGTAGTATGAATCCAACTCACAGTGTTGGACACTTCCTTTGAAAGAGTTCTTTTGAAACACTCTTTTTGTAGAATCTGCAAGTGTTCATTTGGAGCGCTTTGAGGCCTATTGTGGAAAAGGAAATATCTTCACTTATAAACCAGGCAGAAGCATTCTCAGAAACCTCTTCATGATGTGTGCATTCAACTCGGAGAGATAAGCCTTCCTTTTGATAGAGCAGTTTTGAAACTGTGTTTTTGCAGAATCTGCAAGTGGATATTTGGAGCCCTTTCAGGCCTTCGTTGGAAACGGGAATATCTTCCCAAAAAAACTAAACAGAAGCGTTCTGTGAAACTGCTTTGTGTAGTATGAATCCAACACACAGTGTTGGACACTTCCTTTGAAAGAGTTCTTTTGAAACACTCTTTTTGTAGAATCTGCAAGTGTTCATTTGGAGCGCTTTGAGGCCTATTGTGGAAAAGGAAATATCTTCACTTATAAACCAGGCAGAAGCATTCTCAGAAACCTCTTCATGATGTGTGCATTCAACTCGGAGAGATAAGCCTTCCTTTTGATAGAGCAGTTTTGAAACTGTGTTTTTGCAGAATCTGCAAGTGGATATTTGGAGCCCTTTCAGGCCTTCGTTGGAAAAGGGAGTATCTTCCCATAAAAACTAAACAGAAGAGTTCTGTGAAACTGCTTTGTGTAGTATGAATCCAACTCACAGAGTTGGACACTTCCTTTGAAAGAGCTGTTTTGCAACACTCTTTTTGTAGAATCTGCAAGTGTTCATTTGGAGCGCTTTGAGGCCTATGGTGGAAAAGGAAATATCTTCACTTATAAACCAGGCAGAAGCATTCTCAGAAACCTCTTTATGATGTGTGCATTCGACTCGGAGAGATAAGCCTTCCTTTTGTTAGAGCAGTTTCGCAACTGTGTTTTTGCAGAATCTGCAAGTGTATATTTGGAGCCCTTTCAGGCCTTCGTTGGAAACGGGAATATCTTCCCATAAAAATTAAACAGAAGCGTTCTGTGAAACTGCTTTGTGAAGTATGAATCCAACTCACAGAGTTGAACACTTCTTTTGAAAGAGCAGTTTTGAAACACTCTTTTTGTAGAATCTACAAGTGTTCATTTGGAGCGCTTTGAGGCATCTGGTGGAAAAAGAAATATCGTCACATAAAACCTAGACAGAAGCATTCTTTGAAACTTCTTTATGATGTGTGCATTCAACTCACAGAGTTGAACTTTCCTTTTCATGGAGCAGTTTGGAAAGAGTCTTTTTGCAGCATCTGCAAGTGGATATTTGGAACTCTTTCAGGCCTTTGTTAGAAGCGGGAATATCTTCCCATAAAAACTGGACAGAAGCATTCTCACAAACTGCTTTGTGATGTGTGTGTTCAACTCACAGAGGTGAACCTTTCCTTTGCTAGAGCGGTTATGAAACACTCTTTTTGTAGAATCTGCAAGTGTTCATTTGGAGCGATTTGAGGCCTATGGTGGAAAAAGAAATATCTTCATATATAAACAAGGCAGAAGCATTCTCAGAAACCTCTTTATGATGTGTGCATTCAACTCAGAGAGATAAGCCTTCCTTTTGATAGAGCAGTTTTGAAACTGTGTTTTTGCAGAATCTGCAAGTGGATATTTGGAGCCCTTTCAGGCCTTCGTTGGAAACGGGAATATCTTCCCAAAAAAACGAAACAGAAGCGTTCTGTGAAACTGCTTTGTGTAGTATGAATGCAACTCACAGAGTTGGACACTTCCTTTGAAAGAGCTGTTTTGAAACACTCTTTTTGTAGAATCTGCAAGTGTTCATTTGGAGCGCTTTGAGGCCTAAGGTGGAAAAGGAAATATCTTCACTTATAAACCAGGCAGAAGCATTCTCAGAAACCTCTTTATGATGTGTGCATTCAACTCGGAGAGATAAGCCTTCCTTTTGATAGAGCAGCTTTGAAACTGTGTTTTGGCAGAATCTGCAAGTGGATATTTGGAGCCCTTTCAGGCCTTCGTTGGAAACGGGAATATCTTCCCATAAAAACTAAACAGAAGCGTTCTGTGAAACTGCTTTGTGAAGGATAAATCCAACTCACAGAGTTGAACACTTCTTTTGAAAGAGCAGTTTGGAAACACTCTTTTTGTAGAATCTACAAGTGTTCACTTGGAGCGCTTTGAGGCCTATGGTGGAAAAGGAAATATCTTCACATAAAACCTAGACAGAAGCATTCTTTGAAACTTCTTTATGATGTGTGCATTCAACTCACAGAGTTGAACCTTCTTTTTCATGGAGCAATTTGGAAAGAGTCTTTTTGCAGCATCTGCAAGTGGATATTTGGAGCTCTTTCAGGCCTTTGTTAGAAGCGGGAATATCTTCCCATAAAAACTGGACAGAAGCATTCTCACAAACTGCTTTGTGATGTGTGTGTTCAACTCACAGAGGTGAACCTTTCCTTTGCTAGAGCAGTTATGAAACACTCTTTTTGTAGAATCTGCAAGTGTTCATTTGGAGCGATTTGAGGCCTATGGTGGAAAAAGAAATATCTTCATATATAAACAAGGCAGAAGCATTCTCAGAAACCTCTTTATGATGTGTGCATTCAACTCAGAGAGATAAGCCTTCCTTTTGATAGAGCAGTTTTTAAACTGTGTTTTTGCAGAATCTGCAAGTGGATATTTGGAGCCCTTTCAGGCCTTCGTTGGAAACGGGAATATCTTCCCAAAAAAACTTAACAGAAGCGTTCTGTGAAACTGCTTTGTGTAGTATGAATGCAACTCACAGAGTTGGACACTTCCTTTGAAAGAGCTGTTTTGAAACACTCTTTTTGTAGAATCTGCAAGTGTTCATTTGGAGCGCTTTGAGGCCTAAGGTGGAAAAGGATATATCTTCACTTATAAATCAGGCAGAAGCATTCTCAGAAACCTCTTTATCATGTGTGCATTCAACTCGGAGAGATAAGCCTTCCTTTTGATAGAGCAGATTTGAAACTGTGTTTTGGCAGAATCTGCAAGTGGATATTTGGAGCCCTTTCAGGCCTTCGTTGGAAACGGGAATATCTTCCCATAAAAACTAAACAGAAGCGTTCTGTGAAACTGCTTTGTGAAGTATAAATCCAACTCACAGAGTTGAACACTTCTTTTGAAAGAGCAGTTTTGAAACACACTTTTTGTAGAATCTACAAGTGTTCATTTGGAGCGCTTTGAGGCCTACGGTGGAAAAGGAAATATCTTCACATAAAACCTAGACAGAAGCATTCTTTGAAACTTCTTTATGATGTGTGCATTCAACTCACAGAGTTGAACCTTCTTTTTCATGGAGCAATTTGAAAGAGTCTTTTTGCAGCATCTGCAAGTGGATATTTGGAGCTCTTTCAGGCCTTTGTTAGAAGCGGGAATATCTTCCCATAAAAACTGGACAGAAGCATTCTCACAAACTGCTTTGTGATGTGTGTGTTCAACTCACAGAGGTGAACCTTTCCTTTGCTAGAGCAGTTATGAAACACTCTTTTTGTAGAATCTGCAAGTGTTCATTTGGAGCGATTTGAGGCCTATGGTGGAAAAAGGAATATCTTCATATATAAACAAGGCAGAAGCATTCTCAGAAACCTCTTTATGATGTGTGTATTCAACTCAGAGAGATAAGCCTTCCTTTTGATAGAGCAGTTTTGAAACTGTGTTTTTGCAGAATCTGCAAGTGGATATTTGGAGCCCTTTCAGGCCTTCGTTGGAAACGGGAATATCTTCCCAAAAAAACTAAACAGAAGGGTTCTGTGAAACTGCTTTGTGTAGTATGAATCCAACTCACAGTGTTGGACACTTCCTTTGAAAGAGTTCTTTTGAAACACTCTTTTTGTAGAATCTGCAAGTGTTCATTTGGAGCGCTTTGAGGCCTATTGTGGAAAAGGAAATATCTTCACTTATAAACCAGGCAGAAGCATTCTCAGAAACCTCTTCATGATGTGTGCATTCAACTCGGAGAGATAAGCCTTCCTTTTGATAGAGCAGTTTTGAAACTGTGTTTTTGCAGAATCTGCAAGTGGATATTTGGAGCCCTTTCAGGCCTTCGTTGGAAACGGGAATATCTTCCCAAAAAAACTAAACAGAAGCGTTCTGTGAAACTGCTTTGTGTAGTATGAATCCAACACACAGTGTTGGACACTTCCTTTGAAAGAGTTCTTTTGAAACACTCTTTTTGTAGAATCTGCAAGTGTTCATTTGGAGCGCTTTGAGGCCTATTGTGGAAAAGGAAATATCTTCACTTATAAACCAGGCAGAAGCATTCTCAGAAACCTCTTCATGATGTGTGCATTCAACTCGGAGAGATAAGCCTTCCTTTTGATAGAGCAGTTTTGAAACTGTGTTTTTGCAGAATCTGCAAGTGGATATTTGGAGCCCTTTCAGGCCTTCGTTGGAAAAGGGAGTATCTTCCCATAAAAACTAAACAGAAGAGTTCTGTGAAACTGCTTTGTGTAGTATGAATCCAACTCACAGAGTTGGACACTTCCTTTGAAAGAGCTGTTTTGCAACACTCTTTTTGTAGAATCTGCAAGTGTTCATTTGGAGCGCTTTGAGGCCTATGGTGGAAAAGGAAATATCTTCACTTATAAACCAGGCAGAAGCATTCTCAGAAACCTCTTTATGATGTGTGCATTCGACTCGGAGAGATAAGCCTTCCTTTTGTTAGAGCAGTTTCGCAACTGTGTTTTTGCAGAATCTGCAAGTGTATATTTGGAGCCCTTTCAGGCCTTCGTTGGAAACGGGAATATCTTCCCATAAAAATTAAACAGAAGCGTTCTGTGAAACTGCTTTGTGAAGTATGAATCCAACTCACAGAGTTGAACACTTCTTTTGAAAGAGCAGTTTTGAAACACTCTTTTTGTAGAATCTACAAGTGTTCATTTGGAGCGCTTTGAGGCATCTGGTGGAAAAAGAAATATCGTCACATAAAACCTAGACAGAAGCATTCTTTGAAACTTCTTTATGATGTGTGCATTCAACTCACAGAGTTGAACTTTCCTTTTCATGGAGCAGTTTGGAAAGAGTCTTTTTGCAGCATCTGCAAGTGGATATTTGGAACTCTTTCAGGCCTTTGTTAGAAGCGGGAATATCTTCCCATAAAAACTGGACAGAAGCATTCTCACAAACTGCTTTGTGATGTGTGTGTTCAACTCACAGAGGTGAACCTTTCCTTTGCTAGAGCGGTTATGAAACACTCTTTTTGTAGAATCTGCAAGTGTTCATTTGGAGCGATTTGAGGCCTATGGTGGAAAAAGAAATATCTTCATATATAAACAAGGCAGAAGCATTCTCAGAAACCTCTTTATGATGTGTGCATTCAACTCAGAGAGATAAGCCTTCCTTTTGATAGAGCAGTTTTGAAACTGTGTTTTTGCAGAATCTGCAAGTGGATATTTGGAGCCCTTTCAGGCCTTCGTTGGAAACGGGAATATCTTCCCAAAAAAACGAAACAGAAGCGTTCTGTGAAACTGCTTTGTGTAGTATGAATGCAACTCACAGAGTTGGACACTTCCTTTGAAAGAGCTGTTTTGAAACACTCTTTTTGTAGAATCTGCAAGTGTTCATTTGGAGCGCTTTGAGGCCTAAGGTGGAAAAGGAAATATCTTCACTTATAAACCAGGCAGAAGCATTCTCAGAAACCTCTTTATGATGTGTGCATTCAACTCGGAGAGATAAGCCTTCCTTTTGATAGAGCAGCTTTGAAACTGTGTTTTGGCAGAATCTGCAAGTGGATATTTGGAGCCCTTTCAGGCCTTCGTTGGAAACGGGAATATCTTCCCATAAAAACTAAACAGAAGCGTTCTGTGAAACTGCTTTGTGAAGGATAAATCCAACTCACAGAGTTGAACACTTCTTTTGAAAGAGCAGTTTGGAAACACTCTTTTTGTAGAATCTACAAGTGTTCACTTGGAGCGCTTTGAGGCCTATGGTGGAAAAGGAAATATCTTCACATAAAACCTAGACAGAAGCATTCTTTGAAACTTCTTTATGATGTGTGCATTCAACTCACAGAGTTGAACCTTCTTTTTCATGGAGCAATTTGGAAAGAGTCTTTTTGCAGCATCTGCAAGTGGATATTTGGAGCTCTTTCAGGCCTTTGTTAGAAGCGGGAATATCTTCCCATAAAAACTGGACAGAAGCATTCTCACAAACTGCTTTGTGATGTGTGTGTTCAACTCAGAGAGGTGAACCTTTCCTTTGCTAGAGCAGTTATGAAACACTCTTTTTGTAGAATCTGCAAGTGTTCATTTGGAGCGATTTGAGGCCTATGGTGGAAAAAGAAATATCTTCATATATAAACAAGGCAGAAGCATTCTCAGAAACCCCTTTATGAGGTGTGCATTCAACTCAGAGAGATAAGCCTTCCTTTTGATAGAGCAGTTTTTAAACTGTGTTTTTGCAGAATCTGCAAGTGGATATTTGGAGCCCTTTCAGGCCTTCGTTGGAAACGGGAATATCTTCCCAAAAAAACGAAACAGAAGCGTTCTGTGAAACTGCTTTGTGTAGTATGAATGCAACTCACAGAGTTGGACACTTCCTTTGAAAGAGCTGTTTTGAAACACTCTTTTTGTAGAATCTGCAAGTGTTCATTTGGAGCGCTTTGAGGCCTAAGGTGGAAAAGGAAATATCTTCACTTATAAACCAGGCAGAAGCATTCTCAGAAACCTCTTTATGATGTGTGCATTCAACTCGGAGAGATAAGCCTTCCTTTTCATAGAGCAGTTTTGAAACTGTGTTTTGGCAGAATCTGCAAGTGGATATTTGGAGCCCTTTCAGGCCTTCGTTGGAAACGGGAATATCTTCCCAAAAAAACTAAACAGAAGCGTTCTGTGAAACTGCTTTGTGTAGTATGAATGCAACTGACAGAGTTGGACACTTCCTTTGAAAGAGCTGTTTTGAAACACTCTTTTTGTAGAATCTGCAAGTGTTCATTTGGAGCGCTTTGAGGCCTATGGTGGAAAAGGAAATATCTTCACTTATAAACCAGGCAGAAGCATTCTCAGAAACCTCTTTATGATGTGTGCATTCAACTCGGAGAGATAAGCCTTCCTTTTGATAGAGCAGCTTTGAAACTGTGTTTTGGCAGAATCTGCAAGTGGATATTTGGAGCCCTTTCAGGCCTTCGTTGGAAACGGGAATATCTTCCCATAAAAACTAAACAGAAGCGTTCTGTGAAACTGCTTTGTGAAGGATAAATCCAACTCACAGAGTTGAACACTTCTTTTGAAAGAGCAGTTTGGAAACACTCTTTTTGTAGAATCTACAAGTGTTCACTTGGAGCGCTTTGAGGCATATGGTGGAAAAGGAAATATCTTCACATAAAACCTAGACAGAAGCATTCTTTGAAACTTCTTTATGATGTGTGCATTCAACTCACAGAGTTGAACCTTCTTTTTCATGGAGCAATTTGGAAAGAGTCTTTTTGCAGCATCTGCAAGTGGATATTTGGAGCTCTTTCAGGCCTTTGTTAGAAGCGGGAATATCTTCCCATAAAAACTGGACAGAAGCATTCTCACAAACTGCTTTGTGATGTGTGTGTTCAACTCACAGAGGTGAACCTTTCCTTTGCTAGAGCAGTTATGAAACACTCTTTTTGTAGAATCTGCAAGTGTTCATTTGGAGCGATTTGAGGCCTATGGTGGAAAAAGAAATATCTTCATATATAAACAAGGCAGAAGCATTCTCAGAAACCTCTTTATGATGTGTGCATTCAACTCAGAGAGATAAGCCTTCCTTTTGATAGAGCAGTTTTTAAACTGTGTTTTTGCAGAATCTGCAAGTGGATATTTGGAGCCCTTTCAGGCCTTCGTTGGAAACGGGAATATCTTCCCAAAAAAACTTAACAGAAGCGTTCTGTGAAACTGCTTTGTGTAGTATGAATGCAACTCACAGAGTTGGACACTTCCTTTGAAAGAGCTGTTTTGAAACACTCTTTTTGTAGAATCTGCAAGTGTTCATTTGGAGCGCTTTGAGGCCTAAGGTGGAAAAGGAAATATCTTCACTTATAAATCAGGCAGAAGCATTCTCAGAAACCTCTTTATCATGTGTGCATTCAACTCGGAGAGATAAGCCTTCCTTTTGATAGAGCAGATTTGAAACTGTGTTTTGGCAGAATCTGCAAGTGGATATTTGGAGCCCTTTCAGGCCTTCGTTGGAAACGGGAATATCTTCCCATAAAAACTAAACAGAAGCGTTCTGTGAAACTGCTTTGTGAAGTATAAATCCAACTCACAGAGTTGAACACTTCTTTTGAAAGAGCAGTTTTGAAACACACTTTTTGTAGAATCTACAAGTGTTCATTTGGAGCGCTTTGAGGCCTACGGTGGAAAAGGAAATATCTTCACATAAAACCTAGACAGAAGCATTCTTTGAAACTTCTTTATGATGTGTGCATTCAACTCACAGAGTTGAACCTTCTTTTTCATGGAGCAATTTGAAAGAGTCTTTTTGCAGCATCTGCAAGTGGATATTTGGAGCTCTTTCAGGCCTTTGTTAGAAGCGGGAATATCTTCCCATAAAAACTGGACAGAAGCATTCTCACAAACTGCTTTGTGATGTGTGTGTTCAACTCACAGAGGTGAACCTTTCCTTTGCTAGAGCAGTTATGAAACACTCTTTTTGTAGAATCTGCAAGTGTTCATTTGGAGCGATTTGAGGCCTATGGTGGAAAAAGGAATATCTTCATATATAAACAAGGCAGAAGCATTCTCAGAAACCTCTTTATGATGTGTGTATTCAACTCAGAGAGATAAGCCTTCCTTTTGATAGAGCAGTTTTGAAACTGTGTTTTTGCAGAATCTGCAAGTGGATATTTGGAGCCCTTTCAGGCCTTCGTTGGAAACGGGAATATCTTCCCAAAAAAACTAAACAGAAGGGTTCTGTGAAACTGCTTTGTGTAGTATGAATCCAACTCACAGTGTTGGACACTTCCTTTGAAAGAGTTCTTTTGAAACACTCTTTTTGTAGAATCTGCAAGTGTTCATTTGGAGCGCTTTGAGGCCTATTGTGGAAAAGGAAATATCTTCACTTATAAACCAGGCAGAAGCATTCTCAGAAACCTCTTCATGATGTGTGCATTCAACTCGGAGAGATAAGCCTTCCTTTTGATAGAGCAGTTTTGAAACTGTGTTTTTGCAGAATCTGCAAGTGGATATTTGGAGCCCTTTCAGGCCTTCGTTGGAAACGGGAATATCTTCCCAAAAAAACTAAACAGAAGCGTTCTGTGAAACTGCTTTGTGTAGTATGAATCCAACACACAGTGTTGGACACTTCCTTTGAAAGAGTTCTTTTGAAACACTCTTTTTGTAGAATCTGCAAGTGTTCATTTGGAGCGCTTTGAGGCCTATTGTGGAAAAGGAAATAT
Source organism: Pongo abelii (assembly GCF_028885655.2). Lineage (NCBI taxonomy): Eukaryota > Metazoa > Chordata > Mammalia > Primates > Hominidae > Pongo > Pongo abelii. Next base: position 48,752,232 of record NC_085928.1, read on the forward strand.
CTTCACTTATAAACCAGGCAGAAGCATTCTCAGAAACCTCTTCATGATGTGTGCATTCAACTCGGAGAGATAAGCCTTCCTTTTGATAGAGCAGTTTTGAAACTGTGTTTTTGCAGAATCTGCAAGTGGATATTTGGAGCCCTTTCAGGCCTTCGTTGGAAAAGGGAGTATCTTCCCATAAAAACTAAACAGAAGAGTTCTGTGAAACTGCTTTGTGTAGTATGAATCCAACTCACAGAGTTGGACACTTCCTTTGAAAGAGCTGTTTTGCAACACTCTTTTTGTAGAATCTGCAAGTGTTCATTTGGAGCGCTTTGAGGCCTATGGTGGAAAAGGAAATATCTTCACTTATAAACCAGGCAGAAGCATTCTCAGAAACCTCTTTATGATGTGTGCATTCGACTCGGAGAGATAAGCCTTCCTTTTGTTAGAGCAGTTTCGCAACTGTGTTTTTGCAGAATCTGCAAGTGTATATTTGGAGCCCTTTCAGGCCTTCGTTGGAAACGGGAATATCTTCCCATAAAAATTAAACAGAAGCGTTCTGTGAAACTGCTTTGTGAAGTATGAATCCAACTCACAGAGTTGAACACTTCTTTTGAAAGAGCAGTTTTGAAACACTCTTTTTGTAGAATCTACAAGTGTTCATTTGGAGCGCTTTGAGGCATCTGGTGGAAAAAGAAATATCGTCACATAAAACCTAGACAGAAGCATTCTTTGAAACTTCTTTATGATGTGTGCATTCAACTCACAGAGTTGAACTTTCCTTTTCATGGAGCAGTTTGGAAAGAGTCTTTTTGCAGCATCTGCAAGTGGATATTTGGAACTCTTTCAGGCCTTTGTTAGAAGCGGGAATATCTTCCCATAAAAACTGGACAGAAGCATTCTCACAAACTGCTTTGTGATGTGTGTGTTCAACTCACAGAGGTGAACCTTTCCTTTGCTAGAGCGGTTATGAAACACTCTTTTTGTAGAATCTGCAAGTGTTCATTTGGAGCGATTTGAGGCCTATGGTGGAAAAAGAAATATCTTCATATATAAACAAGGCAGAAGCATTCTCAGAAACCTCTTTATGATGTGTGCATTCAACTCAGAGAGATAAGCCTTCCTTTTGATAGAGCAGTTTTGAAACTGTGTTTTTGCAGAATCTGCAAGTGGATATTTGGAGCCCTTTCAGGCCTTCGTTGGAAACGGGAATATCTTCCCAAAAAAACGAAACAGAAGCGTTCTGTGAAACTGCTTTGTGTAGTATGAATGCAACTCACAGAGTTGGACACTTCCTTTGAAAGAGCTGTTTTGAAACACTCTTTTTGTAGAATCTGCAAGTGTTCATTTGGAGCGCTTTGAGGCCTGTGGTGGAAAAGGAAATATCTTCACTTATAAACCAGGCAGAAGCATTCTCAGAAACCTCTTTATGATGTGTGCATTCAACTCGGAGAGATAAGCCTTCCTTTTGATAGAGCAGCTTTGAAACTGTGTTTTGGCAGAATCTGCAAGTGGATATTTGGAGCCCTTTCAGGCCTTCGTTGGAAACGGGAATATCTTCCCATAAAAACTAAACAGAAGCGTTCTGTGAAACTGCTTTGTGAAGGATAAATCCAACTCACAGAGTTGAACACTTCTTTTGAAAGAGCAGTTTGGAAAAACTCTTTTTGTAGAATCTACAAGTGTTCACTTGGAGCGCTTTGAGGCCTATGGTGGAAAAGGAAATATCTTCACATAAAACCTAGACAGAAGCATTCTTTGAAACTTCTTTATGATGTGTGCATTCAACTCACAGAGTTGAACCTTCTTTTTCATGGAGCAATTTGGAAAGAGTCTTTTTGCAGCATCTGCAAGTGGATATTTGGAGCTCTTTCAGGCCTTTTTTAGAAGCGGGAATATCTTCCCATAAAAACTGGACAGAAGCATTCTCACAAACTGCTTTGTGATGTGTGTGTTCAACTCACAGAGGTGAACCTTTCCTTTGCTAGAGCAGTTATGAAACACTCTTTTTGTAGAATCTGCAAGTGTTCATTTGGAGCGATTTGAGGCCTATGGTGGAAAAAGAAATATCTTCATATATAAACAAGGCAGAAGCATTCTCAGAAACCCCTTTATGAGGTGTGCATTCAACTCAGAGAGATAAGCCTTCCTTTTGATAGAGCAGTTTTTAAACTGTGTTTTTGCAGAATCTGCAAGTGGATATTTGGAGCCCTTTCAGGCCTTCGTTGGAAACGGGAATATCTTCCCAAAAAAACGAAACAGAAGCGTTCTGTGAAACTGCTTTGTGTAGTATGAATGCAACTCACAGAGTTGGACACTTCCTTTGAAAGAGCTGTTTTGAAACACTCTTTTTGTAGAATCTGCTTGTGTTCATTTGGAGCGCTTTGAGGCCTAAGGTGGAAAAGGAAATATCTTCACTTATAAACCAGGCAGAAGCATTCTCAGAAACCTCTTTATGATGTGTGCATTCAACTCGGAGAGATAAGCCTTCCTTTTCTTAGAGCAGCTTTGAAACTGTGTTTTGGCAGAATCTGCAAGTGGATATTTGGAGCCCTTTCAGGCCTTCGTTGGAAACGGGAATATCTTCCCAAAAAAACGAAACAGAAGCGTTCTGTGAAACTGCTTTGTGTAGTATGAATGCAACTCACAGAGTTGGACACTTCCTTTGAAAGAGCTGTTTTGAAACACTCTTTTTGTAGAATCTGCAAGTGTTCATTTGGAGCGCTTTGAGGCCTATGGTGGAAAAGGAAATATCTTCACTTATAAACCAGGCAGAAGCATTCTCAGAAACCTCTTTATGATGTGTGCATTCAACTCGGAGAGATAAGCCTTCCTTTTGATAGAGCAGCTTTGAAACTGTGTTTTGGCAGAATCTGCAAGTGGATATTTGGAGCCCTTTCAGGCCTTCGTTGGAAACGGGAATATCTTCCCATAAAAACTAAACAGAAGCGTTCTGTGAAACTGCTTTGTGAAGGATAAATCCAACTCACAGAGTTGAACACTTCTTTTGAAAGAGCAGTTTGGAAACACTCTTTTTGTAGAATCTACAAGTGTTCACTTGGAGCGCTTTGAGGCATATGGTGGAAAAGGAAATATCTTCACATAAAACCTAGACAGAAGCATTCTTTGAAACTTCTTTATGATGTGTGCATTCAACTCACAGAGTTGAACCTTCTTTTTCATGGAGCAATTTGGAAAGAGTCTTTTTGCAGCATCTGCAAGTGGATATTTGGAGCTCTTTCAGGCCTTTGTTAGAAGCGGGAATATCTTCCCATAAAAACTGGACAGAAGCATTCTCACAAACTGCTTTGTGATGTGTGTGTTCAACTCACAGAGGTGAACCTTTCCTTTGCTAGAGCAGTTATGAAACACTCTTTTTGTAGAATCTGCAAGTGTTCATTTGGAGCGATTTGAGGCCTATGGTGGAAAAAGAAATATCTTCATATATAAACAAGGCAGAAGCATTCTCAGAAACCTCTTTATGATGTGTGCATTCAACTCAGAGAGATAAGCCCTCCTTTTGATAGAGCAGTTTTTAAACTGTGTTTTGGCAGAATCTGCAAGTGGATATTTGGAGCCCTTTCAGGCCTTCGTTGGAAACGGGAATATCTTCCCAAAAAAACTAAACAGAAGCGTTCTGTGAAACTGCTTTGTGTAGTATGAATGCAACTCACAGAGTTGGACACTTCCTTTGAAAGAGCTGTTTTGAAACACTCTTTTTGTAGAATCTGCAAGTGTTCATTTGGAGCGCTTTGAGGTCTAAGGTGGAAAAGGAAATATCTTCACTTATAAATCAGGCAGAAGCATTCTCAGAAACCTCTTTATCATGTGTGCATTCAACTCGGAGAGATAAGCCTTCCTTTTGATAGAGCAGATTTGAAACTGTGTTTTGGCAGAATCTGCAAGTGGATATTTGGAGCCCTTTCAGGCCTTCGTTGGAAACGGGAATATCTTCCCATAAAAACTAAACAGAAGCGTTCTGTGAAACTGCTTTGTGAAGTATAAATCCAACTCACAGAGTTGAACACTTCTTTTGAAAGAGCAGTTTTGAAACACACTTTTTGTAGAATCTACAAGTGTTCATTTGGAGCGCTTTGAGGCCTACGGTGGAAAAGGAAATATCTTCACATAAAACCTAGACAGAAGCATTCTTTGAAACTTCTTTATGATGTGTGCATTCAACTCACAGAGTTGAACCTTCTTTTTCATGGAGCAATTTGAAAGAGTCTTTTTGCAGCATCTGCAAGTGGATATTTGGAGCTCTTTCAGGCCTTTGTTAGAAGCGGGAATATCTTCCCATAAAAACTGGACAGAAGCATTCTCACAAACTGCTTTGTGATGTGTGTGTTCAACTCACAGAGGTGAACCTTTCCTTTGCTAGAGCAGTTATGAAACACTCTTTTTGTAGAATCTGCAAGTGTTCATTTGGAGCGATTTGAGGCCTATGGTGGAAAAAGGAATATCTTCATATATAAACAAGGCAGAAGCATTCTCAGAAACCTCTTTATGATGTGTGTATTCAACTCAGAGAGATAAGCCTTCCTTTTGATAGAGCAGTTTTGAAACTGTGTTTTTGCAGAATCTGCAAGTGGATATTTGGAGCCCTTTCAGGCCTTCGTTGGAAACGGGAATATCTTCCCAAAAAAACTAAACAGAAGGGTTCTGTGAAACTGCTTTGTGTAGTATGAATCCAACTCACAGTGTTGGACACTTCCTTTGAAAGAGTTCTTTTGAAACACTCTTTTTGTAGAATCTGCAAGTGTTCATTTGGAGCGCTTTGAGGCCTATTGTGGAAAAGGAAATATCTTCACTTATAAACCAGGCAGAAGCATTCTCAGAAACCTCTTCATGATGTGTGCATTCAACTCGGAGAGATAAGCCTTCCTTTTGATAGAGCAGTTTTGAAACTGTGTTTTTGCAGAATCTGCAAGTGGATATTTGGAGCCCTTTCAGGCCTTCGTTGGAAACGGGAATATCTTCCCAAAAAAACTAAACAGAAGCGTTCTGTGAAACTGCTTTGTGTAGTATGAATCCAACACACAGTGTTGGACACTTCCTTTGAAAGAGTTCTTTTGAAACACTCTTTTTGTAGAATCTGCAAGTGTTCATTTGGAGCGCTTTGAGGCCTATTGTGGAAAAGGAAATATCTTCACTTATAAACCAGGCAGAAGCATTCTCAGAAACCTCTTCATGATGTGTGCATTCAACTCGGAGAGATAAGCCTTCCTTTTGATAGAGCAGTTTTGAAACTGTGTTTTTGCAGAATCTGCAAGTGGATATTTGGAGCCCTTTCAGGCCTTCGTTGGAAAAGGGAGTATCTTCCCATAAAAACTAAACAGAAGAGTTCTGTGAAACTGCTTTGTGTAGTATGAATCCAACTCACAGAGTTGGACACTTCCTTTGAAAGAGCTGTTTTGAAACACTCTTTTTGTAGAATCTGCAAGTGTTCATTTGGAGCGCTTTGAGGCCTATGGTGGAAAAGGAAATATCTTCACTTATAAACCAGGCAGAAGCATTCTCAGAAACCTCTTTATGATGTGTGCATTCGACTCGGAGAGATAAGCCTTCCTTTTGTTAGAGCAGTTTTGCAACTGTGTTTTTGCAGAATCTGCAAGTGTATATTTGGAGCCCTTTCAGGCCTTCGTTGGAAACGGGAATATCTTCCCATAAAAATTAAACAGAAGCGTTCTGTGAAACTCCTTTGTGAAGTATGAATCCAACTCACAGAGTTGAACACTTCTTTTGAAAGAGCAGTTTTGAAACACTCTTTTTGTAGAATCTACAAGTGTTCATTTGGAGCGCTTTGAGGCATCTGGTGGAAAAAGAAATATCGTCACATAAAACCTAGACAGAAGCATTCTTTGAAACTTCTTTATGATGTGTGCATTCAACTCACAGAGTTGAACTTTCCTTTTCATGGAGCAGTTTGGAAAGAGTCTTTTTGCAGCATCTGCAAGTGGATATTTGGAACTCTTTCAGGCCTTTGTTAGAAGCGGGAATATCTTCCCATAAAAACTGGACAGAAGCATTCTCACAAACTGCTTTGTGATGTGTGTGTTCAACTCACAGAGGTGAACCTTTCCTTTGCTAGAGCAGTTATGAAACACTCTTTTTGTAGAATCTGCAAGTGTTCATTTGGAGCGATTTGAGGCCTATGGTGGAAAAAGAAATATCTTCATATATAAACAAGGCAGAAGCATTCTCAGAAACCTCTTTATGATGTGTGCATTCAACTCAGAGAGATAAGCCTTCCTTTTGATAGAGCAGTTTTGAAACTGTGTTTTTGCAGAATCTGCAAGTGGATATTTGGAGCCCTTTCAGGCCTTCGTTGGAAACGGGAATATCTTCCCAAAAAAACGAAACAGAAGCGTTCTATGAAACTGCTTTGTGTAGTATGAATGCAACTCACAGAGTTGGACACTTCCTTTGAAAGAGCTGTTTTGAAACACTCTTTTTGTAGAATCTGCAAGTGTTCATTTGGAGCGCTTTGAGGCCTATGGTGGAAAAGGAAATATCTTCACTTATAAACCAGGCAGAAGCATTCTCAGAAACCTCTTTATGATGTGTGCATTCAACTCGGAGAGATAAGCCTTCCTTTTGATAGAGCAGCTTTGAAACTGTGTTTTGGCAGAATCTGCAAGTGGATATTTGGAGCCCTTTCAGGCCTTCGTTGGAAACGGGAATATCTTCCCATAAAAACTAAACAGAAGCGTTCTGTGAAACTGCTTTGTGAAGGATAAATCCAACTCACAGAGTTGAACACTTCTTTTGAAAGAGCAGTTTGGAAACACTCTTTTTGTAGAATCTACAAGTGTTCACTTGGAGCGCTTTGAGGCCTACGGTGGAAAAGGAAATATCTTCACATAAAACCTAGACAGAAGCATTCTTTGAAACTTCTTTATGATGTGTGCATTCAACTCACAGAGTTGAACCTTCTTTTTCATGGAGCAATTTGGAAAGAGTCTTTTTGCAGCATCTGCAAGTGGATATTTGGAGCTCTTTCAGGCCTTTGTTAGAAGCGGGATTATCTTCCCATAAAAACTGGACAGAAGCATTCTCACAAACTGCTTTGTGATGTGTGTGTTCAACTCACAGAGGTGAACCTTTCCTTTGCTAGAGCAGTTATGAAACACTCTTTTTGTAGAATCTGCAAGTGTTCATTTGGAGCGATTTGAGGCCTATGGTGGAAAAAGAAATATCTTCATATATAAACAAGGCAGAAGCATTCTCAGAAACCCCTTTATGAGGTGTGCATTCAACTCAGAGAGATAAGCCTTCCTTTTGATAGAGCAGTTTTTAAACTGTGTTTTTGCAGAATCTGCAAGTGGATATTTGGAGCCCTTTAAGGCCTTCGTTGGAAACGGGAATATCTTCCCAAAAAAACGAAACAGAAGCGTTCTGTGAAACTGCTTTGTGTAGTATGAATGCAACTCACAGAGTTGGACACTTCCTTTGAAAGAGCTGTTTTGAAACACTCTTTTTGTAGAATCTGCAAGTGTTCATTTGGAGCGCTTTGAGGCCTAAGGTGGAAAAGGAAATATCTTCACTTATAAACCAGGCAGAAGCATTCTCAGAAACCTCTTTATGATGTGTGCATTCAACTCGGAGAGATAAGCCTTCCTTTTCATAGAGCAGTTTTGAAACTGTGTTTTGGCAGAATCTGCAAGTGGATATTTGGAGCCCTTTCAGGCCTTCGTTGGAAACGGGAATATCTTCCCAAAAAAACTAAACAGAAGCGTTCTGTGAAACTGCTTTGTGTAGTATGAATGCAACTCACAGAGTTGGACACTTCCTTTGAAAGAGCTGTTTTGAAACACTCTTTTTGTAGAATCTGCAAGTGTTCATTTGGAGCGCTTTGAGGCCTATGGTGGAAAAGGAAATATCTTCACTTATAAACCAGGCAGAAGCATTCTCAGAAACCTCTTTATGATGTGTGCATTCAACTCGGAGAGATAAGCCTTCCTTTTGATAGAGCAGCTTTGAAACTGTGTTTTGGCAGAATCTGCAAGTGGATATTTGGAGCCCTTTCAGGCCTTCGTTGGAAACGGGAATATCTTCCCATAAAAACTAAACAGAAGCGTTCTGTGAAACTGCTTTGTGAAGGATAAATCCAACTCACAGAGTTGAACACTTCTTTTCAAAGAGCAGTTTGGAAACACTCTTTTTGTAGAATCTACAAGTGTTCACTTGGAGCGCTTTGAGGCATATGGTGGAAAAGGAAATATCTTCACATAAAACCTAGACAGAAGCATTCTTTGAAACTTCTTTATGATGTGTGCATTCAACTCACAGAGTTGAACCTTCTTTTTCATGGAGCAATTTGGAAAGAGTCTTTTTGCAGCATCTGCAAGTGGATATTTGGAGCTCTTTCAGGCCTTTGTTAGAAGCGGGAATATCTTCCCATAAAAACTGGACAGAAGCATTCTCACAAACTGCTTTGTGATGTGTGTGTTCAACTCACAGAGGTGAACCTTTCCTTTGCTAGAGCAGTTATGAAACACTCTTTTTGTAGAATCTGCAAGTGTTCATTTGGAGCGATTTGAGGCCTATGGTGGAAAAAGAAATATCTTCATATATAAACAAGGCAGAAGCATTCTCAGAAACCCCTTTATGAGGTGTGCATTCAACTCAGAGAGATAAGCCTTCCTTTTGATAGAGCAGTTTTTAAACTGTGTTTTTGCAGAATCTGCAAGTGGATATTTGGAGCCCTTTCAGGCCTTCGTTGGAAACGGGAATATCTTCCCAAAAAAACGAAACAGAAGCGTTCTGTGAAACTGCTTTGTGTAGTATGAATGCAACTCACAGAGTTGGACACTTCCTTTGAAAGAGCTGTTTTGAAACACTCTTTTTGTAGAATCTGCAAGTGTTCATTTGGAGCGCTTTGAGGCCTAAGGTGGAAAAGGAAATATCTTCACTTATAAACCAGGCAGAAGCATTCTCAGAAACCTCTTTATGATGTGTGCATTCAACTCGGAGAGATAAGCCTTCCTTTTGATAGAGCAGTTTTGAAACTGTGTTTTGGCAGAATCTGCAAGTGGATATTTGGAGCCCTTTCAGGCCTTCGTTGGAAACGGGAATATCTTCCCAAAAAAACTAAACAGAAGCGTTCTGTGAAACTGCTTTGTGTAGTATGAATGCAACTCACAGAGTTGGACACTTCCTTTGAAAGAGCTGTTTTGAAACACTCTTTTTGTAGAATCTGCAAGTGTTCATTTGGAGCGCTTTGAGGCCTATGGTGGAAAAGGAAATATCTTCACTTATAAACCAGGCAGAAGCATTCTCAGAAACCTCTTTATGATGTGTGCATTCAACTCGGAGAGATAAGCCTTCCTTTTGATAGAGCAGCTTTGAAACTGTGTTTTGGCAGAATCTGCAAGTGGATATTTGGAGCCCTTTCAGGCCTTCGTTGGAAACGGGAATATCTTCCCATAAAAACTAAACAGAAGCGTTCTGTGAAACTGCTTTGTGAAGGATAAATCCAACTCACAGAGTTGAACACTTCTTTTGAAAGAGCAGTTTGGAAACACTCTTTTTGTAGAATCTACAAGTGTTCACTTGGAGCGCTTTGAGGCATATGGTGGAAAAGGAAATATCTTCACATAAAACCTAGACAGAAGCATTCTTTGAAACTTCTTTATGATGTGTGCATTCAACTCACAGAGTTGAACCTTCTTTTTCATGGAGCAATTTGGAAAGAGTCTTTTTGCAGCATCTGCAAGTGGATATTTGGAGCTCTTTCAGGCCTTTGTTAGAAGCGGGAATATCTTCCCATAAAAACTGGACAGAAGCATTCTCACAAACTGCTTTGTGATGTGTGTGTTCAACTCACAGAGGTGAACCTTTCCTTTGCTAGAGCAGTTATGAAACACTCTTTTTGTAGAATCTGCAAGTGTTCATTTGGAGCGATTTGAGGCCTATGGTGGAAAAAGAAATATCTTCATATATAAACAAGGCAGAAGCATTCTCAGAAACCTCTTTATGATGTGTGCATTCAACTCAGAGAGATAAGCCTTCCTTTTGATAGAGCAGTTTTTAAACTGTGTTTTTGCAGAATCTGCAAGTGGATATTTGGAGCCCTTTCAGGCCTTCGTTGGAAACGGGAATATCTTCCCAAAAAAACTAAACAGAAGCGTTCTGTGAAACTGCTTTGTGTAGTATGAATGCAACTCACAGAGTTGGACACTTCCTTTGAAAGAGCTGTTTTGAAACACTCTTTTTGTAGAATCTGCAAGTGTTCATTTGGGGCGCTTTGAGGCCTAAGGTGGAAAAGGAAATATCTTCACTTATAAATCAGGCAGAAGCATTCTCAGAAACCTCTTTATCATGTGTGCATTCAACTCGGAGAGATAAGCCTTCCTTTTGATAGAGCAGATTTGAAACTGTGTTTTGGCAGAATCTGCAAGTGGATATTTGGAGCCCTTTCAGGCCTTCGTTGGAAACGGGAATATCTTCCCATAAAAACTAAACAGAAGCGTTCTGTGAAACTGCTTTGTGAAGTATAAATCCAACTCACAGAGTTGAACACTTCTTTTGAAAGAGCAGTTTTGAAACACACTTTTTGTAGAATCTACAAGTGTTCATTTGGAGCGCTTTGAGGCCTATGGTGGAAAAGGAAATATCTTCACATAAAACCTAGACAGAAGCATTCTTTGAAACTTCTTTATGATGTGTGCATTCAACTCACAGAGTTGAACCTTCTTTTTCATGGAGCAATTTGGAAAGAGTCTTTTTGCAGCATCTGCAAGTGGATATTTGGAGCTCTTTCAGGCCTTTGTTAGAAGCGGGAATATCTTCCCATAAAAACTGGACAGAAGCATTCTCACAAACTGCTTTGTGATGTGTGTGTTCAACTCACAGAGGTGAACCTTTCCTTTGCTAGAGCAGTTATGAAACACTCTTTTTGTAGAATCTGCAAGTGTTCATTTGGAGCGATTTGAGGCCTATGGTGGAAAAAGGAATATCTTCATATATAAACAAGGCAGAAGCATTCTCAGAAACCTCTTTATGATGTGTGTATTCAACTCAGAGAGATAAGCCTTCCTTTTGATAGAGCAGTTTTGAAACTGTGTTTTTGCAGAATCTGCAAGTGGATATTTGGAGCCCTTTCAGGCCTTCGTTGGAAACGGGAATATCTTCCCAAAAAAACTAAACAGAAGGGTTCTGTGAAACTGCTTTGTGTAGTATGAATCCAACTCACAGTGTTGGACACTTCCTTTGAAAGAGTTCTTTTGATACACTCTTTTTGTAGAATCTGCAAGTGTTCATTTGGAGCGCTTTGAGGCCTATTGTGGAAAAGGAAATATCTTCAGTTATAAACCAGGCAGAAGCATTCTCAGAAACCTCTTCATGATGTGTGCATTCAACTCGGAGAGATAAGCCTTCCTTTTGATAGAGCAGTTTTGAAACTGTGTTTTTGCAGAATCTGCAAGTGGATATTTGGAGCCCTTTCAGGCCTTCGTTGGAAACGGGAATATCTTCCCAAAAAAACGAAACAGAAGCGTTCTGTGAAACTGCTTTGTGTAGTATGAATCCAACACACAGTGTTGGACACTTCCTTTGAAAGAGTTCTTTTGAAACACTCTTTTTGTAGAATCTGCAAGTGTTCATTTGGAGCGCTTTGAGGCCTATTGTGGAAAAGGAAATATCTTCACTTATAAACCAGGCAGAAGCATTCTCAGAAACCTCTTCATGATGTGTGCATTCAACTCGGAGAGATAAGCCTTCCTTTTGATAGAGCAGTTTTGAAACTGTGTTTTTGCAGAATCTGCAAGTGGATATTTGGAGCCCTTTCAGGCCTTCGTTGGAAAAGGGAGTATCTTCCCATAAAAACTAAACAGAAGAGTTCTGTGAAACTGCTTTGTGTAGTATGAATCCAACTCACAGAGTTGGACACTTCCTTTGAAAGAGCTGTTTTGAAACACTCTTTTTGTAGAATCTGCAAGTGTTCATTTGGAGCGCTTTGAGGCCTATGGTGGAAAAGGAAATATCTTCACTTATAAACCAGGCAGAAGCATTCTCAGAAACCTCTTTATGATGTGTGCATTCGACTCGGAGAGATAAGCCTTCCTTTTGTTAGAGCAGTTTTGCAACTGTGTTTTTGCAGAATCTGCAAGTGTATATTTGGAGACCTTTCAGGCCTTCGTTGGAAACGGGAATATCTTCCCATAAAAATTAAACAGAAGCGTTCTGTGAAACTGCTTTGTGAAGTATGAATCCAACTCACAGAGTTGAACACTTCTTTTGAAAGAGCAGTTTGGAAACACTCTTTTTGTAGAATCTACAAGTGTTCATTTGGAGCGCTTTGAGGCCTATGGTGGAAAAGAAAATATCTTCACATAAAACCTAGACAGAAGCATTCCTTGAAACTTCTTTATGATGTGTGCATTCAACTCACAGAGTTGAACCTTCTTTTTCATGGAGCAATTTGGAAAGAGTCTTTTTGCAGCATCTGCAAGTGGATATTTGGAGCTCTTTCAGGCCTTTGTTAGAAGCGGGAATATCTTCCCATAAAAACTGGACAGAAGCATTCTCACAAACTGCTTTGTGATGTGTGTGTTCAACTCACAGAGGTGAACCTTTCCTTTGCTAGAGCAGTTATGAAACACTCTTTTTGTAGAATCTGCAAGTGTTCATTTGGAGCGCATTGAGGCCTATGGTGGAAAAAGAAATATCTTCATATATAAACAAGGCAGAAGCATTCTCAGAAACCCGTTTATGAGGTGTGCATTCAACTCAGAGTGATAAGCCTTCCTTTTGATAGAGCAGTTTTTAAACTGTGTTTTTGCAGAATCTGCAAGTGGATATTTGGAGCCCTTTCAGGCCTTCGTTGGAAACGGGAATATCTTCCCAAAAAAACTAAACAGAAGCGTTCTGTGAAACTGCTTTGTGTAGTATGAATGCAACTCACAGAGTTGGACACTTCCTTTGAAAGAGCTGTTTTGAAACTCTCTTTTTGTAGAATCTGCAAGTGTTCATTTGGAGCGCTTTGAGGCCTAAGGTGGAAAAGGAAATATCTTCACTTATAAATCAGGCAGAAGCATTCTCAGAAACCTCTTTATGATGTGTGCATTCAACTCGGAGAGATAAGCCTTCCTTTTGATAGAGCAGTTTTGAAACTGTGTTTTGGCAGAATCTGCAAGTGGATATATGGAGCCCTTTCAGGCCTTCGTTGGAAACGGGAATATCTTCCCAAAAAAACTAAACAGAAGCGTTCTGTGAAACTGCTTTGTGTAGTATGAATCCAACTCACAGAGTTGAACACTTCCTTTGAAAGCGCTGTTTTGAAACACTCTTTTTGTAGAATCTGCAAGTGTTCATTTGGAGCGCTTTGAGGCCTATGGTGGAAAAGGAAATATCTTCACTTATAAACCAGGCAGAAGCATTCTCAGAAACCTCTTTATGATGTGTGCATTCAACTCGGAGAGATAAGCCTTCCTTTTGATAGAGCAGTTTTGAAACTGTATTTTTGCAGAATCTGCAAGTGGATATTTGGAGCCCTTTCATGCCTTCGTTGGAAACGGGAATTTCTTCCCATAAAAACTAAACAGAAGCGTTCTGTGAAACTGCTTTGTGTAGTATGAATCCAACTCACAGAGTTGAACACTTCTTTTGAAAGAGCAGTTTGGAAACACTCTTTTTGTAGAATCTACAAGTGTTCATTTGGAGCGCTTTGAGGCCTATGGTGGAAAAGGAAATATCTTCACATAAAACCTAGACAGAAGCATTCTTTGAAACTTCTTTATGATGTGTGCATTCATCTCACAGAGTTGAACCTTCCTTATCATGGAGCAGTTCGGAAAGAGTCTTTTTGCGGCATCTGCAAGTGGATATTTGGAGCTCTTTCAGGCCTTTGTTAGAAGCGGGAATATCTTCCCATAAAAACTGGACAGAAGCATTCTCACAAACTGCTTTGTGATGTGTGTGTTCAACTCACATAGTTGAACCTTTCCTTTGCTAGAACACTTATGAAACACTCTTTTTGTAGAATCTGCAAGTGTTCATTTGGAGCGCATTGAGGCCTATGGTGGAAAAAGAAATATCTTCATATATAAACAAGGCAGAAGCATTCTCAGAAACCTCTTTATGATGTGTGCATTCAACTCAGAGAGATAAGCCTTCCTTTTGATAGAGCAGTTTTTAAACTGTGTTTTGGCAGAATCTGCAAGTGGATATTTGGAGCCCTTTCAGGCCTTCGTTGGAAAAGGGAGTATCTTCCCATAAAAACTAAACAGAAGAGTTCTGTGAAACTGCTTTGTGTAGTATGAATCCAACTCACAGAGTTGGACACTTCTTTTGAAAGAGCTGTTTTGAAACACTCTTTTTGTAGAATCTGCAAGTGTAAATTTGGAGCGCTTTGAGGCCTATGGTGGAAAAGGAAATATCTTCACTTATAAACCAGGCAGAAGCATTCTCAGAAACCTCTTTATGATGTGTGCATTCGACTCGGAGAGATAAGCCTTCCTTTTGTTAGAGCAGTTTTGCAACTGTGTTTTTGCAGAATCTGCAAGTGTATATTTGGAGCCCTTTCAGGCCTTCGTTGGAAACGGGAATATCTTCCCATAAAAATTAAACAGAAGCGTTCTGTGAAACTGCTTTGTGAAGTATGAATCCAACTCACAGAGTTGAACACTTCTTTTGAAAGAGCAGTTTTGAAACACTCTTTTTGTAGAATCTACAAGTGTTCATTTGGAGCGCTTTGAGGCATCTGGTGGAAAAAGAAATATCGTCACATAAAACCTAGACAGAAGCATTCTTTGAAACTTCTTTATGATGTGTGCATTCAACTCACAGAGTTGAACTTTCCTTTTCATGGAGCAGTTTGGAAAGAGTCTTTTTGCAGCATCTGCAAGTGGATATTTGGAGCTCTTTCAGGCCTTTGTTAGAAGCGGGAATATCTTCCCATAAAAACTGGACAGAAGCATTCTCACAAACTGCTTTGTGATGTGTGTGTTCAACTCACAGAGGTGAACCTTTCCTTTGCTAGAGCAGTTATGAAACACTCTTTTTGTAGAATCTGCAAGTGTTCATTTGGAGCGATTTGAGGCCTATGGTGGAAAAAGAAATATCTTCATATATAAACAAGGCAGAAGCATTCTCAGAAACCTCTTTATGATGTGTGCATTCAACTCAGAGAGATAAGCCTTCCTTTTGATAGAGCAGTTTTGAAACTGTGTTTTTGCAGAATCTGCAAGTGGATATTTGGAGCCCTTTCAGGCCTTCGTTGGAAACGGGAATATCTTCCCAAAAAAACGAAACAGAAGCGTTCTGTGAAACTGCTTTGTGTAGTATGAATGCAACTCACAGAGTTGGACACTTCCTTTGAAAGAGCTGTTTTGAAACACTCTTTTTGTAGAATCTGCAAGTGTTCATTTGGAGCGCTTTGAGGCCTATGGTGGAAAAGGAAATATCTTCACTTATAAACCAGGCAGAAGCATTCTCAGAAACCTCTTTATGATGTGTGCATTCAACTCGGAGAGATAAGCCTTCCTTTTGATAGAGCAGCTTTGAAACTGTGTTTTGGCAGAATCTGCAAGTGGATATTTGGAGCCCTTTCAGGCCTTCGTTGGAAACGGGAACATCTTCCCATAAAAACTAAACAGAAGCGTCCTGTGAAACTGCTTTGTGAAGGATAAATCCAACTCACAGAGTTGAACACTTCTTTTGAAAGAGCAGTTTGGAAACACTCTTTTTGTAGAATCTACAAGTGTTCACTTGGAGCGCTTTGAGGCATATGGTGGAAAAGGAAATATCTTCACATAAAACCTAGACAGAAGCATTCTTTGAAACTTCTTTATGATGTGTGCATTCAACTCACAGAGTTGAACCTTCTTTTTCATGGAGCAATTTGGAAAGAGTCTTTTTGCAGCATCTGCAAGTGGATATTTGGAGCTCTTTCAGGCCTTTGTTAGAAGCGGGAATATCTTCCCATAAAAACTGGACAGAAGCATTCTCACAAACTGCTTTGTGATGTGTGTGTTCAACTCACAGAGGTGAACCTTTCCTTTGCTAGAGCAGTTATGAAACACTCTTTTTGTAGAATCTGCAAGTGTTCATTTGGAGCGATTTGAGGCCTATGGTGGAAAAAGAAATATCTTCATATATAAACAAGGCAGAAGCATTCTCAGAAACCCCTTTATGAGGTGTGCATTCAACTCAGAGAGATAAGCCTTCCTTTTGATAGAGCAGTTTTTAAACTGTGCTTTTGCAGAATCTGCAAGTGGATATTTGGAGCCCTTTCAGGCCTTCGTTGGAAACGGGAATATCTTCCCAAAAAAACGAAACAGAAGCGTTCTGTGAAACTGCTTTGTGTAGTATGAATGCAACTCACAGAGTTGGACACTTCCTTTGAAAGAGCTGTTTTGAAACACTCTTTTTGTAGAATCTGCAAGTGTTCATTTGGAGCGCTTTGAGGCCTATGGTGGAAAAGGAAATATCTTCACTTATAAACCAGGCAGAAGCATTCTCAGAAACCTCTTTATGATGTGTGCATTCAACTCGGAGAGATAAGCCTTCCTTTTGATAGAGCAGCTTTGAAACTGTGTTTTGGCAGAATCTGCAAGTGGATATTTGGAGCCCTTTCAGGCCTTCGTTGGAAACGGGAATATCTTCCCATAAAAACTAAACAGAAGCGTTCTGTGAAACTGCTTTGTGAAGGATAAATCCAACTCACAGAGTTGAACACTTCTTTTGAAAGAGCAGTTTGGAAACACTCTTTTTGTAGAATCTACAAGTGTTCATTTGGAGTGCTTTGAGGCATATGGTGGAAAAGGAAATATCTTCACATAAAACCTAGACAGAAGCATTCTTTGAAACTTCTTTATGATGTGTGCATTCAACTCACAGAGTTGAACCTTCTTTTTCATGGAGCAATTTGGAAAGAGTCTTTTTGCAGCATCTGCAAGTGGATATTTGGAGCTCTTTCAGGCCTTTGTTAGAAGCGGGAATATCTTCCCATAAAAACTGGACAGAAGCATTCTCACAAACTGCTTTGTGATGTGTGTGTTCAACTCACAGAGGTGAACCTTTCCTTTGCTAGAGCAGTTATGAAACACTCTTTTTGTAGAATCTGCAAGTGTTCATTTGGAGCGATTTGAGGCCTATGGTGGAAAAAGAAATATCTTCATATATAAACAAGGCAGAAGCATTCTCAGAAACCTCTTTATGATGTGTGTATTCAACTCAGAGAGATAAGCCTTCCTTTTGATAGAGCAGTTTTGAAACTGTGTTTTTGCAGAATCTGCAAGTGGATATTTGGAGCCCTTTCAGGCCTTCATTGGAAACGGGAATATCTTCCCAAAAAAACTAAACAGAAGCGTTCTGTGAAACTGCTTTGTGTAGTATGAATCCAACTCACAGTGTTGGACACTTCCTTTGAAAGAGTTCTTTTGAAACACTCTTTTTGTAGAATCTGCAAGTGTTCATTTGGAGTGCTTTGAGGCCTATTGTGGAAAAGGAAATATCTTCACTTATAAACCAGGCAGAAGCATTCTCAGAAACCTCTTCATGATGTGTGCATTCAACTCGGAGAGATAAGCCTTCCTTTTGATAGAGCAGTTTTGAAACTGTGTTTTTGCAGAATCTGCAAGTGGATATTTGGAGCCTTTTCAGGCCTTCGTTGGAAAAGGGAGTATCTTCCCATAAAAACTAAACAGAAGAGTTCTGTGAAACTGCTTTGTGTAGTATGAATCCAACTCACAGAGTTGGACACTTCCTTTGAAAGAGCTGTTTTGAAACACTCTTTTTGTAGAATCTGCAAGTGTTCATTTGGAGCGCTTTGAGGCCTATGGTGGAAAAGGAAATATCTTCACTTATAAACCAGGCAGAAGCATTCTCAGAAACCTCTTTATGATGTGTGCATTCGACTCGGAGAGATAAGCCTTCCTTTTGTTAGAGCAGTTTTGCAACTGTGTTTTTGCAGAATCTGCAAGTGTATATTTGGAGCCCTTTCAGGCCTTCGTTGGAAACGGGAATATCTTCCCATAAAAATTAAACAGAAGCGTTCTGTGAAACTGCTTTGTGAAGTATGAATCCAACTCACAGAGTTGAACACTTCTTTTGAAAGGGCAGTTTTGAAACACTCTTTTTGTAGAATCTACAAGTGTTCATTTGGAGCGCTTTGAGGCATATGGTGGAAAAAGAAATATCGTCACATAAAACCTAGACAGAAGCATTCTTTGAAACTTCTTTATGATGTGTGCATTCAACTCACAGAGTTGAACTTTCCTTTTCATGGAGCAGTTTGGAAAGAGTCTTTTTGCAGCATCTGCAAGTGGATATTTGGAGCTCTTTCAGGCCTTTGTTAGAAGCGGGAATATCTTCCCATAAAAACTGGACAGAAGCATTCTCACAAACTGCTTTGTGATGTGTGTGTTCAACTCACAGAGGTGAACCTTTCCTTTGCTAGAGCAGTTATGAAACACTCTTTTTGTAGAATCTGCAAGTGTTCATTTGGAGCGATTTGAGGCCTATGGTGGAAAAAGAAATATCTTCATATATAAACAAGGCAGAAGCATTCTCAGAAACCTCTTTATGATGTGTGCATTCAACTCAGAGAGATAAGCCTTCCTTTTGATAGAGCAGTTTTGAAACTGTGTTTTTGCAGAATCTGCAAGTGGATATTTGGAGCCCTTTCAGGCCTTCGTTGGAAACGGGAATATCTTCCCAAAAAAACGAAACAGAAGCGTTCTGTGAAACTGCTTTGTGTAGTATGAATGAAACTCACAGAGTTGGACACTTCCTTTGAAAGAGCTGTTTTGAAACACTCTTTTTGTAGAATCTGCAAGTGTTCATTTGGAGCGCTTTGAGGCCTATGGTGGAAAAGGAAATATCTTCACTTATAAACCAGGCAGAAGCATTCTCAGAAACCTCTTTATGATGTGTGCATTCAACTCGGAGAGATAAGCCTTCCTTTTGATAGAGCAGCTTTGAAACTGTGTTTTGGCAGAATCTGCAAGTGGATATTTGGAGCCCTTTCAGGCCTTCGTTGGAAACGGGAATATCTTCCCATAAAAACTAAACAGAAGCGTTCTGTGAAACTGCTTTGTGAAGGATAAATCCAACTCACAGAGTTGAACACTTCTTTTGAAAGAGCAGTTTGGAAACACTCTTTTTGTAGAATCTACAAGTGTTCACTTGGAGCGCTTTGAGGCATATGGTGGAAAAGGAAATATCTTCACATAAAACCTAGACAGAAGCATTCTTTGAAACTTCTTTATGATGTGTGCATTCAACTCACAGAGTTGAACCTTCTTTTTCATGGAGCAATTTGGAAAGAGTCTTTTTGCAGCATCTGCAAGTGGATATTTGGAGCTCTTTCAGGCCTTTGTTAGAAGCGGGAATATCTTCCCATAAAAACTGGACAGAAGCATTCTCACAAACTGCTTTGTGATGTGTGTGTTCAACTCACAGAGGTGAACCTTTCCTTTGCTAGAGCAGTTATGAAACACTCTTTTTGTAGAATCTGCAAGTGTTCATTTGGAGCGATTTGAGGCCTATGGTGGAAAAAGAAATATCTTCATATATAAACAAGGCAGAAGCATTCTCAGAAACCCCTTTATGAGGTGTGCATTCAACTCAGAGAGATAAGCCTTCCTTTTGATAGAGCAGTTTTTAAACTGTGCTTTTGCAGAATCTGCAAGTGGATATTTGGAGCCCTTTCAGGCCTTCGTTGGAAACGGGAATATCTTCCCAAAAAAACGAAACAGAAGCGTTCTGTGAAACTGCTTTGTGTAGTATGAATGCAACTCACAGAGTTGGACACTTCCTTTGAAAGAGCTGTTTTGAAACACTCTTTTTGTAGAATCTGCAAGTGTTCATTTGGAGCGCTTTGAGGCCTATGGTGGAAAAGGAAATATCTTCACTTATAAACCAGGCAGAAGCATTCTCAGAAACCTCTTTATGATGTGTGCATTCAACTCGGAGAGATAAGCCTTCCTTTTGATAGAGCAGCTTTGAAACTGTGTTTTGGCAGAATCTGCAAGTGGATATTTGGAGCCCTTTCAGGCCTTCGTTGGAAACGGGAATATCTTCCCATAAAAACTAAACAGAAGCGTTCTGTGAAACTGCTTTGTGAAGGATAAATCCAACTCACAGAGTTGAACACTTCTTTTGAAAGAGCAGTTTGGAAACACTCTTTTTGTAGAATCTACAAGTGTTCATTTGGAGCGCTTTGAGGCATATGGTGGAAAAGGAAATATCTTCACATAAAACCTAGACAGAAGCATTCTTTGAAACTTCTTTATGATGTGTGCATTCAACTCACAGAGTTGAACCTTCTTTTTCATGGAGCAATTTGGAAAGAGTCTTTTAGCAGCATCTGCAAGTGGATATTTGGAGCTCTTTCAGGCCTTTGTTAGAAGCGGGAATATCTTCCCATAAAAACTGGACAGAAGCATTCTCACAAACTGCTTTGTGATGTGTGTGTTCAACTCACAGAGGTGAACCTTTCCTTTGCTAGAGCAGTTATGAAACACTCTTTTTGTAGAATCTGCAAGTGTTCATTTGGAGCGATTTGAGGCCTATGGTGGAAAAAGAAATATCTTCATATATAAACAAGGCAGAAGCATTCTCAGAAACCTCTTTATGATGTGTGTATTCAACTCAGAGAGATAAGCCTTCCTTTTGATAGAGCAGTTTTGAAACTGTGTTTTTGCAGAATCTGCAAGTGGATATTTGGAGCCCTTTCAGGCCTTCATTGGAAACGGGAATATCTTCCCAAAAAAACTAAACAGAAGCGTTCTGTGAAACTGCTTTGTGTAGTATGAATCCAACTCACAGTGTTGGACACTTCCTTTGAAAGAGTTCTTTTGAAACACTCTTTTTGTAGAATCTGCAAGTGTTCATTTGGAGTGCTTTGAGGCCTATTGTGGAAAAGGAAATATCTTCACTTATAAACCAGGCAGAAGCATTCTCAGAAACCTCTTCATGATGTGTGCATTCAACTCGGAGAGATAAGCCTTCCTTTTGATAGAGCAGTTTTGAAACTGTGTTTTTGCAGAATCTGCAAGTGGATATTTGGAGCCTTTTCAGGCCTTCGTTGGAAAAGGGAGTATCTTCCCATAAAAACTAAACAGAAGAGTTCTGTGAAACTGCTTTGTGTAGTATGAATCCAACTCACAGAGTTGGACACTTCCTTTGAAAGAGCTGTTTTGAAACACTCTTTTTGTAGAATCTGCAAGTGTTCATTTGGAGCGCTTTGAGGCCTATGGTGGAAAAGGAAATATCTTCACTTATAAACCAGGCAGAAGCATTCTCAGAAACCTCTTTATGATGTGTGCATTCGACTCGGAGAGATAAGCCTTCCTTTTGTTAGAGCAGTTTTGCAACTGTGTTTTTGCAGAATCTGCAAGTGTATATTTGGAGCCCTTTCAGGCCTTCGTTGGAAACGGGAATATCTTCCCATAAAAATTAAACAGAAGCGTTCTGTGAAACTGCTTTGTGAAGTATGAATCCAACTCACAGAGTTGAACACTTCTTTTGAAAGGGCAGTTTTGAAACACTCTTTTTGTAGAATCTACAAGTGTTCATTTGGAGCGCTTTGAGGCATATGGTGGAAAAAGAAATATCGTCACATAAAACCTAGACAGAAGCATTCTTTGAAACTTCTTTATGATGTGTGCATTCAACTCACAGAGTTGAACTTTCCTTTTCATGGAGCAGTTTGGAAAGAGTCTTTTTGCAGCATCTGCAAGTGGATATTTGGAGCTCTTTCAGGCCTTTGTTAGAAGCGGGAATATCTTCCCATAAAAACTGGACAGAAGCATTCTCACAAACTGCTTTGTGATGTGTGTGTTCAACTCACAGAGGTGAACCTTTCCTTTGCTAGAGCAGTTATGAAACACTCTTTTTGTAGAATCTGCAAGTGTTCATTTGGAGCGATTTGAGGCCTATGGTGGAAAAAGAAATATCTTCATATATAAACAAGGCAGAAGCATTCTCAGAAACCTCTTTAGGATGTGTGCATTCAACTCAGAGAGATAAGCCTTCCTTTTGATAGAGCAGTTTTGAAACTGTGTTTTTGCAGAATCTGCAAGTGGATATTTGGAGCCCTTTCAGGCCTTCGTTGGAAACGGGAATATCTTCCCAAAAAAACGAAACAGAAGCGTTCTGTGAAACTGCTTTGTGTAGTATGAATGAAACTCACAGAGTTGGACACTTCCTTTGAAAGAGCTGTTTTGAAACACTCTTTTTGTAGAATCTGCAAGTGTTCATTTGGAGCGCTTTGAGGCCTATGGTGGAAAAGGAAATATCTTCACTTATAAACCAGGCAGAAGCATTCTCAGAAACCTCTTTATGATGTGTGCATTCAACTCGGAGAGATAAGCCTTCCTTTTGATAGAGCAGCTTTGAAACTGTGTTTTGGCAGAATCTGCAAGTGGATATTTGGAGCCCTTTCAGGCCTTCGTTGGAAACGGGAATATCTTCCCATAAAAACTAAACAGAAGCGTTCTGTGAAACTGCTTTGTGAAGGATAAATCCAACTCACAGAGTTGAACACTTCTTTTGAAAGAGCAGTTTGGAAACACTCTTTTTGTAGAATCTACAAGTGTTCACTTGGAGCGCTTTGAGGCATATGGTGGAAAAGGAAATATCTTCACATAAAACCTAGACAGAAGCATTCTTTGAAACTTCTTTATGATGTGTGCATTCAACTCACAGAGTTGAACCTTCTTTTTCATGGAGCAATTTGGAAAGAGTCTTTTTGCAGCATCTGCAAGTGGATATTTGGAGCTCTTTCAGGCCTTTGTTAGAAGCGGGAATATCTTCCCATAAAAACTGGACAGAAGCATTCTCACAAACTGCTTTGTGATGTGTGTGTTCAACTCACAGAGGTGAACCTTTCCTTTGCTAGAGCAGTTATGAAACACTCTTTTTGTAGAATCTGCAAGTGTTCATTTGGAGCGATTTGAGGCCTATGGTGGAAAAAGAAATATCTTCATATATAAACAAGGCAGAAGCATTCTCAGAAACCTCTTTATGATGTGTGCATTCAACTCAGAGAGATAAGCCTTCCTTTTGATAGAGCAGTTTTTAAACTGTGTTTTGGCAGAATCTGCAAGTGGATATTTGGAGCCCTTTCAGGCCTTCGTTGGAAATGGGAATATCTTCCCAAAAAAACGAAACAGAAGCGTTCTGTGAAACTGCTTTGGGTAGTATGAATGCAACTCACAGAGTTGGACACTTCCTTTGAAAGAGCTGTTTTGAAACACTCTTTTTGTAGAATCTGCAAGTGTTCATTTGGAGCGCTTTGAGGCCTAAGGTGGAAAAGGAAATATCTTCACTTATAAATCAGGCAGAAGCATTCTCAGAAACCCCTTTATCATGTGGGCATTCAACTCGGAGAGATAAGCCTTCCTTTTGATAGAGCAGATTTGAAACTGTGTTTTGGCAGAATCTGCAAGTGGATATTTGGAGCCCTTTCAGGACTTCGTTGGAAACGGGAATATCTTCCCATAAAAACTAAACAGAAGCGTTCTGTGAAACTGCTTTGTGAAGTATAAATCCAACTCACGGAGTTGAACACTTCTTTTGAAAGAGCAGTTTTGAAACACACTTTTTGTAGAATCTACAAGTGTTCATTTGGAGCGCTTTGAGGCCTATGGTGGAAAAGGAAATATCTTCACATAAAACCTAGACAGAAGCATTCTTTGAAACTTCTTTATGATGTGTGCATTCAACTCACAGAGTTGAACCTTCTTTTTCATGGAGCAATTTGGAAAGAGTCTTTTTGCAGCATCTGCAAGTGGATATTTGGAGCTCTTTCAGGCCTTTGTTAGAAGCGGGAATATCTTCCCATAAAAACTGGACAGAAGCATTCTCACAAACTGCTTTGTGATGTGTGTGTTCAACTCACAGAGGTGAACCTTTCCTTTGCTAGAGCAGTTATGAAACACTCTTTTTGTAGAATCTGCAAGTGTTCATTTGGAGCGATTTGAGGCCTATGGTGGAAAAAGAAATATCTTCATATATAAACAAGGCAGAAGCATTCTCAGAAACCTCTTTATGATGTGTGTATTCAACTCAGAGAGATAAGCCTTCCTTTTGATAGAGCAGTTTTGAAACTGTGTTTTTGCAGAATCTGCAAGTGGATATTTGGAGCCCTTTCAGGCCTTCATTGGAAACGGGAATATCTTCCCAAAAAAACTAAACAGAAGCGTTCTGTGAAACTGCTTTGTGTAGTATGAATCCAACTCACAGTGTTGGACACTTCCTTTGAAAGAGTTCTTTTGAAACACTCTTTTTGTAGAATCTGCAAGTGTTCATTTGGAGTGCTTTGAGGCCTATTGTGGAAAAGGAAATATCTTCACTTATAAACCAGGCAGAAGCATTCTCAGAAACCTCTTCATGATGTGTGCATTCAACTCGGAGAGATAAGCCTTCCTTTTGATAGAGCAGTTTTGAAACTGTGTTTTTGCAGAATCTGCAAGTGGATATTTGGAGCCTTTTCAGGCCTTCGTTGGAAAAGGGAGTATCTTCCCATAAAAACTAAACAGAAGAGTTCTGTGAAACTGCTTTGTGTAGTATGAATCCAACTCACAGAGTTGGACACTTCCTTTGAAAGAGCTGTTTTGAAACACTCTTTTTGTAGAATCTGCAAGTGTTCATTTGGAGCGCTTTGAGGCCTATGGTGGAAAAGGAAATATCTTCACTTATAAACCAGGCAGAAGCATTCTCAGAAACCTCTTTATGATGTGTGCATTCGACTCGGAGAGATAAGCCTTCCTTTTGTTAGAGCAGTTTTGCAACTGTGTTTTTGCAGAATCTGCAAGTGTATATTTGGAGCCCTTTCAGGCCTTCGTTGGAAACGGGAATATCTTCCCATAAAAATTAAACAGAAGCGTTCTGTGAAACTGCTTTGTGAAGTATGAATCCAACTCACAGAGTTGAACACTTCTTTTGAAAGGGCAGTTTTGAAACACTCTTTTTGTAGAATCTACAAGTGTTCATTTGGAGCGCTTTGAGGCATATGGTGGAAAAAGAAATATCGTCACATAAAACCTAGACAGAAGCATTCTTTGAAACTTCTTTATGATGTGTGCATTCAACTCACAGAGTTGAACTTTCCTTTTCATGGAGCAGTTTGGAAAGAGTCTTTTTGCAGCATCTGCAAGTGGATATTTGGAGCTCTTTCAGGCCTTTGTTAGAAGCGGGAATATCTTCCCATAAAAACTGGACAGAAGCATTCTCACAAACTGCTTTGTGATGTGTGTGTTCAACTCACAGAGGTGAACCTTTCCTTTGCTAGAGCAGTTATGAAACACTCTTTTTGTAGAATCTGCAAGTGTTCATTTGGAGCGATTTGAGGCCTATGGTGGAAAAAGAAATATCTTCATATATAAACAAGGCAGAAGCATTCTCAGAAACCTCTTTATGATGTGTGCATTCAACTCAGAGAGATAAGCCTTCCTTTTGATAGAGCAGTTTTGAAACTGTGTTTTTGCAGAATCTGCAAGTGGATATTTGGAGCCCTTTCAGGCCTTCGTTGGAAACGGGAATATCTTCCCAAAAAAACGAAACAGAAGCGTTCTGTGAAACTGCTTTGTGTAGTATGAATGAAACTCACAGAGTTGGACACTTCCTTTGAAAGAGCTGTTTTGAAACACTCTTTTTGTAGAATCTGCAAGTGTTCATTTGGAGCGCTTTGAGGCCTATGGTGGAAAAGGAAATATCTTCACTTATAAACCAGGCAGAAGCATTCTCAGAAACCTCTTTATGATGTGTGCATTCAACTCGGAGAGATAAGCCTTCCTTTTGATAGAGCAGCTTTGAAACTGTGTTTTGGCAGAATCTGCAAGTGGATATTTGGAGCCCTTTCAGGCCTTCGTTGGAAACGGGAATATCTTCCCATAAAAACTAAACAGAAGCGTTCTGTGAAACTGCTTTGTGAAGGATAAATCCAACTCACAGAGTTGAACACTTCTTTTGAAAGAGCAGTTTGGAAACACTCTTTTTGTAGAATCTACAAGTGTTCACTTGGAGCGCTTTGAGGCATATGGTGGAAAAGGAAATATCTTCACATAAAACCTAGACAGAAGCATTCTTTGAAACTTCTTTATGATGTGTGCATTCAACTCACAGAGTTGAACCTTCTTTTTCATGGAGCAATTTGGAAAGAGTCTTTTTGCAGCATCTGCAAGTGGATATTTGGAGCTCTTTCAGGCCTTTGTTAGAAGCGGGAATATCTTCCCATAAAAACTGGACAGAAGCATTCTCACAAACTGCTTTGTGATGTGTGTGTTCAACTCACAGAGGTGAACCTTTCCTTTGCTAGAGCAGTTATGAAACACTCTTTTTGTAGAATCTGCAAGTGTTCATTTGGAGCGATTTGAGGCCTATGGTGGAAAAAGAAATATCTTCATATATAAACAAGGCAGAAGCATTCTCAGAAACCCCTTTATGAGGTGTGCATTCAACTCAGAGAGATAAGCCTTCCTTTTGATAGAGCAGTTTTTAAACTGTGCTTTTGCAGAATCTGCAAGTGGATATTTGGAGCCCTTTCAGGCCTTCGTTGGAAACGGGAATATCTTCCCAAAAAAACGAAACAGAAGCGTTCTGTGAAACTGCTTTGTGTAGTATGAATGCAACTCACAGAGTTGGACACTTCCTTTGAAAGAGCTGTTTTGAAACACTCTTTTTGTAGAATCTGCAAGTGTTCATTTGGAGCGCTTTGAGGCCTATGGTGGAAAAGGAAATATCTTCACTTATAAACCAGGCAGAAGCATTCTCAGAAACCTCTTTATGATGTGTGCATTCAACTCGGAGAGATAAGCCTTCCTTTTGATAGAGCAGCTTTGAAACTGTGTTTTGGCAGAATCTGCAAGTGGATATTTGGAGCCCTTTCAGGCCTTCGTTGGAAACGGGAATATCTTCCCATAAAAACTAAACAGAAGCGTTCTGTGAAACTGCTTTGTGAAGGATAAATCCAACTCACAGAGTTGAACACTTCTTTTGAAAGAGCAGTTTGGAAACACTCTTTTTGTAGAATCTACAAGTGTTCATTTGGAGCGCTTTGAGGCATATGGTGGAAAAGGAAATATCTTCACATAAAACCTAGACAGAAGCATTCTTTGAAACTTCTTTATGATGTGTGCATTCAACTCACAGAGTTGAACCTTCTTTTTCATGGAGCAATTTGGAAAGAGTCTTTTTGCAGCATCTGCAAGTGGATATTTGGAGCTCTTTCAGGCCTTTGTTAGAAGCGGGAATATCTTCCCATAAAAACTGGACAGAAGCATTCTCACAAACTGCTTTGTGATGTGTGTGTTCAACTCACAGAGGTGAACCTTTCCTTTGCTAGAGCAGTTATGAAACACTCTTTTTGTAGAATCTGCAAGTGTTCATTTGGAGCGATTTGAGGCCTATGGTGGAAAAAGAAATATCTTCATATATAAACAAGGCAGAAGCATTCTCAGAAACCTCTTTATGATGTGTGTATTCAACTCAGAGAGATAAGCCTTCCTTTTGATAGAGCAGTTTTGAAACTGTGTTTTTGCAGAATCTGCAAGTGGATATTTGGAGCCCTTTCAGGCCTTCATTGGAAACGGGAATATCTTCCCAAAAAAACTAAACAGAAGCGTTCTGTGAAACTGCTTTGTGTAGTATGAATCCAACTCACAGTGTTGGACACTTCCTTTGAAAGAGTTCTTTTGAAACACTCTTTTTGTAGAATCTGCAAGTGTTCATTTGGAGTGCTTTGAGGCCTATTGTGGAAAAGGAAATATCTTCACTTATAAACCAGGCAGAAGCATTCTCAGAAACCTCTTCATGATGTGTGCATTCAACTCGGAGAGATAAGCCTTCCTTTTGATAGAGCAGTTTTGAAACTGTGTTTTTGCAGAATCTGCAAGTGGATATTTGGAGCCTTTTCAGGCCTTCGTTGGAAAAGGGAGTATCTTCCCATAAAAACTAAACAGAAGCGTTCTGTGAAACTGCTTTGTGTAGTATGAATCCAACTCACAGAGTTGGACACTTCCTTTGAAAGAGCTGTTTTGAAACACTCTTTTTGTAGAATCTGCAAGTGTTCATTTGGAGCGCTTTGAGGCCTATGGTGGAAAAGGAAATATCTTCACTTATAAACCAGGCAGAAGCATTCTCAGAAACCTCTTTATGATGTGTGCATTCGACTCGGAGAGATAAGCCTTCCTTTTGTTAGAGCAGTTTTGCAACTGTGTTTTTGCAGAATCTGCAAGTGTATATTTGGAGCCCTTTCAGGCCTTCGTTGGAAACGGGAATATCTTCCCATAAAAATTAAACAGAAGCGTTCTGTGAAACTGCTTTGTGAAGTATGAATCCAACTCACAGAGTTGAACACTTCTTTTGAAAGAGCAGTTTTGAAACACTCTTTTTGTAGAATCTACAAGTGTTCATTTGGAGCGCTTTGAGGCATCTGGTGGAAAAAGAAATATCGTCACATAAAACCTAGACAGAAGCATTCTTTGAAACTTCTTTATGATGTGTGCATTCAACTCACAGAGTTGAACTTTCCTTTTCATGGAGCAGTTTGGAAAGAGTCTTTTTGCAGCATCTGCAAGTGGATATTTGGAACTCTTTCAGGCCTTTGTTAGAAGCGGGAATATCTTCCCATAAAAACTGGACAGAAGCATTCTCACAAACTGCTTTGTGATGTGTGTGTTCAACTCACAGAGGTGAACCTTTCCTTTGCTAGAGCAGTTATGAAACACTCTTTTTGTAGAATCTGCAAGTGTTCATTTGGAGCGATTTGAGGCCTATGGTGGAAAAAGAAATATCTTCATATATAAACAAGGCAGAAGCATTCTCAGAAACCTCTTTATGATGTGTGCATTCAACTCAGAGAGATAAGCCTTCCTTTTGATAGAGCAGTTTTGAAACTGTGTTTTTGCAGAATCTGCAAGTGGATATTTGGAGCCCTTTCAGGCCTTCGTTGGAAACGGGAATATCTTCCCAAAAAAACTAAACAGAAGCGTTCTGTGAAACTGCTTTGTGTAGTATGAATGCAACTCACAGAGTTGGACACTTCCTTTGAAAGAGCTGTTTTGAAACACTCTTTTTGTAGAATCTGCAAGTGTTCATTTGGAGCGCTTTGAGGCCTAAGGTGGAAAAGGAAATATCTTCACTTATAAACCAGGCAGAAGCATTCTCAGAAACCTCTTTATGATGTGTGCATTCAACTCGGAGAGATAAGCCTTCCTTTTCATAGAGCAGTTTTGAAACTGTGTTTTGGCAGAATCTGCAAGTGGATATTTGGAGCCCTTTCAGGCCTTCGTTGGAAACGGGAATATCTTCCCAAAAAAACTAAACAGAAGCGTTCTGTGAAACTGCTTTGTGTAGTATGAATGCAACTCACAGAGTTGGACACTTCCTTTGAAAGAGCTGTTTTGAAACACTCTTTTTGTAGAATCTGCAAGTGTTCATTTGGAGCGCTTTGAGGCCTATGGTGGAAAAGGAAATATCTTCACTTATAAACCAGGCAGAAGCATTCTCAGAAACCTCTTTATGATGTGTGCATTCAACTCGGAGAGATCAGCCTTCCTTTTGATAGAGCAGCTTTGAAACTGTGTTTTGGCAGAATCTGCAAGTGGATATTTGGAGCCCTTTCAGGCCTTCGTTGGAAACGGGAATATCTTCCCATAAAAACTAAACAGAAGGGTTCTGTGAAACTGCTTTGTGAAGGATAAATCCAACTCACAGAGTTGAACACTTCTTTTGAAAGAGCAGTTTGGAAACACTCTTTTTGTAGAATCTACAAGTGTTCACTTGGAGCGCTTTGAGGCATATGGTGGAAAAGGAAATATCTTCACATAAAACCTAGACAGAAGCATTCTTTGAAACTTCTTTATGATGTGTGCATTCAACTCACAGAGTTGAACCTTCTTTTTCATGGAGCAATTTGGAAAGAGTCTTTTTGCAGCATCTGCAAGTGGATATTTGGAGCTCTTTCAGGCCTTTGTTAGAAGCGGGAATATCTTCCCATAAAAACTGGACAGAAGCATTCTCACAAACTGCTTTGTGATGTGTGTGTTCAACTCACAGAGGTGAACCTTTCCTTTGCTAGAGCAGTTATGAAACACTCTTTTTGTAGAATCTGCAAGTGTTCATTTGGAGCGCTTTGAGGCCTATGGTGGAAAAAGAAATATCTTCATATATAAACAAGGCAGAAGCATTATCAGAAACCCCTTTATGAGGTGTGCATTCAACTCAGAGAGATAAGCCTTCCTTTTGATAGAGCAGTTTTTAAACTGTGTTTTTGCAGAATCTGCAAGTGGATATTTGGAGCCCTTTCAGGCCTTCGTTGGAAACGGGAATATCTTCCCAAAAAAACGAAACAGAAGCGTTCTGTGAAACTGCTTTGTGTAGTATGAATGCAACTCACAGAGTTGGACACTTCCTTTGAAAGAGCTGTTTTGAAACACTCTTTTTGTAGAATCTGCAAGTGTTCATTTGGAGCGCTTTGAGGCCTAAGGTGGAAAAGGAAATATCTTCACTTATAAACCAGGCAGAAGCATTCTCAGAAACCTCTTTATGATGTGTGCATTCAACTCGGAGAGATAAGCCTTCCTTTTGATAGAGCAGTTTTGAAACTGTGTTTTTGCAGAATCTGCAAGTGGATATTTGGAGCCCTTTCAGGCCTTCGTTGGAAACGGGAATATCTTCCCAAAAAAACTAAACAGAAGCGTTCTGTGAAACTGCTTTGTGAAGTATAAATCCAACTCACAGAGTTGAACACTTCTTTTGAAAGAGCAGTTTTGAAACACACTTTTTGTAGAATCTACAAGTGTTCATTTGGAGCGCTTTGAGGCCTATGGTGGAAAAGGAAATATCTTCACATAAAACCTAGACAGAAGCATTCTTTGAAACTTCTTTATGATGTGTGCATTCAACTCACAGAGTTGAACCTTCTTTTTCATGGAGCAATTTGGAAAGAGTCTTTTTGCAGCATCTGCAAGTGGATATTTGGAGCTCTTTCAGGCCTTTGTTAGAAGCGGGAATATCTTCCCATAAAAACTGGACAGAAGCATTCTCACAAACTGCTTTGTGATGTGTGTGTTCAACTCACAGAGGTGAACCTTTCCTTTGCTAGAGCAGTTATGAAACACTCTTTTTGTAGAATCTGCAAGTGTTCATTTGGAGCGATTTGAGGCCTATGGTGGAAAAAGGAATATCTTCATATATAAACAAGGCAGAAGCATTCTCAGAAACCTCTTTATGATGTGTGTATTCAACTCAGAGAGATAAGCCTTCCTTTTGATAGAGCAGTTTTGAAACTGTGTTTTTGCAGAATCTGCAAGTGGATATTTGGAGCCCTTTCAGGCCTTCGTTGGAAACGGGAATATCTTCCCAAAAAAACTAAACAGAAGGGTTCTGTGAAACTGCTTTGTGTAGTATGAATCCAACTCACAGTGTTGGACACTTCCCTTGAAAGAGTTCTTTTGAAACACTCTTTTTGTAGAATCTGCAAGTGTTCATTTGGAGCGCTTTGAGGCCTATTGTGGAAAAGGAAATATCTTCAGTTATAAACCAGGCAGAAGCATTCTCAGAAACCTCTTCATGATGTGTGCATTCAACTCGGAGAGATAAGCCTTCCTTTTGATAGAGCAGTTTTGAAACTGTGTTTTTGCAGAATCTGCAAGTGGATATTTGGAGCCCTTTCAGGCCTTCGTTGGAAACGGGAATATCTTCCCAAAAAAACTAAACAGAAGCGTTCTGTGAAACTGCTTTGTGTAGTATGAATCCAACACACAGTGTTGGACACTTCCTTTGAAAGAGTTCTTTTGAAACACTCTTTTTGTAGAATCTGCAAGTGTTCATTTGGAGCGCTTTGAGGCCTATTGTGGAAAAGGAAATATCTTCACTTATAAACCAGGCAGAAGCATTCTCAGAAACCTCTTCATGATGTGTGCATTCAACTCGGAGAGATAAGCCTTCCTTTTGATAGAGCAGTTTTGAAACTGTGTTTTTGCAGAATCTGCAAGTGGATATTTGGAGCCCTTTCAGGCCTTCGTTGGAAAAGGGAGTATCTTCCCATAAAAACTAAACAGAAGAGTTCTGTGAAACTGCTTTGTGTAGTATGAATCCAACTCACAGAGTTGGACACTTCCTTTGAAAGAGCTGTTTTGAAACACTCTTTTTGTAGAATCTGCAAGTGTTCATTTGGAGCGCTTTGAGGCCTATGGTGGAAAAGGAAATATCTTCACTTATAAACCAGGCAGAAGCATTCTCAGAAACCTCTTTATGATGTGTGCATTCGACTCGGAGAGATAAGCCTTCCTTTTGTTAGAGCAGTTTTGCAACTGTGTTTTTGCAGAATCTGCAAGTGTATATTTGGAGACCTTTCAGGCCTTCGTTGGAAACGGGAATATCTTCCCATAAAAATTAAACAGAAGCGTTCTGTGAAACTGCTTTGTGAAGTATGAATCCAACTCACAGAGTTGAACACTTCTTTTGAAAGAGCAGTTTGGAAACACTCTTTTTGTAGAATCTACAAGTGTTCATTTGGAGCGCTTTGAGGCCTATGGTGGAAAAGAAAATATCTTCACATAAAACCTAGACAGAAGCATTCTTTGAAACTTCTTTATGATGTGTGCATTCAACTCACAGAGTTGAACCTTCTTTTTCATGGAGCAATTTGGAAAGTGTCTTTTTGCAGCATCTGCAAGTGGATATTTGGAGCTCTTTCAGGCCTTTGTTAGAAGCGGGAATATCTTCCCATAAAAATTGGACAGAAGCATTCTCACAAACTGCTTTGTGATGTGTGTGTTCAACTCACAGAGGTGAACCTTTCCTTTGCTAGAGCAGTTATGAAACACTCTTTTTGTAGAATCTGCAAGTGTTCATTTGGAGCGCATTGAGGCCTATGGTGGAAAAAGAAATATCTTCATATATAAACAAGGCAGAAGCATTCTCAGAAACCCCTTTATGAGGTGTGCATTCAACTCAGAGAGATAAGCCTTCCTTTTGATAGAGCAGTTTTTAAACTGTGTTTTTGCAGAATCTGCAAGTGGATATTTGGAGCCCTTTCAGGCCTTCGTTGGAAACGGGAATATCTTCCCAAAAAAACTAAACAGAAGCGTTCTGTGAAACTGCTTTGTGTAGTATGAATGCAACTCACAGAGTTGGACACTTCCTTTGAAAGAGCTGTTTTGAAACACTCTTTTTGTAGAATCTGCAAGTGTTCATTTGGAGCGCTTTGAGGCCTAAGGTGGAAAAGGAAATATCTTCACTTATAAATCAGGCAGAAGCATTCTCAGAAACCTCTTTATGATGTGTGCATTCAACTCGGAGAGATAAGCCTTCCTTTTGATAGAGCAGTTTTGAAACTGTGTTTTGGCAGAATCTGCAAGTGGATATTTGGAGCCCTTTCAGGCCTTCGTTGGAAACGGGAATATCTTCCCAAAAAAACTAAACAGAAGCGTTCTGTGAAACTGCTTTGTGTAGTATGAATCCAACTCACAGAGTTGAACACTTCCTTTGAAAGCGCTGTTTTGAAACACTCTTTTTGTAGAATCTGCAAGTGTTCATTTGGAGCGCTTTGAGGCCTATGGTGGAAAAGGAAATATCTTCACTTATAAACCAGGCAGAAGCATTCTCAGAAACCTCTTTATGATGTGTGCATTCAACTCGGAGAGATAAGCCTTCCTTTTGATAGAGCAGTTTTGAAACTGTATTTTTGCAGAATCTGCAAGTGGATATTTGGAGCCCTTTCATGCCTTCGTTGGAAACGGGAATTTCTTCCCGTAAAAACTAAACAGAAGCGTTCTGTGAAACTGCTTTGTGTAGTATGAATCCAACTCACAGAGTTGAACACTTCTTTTGAAAGAGCAGTTTGGAAACACTCTTTTTGTAGAATCTACAAGTGTTCATTTGGAGCGCTTTGAGGCCTATGGTGGAAAAGGAAATATCTTCACATAAAACCTAGACAGAAGCATTCTTTGAAACTTCTTTATGATGTGTGCATTCATCTCACAGAGTTGAACCTTCCTTATCATGGAGCAGTTTGGAAAGAGTCTTTTTGCGGCATCTGCAAGTGGATATTTGGAGCTCTTTCAGGCCTTTGTTAGAAGCGGGAATATCTTCCCATAAAAACTGGACAGAAGCATTCTCACAAACTGCTTTGTGATGTGTGTGTTCAACTCACATAGTTGAACCTTTCCTTTGCTAGAACACTTATGAAACACTCTTTTTGTAGAATCTGCAAGTGTTCATTTGGAGCGCATTGAGGCCTATGGTGGAAAAAGAAATATCTTCATATATAAACAAGGCAGAAGCATTCTCAGAAACCTCTTTATGATGTGTGCATTCAACTCAGAGAGATAAGCCTTCCTTTTGATAGAGCAGTTTTTAAACTGTGTTTTGGCAGAATCTGCAAGTGGATATTTGGAGCCCTTTCAGGCCTTCGTTGGAAAAGGGAGTATCTTCCCATAAAAACTAAACAGAAGAGTTCTGTGAAACTGCTTTGTGTAGTATGAATCCAACTCACAGAGTTGGACACTTCTTTTGAAAGAGCTGTTTTGAAACACTCTTTTTGTAGAATCTGCAAGTGTAAATTTGGAGCGCTTTGAGGCCTATGGTGGAAAAGGAAATATCTTCACTTATAAACCAGGCAGAAGCATTCTCAGAAACCTCTTTATGATGTGTGCATTCGACTCGGAGAGATAAGCCTTCCTTTTGTTAGAGCAGTTTCGCAACTGTGTTTTTGCAGAATCTGCAAGTGTATATTTGGAGCCCTTTCAGGCCTTCGTTGGAAACGGGAATATCTTCCCATAAAAATTAAACAGAAGCGTTCTGTGAAACTGCTTTGTGAAGTATGAATCCAACTCACAGAGTTGAACACTTCTTTTGAAAGAGCAGTTTTGAAACACTCTTTTTGTAGAATCTACAAGTGTTCATTTGGAGCGCTTTGAGGCATCTGGTGGAAAAAGAAATATCGTCACATAAAACCTAGACAGAAGCATTCTTTGAAACTTCTTTATGATGTGTGCATTCAACTCACAGAGTTGAACTTTCCTTTTCATGGAGCAGTTTGGAAAGAGTCTTTTTGCAGCATCTGCAAGTGGATATTTGGAACTCTTTCAGGCCTTTGTTAGAAGCGGGAATATCTTCCCATAAAAACTGGACAGAAGCATTCTCACAAACTGCTTTGTGATGTGTGTGTTCAACTCACAGAGGTGAACCTTTCCTTTGCTAGAGCGGTTATGAAACACTCTTTTTGTAGAATCTGCAAGTGTTCACTTGGAGCGATTTGAGGCCTATGGTGGAAAAAGAAATATCTTCATATATAAACAAGGCAGAAGCATTCTCAGAAACCTCTTTATGATGTGTGCATTCAACTCAGAGAGATAAGCCTTCCTTTTGATAGAGCAGTTTTGAAACTGTGTTTTTGCAGAATCTGCAAGTGGATATTTGGAGCCCTTTCAGGCCTTCGTTGGAAACGGGAATATCTTCCCAAAAAAACGAAACAGAAGCGTTCTGTGAAACTGCTTTGTGTAGTATGAATGCAACTCACAGAGTTGGACACTTCCTTTGAAAGAGCTGTTTTGAAACACTCTTTTTGTAGAATCTGCAAGTGTTCATTTGGAGCGCTTTGAGGCCTGTGGTGGAAAAGGAAATATCTTCACTTATAAACCAGGCAGAAGCATTCTCAGAAACCTCTTTATGATGTGTGCATTCAACTCGGAGAGATAAGCCTTCCTTTTGATAGAGCAGCTTTGAAACTGTGTTTTGGCAGAATCTGCAAGTGGATATTTGGAGCCCTTTCAGGCCTTCGTTGGAAACGGGAATATCTTCCCATAAAAACTAAACAGAAGCGTTCTGTGAAACTGCTTTGTGAAGGATAAATCCAACTCACAGAGTTGAACACTTCTTTTGAAAGAGCAGTTTGGAAAAACTCTTTTTGTAGAATCTACAAGTGTTCACTTGGAGCGCTTTGAGGCCTATGGTGGAAAAGGAAATATCTTCACATAAAACCTAGACAGAAGCATTCTTTGAAACTTCTTTATGATGTGTGCATTCAACTCACAGAGTTGAACCTTCTTTTTCATGGAGCAATTTGGAAAGAGTCTTTTTGCAGCATCTGCAAGTGGATATTTGGAGCTCTTTCAGGCCTTTTTTAGAAGCGGGAATATCTTCCCATAAAAACTGGACAGAAGCATTCTCACAAACTGCTTTGTGATGTGTGTGTTCAACTCACAGAGGTGAACCTTTCCTTTGCTAGAGCAGTTATGAAACACTCTTTTTGTAGAATCTGCAAGTGTTCATTTGGAGCGATTTGAGGCCTATGGTGGAAAAAGAAATATCTTCATATATAAACAAGGCAGAAGCATTCTCAGAAACCCCTTTATGAGGTGTGCATTCAACTCAGAGAGATAAGCCTTCCTTTTGATAGAGCAGTTTTTAAACTGTGTTTTTGCAGAATCTGCAAGTGGATATTTGGAGCCCTTTCAGGCCTTCGTTGGAAACGGGAATATCTTCCCAAAAAAACGAAACAGAAGCGTTCTGTGAAACTGCTTTGTGTAGTATGAATGCAACTCACAGAGTTGGACACTTCCTTTGAAAGAGCTGTTTTGAAACACTCTTTTTGTAGAATCTGCTTGTGTTCATTTGGAGCGCTTTGAGGCCTAAGGTGGAAAAGGAAATATCTTCACTTATAAACCAGGCAGAAGCATTCTCAGAAACCTCTTTATGATGTGTGCATTCAACTCGGAGAGATAAGCCTTCCTTTTCTTAGAGCAGATTTGAAACTGTGTTTTGGCAGAATCTGCAAGTGGATATTTGGAGCCCTTTCAGGCCTTCGTTGGAAACGGGAATATCTTCCCAAAAAATCGAAACAGAAGCGTTCTGTGAAACTGCTTTGTGTAGTATGAATGCAACTCACAGAGTTGGACACTTCCTTTGAAAGAGCTGTTTTGAAACACTCTTTTTGTAGAATCTGCAAGTGTTCATTTGGAGCGCTTTGAGGCCTATGGTGGAAAAGGAAATATCTTCACTTATAAACCAGGCAGAAGCATTCTCAGAAACCTCTTTATGATGTGTGCATTCAACTCGGAGAGATAAGCCTTCCTTTTGATAGAGCAGCTTTGAAACTGTGTTTTGGCAGAATCTGCAAGTGGATATTTGGAGCCCTTTCAGGCCTTCGTTGGAAACGGGAATATCTTCCCATAAAAACTAAACAGAAGCGTTCTGTGAAACTGCTTTGTGAAGGATAAATCCAACTCACAGAGTTGAACACTTCTTTTGAAAGAGCAGTTTGGAAACACTCTTTTTGTAGAATCTACAAGTGTTCACTTGGAGCGCTTTGAGGCATATGGTGGAAAAGGAAATATCTTCACATAAAACCTAGACAGAAGCATTCTTTGAAACTTCTTTATGATGTGTGCATTCAACTCACAGAGTTGAACCTTCTTTTTCATGGAGCAATTTGGAAAGAGTCTTTTTGCAGCATCTGCAAGTGGATATTTGGAGCTCTTTCAGGCCTTTGTTAGAAGCGGGAATATCTTCCCATAAAAACTGGACAGAAGCATTCTCACAAACTGCTTTGTGATGTGTGTGTTCAACTCACAGAGGTGAACCTTTCCTTTGCTAGAGCAGTTATGAAACACTCTTTTTGTAGAATCTGCAAGTGTTCATTTGGAGCGATTTGAGGCCTATGGTGGAAAAAGAAATATCTTCATATATAAACAAGGCAGAAGCATTCTCAGAAACCTCTTTATGATGTGTGCATTCAACTCAGAGAGATAAGCCCTCCTTTTGATAGAGCAGTTTTTAAACTGTGTTTTGGCAGAATCTGCAAGTGGATATTTGGAGCCCTTTCAGGCCTTCGTTGGAAACGGGAATATCTTCCCAAAAAAACTAAACAGAAGCGTTCTGTGAAACTGCTTTGTGTAGTATGAATGCAACTCACAGAGTTGGACACTTCCTTTGAAAGAGCTGTTTTGAAACACTCTTTTTGTAGAATCTGCAAGTGTTCATTTGGAGCGCTTTGAGGCCTAAGGTGGAAAAGGAAATATCTTCACTTATAAATCAGGCAGAAGCATTCTCAGAAACCTCTTTATCATGTGTGCATTCAACTCGGAGAGATAAGCCTTCCTTTTGATAGAGCAGATTTGAAACTGTGTTTTGGCAGAATCTGCAAGTGGATATTTGGAGCCCTTTCAGGCCTTCGTTGGAAACGGGAATATCTTCCCATAAAAACTAAACAGAAGCGTTCTGTGAAACTGCTTTGTGAAGTATAAATCCAACTCACAGAGTTGAACACTTCTTTTGAAAGAGCAGTTTTGAAACACACTTTTTGTAGAATCTACAAGTGTTCATTTGGAGCGCTTTGAGGCCTACGGTGGAAAAGGAAATATCTTCACATAAAACCTAGACAGAAGCATTCTTTGAAACTTCTTTATGATGTGTGCATTCAACTCACAGAGTTGAACCTTCTTTTTCATGGAGCAATTTGAAAGAGTCTTTTTGCAGCATCTGCAAGTGGATATTTGGAGCTCTTTCAGGCCTTTGTTAGAAGCGGGAATATCTTCCCATAAAAACTGGACAGAAGCATTCTCACAAACTGCTTTGTGATGTGTGTGTTCAACTCACAGAGGTGAACCTTTCCTTTGCTAGAGCAGTTATGAAACACTCTTTTTGTAGAATCTGCAAGTGTTCATTTGGAGCGATTTGAGGCCTATGGTGGAAAAAGGAATATCTTCATATATAAACAAGGCAGAAGCATTCTCAGAAACCTCTTTATGATGTGTGTATTCAACTCAGAGAGATAAGCCTTCCTTTTGATAGAGCAGTTTTGAAACTGTGTTTTTGCAGAATCTGCAAGTGGATATTTGGAGCCCTTTCAGGCCTTCGTTGGAAACGGGAATATCTTCCCAAAAAAACTAAACAGAAGGGTTCTGTGAAACTGCTTTGTGTAGTATGAATCCAACTCACAGTGTTGGACACTTCCTTTGAAAGAGTTCTTTTGAAACACTCTTTTTGTAGAATCTGCAAGTGTTCATTTGGAGCGCTTTGAGGCCTATTGTGGAAAAGGAAATATCTTCACTTATAAACCAGGCAGAAGCATTCTCAGAAACCTCTTCATGATGTGTGCATTCAACTCGGAGAGATAAGCCTTCCTTTTGATAGAGCAGTTTTGAAACTGTGTTTTTGCAGAATCTGCAAGTGGATATTTGGAGCCCTTTCAGGCCTTCGTTGGAAACGGGAATATCTTCCCAAAAAAACTAAACAGAAGCGTTCTGTGAAACTGCTTTGTGTAGTATGAATCCAACACACAGTGTTGGACACTTCCTTTGAAAGAGTTCTTTTGAAACACTCTTTTTGTAGAATCTGCAAGTGTTCATTTGGAGCGCTTTGAGGCCTATTGTGGAAAAGGAAATATCTTCACTTATAAACCAGGCAGAAGCATTCTCAGAAACCTCTTCATGATGTGTGCATTCAACTCGGAGAGATAAGCCTTCCTTTTGATAGAGCAGTTTTGAAACTGTGTTTTTGCAGAATCTGCAAGTGGATATTTGGAGCCCTTTCAGGCCTTCGTTGGAAAAGGGAGTATCTTCCCATAAAAACTAAACAGAAGAGTTCTGTGAAACTGCTTTGTGTAGTATGAATCCAACTCACAGAGTTGGACACTTCCTTTGAAAGAGCTGTTTTGAAACACTCTTTTTGTAGAATCTGCAAGTGTTCATTTGGAGCGCTTTGAGGCCTATGGTGGAAAAGGAAATATCTTCACTTATAAACCAGGCAGAAGCATTCTCAGAAACCTCTTT
Organism: Pongo abelii; assembly: GCF_028885655.2. Classification (NCBI taxonomy): domain Eukaryota; kingdom Metazoa; phylum Chordata; class Mammalia; order Primates; family Hominidae; genus Pongo; species Pongo abelii. Next base: position 48,791,945 of record NC_085928.1, read on the forward strand.
ATGATGTGTGCATTCGACTCGGAGAGATAAGCCTTCCTTTTGTTAGAGCAGTTTTGCAACTGTGTTTTTGCAGAATCTGCAAGTGTATATTTGGAGCCCTTTCAGGCCTTCGTTGGAAACGGGAATATCTTCCCATAAAAATTAAACAGAAGCGTTCTGTGAAACTCCTTTGTGAAGTATGAATCCAACTCACAGAGTTGAACACTTCTTTTGAAAGAGCAGTTTTGAAACACTCTTTTTGTAGAATCTACAAGTGTTCATTTGGAGCGCTTTGAGGCATCTGGTGGAAAAAGAAATATCGTCACATAAAACCTAGACAGAAGCATTCTTTGAAACTTCTTTATGATGTGTGCATTCAACTCACAGAGTTGAACTTTCCTTTTCATGGAGCAGTTTGGAAAGAGTCTTTTTGCAGCATCTGCAAGTGGATATTTGGAACTCTTTCAGGCCTTTGTTAGAAGCGGGAATATCTTCCCATAAAAACTGGACAGAAGCATTCTCACAAACTGCTTTGTGATGTGTGTGTTCAACTCACAGAGGTGAACCTTTCCTTTGCTAGAGCAGTTATGAAACACTCTTTTTGTAGAATCTGCAAGTGTTCATTTGGAGCGATTTGAGGCCTATGGTGGAAAAAGAAATATCTTCATATATAAACAAGGCAGAAGCATTCTCAGAAACCTCTTTATGATGTGTGCATTCAACTCAGAGAGATAAGCCTTCCTTTTGATAGAGCAGTTTTGAAACTGTGTTTTTGCAGAATCTGCAAGTGGATATTTGGAGCCCTTTCAGGCCTTCATTGGAAACGGGAATATCTTCCCAAAAAAACGAAACAGAAGCGTTCTGTGAAACTGCTTTGTGTAGTATGAATGCAACTCACAGAGTTGGACACTTCCTTTGAAAGAGCTGTTTTGAAACACTCTTTTTGTAGAATCTGCAAGTGTTCATTTGGAGCGCTTTGAGGCCTATGGTGGAAAAGGAAATATCTTCACTTATAAACCAGGCAGAAGCATTCTCAGAAACCTCTTTATGATGTGTGCATTCAACTCGGAGAGATAAGCCTTCCTTTTGATAGAGCAGCTTTGAAACTGTGTTTTGGCAGAATCTGCAAGTGGATATTTGGAGCCCTTTCAGGCCTTCGTTGGAAACGGGAATATCTTCCCATAAAAACTAAACAGAAGCGTTCTGTGAAACTGCTTTGTGAAGGATAAATCCAACTCACAGAGTTGAACACTTCTTTTGAAAGAGCAGTTTGGAAACACTCTTTTTGTAGAATCTACAAGTGTTCACTTGGAGCGCTTTGAGGCCTACGGTGGAAAAGGAAATATCTTCACATAAAACCTAGACAGAAGCATTCTTTGAAACTTCTTTATGATGTGTGCATTCAACTCACAGAGTTGAACCTTCTTTTTCATGGAGCAATTTGGAAAGAGTCTTTTTGCAGCATCTGCAAGTGGATATTTGGAGCTCTTTCAGGCCTTTGTTAGAAGCGGGATTATCTTCCCATAAAAACTGGACAGAAGCATTCTCACAAACTGCTTTGTGATGTGTGTGTTCAACTCACAGAGGTGAACCTTTCCTTTGCTAGAGCAGTTATGAAACACTCTTTTTGTAGAATCTGCAAGTGTTCATTTGGAGCGATTTGAGGCCTATGGTGGAAAAAGAAATATCTTCATATATAAACAAGGCAGAAGCATTCTCAGAAACCCCTTTATGAGGTGTGCATTCAACTCAGAGAGATAAGCCTTCCTTTTGATAGAGCAGTTTTTAAACTGTGTTTTTGCAGAATCTGCAAGTGGATATTTGGAGCCCTTTAAGGCCTTCGTTGGAAACGGGAATATCTTCCCAAAAAAACGAAACAGAAGCGTTCTGTGAAACTGCTTTGTGTAGTATGAATGCAACTCACAGAGTTGGACACTTCCTTTGAAAGAGCTGTTTTGAAACACTCTTTTTGTAGAATCTGCAAGTGTTCATTTGGAGCGCTTTGAGGCCTAAGGTGGAAAAGGAAATATCTTCACTTATAAACCAGGCAGAAGCATTCTCAGAAACCTCTTTATGATGTGTGCATTCAACTCGGAGAGATAAGCCTTCCTTTTCATAGAGCAGTTTTGAAACTGTGTTTTGGCAGAATCTGCAAGTGGATATTTGGAGCCCTTTCAGGCCTTCGTTGGAAACGGGAATATCTTCCCAAAAAAACTAAACAGAAGCGTTCTGTGAAACTGCTTTGTGTAGTATGAATGCAACTCACAGAGTTGGACACTTCCTTTGAAAGAGCTGTTTTGAAACACTCTTTTTGTAGAATCTGCAAGTGTTCATTTGGAGCGCTTTGAGGCCTATGGTGGAAAAGGAAATATCTTCACTTATAAACCAGGCAGAAGCATTCTCAGAAACCTCTTTATGATGTGTGCATTCAACTCGGAGAGATAAGCCTTCCTTTTGATAGAGCAGCTTTGAAACTGTGTTTTGGCAGAATCTGCAAGTGGATATTTGGAGCCCTTTCAGGCCTTCGTTGGAAACGGGAATATCTTCCCATAAAAACTAAACAGAAGCGTTCTGTGAAACTGCTTTGTGAAGGATAAATCCAACTCACAGAGTTGAACACTTCTTTTCAAAGAGCAGTTTGGAAACACTCTTTTTGTAGAATCTACAAGTGTTCACTTGGAGCGCTTTGAGGCATATGGTGGAAAAGGAAATATCTTCACATAAAACCTAGACAGAAGCATTCTTTGAAACTTCTTTATGATGTGTGCATTCAACTCACAGAGTTGAACCTTCTTTTTCATGGAGCAATTTGGAAAGAGTCTTTTTGCAGCATCTGCAAGTGGATATTTGGAGCTCTTTCAGGCCTTTGTTAGAAGCGGGAATATCTTCCCATAAAAACTGGACAGAAGCATTCTCACAAACTGCTTTGTGATGTGTGTGTTCAACTCACAGAGGTGAACCTTTCCTTTGCTAGAGCAGTTATGAAACACTCTTTTTGTAGAATCTGCAAGTGTTCATTTGGAGCGATTTGAGGCCTATGGTGGAAAAAGAAATATCTTCATATATAAACAAGGCAGAAGCATTCTCAGAAACCCCTTTATGAGGTGTGCATTCAACTCAGAGAGATAAGCCTTCCTTTTGATAGAGCAGTTTTTAAACTGTGTTTTTGCAGAATCTGCAAGTGGATATTTGGAGCCCTTTCAGGCCTTCGTTGGAAACGGGAATATCTTCCCAAAAAAACGAAACAGAAGCGTTCTGTGAAACTGCTTTGTGTAGTATGAATGCAACTCACAGAGTTGGACACTTCCTTTGAAAGAGCTGTTTTGAAACACTCTTTTTGTAGAATCTGCAAGTGTTCATTTGGAGCGCTTTGAGGCCTAAGGTGGAAAAGGAAATATCTTCACTTATAAACCAGGCAGAAGCATTCTCAGAAACCTCTTTATGATGTGTGCATTCAACTCGGAGAGATAAGCCTTCCTTTTGATAGAGCAGTTTTGAAACTGTGTTTTGGCAGAATCTGCAAGTGGATATTTGGAGCCCTTTCAGGCCTTCGTTGGAAACGGGAATATCTTCCCAAAAAAACTAAACAGAAGCGTTCTGTGAAACTGCTTTGTGTAGTATGAATGCAACTCACAGAGTTGGACACTTCCTTTGAAAGAGCTGTTTTGAAACACTCTTTTTGTAGAATCTGCAAGTGTTCATTTGGAGCGCTTTGAGGCCTATGGTGGAAAAGGAAATATCTTCACTTATAAACCAGGCAGAAGCATTCTCAGAAACCTCTTTATGATGTGTGCATTCAACTCGGAGAGATAAGCCTTCCTTTTGATAGAGCAGCTTTGAAACTGTGTTTTGGCAGAATCTGCAAGTGGATATTTGGAGCCCTTTCAGGCCTTCGTTGGAAACGGGAATATCTTCCCATAAAAACTAAACAGAAGCGTTCTGTGAAACTGCTTTGTGAAGGATAAATCCAACTCACAGAGTTGAACACTTCTTTTGAAAGAGCAGTTTGGAAACACTCTTTTTGTAGAATCTACAAGTGTTCACTTGGAGCGCTTTGAGGCATATGGTGGAAAAGGAAATATCTTCACATAAAACCTAGACAGAAGCATTCTTTGAAACTTCTTTATGATGTGTGCATTCAACTCACAGAGTTGAACCTTCTTTTTCATGGAGCAATTTGGAAAGAGTCTTTTTGCAGCATCTGCAAGTGGATATTTGGAGCTCTTTCAGGCCTTTGTTAGAAGCGGGAATATCTTCCCATAAAAACTGGACAGAAGCATTCTCACAAACTGCTTTGTGATGTGTGTGTTCAACTCACAGAGGTGAACCTTTCCTTTGCTAGAGCAGTTATGAAACACTCTTTTTGTAGAATCTGCAAGTGTTCATTTGGAGCGATTTGAGGCCTATGGTGGAAAAAGAAATATCTTCATATATAAACAAGGCAGAAGCATTCTCAGAAACCTCTTTATGATGTGTGCATTCAACTCAGAGAGATAAGCCTTCCTTTTGATAGAGCAGTTTTTAAACTGTGTTTTTGCAGAATCTGCAAGTGGATATTTGGAGCCCTTTCAGGCCTTCGTTGGAAACGGGAATATCTTCCCAAAAAAACTAAACAGAAGCGTTCTGTGAAACTGCTTTGTGTAGTATGAATGCAACTCACAGAGTTGGACACTTCCTTTGAAAGAGCTGTTTTGAAACACTCTTTTTGTAGAATCTGCAAGTGTTCATTTGGGGCGCTTTGAGGCCTAAGGTGGAAAAGGAAATATCTTCACTTATAAATCAGGCAGAAGCATTCTCAGAAACCTCTTTATCATGTGTGCATTCAACTCGGAGAGATAAGCCTTCCTTTTGATAGAGCAGATTTGAAACTGTGTTTTGGCAGAATCTGCAAGTGGATATTTGGAGCCCTTTCAGGCCTTCGTTGGAAACGGGAATATCTTCCCATAAAAACTAAACAGAAGCGTTCTGTAAAACTGCTTTGTGAAGTATAAATCCAACTCACAGAGTTGAACACTTCTTTTGAAAGAGCAGTTTTGAAACACACTTTTTGTAGAATCTACAAGTGTTCATTTGGAGCGCTTTGAGGCCTATGGTGGAAAAGGAAATATCTTCACATAAAACCTAGACAGAAGCATTCTTTGAAACTTCTTTATGATGTGTGCATTCAACTCACAGAGTTGAACCTTCTTTTTCATGGAGCAATTTGGAAAGAGTCTTTTTGCAGCATCTGCAAGTGGATATTTGGAGCTCTTTCAGGCCTTTGTTAGAAGCGGGAATATCTTCCCATAAAAACTGGACAGAAGCATTCTCACAAACTGCTTTGTGATGTGTGTGTTCAACTCACAGAGGTGAACCTTTCCTTTGCTAGAGCAGTTATGAAACACTCTTTTTGTAGAATCTGCAAGTGTTCATTTGGAGCGATTTGAGGCCTATGGTGGAAAAAGGAATATCTTCATATATAAACAAGGCAGAAGCATTCTCAGAAACCTCTTTATGATGTGTGTATTCAACTCAGAGAGATAAGCCTTCCTTTTGATAGAGCAGTTTTGAAACTGTGTTTTTGCAGAATCTGCAAGTGGATATTTGGAGCCCTTTCAGGCCTTCGTTGGAAACGGGAATATCTTCCCAAAAAAACTAAACAGAAGGGTTCTGTGAAACTGCTTTGTGTAGTATGAATCCAACTCACAGTGTTGGACACTTCCTTTGAAAGAGTTCTTTTGATACACTCTTTTTGTAGAATCTGCAAGTGTTCATTTGGAGCGCTTTGAGGCCTATTGTGGAAAAGGAAATATCTTCAGTTATAAACCAGGCAGAAGCATTCTCAGAAACCTCTTCATGATGTGTGCATTCAACTCGGAGAGATAAGCCTTCCTTTTGATAGAGCAGTTTTGAAACTGTGTTTTTGCAGAATCTGCAAGTGGATATTTGGAGCCCTTTCAGGCCTTCGTTGGAAACGGGAATATCTTCCCAAAAAAACGAAACAGAAGCGTTCTGTGAAACTGCTTTGTGTAGTATGAATCCAACACACAGTGTTGGACACTTCCTTTGAAAGAGTTCTTTTGAAACACTCTTTTTGTAGAATCTGCAAGTGTTCATTTGGAGCGCTTTGAGGCCTATTGTGGAAAAGGAAATATCTTCACTTATAAACCAGGCAGAAGCATTCTCAGAAACCTCTTCATGATGTGTGCATTCAACTCGGAGAGATAAGCCTTCCTTTTGATAGAGCAGTTTTGAAACTGTGTTTTTGCAGAATCTGCAAGTGGATATTTGGAGCCCTTTCAGGCCTTCGTTGGAAAAGGGAGTATCTTCCCATAAAAACTAAACAGAAGAGTTCTGTGAAACTGCTTTGTGTAGTATGAATCCAACTCACAGAGTTGGACACTTCCTTTGAAAGAGCTGTTTTGAAACACTCTTTTTGTAGAATCTGCAAGTGTTCATTTGGAGCGCTTTGAGGCCTATGGTGGAAAAGGAAATATCTTCACTTATAAACCAGGCAGAAGCATTCTCAGAAACCTCTTTATGATGTGTGCATTCGACTCGGAGAGATAAGCCTTCCTTTTGTTAGAGCAGTTTTGCAACTGTGTTTTTGCAGAATCTGCAAGTGTATATTTGGAGACCTTTCAGGCCTTCGTTGGAAACGGGAATATCTTCCCATAAAAATTAAACAGAAGCGTTCTGTGAAACTGCTTTGTGAAGTATGAATCCAACTCACAGAGTTGAACACTTCTTTTGAAAGAGCAGTTTGGAAACACTCTTTTTGTAGAATCTACAAGTGTTCATTTGGAGCGCTTTGAGGCCTATGGTGGAAAAGAAAATATCTTCACATAAAACCTAGACAGAAGCATTCCTTGAAACTTCTTTATGATGTGTGCATTCAACTCACAGAGTTGAACCTTCTTTTTCATGGAGCAATTTGGAAAGAGTCTTTTTGCAGCATCTGCAAGTGGATATTTGGAGCTCTTTCAGGCCTTTGTTAGAAGCGGGAATATCTTCCCATAAAAACTGGACAGAAGCATTCTCACAAACTGCTTTGTGATGTGTGTGTTCAACTCACAGAGGTGAACCTTTCCTTTGCTAGAGCAGTTATGAAACACTCTTTTTGTAGAATCTGCAAGTGTTCATTTGGAGCGCATTGAGGCCTATGGTGGAAAAAGAAATATCTTCATATATAAACAAGGCAGAAGCATTCTCAGAAACCCGTTTATGAGGTGTGCATTCAACTCAGAGTGATAAGCCTTCCTTTTGATAGAGCAGTTTTTAAACTGTGTTTTTGCAGAATCTGCAAGTGGATATTTGGAGCCCTTTCAGGCCTTCGTTGGAAACGGGAATATCTTCCCAAAAAAACTAAACAGAAGCGTTCTGTGAAACTGCTTTGTGTAGTATGAATGCAACTCACAGAGTTGGACACTTCCTTTGAAAGAGCTGTTTTGAAACTCTCTTTTTGTAGAATCTGCAAGTGTTCATTTGGAGCGCTTTGAGGCCTAAGGTGGAAAAGGAAATATCTTCACTTATAAATCAGGCAGAAGCATTCTCAGAAACCTCTTTATGATGTGTGCATTCAACTCGGAGAGATAAGCCTTCCTTTTGATAGAGCAGTTTTGAAACTGTGTTTTGGCAGAATCTGCAAGTGGATATATGGAGCCCTTTCAGGCCTTCGTTGGAAACGGGAATATCTTCCCAAAAAAACTAAACAGAAGCGTTCTGTGAAACTGCTTTGTGTAGTATGAATCCAACTCACAGAGTTGAACACTTCCTTTGAAAGCGCTGTTTTGAAACACTCTTTTTGTAGAATCTGCAAGTGTTCATTTGGAGCGCTTTGAGGCCTATGGTGGAAAAGGAAATATCTTCACTTATAAACCAGGCAGAAGCATTCTCAGAAACCTCTTTATGATGTGTGCATTCAACTCGGAGAGATAAGCCTTCCTTTTGATAGAGCAGTTTTGAAACTGTATTTTTGCAGAATCTGCAAGTGGATATTTGGAGCCCTTTCATGCCTTCGTTGGAAACGGGAATTTCTTCCCATAAAAACTAAACAGAAGCGTTCTGTGAAACTGCTTTGTGTAGTATGAATCCAACTCACAGAGTTGAACACTTCTTTTGAAAGAGCAGTTTGGAAACACTCTTTTTGTAGAATCTACAAGTGTTCATTTGGAGCGCTTTGAGGCCTATGGTGGAAAAGGAAATATCTTCACATAAAACCTAGACAGAAGCATTCTTTGAAACTTCTTTATGATGTGTGCATTCATCTCACAGAGTTGAACCTTCCTTATCATGGAGCAGTTCGGAAAGAGTCTTTTTGCGGCATCTGCAAGTGGATATTTGGAGCTCTTTCAGGCCTTTGTTAGAAGCGGGAATATCTTCCCATAAAAACTGGACAGAAGCATTCTCACAAACTGCTTTGTGATGTGTGTGTTCAACTCACATAGTTGAACCTTTCCTTTGCTAGAACACTTATGAAACACTCTTTTTGTAGAATCTGCAAGTGTTCATTTGGAGCGCATTGAGGCCTATGGTGGAAAAAGAAATATCTTCATATATAAACAAGGCAGAAGCATTCTCAGAAACCTCTTTATGATGTGTGCATTCAACTCAGAGAGATAAGCCTTCCTTTTGATAGAGCAGTTTTTAAACTGTGTTTTGGCAGAATCTGCAAGTGGATATTTGGAGCCCTTTCAGGCCTTCGTTGGAAAAGGGAGTATCTTCCCATAAAAACTAAACAGAAGAGTTCTGTGAAACTGCTTTGTGTAGTATGAATCCAACTCACAGAGTTGGACACTTCTTTTGAAAGAGCTGTTTTGAAACACTCTTTTTGTAGAATCTGCAAGTGTAAATTTGGAGCGCTTTGAGGCCTATGGTGGAAAAGGAAATATCTTCACTTATAAACCAGGCAGAAGCATTCTCAGAAACCTCTTTATGATGTGTGCATTCGACTCGGAGAGATAAGCCTTCCTTTTGTTAGAGCAGTTTTGCAACTGTGTTTTTGCAGAATCTGCAAGTGTATATTTGGAGCCCTTTCAGGCCTTCGTTGGAAACGGGAATATCTTCCCATAAAAATTAAACAGAAGCGTTCTGTGAAACTGCTTTGTGAAGTATGAATCCAACTCACAGAGTTGAACACTTCTTTTGAAAGAGCAGTTTTGAAACACTCTTTTTGTAGAATCTACAAGTGTTCATTTGGAGCGCTTTGAGGCATCTGGTGGAAAAAGAAATATCGTCACATAAAACCTAGACAGAAGCATTCTTTGAAACTTCTTTATGATGTGTGCATTCAACTCACAGAGTTGAACTTTCCTTTTCATGGAGCAGTTTGGAAAGAGTCTTTTTGCAGCATCTGCAAGTGGATATTTGGAGCTCTTTCAGGCCTTTGTTAGAAGCGGGAATATCTTCCCATAAAAACTGGACAGAAGCATTCTCACAAACTGCTTTGTGATGTGTGTGTTCAACTCACAGAGGTGAACCTTTCCTTTGCTAGAGCAGTTATGAAACACTCTTTTTGTAGAATCTGCAAGTGTTCATTTGGAGCGATTTGAGGCCTATGGTGGAAAAAGAAATATCTTCATATATAAACAAGGCAGAAGCATTCTCAGAAACCTCTTTATGATGTGTGCATTCAACTCAGAGAGATAAGCCTTCCTTTTGATAGAGCAGTTTTGAAACTGTGTTTTTGCAGAATCTGCAAGTGGATATTTGGAGCCCTTTCAGGCCTTCGTTGGAAACGGGAATATCTTCCCAAAAAAACGAAACAGAAGCGTTCTGTGAAACTGCTTTGTGTAGTATGAATGCAACTCACAGAGTTGGACACTTCCTTTGAAAGAGCTGTTTTGAAACACTCTTTTTGTAGAATCTGCAAGTGTTCATTTGGAGCGCTTTGAGGCCTATGGTGGAAAAGGAAATATCTTCACTTATAAACCAGGCAGAAGCATTCTCAGAAACCTCTTTATGATGTGTGCATTCAACTCGGAGAGATAAGCCTTCCTTTTGATAGAGCAGCTTTGAAACTGTGTTTTGGCAGAATCTGCAAGTGGATATTTGGAGCCCTTTCAGGCCTTCGTTGGAAACGGGAACATCTTCCCATAAAAACTAAACAGAAGCGTTCTGTGAAACTGCTTTGTGAAGGATAAATCCAACTCACAGAGTTGAACACTTCTTTTGAAAGAGCAGTTTGGAAACACTCTTTTTGTAGAATCTACAAGTGTTCACTTGGAGCGCTTTGAGGCATATGGTGGAAAAGGAAATATCTTCACATAAAACCTAGACAGAAGCATTCTTTGAAACTTCTTTATGATGTGTGCATTCAACTCACAGAGTTGAACCTTCTTTTTCATGGAGCAATTTGGAAAGAGTCTTTTTGCAGCATCTGCAAGTGGATATTTGGAGCTCTTTCAGGCCTTTGTTAGAAGCGGGAATATCTTCCCATAAAAACTGGACAGAAGCATTCTCACAAACTGCTTTGTGATGTGTGTGTTCAACTCACAGAGGTGAACCTTTCCTTTGCTAGAGCAGTTATGAAACACTCTTTTTGTAGAATCTGCAAGTGTTCATTTGGAGCGATTTGAGGCCTATGGTGGAAAAAGAAATATCTTCATATATAAACAAGGCAGAAGCATTCTCAGAAACCCCTTTATGAGGTGTGCATTCAACTCAGAGAGATAAGCCTTCCTTTTGATAGAGCAGTTTTTAAACTGTGCTTTTGCAGAATCTGCAAGTGGATATTTGGAGCCCTTTCAGGCCTTCGTTGGAAACGGGAATATCTTCCCAAAAAAACGAAACAGAAGCGTTCTGTGAAACTGCTTTGTGTAGTATGAATGCAACTCACAGAGTTGGACACTTCCTTTGAAAGAGTTGTTTTGAAACACTCTTTTTGTAGAATCTGCAAGTGTTCATTTGGAGCGCTTTGAGGCCTATGGTGGAAAAGGAAATATCTTCACTTATAAACCAGGCAGAAGCATTCTCAGAAACCTCTTTATGATGTGTGCATTCAACTCGGAGAGATAAGCCTTCCTTTTGATAGAGCAGCTTTGAAACTGTGTTTTGGCAGAATCTGCAAGTGGATATTTGGAGCCCTTTCAGGCCTTCGTTGGAAACGGGAATATCTTCCCATAAAAACTAAACAGAAGCGTTCTGTGAAACTGCTTTGTGAAGGATAAATCCAACTCACAGAGTTGAACACTTCTTTTGAAAGAGCAGTTTGGAAACACTCTTTTTGTAGAATCTACAAGTGTTCATTTGGAGCGCTTTGAGGCATATGGTGGAAAAGGAAATATCTTCACATAAAACCTAGACAGAAGCATTCTTTGAAACTTCTTTATGATGTGTGCATTCAACTCACAGAGTTGAACCTTCTTTTTCATGGAGCAATTTGGAAAGAGTCTTTTTGCAGCATCTGCAAGTGGATATTTGGAGCTCTTTCAGGCCTTTGTTAGAAGCGGGAATATCTTCCCATAAAAACTGGACAGAAGCATTCTCACAAACTGCTTTGTGATGTGTGTGTTCAACTCACAGAGGTGAACCTTTCCTTTGCTAGAGCAGTTATGAAACACTCTTTTTGTAGAATCTGCAAGTGTTCATTTGGAGCGATTTGAGGCCTATGGTGGAAAAAGAAATATCTTCATATATAAACAAGGCAGAAGCATTCTCAGAAACCTCTTTATGATGTGTGTATTCAACTCAGAGAGATAAGCCTTCCTTTTGATAGAGCAGTTTTGAAACTGTGTTTTTGCAGAATCTGCAAGTGGATATTTGGAGCCCTTTCAGGCCTTCATTGGAAACGGGAATATCTTCCCAAAAAAACTAAACAGAAGCGTTCTGTGAAACTGCTTTGTGTAGTATGAATCCAACTCACAGTGTTGGACACTTCCTTTGAAAGAGTTCTTTTGAAACACTCTTTTTGTAGAATCTGCAAGTGTTCATTTGGAGTGCTTTGAGGCCTATTGTGGAAAAGGAAATATCTTCACTTATAAACCAGGCAGAAGCATTCTCAGAAACCTCTTCATGATGTGTGCATTCAACTCGGAGAGATAAGCCTTCCTTTTGATAGAGCAGTTTTGAAACTGTGTTTTTGCAGAATCTGCAAGTGGATATTTGGAGCCTTTTCAGGCCTTCGTTGGAAAAGGGAGTATCTTCCCATAAAAACTAAACAGAAGAGTTCTGTGAAACTGCTTTGTGTAGTATGAATCCAACTCACAGAGTTGGACACTTCCTTTGAAAGAGCTGTTTTGAAACACTCTTTTTGTAGAATCTGCAAGTGTTCATTTGGAGCGCTTTGAGGCCTATGGTGGAAAAGGAAATATCTTCACTTATAAACCAGGCAGAAGCATTCTCAGAAACCTCTTTATGATGTGTGCATTCGACTCGGAGAGATAAGCCTTCCTTTTGTTAGAGCAGTTTTGCAACTGTGTTTTTGCAGAATCTGCAAGTGTATATTTGGAGCCCTTTCAGGCCTTCGTTGGAAACGGGAATATCTTCCCATAAAAATTAAACAGAAGCGTTCTGTGAAACTGCTTTGTGAAGTATGAATCCAACTCACAGAGTTGAACACTTCTTTTGAAAGGGCAGTTTTGAAACACTCTTTTTGTAGAATCTACAAGTGTTCATTTGGAGCGCTTTGAGGCATATGGTGGAAAAAGAAATATCGTCACATAAAACCTAGACAGAAGCATTCTTTGAAACTTCTTTATGATGTGTGCATTCAACTCACAGAGTTGAACTTTCCTTTTCATGGAGCAGTTTGGAAAGAGTCTTTTTGCAGCATCTGCAAGTGGATATTTGGAGCTCTTTCAGGCCTTTGTTAGAAGCGGGAATATCTTCCCATAAAAACTGGACAGAAGCATTCTCACAAACTGCTTTGTGATGTGTGTGTTCAACTCACAGAGGTGAACCTTTCCTTTGCTAGAGCAGTTATGAAACACTCTTTTTGTAGAATCTGCAAGTGTTCATTTGGAGCGATTTGAGGCCTATGGTGGAAAAAGAAATATCTTCATATATAAACAAGGCAGAAGCATTCTCAGAAACCTCTTTATGATGTGTGCATTCAACTCAGAGAGATAAGCCTTCCTTTTGATAGAGCAGTTTTGAAACTGTGTTTTTGCAGAATCTGCAAGTGGATATTTGGAGCCCTTTCAGGCCTTCGTTGGAAACGGGAATATCTTCCCAAAAAAACGAAACAGAAGCGTTCTGTGAAACTGCTTTGTGTAGTATGAATGAAACTCACAGAGTTGGACACTTCCTTTGAAAGAGCTGTTTTGAAACACTCTTTTTGTAGAATCTGCAAGTGTTCATTTGGAGCGCTTTGAGGCCTATGGTGGAAAAGGAAATATCTTCACTTATAAACCAGGCAGAAGCATTCTCAGAAACCTCTTTATGATGTGTGCATTCAACTCGGAGAGATAAGCCTTCCTTTTGATAGAGCAGCTTTGAAACTGTGTTTTGGCAGAATCTGCAAGTGGATATTTGGAGCCCTTTCAGGCCTTCGTTGGAAACGGGAATATCTTCCCATAAAAACTAAACAGAAGCGTTCTGTGAAACTGCTTTGTGAAGGATAAATCCAACTCACAGAGTTGAACACTTCTTTTGAAAGAGCAGTTTGGAAACACTCTTTTTGTAGAATCTACAAGTGTTCACTTGGAGCGCTTTGAGGCATATGGTGGAAAAGGAAATATCTTCACATAAAACCTAGACAGAAGCATTCTTTGAAACTTCTTTATGATGTGTGCATTCAACTCACAGAGTTGAACCTTCTTTTTCATGGAGCAATTTGGAAAGAGTCTTTTTGCAGCATCTGCAAGTGGATATTTGGAGCTCTTTCAGGCCTTTGTTAGAAGCGGGAATATCTTCCCATAAAAACTGGACAGAAGCATTCTCACAAACTGCTTTGTGATGTGTGTGTTCAACTCACAGAGGTGAACCTTTCCTTTGCTAGAGCAGTTATGAAACACTCTTTTTGTAGAATCTGCAAGTGTTCATTTGGAGCGATTTGAGGCCTATGGTGGAAAAAGAAATATCTTCATATATAAACAAGGCAGAAGCATTCTCAGAAACCCCTTTATGAGGTGTGCATTCAACTCAGAGAGATAAGCCTTCCTTTTGATAGAGCAGTTTTTAAACTGTGCTTTTGCAGAATCTGCAAGTGGATATTTGGAGCCCTTTCAGGCCTTCGTTGGAAACGGGAATATCTTCCCAAAAAAACGAAACAGAAGCGTTCTGTGAAACTGCTTTGTGTAGTATGAATGCAACTCACAGAGTTGGACACTTCCTTTGAAAGAGCTGTTTTGAAACACTCTTTTTGTAGAATCTGCAAGTGTTCATTTGGAGCGCTTTGAGGCCTATGGTGGAAAAGGAAATATCTTCACTTATAAACCAGGCAGAAGCATTCTCAGAAACCTCTTTATGATGTGTGCATTCAACTCGGAGAGATAAGCCTTCCTTTTGATAGAGCAGCTTTGAAACTGTGTTTTGGCAGAATCTGCAAGTGGATATTTGGAGCCCTTTCAGGCCTTCGTTGGAAACGGGAATATCTTCCCATAAAAACTAAACAGAAGCGTTCTGTGAAACTGCTTTGTGAAGGATAAATCCAACTCACAGAGTTGAACACTTCTTTTGAAAGAGCAGTTTGGAAACACTCTTTTTGTAGAATCTACAAGTGTTCATTTGGAGCGCTTTGAGGCATATGGTGGAAAAGGAAATATCTTCACATAAAACCTAGACAGAAGCATTCTTTGAAACTTCTTTATGATGTGTGCATTCAACTCACAGAGTTGAACCTTCTTTTTCATGGAGCAATTTGGAAAGAGTCTTTTTGCAGCATCTGCAAGTGGATATTTGGAGCTCTTTCAGGCCTTTGTTAGAAGCGGGAATATCTTCCCATAAAAACTGGACAGAAGCATTCTCACAAACTGCTTTGTGATGTGTGTGTTCAACTCACAGAGGTGAACCTTTCCTTTGCTAGAGCAGTTATGAAACACTCTTTTTGTAGAATCTGCAAGTGTTCATTTGGAGCGATTTGAGGCCTATGGTGGAAAAAGAAATATCTTCATATATAAACAAGGCAGAAGCATTCTCAGAAACCTCTTTATGATGTGTGTATTCAACTCAGAGAGATAAGCCTTCCTTTTGATAGAGCAGTTTTGAAACTGTGTTTTTGCAGAATCTGCAAGTGGATATTTGGAGCCCTTTCAGGCCTTCATTGGAAACGGGAATATCTTCCCAAAAAAACTAAACAGAAGCGTTCTGTGAAACTGCTTTGTGTAGTATGAATCCAACTCACAGTGTTGGACACTTCCTTTGAAAGAGTTCTTTTGAAACACTCTTTTTGTAGAATCTGCAAGTGTTCATTTGGAGTGCTTTGAGGCCTATTGTGGAAAAGGAAATATCTTCACTTATAAACCAGGCAGAAGCATTCTCAGAAACCTCTTCATGATGTGTGCATTCAACTCGGAGAGATAAGCCTTCCTTTTGATAGAGCAGTTTTGAAACTGTGTTTTTGCAGAATCTGCAAGTGGATATTTGGAGCCTTTTCAGGCCTTCGTTGGAAAAGGGAGTATCTTCCCATAAAAACTAAACAGAAGAGTTCTGTGAAACTGCTTTGTGTAGTATGAATCCAACTCACAGAGTTGGACACTTCCTTTGAAAGAGCTGTTTTGAAACACTCTTTTTGTAGAATCTGCAAGTGTTCACTTGGAGCGCTTTGAGGCCTATGGTGGAAAAGGAAATATCTTCACTTATAAACCAGGCAGAAGCATTCTCAGAAACCTCTTTATGATGTGTGCATTCGACTCGGAGAGATAAGCCTTCCTTTTGTTAGAGCAGTTTTGCAACTGTGTTTTTGCAGAATCTGCAAGTGTATATTTGGAGCCCTTTCAGGCCTTCGTTGGAAACGGGAATATCTTCCCATAAAAATTAAACAGAAGCGTTCTGTGAAACTGCTTTGTGAAGTATGAATCCAACTCACAGAGTTGAACACTTCTTTTGAAAGGGCAGTTTTGAAACACTCTTTTTGTAGAATCTACAAGTGTTCATTTGGAGCGCTTTGAGGCATATGGTGGAAAAAGAAATATCGTCACATAAAACCTAGACAGAAGCATTCTTTGAAACTTCTTTATGATGTGTGCATTCAACTCACAGAGTTGAACTTTCCTTTTCATGGAGCAGTTTGGAAAGAGTCTTTTTGCAGCATCTGCAAGTGGATATTTGGAGCTCTTTCAGGCCTTTGTTAGAAGCGGGAATATCTTCCCATAAAAACTGGACAGAAGCATTCTCACAAACTGCTTTGTGATGTGTGTGTTCAACTCACAGAGGTGAACCTTTCCTTTGCTAGAGCAGTTATGAAACACTCTTTTTGTAGAATCTGCAAGTGTTCATTTGGAGCGATTTGAGGCCTATGGTGGAAAAAGAAATATCTTCATATATAAACAAGGCAGAAGCATTCTCAGAAACCTCTTTAGGATGTGTGCATTCAACTCAGAGAGATAAGCCTTCCTTTTGATAGAGCAGTTTTGAAACTGTGTTTTTGCAGAATCTGCAAGTGGATATTTGGAGCCCTTTCAGGCCTTCGTTGGAAACGGGAATATCTTCCCAAAAAAACGAAACAGAAGCGTTCTGTGAAACTGCTTTGTGTAGTATGAATGAAACTCACAGAGTTGGACACTTCCTTTGAAAGAGCTGTTTTGAAACACTCTTTTTGTAGAATCTGCAAGTGTTCATTTGGAGCGCTTTGAGGCCTATGGTGGAAAAGGAAATATCTTCACTTATAAACCAGGCAGAAGCATTCTCAGAAACCTCTTTATGATGTGTGCATTCAACTCGGAGAGATAAGCCTTCCTTTTGATAGAGCAGCTTTGAAACTGTGTTTTGGCAGAATCTGCAAGTGGATATTTGGAGCCCTTTCAGGCCTTCGTTGGAAACGGGAATATCTTCCCATAAAAACTAAACAGAAGCGTTCTGTGAAACTGCTTTGTGAAGGATAAATCCAACTCACAGAGTTGAACACTTCTTTTGAAAGAGCAGTTTGGAAACACTCTTTTTGTAGAATCTACAAGTGTTCACTTGGAGCGCTTTGAGGCATATGGTGGAAAAGGAAATATCTTCACATAAAACCTAGACAGAAGCATTCTTTGAAACTTCTTTATGATGTGTGCATTCAACTCACAGAGTTGAACCTTCTTTTTCATGGAGCAATTTGGAAAGAGTCTTTTTGCAGCATCTGCAAGTGGATATTTGGAGCTCTTTCAGGCCTTTGTTAGAAGCGGGAATATCTTCCCATAAAAACTGGACAGAAGCATTCTCACAAACTGCTTTGTGATGTGTGTGTTCAACTCACAGAGGTGAACCTTTCCTTTGCTAGAGCAGTTATGAAACACTCTTTTTGTAGAATCTGCAAGTGTTCATTTGGAGCGATTTGAGGCCTATGGTGGAAAAAGAAATATCTTCATATATAAACAAGGCAGAAGCATTCTCAGAAACCTCTTTATGATGTGTGCATTCAACTCAGAGAGATAAGCCTTCCTTTTGATAGAGCAGTTTTTAAACTGTGTTTTGGCAGAATCTGCAAGTGGATATTTGGAGCCCTTTCAGGCCTTCGTTGGAAATGGGAATATCTTCCCAAAAAAACGAAACAGAAGCGTTCTGTGAAACTGCTTTGGGTAGTATGAATGCAACTCACAGAGTTGGACACTTCCTTTGAAAGAGCTGTTTTGAAACACTCTTTTTGTAGAATCTGCAAGTGTTCATTTGGAGCGCTTTGAGGCCTAAGGTGGAAAAGGAAATATCTTCACTTATAAATCAGGCAGAAGCATTCTCAGAAACCCCTTTATCATGTGGGCATTCAACTCGGAGAGATAAGCCTTCCTTTTGATAGAGCAGATTTGAAACTGTGTTTTGGCAGAATCTGCAAGTGGATATTTGGAGCCCTTTCAGGACTTCGTTGGAAACGGGAATATCTTCCCATAAAAACTAAACAGAAGCGTTCTGTGAAACTGCTTTGTGAAGTATAAATCCAACTCACGGAGTTGAACACTTCTTTTGAAAGAGCAGTTTTGAAACACACTTTTTGTAGAATCTACAAGTGTTCATTTGGAGCGCTTTGAGGCCTATGGTGGAAAAGGAAATATCTTCACATAAAACCTAGACAGAAGCATTCTTTGAAACTTCTTTATGATGTGTGCATTCAACTCACAGAGTTGAACCTTCTTTTTCATGGAGCAATTTGGAAAGAGTCTTTTTGCAGCATCTGCAAGTGGATATTTGGAGCTCTTTCAGGCCTTTGTTAGAAGCGGGAATATCTTCCCATAAAAACTGGACAGAAGCATTCTCACAAACTGCTTTGTGATGTGTGTGTTCAACTCACAGAGGTGAACCTTTCCTTTGCTAGAGCAGTTATGAAACACTCTTTTTGTAGAATCTGCAAGTGTTCATTTGGAGCGATTTGAGGCCTATGGTGGAAAAAGAAATATCTTCATATATAAACAAGGCAGAAGCATTCTCAGAAACCTCTTTATGATGTGTGTATTCAACTCAGAGAGATAAGCCTTCCTTTTGATAGAGCAGTTTTGAAACTGTGTTTTTGCAGAATCTGCAAGTGGATATTTGGAGCCCTTTCAGGCCTTCATTGGAAACGGGAATATCTTCCCAAAAAAACTAAACAGAAGCGTTCTGTGAAACTGCTTTGTGTAGTATGAATCCAACTCACAGTGTTGGACACTTCCTTTGAAAGAGTTCTTTTGAAACACTCTTTTTGTAGAATCTGCAAGTGTTCATTTGGAGTGCTTTGAGGCCTATTGTGGAAAAGGAAATATCTTCACTTATAAACCAGGCAGAAGCATTCTCAGAAACCTCTTCATGATGTGTGCATTCAACTCGGAGAGATAAGCCTTCCTTTTGATAGAGCAGTTTTGAAACTGTGTTTTTGCAGAATCTGCAAGTGGATATTTGGAGCCTTTTCAGGCCTTCGTTGGAAAAGGGAGTATCTTCCCATAAAAACTAAACAGAAGAGTTCTGTGAAACTGCTTTGTGTAGTATGAATCCAACTCACAGAGTTGGACACTTCCTTTGAAAGAGCTGTTTTGAAACACTCTTTTTGTAGAATCTGCAAGTGTTCATTTGGAGCGCTTTGAGGCCTATGGTGGAAAAGGAAATATCTTCACTTATAAACCAGGCAGAAGCATTCTCAGAAACCTCTTTATGATGTGTGCATTCGACTCGGAGAGATAAGCCTTCCTTTTGTTAGAGCAGTTTTGCAACTGTGTTTTTGCAGAATCTGCAAGTGTATATTTGGAGCCCTTTCAGGCCTTCGTTGGAAACGGGAATATCTTCCCATAAAAATTAAACAGAAGCGTTCTGTGAAACTGCTTTGTGAAGTATGAATCCAACTCACAGAGTTGAACACTTCTTTTGAAAGGGCAGTTTTGAAACACTCTTTTTGTAGAATCTACAAGTGTTCATTTGGAGCGCTTTGAGGCATATGGTGGAAAAAGAAATATCGTCACATAAAACCTAGACAGAAGCATTCTTTGAAACTTCTTTATGATGTGTGCATTCAACTCACAGAGTTGAACTTTCCTTTTCATGGAGCAGTTTGGAAAGAGTCTTTTTGCAGCATCTGCAAGTGGATATTTGGAGCTCTTTCAGGCCTTTGTTAGAAGCGGGAATATCTTCCCATAAAAACTGGACAGAAGCATTCTCACAAACTGCTTTGTGATGTGTGTGTTCAACTCACAGAGGTGAACCTTTCCTTTGCTAGAGCAGTTATGAAACACTCTTTTTGTAGAATCTGCAAGTGTTCATTTGGAGCGATTTGAGGCCTATGGTGGAAAAAGAAATATCTTCATATATAAACAAGGCAGAAGCATTCTCAGAAACCTCTTTATGATGTGTGCATTCAACTCAGAGAGATAAGCCTTCCTTTTGATAGAGCAGTTTTGAAACTGTGTTTTTGCAGAATCTGCAAGTGGATATTTGGAGCCCTTTCAGGCCTTCGTTGGAAACGGGAATATCTTCCCAAAAAAACGAAACAGAAGCGTTCTGTGAAACTGCTTTGTGTAGTATGAATGAAACTCACAGAGTTGGACACTTCCTTTGAAAGAGCTGTTTTGAAACACTCTTTTTGTAGAATCTGCAAGTGTTCATTTGGAGCGCTTTGAGGCCTATGGTGGAAAAGGAAATATCTTCACTTATAAACCAGGCAGAAGCATTCTCAGAAACCTCTTTATGATGTGTGCATTCAACTCGGAGAGATAAGCCTTCCTTTTGATAGAGCAGCTTTGAAACTGTGTTTTGGCAGAATCTGCAAGTGGATATTTGGAGCCCTTTCAGGCCTTCGTTGGAAACGGGAATATCTTCCCATAAAAACTAAACAGAAGCGTTCTGTGAAACTGCTTTGTGAAGGATAAATCCAACTCACAGAGTTGAACACTTCTTTTGAAAGAGCAGTTTGGAAACACTCTTTTTGTAGAATCTACAAGTGTTCACTTGGAGCGCTTTGAGGCATATGGTGGAAAAGGAAATATCTTCACATAAAACCTAGACAGAAGCATTCTTTGAAACTTCTTTATGATGTGTGCATTCAACTCACAGAGTTGAACCTTCTTTTTCATGGAGCAATTTGGAAAGAGTCTTTTTGCAGCATCTGCAAGTGGATATTTGGAGCTCTTTCAGGCCTTTGTTAGAAGCGGGAATATCTTCCCATAAAAACTGGACAGAAGCATTCTCACAAACTGCTTTGTGATGTGTGTGTTCAACTCACAGAGGTGAACCTTTCCTTTGCTAGAGCAGTTATGAAACACTCTTTTTGTAGAATCTGCAAGTGTTCATTTGGAGCGATTTGAGGCCTATGGTGGAAAAAGAAATATCTTCATATATAAACAAGGCAGAAGCATTCTCAGAAACCCCTTTATGAGGTGTGCATTCAACTCAGAGAGATAAGCCTTCCTTTTGATAGAGCAGTTTTTAAACTGTGCTTTTGCAGAATCTGCAAGTGGATATTTGGAGCCCTTTCAGGCCTTCGTTGGAAACGGGAATATCTTCCCAAAAAAACGAAACAGAAGCGTTCTGTGAAACTGCTTTGTGTAGTATGAATGCAACTCACAGAGTTGGACACTTCCTTTGAAAGAGCTGTTTTGAAACACTCTTTTTGTAGAATCTGCAAGTGTTCATTTGGAGCGCTTTGAGGCCTATGGTGGAAAAGGAAATATCTTCACTTATAAACCAGGCAGAAGCATTCTCAGAAACCTCTTTATGATGTGTGCATTCAACTCGGAGAGATAAGCCTTCCTTTTGATAGAGCAGCTTTGAAACTGTGTTTTGGCAGAATCTGCAAGTGGATATTTGGAGCCCTTCCAGGCCTTCGTTGGAAACGGGAATATCTTCCCATAAAAACTAAACAGAAGCGTTCTGTGAAACTGCTTTGTGAAGGATAAATCCAACTCACAGAGTTGAACACTTCTTTTGAAAGAGCAGTTTGGAAACACTCTTTTTGTAGAATCTACAAGTGTTCATTTGGAGCGCTTTGAGGCATATGGTGGAAAAGGAAATATCTTCACATAAAACCTAGACAGAAGCATTCTTTGAAACTTCTTTATGATGTGTGCATTCAACTCACAGAGTTGAACCTTCTTTTTCATGGAGCAATTTGGAAAGAGTCTTTTTGCAGCATCTGCAAGTGGATATTTGGAGCTCTTTCAGGCCTTTGTTAGAAGCGGGAATATCTTCCCATAAAAACTGGACAGAAGCATTCTCACAAACTGCTTTGTGATGTGTGTGTTCAACTCACAGAGGTGAACCTTTCCTTTGCTAGAGCAGTTATGAAACACTCTTTTTGTAGAATCTGCAAGTGTTCATTTGGAGCGATTTGAGGCCTATGGTGGAAAAAGAAATATCTTCATATATAAACAAGGCAGAAGCATTCTCAGAAACCTCTTTATGATGTGTGTATTCAACTCAGAGAGATAAGCCTTCCTTTTGATAGAGCAGTTTTGAAACTGTGTTTTTGCAGAATCTGCAAGTGGATATTTGGAGCCCTTTCAGGCCTTCATTGGAAACGGGAATATCTTCCCAAAAAAACTAAACAGAAGCGTTCTGTGAAACTGCTTTGTGTAGTATGAATCCAACTCACAGTGTTGGACACTTCCTTTGAAAGAGTTCTTTTGAAACACTCTTTTTGTAGAATCTGCAAGTGTTCATTTGGAGTGCTTTGAGGCCTATTGTGGAAAAGGAAATATCTTCACTTATAAACCAGGCAGAAGCATTCTCAGAAACCTCTTCATGATGTGTGCATTCAACTCGGAGAGATAAGCCTTCCTTTTGATAGAGCAGTTTTGAAACTGTGTTTTTGCAGAATCTGCAAGTGGATATTTGGAGCCTTTTCAGGCCTTCGTTGGAAAAGGGAGTATCTTCCCATAAAAACTAAACAGAAGAGTTCTGTGAAACTGCTTTGTGTAGTATGAATCCAACTCACAGAGTTGGACACTTCCTTTGAAAGAGCTGTTTTGAAACACTCTTTTTGTAGAATCTGCAAGTGTTCATTTGGAGCGCTTTGAGGCCTATGGTGGAAAAGGAAATATCTTCACTTATAAACCAGGCAGAAGCATTCTCAGAAACCTCTTTATGATGTGTGCATTCGACTCGGAGAGATAAGCCTTCCTTTTGTTAGAGCAGTTTTGCAACTGTGTTTTTGCAGAATCTGCAAGTGTATATTTGGAGCCCTTTCAGGCCTTCGTTGGAAACGGGAATATCTTCCCATAAAAATTAAACAGAAGCGTTCTGTGAAACTGCTTTGTGAAGTATGAATCCAACTCACAGAGTTGAACACTTCTTTTGAAAGAGCAGTTTTGAAACACTCTTTTTGTAGAATCTACAAGTGTTCATTTGGAGCGCTTTGAGGCATCTGGTGGAAAAAGAAATATCGTCACATAAAACCTAGACAGAAGCATTCTTTGAAACTTCTTTATGATGTGTGCATTCAACTCACAGAGTTGAACTTTCCTTTTCATGGAGCAGTTTGGAAAGAGTCTTTTTGCAGCATCTGCAAGTGGATATTTGGAACTCTTTCAGGCCTTTGTTAGAAGCGGGAATATCTTCCCATAAAAACTGGACAGAAGCATTCTCACAAACTGCTTTGTGATGTGTGTGTTCAACTCACAGAGGTGAACCTTTCCTTTGCTAGAGCAGTTATGAAACACTCTTTTTGTAGAATCTGCAAGTGTTCATTTGGAGCGATTTGAGGCCTATGGTGGAAAAAGAAATATCTTCATATATAAACAAGGCAGAAGCATTCTCAGAAACCTCTTTATGATGTGTGCATTCAACTCAGAGAGATAAGCCTTCCTTTTGATAGAGCAGTTTTGAAACTGTGTTTTTGCAGAATCTGCAAGTGGATATTTGGAGCCCTTTCAGGCCTTCGTTGGAAACGGGAATATCTTCCCAAAAAAACTAAACAGAAGCGTTCTGTGAAACTGCTTTGTGTAGTATGAATGCAACTCACAGAGTTGGACACTTCCTTTGAAAGAGCTGTTTTGAAACACTCTTTTTGTAGAATCTGCAAGTGTTCATTTGGGGCGCTTTGAGGCCTAAGGTGGAAAAGGAAATATCTTCACTTATAAATCAGGCAGAAGCATTCTCAGAAACCTCTTTATCATGTGTGCATTCAACTCGGAGAGATAAGCCTTCCTTTTGATAGAGCAGATTTGAAACTGTGTTTTGGCAGAATCTGCAAGTGGATATTTGGAGCCCTTTCAGGCCTTCGTTGGAAACGGGAATATCTTCCCATAAAAACTAAACAGAAGCGTTCTGTGAAACTGCTTTGTGAAGTATAAATCCAACTCACAGAGTTGAACACTTCTTTTGAAAGAGCAGTTTTGAAACACACTTTTTGTAGAATCTACAAGTGTTCATTTGGAGCGCTTTGAGGCCTATGGTGGAAAAGGAAATAACTTCACATAAAACCTAGACAGAAGCATTCTTTGAAACTTCTTTATGATGTGTGCATTCAACTCACAGAGTTGAACCTTCTTTTTCA
This sequence comes from Pongo abelii, assembly GCF_028885655.2. NCBI lineage: Eukaryota > Metazoa > Chordata > Mammalia > Primates > Hominidae > Pongo > Pongo abelii. Next base: position 48,815,928 of record NC_085928.1, read on the forward strand.
TGGAGCAATTTGGAAAGAGTCTTTTTGCAGCATCTGCAAGTGGATATTTGGAGCTCTTTCAGGCCTTTGTTAGAAGCGGGAATATCTTCCCATAAAAACTGGACAGAAGCATTCTCACAAACTGCTTTGTGATGTGTGTGTTCAACTCACAGAGGTGAACCTTTCCTTTGCTAGAGCAGTTATGAAACACTCTTTTTGTAGAATCTGCAAGTGTTCATTTGGAGCGATTTGAGGCCTATGGTGGAAAAAGGAATATCTTCATATATAAACAAGGCAGAAGCATTCTCAGAAACCTCTTTATGATGTGTGTATTCAACTCAGAGAGATAAGCCTTCCTTTTGATAGAGCAGTTTTGAAACTGTGTTTTTGCAGAATCTGCAAGTGGATATTTGGAGCCCTTTCAGGCCTTCGTTGGAAACGGGAATATCTTCCCAAAAAAACTAAACAGAAGGGTTCTGTGAAACTGCTTTGTGTAGTATGAATCCAACTCACAGTGTTGGACACTTCCCTTGAAAGAGTTCTTTTGAAACACTCTTTTTGTAGAATCTGCAAGTGTTCATTTGGAGCGCTTTGAGGCCTATTGTGGAAAAGGAAATATCTTCAGTTATAAACCAGGCAGAAGCATTCTCAGAAACCTCTTCATGATGTGTGCATTCAACTCGGAGAGATAAGCCTTCCTTTTGATAGAGCAGTTTTGAAACTGTGTTTTTGCAGAATCTGCAAGTGGATATTTGGAGCCCTTTCAGGCCTTCGTTGGAAACGGGAATATCTTCCCAAAAAAACTAAACAGAAGCGTTCTGTGAAACTGCTTTGTGTAGTATGAATCCAACACACAGTGTTGGACACTTCCTTTGAAAGAGTTCTTTTGAAACACTCTTTTTGTAGAATCTGCAAGTGTTCATTTGGAGCGCTTTGAGGCCTATTGTGGAAAAGGAAATATCTTCACTTATAAACCAGGCAGAAGCATTCTCAGAAACCTCTTCATGATGTGTGCATTCAACTCGGAGAGATAAGCCTTCCTTTTGATAGAGCAGTTTTGAAACTGTGTTTTTGCAGAATCTGCAAGTGGATATTTGGAGCCCTTTCAGGCCTTCGTTGGAAAAGGGAGTATCTTCCCATAAAAACTAAACAGAAGAGTTCTGTGAAACTGCTTTGTGTAGTATGAATCCAACTCACAGAGTTGGACACTTCCTTTGAAAGAGCTGTTTTGAAACACTCTTTTTGTAGAATCTGCAAGTGTTCATTTGGAGCGCTTTGAGGCCTATGGTGGAAAAGGAAATATCTTCACTTATAAACCAGGCAGAAGCATTCTCAGAAACCTCTTTATGATGTGTGCATTCGACTCGGAGAGATAAGCCTTCCTTTTGTTAGAGCAGTTTTGCAACTGTGTTTTTGCAGAATCTGCAAGTGTATATTTGGAGACCTTTCAGGCCTTCGTTGGAAACGGGAATATCTTCCCATAAAAATTAAACAGAAGCGTTCTGTGAAACTGCTTTGTGAAGTATGAATCCAACTCACAGAGTTGAACACTTCTTTTGAAAGAGCAGTTTGGAAACACTCTTTTTGTAGAATCTACAAGTGTTCATTTGGAGCGCTTTGAGGCCTATGGTGGAAAAGAAAATATCTTCACATAAAACCTAGACAGAAGCATTCTTTGAAACTTCTTTATGATGTGTGCATTCAACTCACAGAGTTGAACCTTCTTTTTCATGGAGCAATTTGGAAAGTGTCTTTTTGCAGCATCTGCAAGTGGATATTTGGAGCTCTTTCAGGCCTTTGTTAGAAGCGGGAATATCTTCCCATAAAAATTGGACAGAAGCATTCTCACAAACTGCTTTGTGATGTGTGTGTTCAACTCACAGAGGTGAACCTTTCCTTTGCTAGAGCAGTTATGAAACACTCTTTTTGTAGAATCTGCAAGTGTTCATTTGGAGCGCATTGAGGCCTATGGTGGAAAAAGAAATATCTTCATATATAAACAAGGCAGAAGCATTCTCAGAAACCCCTTTATGAGGTGTGCATTCAACTCAGAGAGATAAGCCTTCCTTTTGATAGAGCAGTTTTTAAACTGTGTTTTTGCAGAATCTGCAAGTGGATATTTGGAGCCCTTTCAGGCCTTCGTTGGAAACGGGAATATCTTCCCAAAAAAACTAAACAGAAGCGTTCTGTGAAACTGCTTTGTGTAGTATGAATGCAACTCACAGAGTTGGACACTTCCTTTGAAAGAGCTGTTTTGAAACACTCTTTTTGTAGAATCTGCAAGTGTTCATTTGGAGCGCTTTGAGGCCTAAGGTGGAAAAGGAAATATCTTCACTTATAAATCAGGCAGAAGCATTCTCAGAAACCTCTTTATGATGTGTGCATTCAACTCGGAGAGATAAGCCTTCCTTTTGATAGAGCAGTTTTGAAACTGTGTTTTGGCAGAATCTGCAAGTGGATATTTGGAGCCCTTTCAGGCCTTCGTTGGAAACGGGAATATCTTCCCAAAAAAACTAAACAGAAGCGTTCTGTGAAACTGCTTTGTGTAGTATGAATCCAACTCACAGAGTTGAACACTTCCTTTGAAAGCGCTGTTTTGAAACACTCTTTTTGTAGAATCTGCAAGTGTTCATTTGGAGCGCTTTGAGGCCTATGGTGGAAAAGGAAATATCTTCACTTATAAACCAGGCAGAAGCATTCTCAGAAACCTCTTTATGATGTGTGCATTCAACTCGGAGAGATAAGCCTTCCTTTTGATAGAGCAGTTTTGAAACTGTATTTTTGCAGAATCTGCAAGTGGATATTTGGAGCCCTTTCATGCCTTCGTTGGAAACGGGAATTTCTTCCCGTAAAAACTAAACAGAAGCGTTCTGTGAAACTGCTTTGTGTAGTATGAATCCAACTCACAGAGTTGAACACTTCTTTTGAAAGAGCAGTTTGGAAACACTCTTTTTGTAGAATCTACAAGTGTTCATTTGGAGCGCTTTGAGGCCTATGGTGGAAAAGGAAATATCTTCACATAAAACCTAGACAGAAGCATTCTTTGAAACTTCTTTATGATGTGTGCATTCATCTCACAGAGTTGAACCTTCCTTATCATGGAGCAGTTTGGAAAGAGTCTTTTTGCGGCATCTGCAAGTGGATATTTGGAGCTCTTTCAGGCCTTTGTTAGAAGCGGGAATATCTTCCCATAAAAACTGGACAGAAGCATTCTCACAAACTGCTTTGTGATGTGTGTGTTCAACTCACATAGTTGAACCTTTCCTTTGCTAGAACACTTATGAAACACTCTTTTTGTAGAATCTGCAAGTGTTCATTTGGAGCGCATTGAGGCCTATGGTGGAAAAAGAAATATCTTCATATATAAACAAGGCAGAAGCATTCTCAGAAACCTCTTTATGATGTGTGCATTCAACTCAGAGAGATAAGCCTTCCTTTTGATAGAGCAGTTTTTAAACTGTGTTTTGGCAGAATCTGCAAGTGGATATTTGGAGCCCTTTCAGGCCTTCGTTGGAAAAGGGAGTATCTTCCCATAAAAACTAAACAGAAGAGTTCTGTGAAACTGCTTTGTGTAGTATGAATCCAACTCACAGAGTTGGACACTTCTTTTGAAAGAGCTGTTTTGAAACACTCTTTTTGTAGAATCTGCAAGTGTAAATTTGGAGCGCTTTGAGGCCTATGGTGGAAAAGGAAATATCTTCACTTATAAACCAGGCAGAAGCATTCTCAGAAACCTCTTTATGATGTGTGCATTCGACTCGGAGAGATAAGCCTTCCTTTTGTTAGAGCAGTTTTGCAACTGTGTTTTTGCAGAATCTGCAAGTGTATATTTGGAGCCCTTTCAGGCCTTCGTTGGAAACGGGAATATCTTCCCATAAAAATTAAACAGAAGCGTTCTGTGAAACTGCTTTGTGAAGTATGAATCCAACTCACAGAGTTGAACACTTCTTTTGAAAGAGCAGTTTTGAAACACTCTTTTTGTAGAATCTACAAGTGTTCATTTGGAGCGCTTTGAGGCATCTGGTGGAAAAAGAAATATCGTCACATAAAACCTAGACAGAAGCATTCTTTGAAACTTCTTTATGATGTGTGCATTCAACTCACAGAGTTGAACTTTCCTTTTCATGGAGCAGTTTGGAAAGAGTCTTTTTGCAGCATCTGCAAGTGGATATTTGGAGCTCTTTCAGGCCTTTGTTAGAAGCGGGAATATCTTCCCATAAAAACTGGACAGAAGCATTCTCACAAACTGCTTTGTGATGTGTGTGTTCAACTCACAGAGGTGAACCTTTCCTTTGCTAGAGCAGTTATGAAACACTCTTTTTGTAGAATCTGCAAGTGTTCATTTGGAGCGATTTGAGGCCTATGGTGGAAAAAGAAATATCTTCATATATAAACAAGGCAGAAGCATTCTCAGAAACCTCTTTATGATGTGTGCATTCAACTCAGAGAGATAAGCCTTCCTTTTGATAGAGCAGTTTTGAAACTGTGTTTTGGCAGAATCTGCAAGTGGATATTTGGAGCCCTTTCAGGCCTTCGTTGGAAACGGGAATATCTTCCCAAAAAAACGAAACAGAAGCGTTCTGTGAAACTGCTTTGTGTAGTATGAATGCAACTCACAGAGTTGGACACTTCCTTTGAAAGAGCTGTTTTGAAACACTCTTTTTGTAGAATCTGCAAGTGTTCATTTGGAGCGCTTTGAGGCCTATGGTGGAAAAGGAAATATCTTCACTTATAAACCAGGCAGAAGCATTCTCAGAAACCTCTTTATGATGTGTGCATTCAACTCGGAGAGATAAGCCTTCCTTTTGATAGAGCAGCTTTGAAACTGTGTTTTGGCAGAATCTGCAAGTGGATATTTGGAGCCCTTTCAGGCCTTCGTTGGAAACGGGAATATCTTCCCATAAAAACTAAACAGAAGCGTTCTGTGAAACTGCTTTGTGAAGGATAAATCCAACTCACAGAGTTGAACACTTCTTTTGAAAGAGCAGTTTGGAAACACTCTTTTTGTAGAATCTACAAGTGTTCACTTGGAGCGCTTTGAGGCATATGGTGGAAAAGGAAATATCTTCACATAAAACCTAGACAGAAGCATTCTTTGAAACTTCTTTATGATGTGTGCATTCAACTCACAGAGTTGAACCTTCTTTTTCATGGAGCAATTTGGAAAGAGTCTTTTTGCAGCATCTGCAAGTGGATATTTGGAGCTCTTTCAGGCCTTTGTTAGAAGCGGGAATATCTTCCCATAAAAACTGGACAGAAGCATTCTCACAAACTGCTTTGTGATGTGTGTGTTCAACTCACAGAGGTGAACCTTTCCTTTGCTAGAGCAGTTATGAAACACTCTTTTTGTAGAATCTGCAAGTGTTCATTTGGAGCGATTTGAGGCCTATGGTGGAAAAAGAAATATCTTCATATATAAACAAGGCAGAAGCATTCTCAGAAACCCCTTTATGAGGTGTGCATTCAACTCAGAGAGATAAGCCTTCCTTTTGATAGAGCAGTTTTTAAACTGTGCTTTTGCAGAATCTGCAAGTGGATATTTGGAGCCCTTTCAGGCCTTCGTTGGAAACGGGAATATCATCCCAAAAAAACGAAACAGAAGCGTTCTGTGAAACTGCTTTGTGTAGTATGAATGCAACTCACAGAGTTGGACACTTCCTTTGAAAGAGCTGTTTTGAAACACTCTTTTTGTAGAATCTGCAAGTGTTCATTTGGAGCGCTTTGAGGCCTATGGTGGAAAAGGAAATATCTTCACTTATAAACCAGGCAGAAGCATTCTCAGAAACCTCTTTATGATGTGTGCATTCAACTCGGAGAGATAAGCCTTCCTTTTGATAGAGCAGCTTTGAAACTGTGTTTTGGCAGAATCTGCAAGTGGATATTTGGAGCCCTTTCAGGCCTTCGTTGGAAACGGGAATATCTTCCCATAAAAACTAAACAGAAGCGTTCTGTGAAACTGCTTTGTGAAGGATAAATCCAACTCACAGAGTTGAACACTTCTTTTGAAAGAGCAGTTTGGAAACACTCTTTTTGTAGAATCTACAAGTGTTCATTTGGAGCGCTTTGAGGCATATGGTGGAAAAGGAAATATCTTCACATAAAACCTAGACAGAAGCGTTCTTTGAAACTTCTTTATGATGTGTGCATTCAACTCACAGAGTTGAACCTTCTTTTTCATGGAGCAATTTGGAAAGAGTCTTTTTGCAGCATCTGCAAGTGGATATTTGGAGCTCTTTCAGGCCTTTGTTAGAAGCGGGAATATCTTCCCATAAAAACTGGACAGAAGCATTCTCACAAACTGCTTTGTGATGTGTGTGTTCAACTCACAGAGGTGAACCTTTCCTTTGCTAGAGCAGTTATGAAACACTCTTTTTGTAGAATCTGCAAGTGTTCATTTGGAGCGATTTGAGGCCTATGGTGGAAAAAGAAATATCTTCATATATAAACAAGGCAGAAGCATTCTCAGAAACCTCTTTATGATGTGTGTATTCAACTCAGAGAGATAAGCCTTCCTTTTGATAGAGCAGTTTTGAAACTGTGTTTTTGCAGAATCTGCAAGTGGATATTTGGAGCCCTTTCAGGCCTTCATTGGAAACGGGAATATCTTCCCAAAAAAACTAAACAGAAGCGTTCTGTGAAACTGCTTTGTGTAGTATGAATCCAACTCACAGTGTTGGACACTTCCTTTGAAAGAGTTCTTTTGAAACACTCTTTTTGCAGAATCTGCAAGTGTTCATTTGGAGTGCTTTGAGGCCTATTGTGGAAAAGGAAATATCTTCACTTATAAACCAGGCAGAAGCATTCTCAGAAACCTCTTCATGATGTGTGCATTCAACTCGGAGAGATAAGCCTTCCTTTTGATAGAGCAGTTTTGAAACTGTGTTTTTGCAGAATCTGCAAGTGGATATTTGGAGCCCTTTCAGGCCTTCGTTGGAAAAGGGAGTATCTTCCCATAAAAACTAAACAGAAGAGTTCTGTGAAACTGCTTTGTGTAGTATGAATCCAACTCACAGAGTTGGACACTTCCTTTGAAAGAGCTGTTTTGAAACACTCTTTTTGTAGAATCTGCAAGTGTTCATTTGGAGCGCTTTGAGGCCTATGGTGGAAAAGGAAATATCTTCACTTATAAACCAGGCAGAAGCATTCTCAGAAACCTCTTTATGATGTGTGCATTCGACTCGGAGAGATAAGCCTTCCTTTTGTTAGAGCAGTTTTGCAACTGTGTTTTTGCAGAATCTGCAAGTGTATATTTGGAGCCCTTTCAGGCCTTCGTTGGAAACGGGAATATCTTCCCATAAAAATTAAACAGAAGCGTTCTGTGAAACTGCTTTGTGAAGTATGAATCCAACTCACAGAGTTGAACACTTCTTTTGAAAGAGCAGTTTTGAAACACTCTTTTTGTAGAATCTACAAGTGTTCATTTGGAGCGCTTTGAGGCATCTGGTGGAAAAAGAAATATCGTCACATAAAACCTAGACAGAAGCATTCTTTGAAACTTCTTTATGATGTGTGCATTCAACTCACAGAGTTGAACTTTCCTTTTCATGGAGCAGTTTGGAAAGAGTCTTTTTGCAGCATCTGCAAGTGGATATTTGGAACTCTTTCAGGCCTTTGTTAGAAGCGGGAATATCTTCCCATAAAAACTGGACAGAAGCATTCTCACAAACTGCTTTGTGATGTGTGTGTTCAACTCACAGAGGTGAACCTTTCCTTTGCTAGAGCAGTTATGAAACACTCTTTTTGTAGAATCTGCAAGTGTTCATTTGGAGCGATTTGAGGCCTATGGTGGAAAAAGAAATATCTTCATATATAAACAAGGCAGAAGCATTCTCAGAAACCTCTTTATGATGTGTGCATTCAACTCAGAGAGATAAGCCTTCCTTTTGATAGAGCAGTTTTGAAACTGTGTTTTTGCAGAATCTGCAAGTGGATATTTGGAGCCCTTTCAGGCCTTCGTTGGAAACGGGAATATCTTCCCAAAAAAACTAAACAGAAGCGTTCTGTGAAACTGCTTTGTGTAGTATGAATGCAACTCACAGAGTTGGACACTTCCTTTGAAAGAGCTGTTTTGAAACACTCTTTTTGTAGAATCTGCAAGTGTTCATTTGGAGCGCTTTGAGGCCTAAGGTGGAAAAGGAAATATCTTCACTTATAAACCAGGCAGAAGCATTCTCAGAAACCTCTTTATGATGTGTGCATTCAACTCGGAGAGATAAGCCTTCCTTTTCATAGAGCAGTTTTGAAACTGTGTTTTGGCAGAATCTGCAAGTGGATATTTGGAGCCCTTTCAGGCCTTCGTTGGAAACGGGAATATCTTCCCAAAAAAACTAAACAGAAGCGTTCTGTGAAACTGCTTTGTGTAGTATGAATGCAACTCACAGAGTTGGACACTTCCTTTGAAAGAGCTGTTTTGAAACACTCTTTTTGTAGAATCTGCAAGTGTTCATTTGGAGCGCTTTGAGGCCTATGGTGGAAAAGGAAATATCTTCACTTATAAACCAGGCAGAAGCATTCTCAGAAACCTCTTTATGATGTGTGCATTCAACTCGGAGAGATCAGCCTTCCTTTTGATAGAGCAGCTTTGAAACTGTGTTTTGGCAGAATCTGCAAGTGGATATTTGGAGCCCTTTCAGGCCTTCGTTGGAAACGGGAATATCTTCCCATAAAAACTAAACAGAAGGGTTCTGTGAAACTGCTTTGTGAAGGATAAATCCAACTCACAGAGTTGAACACTTCTTTTGAAAGAGCAGTTTGGAAACACTCTTTTTGTAGAATCTACAAGTGTTCACTTGGAGCGCTTTGAGGCATATGGTGGAAAAGGAAATATCTTCACATAAAACCTAGACAGAAGCATTCTTTGAAACTTCTTTATGATGTGTGCATTCAACTCACAGAGTTGAACCTTCTTTTTCATGGAGCAATTTGGAAAGAGTCTTTTTGCAGCATCTGCAAGTGGATATTTGGAGCTCTTTCAGGCCTTTGTTAGAAGCGGGAATATCTTCCCATAAAAACTGGACAGAAGCATTCTCACAAACTGCTTTGTGATGTGTGTGTTCAACTCACAGAGGTGAACCTTTCCTTTGCTAGAGCAGTTATGAAACACTCTTTTTGTAGAATCTGCAAGTGTTCATTTGGAGCGATTTGAGGCCTATGGTGGAAAAAGAAATATCTTCATATATAAACAAGGCAGAAGCATTCTCAGAAACCCCTTTATGAGGTGTGCATTCAACTCAGAGAGATAAGCCTTCCTTTTGATAGAGCAGTTTTTAAACTGTGTTTTTGCAGAATCTGCAAGTGGATATTTGGAGCCCTTTCAGGCCTTCGTTGGAAACGGGAATATCTTCCCAAAAAAACGAAACAGAAGCGTTCTGTGAAACTGCTTTGTGTAGTATGAATGCAACTCACCGAGTTGGACACTTCCTTTGAAAGAGCTGTTTTGAAACACTCTTTTTGTAGAATCTGCAAGTGTTCATTTGGAGCGCTTTGAGGCCTAAGGTGGAAAAGGAAATATCTTCACTTATAAACCAGGCAGAAGCATTCTCAGAAACCTCTTTATGATGTGTGCATTCAACTCGGAGAGATAAGCCTTCCTTTTCATAGAGCAGTTTTGAAACTGTGTTTTTGCAGAATCTGCAAGTGGATATTTGGAGCCCTTTCAGGCCTTCGTTGGAAACGGGAATATCTTCCCAAAAAAACTAAACAGAAGCGTTCTGTGAAACTGCTTTGTGTAGTATGAATGCAACTCACAGAGTTGGACACTTCCTTTGAAAGAGCTGTTTTGAAACACTCTTTTTGTAGAATCTGCAAGTGTTCATTTGGAGCGCTTTGAGGCCTATGTTGGAAAAGGAAATATCTTCACTTATAAACCAGGCAGAAGCATTCTCAGAAACCTCTTTATGATGTGTGCATTCAACTCGGAGAGATAAGCCTTCCTTTTGATAGAGCAGCTTTGAAACTGTGTTTTGGCAGAATCTGCAAGTGGATATTTGGAGCCCTTTCAGGCCTTCGTTGGAAACGGGAATATCTTCCCATAAAAACTAAACAGAAGCGTTCTGTGAAACTGCTTTGTGAAGGATAAATCCAACTCACAGAGTTGAACACTTCTTTTGAAAGAGCAGTTTGGAAACACTCTTTTTGTAGAATCTACAAGTGTTCACTTGGAGCGCTTTGAGGCATATGGTGGAAAAGGAAATATCTTCACATAAAACCTAGACAGAAGCATTCTTTGAAACTTCTTTATGATGTGTGCATTCAACTCACAGAGTTGAACCTTCTTTTTCATGGAGCAATTTGGAAAGAGTCTTTTTGCAGCATCTGCAAGTGGATATTTGGAGCTCTTTCAGGCCTTTGTTAGAAGCGGGAATATCTTCCCATAAAAACTGGACAGAAGCATTCTCACAAACTGCTTTGTGATGTGTGTGTTCAACTCACAGAGGTGAACCTTTCCTTTGCTAGAGCAGTTATGAAACACTCTTTTTGTAGAATCTGCAAGTGTTCATTTGGAGCGATTTGAGGCCTATGGTGGAAAAAGAAATATCTTCATATATAAACAAGGCAGAAGCATTCTCAGAAACCTCTTTATGATGTGTGCATTCAACTCAGAGAGATAAGCCTTCCTTTTGATAGAGCAGTTTTTAAACTGTGTTTTTGCAGAATCTGCAAGTGGATATTTGGAGCCCTTTCAGGCCTTCGTTGGAAACGGGAATATCTTCCCAAAAAAACTAAACAGAAGCGTTCTGTGAAACTGCTTTGTGTAGTATGAATGCAACTCACAGAGTTGGACACTTCCTTTGAAAGAGCTGTTTTGAAACACTCTTTTTGTAGAATCTGCAAGTGTTCATTTGGGGCGCTTTGAGGCCTAAGGTGGAAAAGGAAATATCTTCACTTATAAATCAGGCAGAAGCATTCTCAGAAACCTCTTTATCATGTGTGCATTCAACTCGGAGAGATAAGACTTCCTTTTGATAGAGCAGATTTGAAACTGTGTTTTGGCAGAATCTGCAAGTGGATATTTGGAGCCCTTTCAGGCCTTCGTTGGAAACGGGAATATCTTCCCATAAAAACTAAACAGAAGCGTTCTGTGAAACTGCTTTGTGAAGTATAAATCCAACTCACAGAGTTGAACACTTCTTTTGAAAGAGCAGTTTTGAAACACACTTTTTGTAGAATCTACAAGTGTTCATTTGGAGCGCTTTGAGGCCTATGGTGGAAAAGGAAATATCTTCACATAAAACCTAGACAGAAGCATTCTTTGAAACTTCTTTATGATGTGTGCATTCAACTCACAGAGTTGAACCTTCTTTTTCATGGAGCAATTTGGAAAGAGTCTTTTTGCAGCATCTGCAAGTGGATATTTGGAGCTCTTTCAGCCCTTTGTTAGAAGCGGGAATATCTTCCCATAAAAACTGGACAGAAGCATTCTCACAAACTGCTTTGTGATGTGTGTGTTCAACTCACAGAGGTGAACCTTTCCTTTGCTAGAGCAGTTATGAAACACTCTTTTTGTAGAATCTGCAAGTGTTCATTTGGAGCGATTTGAGGCCTACGGTGGAAAAAGGAATATCTTCATATATAAACAAGGCAGAAGCATTCTCAGAAACCTCTTTATGATGTGTGTATTCAACTCAGAGAGATAAGCCTTCCTTTTGATAGAGCAGTTTTGAAACTGTGTTTTTGCAGAATCTGCAAGTGGATATTTGGAGCCCTTTCAGGCCTTCGTTGGAAACGGGAATATCTTCCCAAAAAAACTAAACAGAAGGGTTCTGTGAAACTGCTTTGTGTAGTATGAATCCAACTCACAGTGTTGGACACTTCCCTTGAAAGAGTTCTTTTGAAACACTCTTTTTGTAGAATCTGCAAGTGTTCATTTGGAGCGCTTTGAGGCCTATTGTGGAAAAGGAAATATCTTCAGTTATAAACCAGGCAGAAGCATTCTCAGAAACCTCTTCATGATGTGTGCATTCAACTCGGAGAGATAAGCCTTCCTTTTGATAGAGCAGTTTTGAAACTGTGTTTTTGCAGAATCTGCAAGTGGATATTTGGAGCCCTTTCAGGCCTTCGTTGGAAACGGGAATATCTTCCCAAAAAAACTAAACAGAAGCGTTCTGTGAAACTGCTTTGTGTAGTATGAATCCAACACACAGTGTTGGACACTTCCTTTGAAAGAGTTCTTTTGAAACACTCTTTTTGTAGAATCTGCAAGTGTTCATTTGGAGCGCTTTGAGGCCTATTGTGGAAAAGGAAATATCTTCACTTATAAACCAGGCAGAAGCATTCTCAGAAACCTCTTCATGATGTGTGCATTCAACTCGGAGAGATAAGCCTTCCTTTTGATAGAGCAGTTTTGAAACTGTGTTTTTGCAGAATCTGCAAGTGGATATTTGGAGCCCTTTCAGGCCTTCGTTGGAAAAGGGAGTATCTTCCCATAAAAACTAAACAGAAGAGTTCTGTGAAACTGCTTTGTGTAGTATGAATCCAACTCACAGAGTTGGACACTTCCTTTGAAAGAGCTGTTTTGAAACACTCTTTTTGTAGAATCTGCAAGTGTTCATTTGGAGCGCTTTGAGGCCTATGGTGGAAAAGGAAATATCTTCACTTATAAACCAGGCAGAAGCATTCTCAGAAACCTCTTTATGATGTGTGCATTCGACTCGGAGAGATAAGCCTTCCTTTTGTTAGAGCAGTTTTGCAACTGTGTTTTTGCAGAATCTGCAAGTGTATATTTGGAGCCCTTTCAGGCCTTCGTTGGAAACGGGAGTATCTTCCCATAAAAATTAAACAGAAGCGTTCTGTGAAACTGCTTTGTGAAGTATGAATCCAACTCACAGAGTTGAACACTTCTTTTGAAAGAGCAGTTTTGAAACACTCTTTTTGTAGAATCTACAAGTGTTCATTTGGAGCGCTTTGAGGCATCTGGTGGAAAAAGAAATATCGTCACATAAAACCTAGACAGAAGCATTCTTTGAAACTTCTTTATGATGTGTGCATTCAACTCACAGAGTTGAACTTTCCTTTTCATGGAGCAGTTTGGAAAGAGTCTTTTTGCAGCATCTGCAAGTGGATATTTGGAACTCTTTCAGGCCTTTGTTAGAAGCGGGAATATCTTCCCATAAAAACTGGACAGAAGCATTCTCACAAACTGCTTTGTGATGTGTGTGTTCAACTCACAGAGGTGAACCTTTCCTTTTCTAGAGCAGTTATGAAACACTCTTTTTGTAGAATCTGCAAGTGTTCATTTGGAGCGATTTGAGGCCTATGGTGGAAAAAGAAATATCTTCATATATAAACAAGGCAGAAGCATTCTCAGAAACCTCTTTATGATGTGTGCATTCAACTCAGAGAGATAAGCCTTCCTTTTGATAGAGCAGTTTTGAAACTGTGTTTTTGCAGAATCTGCAAGTGGATATTTGGAGCCCTTTCAGGCCTTCGTTGGAAACGGGAATATCTTCCCAAAAAAACTAAACAGAAGCGTTCTGTGAAACTGCTTTGTGTAGTATGAATGCAACTCACAGAGTTGGACACTTCCTTTGAAAGAGCTGTTTTGAAACACTCTTTTTGTAGAATCTGCAAGTGTTCATTTGGAGCGCTTTGAGGCCTAAGGTGGAAAAGGAAATATCTTCACTTATAAACCAGGCAGAAGCATTCTCAGAAACCTCTTTATGATGTGTGCATTCAACTCGGAGAGATAAGCCTTCCTTTTCATAGAGCAGTTTTGAAACTGTGTTTTGGCAGAATCTGCAAGTGGATATTTGGAGCCCTTTCAGGCCTTCGTTGGAAACGGGAATATCTTCCCAAAAAAACTAAACAGAAGCGTTCTGTGAAACTGCTTTGTGTAGTATGAATGCAACTCACAGAGTTGGACACTTCCTTTGAAAGAGCTGTTTTGAAACACTCTTTTTGTAGAATCTGCAAGTGTTCATTTGGAGCGCTTTGAGGCCTATGGTGGAAAAGGAAATATCTTCACTTATAAACCAGGCAGAAGCATTCTCAGAAACCTCTTTATGATGTGTGCATTCAACTCGGAGAGATCAGCCTTCCTTTTGATAGAGCAGCTTTGAAACTGTGTTTTGGCAGAATCTGCAAGTGGATATTTGGAGCCCTTTCAGGCCTTCGTTGGAAACGGGAATATCTTCCCATAAAAACTAAACAGAAGGGTTCTGTGAAACTGCTTTGTGAAGGATAAATCCAACTCACAGAGTTGAACACTTCTTTTGAAAGAGCAGTTTGGAAACACTCTTTTTGTAGAATCTACAAGTGTTCACTTGGAGCGCTTTGAGGCATATGGTGGAAAAGGAAATATCTTCACATAAAACCTAGACAGAAGCATTCTTTGAAACTTCTTTATGATGTGTGCATTCAACTCACAGAGTTGAACCTTCTTTTTCATGGAGCAATTTGGAAAGAGTCTTTTTGCAGCATCTGCAAGTGGATATTTGGAGCTCTTTCAGGCCTTTGTTAGAAGCGGGAATATCTTCCCATAAAAACTGGACAGAAGCATTCTCACAAACTGCTTTGTGATGTGTGTGTTCAACTCACAGAGGTGAACCTTTCCTTTGCTAGAGCAGTTATGAAACACTCTTTTTGTAGAATCTGCAAGTGTTCATTTGGAGCGATTTGAGGCCTATGGTGGAAAAAGAAATATCTTCATATATAAACAAGGCAGAAGCATTCTCAGAAACCCCTTTATGAGGTGTGCATTCAACTCAGAGAGATAAGCCTTCCTTTTGATAGAGCAGTTTTTAAACTGTGTTTTTGCAGAATCTGCAAGTGGATATTTGGAGCCCTTTCAGGCCTTCGTTGGAAACGGGAATATCTTCCCAAAAAAACGAAACAGAAGCGTTCTGTGAAACTGCTTTGTGTAGTATGAATGCAACTCACAGAGTTGGACACTTCCTTTGAAAGAGCTGTTTTGAAACACTCTTTTTGTAGAATCTGCAAGTGTTCATTTGGAGCGCTTTGAGGCCTAAGGTGGAAAAGGAAATATCTTCACTTATAAACCAGGCAGAAGCATTCTCAGAAACCTCTTTATGATGTGTGCATTCAACTCGGAGAGATAAGCCTTCCTTTTGATAGAGCAGTTTTGAAACTGTGTTTTTGCAGAATCTGCAAGTGGATATTTGGAGCCCTTTCAGGCCTTCGTTGGAAACGGGAATATCTTCCCAAAAAAACTAAACAGAAGCGTTCTGTGAAACTGCTTTGTGTAGTATGAATGCAACTCACAGAGTTGGACACTTCCTTTGAAAGAGCTGTTTTGAAACACTCTTTTTGTAGAATCTGCAAGTGTTCATTTGGAGCGCTTTGAGGCCTATGGTGGAAAAGGAAATATCTTCACTTATAAACCAGGCAGAAGCATTCTCAGAAACCTCTTTATGATGTGTGCATTCAACTCGGAGAGATAAGCCTTCCTTTTGATAGAGCAGCTTTGAAACTGTGTTTTGGCAGAATCTGCAAGTGGATATTTGGAGCCCTTTCAGGCCTTCGTTGGAAACGGGAATATCTTCCCATAAAAACTAAACAGAAGCGTTCTGTGAAACTGCTTTGTGAAGGATAAATCCAACTCACAGAGTTGAACACTTCTTTTGAAAGAGCAGTTTGGAAACACTCTTTTTGTAGAATCTACAAGTGTTCACTTGGAGCGCTTTGAGGCATATGGTGGAAAAGGAAATATCTTCACATAAAACCTAGACAGAAGCATTCTTTGAAACTTCTTTATGATGTGTGCATTCAACTCACAGAGTTGAACCTTCTTTTTCATGGAGCAATTTGGAAAGAGTCTTTTTGCAGCATCTGCAAGTGGATATTTGGAGCTCTTTCAGGCCTTTGTTAGAAGCGGGAATATCTTCCCATAAAAACTGGACAGAAGCATTCTCACAAACTGCTTTGTGATGTGTGTGTTCAACTCACAGAGGTGAACCTTTCCTTTGCTAGAGCAGTTATGAAACACTCTTTTTGTAGAATCTGCAAGTGTTCATTTGGAGCGATTTGAGGCCTATGGTGGAAAAAGAAATATCTTCATATATAAACAAGGCAGAAGCATTCTCAGAAACCTCTTTATGATGTGTGCATTCAACTCAGAGAGATAAGCCTTCCTTTTGATAGAGCAGTTTTTAAACTGTGTTTTTGCAGAATCTGCAAGTGGATATTTGGAGCCCTTTCAGGCCTTCGTTGGAAACGGGAATATCTTCCCAAAAAAACTAAACAGAAGCGTTCTGTGAAACTGCTTTGTGTAGTATGAATGCAACTCACAGAGTTGGACACTTCCTTTGAAAGAGCTGTTTTGAAACACTCTTTTTGTAGAATCTGCAAGTGTTCATTTGGGGCGCTTTGAGGCCTAAGGTGGAAAAGGAAATATCTTCACTTATAAATCAGGCAGAAGCATTCTCAGAAACCTCTTTATCATGTGTGCATTCAACTCGGAGAGATAAGCCTTCCTTTTGATAGAGCAGTTTTGAAACTGTATTTTTGCAGAATCTGCAAGTGGATATTTGGAGCCCTTTCATGCCTTCGTTGGAAACGGGAATTTCTTCCCGTAAAAACTAAACAGAAGCGTTCTGTGAAACTGCTTTGTGTAGTATGAATCCAACTCACAGAGTTGAACACTTCTTTTGAAAGAGCAGTTTGGAAACACTCTTTTTGTAGAATCTACAAGTGTTCATTTGGAGCGCTTTGAGGCCTATGGTGGAAAAGGAAATATCTTCACATAAAACCTAGACAGAAGCATTCTTTGAAACTTCTTTATGATGTGTGCATTCATCTCACAGAGTTGAACCTTCCTTATCATGGAGCAGTTTGGAAAGAGTCTTTTTGCGGCATCTGCAAGTGGATATTTGGAGCTCTTTCAGGCCTTTGTTAGAAGCGGGAATATCTTCCCATAAAAACTGGACAGAAGCATTCTCACAAACTGCTTTGTGATGTGTGTGTTCAACTCACATAGTTGAACCTTTCCTTTGCTAGAACACTTATGAAACACTCTTTTTGTAGAATCTGCAAGTGTTCATTTGGAGCGCATTGAGGCCTATGGTGGAAAAAGAAATATCTTCATATATAAACAAGGCAGAAGCATTCTCAGAAACCTCTTTATGATGTGTGCATTCAACTCAGAGAGATAAGCCTTCCTTTTGATAGAGCAGTTTTTAAACTGTGTTTTGGCAGAATCTGCAAGTGGATATTTGGAGCCCTTTCAGGCCTTCGTTGGAAAAGGGAGTATCTTCCCATAAAAACTAAACAGAAGAGTTCTGTGAAACTGCTTTGTGTAGTATGAATCCAACTCACAGAGTTGGACACTTCTTTTGAAAGAGCTGTTTTGAAACACTCTTTTTGTAGAATCTGCAAGTGTAAATTTGGAGCGCTTTGAGGCCTATGGTGGAAAAGGAAATATCTTCACTTATAAACCAGGCAGAAGCATTCTCAGAAACCTCTTTATGATGTGTGCATTCGACTCGGAGAGATAAGCCTTCCTTTTGTTAGAGCAGTTTTGCAACTGTGTTTTTGCAGAATCTGCAAGTGTATATTTGGAGCCCTTTCAGGCCTTCGTTGGAAACGGGAATATCTTCCCATAAAAATTAAACAGA
The DNA here is from genome assembly GCF_028885655.2 of Pongo abelii. Lineage (NCBI taxonomy): Eukaryota > Metazoa > Chordata > Mammalia > Primates > Hominidae > Pongo > Pongo abelii. The sequence continues at coordinate 48,833,477 of NC_085928.1, forward strand.
AGCGTTCTGTGAAACTGCTTTGTGAAGTATGAATCCAACTCACAGAGTTGAACACTTCTTTTGAAAGAGCAGTTTTGAAACACTCTTTTTGTAGAATCTACAAGTGTTCATTTGGAGCGCTTTGAGGCATCTGGTGGAAAAAGAAATATCGTCACATAAAACCTAGACAGAAGCATTCTTTGAAACTTTTTATGATGTGTGCATTCAACTCACAGAGTTGAACTTTCCTTTTCATGGAGCAGTTTGGAAAGAGTCTTTTTGCAGCATCTGCAAGTGGATATTTGGAGCTCTTTCAGGCCTTTGTTAGAAGCGGGAATATCTTCCCATAAAAACTGGACAGAAGCATTCTCACAAACTGCTTTGTGATGTGTGTGTTCAACTCACAGAGGTGAACCTTTCCTTTGCTAGAGCAGTTATGAAACACTCTTTTTGTAGAATCTGCAAGTGTTCATTTGGAGCGATTTGAGGCCTATGGTGGAAAAAGAAATATCTTCATATATAAACAAGGCAGAAGCATTCTCAGAAACCTCTTTATGATGTGTGCATTCAACTCAGAGAGATAAGCCTTCCTTTTGATAGAGCAGTTTTGAAACTGTGTTTTGGCAGAATCTGCAAGTGGATATTTGGAGCCCTTTCAGGCCTTCGTTGGAAACGGGAATATCTTCCCAAAAAAACGAAACAGAAGCGTTCTGTGAAACTGCTTTGTGTAGTATGAATGCAACTCACAGAGTTGGACACTTCCTTTGAAAGAGCTGTTTTGAAACACTCTTTTTGTAGAATCTGCAAGTGTTCATTTGGAGCGCTTTGAGGCCTATGGTGGAAAAGGAAATATCTTCACTTATAAACCAGGCAGAAGCATTCTCAGAAACCTCTTTATGATGTGTGCATTCAACTCGGAGAGATAAGCCTTCCTTTTGATAGAGCAGCTTTGAAACTGTGTTTTGGCAGAATCTGCAAGTGGATATTTGGAGCCCTTTCAGGCCTTCGTTGGAAACGGGAATATCTTCCCATAAAAACTAAACAGAAGCGTTCTGTGAAACTGCTTTGTGAAGGATAAATCCAACTCACAGAGTTGAACACTTCTTTTGAAAGAGCAGTTTGGAAACACTCTTTTTGTAGAATCTACAAGTGTTCACTTGGAGCGCTTTGAGGCATATGGTGGAAAAGGAAATATCTTCACATAAAACCTAGACAGAAGCATTCTTTGAAACTTCTTTATGATGTGTGCATTCAACTCACAGAGTTGAACCTTCTTTTTCATGGAGCAATTTGGAAAGAGTCTTTTTGCAGCATCTGCAAGTGGATATTTGGAGCTCTTTCAGGCCTTTGTTAGAAGCGGGAATATCTTCCCATAAAAACTGGACAGAAGCATTCTCACAAACTGCTTTGTGATGTGTGTGTTCAACTCACAGAGGTGAACCTTTCCTTTGCTAGAGCAGTTATGAAACACTCTTTTTGTAGAATCTGCAAGTGTTCATTTGGAGCGATTTGAGGCCTATGGTGGAAAAAGAAATATCTTCATATATAAACAAGGCAGAAGCATTCTCAGAAACCCCTTTATGAGGTGTGCATTCAACTCAGAGAGATAAGCCTTCCTTTTGATAGAGCAGTTTTTAAACTGTGCTTTTGCAGAATCTGCAAGTGGATATTTGGAGCCCTTTCAGGCCTTCGTTGGAAACGGGAATATCATCCCAAAAAAACGAAACAGAAGCGTTCTGTGAAACTGCTTTGTGTAGTATGAATGCAACTCACAGAGTTGGACACTTCCTTTGAAAGAGCTGTTTTGAAACACTCTTTTTGTAGAATCTGCAAGTGTTCATTTGGAGCGCTTTGAGGCCTATGGTGGAAAAGGAAATATCTTCACTTATAAACCAGGCAGAAGCATTCTCAGAAACCTCTTTATGATGTGTGCATTCAACTCGGAGAGATAAGCCTTCCTTTTGATAGAGCAGCTTTGAAACTGTGTTTTGGCAGAATCTGCAAGTGGATATTTGGAGCCCTTTCAGGCCTTCGTTGGAAACGGGAATATCTTCCCATAAAAACTAAACAGAAGCGTTCTGTGAAACTGCTTTGTGAAGGATAAATCCAACTCACAGAGTTGAACACTTCTTTTGAAAGAGCAGTTTGGAAACACTCTTTTTGTAGAATCTACAAGTGTTCATTTGGAGCGCTTTGAGGCATATGGTGGAAAAGGAAATATCTTCACATAAAACCTAGACAGAAGCGTTCTTTGAAACTTCTTTATGATGTGTGCATTCAACTCACAGAGTTGAACCTTCTTTTTCATGGAGCAATTTGGAAAGAGTCTTTTTGCAGCATCTGCAAGTGGATATTTGGAGCTCTTTCAGGCCTTTGTTAGAAGCGGGAATATCTTCCCATAAAAACTGGACAGAAGCATTCTCACAAACTGCTTTGTGATGTGTGTGTTCAACTCACAGAGGTGAACCTTTCCTTTGCTAGAGCAGTTATGAAACACTCTTTTTGTAGAATCTGCAAGTGTTCATTTGGAGCGATTTGAGGCCTATGGTGGAAAAAGAAATATCTTCATATATAAACAAGGCAGAAGCATTCTCAGAAACCTCTTTATGATGTGTGTATTCAACTCAGAGAGATAAGCCTTCCTTTTGATAGAGCAGTTTTGAAACTGTGTTTTTGCAGAATCTGCAAGTGGATATTTGGAGCCCTTTCAGGCCTTCATTGGAAACGGGAATATCTTCCCAAAAAAACTAAACAGAAGCGTTCTGTGAAACTGCTTTGTGTAGTATGAATCCAACTCACAGTGTTGGACACTTCCTTTGAAAGAGTTCTTTTGAAACACTCTTTTTGCAGAATCTGCAAGTGTTCATTTGGAGTGCTTTGAGGCCTATTGTGGAAAAGGAAATATCTTCACTTATAAACCAGGCAGAAGCATTCTCAGAAACCTCTTCATGATGTGTGCATTCAACTCGGAGAGATAAGCCTTCCTTTTGATAGAGCAGCTTTGAAACTGTGTTTTTGCAGAATCTGCAAGTGGATATTTGGAGCCTTTTCAGGCCTTCGTTGGAAAAGGGAGTATCTTCCCATAAAAACTAAACAGAAGAGTTCTGTGAAACTGCTTTGTGTAGTATGAATCCAACTCACAGAGTTGGACACTTCCTTTGAAAGAGCTGTTTTGAAACACTCTTTTTGTAGAATCTGCAAGTGTTCATTTGGAGCGCTTTGAGGCCTATGGTGGAAAAGGAAATATCTTCACTTATAAACCAGGCAGAAGCATTCTCAGAAACCTCTTTATGATGTGTGCATTCGACTCGGAGAGATAAGCCTTCCTTTTGTTAGAGCAGTTTTGCAACTGTGTTTTTGCAGAATCTGCAAGTGTATATTTGGAGCCCTTTCAGGCCTTCGTTGGAAACGGGAATATCTTCCCATAAAAATTAAACAGAAGCGTTCTGTGAAACTGCTTTGTGAAGTATGAATCCAACTCACAGAGTTGAACACTTCTTTTGAAAGGGCAGTTTTGAAACACTCTTTTTGTAGAATCTACAAGTGTTCATTTGGAGCGCTTTGAGGCATATGGTGGAAAAAGAAATATCGTCACATAAAACCTAGACAGAAGCATTCTTTGAAACTTCTTTATGATGTGTGCATTCAACTCACAGAGTTGAACTTTCCTTTTCATGGAGCAGTTTGGAAAGAGTCTTTTTGCAGCATCTGCAAGTGGATATTTGGAGCTCTTTCAGGCCTTTGTTAGAAGCGGGAATATCTTCCCATAAAAACTGGACAGAAGCATTCTCACAAACTGCTTTGTGATGTGTGTGTTCAAGTCACAGAGGTGAACCTTTCCTTTGCTAGAGCAGTTATGAAACACTCTTTTTGTAGCATCTGCAAGTGTTCATTTGGAGCGATTTGAGGCCTATGGTGGAAAAAGAAATATCTTCATATATAAACAAGGCAGAAGCATTCTCAGAAACCTCTTTATGATGTGTGCATTCAACTCAGAGAGATAAGCCTTCCTTTTGATAGAGCAGTTTTGAAACTGTGTTTTTGCAGAATCTGCAAGTGGATATTTGGAGCCCTTTCAGGCCTTCGTTGGAAACGGGAATATCTTCCCAAAAAAACGAAACAGAAGCGTTCTGTGAAACTGCTTTGTGTAGTATGAATGCAACTCACAGAGTTGGACACTTCCTTTGAAAGAGCTGTTTTGAAACACTCTTTTTGTAGAATCTGCAAGTGTTCATTTGGAGCGCTTTGAGTCCTATGGTGGAAAAGGAAATATCTTCATTTATAAACCAGGCAGAAGCATTCTCAGAAACCTCTTTATGATGTGTGCATTCAACTCGGAGAGATAAGCCTTCCTTTTGATAGAGCAGCTTTGAAACTGTGTTTTGGCAGAATCTGCAAGTGGATATTTGGAGCCCTTTCAGGCCTTCGTTGGAAACGGGAATATCTTCCCATAAAAACTAAACAGAAGCGTTCTGTGAAACTGCTTTGTGAAGGATAAATCCAACTCACAGAGTTGAACACTTCTTTTGAAAGAGCAGTTTGGAAACACTCTTTTTGTAGAATCTACAAGTGTTCACTTGGAGCGCTTTGAGGCATATGGTGGAAAAGGAAATATCTTCACATAAAACCTAGACAGAAGCATTCTTTGAAACTTCTTTATGATGTGTGCATTCAACTCACAGAGTTGAACCTTCTTTTTCATGGAGCAATTTGGAAAGAGTCTTTTTGCAGCATCTGCAAGTGGATATTTGGAGCTCTTTCAGGCCTTTGTTAGAAGCGGGAATATCTTCCCATAAAAACTGGACAGAAGCATTCTCACAAACTGCTTTGTGATGTGTGTGTTCAACTCACAGAGGTGAACCTTTCCTTTGCTAGAGCAGTTATGAAACACTCTTTTTGTAGAATCTGCAAGTGTTCATTTGGAGCGATTTGAGGCCTATGGTGGAAAAAGAAATATCTTCATATATAAACAAGGCAGAAGCATTCTCAGAAACCTCTTTATGATGTGTGCATTCAACTCAGAGAGATAAGCCTTCCTTTTGATAGAGCAGTTTTTAAACTGTGCTTTTGCAGAATCTGCAAGTGGATATTTGGAGCCCTTTCAGGCCTTCGTTGGAAACGGGAATATCATCCCAAAAAAACGAAACAGAAGCGTTCTGTGAAACTGCTTTGTGTAGTATGAATGCAACTCACAGAGTTGGACACTTCCTTTGAAAGAGCTGTTTTGAAACACTCTTTTTGTAGAATCTGCAAGTGTTCATTTGGAGCGCTTTGAGGCCTATGGTGGAAAAGGAAATATCTTCACTTATAAACCAGGCAGAAGCATTCTCAGAAACCTCTTTATGATGTGTGCATTCAACTCGGAGAGATAAGCCTTCCTTTTGATAGAGCAGCTTTGAAACTGTGTTTTGGCAGAATCTGCAAGTGGATATTTGGAGCCCTTTCAGGCCTTCGTTGGAAACGGGAATATCTTCCCATAAAAACTAAACAGAAGCGTTCTGTGAAACTGCTTTGTGAAGGATAAATCCAACTCACAGAGTTGAACACTTCTTTTGAAAGAGCAGTTTGGAAACACTCTTTTTGTAGAATCTACAAGTGTTCATTTGGAGCGCTTTGAGGCATATGGTGGAAAAGGAAATATCTTCACATAAAACCTAGACAGAAGCGTTCTTTGAAACTTCTTTATGATGTGTGCATTCAACTCACAGAGTTGAACCTTCTTTTTCATGGAGCAATTTGGAAAGAGTCTTTTTGCAGCATCTGCAAGTGGATATTTGGAGCTCTTTCAGGCCTTTGTTAGAAGCGGGAATATCTTCCCATAAAAACTGGACAGAAGCATTCTCACAAACTGCTTTGTGATGTGTGTGTTCAACTCACAGAGGTGAACCTTTCCTTTGCTAGAGCAGTTATGAAACACTCTTTTTGTAGAATCTGCAAGTGTTCATTTGGAGCGATTTGAGGCCTATGGTGGAAAAAGAAATATCTTCATATATAAACAAGGCAGAAGCATTCTCAGAAACCTCTTTATGATGTGTGTATTCAACTCAGAGAGATAAGCCTTCCTTTTGATAGAGCAGTTTTGAAACTGTGTTTTTGCAGAATCTGCAAGTGGATATTTGGAGCCCTTTCAGGCCTTCATTGGAAACGGGAATATCTTCCCAAAAAAACTAAACAGAAGCGTTCTGTGAAACTGCTTTGTGTAGTATGAATCCAACTCACAGTGTTGGACACTTCCTTTGAAAGAGTTCTTTTGAAACACTCTTTTTGCAGAATCTGCAAGTGTTCATTTGGAGTGCTTTGAGGCCTATTGTGGAAAAGGAAATATCTTCACTTATAAACCAGGCAGAAGCATTCTCAGAAACCTCTTCATGATGTGTGCATTCAACTCGGAGAGATAAGCCTTCCTTTTGATAGAGCAGCTTTGAAACTGTGTTTTTGCAGAATCTGCAAGTGGATATTTGGAGCCTTTTCAGGCCTTCGTTGGAAAAGGGAGTATCTTCCCATAAAAACTAAACAGAAGAGTTCTGTGAAACTGCTTTGTGTAGTATGAATCCAACTCACAGAGTTGGACACTTCCTTTGAAAGAGCTGTTTTGAAACACTCTTTTTGTAGAATCTGCAAGTGTTCATTTGGAGCGCTTTGAGGCCTATGGTGGAAAAGGAAATATCTTCACTTATAAACCAGGCAGAAGCATTCTCAGAAACCTCTTTATGATGTGTGCATTCGACTCGGAGAGATAAGCCTTCCTTTTGTTAGAGCAGTTTTGCAACTGTGTTTTTGCAGAATCTGCAAGTGTATATTTGGAGCCCTTTCAGGCCTTCGTTGGAAACGGGAATATCTTCCCATAAAAATTAAACAGAAGCGTTCTGTGAAACTGCTTTGTGAAGTATGAATCCAACTCACAGAGTTGAACACTTCTTTTGAAAGGGCAGTTTTGAAACACTCTTTTTGTAGAATCTACAAGTGTTCATTTGGAGCGCTTTGAGGCATATGGTGGAAAAAGAAATATCGTCACATAAAACCTAGACAGAAGCATTCTTTGAAACTTCTTTATGATGTGTGCATTCAACTCACAGAGTTGAACTTTCCTTTTCATGGAGCAGTTTGGAAAGAGTCTTTTTGCAGCATCTGCAAGTGGATATTTGGAGCTCTTTCAGGCCTTTGTTAGAAGCGGGAATATCTTCCCATAAAAACTGGACAGAAGCATTCTCACAAACTGCTTTGTGATGTGTGTGTTCAAGTCACAGAGGTGAACCTTTCCTTTGCTAGAGCAGTTATGAAACACTCTTTTTGTAGCATCTGCAAGTGTTCATTTGGAGCGATTTGAGGCCTATGGTGGAAAAAGAAATATCTTCATATATAAACAAGGCAGAAGCATTCTCAGAAACCTCTTTATGATGTGTGCATTCAACTCAGAGAGATAAGCCTTCCTTTTGATAGAGCAGTTTTGAAACTGTGTTTTTGCAGAATCTGCAAGTGGATATTTGGAGCCCTTTCAGGCCTTCGTTGGAAACGGGAATATCTTCCCAAAAAAACGAAACAGAAGCGTTCTGTGAAACTGCTTTGTGTAGTATGAATGCAACTCACAGAGTTGGACACTTCCTTTGAAAGAGCTGTTTTGAAACACTCTTTTTGTAGAATCTGCAAGTGTTCATTTGGAGCGCTTTGAGTCCTATGGTGGAAAAGGAAATATCTTCATTTATAAACCAGGCAGAAGCATTCTCAGAAACCTCTTTATGATGTGTGCATTCAACTCGGAGAGATAAGCCTTCCTTTTGATAGAGCAGCTTTGAAACTGTGTTTTGGCAGAATCTGCAAGTGGATATTTGGAGCCCTTTCAGGCCTTCGTTGGAAACGGGAATATCTTCCCATAAAAACTAAACAGAAGCGTTCTGTGAAACTGCTTTGTGAAGGATAAATCCAACTCACAGAGTTGAACACTTCTTTTGAAAGAGCAGTTTGGAAACACTCTTTTTGTAGAATCTACAAGTGTTCACTTGGAGCGCTTTGAGGCATATGGTGGAAAAGGAAATATCTTCACATAAAACCTAGACAGAAGCATTCTTTGAAACTTCTTTATGATGTGTGCATTCAACTCACAGAGTTGAACCTTCTTTTTCATGGAGCAATTTGGAAAGAGTCTTTTTGCAGCATCTGCAAGTGGATATTTGGAGCTCTTTCAGGCCTTTGTTAGAAGCGGGAATATCTTCCCATAAAAACTGGACAGAAGCATTCTCACAAACTGCTTTGTGATGTGTGTGTTCAACTCACAGAGGTGAACCTTTCCTTTGCTAGAGCAGTTATGAAACACTCTTTTTGTAGAATCTGCAAGTGTTCATTTGGAGCGATTTGAGGCCTATGGTGGAAAAAGAAATATCTTCATATATAAACAAGGCAGAAGCATTCTCAGAAACCTCTTTATGATGTGTGCATTCAACTCAGAGAGATAAGCCTTCCTTTTGATAGAGCAGTTTTTAAACTGTGTTTTTGCAGAATCTGCAAGTGGATATTTGGAGCCCTTTCAGGCCTTCGTTGGAAACGGGAATATCTTCCCAAAAAAACGAAACAGAAGCGTTCTGTGAAACTGCTTTGTGTAGTATGAATGCAACTCACAGAGTTGGACACTTCCTTTGAAAGAGCTGTTTTGAAACACTCTTTTTGTAGAATCTGCAAGTGTTCATTTGGAGCGCTTTGAGGCCTAAGGTGGAAAAGGAAATATCTTCACTTATAAACCAGGCAGAAGCATTCTCAGAAACCTCTTTATGATGTGTGCATTCAACTCGGAGAGATAAGCCTTCCTTTTCATAGAGCAGTTTTGAAACTGTGTTTTGGCAGAATCTGCAAGTGGATATTTGGAGCCCTTTCAGGCCTTCGTTGGAAACGGGAATATCTTCCCAAAAAAACGAAACAGAAGCGTTCTGTGAAACTGCTTTCTGTAGTATGAATGCAACTCACAGAGTTGGACACTTCCTTTGAAAGAGCTGTTTTGAAACACTCTTTTTGTAGAATCTGCAAGTGTTCATTTGGAGCGCTTTGAGGCCTATGGTGGAAAAGGAAATATCTTCACTTATAAACCAGGCAGAAGCATTCTCAGAAACCTCTTTATGATGTGTGCATTCAACTCGGAGAGATAAGCCTTCCTTTTGATAGAGCAGCTTTGAAACTGTGTTTTGGCAGAATCTGCAAGTGGATATTTGGAGCCCTTTCAGGCCTTCGTTGGAAACGGGAATATCTTCCCATAAAAACTAAACAGAAGCGTTCTGTGAAACTGCTTTGTGAAGGATAAATCCAACTCACAGAGTTGAACACTTCTTTTGAAAGAGCAGTTTGGAAACACTCTTTTTGTAGAATCTACAAGTGTTCACTTGGAGCGCTTTGAGGCATATGGTGGAAAAGGAAATATCTTCACATAAAACCTAGACAGAAGCATTCTTTGAAACTTCTTTATGATGTGTGCATTCAACTCACAGAGTTGAACCTTCTTTTTCATGGAGCAATTTGGAAAGAGTCTTTTTGCAGCATCTGCAAGTGGATATTTGGAGCTCTTTCAGGCCTTTGTTAGAAGCGGGAATATCTTCCCATAAAAACTGGACAGAAGCATTCTCACAAACTGCTTTGTGATGTGTGTGTTCAACTCACAGAGGTGAACCTTTCCTTTGCTAGAGCAGTTATGAAACACTCTTTTTGTAGAATCTGCAAGTGTTCATTTGGAGCGATTTGAGGCCTATGGTGGAAAAAGAAATATCTTCATATATAAACAAGGCAGAAGCATTCTCAGAAACCTCTTTATGATGTGTGCATTCAACTCAGAGAGATAAGCCTTCCTTTTGATAGAGCAGTTTTGAAACTGTGTTTTGGCAGAATCTGCAAGTGGATATTTGGAGCCCTTTCAGGCCTTCGTTGGAAACGGGAATATCTTCCCAAAAAAACGAAACAGAAGCGTTCTGTGAAACTGCTTTGTGTAGTATGAATGCAACTCACAGAGTTGGACACTTCCTTTGAAAGAGCTGTTTTGAAACACTCTTTTTGTAGAATCTGCAAGTGTTCATTTGGAGCGCTTTGAGGCCTAAGGTGGAAAAGGAAATATCTTCACTTATAAATCAGGCAGAAGCATTCTCAGAAACCTCTTTATCATGTGTGCATTCAACTCGGAGAGATAAGCCTTCCTTTTGATAGAGCAGATTTGAAACTGTGTTTTGGCAGAATCTGCAAGTGGATATTTGGAGCCCTTTCAGGCCTTCGTTGGAAACGGGAATATCTTCCCATAAAAACTAAACAGAAGCGTTCTGTGAAACTGCTTTGTGAAGGATAAATCCAACTCACAGAGTTGAACACTTCTTTTGAAAGAGCAGTTTGGAAACACTCTTTTTGTAGAATCTACAAGTGTTCACTTGGAGCGCTTTGAGGCATATGGTGGAAAAGGAAATATCTTCACATAAAACCTAGACAGAAGCATTCTTTGAAACTTCTTTATGATGTGTGCATTCAACTCACAGAGTTGAACCTTCTTTTTCATGGAGCAATTTGGAAAGAGTCTTTTTGCAGCATCTGCAAGTGGATATTTGGAGCTCTTTCAGGCCTTTGTTAGAAGCGGGAATATCTTCCCATAAAAACTGGACAGAAGCATTCTCACAAACTGCTTTGTGATGTGTGTGTTCAACTCACAGAGGTGAACCTTTCCTTTGCTAGAGCAGTTATGAAACACTCTTTTTGTAGAATCTGCAAGTGTTCATTTGGAGCGATTTGAGGCCTATGGTGGAAAAAGAAATATCTTCATATATAAACAAGGCAGAAGCATTCTCAGAAACCTCTTTATGATGTGTGCATTCAACTCAGAGAGATAAGCCTTCCTTTTGATAGAGCAGTTTTGAAACTGTGTTTTGGCAGAATCTGCAAGTGGATATTTGGAGCCCTTTCAGGCCTTCGTTGGAAACGGGAATATCTTCCCAAAAAAACGAAACAGAAGCGTTCTGTGAAACTGCTTTGTGTAGTATGAATGCAACTCACAGAGTTGGACACTTCCTTTGAAAGAGCTGTTTTGAAACACTCTTTTTGTAGAATCTGCAAGTGTTCATTTGGAGCGCTTTGAGGCCTAAGGTGGAAAAGGAAATATCTTCACTTATAAATCAGGCAGAAGCATTCTCAGAAACCTCTTTATCATGTGTGCATTCAACTCGGAGAGATAAGCCTTCCTTTTGATAGAGCAGATTTGAAACTGTGTTTTGGCAGAATCTGCAAGTGGATATTTGGAGCCCTTTCAGGCCTTCGTTGGAAACGGGAATATCTTCCCATAAAAACTAAACAGAAGCGTTCTGTGAAACTGCTTTGTGAAGTATAAATCCAACTCACAGAGTTGAACACTTCTTTTGAAAGAGCAGTTTTGAAACACACTTTTTGTAGAATCTACAAGTGTTCATTTGGAGCGCTTTGAGGCCTACGGTGGAAAAGGAAATATCTTCACATAAAACCTAGACAGAAGCATTCTTTGAAACTTCTTTATGATGTGTGCATTCAACTCACAGAGTTGAACCTTCTTTTTCATGGAGCAATTTGGAAAGAGTCTTTTTGCAGCATCTGCAAGTGGATATTTGGAGCTCTTTCAGGCCTTTGTTAGAAGCGGGAATATCTTCCCATAAAAACTGGACAGAAGCATTCTCACAAACTGCTTTGTGATGTGTGTGTTCAACTCACAGAGGTGAACCTTTCCTTTGCTAGAGCAGTTATGAAACACTCTTTTTGTAGAATCTGCAAGTGTTCATTTGGAGCGATTTGAGGCCTATGGTGGAAAAAGGAATATCTTCATATATAAACAAGGCAGAAGCATTCTCAGAAACCTCTTTATGATGTGTGCATTCAACTCAGAGAGATAAGCCTTCCTTTTGATAGAGCAGTTTTGAAACTGTGTTTTTGCAGAATCTGCAAGTGGATATTTGGAGCCCTTTCAGGCCTTCGTTGGAAACGGGAATATCTTCCCAAAAAAACGAAACAGAAGCGTTCTGTGAAACTGCTTTGTGTAGTATGAATGCAACTCACAGAGTTGGACACTTCCTTTGAAAGAGCTGTTTTGAAACACTCTTTTTGTAGAATCTGCAAGTGTTCATTTGGAGCGCTTTGAGTCCTATGGTGGAAAAGGAAATATCTTCATTTATAAACCAGGCAGAAGCATTCTCAGAAACCTCTTTATGATGTGTGCATTCAACTCGGAGAGATAAGCCTTCCTTTTGATAGAGCAGCTTTGAAACTGTGTTTTGGCAGAATCTGCAAGTGGATATTTGGAGCCCTTTCAGGCCTTCGTTGGAAACGGGAATATCTTCCCATAAAAACTAAACAGAAGCGTTCTGTGAAACTGCTTTGTGAAGGATAAATCCAACTCACAGAGTTGAACACTTCTTTTGAAAGAGCAGTTTGGAAACACTCTTTTTGTAGAATCTACAAGTGTTCACTTGGAGCGCTTTGAGGCATATGGTGGAAAAGGAAATATCTTCACATAAAACCTAGACAGAAGCATTCTTTGAAACTTCTTTATGATGTGTGCATTCAACTCACAGAGTTGAACCTTCTTTTTCATGGAGCAATTTGGAAAGAGTCTTTTTGCAGCATCTGCAAGTGGATATTTGGAGCTCTTTCAGGCCTTTGTTAGAAGCGGGAATATCTTCCCATAAAAACTGGACAGAAGCATTCTCACAAACTGCTTTGTGATGTGTGTGTTCAACTCACAGAGGTGAACCTTTCCTTTGCTAGAGCAGTTATGAAACACTCTTTTTGTAGAATCTGCAAGTGTTCATTTGGAGCGATTTGAGGCCTATGGTGGAAAAAGAAATATCTTCATATATAAACAAGGCAGAAGCATTCTCAGAAACCTCTTTATGATGTGTGCATTCAACTCAGAGAGATAAGCCTTCCTTTTGATAGAGCAGTTTTTAAACTGTGCTTTTGCAGAATCTGCAAGTGGATATTTGGAGCCCTTTCAGGCCTTCGTTGGAAACGGGAATATCATCCCAAAAAAACGAAACAGAAGCGTTCTGTGAAACTGCTTTGTGTAGTATGAATGCAACTCACAGAGTTGGACACTTCCTTTGAAAGAGCTGTTTTGAAACACTCTTTTTGTAGAATCTGCAAGTGTTCATTTGGAGCGCTTTGAGGCCTATGGTGGAAAAGGAAATATCTTCACTTATAAACCAGGCAGAAGCATTCTCAGAAACCTCTTTATGATGTGTGCATTCAACTCGGAGAGATAAGCCTTCCTTTTGATAGAGCAGCTTTGAAACTGTGTTTTGGCAGAATCTGCAAGTGGATATTTGGAGCCCTTTCAGGCCTTCGTTGGAAACGGGAATATCTTCCCATAAAAACTAAACAGAAGCGTTCTGTGAAACTGCTTTGTGAAGGATAAATCCAACTCACAGAGTTGAACACTTCTTTTGAAAGAGCAGTTTGGAAACACTCTTTTTGTAGAATCTACAAGTGTTCATTTGGAGCGCTTTGAGGCATATGGTGGAAAAGGAAATATCTTCACATAAAACCTAGACAGAAGCGTTCTTTGAAACTTCTTTATGATGTGTGCATTCAACTCACAGAGTTGAACCTTCTTTTTCATGGAGCAATTTGGAAAGAGTCTTTTTGCAGCATCTGCAAGTGGATATTTGGAGCTCTTTCAGGCCTTTGTTAGAAGCGGGAATATCTTCCCATAAAAACTGGACAGAAGCATTCTCACAAACTGCTTTGTGATGTGTGTGTTCAACTCACAGAGGTGAACCTTTCCTTTGCTAGAGCAGTTATGAAACACTCTTTTTGTAGAATCTGCAAGTGTTCATTTGGAGCGATTTGAGGCCTATGGTGGAAAAAGAAATATCTTCATATATAAACAAGGCAGAAGCATTCTCAGAAACCTCTTTATGATGTGTGTATTCAACTCAGAGAGATAAGCCTTCCTTTTGATAGAGCAGTTTTGAAACTGTGTTTTTGCAGAATCTGCAAGTGGATATTTGGAGCCCTTTCAGGCCTTCATTGGAAACGGGAATATCTTCCCAAAAAAACTAAACAGAAGCGTTCTGTGAAACTGCTTTGTGTAGTATGAATCCAACTCACAGTGTTGGACACTTCCTTTGAAAGAGTTCTTTTGAAACACTCTTTTTGCAGAATCTGCAAGTGTTCATTTGGAGTGCTTTGAGGCCTATTGTGGAAAAGGAAATATCTTCACTTATAAACCAGGCAGAAGCATTCTCAGAAACCTCTTCATGATGTGTGCATTCAACTCGGAGAGATAAGCCTTCCTTTTGATAGAGCAGCTTTGAAACTGTGTTTTTGCAGAATCTGCAAGTGGATATTTGGAGCCTTTTCAGGCCTTCGTTGGAAAAGGGAGTATCTTCCCATAAAAACTAAACAGAAGAGTTCTGTGAAACTGCTTTGTGTAGTATGAATCCAACTCACAGAGTTGGACACTTCCTTTGAAAGAGCTGTTTTGAAACACTCTTTTTGTAGAATCTGCAAGTGTTCATTTGGAGCGCTTTGAGGCCTATGGTGGAAAAGGAAATATCTTCACTTATAAACCAGGCAGAAGCATTCTCAGAAACCTCTTTATGATGTGTGCATTCGACTCGGAGAGATAAGCCTTCCTTTTGTTAGAGCAGTTTTGCAACTGTGTTTTTGCAGAATCTGCAAGTGTATATTTGGAGCCCTTTCAGGCCTTCGTTGGAAACGGGAATATCTTCCCATAAAAATTAAACAGAAGCGTTCTGTGAAACTGCTTTGTGAAGTATGAATCCAACTCACAGAGTTGAACACTTCTTTTGAAAGGGCAGTTTTGAAACACTCTTTTTGTAGAATCTACAAGTGTTCATTTGGAGCGCTTTGAGGCATATGGTGGAAAAAGAAATATCGTCACATAAAACCTAGACAGAAGCATTCTTTGAAACTTCTTTATGATGTGTGCATTCAACTCACAGAGTTGAACTTTCCTTTTCATGGAGCAGTTTGGAAAGAGTCTTTTTGCAGCATCTGCAAGTGGATATTTGGAGCTCTTTCAGGCCTTTGTTAGAAGCGGGAATATCTTCCCATAAAAACTGGACAGAAGCATTCTCACAAACTGCTTTGTGATGTGTGTGTTCAAGTCACAGAGGTGAACCTTTCCTTTGCTAGAGCAGTTATGAAACACTCTTTTTGTAGCATCTGCAAGTGTTCATTTGGAGCGATTTGAGGCCTATGGTGGAAAAAGAAATATCTTCATATATAAACAAGGCAGAAGCATTCTCAGAAACCTCTTTATGATGTGTGCATTCAACTCAGAGAGATAAGCCTTCCTTTTGATAGAGCAGTTTTGAAACTGTGTTTTTGCAGAATCTGCAAGTGGATATTTGGAGCCCTTTCAGGCCTTCGTTGGAAACGGGAATATCTTCCCAAAAAAACGAAACAGAAGCGTTCTGTGAAACTGCTTTGTGTAGTATGAATGCAACTCACAGAGTTGGACACTTCCTTTGAAAGAGCTGTTTTGAAACACTCTTTTTGTAGAATCTGCAAGTGTTCATTTGGAGCGCTTTGAGTCCTATGGTGGAAAAGGAAATATCTTCATTTATAAACCAGGCAGAAGCATTCTCAGAAACCTCTTTATGATGTGTGCATTCAACTCGGAGAGATAAGCCTTCCTTTTGATAGAGCAGCTTTGAAACTGTGTTTTGGCAGAATCTGCAAGTGGATATTTGGAGCCCTTTCAGGCCTTCGTTGGAAACGGGAATATCTTCCCATAAAAACTAAACAGAAGCGTTCTGTGAAACTGCTTTGTGAAGGATAAATCCAACTCACAGAGTTGAACACTTCTTTTGAAAGAGCAGTTTGGAAACACTCTTTTTGTAGAATCTACAAGTGTTCACTTGGAGCGCTTTGAGGCATATGGTGGAAAAGGAAATATCTTCACATAAAACCTAGACAGAAGCATTCTTTGAAACTTCTTTATGATGTGTGCATTCAACTCACAGAGTTGAACCTTCTTTTTCATGGAGCAATTTGGAAAGAGTCTTTTTGCAGCATCTGCAAGTGGATATTTGGAGCTCTTTCAGGCCTTTGTTAGAAGCGGGAATATCTTCCCATAAAAACTGGACAGAAGCATTCTCACAAACTGCTTTGTGATGTGTGTGTTCAACTCACAGAGGTGAACCTTTCCTTTGCTAGAGCAGTTATGAAACACTCTTTTTGTAGAATCTGCAAGTGTTCATTTGGAGCGATTTGAGGCCTATGGTGGAAAAAGAAATATCTTCATATATAAACAAGGCAGAAGCATTCTCAGAAACCTCTTTATGATGTGTGCATTCAACTCAGAGAGATAAGCCTTCCTTTTGATAGAGCAGTTTTTAAACTGTGTTTTTGCAGAATCTGCAAGTGGATATTTGGAGCCCTTTCAGGCCTTCGTTGGAAACGGGAATATCTTCCCAAAAAAACGAAACAGAAGCGTTCTGTGAAACTGCTTTGTGTAGTATGAATGCAACTCACAGAGTTGGACACTTCCTTTGAAAGAGCTGTTTTGAAACACTCTTTTTGTAGAATCTGCAAGTGTTCATTTGGAGCGCTTTGAGGCCTAAGGTGGAAAAGGAAATATCTTCACTTATAAACCAGGCAGAAGCATTCTCAGAAACCTCTTTATGATGTGTGCATTCAACTCGGAGAGATAAGCCTTCCTTTTCATAGAGCAGTTTTGAAACTGTGTTTTGGCAGAATCTGCAAGTGGATATTTGGAGCCCTTTCAGGCCTTCGTTGGAAACGGGAATATCTTCCCAAAAAAACGAAACAGAAGCGTTCTGTGAAACTGCTTTCTGTAGTATGAATGCAACTCACAGAGTTGGACACTTCCTTTGAAAGAGCTGTTTTGAAACACTCTTTTTGTAGAATCTGCAAGTGTTCATTTGGAGCGCTTTGAGGCCTATGGTGGAAAAGGAAATATCTTCACTTATAAACCAGGCAGAAGCATTCTCAGAAACCTCTTTATGATGTGTGCATTCAACTCGGAGAGATAAGCCTTCCTTTTGATAGAGCAGCTTTGAAACTGTGTTTTGGCAGAATCTGCAAGTGGATATTTGGAGCCCTTTCAGGCCTTCGTTGGAAACGGGAATATCTTCCCATAAAAACTAAACAGAAGCGTTCTGTGAAACTGCTTTGTGAAGGATAAATCCAACTCACAGAGTTGAACACTTCTTTTGAAAGAGCAGTTTGGAAACACTCTTTTTGTAGAATCTACAAGTGTTCACTTGGAGCGCTTTGAGGCATATGGTGGAAAAGGAAATATCTTCACATAAAACCTAGACAGAAGCATTCTTTGAAACTTCTTTATGATGTGTGCATTCAACTCACAGAGTTGAACCTTCTTTTTCATGGAGCAATTTGGAAAGAGTCTTTTTGCAGCATCTGCAAGTGGATATTTGGAGCTCTTTCAGGCCTTTGTTAGAAGCGGGAATATCTTCCCATAAAAACTGGACAGAAGCATTCTCACAAACTGCTTTGTGATGTGTGTGTTCAACTCACAGAGGTGAACCTTTCCTTTGCTAGAGCAGTTATGAAACACTCTTTTTGTAGAATCTGCAAGTGTTCATTTGGAGCGATTTGAGGCCTATGGTGGAAAAAGAAATATCTTCATATATAAACAAGGCAGAAGCATTCTCAGAAACCTCTTTATGATGTGTGCATTCAACTCAGAGAGATAAGCCTTCCTTTTGATAGAGCAGTTTTGAAACTGTGTTTTGGCAGAATCTGCAAGTGGATATTTGGAGCCCTTTCAGGCCTTCGTTGGAAACGGGAATATCTTCCCAAAAAAACGAAACAGAAGCGTTCTGTGAAACTGCTTTGTGTAGTATGAATGCAACTCACAGAGTTGGACACTTCCTTTGAAAGAGCTGTTTTGAAACACTCTTTTTGTAGAATCTGCAAGTGTTCATTTGGAGCGCTTTGAGGCCTAAGGTGGAAAAGGAAATATCTTCACTTATAAATCAGGCAGAAGCATTCTCAGAAACCTCTTTATCATGTGTGCATTCAACTCGGAGAGATAAGCCTTCCTTTTGATAGAGCAGATTTGAAACTGTGTTTTGGCAGAATCTGCAAGTGGATATTTGGAGCCCTTTCAGGCCTTCGTTGGAAACGGGAATATCTTCCCATAAAAACTAAACAGAAGCGTTCTGTGAAACTGCTTTGTGAAGGATAAATCCAACTCACAGAGTTGAACACTTCTTTTGAAAGAGCAGTTTGGAAACACTCTTTTTGTAGAATCTACAAGTGTTCACTTGGAGCGCTTTGAGGCATATGGTGGAAAAGGAAATATCTTCACATAAAACCTAGACAGAAGCATTCTTTGAAACTTCTTTATGATGTGTGCATTCAACTCACAGAGTTGAACCTTCTTTTTCATGGAGCAATTTGGAAAGAGTCTTTTTGCAGCATCTGCAAGTGGATATTTGGAGCTCTTTCAGGCCTTTGTTAGAAGCGGGAATATCTTCCCATAAAAACTGGACAGAAGCATTCTCACAAACTGCTTTGTGATGTGTGTGTTCAACTCACAGAGGTGAACCTTTCCTTTGCTAGAGCAGTTATGAAACACTCTTTTTGTAGAATCTGCAAGTGTTCATTTGGAGCGATTTGAGGCCTATGGTGGAAAAAGAAATATCTTCATATATAAACAAGGCAGAAGCATTCTCAGAAACCTCTTTATGATGTGTGCATTCAACTCAGAGAGATAAGCCTTCCTTTTGATAGAGCAGTTTTGAAACTGTGTTTTGGCAGAATCTGCAAGTGGATATTTGGAGCCCTTTCAGGCCTTCGTTGGAAACGGGAATATCTTCCCAAAAAAACGAAACAGAAGCGTTCTGTGAAACTGCTTTGTGTAGTATGAATGCAACTCACAGAGTTGGACACTTCCTTTGAAAGAGCTGTTTTGAAACACTCTTTTTGTAGAATCTGCAAGTGTTCATTTGGAGCGCTTTGAGGCCTAAGGTGGAAAAGGAAATATCTTCACTTATAAATCAGGCAGAAGCATTCTCAGAAACCTCTTTATCATGTGTGCATTCAACTCGGAGAGATAAGCCTTCCTTTTGATAGAGCAGATTTGAAACTGTGTTTTGGCAGAATCTGCAAGTGGATATTTGGAGCCCTTTCAGGCCTTCGTTGGAAACGGGAATATCTTCCCATAAAAACTAAACAGAAGCGTTCTGTGAAACTGCTTTGTGAAGTATAAATCCAACTCACAGAGTTGAACACTTCTTTTGAAAGAGCAGTTTTGAAACACACTTTTTGTAGAATCTACAAGTGTTCATTTGGAGCGCTTTGAGGCCTACGGTGGAAAAGGAAATATCTTCACATAAAACCTAGACAGAAGCATTCTTTGAAACTTCTTTATGATGTGTGCATTCAACTCACAGAGTTGAACCTTCTTTTTCATGGAGCAATTTGGAAAGAGTCTTTTTGCAGCATCTGCAAGTGGATATTTGGAGCTCTTTCAGGCCTTTGTTAGAAGCGGGAATATCTTCCCATAAAAACTGGACAGAAGCATTCTCACAAACTGCTTTGTGATGTGTGTGTTCAACTCACAGAGGTGAACCTTTCCTTTGCTAGAGCAGTTATGAAACACTCTTTTTGTAGAATCTGCAAGTGTTCATTTGGAGCGATTTGAGGCCTATGGTGGAAAAAGGAATATCTTCATATATAAACAAGGCAGAAGCATTCTCAGAAACCTCTTTATGATGTGTGCATTCAACTCAGAGAGATAAGCCTTCCTTTTGATAGAGCAGTTTTGAAACTGTGTTTTTGCAGAATCTGCAAGTGGATATTTGGAGCCCTTTCAGGCCTTCGTTGGAAACGGGAATATCTTCCCAAAAAAACGAAACAGAAGCGTTCTGTGAAACTGCTTTGTGTAGTATGAATGCAACTCACAGAGTTGGACACTTCCTTTGAAAGAGCTGTTTTGAAACACTCTTTTTGTAGAATCTGCAAGTGTTCATTTGGAGCGCTTTGAGGCCTAAGGTGGAAAAGGAAATATCTTCACTTATAAACCAGGCAGAGAAGCATTCTCAGAAACCTCTTTATGATGTGTGCATTCAACTCGGAGAGATAAGCCTTCCTTTTCATAGAGCAGTTTTGAAACTGTGTTTTGGCAGAATCTGCAAGTGGATATTTGGAGCCCTTTCAGGCCTTCGTTGGAAACGGGAATATCTTCCCAAAAAAACTAAACAGAAGCGTTCTGTGAAACTGCTTTGTGTAGTATGAATGCAACTCACAGAGTTGGACACTTCCTTTGAAAGAGCTGTTTTGAAACACTCTTTTTGTAGAATCTGCAAGTGTTCATTTGGAGCGCTTTGAGGCCTATGGTGGAAAAGGAAATATCTTCACTTATAAACCAGGCAGAAGCATTCTCAGAAACCTCTTTATGATGTGTGCATTCAACTCGGAGAGATAAGCCTTCCTTTTGATAGAGCAGCTTTGAAACTGTGTTTTGGCAGAATCTGCAAGTGGATATTTGGAGCCCTTTCAGGCCTTCGTTGGAAACGGGAATATCTTCCCATAAAAACTAAACAGAAGCGTTCTGTGAAACTGCTTTGTGAAGGATAAATCCAACTCACAGAGTTGAACACTTCTTTTGAAAGAGCAGTTTGGAAACACTCTTTTTGTAGAATCTACAAGTGTTCACTTGGAGCGCTTTGAGGCATATGGTGGAAAAGGAAATATCTTCACATAAAACCTAGACAGAAGCATTCTTTGAAACTTCTTTATGATGTGTGCATTCAACTCACAGAGTTGAACCTTCTTTTTCATGGAGCAATTTGGAAAGAGTCTTTTTGCAGCATCTGCAAGTGGATATTTGGAGCTCTTTCAGGCCTTTGTTAGAAGCGGGAATATCTTCCCATAAAAACTGGACAGAAGCATTCTCACAAACTGCTTTGTGATGTGTGTGTTCAACTCACAGAGGTGAACCTTTCCTTTGCTAGAGCAGTTATGAAACACTCTTTTTGTAGAATCTGCAAGTGTTCATTTGGAGCGATTTGAGGCCTATGGTGGAAAAAGAAATATCTTCATATATAAACAAGGCAGAAGAATTCTCAGAAACCTCTTTATGATGTGTGCATTCAACTCAGAGAGATAAGCCTTCCTTTTGATAGAGCAGTTTTTAAACTGTGTTTTGGCAGAATCTGCAAGTGGATATTTGGAGCCCTTTCAGGCCTTCGTTGGAAACGGGAATATCTTCCCAAAAAAACTAAACAGAAGCGTTCTGTGAAACTGCTTTGTGTAGTATGAATGCAACTCACAGAGTTGGACACTTCCTTTGAAAGAGCTGTTTTGAAACACTCTTTTTGTAGAATCTGCAAGTGTTCATTTGGAGCGCTTTGAGGCCTAAGGTGGAAAAGGAAATATCTTCACTTATAAATCAGGCAGAAGCATTCTCAGAAACCTCTTTATGATGTGTGCATTCAACTCGGAGAGATAAGCCTTCCTTTTGATAGAGCAGATTTGAAACTGTGTTTTGGCAGAATCTGCAAGTGGATATTTGGAGCCCTTTCAGGCCTTCGTTGGAAACGGGAATATCTTCCCATAAAAACTAAACAGAAGCGTTCTGTGAAACTGCTTTGTGAAGTATAAATCCAACTCACAGAGTTGAACACTTCTTTTGAAAGAGCAGTTTTGAAACACACTTTTTGTAGAATCTACAAGTGTTCACTTGGAGCGCTTTGAGGCATATGGTGGAAAAGGAAATATCTTCACATAAAACCTAGACAGAAGCATTCTTTGAAACTTCTTTAAGATGTGTGCATTCAACTCACAGAGTTGAACCTTCTTTTTCATGGAGCAATTTGGAAAGAGTCTTTTTGCAGCATCTGCAAGTGGATATTTGGAGCTCTTTCAGGCCTTTGTTAGAAGCGGGAATATCTTCCCATAAAAACTGGACAGAAGCATTCTCACAAACTGCTTTGTGATGTGTGTGTTCAACTCACAGAGGTGAACCTTTCCTTTGCTAGAGCAGTTATGAAACACTCTTTTTGTAGAATCTGCAAGTGTTCATTTGGAGCGATTTGAGGCCTATGGTGGAAAAAGAAATATCTTCATATATAAACAAGGCAGAAGCATTCTCAGAAACCTCTTTATGATGTGTGCATTCAACTCAGAGAGATAAGCCTTCCTTTTGATAGAGCAGTTTTTAAACTGTGTTTTGGCAGAATCTGCAAGTGGATATTTGGAGCCCTTTCAGGCCTTCGTTGGAAACGGGAATATCTTCCCAAAAAAACGAAACAGAAGCGTTCTGTGAAACTGCTTTGTGTAGTATGAATGCAACTCACAGAGTTGGACACTTCCTTTGAAAGAGCTGTTTTGAAACACTCTTTTTGTAGAATCTGCAAGTGTTCATTTGGAGCGCTTTGAGGCCTAAGGTGGAAAAGGAAATATCTTCACTTATAAATCAGGCAGAAGCATTCTCAGAAACCTCTTTATCATGTGTGCATTCAACTCGGAGAGATAAGCCTTCCTTTTGATAGAGCAGATTTGAAACTGTGTTTTGGCAGAATCTGCAAGTGGATATTTGGAGCCCTTTCAGGCCTTCGTTGGAAACGGGAATATCTTCCCATAAAAACTAAACAGAAGCGTTCTGTGAAACTGCTTTGTGAAGTATAAATCCAACTCACAGAGTTGAACACTTCTTTTGAAAGAGCAGTTTTGAAACACACTTTTTGTAGAATCTACAAGTGTTCATTTGGAGCGCTTTGAGGCCTATGGTGGAAAAGGAAATATCTTCACATAAAACCTAGACAGAAGCATTCTTTGAAACTTCTTTATGATGTGTGCATTCAACTCACAGAGTTGAACCTTCTTTTTCATGGAGCAGTTTGGAAAGAGTCTTTTTGCAGCATCTGCAAGTGGATATTTGGAGCTCTTTCAGGCCTTTGTTAGAAGCGGGAATATCTTCCCATAAAAACTGGACAGAAGCATTCTCACAAACTGCTTTGTGATGTGTGTGTTCAACTCACAGAGGTGAACCTTTCCTTTGCTAGAGCAGTTATGAAACACTCTTTTTGTAGAATCTGCAAGTGTTCATTTGGAGCGATTTGAGGCCTATGGTGGAAAAAGAAATATCTTCATATATAAACAAGGCAGAAGCATTCTCAGAAACCTCTTTATGATGTGTGCATTCAACTCAGAGAGATAAGCCTTCCTTTTGATAGAGCAGTTTTGAAACTGTGTTTTTGCAGAATCTGCAAGTGGATATTTGGAGCCCTTTCAGGCCTTCGTTGGAAACGGGAATATCTTCCCAAAAAAACTAAACAGAAGCGTTCTGTGAAACTGCTTTGTGTAGTATGAATGCAACTCACAGAGTTGGACACTTCCTTTGAAAGAGCTGTTTTGAAACACTCTTTTTGTAGAATCTGCAAGTGTTCATTTGGAGCGCTTTGAGGCCTATGGTGGAAAAGGAAATATCTTCACTTATAAACCAGGCAGAAGCATTCTCAGAAACCTCTTTATCATGTGTGCATTCAACTCGGAGAGATAAGCCTTCCTTTTGATAGAGCAGCTTTGAAACTGTGTTTTGGCAGAATCTGCAAGTGGATATTTGGAGCCCTTTCAGGCCTTCGTTGGAAACGGGAATATCTTCCCATAAAAACTAAACAGAAGCGTTCTGTGAAACTGCTTTGTGAAGGATAAATCCAACTCACAGAGTTGAACACTTCTTTTGAAAGAGCAGTTTGGAAACACTCTTTTTGTAGAATCTACAAGTGTTCACTTGGAGCGCTTTGAGGCATATGGTAGAAAAGGAAATATCTTCACATAAAACCTAGACAGAAGCATTCTTTGAAACTTCTTTATGATGTGTGCATTCAACTCACAGAGTTGAACCTTCTTTTTCATGGAGCAATTTGGAAAGAGTCTTTTTGCAGCATCTGCAAGTGGATATTTGGAGCTCTTTCAGGCCTTTGTTAGAAGCGGGAATATCTTCCCATAAAAACTGGACAGAAGCATTCTCACAAACTGCTTTGTGATGTGTGTGTTCAACTCACAGAGGTGAACCTTTCCTTTGCTAGAGCAGTTATGAAACACTCTTTTTGTAGAATCTGCAAGTGTTCATTTGGAGCGATTTGAGGCCTATGGTGGAAAAAGAAATATCTTCATATATAAACAAGGCAGAAGCATTCTCAGAAACCTCTTTATGATGTGTGCATTCAACACAGAGAGATAAGCCTTCCTTTTGATAGAGCAGTTTTTAAACTGTGTTTTGGCAGAATCTGCAAGTGGATATTTGGAGCCCTTTCAGGCCTTCGTTGGAAACGGGAATATCTTCCCAAAAAAACGAAACAGAAGCGTTCTGTGAAACTGCTTTGTGTAGTATGAATGCAACTCACAGAGTTGGACACTTCCTTTGAAAGAGCTGTTTTGAAACACTCTTTTTGTAGAATCTGCAAGTGTTCATTTGGAGCGCTTTGAGGCCTAAGGTGGAAAAGGAAATATCTTCACTTATAAATCAGGCAGAAGCATTCTCAGAAACCTCTTTATCATGTGTGCATTCAACTCGGAGAGATAAGCCTTCCTTTTGATAGAGCAGATTTGAAACTGTGTTTTGGCAGAATCTGCAAGTGGATATTTGGAGCCCTTTCAGGCCTTCGTTGGAAACGGGAATATCTTCCCATAAAAACTAAACAGAAGCGTTCTGTGAAACTGCTTTGTGAAGTATAAATCCAACTCACAGAGTTGAACACTTCTTTTGAAAGAGCAGTTTTGAAACACACTTTTTGTAGAATCTACAAGTGTTCATTTGGAGCGCTTTGAGGCCTATGGTGGAAAAGGAAATATCTTCACATAAAACCTAGACAGAAGCATTCTTTGAAACTTCTTTATGATGTGTGCATTCAACTCACAGAGTTGAACCTTCTTTTTCATGGAGCAATTTGGAAAGAGTCTTTTTGCAGCATCTGCAAGTGGATATTTGGAGCTCTTTCAGGCCTTTGTTAGAAGCGGGAATATCTTCCCATAAAAACTGGACAGAAGCATTCTCACAAACTGCTTTGTGATGTGTGTGTTCAACTCACAGAGGTGAACCTTTCCTTTGCTAGAGCAGTTATGAAACACTCTTTTTGTAGAATCTGCAAGTGTTCATTTGGAGCGATTTGAGGCCTATGGTGGAAAAAGAAATATCTTCATATATAAACAAGGCAGAAGCATTCTCAGAAACCTCTTTATGATGTGTGCATTCAACTCAGAGAGATAAGCCTTCCTTTTGATAGAGCAGTTTTGAAACTGTGTTTTTGCAGAATCTGCAAGTGGATATTTGGAGCCCTTTCAGGCCTTCGTTGGAAACGGGAATATCTTCCCAAAAAAACTAAACAGAAGCGTTCTGTGAAACTGCTTTGTGTAGTATGAATGCAACTCACAGAGTTGGACACTTCCTTTGAAAGAGCTGTTTTGAAACACTCTTTTTGTAGAATCTGCAAGTGTTCATTTGGAGCGCTTTGAGGCCTATGGTGGAAAAGGAAATATCTTCACTTATAAACCAGGCAGAAGCATTCTCAGAAACCTCTTTATCATGTGTGCATTCAACTCGGAGAGATAAGCCTTCCTTTTGATAGAGCAGCTTTGAAACTGTGTTTTGGCAGAATCTGCAAGTGGATATTTGGAGCCCTTTCAGGCCTTCGTTGGAAACGGGAATATCTTCCCATAAAAACTAAACAGAAGCGTTCTGTGAAACTGCTTTGTGAAGTATAAATCCAACTCCCAGAGTTGAACACTTCTTTTGAAAGAGCTGTTTTGAAACACACTTTTTGTAGAATCTACAAGTGTTCATTTGGAGCGCTTTGAGGCCTACGGTGGAAAAGGAAATATCTTCACTTATAAACCAGGCAGAAGCATTCTCAGAAACCTCTTTATGATGTGTGCATTTAACTCGGAGAGATAAGCCTTCCTTTTGATAGAGCAGCTTTGAAACTGTGTTTTGGCAGAATCTGCAAGTGGATATTTGGAGCCCTTTCAGGCCTTCGTTGGAAACGGGAATATCTTCCCATAAAAACTAAACAGAAGCGTTCTGTGAAACTGCTTTGTGAAGGATAAATCCAACTCACAGAGTTGAACACTTCTTTTGAAAGAGCAGTTTGGAAACACTCTTTTTGTAGAATCTACAAGTGTTCACTTGGAGCGCTTTGAGGCATATGGTGGAAAAGGAAATATCTTCACATAAAACCTAGACAGAAGCATTCTTTGAAACTTCTTTAAGATGTGTGCATTCAACTCACAGAGTTGAACCTTCTTTTTCATGGAGCAATTTGGAAAGAGTCTTTTTGCAGCATCTGCAAGTGGATATTTGGAGCTCTTTCAGGCCTTTGTTAGAAGCGGGAATATCTTCCCATAAAAACTGGACAGAAGCATTCTCACAAACTGCTTTGTGATGTGTGTGTTCAACTCACAGAGGTGAACCTTTCCTTTGCTAGAGCAGTTATGAAACACTCTTTTTGTAGAATCTGCAAGTGTTCATTTGGAGCGATTTGAGGCCTATGGTGGAAAAAGAAATATCTTCATATATAAACAAGGCAGAAGCATTCTCAGAAACCTCTTTATGATGTGTGCATTCAACTCAGAGAGATAAGCCTTCCTTTTGATAGAGCAGTTTTTAAACTGTGTTTTGGCAGAATCTGCAAGTGGATATTTGGAGCCCTTTCAGGCCTTCGTTGGAAACGGGAATATCTTCCCAAAAAAACGAAACAGAAGCGTTCTGTGAAACTGCTTTGTGTAGTATGAATGCAACTCACAGAGTTGGACACTTCCTTTGAAAGAGCTGTTTTGAAACACTCTTTTTGTAGAATCTGCAAGTGTTCATTTGGAGCGCTTTGAGGCCTAAGGTGGAAAAGGAAATATCTTCACTTATAAATCAGGCAGAAGCATTCTCAGAAACCTCTTTATCATGTGTGCATTCAACTCGGAGAGATAAGCCTTCCTTTTGATAGAGCAGATTTGAAACTGTGTTTTGGCAGAATCTGCAAGTGGATATTTGGAGCCCTTTCAGGCCTTCGTTGGAAACGGGAATATCTTCCCATAAAAACTAAACAGAAGCGTTCTGTGAAACTGCTTTGTGAAGTATAAATCCAACTCACAGAGTTGAACACTTCTTTTGAAAGAGCAGTTTTGAAACACACTTTTTGTAGAATCTACAAGTGTTCATTTGGAGCGCTTTGAGGCCTATGGTGGAAAAGGAAATATCTTCACATAAAACCTAGACAGAAGCATTCTTTGAAACTTCTTTATGATGTGTGCATTCAACTCACAGAGTTGAACCTTCTTTTTCATGGAGCAATTTGGAAAGAGTCTTTTTGCAGCATCTGCAAGTGGATATTTGGAGCTCTTTCAGGCCTTTGTTAGAAGCGGGAATATCTTCCCATAAAAACTGGACAGAAGCATTCTCACAAACTGCTTTGTGATGTGTGTGTTCAACTCACAGAGGTGAACCTTTCCTTTGCTAGAGCAGTTATGAAACACTCTTTTTGTAGAATCTGCAAGTGTTCATTTGGAGCGATTTGAGGCCTATGGTGGAAAAAGAAATATCTTCATATATAAACAAGGCAGAAGCATTCTCAGAAACCTCTTTATGATGTGTGCATTCAACTCAGAGAGATAAGCCTTCCTTTTGATAGAGCAGTTTTGAAACTGTGTTTTTGCAGAATCTGCAAGTGGATATTTGGAGCCCTTTCAGGCCTTCGTTGGAAACGGGAATATCTTCCCAAAAAAACTAAACAGAAGCGTTCTGTGAAACTGCTTTGTGTAGTATGAATGCAACTCACAGAGTTGGACACTTCCTTTGAAAGAGCTGTTTTGAAACACTCTTTTTGTAGAATCTGCAAGTGTTCATTTGGAGCGCTTTGAGGCCTATGGTGGAAAAGGAAATATCTTCACTTATAAACCAGGCAGAAGCATTCTCAGAAACCTCTTTATCATGTGTGCATTCAACTCGGAGAGATAAGCCTTCCTTTTGATAGAGCAGCTTTGAAACTGTGTTTTGGCAGAATCTGCAAGTGGATATTTGGAGCCCTTTCAGGCCTTCGTTGGAAACGGGAATATCTTCCCATAAAAACTAAACAGAAGCGTTCTGTGAAACTGCTTTGTGAAGGATAAATCCAACTCACAGAGTTGAACACTTCTTTTGAAAGAGCAGTTTGGAAACACTCTTTTTGTAGAATCTACAAGTGTTCACTTGGAGCGCTTTGAGGCATATGGTGGAAAAGGAAATATCTTCACATAAAACCTAGACAGAAGCATTCTTTGAAACTTCTTTATGATGTGTGCATTCAACTCACAGAGTTGAACCTTCTTTTTCATGGAGCAATTTGGAAAGAGTCTTTTTGCAGCATCTGCAAGTGGATATTTGGAGCTCTTTCAGGCCTTTGTTAGAAGCGGGAATATCTTCCCATAAAAACTGGACAGAAGCATTCTCACAAACTGCTTTGTGATGTGTGTGTTCAACTCACAGAGGTGAACCTTTCCTTTGCTAGAGCAGTTATGAAACACTCTTTTTGTAGAATCTGCAAGTGTTCATTTGGAGCGATTTGAGGCCTATGGTGGAAAAAGAAATATCTTCATATATAAACAAGGCAGAAGCATTCTCAGAAACCTCTTTATGATGTGTGCATTCAACTCAGAGAGATAAGCCTTCCTTTTGATAGAGCAGTTTTTAAACTGTGTTTTGGCAGAATCTGCAAGTGGATATTTGGAGCCCTTTCAGGCCTTCGTTGGAAACGGGAATATCTTCCCAAAAAAACGAAACAGAAGCGTTCTGTGAAACTGCTTTGTGTAGTATGAATGCAACTCACAGAGTTGGACACTTCCTTTGAAAGAGCTGTTTTGAAACACTCTTTTTGTAGAATCTGCAAGTGTTCATTTGGAGCGCTTTGAGGCCTAAGGTGGAAAAGGAAATATCTTCACTTATAAATCAGGCAGAAGCATTCTCAGAAACCTCTTTATCATGTGTGCATTCAACTCGGAGAGATAAGCCTTCCTTTTGATAGAGCAGATTTGAAACTGTGTTTTGGCAGAATCTGCAAGTGGATATTTGGAGCCCTTTCAGGCCTTCGTTGGAAACGGGAATATCTTCCCATAAAAACTAAACAGAAGCGTTCTGTGAAACTGCTTTGTGAAGTATAAATCCAACTCACAGAGTTGAACACTTCTTTTGAAAGAGCAGTTTTGAAACACACTTTTTGTAGAATCTACAAGTGTTCATTTGGAGCGCTTTGAGGCCTATGGTGGAAAAGGAAATATCTTCACATAAAACCTAGACAGAAGCATTCTTTGAAACTTCTTTATGATGTGTGCATTCAACTCACAGAGTTGAACCTTCTTTTTCATGGAGCAATTTGGAAAGAGTCTTTTTGCAGCATCTGCAAGTGGATATTTGGAGCTCTTTCAGGCCTTTGTTAGAAGCGGGAATATCTTCCCATAAAAACTGGACAGAAGCATTCTCACAAACTGCTTTGTGATGTGTGTGTTCAACTCACAGAGGTGAACCTTTCCTTTGCTAGAGCAGTTATGAAACACTCTTTTTGTAGAATCTGCAAGTGTTCATTTGGAGCGATTTGAGGCCTATGGTGGAAAAAGAAATATCTTCATATATAAACAAGGCAGAAGCATTCTCAGAAACCTCTTTATGATGTGTGCATTCAACTCAGAGAGATAAGCCTTCCTTTTGATAGAGCAGTTTTGAAACTGTGTTTTTGCAGAATCTGCAAGTGGATATTTGGAGCCCTTTCAGGCCTTCGTTGGAAACGGGAATATCTTCCCAAAAAAACTAAACAGAAGCGTTCTGTGAAACTGCTTTGTGTAGTATGAATGCAACTCACAGAGTTGGACACTTCCTTTGAAAGAGCTGTTTTGAAACACTCTTTTTGTAGAATCTGCAAGTGTTCATTTGGAGCGCTTTGAGGCCTATGGTGGAAAAGGAAATATCTTCACTTATAAACCAGGCAGAAGCATTCTCAGAAACCTCTTTATCATGTGTGCATTCAACTCGGAGAGATAAGCCTTCCTTTTGATAGAGCAGCTTTGAAACTGTGTTTTGGCAGAATCTGCAAGTGGATATTTGGAGCCCTTTCAAGCCTTCGTTGGAAACGGGAATATCTTCCCATAAAAACTAAACAGAAGCGTTCTGTGAAACTGCTTTGTGAAGGATAAATCCAACTCACAGAGTTGAACACTTCTTTTGAAAGAGCAGTTTGGAAACACTCTTTTTGTAGAATCTACAAGTGTTCACTTGGAGCGCTTTGAGGCATATGGTGGAAAAGGAAATATCTTCACATAAAACCTAGACAGAAGCATTCTTTGAAACTTCTTTATGATGTGTGCATTCATCTCACAGAGTTGAACCTTCCTTATCATGGAGCAGTTTGGAAAGAGTCTTTTTGCGGCATCTGCAAGTGGATATTTGGAGCTCTTTCAGGCCTTTGTTAGAAGCTGGAATATCTTCCCATAAAAACTGGACAGAAGCATTCTCACAAACTGCTTTGTGATGTGTGTGTTCAACTCACAGAGTTGAACCTTTCCTTTGCTAGAACACTTATGAAACACTCTTTTTGTAGAATCTGCAAGTGTTCATTTGGAGCGCATTGAGGCCTATGGTGGAAAAAGAAATATCTTCATATATAAACAAGGGAGAAGCATTCTCAGAAACCTCTTTATGATGTGTGTATTCAACTCAGAGAGATAAGCCTTCCTTTCGATAGAGCAGTTTTGCAACTGTGTTTTTGCAGAATCTGCAAGTGGATATTTGGAGCCCTTTCAGGCCTTCGTTGGAAACGGGAATATCTTCCCAAAAAAACTAAACAGAAGCGTTCTGAGAAACTGGTTTGTGTAGTATGAATCCAACTCACAGAGTTGGACACTTCCTTTGAAAGAGCTCTTTTGAAACACTCTTTTTGTAGAATCTGCAAGTGTTCATTTGGAGCGCTTTGAGGCCTAAGGTGGAAAAGGAAATATCTTCACTTATAAATCAGGCAGAAGCATTCTCAGAAACCTCTTTATGATGTGTGCATTCAACTCGGAGAGATAAGCCTTCCTTTTCATAGAGCAGTTTTGAAACTGTGTTTTGGCAGAATCTGCAAGTGGATATTTGGAGCCCTTTCAGGCCTTCGTTGGAAACGGGAATATCTTCCCATAAAAATTAAACAGAAGCGTTCTGTGAAACTGCTTTGTGAAGTATGAATCCAACTCACAGAGTTGAACACTTCTTTTGAAAGAGCAGTTTTGAAACACTCTTTTTGTAGAATCTACAAGTGTTCATTTGGAGCGCTTTGAGGCATATGGTGGAAAAAGAAATATCGTCACATAAAACCTAGACAGAAGCATTCTTTGAAACTTCTTTATGATGTGTGCATTCCACTCACAGAGTTGAACTTTCCTTTTCATGGAGCAGTTTGGAAAGAGTCTTTTTGCAGCATCTGCAAGTGGATATTTGGAGCTCTTTCAGGCCTTTGTTAGAAGCGGGAATATCTTCCCATAAAAACTGGACAGAAGCATTCTCACAAACTGCTTTGTGATGTGTGTGTTCAACTCACAGAGGTGAACCTTTCCTTTGCTAGAGCAGTTATGAAACACTCTTTTTGTAGAATCTGCAAGTGTTCATTTGGAGCGATTTGAGGCCTATGGTGGAAAAAGAAATATCTTCATATATAAACAAGGCAGAAGTATTCTCAGAAACCTCTTTATGATGTGTGCATTCAACTCAGAGAGATAAGCCTTCCTTTTGATAGAGCAGTTTTGAAACTGTGTTTTTGCAGAATCTGCAAGTGGATATTTGGAGCCCTTTCAGGCCTTCGTTGGAAAAGGAAATATCTTCCCATAAAAACTAAACAGAAGAGTTCTGTGAAACTGCTTTGTGTAGTATGAATCCAACTCACAGAGTTGGACACTTCCTTTGAAAGAGCTGTTTTGAAACACTCTTTTAGTAGAATCTGCAAGTGTTCATTTGGAGCGCTTTGAGGCCTATGGTGGAAAAGGAAATATCTTCACTTATAAACCAGGCAGAAGCATTCTCAGAAACCTCTTTATGATGTGGGCATTCAACTCGGAGAGATAAGCCTTCCTTTTGATAGAGCAGTTTTGAAACTGTGTTTTGGCAGAATCTGCAAGTGGATATTTGGAGCCCTTTCAGGCCTTCGTTGGAAACGGGAATATCTTCCCATAAAAACTAAACAGAAGCGTTCTGTGAAACTGCTTTGTGAAGTATGAATCCAACTCACAGAGTTGAACACTTCCTTTGAAAGAGCAGTTTTGAAACACTCTTTTTGTAGAATCTGCAAGTGTTCCTTTGGAGCGCTTTGAGGCCTACGGTGGAAAAGGAAATATCTTCACATAAAACCTAGACAGAAGCATTCTTTGAAACTTCTTTATGATGTGTGCATTCATCTCACAGAGTTGAACCTTCCTTATCATGGAGCAGTTTGGAAAGAGTCTTTTTGCGGCATCTGCAAGTGGATATTTGGAGCTCTTTCAGGCCTTTGTTAGAAGCTGGAATATCTTCCCATAAAAACTGGACAGAAGCATTCTCACAAACTGCTTTGTGATGTGTGTGTTCAACTCACAGAGTTGAACCTTTCCTTTGCTAGAACACTTATGAAACACTCTTTTTGTAGAATCTGCAAGTGTTCATTTGGAGCGCATTGAGGCCTATGGTGGAAAAAGAAATATCTTCATATATAAACAAGGGAGAAGCATTCTCAGAAACCTCTTTATGATGTGTGTATTCAACTCAGAGAGATAAGCCTTCCTTTCGATAGAGCAGTTTTGCAACTGTGTTTTTGCAGAATCTGCAAGTGGATATTTGGAGCCCTTTCAGGCCTTCGTTGGAAACGGGAATATCTTCCCAAAAAAACTAAACAGAAGCGTTCTGAGAAACTGGTTTGTGTAGTATGAATCCAACTCACAGAGTTGGACACTTCCTTTGAAAGAGCTCTTTTGAAACACTCTTTTTGTAGAATCTGCAAGTGTTCATTTGGAGCGCTTTGAGGCCTAAGGTGGAAAAGGAAATATCTTCACTTATAAATCAGGCAGAAGCATTCTCAGAAACCTCTTTATGATGTGTGCATTCAACTCGGAGAGATAAGCCTTCCTTTTCATAGAGCAGTTTTGAAACTGTGTTTTGGCAGAATCTGCAAGTGGATATTTGGAGCCCTTTCAGGCCTTCGTTGGAAACGGGAATATCTTCCCATAAAAATTAAACAGAAGCGTTCTGTGAAACTGCTTTGTGAAGTATGAATCCAACTCACAGAGTTGAACACTTCTTTTGAAAGAGCAGTTTTGAAACACTCTTTTTGTAGAATCTACAAGTGTTCATTTGGAGCGCTTTGAGGCATATGGTGGAAAAAGAAATATCGTCACATAAAACCTAGACAGAAGCATTCTTTGAAACTTCTTTATGATGTGTGCATTCCACTCACAGAGTTGAACTTTCCTTTTCATGGAGCAGTTTGGAAAGAGTCTTTTTGCAGCATCTGCAAGTGGATATTTGGAGCTCTTTCAGGCCTTTGTTAGAAGCGGGAATATCTTCCCATAAAAACTGGACAGAAGCATTCTCACAAACTGCTTTGTGATGTGTGTGTTCAACTCACAGAGGTGAACCTTTCCTTTGCTAGAGCAGTTATGAAACACTCTTTTTGTAGAATCTGCAAGTGTTCATTTGGAGCGATTTGAGGCCTATGGTGGAAAAAGAAATATCTTCATATATAAACAAGGCAGAAGCATTCTCAGAAACCTCTTTATGATGTGTGCATTCAACTCAGAGAGATAAGCCTTCCTTTTGATAGAGCAGTTTTGAAACTGTGTTTTTGCAGAATCTGCAAGTGGATATTTGGAGCCCTTTCAGGCCTTCGTTGGAAACGGGAATATCTTCCCAAAAAAACTAAACAGAAGCGTTCTGTGAAACTGCTTTGTGTAGTATGAATGCAACTCACAGAGTTGGACACTTCCTTTGAAAGAGCTGTTTTGAAACACTCTTTTTGTAGAATCTGCAAGTGTTCATTTGGAGCGCTTTGAGGCCTATGGTGGAAAAGGAAATATCTTCACTTATAAACCAGGCAGAAGCATTCTCAGAAACCTCTTTATGATGTGTGCATTCAACGCAGAGAGATAAGCCTTCCTTTTGATAGAGCAGTTTTGAAACTGTGTTTTTGCAGAATCTGCAAGTGGATATTTGGAGCCCTTTCAGGCCTTCGTTGGAAAAGGGAGTATCTTCCCATAAAAACTAAACAGAAGAGTTCTGTGAAACTGCTTTGTGTAGTATGAATCCAACTCACAGAGTTGGACACTTCCTTTGAAAGAGCTGTTTTGAAACGCTCTTTTTGTAGAATCTGCAAGTGTTCATTTGGAGCGCTTTGAGGCCTAAGGTGGAAAAGGAAATATCTTCACTTATAAACCAGGCAGAAGCATTCTCAGAAACCTCTTTATGATGTGTGCATTCAACTCGGAGAGATAAGCCTTCCTTTTCGTAGAGCAGTTTTGAAACTGTGTTTTGGCAGAATCTGCAAGTGGATATTTGGAGCCCTTTCAGGCCTTCGTTGGAAACGGGAATATCTTCCCAAAAAAACTAAACAGAAGCGTTCTGTGAAACTGCTTTGTGTAGTATGAATGCAACTCACAGAGTTGGACACTTCCTTTGAAAGAGCTGTTTTGAAACACTCTTTTTGTAGAATCTGCAAGTGTTCATTTGGAGCGCTTTGAGGCCTATGGTGGAAAAGGAAATATCTTCACTTATAAACCAGGCAGAAGCATTCTCAGAAACCTCTTTATGATGTGTGCATTCAACTCGGAGAGATAAGCCTTCCTTTTGATAGAGCAGCTTTGAAACTGTGTTTTGGCAGAATCTGCAAGTGGATATTTGGAGCCCTTTCAGGCCTTCGTTGGAAACGGGAATATCTTCCCATAAAAACTAAACAGAAGCGTTCTGTGAAACTGCTTTGTGAAGGATAAATCCAACTCACAGAGTTGAACACTTCTTTTGAAAGAGCAGTTTGGAAACACTCTTTTTGTAGAATCTACAAGTGTTCACTTGGAGCGCTTTGAGGCATATGGTGGAAAAGGAAATATCTTCACATAAAACCTAGACAGAAGCATTCTTTGAAACTTCTTTATGATGTGTGCATTCCACTCACAGAGTTGAACTTTCCTTTTCATGGAGCAGTTTGGAAAGAGTCTTTTTGCAGCATCTGCAAGTGGATATTTGGAGCTCTTTCAGGCCTTTGTTAGAAGCGGGAATATCTTCCCATAAAAACTGGACAGAAGCATTCTCACAAACTGCTTTGTGATGTGTGTGTTCAACTCACAGAGGTGAACCTTTCCTTTGCTAGAGCAGTTATGAAACACTCTTTTTGTAGAATCTGCAAGTGTTCATTTGGAGCGATTTGAGGCCTATGGTGGAAAAAGAAATATCTTCATATATAAACAAGGCAGAAGCATTCTCAGAAACCTCTTTATGATGTGTGCATTCAACTCAGAGAGATAAGCCTTCCTTTTGATAGAGCAGTTTTGAAACTGTGTTTTTGCAGAATCTGCAAGTGGATATTTGGAGCCCTTTCAGGCCTTGGTTGGAAAAGGAAATAACTTCCCATAAAAACTAAACAGAAGAGTTCTGTGAAACTGCTTTGTGTAGTATGAATCCAACTCACAGAGTTGGACACTTCCTTTGAAAGAGCTGTTTTGAAACACTCTTTTAGTAGAATCTGCAAGTGTTCATTTGGAGCGCTTTGAGGCCTATGGTGGAAAAGGAAATATCTTCACTTATAAACCAGGCAGAAGCATTCTCAGAAACCTCTTTATGATGTGGGCATTCAACTCGGAGAGATAAGCCTTCCTTTTGATAGAGCAGTTTTGAAACTGTGTTTTGGCAGAATCTGCAAGTGGATATTTGGAGCCCTTTCAGGCCTTCGTTGGAAACGGGAATATCTTCCCATAAAAACTAAACAGAAGCGTTCTGTGAAACTGCTTTGTGAAGTATGAATCCAACTCACAGAGTTGAACACTTCCTTTGAAAGAGCAGTTTTGAAACACTCTTTTTGTAGAATCTGCAAGTGTTCCTTTGGAGCGCTTTGAGGCCTACGGTGGAAAAGGAAATATCTTCACATAAAACCTAGACAGAAGCATTCTTTGAAACTTCTTTATGATGTGTGCATTCATCTCACAGAGTTGAACCTTCCTTATCATGGAGCAGTTTGGAAAGAGTCTTTTTGCGGCATCTGCAAGTGGATATTTGGAGCTCTTTCAGGCCTTTGTTAGAAGCGGGAATATCTTCCCATAAAAACTGGACAGAAGCATTCTCACAAACTGCTTTGTGATGTGTGTGTTCAACTCACAGAGTTGAACCTTTCCTTTGCTAGAACACTTATGAAACACTCTTTTTGTAGAATCTGCAAGTGTTCATTTGGAGCGCATTGAGGCCTATGGTGGAAAAAGAAATATCTTCATATATAAACAAGGGAGAAGCATTCTCAGAAACCTCTTTATGATGTGTGTATTCAACTCAGAGAGATAAGCCTTCCTTTCGATAGAGCAGTTTTGCAACTGTGTTTTTGCAGAATCTGCAAGTGGATATTTGGAGCCCTTTCAGGCCTTCGTTGGAAACGGGAATATCTTCCCAAAAAAACTAAACAGAAGCGTTCTGAGAAACTGGTTTGTGTAGTATGAATCCAACTCACAGAGTTGGACACTTCCTTTGAAAGAGCTCTTTTGAAACACTCTTTTTGTAGAATCTGCAAGTGTTCATTTGGAGCGCTTTGAGGCCTAAGGTGGAAAAGGAAATATCTTCACTTATAAATCAGGCAGAAGCATTCTCAGAAACCTCTTTATGATGTGTGCATTCAACTCGGAGAGATAAGCCTTCCTTTTCATAGAGCAGTTTTGAAACTGTGTTTTGGCAGAATCTGCAAGTGGATATTTGGAGCCCTTTCAGGCCTTCGTTGGAAACGGGAATATCTTCCCATAAAAATTAAACAGAAGCGTTCTGTGAAACTGCTTTGTGAAGTATGAATCCAACTCACAGAGTTGAACACTTCTTTTGAAAGAGCAGGTTTGAAACACTCTTTTTGTAGAATCTACAAGTGTTCATTTGGAGCACTTTGAGGCATATGGTGGAAAAAGAAATATCGTCACATAAAACCTAGACAGAAGCATTCTTTGAAACTTCTTTATGATGTGTGCATTCCACTCACAGAGTTGAACTTTCCTTTTCATGGAGCAGTTTGGAAAGAGTCTTTTTGCAGCATCTGCAAGTGGATATTTGGAGCTCTTTCAGGCCTTTGTTAGAAGCGGGAATATCTTCCCATAAAAACTGGACAGAAGCATTCTCACAAACTGCTTTGTGATGTGTGTGTTCAACTCACAGAGGTGAACCTTTCCTTTGCTAGAGCAGTTATGAAACACTCTTTTTGTAGAATCTGCAAGTGTTCATTTGGAGCGATTTGAGGCCTATGGTGGAAAAAGAAATATCTTCATATATAAACAAGGCAGAAGCATTCTCAGAAACCTCTTTATGATGTGTGCATTCAACTCAGAGAGATAAGCCTTCCTTTTGATAGAGCAGTTTTTAAACTGTGTTTTGGCAGAATCTGCAAGTGGATATTTGGAGCCCTTTCAGGCCTTCGTTGGAAACGGGAATATCTTCCCAAAAAAACGAAACAGAAGCGTTCTGTGAAACTGCTTTGTGTAGTATGAATGCAACTCACAGAGTTGGACACTTCCTTTGAAAGAGCTGTTTTGAAACACTCTTTTTGTAGAATCTGCAAGTGTTCATTTGGAGCGCTTTGAGGCCTAAGGTGGAAAAGGAAATATCTTCACTTATAAATCAGGCAGAAGCATTCTCAGAAACCTCTTTATCATGTGTGCATTCAACTCGGAGAGATAAGCCTTCCTTTTGATAGAGCAGATTTGAAACTGTGTTTTGGCAGAATCTGCAAGTGGATATTTGGAGCCCTTTCAGGCCTTCGTTGGAAACGGGAATATCTTCCCATAAAAACTAAACAGAAGCGTTCTGTGAAACTGCTTTGTGAAGTATAAATCCAACTCACAGAGTTGAACACTTCTTTTGAAAGAGCAGTTTTGAAACACACTTTTTGTAGAATCTACAAGTGTTCATTTGGAGCGCTTTGAGGCCTATGGTGGAAAAGGAAATATCTTCACATAAAACCTAGACAGAAGCATTCTTTGAAACTTCTTTATGATGTGTGCATTCAACTCACAGAGTTGAACCTTCTTTTTCATGGAGCAATTTGGAAAGAGTCTTTTTGCAGCATCTGCAAGTGGATATTTGGAGCTCTTTCAGGCCTTTGTTAGAAGCGGGAATATCTTCCCATAAAAACTGGACAGAAGCATTCTCACAAACTGCTTTGTGATGTGTGTGTTCAACTCACAGAGGTGAACCTTTCCTTTGCTAGAGCAGTTATGAAACACTCTTTTTGTAGAATCTGCAAGTGTTCATTTGGAGCGATTTGAGGCCTATGGTGGAAAAAGAAATATCTTCATATATAAACAAGGCAGAAGCATTCTCAGAAACCTCTTTATGATGTGTGCATTCAACTCAGAGAGATAAGCCTTCCTTTTGATAGAGCAGTTTTGAAACTGTGTTTTTGCAGAATCTGCAAGTGGATATTTGGAGCCCTTTCAGGCCTTCGTTGGAAACGGGAATATCTTCCCAAAAAAACTAAACAGAAGCGTTCTGTGAAACTGCTTTGTGTAGTATGAATGCAACTCACAGAGTTGGACACTTCCTTTGAAAGAGCTGTTTTGAAACACTCTTTTTGTAGAATCTGCAAGTGTTCATTTGGAGCGCTTTGAGGCCTATGGTGGAAAAGGAAATATCTTCACTTATAAACCAGGCAGAAGCATTCTCAGAAACCTCTTTATGATGTGTGCATTCAACTCGGAGAGATAAGCCTTCCTTTTGATAGAGCAGTTTTGAAACTGTGTTTTTGCAGAATCTGCAAGTGGATATTTGGAGCCCTTTCAGGCCTTCGTTGGAAAAGGGAGTATCTTCCCATAAAAACTAAACAGAAGAGTTCTGTGAAACTGCTTTGTGTAGTATGAATCCAACTCACAGAGTTGGACACTTCCTTTGAAAGAGCTGTTTTGAAACGCTCTTTTTGTAGAATCTGCAAGTGTTCATTTGGAGCGCTTTGAGGCCTAAGGTGGAAAAGGAAATATCTTCACTTATAAACCAGGCAGAAGCATTCTCAGAAACCTCTTTATGATGTGTGCATTCAACTCGGAGAGATAAGCCTTCCTTTTCGTAGAGCAGTTTTGAAACTGTGTTTTGGCAGAATCTGCAAGTGGATATTTGGAGCCCTTTCAGGCCTTCGTTGGAAACGGGAATATCTTCCCAAAAAAACTAAACAGAAGCGTTCTGTGAAACTGCTTTGTGTAGTATGAATGCAACTCACAGAGTTGGACACTTCCTTTGAAAGAGCTGTTTTGAAACACTCTTTTTGTAGAATCTGCAAGTGTTCATTTGGAGCGCTTTGAGGCCTATGGTGGAAAAGGAAATATCTTCACTTATAAACCAGGCAGAAGCATTCTCAGAAATCTCTTTATGATGTGTGCATTCAACTCGGAGAGATAAGCCTTCCTTTTGATAGAGCAGCTTTGAAACTGTGTTTTGGCAGAATCTGCAAGTGGATATTTGGAGCCCTTTCAGGCCTTCGTTGGAAACGGGAATATCTTCCCATAAAAACTAAACAGAAGCGTTCTGTGAAACTGCTTTGTGAAGGATAAATCCAACTCACAGAGTTGAACACTTCTTTTGAAAGAGCAGTTTGGAAACACTCTTTTTGTAGAATCTACAAGTGTTCACTTGGAGCGCTTTGAGGCATATGGTGGAAAAGGAAATATCTTCACATAAAACCTAGACAGAAGCATTCTTTGAAACTTCTTTATGATGTGTGCATTCAACTCACAGAGTTGAACCTTCTTTTTCATGGAGCAATTTGGAAAGAGTCTTTTTGCAGCATTTGCAAGTGGATATTTGGAGCTCTTTCAGGCCTTTGTTAGAAGCGGGAATATCTTCCCATAAAAACTGGACAGAAGCATTCTCACAAACTGCTTTGTGATGTGTGTGTTCAACTCACAGAGGTGAACCTTTCCTTTGCTAGAGCAGTTATGAAACACTCTTTTTGTAGAATCTGCAAGTGTTCATTTGGAGCGATTTGAGGCCTATGGTGGAAAAAGAAATATCTTCATATATAAACAAGGCAGAAGCATTCTCAGAAACCTCTTTATGATGTGTGCATTCAACTCAGAGAGATAAGCCTTCCTTTTGATAGAGCAGTTTTGAAACTGTGTTTTGGCAGAATCTGCAAGTGGATATTTGGAGCCCTTTCAGGCCTTCGTTGGAAACGGGAATATCTTCCCAAAAAAACGAAACAGAAGCGTTCTGTGAAACTGCTTTGTGTAGTATGAATGCAACTCACAGAGTTGGACACTTCCTTTGAAAGAGCTGTTTTGAAACACTCTTTTTGTAGAATCTGCAAGTGTTCATTTGGAGCGCTTTGAGGCCTAAGGTGGAAAAGGAAATATCTTCACTTATAAATCAGGCAGAAGCATTCTCAGAAACCTCTTTATCATGTGTGCATTCAACTCGGAGAGATAAGCCTTCCTTTTGATAGAGCAGATTTGAAACTGTGTTTTGGCAGAATCTGCAAGTGGATATTTGGAGCCCTTTCAGGCCTTCGTTGGAAACGGGAATATCTTCCCATAAAAACTAAACAGAAGCGTTCTGTGAAACTGCTTTGTGAAGTATAAATCCAACTCCCAGAGTTGAACACTTCTTTTGAAAGAGCTGTTTTGAAACACACTTTTTGTAGAATCTACAAGTGTTCATTTGGAGCGCTTTGAGGCCTACGGTGGAAAAGGAAATATCTTCACTTATAAACCAGGCAGAAGCATTCTCAGAAACCTCTTTATGATGTGTGCATTCAACTCGGAGAGATAAGCCTTCCTTTTGATAGAGCAGCTTTGAAACTGTGTTTTGGCAGAATCTGCAAGTGGATATTTGGAGCCCTTTCAGGCCTTCGTTGGAAACGGGAATATCTTCCCATAAAAACTAAACAGAAGCGTTCTGTGAAACTGCTTTGTGAAGGATAAATCCAACTCACAGAGTTGAACACTTCTTTTGAAAGAGCAGTTTGGAAACACTCTTTTTGTAGAATCTACAAGTGTTCACTTGGAGCGCTTTGAGGCCTATGGTGGAAAAGGAAATATCTTCACATAAAACCTAGACAGAAGCATTCTTTGAAACTTCTTTATGATGTGTGCATTCAACTCACAGAGTTGAACCTTCTTTTTCATGGAGCAATTTGGAAAGAGTCTTTTTGCAGCATCTGCAAGTGGATATTTGGAGCTCTTTCAGGCCTTTGTTAGAAGCGGGAATATCTTCCCATAAAAACTGGACAGAAGCATTCTCACAAACTGCTTTGTGATGTGTGTGTTCAACTCACAGAGGTGAACCTTTCCTTTGCTAGAGCAGTTATGAAACACTCTTTTTGTAGAATCTGCAAGTGTTCATTTGGAGCGATTTGAGGCCTATGGTGGAAAAAGAAATATCTTCATATATAAACAAGGCAGAAGCATTCTCAGAAACCTCTTTATGATGTGTGCATTCAACTCAGAGAGATAAGCCTTCCTTTTGATAGAGCAGTT
Source organism: Pongo abelii (assembly GCF_028885655.2). Classification (NCBI taxonomy): domain Eukaryota; kingdom Metazoa; phylum Chordata; class Mammalia; order Primates; family Hominidae; genus Pongo; species Pongo abelii. Next base: position 48,875,105 of record NC_085928.1, read on the forward strand.
TTGAAACTGTGTTTTTGCAGAATCTGCAAGTGGATATTTGGAGCCCTTTCAGGCCTTCGTTGGAAACGGGAATATCTTCCCAAAAAAACTAAACAGAAGCGTTCTGTGAAACTGCTTTGTGTAGTATGAATGCAACTCACAGAGTTGGACACTTCCTTTGAAAGAGCTGTTTTGAAACACTCTTTTTGTAGAATCTGCAAGTGTTCATTTGGAGCGCTTTGAGGCCTATGGTGGAAAAGGAAATATCTTCACTTATAAACCAGGCAGAAGCATTCTCAGAAACCTCTTTATCATGTGTGCATTCAACTCGGAGAGATAAGCCTTCCTTTTGATAGAGCAGCTTTGAAACTGTGTTTTGGCAGAATCTGCAAGTGGATATTTGGAGCCCTTTCAGGCCTTCGTTGGAAACGGGAATATCTTCCCATAAAAACTAAACAGAAGCGTTCTGTGAAACTGCTTTGTGAAGGATAAATCCAACTCACAGAGTTGAACACTTCTTTTGAAAGAGCAGTTTGGAAACACTCTTTTTGTAGAATCTACAAGTGTTCACTTGGAGCGCTTTGAGGCATATGGTGGAAAAGGAAATATCTTCACATAAAACCTAGACAGAAGCATTCTTTGAAACTTCTTTATGATGTGTGCATTCAACTCACAGAGTTGAACCTTCTTTTTCATGGAGCAATTTGGAAAGAGTCTTTTTGCAGCATCTGCAAGTGGATATTTGGAGCTCTTTCAGGCCTTTGTTAGAAGCGGGAATATCTTCCCATAAAAACTGGACAGAAGCATTCTCACAAACTGCTTTGTGATGTGTGTGTTCAACTCACAGAGGTGAACCTTTCCTTTGCTAGAGCAGTTATGAAACACTCTTTTTGTAGAATCTGCAAGTGTTCATTTGGAGCGATTTGAGGCCTATGGTGGAAAAAGAAATATCTTCATATATAAACAAGGCAGAAGCATTCTCAGAAACCTCTTTATGATGTGTGCATTCAACTCAGAGAGATAAGCCTTCCTTTTGATAGAGCAGTTTTTAAACTGTGTTTTGGCAGAATCTGCAAGTGGATATTTGGAGCCCTTTCAGGCCTTCGTTGGAAACGGGAATATCTTCCCAAAAAAACGAAACAGAAGCGTTCTGTGAAACTGCTTTGTGTAGTATGAATGCAACTCACAGAGTTGGACACTTCCTTTGAAAGAGCTGTTTTGAAACACTCTTTTTGTAGAATCTGCAAGTGTTCATTTGGAGCGCTTTGAGGCCTAAGGTGGAAAAGGAAATATCTTCACTTATAAATCAGGCAGAAGCATTCTCAGAAACCTCTTTATCATGTGTGCATTCAACTCGGAGAGATAAGCCTTCCTTTTGATAGAGCAGATTTGAAACTGTGTTTTGGCAGAATCTGCAAGTGGATATTTGGAGCCCTTTCAGGCCTTCGTTGGAAACGGGAATATCTTCCCATAAAAACTAAACAGAAGCGTTCTGTGAAACTGCTTTGTGAAGTATAAATCCAACTCACAGAGTTGAACACTTCTTTTGAAAGAGCAGTTTTGAAACACACTTTTTGTAGAATCTACAAGTGTTCATTTGGAGCGCTTTGAGGCCTATGGTGGAAAAGGAAATATCTTCACATAAAACCTAGACAGAAGCATTCTTTGAAACTTCTTTATGATGTGTGCATTCAACTCACAGAGTTGAACCTTCTTTTTCATGGAGCAATTTGGAAAGAGTCTTTTTGCAGCATCTGCAAGTGGATATTTGGAGCTCTTTCAGGCCTTTGTTAGAAGCGGGAATATCTTCCCATAAAAACTGGACAGAAGCATTCTCACAAACTGCTTTGTGATGTGTGTGTTCAACTCACAGAGGTGAACCTTTCCTTTGCTAGAGCAGTTATGAAACACTCTTTTTGTAGAATCTGCAAGTGTTCATTTGGAGCGATTTGAGGCCTATGGTGGAAAAAGAAATATCTTCATATATAAACAAGGCAGAAGCATTCTCAGAAACCTCTTTATGATGTGTGCATTCAACTCAGAGAGATAAGCCTTCCTTTTGATAGAGCAGTTTTGAAACTGTGTTTTTGCAGAATCTGCAAGTGGATATTTGGAGCCCTTTCAGGCCTTCGTTGGAAACGGGAATATCTTCCCAAAAAAACTAAACAGAAGCGTTCTGTGAAACTGCTTTGTGTAGTATGAATGCAACTCACAGAGTTGGACACTTCCTTTGAAAGAGCTGTTTTGAAACACTCTTTTTGTAGAATCTGCAAGTGTTCATTTGGAGCGCTTTGAGGCCTATGGTGGAAAAGGAAATATCTTCACTTATAAACCAGGCAGAAGCATTCTCAGAAACCTCTTTATCATGTGTGCATTCAACTCGGAGAGATAAGCCTTCCTTTTGATAGAGCAGCTTTGAAACTGTGTTTTGGCAGAATCTGCAAGTGGATATTTGGAGCCCTTTCAGGCCTTCGTTGGAAACGGGAATATCTTCCCATAAAAACTAAACAGAAGCGTTCTGTGAAACTGCTTTGTGAAGGATAAATCCAACTCACAGAGTTGAACACTTCTTTTGAAAGAGCAGTTTGGAAACACTCTTTTTGTAGAATCTACAAGTGTTCACTTGGAGCGCTTTGAGGCATATGGTGGAAAAGGAAATATCTTCACATAAAACCTAGACAGAAGCATTCTTTGAAACTTCTTTATGATGTGTGCATTCATCTCACAGAGTTGAACCTTCCTTATCATGGAGCAGTTTGGAAAGAGTCTTTTTGCGGCATCTGCAAGTGGATATTTGGAGCTCTTTCAGGCCTTTGTTAGAAGCGGGAATATCTTCCCATAAAAACTGGACAGAAGCATTCTCACAAACTGCTTTGTGATGTGTGTGTTCAACTCACAGAGTTGAACCTTTCCTTTGCTAGAACACTTATGAAACACTCTTTTTGTAGAATCTGCAAGTGTTCATTTGGAGCGCATTGAGGCCTATGGTGGAAAAAGAAATATCTTCATATATAAACAAGGGAGAAGCATTCTCAGAAACCTCTTTATGATGTGTGCATTCAACTCAGAGAGATAAGCCTTCCTTTTGATAGAGCAGTTTTGCAACTGTGTTTTTGCAGAATCTGCAAGTGGATATTTGGAGCCCTTTCAGGCCTTCGTTGGAAACGGGAATATCTTCCCAAAAAAACTAAACAGAAGCGTTCTGAGAAACTGGTTTGTGTAGTATGAATCCAACTCACAGAGTTGGACACTTCCTTTGAAAGAGCTCTTTTGAAACACTCTTTTTGTAGAATCTGCAAGTGTTCATTTGGAGCGCTTTGAGGCCTAAGGTGGAAAAGGAAATATCTTCACTTATAAATCAGGCAGAAGCATTCTCAGAAACCTCTTTATGATGTGTGCATTCAACTCGGAGAGATAAGCCTTCCTTTTCATAGAGCAGTTTTGAAACTGTGTTTTGGCAGAATCTGCAAGTGGATATTTGGAGCCCTTTCAGGCCTTCGTTGGAAACGGGAATATCTTCCCATAAAAATTAAACAGAAGCGTTCTGTGAAACTGCTTTGTGAAGTATGAATCCAACTCACAGAGTTGAACACTTCTTTTGAAAGAGCAGTTTTGAAACACTCTTTTTGTAGAATCTACAAGTGTTCATTTGGAGCGCTTTGAGGCATATGGTGGAAAAAGAAATATCGTCACATAAAACCTAGACAGAAGCATTCTTTGAAACTTCTTTATGATGTGTGCATTCCACTCACAGAGTTGAACTTTCCTTTTCATGGAGCAGTTTGGAAAGAGTCTTTTTGCAGCATCTGCAAGTGGATATTTGGAGCTCTTTCAGGCCTTTGTTAGAAGCGGGAATATCTTCCCATAAAAACTGGACAGAAGCATTCTCACAAACTGCTTTGTGATGTGTGTGTTCAACTCACAGAGGTGAACCTTTCCTTTGCTAGAGCAGTTATGAAACACTCTTTTTGTAGAATCTGCAAGTGTTCATTTGGAGCGATTTGAGGCCTATGGTGGAAAAAGAAATATCTTCATATATAAACAAGGCAGAAGCATTCTCAGAAACCTCTTTATGATGTGTGCATTCAACTCAGAGAGATAAGCCTTCCTTTTGATAGAGCAGTTTTGAAACTGTGTTTTTGCAGAATCTGCAAGTGGATATTTGGAGCCCTTTCAGGCCTTCGTTGGAAAAGGAAATATCTTCCCATAAAAACTAAACAGAAGAGTTCTGTGAAACTGCTTTGTGTAGTATGAATCCAACTCACAGAGTTGGACACTTCCTTTGAAAGAGCTGTTTTGAAACACTCTTTTAGTAGAATCTGCAAGTGTTCATTTGGAGCGCTTTGAGGCCTATGGTGGAAAAGGAAATATCTTCACTTATAAACCAGGCAGAAGCATTCTCAGAAACCTCTTTATGATGTGGGCATTCAACTCGGAGAGATAAGCCTTCCTTTTGATAGAGCAGTTTTGAAACTGTGTTTTGGCAGAATCTGCAAGTGGATATTTGGAGCCCTTTCAGGCCTTCGTTGGAAACGGGAATATCTTCCCATAAAAACTAAACAGAAGCGTTCTGTGAAACTGCTTTGTGAAGTATGAATCCAACTCACAGAGTTGAACACTTCCTTTGAAAGAGCAGTTTTGAAACACTCTTTTTGTAGAATCTGCAAGTGTTCCTTTGGAGCGCTTTGAGGCCTACGGTGGAAAAGGAAATATCTTCACATAAAACCTAGACAGAAGCATTCTTTGAAACTTCTTTATGATGTGTGCATTCATCTCACAGAGTTGAACCTTCCTTATCATGGAGCAGTTTGGAAAGAGTCTTTTTGCGGCATCTGCAAGTGGATATTTGGAGCTCTTTCAGGCCTTTGTTAGAAGCGGGAATATCTTCCCATAAAAACTGGACAGAAGCATTCTCACAAACTGCTTTGTGATGTGTGTGTTCAACTCACAGAGTTGAACCTTTCCTTTGCTAGAACACTTATGAAACACTCTTTTTGTAGAATCTGCAAGTGTTCATTTGGAGCGCATTGAGGCCTATGGTGGAAAAAGAAATATCTTCATATATAAACAAGGGAGAAGCATTCTCAGAAACCTCTTTATGATGTGTGTATTCAACTCAGAGAGATAAGCCTTCCTTTCGATAGAGCAGTTTTGCAACTGTGTTTTTGCAGAATCTGCAAGTGGATATTTGGAGCCCTTTCAGGCCTTCGTTGGAAACGGGAATATCTTCCCAAAAAAACTAAACAGAAGCGTTCTGAGAAACTGGTTTGTGTAGTATGAATCCAACTCACAGAGTTGGACACTTCCTTTGAAAGAGCTCTTTTGAAACACTCTTTTTGTAGAATCTGCAAGTGTTCATTTGGAGCGCTTTGAGGCCTAAGGTGGAAAAGGAAATATCTTCACTTATAAATCAGGCAGAAGCATTCTCAGAAACCTCTTTATGATGTGTGCATTCAACTCGGAGAGATAAGCCTTCCTTTTGATAGAGCAGCTTTGAAACTGTGTTTTGGCAGAATCTGCAAGTGGATATTTGGAGCCCTTTCAGGCCTTCGTTGGAAACGGGAATATCTTCCCATAAAAACTAAACAGAAGCGTTCTGTGAAACTGCTTTGTGAAGGATAAATCCAACTCACAGAGTTGAACACTTCTTTTGAAAGAGCAGTTTGGAAACACTCTTTTTGTAGAATCTACAAGTGTTCACTTGGAGCGCTTTGAGGCATATGGTGGAAAAGGAAATATCTTCACATAAAACCTAGACAGAAGCATTCTTTGAAACTTCTTTATGATGTGTGCATTCAACTCACAGAGTTGAACCTTCTTTTTCATGGAGCAATTTGGAAAGAGTCTTTTTGCAGCATCTGCAAGTGGATATTTGGAGCTCTTTCAGGCCTTTGTTAGAAGCGGGAATATCTTCCCATAAAAACTGGACAGAAGCATTCTCACAAACTGCTTTGTGATGTGTGTGTTCAACTCACAGAGGTGAACCTTTCCTTTGCTAGAGCAGTTATGAAACACTCTTTTTGTAGAATCTGCAAGTGTTCATTTGGAGCGATTTGAGGCCTATGGTGGAAAAAGAAATATCTTCATATATAAACAAGGCAGAAGCATTCTCAGAAACCTCTTTATGATGTGTGCATTCAACTCAGAGAGATAAGCCTTCCTTTTGATAGAGCAGTTTTTAAACTGTGTTTTGGCAGAATCTGCAAGTGGATATTTGGAGCCCTTTCAGGCCTTCGTTGGAAACGGGAATATCTTCCCAAAAAAACGAAACAGAAGCGTTCTGTGAAACTGCTTTGTGTAGTATGAATGCAACTCACAGAGTTGGACACTTCCTTTGAAAGAGCTGTTTTGAAACACTCTTTTTGTAGAATCTGCAAGTGTTCATTTGGAGCGCTTTGAGGCCTAAGGTGGAAAAGGAAATATCTTCACTTATAAATCAGGCAGAAGCATTCTCAGAAACCTCTTTATCATGTGTGCATTCAACTCGGAGAGATAAGCCTTCCTTTTGATAGAGCAGATTTGAAACTGTGTTTTGGCAGAATCTGCAAGTGGATATTTGGAGCCCTTTCAGGCCTTCGTTGGAAACGGGAATATCTTCCCATAAAAACTAAACAGAAGCGTTCTGTGAAACTGCTTTGTGAAGTATAAATCCAACTCACAGAGTTGAACACTTCTTTTGAAAGAGCAGTTTTGAAACACACTTTTTGTAGAATCTACAAGTGTTCATTTGGAGCGCTTTGAGGCCTATGGTGGAAAAGGAAATATCTTCACATAAAACCTAGACAGAAGCATTCTTTGAAACTTCTTTATGATGTGTGCATTCAACTCACAGAGTTGAACCTTCTTTTTCATGGAGCAATTTGGAAAGAGTCTTTTTGCAGCATCTGCAAGTGGATATTTGGAGCTCTTTCAGGCCTTTGTTAGAAGCGGGAATATCTTCCCATAAAAACTGGACAGAAGCATTCTCACAAACTGCTTTGTGATGTGTGTGTTCAACTCACAGAGGTGAACCTTTCCTTTGCTAGAGCAGTTATGAAACACTCTTTTTGTAGAATCTGCAAGTGTTCATTTGGAGCGATTTGAGGCCTATGGTGGAAAAAGAAATATCTTCATATATAAACAAGGCAGAAGCATTCTCAGAAACCTCTTTATGATGTGTGCATTCAACTCAGAGAGATAAGCCTTCCTTTTGATAGAGCAGTTTTGAAACTGTGTTTTTGCAGAATCTGCAAGTGGATATTTGGAGCCCTTTCAGGCCTTCGTTGGAAACGGGAATATCTTCCCAAAAAAACTAAACAGAAGCGTTCTGTGAAACTGCTTTGTGTAGTATGAATGCAACTCACAGAGTTGGACACTTCCTTTGAAAGAGCTGTTTTGAAACACTCTTTTTGTAGAATCTGCAAGTGTTCATTTGGAGCGCTTTGAGGCCTATGGTGGAAAAGGAAATATCTTCACTTATAAACCAGGCAGAAGCATTCTCAGAAACCTCTTTATCATGTGTGCATTCAACTCGGAGAGATAAGCCTTCCTTTTGATAGAGCAGCTTTGAAACTGTGTTTTGGCAGAATCTGCAAGTGGATATTTGGAGCCCTTTCAGGCCTTCGTTGGAAACGGGAATATCTTCCCATAAAAACTAAACAGAAGCGTTCTGTGAAACTGCTTTGTGAAGGATAAATCCAACTCACAGAGTTGAACACTTCTTTTGAAAGAGCAGTTTGGAAACACTCTTTTTGTAGAATCTACAAGTGTTCACTTGGAGCGCTTTGAGGCATATGGTGGAAAAGGAAATATCTTCACATAAAACCTAGACAGAAGCATTCTTTGAAACTTCTTTATGATGTGTGCATTCATCTCACAGAGTTGAACCTTCCTTATCATGGAGCAGTTTGGAAAGAGTCTTTTTGCGGCATCTGCAAGTGGATATTTGGAGCTCTTTCAGGCCTTTGTTAGAAGCGGGAATATCTTCCCATAAAAACTGGACAGAAGCATTCTCACAAACTGCTTTGTGATGTGTGTGTTCAACTCACAGAGTTGAACCTTTCCTTTGCTAGAACACTTATGAAACACTCTTTTTGTAGAATCTGCAAGTGTTCATTTGGAGCGCATTGAGGCCTATGGTGGAAAAAGAAATATCTTCATATATAAACAAGGGAGAAGCATTCTCAGAAACCTCTTTATGATGTGTGTATTCAACTCAGAGAGATAAGCCTTCCTTTCGATAGAGCAGTTTTGCAACTGTGTTTTTGCAGAATCTGCAAGTGGATATTTGGAGCCCTTTCAGGCCTTCGTTGGAAACGGGAATATCTTCCCAAAAAAACTAAACAGAAGCGTTCTGAGAAACTGGTTTGTGTAGTATGAATCCAACTCACAGAGTTGGACACTTCCTTTGAAAGAGCTCTTTTGAAACACTCTTTTTGTAGAATCTGCAAGTGTTCATTTGGAGCGCTTTGAGGCCTAAGGTGGAAAAGGAAATATCTTCACTTATAAATCAGGCAGAAGCATTCTCAGAAACCTCTTTATGATGTGTGCATTCAACTCGGAGAGATAAGCCTTCCTTTTCATAGAGCAGTTTTGAAACTGTGTTTTGGCAGAATCTGCAAGTGGATATTTGGAGCCCTTTCAGGCCTTCGTTGGAAACGGGAATATCTTCCCATAAAAATTAAACAGAAGCGTTCTGTGAAACTGCTTTGTGAAGTATGAATCCAACTCACAGAGTTGAACACTTCTTTTGAAAGAGCAGTTTTGAAACACTCTTTTTGTAGAATCTACAAGTGTTCATTTGGAGCGCTTTGAGGCATATGGTGGAAAAAGAAATATCGTCACATAAAACCTAGACAGAAGCATTCTTTGAAACTTCTTTATGATGTGTGCATTCCACTCACAGAGTTGAACTTTCCTTTTCATGGAGCAGTTTGGAAAGAGTCTTTTTGCAGCATCTGCAAGTGGATATTTGGAGCTCTTTCAGGCCTTTGTTAGAAGCGGGAATATCTTCCCATAAAAACTGGACAGAAGCATTCTCACAAACTGCTTTGTGATGTGTGTGTTCAACTCACAGAGGTGAACCTTTCCTTTGCTAGAGCAGTTATGAAACACTCTTTTTGTAGAATCTGCAAGTGTTCATTTGGAGCGATTTGAGGCCTATGGTGGAAAAAGAAATATCTTCATATATAAACAAGGCAGAAGTATTCTCAGAAACCTCTTTATGATGTGTGCATTCAACTCAGAGAGATAAGCCTTCCTTTTGATAGAGCAGTTTTGAAACTGTGTTTTTGCAGAATCTGCAAGTGGATATTTGGAGCCCTTTCAGGCCTTCGTTGGAAAAGGAAATATCTTCCCATAAAAACTAAACAGAAGAGTTCTGTGAAACTGCTTTGTGTAGTATGAATCCAACTCACAGAGTTGGACACTTCCTTTGAAAGAGCTGTTTTGAAACACTCTTTTAGTAGAATCTGCAAGTGTTCATTTGGAGCGCTTTGAGGCCTATGGTGGAAAAGGAAATATCTTCACTTATAAACCAGGCAGAAGCATTCTCAGAAACCTCTTTATGATGTGGGCATTCAACTCGGAGAGATAAGCCTTCCTTTTGATAGAGCAGTTTTGAAACTGTGTTTTGGCAGAATCTGCAAGTGGATATTTGGAGCCCTTTCAGGCCTTCGTTGGAAACGGGAATATCTTCCCATAAAAACTAAACAGAAGCGTTCTGTGAAACTGCTTTGTGAAGTATGAATCCAACTCACAGAGTTGAACACTTCCTTTGAAAGAGCAGTTTTGAAACACTCTTTTTGTAGAATCTGCAAGTGTTCCTTTGGAGCGCTTTGAGGCCTACGGTGGAAAAGGAAATATCTTCACATAAAACCTAGACAGAAGCATTCTTTGAAACTTCTTTATGATGTGTGCATTCATCTCACAGAGTTGAACCTTCCTTATCATGGAGCAGTTTGGAAAGAGTCTTTTTGCGGCATCTGCAAGTGGATATTTGGAGCTCTTTCAGGCCTTTGTTAGAAGCTGGAATATCTTCCCATAAAAACTGGACAGAAGCATTCTCACAAACTGCTTTGTGATGTGTGTGTTCAACTCACAGAGTTGAACCTTTCCTTTGCTAGAACACTTATGAAACACTCTTTTTGTAGAATCTGCAAGTGTTCATTTGGAGCGCATTGAGGCCTATGGTGGAAAAAGAAATATCTTCATATATAAACAAGGGAGAAGCATTCTCAGAAACCTCTTTATGATGTGTGTATTCAACTCAGAGAGATAAGCCTTCCTTTCGATAGAGCAGTTTTGCAACTGTGTTTTTGCAGAATCTGCAAGTGGATATTTGGAGCCCTTTCAGGCCTTCGTTGGAAACGGGAATATCTTCCCAAAAAAACTAAACAGAAGCGTTCTGAGAAACTGGTTTGTGTAGTATGAATCCAACTCACAGAGTTGGACACTTCCTTTGAAAGAGCTCTTTTGAAACACTCTTTTTGTAGAATCTGCAAGTGTTCATTTGGAGCGCTTTGAGGCCTAAGGTGGAAAAGGAAATATCTTCACTTATAAATCAGGCAGAAGCATTCTCAGAAACCTCTTTATGATGTGTGCATTCAACTCGGAGAGATAAGCCTTCCTTTTCATAGAGCAGTTTTGAAACTGTGTTTTGGCAGAATCTGCAAGTGGATATTTGGAGCCCTTTCAGGCCTTCGTTGGAAACGGGAATATCTTCCCATAAAAATTAAACAGAAGCGTTCTGTGAAACTGCTTTGTGAAGTATGAATCCAACTCACAGAGTTGAACACTTCTTTTGAAAGAGCAGTTTTGAAACACTCTTTTTGTAGAATCTACAAGTGTTCATTTGGAGCGCTTTGAGGCATATGGTGGAAAAAGAAATATCGTCACATAAAACCTAGACAGAAGCATTCTTTGAAACTTCTTTATGATGTGTGCATTCCACTCACAGAGTTGAACTTTCCTTTTCATGGAGCAGTTTGGAAAGAGTCTTTTTGCAGCATCTGCAAGTGGATATTTGGAGCTCTTTCAGGCCTTTGTTAGAAGCGGGAATATCTTCCCATAAAAACTGGACAGAAGCATTCTCACAAACTGCTTTGTGATGTGTGTGTTCAACTCACAGAGGTGAACCTTTCCTTTGCTAGAGCAGTTATGAAACACTCTTTTTGTAGAATCTGCAAGTGTTCATTTGGAGCGATTTGAGGCCTATGGTGGAAAAAGAAATATCTTCATATATAAACAAGGCAGAAGCATTCTCAGAAACCTCTTTATGATGTGTGCATTCAACTCAGAGAGATAAGCCTTCCTTTTGATAGAGCAGTTTTGAAACTGTGTTTTTGCAGAATCTGCAAGTGGATATTTGGAGCCCTTTCAGGCCTTCGTTGGAAACGGGAATATCTTCCCAAAAAAACTAAACAGAAGCGTTCTGTGAAACTGCTTTGTGTAGTATGAATGCAACTCACAGAGTTGGACACTTCCTTTGAAAGAGCTGTTTTGAAACACTCTTTTTGTAGAATCTGCAAGTGTTCATTTGGAGCGCTTTGAGGCCTATGGTGGAAAAGGAAATATCTTCACTTATAAACCAGGCAGAAGCATTCTCAGAAACCTCTTTATGATGTGTGCATTCAACTCGGAGAGATAAGCCTTCCTTTTGATAGAGCAGTTTTGAAACTGTGTTTTTGCAGAATCTGCAAGTGGATATTTGGAGCCCTTTCAGGCCTTCGTTGGAAAAGGGAGTATCTTCCCATAAAAACTAAACAGAAGAGTTCTGTGAAACTGCTTTGTGTAGTATGAATCCAACTCACAGAGTTGGACACTTCCTTTGAAAGAGCTGTTTTGAAACGCTCTTTTTGTAGAATCTGCAAGTGTTCATTTGGAGCGCTTTGAGGCCTAAGGTGGAAAAGGAAATATCTTCACTTATAAACCAGGCAGAAGCATTCTCAGAAACCTCTTTATGATGTGTGCATTCAACTCGGAGAGATAAGCCTTCCTTTTCGTAGAGCAGTTTTGAAACTGTGTTTTGGCAGAATCTGCAAGTGGATATTTGGAGCCCTTTCAGGCCTTCGTTGGAAACGGGAATATCTTCCCAAAAAAACTAAACAGAAGCGTTCTGTGAAACTGCTTTGTGTAGTATGAATGCAACTCACAGAGTTGGACACTTCCTTTGAAAGAGCTGTTTTGAAACACTCTTTTTGTAGAATCTGCAAGTGTTCATTTGGAGCGCTTTGAGGCCTATGGTGGAAAAGGAAATATCTTCACTTATAAACCAGGCAGAAGCATTCTCAGAAACCTCTTTATGATGTGTGCATTCAACTCGGAGAGATAAGCCTTCCTTTTGATAGAGCAGCTTTGAAACTGTGTTTTGGCAGAATCTGCAAGTGGATATTTGGAGCCCTTTCAGGCCTTCGTTGGAAACGGGAATATCTTCCCATAAAAACTAAACAGAAGCGTTCTGTGAAACTGCTTTGTGAAGGATAAATCCAACTCACAGAGTTGAACACTTCTTTTGAAAGAGCAGTTTGGAAACACTCTTTTTGTAGAATCTACAAGTGTTCACTTGGAGCGCTTTGAGGCATATGGTGGAAAAGGAAATATCTTCACATAAAACCTAGACAGAAGCATTCTTTGAAACTTCTTTATGATGTGTGCATTCCACTCACAGAGTTGAACTTTCCTTTTCATGGAGCAGTTTGGAAAGAGTCTTTTTGCAGCATCTGCAAGTGGATATTTGGAGCTCTTTCAGGCCTTTGTTAGAAGCGGGAATATCTTCCCATAAAAACTGGACAGAAGCATTCTCACAAACTGCTTTGTGATGTGTGTGTTCAACTCACAGAGGTGAACCTTTCCTTTGCTAGAGCAGTTATGAAACACTCTTTTTGTAGAATCTGCAAGTGTTCATTTGGAGCGATTTGAGGCCTATGGTGGAAAAAGAAATATCTTCATATATAAACAAGGCAGAAGCATTCTCAGAAACCTCTTTATGATGTGTGCATTCAACTCAGAGAGATAAGCCTTCCTTTTGATAGAGCAGTTTTGAAACTGTGTTTTTGCAGAATCTGCAAGTGGATATTTGGAGCCCTTTCAGGCCTTGGTTGGAAAAGGAAATAACTTCCCATAAAAACTAAACAGAAGAGTTCTGTGAAACTGCTTTGTGTAGTATGAATCCAACTCACAGAGTTGGACACTTCCTTTGAAAGAGCTGTTTTGAAACACTCTTTTAGTAGAATCTGCAAGTGTTCATTTGGAGCGCTTTGAGGCCTATGGTGGAAAAGGAAATATCTTCACTTATAAACCAGGCAGAAGCATTCTCAGAAACCTCTTTATGATGTGGGCATTCAACTCGGAGAGATAAGCCTTCCTTTTGATAGAGCAGTTTTGAAACTGTGTTTTGGCAGAATCTGCAAGTGGATATTTGGAGCCCTTTCAGGCCTTCGTTGGAAACGGGAATATCTTCCCATAAAAACTAAACAGAAGCGTTCTGTGAAACTGCTTTGTGAAGTATGAATCCAACTCACAGAGTTGAACACTTCCTTTGAAAGAGCAGTTTTGAAACACTCTTTTTGTAGAATCTGCAAGTGTTCCTTTGGAGCGCTTTGAGGCCTACGGTGGAAAAGGAAATATCTTCACATAAAACCTAGACAGAAGCATTCTTTGAAACTTCTTTATGATGTGTGCATTCATCTCACAGAGTTGAACCTTCCTTATCATGGAGCAGTTTGGAAAGAGTCTTTTTGCGGCATCTGCAAGTGGATATTTGGAGCTCTTTCAGGCCTTTGTTAGAAGCGGGAATATCTTCCCATAAAAACTGGACAGAAGCATTCTCACAAACTGCTTTGTGATGTGTGTGTTCAACTCACAGAGTTGAACCTTTCCTTTGCTAGAACACTTATGAAACACTCTTTTTGTAGAATCTGCAAGTGTTCATTTGGAGCGCATTGAGGCCTATGGTGGAAAAAGAAATATCTTCATATATAAACAAGGGAGAAGCATTCTCAGAAACCTCTTTATGATGTGTGTATTCAACTCAGAGAGATAAGCCTTCCTTTCGATAGAGCAGTTTTGCAACTGTGTTTTTGCAGAATCTGCAAGTGGATATTTGGAGCCCTTTCAGGCCTTCGTTGGAAACGGGAATATCTTCCCAAAAAAACTAAACAGAAGCGTTCTGAGAAACTGGTTTGTGTAGTATGAATCCAACTCACAGAGTTGGACACTTCCTTTGAAAGAGCTCTTTTGAAACACTCTTTTTGTAGAATCTGCAAGTGTTCATTTGGAGCGCTTTGAGGCCTAAGGTGGAAAAGGAAATATCTTCACTTATAAATCAGGCAGAAGCATTCTCAGAAACCTCTTTATGATGTGTGCATTCAACTCGGAGAGATAAGCCTTCCTTTTCATAGAGCAGTTTTGAAACTGTGTTTTGGCAGAATCTGCAAGTGGATATTTGGAGCCCTTTCAGGCCTTCGTTGGAAACGGGAATATCTTCCCATAAAAATTAAACAGAAGCGTTCTGTGAAACTGCTTTGTGAAGTATGAATCCAACTCACAGAGTTGAACACTTCTTTTGAAAGAGCAGGTTTGAAACACTCTTTTTGTAGAATCTACAAGTGTTCATTTGGAGCGCTTTGAGGCATATGGTGGAAAAAGAAATATCGTCACATAAAACCTAGACAGAAGCATTCTTTGAAACTTCTTTATGATGTGTGCATTCCACTCACAGAGTTGAACTTTCCTTTTCATGGAGCAGTTTGGAAAGAGTCTTTTTGCAGCATCTGCAAGTGGATATTTGGAGCTCTTTCAGGCCTTTGTTAGAAGCGGGAATATCTTCCCATAAAAACTGGACAGAAGCATTCTCACAAACTGCTTTGTGATGTGTGTGTTCAACTCACAGAGGTGAACCTTTCCTTTGCTAGAGCAGTTATGAAACACTCTTTTTGTAGAATCTGCAAGTGTTCATTTGGAGCGATTTGAGGCCTATGGTGGAAAAAGAAATATCTTCATATATAAACAAGGCAGAAGCATTCTCAGAAACCTCTTTATGATGTGTGCATTCAACTCAGAGAGATAAGCCTTCCTTTTGATAGAGCAGTTTTGAAACTGTGTTTTTGCAGAATCTGCAAGTGGATATTTGGAGCCCTTTCAGGCCTTCGTTGGAAACGGGAATATCTTCCCAAAAAAACTAAACAGAAGCGTTCTGTGAAACTGCTTTGTGTAGTATGAATGCAACTCACAGAGTTGGACACTTCCTTTGAAAGAGCTGTTTTGAAACACTCTTTTTGTAGAATCTGCAAGTGTTCATTTGGAGCGCTTTGAGGCCTATGGTGGAAAAGGAAATATCTTCACTTATAAACCAGGCAGAAGCATTCTCAGAAACCTCTTTATGATGTGTGCATTCAACTCGGAGAGATAAGCCTTCCTTTTGATAGAGCAGTTTTGAAACTGTGTTTTTGCAGAATCTGCAAGTGGATATTTGGAGCCCTTTCAGGCCTTCGTTGGAAAAGGGAGTATCTTCCCATAAAAACTAAACAGAAGAGTTCTGTGAAACTGCTTTGTGTAGTATGAATCCAACTCACAGAGTTGGACACTTCCTTTGAAAGAGCTGTTTTGAAACGCTCTTTTTGTAGAATCTGCAAGTGTTCATTTGGAGCGCTTTGAGGCCTAAGGTGGAAAAGGAAATATCTTCACTTATAAACCAGGCAGAAGCATTCTCAGAAACCTCTTTATGATGTGTGCATTCAACTCGGAGAGATAAGCCTTCCTTTTCGTAGAGCAGTTTTGAAACTGTGTTTTGGCAGAATCTGCAAGTGGATATTTGGAGCCCTTTCAGGCCTTCGTTGGAAACGGGAATATCTTCCCAAAAAAACTAAACAGAAGCGTTCTGTGAAACTGCTTTGTGTAGTATGAATGCAACTCACAGAGTTGGACACTTCCTTTGAAAGAGCTGTTTTGAAACACTCTTTTTGTAGAATCTGCAAGTGTTCATTTGGAGCGCTTTGAGGCCTATGGTGGAAAAGGAAATATCTTCACTTATAAACCAGGCAGAAGCATTCTCAGAAACCTCTTTATGATGTGTGCATTCAACTCGGAGAGATAAGCCTTCCTTTTGATAGAGCAGCTTTGAAACTGTGTTTTGGCAGAATCTGCAAGTGGATATTTGGAGCCCTTTCAGGCCTTCGTTGGAAACGGGAATATCTTCCCATAAAAACTAAACAGAAGCGTTCTGTGAAACTGCTTTGTGAAGGATAAATCCAACTCACAGAGTTGAACACTTCTTTTGAAAGAGCAGTTTGGAAACACTCTTTTTGTAGAATCTACAAGTGTTCACTTGGAGCGCTTTGAGGCATATGGTGGAAAAGGAAATATCTTCACATAAAACCTAGACAGAAGCATTCTTTGAAACTTCTTTATGATGTGTGCATTCAACTCACAGAGTTGAACCTTCTTTTTCATGGAGCAATTTGGAAAGAGTCTTTTTGCAGCATTTGCAAGTGGATATTTGGAGCTCTTTCAGGCCTTTGTTAGAAGCGGGAATATCTTCCCATAAAAACTGGACAGAAGCATTCTCACAAACTGCTTTGTGATGTGTGTGTTCAACTCACAGAGGTGAACCTTTCCTTTGCTAGAGCAGTTATGAAACACTCTTTTTGTAGAATCTGCAAGTGTTCATTTGGAGCGATTTGAGGCCTATGGTGGAAAAAGAAATATCTTCATATATAAACAAGGCAGAAGCATTCTCAGAAACCTCTTTATGATGTGTGCATTCAACTCAGAGAGATAAGCCTTCCTTTTGATAGAGCAGTTTTGAAACTGTGTTTTGGCAGAATCTGCAAGTGGATATTTGGAGCCCTTTCAGGCCTTCGTTGGAAACGGGAATATCTTCCCAAAAAAACGAAACAGAAGCGTTCTGTGAAACTGCTTTGTGTAGTATGAATGCAACTCACAGAGTTGGACACTTCCTTTGAAAGAGCTGTTTTGAAACACTCTTTTTGTAGAATCTGCAAGTGTTCATTTGGAGCGCTTTGAGGCCTAAGGTGGAAAAGGAAATATCTTCACTTATAAATCAGGCAGAAGCATTCTCAGAAACCTCTTTATCATGTGTGCATTCAACTCGGAGAGATAAGCCTTCCTTTTGATAGAGCAGATTTGAAACTGTGTTTTGGCAGAATCTGCAAGTGGATATTTGGAGCCCTTTCAGGCCTTCGTTGGAAACGGGAATATCTTCCCATAAAAACTAAACAGAAGCGTTCTGTGAAACTGCTTTGTGAAGTATAAATCCAACTCCCAGAGTTGAACACTTCTTTTGAAAGAGCTGTTTTGAAACACACTTTTTGTAGAATCTACAAGTGTTCATTTGGAGCGCTTTGAGGCCTACGGTGGAAAAGGAAATATCTTCACTTATAAACCAGGCAGAAGCATTCTCAGAAACCTCTTTATGATGTGTGCATTCAACTCGGAGAGATAAGCCTTCCTTTTGATAGAGCAGCTTTGAAACTGTGTTTTGGCAGAATCTGCAAGTGGATATTTGGAGCCCTTTCAGGCCTTCGTTGGAAACGGGAATATCTTCCCATAAAAACTAAACAGAAGCGTTCTGTGAAACTGCTTTGTGAAGTATAAATCCAACTCACAGAGTTGAACACTTCTTTTGAAAGAGCAGTTTTGAAACACACTTTTTGTAGAATCTACAAGTGTTCATTTGGAGCGCTTTGAGGCCTATGGTGGAAAAGGAAATATCTTCACATAAAACCTAGACAGAAGCATTCTTTGAAACTTCTTTATGATGTGTGCATTCAACTCACAGAGTTGAACCTTCTTTTTCATGGAGCAATTTGGAAAGAGTCTTTTTGCAGCATCTGCAAGTGGATATTTGGAGCTCTTTCAGGCCTTTGTTAGAAGCGGGAATATCTTCCCATAAAAACTGGACAGAAGCATTCTCACAAACTGCTTTGTGATGTGTGTGTTCAACTCACAGAGGTGAACCTTTCCTTTGCTAGAGCAGTTATGAAACACTCTTTTTGTAGAATCTGCAAGTGTTCATTTGGAGCGATTTGAGGCCTATGGTGGAAAAAGAAATATCTTCATATATAAACAAGGCAGAAGCATTCTCAGAAACCTCTTTATGATGTGTGCATTCAACTCAGAGAGATAAGCCTTCCTTTTGATAGAGCAGTTTTGAAACTGTGTTTTTGCAGAATCTGCAAGTGGATATTTGGAGCCCTTTCAGGCCTTCGTTGGAAACGGGAATATCTTCCCAAAAAAACTAAACAGAAGCGTTCTGTGAAACTGCTTTGTGTAGTATGAATGCAACTCACAGAGTTGGACACTTCCTTTGAAAGAGCTGTTTTGAAACACTCTTTTTGTAGAATCTGCAAGTGTTCATTTGGAGCGCTTTGAGGCCTATGGTGGAAAAGGAAATATCTTCACTTATAAACCAGGCAGAAGCATTCTCAGAAACCTCTTTATCATGTGTGCATTCAACTCGGAGAGATAAGCCTTCCTTTTGATAGAGCAGCTTTGAAACTGTGTTTTGGCAGAATCTGCAAGTGGATATTTGGAGCCCTTTCAGGCCTTCGTTGGAAACGGGAATATCTTCCCATAAAAACTAAACAGAAGCGTTCTGTGAAACTGCTTTGTGAAGGATAAATCCAACTCACAGAGTTGAACACTTCTTTTGAAAGAGCAGTTTGGAAACACTCTTTTTGTAGAATCTACAAGTGTTCACTTGGAGCGCTTTGAGGCATATGGTGGAAAAGGAAATATCTTCACATAAAACCTAGACAGAAGCATTCTTTGAAACTTCTTTATGATGTGTGCATTCATCTCACAGAGTTGAACCTTCCTTATCATGGAGCAGTTTGGAAAGAGTCTTTTTGCGGCATCTGCAAGTGGATATTTGGAGCTCTTTCAGGCCTTTGTTAGAAGCGGGAATATCTTCCCATAAAAACTGGACAGAAGCATTCTCACAAACTGCTTTGTGATGTGTGTGTTCAACTCACAGAGTTGAACCTTTCCTTTGCTAGAACACTTATGAAACACTCTTTTTGTAGAATCTGCAAGTGTTCATTTGGAGCGCATTGAGGCCTATGGTGGAAAAAGAAATATCTTCATATATAAACAAGGGAGAAGCATTCTCAGAAACCTCTTTATGATGTGTGTATTCAACTCAGAGAGATAAGCCTTCCTTTCGATAGAGCAGTTTTGCAACTGTGTTTTTGCAGAATCTGCAAGTGGATATTTGGAGCCCTTTCAGGCCTTCGTTGGAAACGGGAATATCTTCCCAAAAAAACTAAACAGAAGCGTTCTGAGAAACTGGTTTGTGTAGTATGAATCCAACTCACAGAGTTGGACACTTCCTTTGAAAGAGCTCTTTTGAAACACTCTTTTTGTAGAATCTGCAAGTGTTCATTTGGAGCGCTTTGAGGCCTAAGGTGGAAAAGGAAATATCTTCACTTATAAATCAGGCAGAAGCATTCTCAGAAACCTCTTTATGATGTGTGCATTCAACTCGGAGAGATAAGCCTTCCTTTTCATAGAGCAGTTTTGAAACTGTGTTTTGGCAGAATCTGCAAGTGGATATTTGGAGCCCTTTCAGGCCTTCGTTGGAAACGGGAATATCTTCCCATAAAAATTAAACAGAAGCGTTCTGTGAAACTGCTTTGTGAAGTATGAATCCAACTCACAGAGTTGAACACTTCTTTTGAAAGAGCAGTTTTGAAACACTCTTTTTGTAGAATCTACAAGTGTTCATTTGGAGCGCTTTGAGGCATATGGTGGAAAAAGAAATATCGTCACATAAAACCTAGACAGAAGCATTCTTTGAAACTTCTTTATGATGTGTGCATTCCACTCACAGAGTTGAACTTTCCTTTTCATGGAGCAGTTTGGAAAGAGTCTTTTTGCAGCATCTGCAAGTGGATATTTGGAGCTCTTTCAGGCCTTTGTTAGAAGCGGGAATATCTTCCCATAAAAACTGGACAGAAGCATTCTCACAAACTGCTTTGTGATGTGTGTGTTCAACTCACAGAGGTGAACCTTTCCTTTGCTAGAGCAGTTATGAAACACTCTTTTTGTAGAATCTGCAAGTGTTCATTTGGAGCGATTTGAGGCCTATGGTGGAAAAAGAAATATCTTCATATATAAACAAGGCAGAAGTATTCTCAGAAACCTCTTTATGATGTGTGCATTCAACTCAGAGAGATAAGCCTTCCTTTTGATAGAGCAGTTTTGAAACTGTGTTTTTGCAGAATCTGCAAGTGGATATTTGGAGCCCTTTCAGGCCTTCGTTGGAAAAGGAAATATCTTCCCATAAAAACTAAACAGAAGAGTTCTGTGAAACTGCTTTGTGTAGTATGAATCCAACTCACAGAGTTGGACACTTCCTTTGAAAGAGCTGTTTTGAAACACTCTTTTAGTAGAATCTGCAAGTGTTCATTTGGAGCGCTTTGAGGCCTATGGTGGAAAAGGAAATATCTTCACTTATAAACCAGGCAGAAGCATTCTCAGAAACCTCTTTATGATGTGGGCATTCAACTCGGAGAGATAAGCCTTCCTTTTGATAGAGCAGTTTTGAAACTGTGTTTTGGCAGAATCTGCAAGTGGATATTTGGAGCCCTTTCAGGCCTTCGTTGGAAACGGGAATATCTTCCCATAAAAACTAAACAGAAGCGTTCTGTGAAACTGCTTTGTGAAGTATGAATCCAACTCACAGAGTTGAACACTTCCTTTGAAAGAGCAGTTTTGAAACACTCTTTTTGTAGAATCTGCAAGTGTTCCTTTGGAGCGCTTTGAGGCCTACGGTGGAAAAGGAAATATCTTCACATAAAACCTAGACAGAAGCATTCTTTGAAACTTCTTTATGATGTGTGCATTCATCTCACAGAGTTGAACCTTCCTTATCATGGAGCAGTTTGGAAAGAGTCTTTTTGCGGCATCTGCAAGTGGATATTTGGAGCTCTTTCAGGCCTTTGTTAGAAGCTGGAATATCTTCCCATAAAAACTGGACAGAAGCATTCTCACAAACTGCTTTGTGATGTGTGTGTTCAACTCACAGAGTTGAACCTTTCCTTTGCTAGAACACTTATGAAACACTCTTTTTGTAGAATCTGCAAGTGTTCATTTGGAGCGCATTGAGGCCTATGGTGGAAAAAGAAATATCTTCATATATAAACAAGGGAGAAGCATTCTCAGAAACCTCTTTATGATGTGTGTATTCAACTCAGAGAGATAAGCCTTCCTTTCGATAGAGCAGTTTTGCAACTGTGTTTTTGCAGAATCTGCAAGTGGATATTTGGAGCCCTTTCAGGCCTTCGTTGGAAACGGGAATATCTTCCCAAAAAAACTAAACAGAAGCGTTCTGAGAAACTGGTTTGTGTAGTATGAATCCAACTCACAGAGTTGGACACTTCCTTTGAAAGAGCTCTTTTGAAACACTCTTTTTGTAGAATCTGCAAGTGTTCATTTGGAGCGCTTTGAGGCCTAAGGTGGAAAAGGAAATATCTTCACTTATAAATCAGGCAGAAGCATTCTCAGAAACCTCTTTATGATGTGTGCATTCAACTCGGAGAGATAAGCCTTCCTTTTCATAGAGCAGTTTTGAAACTGTGTTTTGGCAGAATCTGCAAGTGGATATTTGGAGCCCTTTCAGGCCTTCGTTGGAAACGGGAATATCTTCCCATAAAAATTAAACAGAAGCGTTCTGTGAAACTGCTTTGTGAAGTATGAATCCAACTCACAGAGTTGAACACTTCTTTTGAAAGAGCAGTTTTGAAACACTCTTTTTGTAGAATCTACAAGTGTTCATTTGGAGCGCTTTGAGGCATATGGTGGAAAAAGAAATATCGTCACATAAAACCTAGACAGAAGCATTCTTTGAAACTTCTTTATGATGTGTGCATTCCACTCACAGAGTTGAACTTTCCTTTTCATGGAGCAGTTTGGAAAGAGTCTTTTTGCAGCATCTGCAAGTGGATATTTGGAGCTCTTTCAGGCCTTTGTTAGAAGCGGGAATATCTTCCCATAAAAACTGGACAGAAGCATTCTCACAAACTGCTTTGTGATGTGTGTGTTCAACTCACAGAGGTGAACCTTTCCTTTGCTAGAGCAGTTATGAAACACTCTTTTTGTAGAATCTGCAAGTGTTCATTTGGAGCGATTTGAGGCCTATGGTGGAAAAAGAAATATCTTCATATATAAACAAGGCAGAAGCATTCTCAGAAACCTCTTTATGATGTGTGCATTCAACTCAGAGAGATAAGCCTTCCTTTTGATAGAGCAGTTTTGAAACTGTGTTTTTGCAGAATCTGCAAGTGGATATTTGGAGCCCTTTCAGGCCTTCGTTGGAAACGGGAATATCTTCCCAAAAAAACTAAACAGAAGCGTTCTGTGAAACTGCTTTGTGTAGTATGAATGCAACTCACAGAGTTGGACACTTCCTTTGAAAGAGCTGTTTTGAAACACTCTTTTTGTAGAATCTGCAAGTGTTCATTTGGAGCGCTTTGAGGCCTATGGTGGAAAAGGAAATATCTTCACTTATAAACCAGGCAGAAGCATTCTCAGAAACCTCTTTATGATGTGTGCATTCAACTCGGAGAGATAAGCCTTCCTTTTGATAGAGCAGTTTTGAAACTGTGTTTTTGCAGAATCTGCAAGTGGATATTTGGAGCCCTTTCAGGCCTTCGTTGGAAAAGGGAGTATCTTCCCATAAAAACTAAACAGAAGAGTTCTGTGAAACTGCTTTGTGTAGTATGAATCCAACTCACAGAGTTGGACACTTCCTTTGAAAGAGCTGTTTTGAAACGCTCTTTTTGTAGAATCTGCAAGTGTTCATTTGGAGCGCTTTGAGGCCTAAGGTGGAAAAGGAAATATCTTCACTTATAAACCAGGCAGAAGCATTCTCAGAAACCTCTTTATGATGTGTGCATTCAACTCGGAGAGATAAGCCTTCCTTTTCGTAGAGCAGTTTTGAAACTGTGTTTTGGCAGAATCTGCAAGTGGATATTTGGAGCCCTTTCAGGCCTTCGTTGGAAACGGGAATATCTTCCCAAAAAAACTAAACAGAAGCGTTCTGTGAAACTGCTTTGTGTAGTATGAATGCAACTCACAGAGTTGGACACTTCCTTTGAAAGAGCTGTTTTGAAACACTCTTTTTGTAGAATCTGCAAGTGTTCATTTGGAGCGCTTTGAGGCCTATGGTGGAAAAGGAAATATCTTCACTTATAAACCAGGCAGAAGCATTCTCAGAAACCTCTTTATGATGTGTGCATTCAACTCGGAGAGATAAGCCTTCCTTTTGATAGAGCAGCTTTGAAACTGTGTTTTGGCAGAATCTGCAAGTGGATATTTGGAGCCCTTTCAGGCCTTCGTTGGAAACGGGAATATCTTCCCATAAAAACTAAACAGAAGCGTTCTGTGAAACTGCTTTGTGAAGGATAAATCCAACTCACAGAGTTGAACACTTCTTTTGAAAGAGCAGTTTGGAAACACTCTTTTTGTAGAATCTACAAGTGTTCACTTGGAGCGCTTTGAGGCATATGGTGGAAAAGGAAATATCTTCACATAAAACCTAGACAGAAGCATTCTTTGAAACTTCTTTATGATGTGTGCATTCCACTCACAGAGTTGAACTTTCCTTTTCATGGAGCAGTTTGGAAAGAGTCTTTTTGCAGCATCTGCAAGTGGATATTTGGAGCTCTTTCAGGCCTTTGTTAGAAGCGGGAATATCTTCCCATAAAAACTGGACAGAAGCATTCTCACAAACTGCTTTGTGATGTGTGTGTTCAACTCACAGAGGTGAACCTTTCCTTTGCTAGAGCAGTTATGAAACACTCTTTTTGTAGAATCTGCAAGTGTTCATTTGGAGCGATTTGAGGCCTATGGTGGAAAAAGAAATATCTTCATATATAAACAAGGCAGAAGCATTCTCAGAAACCTCTTTATGATGTGTGCATTCAACTCAGAGAGATAAGCCTTCCTTTTGATAGAGCAGTTTTGAAACTGTGTTTTTGCAGAATCTGCAAGTGGATATTTGGAGCCCTTTCAGGCCTTGGTTGGAAAAGGAAATAACTTCCCATAAAAACTAAACAGAAGAGTTCTGTGAAACTGCTTTGTGTAGTATGAATCCAACTCACAGAGTTGGACACTTCCTTTGAAAGAGCTGTTTTGAAACACTCTTTTAGTAGAATCTGCAAGTGTTCATTTGGAGCGCTTTGAGGCCTATGGTGGAAAAGGAAATATCTTCACTTATAAACCAGGCAGAAGCATTCTCAGAAACCTCTTTATGATGTGGGCATTCAACTCGGAGAGATAAGCCTTCCTTTTGATAGAGCAGTTTTGAAACTGTGTTTTGGCAGAATCTGCAAGTGGATATTTGGAGCCCTTTCAGGCCTTCGTTGGAAACGGGAATATCTTCCCATAAAAACTAAACAGAAGCGTTCTGTGAAACTGCTTTGTGAAGTATGAATCCAACTCACAGAGTTGAACACTTCCTTTGAAAGAGCAGTTTTGAAACACTCTTTTTGTAGAATCTGCAAGTGTTCCTTTGGAGCGCTTTGAGGCCTACGGTGGAAAAGGAAATATCTTCACATAAAACCTAGACAGAAGCATTCTTTGAAACTTCTTTATGATGTGTGCATTCATCTCACAGAGTTGAACCTTCCTTATCATGGAGCAGTTTGGAAAGAGTCTTTTTGCGGCATCTGCAAGTGGATATTTGGAGCTCTTTCAGGCCTTTGTTAGAAGCGGGAATATCTTCCCATAAAAACTGGACAGAAGCATTCTCACAAACTGCTTTGTGATGTGTGTGTTCAACTCACAGAGTTGAACCTTTCCTTTGCTAGAACACTTATGAAACACTCTTTTTGTAGAATCTGCAAGTGTTCATTTGGAGCGCATTGAGGCCTATGGTGGAAAAAGAAATATCTTCATATATAAACAAGGGAGAAGCATTCTCAGAAACCTCTTTATGATGTGTGTATTCAACTCAGAGAGATAAGCCTTCCTTTCGATAGAGCAGTTTTGCAACTGTGTTTTTGCAGAATCTGCAAGTGGATATTTGGAGCCCTTTCAGGCCTTCGTTGGAAACGGGAATATCTTCCCAAAAAAACTAAACAGAAGCGTTCTGAGAAACTGGTTTGTGTAGTATGAATCCAACTCACAGAGTTGGACACTTCCTTTGAAAGAGCTCTTTTGAAACACTCTTTTTGTAGAATCTGCAAGTGTTCATTTGGAGCGCTTTGAGGCCTAAGGTGGAAAAGGAAATATCTTCACTTATAAATCAGGCAGAAGCATTCTCAGAAACCTCTTTATGATGTGTGCATTCAACTCGGAGAGATAAGCCTTCCTTTTCATAGAGCAGTTTTGAAACTGTGTTTTGGCAGAATCTGCAAGTGGATATTTGGAGCCCTTTCAGGCCTTCGTTGGAAACGGGAATATCTTCCCATAAAAATTAAACAGAAGCGTTCTGTGAAACTGCTTTGTGAAGTATGAATCCAACTCACAGAGTTGAACACTTCTTTTGAAAGAGCAGGTTTGAAACACTCTTTTTGTAGAATCTACAAGTGTTCATTTGGAGCGCTTTGAGGCATATGGTGGAAAAAGAAATATCGTCACATAAAACCTAGACAGAAGCATTCTTTGAAACTTCTTTATGATGTGTGCATTCCACTCACAGAGTTGAACTTTCCTTTTCATGGAGCAGTTTGGAAAGAGTCTTTTTGCAGCATCTGCAAGTGGATATTTGGAGCTCTTTCAGGCCTTTGTTAGAAGCGGGAATATCTTCCCATAAAAACTGGACAGAAGCATTCTCACAAACTGCTTTGTGATGTGTGTGTTCAACTCACAGAGGTGAACCTTTCCTTTGCTAGAGCAGTTATGAAACACTCTTTTTGTAGAATCTGCAAGTGTTCATTTGGAGCGATTTGAGGCCTATGGTGGAAAAAGAAATATCTTCATATATAAACAAGGCAGAAGCATTCTCAGAAACCTCTTTATGATGTGTGCATTCAACTCAGAGAGATAAGCCTTCCTTTTGATAGAGCAGTTTTGAAACTGTGTTTTTGCAGAATCTGCAAGTGGATATTTGGAGCCCTTTCAGGCCTTCGTTGGAAACGGGAATATCTTCCCAAAAAAACTAAACAGAAGCGTTCTGTGAAACTGCTTTGTGTAGTATGAATGCAACTCACAGAGTTGGACACTTCCTTTGAAAGAGCTGTTTTGAAACACTCTTTTTGTAGAATCTGCAAGTGTTCATTTGGAGCGCTTTGAGGCCTATGGTGGAAAAGGAAATATCTTCACTTATAAACCAGGCAGAAGCATTCTCAGAAACCTCTTTATGATGTGTGCATTCAACTCGGAGAGATAAGCCTTCCTTTTGATAGAGCAGTTTTGAAACTGTGTTTTTGCAGAATCTGCAAGTGGATATTTGGAGCCCTTTCAGGCCTTCGTTGGAAAAGGGAGTATCTTCCCATAAAAACTAAACAGAAGAGTTCTGTGAAACTGCTTTGTGTAGTATGAATCCAACTCACAGAGTTGGACACTTCCTTTGAAAGAGCTGTTTTGAAACGCTCTTTTTGTAGAATCTGCAAGTGTTCATTTGGAGCGCTTTGAGGCCTAAGGTGGAAAAGGAAATATCTTCACTTATAAACCAGGCAGAAGCATTCTCAGAAACCTCTTTATGATGTGTGCATTCAACTCGGAGAGATAAGCCTTCCTTTTCGTAGAGCAGTTTTGAAACTGTGTTTTGGCAGAATCTGCAAGTGGATATTTGGAGCCCTTTCAGGCCTTCGTTGGAAACGGGAATATCTTCCCAAAAAAACTAAACAGAAGCGTTCTGTGAAACTGCTTTGTGTAGTATGAATGCAACTCACAGAGTTGGACACTTCCTTTGAAAGAGCTGTTTTGAAACACTCTTTTTGTAGAATCTGCAAGTGTTCATTTGGAGCGCTTTGAGGCCTATGGTGGAAAAGGAAATATCTTCACTTATAAACCAGGCAGAAGCATTCTCAGAAACCTCTTTATGATGTGTGCATTCAACTCGGAGAGATAAGCCTTCCTTTTGATAGAGCAGCTTTGAAACTGTGTTTTGGCAGAATCTGCAAGTGGATATTTGGAGCCCTTTCAGGCCTTCGTTGGAAACGGGAATATCTTCCCATAAAAACTAAACAGAAGCGTTCTGTGAAACTGCTTTGTGAAGGATAAATCCAACTCACAGAGTTGAACACTTCTTTTGAAAGAGCAGTTTGGAAACACTCTTTTTGTAGAATCTACAAGTGTTCACTTGGAGCGCTTTGAGGCATATGGTGGAAAAGGAAATATCTTCACATAAAACCTAGACAGAAGCATTCTTTGAAACTTCTTTATGATGTGTGCATTCAACTCACAGAGTTGAACCTTCTTTTTCATGGAGCAATTTGGAAAGAGTCTTTTTGCAGCATTTGCAAGTGGATATTTGGAGCTCTTTCAGGCCTTTGTTAGAAGCGGGAATATCTTCCCATAAAAACTGGACAGAAGCATTCTCACAAACTGCTTTGTGATGTGTGTGTTCAACTCACAGAGGTGAACCTTTCCTTTGCTAGAGCAGTTATGAAACACTCTTTTTGTAGAATCTGCAAGTGTTCATTTGGAGCGATTTGAGGCCTATGGTGGAAAAAGAAATATCTTCATATATAAACAAGGCAGAAGCATTCTCAGAAACCTCTTTATGATGTGTGCATTCAACTCAGAGAGATAAGCCTTCCTTTTGATAGAGCAGTTTTGAAACTGTGTTTTGGCAGAATCTGCAAGTGGATATTTGGAGCCCTTTCAGGCCTTCGTTGGAAACGGGAATATCTTCCCAAAAAAACGAAACAGAAGCGTTCTGTGAAACTGCTTTGTGTAGTATGAATGCAACTCACAGAGTTGGACACTTCCTTTGAAAGAGCTGTTTTGAAACACTCTTTTTGTAGAATCTGCAAGTGTTCATTTGGAGCGCTTTGAGGCCTAAGGTGGAAAAGGAAATATCTTCACTTATAAATCAGGCAGAAGCATTCTCAGAAACCTCTTTATCATGTGTGCATTCAACTCGGAGAGATAAGCCTTCCTTTTGATAGAGCAGATTTGAAACTGTGTTTTGGCAGAATCTGCAAGTGGATATTTGGAGCCCTTTCAGGCCTTCGTTGGAAACGGGAATATCTTCCCATAAAAACTAAACAGAAGCGTTCTGTGAAACTGCTTTGTGAAGTATAAATCCAACTCCCAGAGTTGAACACTTCTTTTGAAAGAGCTGTTTTGAAACACACTTTTTGTAGAATCTACAAGTGTTCATTTGGAGCGCTTTGAGGCCTACGGTGGAAAAGGAAATATCTTCACTTATAAACCAGGCAGAAGCATTCTCAGAAACCTCTTTATGATGTGTGCATTCAACTCGGAGAGATAAGCCTTCCTTTTGATAGAGCAGCTTTGAAACTGTGTTTTGGCAGAATCTGCAAGTGGATATTTGGAGCCCTTTCAGGCCTTCGTTGGAAACGGGAATATCTTCCCATAAAAACTAAACAGAAGCGTTCTGTGAAACTGCTTTGTGAAGGATAAATCCAACTCACAGAGTTGAACACTTCTTTTGAAAGAGCAGTTTGGAAACACTCTTTTTGTAGAATCTACAAGTGTTCACTTGGAGCGCTTTGAGGCCTATGGTGGAAAAGGAAATATCTTCACATAAAACCTAGACAGAAGCATTCTTTGAAACTTCTTTATGATGTGTGCATTCAACTCACAGAGTTGAACCTTCTTTTTCATGGAGCAATTTGGAAAGAGTCTTTTTGCAGCATCTGCAAGTGGATATTTGGAGCTCTTTCAGGCCTTTGTTAGAAGCGGGAATATCTTCCCATAAAAACTGGACAGAAGCATTCTCACAAACTGCTTTGTGATGTGTGTGTTCAACTCACAGAGGTGAACCTTTCCTTTGCTAGAGCAGTTATGAAACACTCTTTTTGTAGAATCTGCAAGTGTTCATTTGGAGCGATTTGAGGCCTATGGTGGAAAAAGAAATATCTTCATATATAAACAAGGCAGAAGCATTCTCAGAAACCTCTTTATGATGTGTGCATTCAACTCAGAGAGATAAGCCTTCCTTTTGATAGAGCAGTTTTGAAACTGTGTTTTTGCAGAATCTGCAAGTGGATATTTGGAGCCCTTTCAGGCCTTCGTTGGAAACGGGAATATCTTCCCAAAAAAACTAAACAGAAGCGTTCTGTGAAACTGCTTTGTGTAGTATGAATGCAACTCACAGAGTTGGACACTTCCTTTGAAAGAGCTGTTT
Organism: Pongo abelii; assembly: GCF_028885655.2. Lineage (NCBI taxonomy): Eukaryota > Metazoa > Chordata > Mammalia > Primates > Hominidae > Pongo > Pongo abelii. The sequence continues at coordinate 48,904,347 of NC_085928.1, forward strand.
TGAAACACTCTTTTTGTAGAATCTGCAAGTGTTCATTTGGAGCGCTTTGAGGCCTATGGTGGAAAAGGAAATATCTTCACTTATAAACCAGGCAGAAGCATTCTCAGAAACCTCTTTATCATGTGTGCATTCAACTCGGAGAGATAAGCCTTCCTTTTGATAGAGCAGCTTTGAAACTGTGTTTTGGCAGAATCTGCAAGTGGATATTTGGAGCCCTTTCAGGCCTTCGTTGGAAACGGGAATATCTTCCCATAAAAACTAAACAGAAGCGTTCTGTGAAACTGCTTTGTGAAGGATAAATCCAACTCACAGAGTTGAACACTTCTTTTGAAAGAGCAGTTTGGAAACACTCTTTTTGTAGAATCTACAAGTGTTCACTTGGAGCGCTTTGAGGCATATGGTGGAAAAGGAAATATCTTCACATAAAACCTAGACAGAAGCATTCTTTGAAACTTCTTTATGATGTGTGCATTCAACTCACAGAGTTGAACCTTCTTTTTCATGGAGCAATTTGGAAAGAGTCTTTTTGCAGCATCTGCAAGTGGATATTTGGAGCTCTTTCAGGCCTTTGTTAGAAGCGGGAATATCTTCCCATAAAAACTGGACAGAAGCATTCTCACAAACTGCTTTGTGATGTGTGTGTTCAACTCACAGAGGTGAACCTTTCCTTTGCTAGAGCAGTTATGAAACACTCTTTTTGTAGAATCTGCAAGTGTTCATTTGGAGCGATTTGAGGCCTATGGTGGAAAAAGAAATATCTTCATATATAAACAAGGCAGAAGCATTCTCAGAAACCTCTTTATGATGTGTGCATTCAACTCAGAGAGATAAGCCTTCCTTTTGATAGAGCGGTTTTTAAACTGTGTTTTGGCAGAATCTGCAAGTGGATATTTGGAGCCCTTTCAGGCCTTCGTTGGAAACGGGAATATCTTCCCAAAAAAACGAAACAGAAGCGTTCTGTGAAACTGCTTTGTGTAGTATGAATGCAACTCACAGAGTTGGACACTTCCTTTGAAAGAGCTCTTTTGAAACACTCTTTTTGTAGAATCTGCAAGTGTTCATTTGGAGCGCTTTGAGGCCTAAGGTGGAAAAGGAAATATCTTCACTTATAAATCAGGCAGAAGCATTCTCAGAAACCTCTTTATCATGTGTGCATTCAACTCGGAGAGATAAGCCTTCCTTTTGATAGAGCAGATTTGAAACTGTGTTTTGGCAGAATCTGCAAGTGGATATTTGGAGCCCTTTCAGGCCTTCGTTGGAAACGGGAATATCTTCCCATAAAAACTAAACAGAAGCGTTCTGTGAAACTGCTTTGTGAAGTATAAATCCAACTCACAGAGTTGAACACTTCTTTTGAAAGAGCAGTTTTGAAACACACTTTTTGTAGAATCTACAAGTGTTCATTTGGAGCGCTTTGAGGCCTATGGTGGAAAAGGAAATATCTTCACATAAAACCTAGACAGAAGCATTCTTTGAAACTTCTTTATGATGTGTGCATTCAACTCACAGAGTTGAACCTTCTTTTTCATGGAGCAATTTGGAAAGAGTCTTTTTGCAGCATCTGCAAGTGGATATTTGGAGCTCTTTCAGGCCTTTGTTAGAAGCGGGAATATCTTCCCATAAAAACTGGACAGAAGCATTCTCACAAACTGCTTTGTGATGTGTGTGTTCAACTCACAGAGGTGAACCTTTCCTTTGCTAGAGCAGTTATGAAACACTCTTTTTGTAGAATCTGCAAGTGTTCATTTGGAGCGATTTGAGGCCTATGGTGGAAAAAGAAATATCTTCATATATAAACAAGGCAGAAGCATTCTCAGAAACCTCTTTATGATGTGTGCATTCAACTCAGAGAGATAAGCCTTCCTTTTGATAGAGCAGTTTTGAAACTGTGTTTTTGCAGAATCTGCAAGTGGATATTTGGAGCCCTTTCAGGCCTTCGTTGGAAACGGGAATATCTTCCCAAAAAAACTAAACAGAAGCGTTCTGTGAAACTGCTTTGTGTAGTATGAATGCAACTCACAGAGTTGGACACTTCCTTTGAAAGAGCTGTTTTGAAACACTCTTTTTGTAGAATCTGCAAGTGTTCATTTGGAGCGCTTTGAGGCCTATGGTGGAAAAGGAAATATCTTCACTTATAAACCAGGCAGAAGCATTCTCAGAAACCTCTTTATCATGTGTGCATTCAACTCGGAGAGATAAGCCTTCCTTTTGATAGAGCAGCTTTGAAACTGTGTTTTGGCAGAATCTGCAAGTGGATATTTGGAGCCCTTTCAGGCCTTCGTTGGAAACGGGAATATCTTCCCATAAAAACTAAACAGAAGCGTTCTGTGAAACTGCTTTGTGAAGGATAAATCCAACTCACAGAGTTGAACACTTCTTTTGAAAGAGCAGTTTGGAAACACTCTTTTTGTAGAATCTACAAGTGTTCACTTGGAGCGCTTTGAGGCATATGGTGGAAAAGGAAATATCTTCACATAAAACCTAGACAGAAGCATTCTTTGAAACTTCTTTATGATGTGTGCATTCATCTCACAGAGTTGAACCTTCCTTATCATGGAGCAGTTTGGAAAGAGTCTTTTTGCGGCATCTGCAAGTGGATATTTGGAGCTCTTTCAGGCCTTTGTTAGAAGCGGGAATATCTTCCCATAAAAACTGGACAGAAGCATTCTCACAAACTGCTTTGTGATGTGTGTGTTCAACTCACAGAGTTGAACCTTTCCTTTGCTAGAACACTTATGAAACACTCTTTTTGTAGAATCTGCAAGTGTTCATTTGGAGCGCATTGAGGCCTATGGTGGAAAAAGAAATATCTTCATATATAAACAAGGGAGAAGCATTCTCAGAAACCTCTTTATGATGTGTGTATTCAACTCAGAGAGATAAGCCTTCCTTTTGATAGAGCAGTTTTGCAACTGTGTTTTTGCAGAATCTGCAAGTGGATATTTGGAGCCCTTTCAGGCCTTCGTTGGAAACGGGAATATCTTCCCAAAAAAACTAAACAGAAGCGTTCTGAGAAACTGGTTTGTGTAGTATGAATCCAACTCACAGAGTTGGACACTTCCTTTGAAAGAGCTCTTTTGAAACACTCTTTTTGTAGAATCTGCAAGTGTTCATTTGGAGCGCTTTGAGGCCTAAGGTGGAAAAGGAAATATCTTCACTTATAAATCAGGCAGAAGCATTCTCAGAAACCTCTTTATGATGTGTGCATTCAACTCGGAGAGATAAGCCTTCCTTTTCATAGAGCAGTTTTGAAACTGTGTTTTGGCAGAATCTGCAAGTGGATATTTGGAGCCCTTTCAGGCCTTCGTTGGAAACGGGAATATCTTCCCATAAAAATTAAACAGAAGCGTTCTGTGAAACTGCTTTGTGAAGTATGAATCCAACTCACAGAGTTGAACACTTCTTTTGAAAGAGCAGTTTTGAAACACTCTTTTTGTAGAATCTACAAGTGTTCATTTGGAGCGCTTTGAGGCATATGGTGGAAAAAGAAATATCGTCACATAAAACCTAGACAGAAGCATTCTTTGAAACTTCTTTATGATGTGTGCATTCCACTCACAGAGTTGAACTTTCCTTTTCATGGAGCAGTTTGGAAAGAGTCTTTTTGCAGCATCTGCAAGTGGATATTTGGAGCTCTTTCAGGCCTTTGTTAGAAGCGGGAATATCTTCCCATAAAAACTGGACAGAAGCATTCTCACAAACTGCTTTGTGATGTGTGTGTTCAACTCACAGAGGTGAACCTTTCCTTTGCTAGAGCAGTTATGAAACACTCTTTTTGTAGAATCTGCAAGTGTTCATTTGGAGCGATTTGAGGCCTATGGTGGAAAAAGAAATATCTTCATATATAAACAAGGCAGAAGCATTCTCAGAAACCTCTTTATGATGTGTGCATTCAACTCAGAGAGATAAGCCTTCCTTTTGATAGAGCAGTTTTGAAACTGTGTTTTTGCAGAATCTGCAAGTGGATATTTGGAGCCCTTTCAGGCCTTCGTTGGAAAAGGAAATATCTTCCCATAAAAACTAAACAGAAGAGTTCTGTGAAACTGCTTTGTGTAGTATGAATCCAACTCACAGAGTTGGACACTTCCTTTGAAAGAGCTGTTTTGAAACACTCTTTTAGTAGAATCTGCAAGTGTTCATTTGGAGCGCTTTGAGGCCTATGGTGGAAAAGGAAATATCTTCACTTATAAACCAGGCAGAAGCATTCTCAGAAACCTCTTTATGATGTGGGCATTCAACTCGGAGAGATAAGCCTTCCTTTTGATAGAGCAGTTTTGAAACTGTGTTTTGGCAGAATCTGCAAGTGGATATTTGGAGCCATTTCAGGCCTTCGTTGGAAACGGGAATATCTTCCCATAAAAACTAAACAGAAGCGTTCTGTGAAACTGCTTTGTGAAGTATGAATCCAACTCACAGAGTTGAACACTTCCTTTGAAAGAGCAGTTTTGAAACACTCTTTTTGTAGAATCTGCAAGTGTTCCTTTGGAGCGCTTTGAGGCCTACGGTGGAAAAGGAAATATCTTCACATAAAACCTAGACAGAAGCATTCTTTGAAACTTCTTTATGATGTGTGCATTCATCTCACAGAGTTGAACCTTCCTTATCATGGAGCAGTTTGGAAAGAGTCTTTTTGCGGCATCTGCAAGTGGATATTTGGAGCTCTTTCAGGCCTTTGTTAGAAGCGGGAATATCTTCCCATAAAAACTGGACAGAAGCATTCTCACAAACTGCTTTGTGATGTGTGTGTTCAACTCACAGAGTTGAACCTTTCCTTTGCTAGAACACTTATGAAACACTCTTTTTGTAGAATCTGCAAGTGTTCATTTGGAGCGCATTGAGGCCTATGGTGGAAAAAGAAATATCTTCATATATAAACAAGGGAGAAGCATTCTCAGAAACCTCTTTATGATGTGTGTATTCAACTCAGAGAGATAAGCCTTCCTTTCGATAGAGCAGTTTTGCAACTGTGTTTTTGCAGAATCTGCAAGTGGATATTTGGAGCCCTTTCAGGCCTTCGTTGGAAACGGGAATATCTTCCCAAAAAAACTAAACAGAAGCGTTCTGAGAAACTGGTTTGTGTAGTATGAATCCAACTCACAGAGTTGGACACTTCCTTTGAAAGAGCTCTTTTGAAACACTCTTTTTGTAGAATCTGCAAGTGTTCATTTGGAGCGCTTTGAGGCCTAAGGTGGAAAAGGAAATATCTTCACTTATAAATCAGGCAGAAGCATTCTCAGAAACCTCTTTATGATGTGTGCATTCAACTCGGAGAGATAAGCCTTCCTTTTCATAGAGCAGTTTTGAAACTGTGTTTTGGCAGAATCTGCAAGTGGATATTTGGAGCCCTTTCAGGCCTTCGTTGGAAACGGGAATATCTTCCCATAAAAATTAAACAGAAGCGTTCTGTGAAACTGCTTTGTGAAGTATGAATCCAACTCACAGAGTTGAACACTTCTTTTGAAAGAGCAGTTTTGAAACACTCTTTTTGTAGAATCTACAAGTGTTCATTTGGAGCGCTTTGAGGCATATGGTGGAAAAAGAAATATCGTCACATAAAACCTAGACAGAAGCATTCTTTGAAACTTCTTTATGATGTGTGCATTCCACTCACAGAGTTGAACTTTCCTTTTCATGGAGCAGTTTGGAAAGAGTCTTTTTGCAGCATCTGCAAGTGGATATTTGGAGCTCTTTCAGGCCTTTGTTAGAAGCGGGAATATCTTCCCATAAAAACTGGACAGAAGCATTCTCACAAACTGCTTTGTGATGTGTGTGTTCAACTCACAGAGGTGAACCTTTCCTTTGCTAGAGCAGTTATGAAACACTCTTTTTGTAGAATCTGCAAGTGTTCATTTGGAGCGATTTGAGGCCTATGGTGGAAAAAGAAATATCTTCATATATAAACAAGGCAGAAGCATTCTCAGAAACCTCTTTATGATGTGTGCATTCAACTCAGAGAGATAAGCCTTCCTTTTGATAGAGCAGTTTTGAAACTGTGTTTTTGCAGAATCTGCAAGTGGATATTTGGAGCCCTTTCAGGCCTTCGTTGGAAAAGGAAATATCTTCCCATAAAAACTAAACAGAAGAGTTCTGTGAAACTGCTTTGTGTAGTATGAATCCAACTCACAGAGTTGGACACTTCCTTTGAAAGAGCTGTTTTGAAACACTCTTTTAGTAGAATCTGCAAGTGTTCATTTGGAGCGCTTTGAGGCCTATGGTGGAAAAGGAAATATCTTCACTTATAAACCAGGCAGAAGCATTCTCAGAAACCTCTTTATGATGTGGGCATTCAACTCGGAGAGATAAGCCTTCCTTTTGATAGAGCAGTTTTGAAACTGTGTTTTGGCAGAATCTGCAAGTGGATATTTGGAGCCCTTTCAGGCCTTCGTTGGAAACGGGAATATCTTCCCATAAAAACTAAACAGAAGCGTTCTGTGAAACTGCTTTGTGAAGTATGAATCCAACTCACAGAGTTGAACACTTCCTTTGAAAGAGCAGTTTTGAAACACTCTTTTTGTAGAATCTGCAAGTGTTCCTTTGGAGCGCTTTGAGGCCTACGGTGGAAAAGGAAATATCTTCACATAAAACCTAGACAGAAGCATTCTTTGAAACTTCTTTATGATGTGTGCATTCATCTCACAGAGTTGAACCTTCCTTATCATGGAGCAGTTTGGAAAGAGTCTTTTTGCGGCATCTGCAAGTGGATATTTGGAGCTCTTTCAGGCCTTTGTTAGAAGCGGGAATATCTTCCCATAAAAACTGGACAGAAGCATTCTCACAAACTGCTTTGTGATGTGTGTGTTCAACTCACAGAGTTGAACCTTTCCTTTGCTAGAACACTTATGAAACACTCTTTTTGTAGAATCTGCAAGTGTTCATTTGGAGCGCATTGAGGCCTATGGTGGAAAAAGAAATATCTTCATATATAAACAAGGGAGAAGCATTCTCAGAAACCTCTTTATGATGTGTGTATTCAACTCAGAGAGATAAGCCTTCCTTTCGATAGAGCAGTTTTGCAACTGTGTTTTTGCAGAATCTGCAAGTGGATATTTGGAGCCCTTTCAGGCCTTCGTTGGAAACGGGAATATCTTCCCAAAAAAACTAAACAGAAGCGTTCTGAGAAACTGGTTTGTGTAGTATGAATCCAACTCACAGAGTTGGACACTTCCTTTGAAAGAGCTCTTTTGAAACACTCTTTTTGTAGAATCTGCAAGTGTTCATTTGGAGCGCTTTGAGGCCTAAGGTGGAAAAGGAAATATCTTCACTTATAAATCAGGCAGAAGCATTCTCAGAAACCTCTTTATGATGTGTGCATTCAACTCGGAGAGATAAGCCTTCCTTTTCATAGAGCAGTTTTGAAACTGTGTTTTGGCAGAATCTGCAAGTGGATATTTGGAGCCCTTTCAGGCCTTCGTTGGAAACGGGAATATCTTCCCATAAAAATTAAACAGAAGCGTTCTGTGAAACTGCTTTGTGAAGTATGAATCCAACTCACAGAGTTGAACACTTCTTTTGAAAGAGCAGTTTTGAAACACTCTTTTTGTAGAATCTACAAGTGTTCATTTGGAGCGCTTTGAGGCATATGGTGGAAAAAGAAATATCGTCACATAAAACCTAGACAGAAGCATTCTTTGAAACTTCTTTATGATGTGTGCATTCCACTCACAGAGTTGAACTTTCCTTTTCATGGAGCAGTTTGGAAAGAGTCTTTTTGCAGCATCTGCAAGTGGATATTTGGAGCTCTTTCAGGCCTTTGTTAGAAGCGGGAATATCTTCCCATAAAAACTGGACAGAAGCATTCTCACAAACTGCTTTGTGATGTGTGTGTTCAACTCACAGAGGTGAACCTTTCCTTTGCTAGAGCAGTTATGAAACACTCTTTTTGTAGAATCTGCAAGTGTTCATTTGGAGCGATTTGAGGCCTATGGTGGAAAAAGAAATATCTTCATATATAAACAAGGCAGAAGCATTCTCAGAAACCTCTTTATGATGTGTGCATTCAACTCAGAGAGATAAGCCTTCCTTTTGATAGAGCAGTTTTGAAACTGTGTTTTTGCAGAATCTGCAAGTGGATATTTGGAGCCCTTTCAGGCCTTGGTTGGAAAAGGAAATATCTTCCCATAAAAACTAAACAGAAGAGTTCTGTGAAACTGCTTTGTGTAGTATGAATCCAACTCACAGAGTTGGACACTTCCTTTGAAAGAGCTGTTTTGAAACACTCTTTTAGTAGAATCTGCAAGTGTTCATTTGGAGCGCTTTGAGGCCTATGGTGGAAAAGGAAATATCTTCACTTATAAACCAGGCAGAAGCATTCTCAGAAACCTCTTTATGATGTGGGCATTCAACTCGGAGAGATAAGCCTTCCTTTTGATAGAGCAGTTTTGAAACTGTGTTTTGGCAGAATCTGCAAGTGGATATTTGGAGCCCTTTCAGGCCTTCGTTGGAAACGGGAATATCTTCCCATAAAAACTAAACAGAAGCGTTCTGTGAAACTGCTTTGTGAAGTATGAATCCAACTCACAGAGTTGAACACTTCCTTTGAAAGAGCAGTTTTGAAACACTCTTTTTGTAGAATCTGCAAGTGTTCCTTTGGAGCGCTTTGAGGCCTACGGTGGAAAAGGAAATATCTTCACATAAAACCTAGACAGAAGCATTCTTTGAAACTTCTTTATGATGTGTGCATTCATCTCACAGAGTTGAACCTTCCTTATCATGGAGCAGTTTGGAAAGAGTCTTTTTGCGGCATCTGCAAGTGGATATTTGGAGCTCTTTCAGGCCTTTGTTAGAAGCGGGAATATCTTCCCATAAAAACTGGACAGAAGCATTCTCACAAACTGCTTTGTGATGTGTGTGTTCAACTCACAGAGTTGAACCTTTCCTTTGCTAGAACACTTATGAAACACTCTTTTTGTAGAATCTGCAAGTGTTCATTTGGAGCGCATTGAGGCCTATGGTGGAAAAAGAAATATCTTCATATATAAACAAGGGAGAAGCATTCTTAGAAACCTCTTTATGATGTGTGTATTCAACTCAGAGAGATAAGCCTTCCTTTCGATAGAGCAGTTTTGCAACTGTGTTTTTGCAGAATCTGCAAGTGGATATTTGGAGCCCTTTCAGGCCTTCGTTGGAAACGGGAATATCTTCCCAAAAAAACTAAACAGAAGCGTTCTGAGAAACTGGTTTGTGTAGTATGAATCCAACTCACAGAGTTGGACACTTCCTTTGAAAGAGCTCTTTTGAAACACTCTTTTTGTAGAATCTGCAAGTGTTCATTTGGAGCGCTTTGAGGCCTAAGGTGGAAAAGGAAATATCTTCACTTATAAATCAGGCAGAAGCATTCTCAGAAACCTCTTTATGATGTGTGCATTCAACTCGGAGAGATAAGCCTTCCTTTTCATAGAGCAGTTTTGAAACTGTGTTTTGGCAGAATCTGCAAGTGGATATTTGGAGCCCTTTCAGGCCTTCGTTGGAAACGGGAATATCTTCCCATAAAAATTAAACAGAAGCGTTCTGTGAAACTGCTTTGTGAAGTATGAATCCAACTCACAGAGTTGAACACTTCTTTTGAAAGAGCAGTTTTGAAACACTCTTTTTGTAGAATCTACAAGTGTTCATTTGGAGCGCTTTGAGGCATATGGTGGAAAAAGAAATATCGTCACATAAAACCTAGACAGAAGCATTCTTTGAAACTTCTTTATGATGTGTGCATTCCACTCACAGAGTTGAACTTTCCTTTTCATGGAGCAGTTTGGAAAGAGTCTTTTTGCAGCATCTGCAAGTGGATATTTGGAGCTCTTTCAGGCCTTTGTTAGAAGCGGGAATATCTTCCCATAAAAACTGGACAGAAGCATTCTCACAAACTGCTTTGTGATGTGTGTGTTCAACTCACAGAGGTGAACCTTTCCTTTGCTAGAGCAGTTATGAAACACTCTTTTTGTAGAATCTGCAAGTGTTCATTTGGAGCGATTTGAGGCCTATGGTGGAAAAAGAAATATCTTCATATATAAACAAGGCAGAAGCATTCTCAGAAACCTCTTTATGATGTGTGCATTCAACTCAGAGAGATAAGCCTTCCTTTTGATAGAGCAGTTTTGAAACTGTGTTTTTGCAGAATCTGCAAGTGGATATTTGGAGCCCTTTCAGGCCTTCGTTGGAAACGGGAATATCTTCCCAAAAAAACTAAACAGAAGCGTTCTGTGAAACTGCTTTGTGTAGTATGAATGCAACTCACAGAGTTGGACACTTCCTTTGAAAGAGCTGTTTTGAAACACTCTTTTTGTAGAATCTGCAAGTGTTCATTTGGAGCGCTTTGAGGCCTATTGTGGAAAAGGAAATATCTTCACTTATAAACCAGGCAGAAGCATTCTCAGAAACCTCTTTATGATGTGTGCATTCAACTCGGAGAGATAAGCCTTCCTTTTGATAGAGCAGTTTTGAAACTGTGTTTTTGCAGAATCTGCAAGTGGATATTTGGAGCCCTTTCAGGCCTTCGTTGGAAAAGGGAGTATCTTCCCATAAAAACTAAACAGAAGAGTTCTGTGAAACTGCTTTGTGTAGTATGAATCCAACTCACAGAGTTGGACACTTCCTTTGAAAGAGCTGTTTTGGAACGCTCTTTTTGTAGAATCTGCAAGTGTTCATTTGGAGCGCTTTGAGGCCTAAGGTGGAAAAGGAAATATCTTCACTTATAAACCAGGCAGAAGCATTCTCAGAAACCTCTTTATGATGTGTGCATTCAACTCGGAGAGATAAGCCTTCCTTTTCGTAGAGCAGTTTTGAAACTGTGTTTTGGCAGAATCTGCAAGTGGATATTTGGAGCCCTTTCAGGCCTTCGTTGGAAACGGGAATATCTTCCCAAAAAAACTAAACAGAAGCGTTCTGTGAAACTGCTTTGTGTAGTATGAATGCAACTCACAGAGTTGGACACTTCCTTTGAAAGAGCTGTTTTGAAACACTCTTTTTGTAGAATCTGCAAGTGTTCATTTGGAGCGCTTTGAGGCCTATGGTGGAAAAGGAAATATCTTCACTTATAAACCAGGCAGAAGCATTCTCAGAAACCTCTTTATGATGTGTGCATTCAACTCGGAGAGATAAGCCTTCCTTTTGATAGAGCAGCTTTGAAACTGTGTTTTGGCAGAATCTGCAAGTGGATATTTGGAGCCCTTTCAGGCCTTCGTTGGAAACGGGAATATCTTCCCATAAAAACTAAACAGAAGCGTTCTGTGAAACTGCTTTGTGAAGGATAAATCCAACTCACAGAGTTGAACACTTCTTTTGAAAGAGCAGTTTGGAAACACTCTTTTTGTAGAATCTACAAGTGTTCACTTGGAGCGCTTTGAGGCATATGGTGGAAAAGGAAATATCTTCACATAAAACCTAGACAGAAGCATTCTTTGAAACTTCTTTATGATGTGTGCATTCAACTCACAGAGTTGAACCTTCCTTTTCATGGAGCAATTTGGAAAGAGTCTTTTTGCAGCATTTGCAAGTGGATATTTGGAGCTCTTTCAGGCCTTTGTTAGAAGCGGGAATATCTTCCCATAAAAACTGGACAGAAGCATTCTCACAAACTGCTTTGTGATGTGTGTGTTCAACTCACAGAGGTGAACCTTTCCTTTGCTAGAGCAGTTATGAAACACTCTTTTTGTAGAATCTGCAAGTGTTCATTTGGAGCGATTTGAGGCCTATGGTGGAAAAAGAAATATCTTCATATATAAACAAGGCAGAAGCATTCTCAGAAACCTCTTTATGATGTGTGCATTCAACTCAGAGAGATAAGCCTTCCTTTTGATAGAGCAGTTTTGAAACTGTGTTTTGGCAGAATCTGCAAGTGGATATTTGGAGCCCTTTCAGGCCTTCGTTGGAAACGGGAATATCTTCCCAAAAAAACTAAACAGAAGCCTTCTGTGAAACTGCTTTGTGTAGTATGAATGCAACTCACAGAGTTGGACACTTCCTTTGAAAGAGCTGTTTTGAAACACTCTTTTTGTAGAATCTGCAAGTGTTCATTTGGAGCGCTTTGAGGCCTAAGGTGGAAAAGGAAATATCTTCACTTATAAATCAGGCAGAAGCATTCTCAGAAACCTCTTTATCATGTGTGCATTCAACTCGGAGAGATAAGCCTTCCTTTTGATAGAGCAGATTTGAAACTGTGTTTTGGCAGAATCTGCAAGTGGATATTTGGAGCCCTTTCAGGCCTTCGTTGGAAACGGGAATATCTTCCCATAAAAACTAAACAGAAGCGTTCTGTGAAACTGCTTTGTGAAGTATAAATCCAACTCCCAGAGTTGAACACTTCTTTTGAAAGAGCTGTTTTGAAACACACTTTTTGTAGAATCTACAAGTGTTCATTTGGAGCGCTTTGAGGCCTACGGTGGAAAAGGAAATATCTTCACTTATAAACCAGGCAGAAGCATTCTCAGAAACCTCTTTATGATGTGTGCATTCAACTCGGAGAGATAAGCCTTCCTTTTGATAGAGCAGCTTTGAAACTGTGTTTTGGCAGAATCTGCAAGTGGATATTTGGAGCCCTTTCAGGCCTTCGTTGGAAACGGGAATATCTTCCCATAAAAACTAAACAGAAGCGTTCTGTGAAACTGCTTTGTGAAGGATAAATCCAACTCACAGAGTTGAACACTTCTTTTGAAAGAGCAGTTTGGAAACACTCTTTTTGTAGAATCTACAAGTGTTCACTTGGAGCGCTTTGAGGCATATGGTGGAAAAGGAAATATCTTCACATAAAACCTAGACAGAAGCATTCTTTGAAACTTCTTTATGATGTGTGCATTCAACTCACAGAGTTGAACCTTCTTTTTCATGGAGCAATTTGGAAAGAGTCTTTTTGCAGCATCTGCAAGTGGATATTTGGAGCTCTTTCAGGCCTTTGTTAGAAGCGGGAATATCTTCCCATAAAAACTGGACAGAAGCATTCTCACAAACTGCTTTGTGATGTGTGTGTTCAACTCACAGAGGTGAACCTTTCCTTTGCTAGAGCAGTTATGAAACACTCTTTTTGTAGAATCTGCAAGTGTTCATTTGGAGCGATTTGAGGCCTATGGTGGAAAAAGAAATATCTTCATATATAAACAAGGCAGAAGCATTCTCAGAAACCTCTTTATGATGTGTGCATTCAACTCAGAGAGATAAGCCTTCCTTTTGATAGAGCAGTTTTTAAACTGTGTTTTGGCAGAATCTGCAAGTGGATATTTGGAGCCCTTTCAGGCCTTCGTTGGAAACGGGAATATCTTCCCAAAAAAACGAAACAGAAGCGTTCTGTGAAACTGCTTTGTGTAGTATGAATGCAACTCACAGAGTTGGACACTTCCTTTGAAAGAGCTGTTTTGAAACACTCTTTTTGTAGAATCTGCAAGTGTTCATTTGGAGCGCTTTGAGGCCTAAGGTGGAAAAGGAAATATCTTCACTTATAAATCAGGCAGAAGCATTCTCAGAAACCTCTTTATCATGTGTGAATTCAACTCGGAGAGATAAGCCTTCCTTTTGATAGAGCAGATTTGAAACTGTGTTTTGGCAGAATCTGCAAGTGGATATTTGGAGCCCTTTCAGGCCTTCGTTGGAAACGGGAATATCTTCCCATAAAAACTAAACAGAAGCGTTCTGTGAAACTGCTTTGTGAAGTATAAATCCAACTCCCAGAGTTGAACACTTCTTTTGAAAGAGCTGTTTTGAAACACACTTTTTGTAGAATCTACAAGTGTTCATTTGGAGCGCTTTGAGGCCTACGGTGGAAAAGGAAATATCTTCACTTATAAACCAGGCAGAAGCATTCTCAGAAACCTCTTTATGATGTGTGCATTCAACTCGGAGAGATAAGCCTTCCTTTTGATAGAGCAGCTTTGAAACTGTGTTTTGGCAGAATCTGCAAGTGGATATTTGGAGCCCTTTCAGGCCTTCGTTGGAAACGGGAATATCTTCCCATAAAAACTAAACAGAAGCGTTCTGTGAAACTGCTTTGTGAAGGATAAATCCAACTCACAGAGTTGAACACTTCTTTTGAAAGAGCAGTTTGGAAACACTCTTTTTGTAGAATCTACAAGTGTTCACTTGGAGCGCTTTGAGGCATATGGTGGAAAAGGAAATATCTTCACATAAAACCTAGACAGAAGCATTCTTTGAAACTTCTTTATGATGTGTGCATTCAACTCACAGAGTTGAACCTTCTTTTTCATGGAGCAATTTGGAAAGAGTCTTTTTGCAGCATCTGCAAGTGGATATTTGGAGCTCTTTCAGGCCTTTGTTAGAAGCGGGAATATCTTCCCATAAAAACTGGACAGAAGCATTCTCACAAACTGCTTTGTGATGTGTGTGTTCAACTCACAGAGGTGAACCTTTCCTTTGCTAGAGCAGTTATGAAACACTCTTTTTGTAGAATCTGCAAGTGTTCATTTGGAGCGATTTGAGGCCTATGGTGGAAAAAGAAATATCTTCATATATAAACAAGGCAGAAGCATTCTCAGAAACCTCTTTATGATGTGTGCATTCAACTCAGAGAGATAAGCCTTCCTTTTGATAGAGCAGTTTTTAAACTGTGTTTTGGCAGAATCTGCAAGTGGATATTTGGAGCCCTTTCAGGCCTTCGTTGGAAACGGGAATATCTTCCCAAAAAAACGAAACAGAAGCGTTCTGTGAAACTGCTTTGTGTAGTATGAATGCAACTCACAGAGTTGGACACTTCCTTTGAAAGAGCTGTTTTGAAACACTCTTTTTGTAGAATCTGCAAGTGTTCATTTGGAGCGCTTTGAGGCCTAAGGTGGAAAAGGAAATATCTTCACTTATAAATCAGGCAGAAGCATTCTCAGAAACCTCTTTATCATGTGTGCATTCAACTCGGAGAGATAAGCCTTCCTTTTGATAGAGCAGATTTGAAACTGTGTTTTGGCAGAATCTGCAAGTGGATATTTGGAGCCCTTTCAGGCCTTCGTTGGAAACGGGAATATCTTCCCATAAAAACTAAACAGAAGCGTTCTGTGAAACTGCTTTGTGAAGTATAAATCCAACTCACAGAGTTGAACACTTCTTTTGAAAGAGCAGTTTTGAAACACACTTTTTGTAGAATCTACAAGTGTTCATTTGGAGCGCTTTGAGGCCTATGGTGGAAAAGGAAATATCTTCACATAAAACCTAGACAGAAGCATTCTTTGAAACTTCTTTATGATGTGTGCATTCAACTCACAGAGTTGAACCTTCTTTTTCATGGAGCAATTTGGAAAGAGTCTTTTTGCAGCATCTGCAAGTGGATATTTGGAGCTCTTTCAGGCCTTTGTTAGAAGCGGGAATATCTTCCCATAAAAACTGGACAGAAGCATTCTCACAAACTGCTTTGTGATGTGTGTGTTCAACTCACAGAGGTGAACCTTTCCTTTGCTAGAGCAGTTATGAAACACTCTTTTTGTAGAATCTGCAAGTGTTCATTTGGAGCGATTTGAGGCCTATGGTGGAAAAAGTAATATCTTCATATATAAACAAGGCAGAAGCATTCTCAGAAACCTCTTTATGATGTGTGCATTCAACTCAGAGAGATAAGCCTTCCTTTTGATAGAGCAGTTTTGAAACTGTGTTTTTGCAGAATCTGCAAGTGGATATTTGGAGCCCTTTCAGGCCTTCGTTGGAAACGGGAATATCTTCCCAAAAAAACTAAACAGAAGCGTTCTGTGAAACTGCTTTGTGTAGTATGAATGCAACTCACAGAGTTGGACACTTCCTTTGAAAGAGCTGTTTTGAAACACTCTTTTTGTAGAATCTGCAAGTGTTCATTTGGAGCGCTTTGAGGCCTATGGTGGAAAAGGAAATATCTTCACTTATAAACCAGGCAGAAGCATTCTCAGAAACCTCTTTATCATGTGTGCATTCAACTCGGAGAGATAAGCCTTCCTTTTGATAGAGCAGCTTTGAAACTGTGTTTTGGCAGAATCTGCAAGTGGATATTTGGAGCCCTTTCAGGCCTTCGTTGGAAACGGGAATATCTTCCCATAAAAACTAAACAGAAGCGTTCTGTGAAACTGCTTTGTGAAGTATAAATCCAACTCACAGAGTTGAACACTTCTTTTGAAAGAGCAGTTTTGAAACACACTTTTTGTAGAATCTACAAGTGTTCATTTGGAGCGCTTTGAGGCCTATGGTGGAAAAGGAAATATCTTCACATAAAACCTAGACAGAAGCATTCTTTGAAACTTCTTTATGATGTGTGCATTCAACTCACAGAGTTGAACCTTCTTTTTCATGGAGCAATTTGGAAAGAGTCTTTTTGCAGCATCTGCAAGTGGATATTTGGAGCTCTTTCAGGCCTTTGTTAGAAGCGGGAATATCTTCCCATAAAAACTGGACAGAAGCATTCTCACAAACTGCTTTGTGATGTGTGTGTTCAACTCACAGAGGTGAACCTTTCCTTTGCTAGAGCAGTTATGAAACACTCTTTTTGTAGAATCTGCAAGTGATCATTTGGAGCGATTTGAGGCCTATGGTGGAAAAAGAAATATCTTCATATATAAACAAGGCAGAAGCATTCTCAGAAACCTCTTTATGATGTGTGCATTCAACTCAGAGAGATAAGCCTTCCTTTTGATAGAGCAGTTTTGAAACTGTGTTTTTGCAGAATCTGCAAGTGGATATTTGGAGCCCTTTCAGGCCTTCGTTGGAAACGGGAATATCTTCCCAAAAAAACTAAACAGAAGCGTTCTGTGAAACTGCTTTGTGTAGTATGAATGCAACTCACAGAGTTGGACACTTCCTTTGAAAGAGCTGTTTTGAAACACTCTTTTTGTAGAATCTGCAAGTGTTCATTTGGAGCGCTTTGAGGCCTATGGTGGAAAAGGAAATATCTTCACTTATAAACCAGGCAGAAGCATTCTCAGAAACCTCTTTATCATGTGTGCATTCAACTCGGAGAGATAAGCCTTCCTTTTGATAGAGCAGCTTTGAAACTGTGTTTTGGCAGAATCTGCAAGTGGATATTTGGAGCCCTTTCAGGCCTTCGTTGGAAACGGGAATATCTTCCCATAAAAACTAAACAGAAGCGTTCTGTGAAACTGCTTTGTGAAGGATAAATCCAACTCACAGAGTTGAACACTTCTTTTGAAAGAGCAGTTTGGAAACACTCTTTTTGTAGAATCTACAAGTGTTCACTTGGAGCGCTTTGAGGCATATGGTGGAAAAGGAAATATCTTCACATAAAACCTAGACAGAAGCATTCTTTGAAACTTCTTTATGATGTGTGCATTCAACTCACAGAGTTGAACCTTCTTTTTCATGGAGCAATTTGGAAAGAGTCTTTTTGCAGCATCTGCAAGTGGATATTTGGAGCTCTTTCAGGCCTTTGTTAGAAGCGGGAATATCTTCCCATAAAAACTGGACAGAAGCATTCTCACAAACTGCTTTGTGATGTGTGTGTTCAACTCACAGAGTTGAACCTTTCCTTTGCTAGAACACTTATGAAACACTCTTTTTGTAGAATCTGCAAGTGTTCATTTGGAGCGCATTGAGGCCTATGGTGGAAAAAGAAATATCTTCATATATAAACAAGGGAGAAGCATTCTCAGAAACCTCTTTATGATGTGTGTATTCAACTCAGAGAGATAAGCCTTCCTTTCGATAGAGCAGTTTTGCAACTGTGTTTTTGCAGAATCTGCAAGTGGATATTTGGAGCCCTTTCAGGCCTTCGTTGGAAACGGGAATATCTTCCCAAAAAAACTAAACAGAAGCGTTCTGAGAAACTGGTTTGTGTAGTATGAATCCAACTCACAGAGTTGGACACTTCCTTTGAAAGAGCTCTTTTGAAACACTCTTTTTGTAGAATCTGCAAGTGTTCATTTGGAGCGCTTTGAGGCCTAAGGTGGAAAAGGAAATATCTTCACTTATAAATCAGGCAGAAGCATTCTCAGAAACCTCTTTATGATGTGTGCATTCAACTCGGAGAGATAAGCCTTCCTTTTCATAGAGCAGTTTTGAAACTGTGTTTTGGCAGAATCTGCAAGTGGATATTTGGAGCCCTTTCAGGCCTTCGTTGGAAACGGGAATATCTTCCCATAAAAATTAAACAGAAGCGTTCTGTGAAACTGCTTTGTGAAGTATGAATCCAACTCACAGAGTTGAACACTTCTTTTGAAAGAGCAGTTTTGAAACACTCTTTTTGTAGAATCTACAAGTGTTCATTTGGAGCGCTTTGAGGCATATGGTGGAAAAAGAAATATCGTCACATAAAACCTAGACAGAAGCATTCTTTGAAACTTCTTTATGATGTGTGCATTCCACTCACAGAGTTGAACTTTCCTTTTCATGGAGCAGTTTGGAAAGAGTCTTTTTGCAGCATCTGCAAGTGGATATTTGGAGCTCTTTCAGGCCTTTGTTAGAAGCGGGAATATCTTCCCATAAAAACTGGACAGAAGCATTCTCACAAACTGCTTTGTGATGTGTGTGTTCAACTCACAGAGGTGAACCTTTCCTTTGCTAGAGCAGTTATGAAACACTCTTTTTGTAGAATCTGCAAGTGTTCATTTGGAGCGATTTGAGGCCTATGGTGGAAAAAGAAATATCTTCATATATAAACAAGGCAGAAGCATTCTCAGAAACCTCTTTATGATGTGTGCATTCAACTCAGAGAGATAAGCCTTCCTTTTGATAGAGCAGTTTTGAAACTGTGTTTTTGCAGAATCTGCAAGTGGATATTTGGAGCCCTTTCAGGCCTTCGTTGGAAAAGGAAATATCTTCCCATAAAAACTAAACAGAAGAGTTCTGTGAAACTGCTTTGTGTAGTATGAATCCAACTCACAGAGTTGGACACTTCCTTTGAAAGAGCTGTTTTGAAACACTCTTTTAGTAGAATCTGCAAGTGTTCATTTGGAGCGCTTTGAGGCCTATGGTGGAAAAGGAAATATCTTCACTTATAAACCAGGCAGAAGCATTCTCAGAAACCTCTTTATGATGTGGGCATTCAACTCGGAGAGATAAGCCTTCCTTTTGATAGAGCAGTTTTGAAACTGTGTTTTGGCAGAATCTGCAAGTGTATATTTGGAGCCCTTTCAGGCCTTCGTTGGAAACGGGAATATCTTCCCATAAAAACTAAACAGAAGCGTTCTGTGAAACTGCTTTGTGAAGTATGAATCCAACTCACAGAGTTGAACACTTCCTTTGAAAGAGCAGTTTTGAAACACTCTTTTTGTAGAATCTGCAAGTGTTCCTTTGGAGCGCTTTGAGGCCTACGGTGGAAAAGGAAATATCTTCACATAAAACCTAGACAGAAGCATTCTTTGAAACTTCTTTATGATGTGTGCATTCATCTCACAGAGTTGAACCTTCCTTATCATGGAGCAGTTTGGAAAGAGTCTTTTTGCGGCATCTGCAAGTGGATATTTGGAGCTCTTTCAGGCCTTTGTTAGAAGCGGGAATATCTTCCCATAAAAACTGGACAGAAGCATTCTCACAAACTGCTTTGTGATGTGTGTGTTCAACTCACAGAGTTGAACCTTTCCTTTGCTAGAACACTTATGAAACACTCTTTTTGTAGAATCTGCAAGTGTTCATTTGGAGCGCATTGAGGCCTATGGTGGAAAAAGAAATATCTTCATATATAAACAAGGGAGAAGCATTCTCAGAAACCTCTTTATGATGTGTGTATTCAACTCAGAGAGATAAGCCTTCCTTTCGATAGAGCAGTTTTGCAACTGTGTTTTTGCAGAATCTGCAAGTGGATATTTGGAGCCCTTTCAGGCCTTCGTTGGAAACGGGAATATCTTCCCAAAAAAACTAAACAGAAGCGTTCTGAGAAACTGGTTTGTGTAGTATGAATCCAACTCACAGAGTTGGACACTTCCTTTGAAAGAGCTCTTTTGAAACACTCTTTTTGTAGAATCTGCAAGTGTTCATTTGGAGCGCTTTGAGGCCTAAGGTGGAAAAGGAAATATCTTCACTTATAAATCAGGCAGAAGCATTCTCAGAAACCTCTTTATGATGTGTGCATTCAACTCGGAGAGATAAGCCTTCCTTTTCATAGAGCAGTTTTGAAACTGTGTTTTGGCAGAATCTGCAAGTGGATATTTGGAGCCCTTTCAGGCCTTCGTTGGAAACGGGAATATCTTCCCATAAAAATTAAACAGAAGCGTTCTGTGAAACTGCTTTGTGAAGTATGAATCCAACTCACAGAGTTGAACACTTCTTTTGAAAGAGCAGTTTTGAAACACTCTTTTTGTAGAATCTACAAGTGTTCATTTGGAGCGCTTTGAGGCATATGGTGGAAAAAGAAATATCGTCACATAAAACCTAGACAGAAGCATTCTTTGAAACTTCTTTATGATGTGTGGATTCCACTCACAGAGTTGAACTTTCCTTTTCATGGAGCAGTTTGGAAAGAGTCTTTTTGCAGCATCTGCAAGTGGATATTTGGAGCTCTTTCAGGCCTTTGTTAGAAGCGGGAATATCTTCCCATAAAAACTGGACAGAAGCATTCTCACAAACTGCTTTGTGATGTGTGTGTTCAACTCACAGAGGTGAACCTTTCCTTTGCTAGAGCAGTTATGAAACACTCTTTTTGTAGAATCTGCAAGTGTTCATTTGGAGCGATTTGAGGCCTATGGTGGAAAAAGAAATATCTTCATATATAAACAAGGCAGAAGCATTCTCAGAAACCTCTTTATGATGTGTGCATTCAACTCAGAGAGATAAGCCTTCCTTTTGATAGAGCAGTTTTGAAACTGTGTTTTTGCAGAATCTGCAAGTGGATATTTGGAGCCCTTTCAGGCCTTGGTTGGAAAAGGAAATATCTTCCCATAAAAACTAAACAGAAGAGTTCTGTGAAACTGCTTTGTGTAGTATGAATCCAACTCACAGAGTTGGACACTTCCTTTGAAAGAGCTGTTTTGAAACACTCTTTTAGTAGAATCTGCAAGTGTTCATTTGGAGCGCTTTGAGGCCTATGGTGGAAAAGGAAATATCTTCACTTATAAACCAGGCAGAAGCATTCTCAGAAACCTCTTTATGATGTGGGCATTCAACTCGGAGAGATAAGCCTTCCTTTTGATAGAGCAGTTTTGAAACTGTGTTTTGGCAGAATCTGCAAGTGGATATTTGGAGCCCTTTCAGGCCTTCGTTGGAAACGGGAATACCTTCCCATAAAAACTAAACAGAAGCGTTCTGTGAAACTGCTTTGTGAAGTATGAATCCAACTCACAGAGTTGAACACTTCCTTTGAAAGAGCAGTTTTGAAACACTCTTTTTGTAGAATCTGCAAGTGTTCCTTTGGAGCGCTTTGAGGCCTACGGTGGAAAAGGAAATATCTTCACATAAAACCTAGACAGAAGCATTCTTTGAAACTTCTTTATGATGCGTGCATTCATCTCACAGAGTTGAACCTTCCTTATCATGGAGCAGTTTGGAAAGAGTCTTTTTGCGGCATCTGCAAGTGGATATTTGGAGCTCTTTCAGGCCTTTGTTAGAAGCGGGAATATCTTCCCATAAAAACTGGACAGAAGCATTCTCACAAACTGCTTTGTGATGTGTGTGTTCAACTCACAGAGTTGAACCTTTCCTTTGCTAGAACACTTATGAAACACTCTTTTTGTAGAATCTGCAAGTGTTCATTTGGAGCGCATTGAGGCCTATGGTGGAAAAAGAAATATCTTCATATATAAACAAGGGAGAAGCATTCTCAGAAACCTCTTTATGATGTGTGTATTCAACTCAGAGAGATAAGCCTTCCTTTCGATAGAGCAGTTTTGCAACTGTGTTTTTGCAGAATCTGCAAGTGGATATTTGGAGCCCTTTCAGGCCTTCGTTGGAAACGGGAATATCTTCCCAAAAAAACTAAACAGAAGCGTTCTGAGAAACTGGTTTGTGTAGTATGAATCCAACTCACAGAGTTGGACACTTCCTTTGAAAGAGCTCTTTTGAAACACTCTTTTTGTAGAATCTGCAAGTGTTCATTTGGAGCGCTTTGAGGCCTAAGGTGGAAAAGGAAATATCTTCACTTATAAATCAGGCAGAAGCATTCTCAGAAACCTCTTTATGATGTGTGCATTCAACTCGGAGAGATAAGCCTTCCTTTTCATAGAGCAGTTTTGAAACTGTGTTTTGGCAGAATCTGCAAGTGGATATTTGGAGCCCTTTCAGGCCTTCGTTGGAAAAGGGAGTATCTTCCCATAAAAACTAAACAGAAGAGTTCTGTGAAACTGCTTTGTGTAGTATGAATCCAACTCACAGAGTTGGACACTTCCTTTGAAAGAGCTATTTTGAAACACTCTTTTTGTAGAATCTGCAAGTGTTCATTTGGAGCGCTTTGAGGCCTATGGTGGAAAAGGAAATATCTTCACTTATAAACCAGGCAGAAGCATTCTCAGAAACCTCTTTATGATGTGTGCATTCGACTCGGAGAGATAAGCCTTCCTTTTGTTAGAGCAGTTTTGCAACTGTGTTTTTGCAGAATCTCCAAGTGGATATTTGGAGCCCTTTCAGGCCTTCGTTGGAAACGGGAATATCTTCCCATAAAAACTAAACAGAAGCGTTCTGTGAAACTGCTTTGTGAAGGATAAATCCAACTCACAGAGTTGAACACTTCTTTTGAAAGAGCAGTTTGGAAACACTCTTTTTGTAGAATCTACAAGTGTTCACTTGGAGCGCTTTGAGGCATATGGTGGAAAAGGAAATATCTTCACATAAAACCTAGACAGAAGCATTCTTTGAAACTTCTTTATGATGTTTGCATTCAACTCACAGAGTTGAACCTTCTTTTTCATGGAGCAATTTGGAAAGAGTCTTTTTGCAGCATCTGCAAGTGGATATTTGGAGCTCTTTCAGGCCTTTGTTAGAAGCGGGAATATCTTCCCATAAAAACTGGACAGAAGCATTCTCACAAACTGCTTTGTGATGTGTGTGTTCAACTCACAGAGGTGAACCTTTCCTTTGCTAGAGCAGTTATGAAACACTCTTTTTGTAGAATCTGCAAGTGTTCATTTGGAGCGATTTGAGGCCTATGGTGGAAAAAGAAATATCTTCATATATAAACAAGGCAGAAGCATTCTCAGAAACCCCTTTATGAGGTGTGCATTCAACTCAGAGAGATAAGCCTTCCTTTTGATAGAGCAGTTTTGAAACTGTGTTTTTGCAGAATCTGCAAGTGGATATTTGGAGCCCTTTCAGGCCTTCGTTGGAAACGGGAATATCTTCCCAAAAAAACGAAACAGAAGCGTTCTGTGAAACTGCTTTGTGTAGTATGAATGCAACTCACAGAGTTGGACACTTCCTTTGAAAGAGCTGTTTTGAAACACTCTTTTTGTAGAATCTGCAAGTGTTCATTTGGAGCGCTTTGAGGCCTAAGGTGGAAAAGGAAATATCTTCACTTATAAACCAGGCAGAAGCATTCTCAGAAACCTCTTTATGATGTGTGCATTCAACTCGGAGAGATAAGCCTTCCTTTTCATAGAGCAGTTTTGAAACTGTGTTTTGGCAGAATCTGCAAGTGGATATTTGGAGCCCTTTCAGGCCTTCGTTGGAAACGGGAATATCTTCCCAAAAAAACTAAACAGAAGCGTTCTGTGAAACTGCTTTGTGTAGTATGAATGCAACTCACAGAGTTGGACACTTCCTTTGAAAGAGCTGTTTTGAAACACTCTTTATGTAGAATCTGCAAGTGTTCATTTGGAGCGCTTTGAGGCCTATGGTGGAAAAGGAAATATCTTCACTTATAAACCAGGCAGAAGCATTCTCAGAAACCTCTTTATGATGTGTGCATTCAACTCGGAGAGATAAGCCTTCCTTTTGATAGAGCAGCTTTGAAACTGTGTTTTGGCAGAATCTGCAAGTGGATATTTGGAGCCCTTTCAGGCCTTCGTTGGAAACGGGAATATCTTCCCATAAAAAATAAACAGAAGCGTTCTGTGAAACTGCTTTGTGAAGGATAAATCCAACTCACAGAGTTGAACCCTTCTTTTGAAAGAGCAGTTTGGAAACACTCTTTTTGTAGAATCTACAAGTGTTCACTTGGAGCGCTTTGAGGCCTATGGTGGAAAAGGAAATATCTTCACATAAAACCTAGACAGAAGCATTTTTTGAAACTTCTTTATGATGTGTGCATTCAACTCACAGAGTTGAACCTTCTTTTTCATGGAGCAATTTGGAAAGAGTCTTTTTGCAGCATCTGCAAGTGGATATTTGGAGCTCTTTCAGGCCTTTGTTAGAAGCGGGAATATCTTCCCATAAAAACTGGACAGAAGCATTCTCACAAACTGCTTTGTGATGTGTGTGTTCAACTCACAGAGGTGAACCTTTCCTTTGCTAGAGCAGTTATGAAACACTCTTTTTGTAGAATCTGCAAGTGTTCATTTGGAGCGATTTGAGGCCTATGGTGGAAAAAGAAATATCTTCATATATAAACAAGGCAGAAGCATTCTCAGAAACCTCTTTATGATGTGTGCATTCAACTCAGAGAGATAAGCCTTCCTTTTGATAGAGCAGTTTTTGAACTGTGTTTTGGCAGAATCTGCAAGTGGATATTTGGAGCCCTTTCAGGCCTTCGTTGGAAACGGGAATATCTTCCCAAAAAAACTAAACAGAAGCGTTCTGTGAAACTGCTTTGTGTAGTATGAATCCAACTCACAGATTTGAACACTTCCTTTGAAAGAGCTGTTTTGAAACACTCTTTTTGTAGAATCTGCAAGTGTTCATTTGGAGCGCTTTGAGGCCTATGGTGGAAACGGAAATATCTTCACTTATAAACCAGGCAGAAGCAATCTCAGAAACCTCTTTATGATGTGTGCATTCAACTCGGAGAGATAAGCCTTCCTTTTTATAGAGCAGTTTTGAAACTGTATTTTTGCAGAATCTGCAAGTGGATATTTGGAGCCCTTTCATGCCTTCGTTGGAAACGGGAATTTCTTCCCATAAAAACTAAACAGAAGCGTTCTGTGAAACTGCTTTGTGTAGTATGAATCCAACTCACAGAGTTGAACACTTCTTTTGAAAGAGCAGTTTGGAAACACTCTTTTTGTAGAATCTACAAGTGTTCATTTGGAGCGCTTTGAGGCCTATGGTGGAAAAGGAAATATCTTCACATAAAACCTAGACAGAAGCATTCTTTGAAACTTCTTTATGATGTGTGCATTCATCTCACAGAGTTGAACCTTCCTTATCATGGAGCAGTTTGGAAAGAGTCTTTTTGCGGCATCTGCAAGTGGATATTTGGAGCTCTTTCAGGCCTTTGTTAGAAGCGGGAATATCTTCCCATAAAAACTGGACAGAAGCATTCTCACAAACTGCTTTGTGATGTGTGTGTTCAACTCACATAGTTGAACCTTTCCTTTGCTAGAACACTTATGAAACACTCTTTTTGTAGAATCTGCAAGTGTTCAATTGGAGCGCTTTGAGGCCTATGGTGGAAAAGGAAATATCTTCACTTATAAACCAGGCAGAAGCATTCTCAGAAACCTCTTTATGATGTGCGCATTCGACTCGGAGAGATAAGCCTTCCTTTTGATAGAGCAGTTTTGCAACTGTGTTTTTGCAGAATCTGCAAGTGTATATTTGGAGCCCTTTCAGGCCTTCGTTGGAAACGGGAATATTTTCCCATAAAAATTAAACAGAACCGTTCTGTGAAACTGCTTTGTGAAGTATGAATCCAACTCACAGAGTTGAACACTTCTTTTGAAAGAGCAGTTTTGAAACACTCTTTTTGTAGAATCTACAAGTGTTCATTTGGAGCGCTTTGAGGCATATGGTGGAAAAAGAAATATCGTCACATAAAACCTAGACAGAAGCATTCTTTGAAACTTCTTTATGATGTGTGCATTCAACTCACAGAGTTGAACTTTCCTTTTCATGGAGCAGTTTGGAAAGAGTCTTTTTGCAGCATCTGCAAGTGGATATTTGGAGCTCTTTCAGGCCTTTGTTAGAAGCGGGAATATCTTCCCATAAAAACTGGACAGAAGCATTCTCACAAACTGCTTTGTGATGTGTGTGTTCAACTCACAGAGGTGAACCTTTCCTTTGCTAGAGCAGTTATGAAACACTCTTTTTGTAGAATCTGCAAGTGTTCATTTGGAGCGATTTAAGGCCTATGGAGGAAAAAGAAATATCTTCATATATAAACAAGGCAGAAGCATTCTCAGAAACCTCTTTATGATGTGTGCATTCAACTCAGAGAGATAAGCCTTCCTTTTGATAGAGCAGTTTTTTAACTGTGTTTTTGCAGAATCTGCAAGTGGATATTTGGAGCCCTTTCAGGCCTTCGTTGGAAACGGGAATATCTTCCCAAAAAAACGAAACAGAAGCGTTCTGTGAAACTGCTTTGTGTAGTATGAATGCAACTCACAGAGTTGGACACTTCCTTTGAAAGAGCTGTTTTGAAACACTCTTTTTGTAGAATCTGCAAGTGTTCATTTGGAGCGCTTTGAGGCCTAAGGTGGAAAATGAAATATCTTCACTTATAAATCAGGCAGAAGCATTCTCAGAAACCTCTTTATGATGTGTGCATTCAACTCGGAGAGATAAGCCTTCCTTTTGATAGAGCAGTTTTGAAACTGTGTTTTGGCAGAATCTGCAAGTGGATATTTGGAGCCCTTTCAGGCCTTCGTTGGAAACGGGAATATCTTCCCAAAAAAACTAAACAGAAGCGTTCTGTGAAACTGCTTTGTGTAGTATGAATCCAACTCACAGAGTTGAACACTTCCTTTGAAAGAGCTGTTTTGAAACACTCTTTTTGTAGAATCTGCAAGTGTTCATTTGGAGCGCTTTGAGGCCTATGGTGGAAAAGGAAATATCTTCACTTATATACCAGGCAGAAGCATTCTCAGAAACCTCTTTATGATGTGCGCATTCAACTCAGAGAGATAAGCCTTCCTTTTGATAGAGCAGTTTTGAAACTGTGTTTTGGCAGAATCTGCAAGTGGATATTTGGAGCCCTTTCAGGCCTTCGTTGGAAACGGGAATATCTTCCCATAAAAACTAAACAGAAGCGTTCTGTGAAACTGCTTTGTGAAGTATGAATCCAACTCACAGAGTTGAACACTTCCTTTGAAAGAGCAGTTTTGAAACACTCTTTTTGTAGAATCTGCAAGTGTTCGTTTGTAGCGCTTTTAGGCCTATGGTGGAAAAGGAAATATCTTCACATAAAACCTAGACAGAAGCATTCTTTGAAACTTCTTTATGATGTGTGCATTCATCTCACAGAGTTGAATCTTCCTTATCATGGAGCAGTTTGGAAAGAGTCTTTTTGCGGCATCTGCAAGTGGATATTTGGAGCTCTTTCAGGCCTTTGTTAGAAGCGGGAATATCTTCCCATAAAAACTGGACAGAAGCATTCTCACAAACTGCTTTGTGATGTGTGTGTTCAACTCACAGAGTTGAACCTTTCCTTTGCTAGAACACTTATGAAACACTCTTTTTGTAGAATCTGCAAGTGTTCATTTGGAGCGCATTGAGGCCTATGGTGGAAAAAGAAATATCTTCATATATAAACAAGGGAGAAGCATTCTCAGAAACCTCTTTATGATGTGTGTATTCAACTCAGAGAGATAAGCCTTCCTTTTGATAGAGCAGTTTTGAAACTGTGTTTTTGCAGAATCTGCAAGTGGATATTTGGAGCCCTTTCAGGCCTTCGTTGGAAAAGGGAATATCTTCCCAAAAAAACTAAACAGAAGCGTTCTCTGAAACTGCTTTGTGTAGTATGAATGCAACTCACAGATTTGGACACTTCCTTTGAAAGAGCTGTTTTGAAACACTCTTTTTGTAGAATCTGCAAGTGTTCATTTGGAGCGCTTTGAGGCCAATGGTGGAAAAGGAAATATCTTCACTTATAAA
This sequence comes from Pongo abelii, assembly GCF_028885655.2. Taxonomy (NCBI): domain Eukaryota; kingdom Metazoa; phylum Chordata; class Mammalia; order Primates; family Hominidae; genus Pongo; species Pongo abelii. The sequence goes on from NC_085928.1 coordinate 48,932,136, forward strand.
CCAGGCAGAAGCATTCTCAGAAACCTCTTTATGATGTGTGCATTCAACTCGGAGAGATAAGCCTTCCTTTTGATAGAGCAGCTTTGAAACTGTGTTTTGGCAGAATCTGCAAGTGGATATTTGGAGCCCTTTCAGGCCTTCGTTGGAAACGGGAATATCTTCCCATAAAAACTAAACAGAAGCGTTCTGTGAAACTGCTTTGTGAAGGATAAATCCAACTCACAGAGTTGAACACTTCTTTTGAAAGAGCAGTTTGGAAACACTCTTTTTGTAGAATCTACAAGTGTTCATTTGGAGCGCTTTGAGGCATATGGTGGAAAAGGAAATATCTTCACATAAAACCTAGACAGAAGCGTTCTTTGAAACTTCTTTATGATGTGTGCATTCAACTCACAGAGTTGAACCTTCTTTTTCATGGAGCAATTTGGAAAGAGTCTTTTTGCAGCATCTGCAAGTGGATATTTGGAGCTCTTTCAGGCCTTTGTTAGAAGCGGGAATATCTTCCCATAAAAACTGGACAGAAGCATTCTCACAAACTGCTTTGTGATGTGTGTGTTCAACTCACAGAGGTGAACCTTTCCTTTGCTAGAGCAGTTATGAAACACTCTTTTTGTAGAATCTGCAAGTGTTCATTTGGAGCGCATTGAGGCCTATGGTGGAAAAAGAAATATCTTCATATATAAACAAGGCAGAAGCATTCTCAGAAACCTCTTTATGATGTGTGTATTCAACTCAGAGAGATAAGCCTTCCTTTTGATAGAGCAGTTTTGAAACTGTGTTTTTGCAGAATCTGCAAGTGGATATTTGGAGCCCTTTCAGGCCTTCGTTGGAAACGGGAATATCTTCCCAAAAAAACTAAACAGAAGCGTTCTGTGAAACTGCTTTGTGTAGTATGAATCCAACTCACAGTGTTGGACACTTCCTTTGAAAGAGTTCTTTTGAAACACTCTTTTTGTAGAATCTGCAAGTGTTCATTTGGAGCACTTTGAGGCCTATTGTGGAAAAGGAAATATCTTCACTTATAAACCAGGCAGAAGCATTCTCAGAAACCTCTTCATGATGTGTGCATTCAACTCGGAGAGATAAGCCTTCCTTTTGATAGAGCAGTTTTGAAACTGTGTTTTTGCAGAATCTGCATGTGGATATTTGGAGCCCTTTCAGGCCTTCGTTGGAAACGGGAATATCTTCCCAAAAAAACTAAACAGAAGCGTTCTGTGAAACTGCTTTGTGTAGTATGAATCCAACTCACAGTGTTGGACACTTCCTTTGAAAGAGTTCTTTTGAAACACTCTTTTTGTAGAATCTGCAAGTGTTCATTTGGAGCGCTTTGAGGCCTATTGTGGAAAAGGAAATATCTTCACTTATAAACCAGGCAGAAGCATTCTCAGAAACCTCTTCATGATGTGTGCATTCAACTCGGAGAGATAAGCCTTCCTTTTGATAGAGCAGTTTTGAAACTGTGTTTTTGCAGAATCTGCAAGTGGATATTTGGAGCCCTTTCAGGCCTTCGTTGGAAAAGGGAGTATCTTCCCATAAAAACTAAACAGAAGAGTTCTGTGAAACTGCTTTGTGTAGTATGAATCCAACTCACAGAGTTGGACACTTCCTTTGAAAGAGCTGTTTTGAAACACTCTTTTTGTAGAATCTGCAAGTGTTCATTTGGAGCGCTTTGAGGCCTATGGTGGAAAAGGAAATATCTTCACTTATAAACCAGGCAGAAGCATTCTCAGAAACCTCTTTATGATGTGTGCATTCGACTCGGAGACATAAGCCTTCCTTTTGTTAGAGCAGTTTTGCAACTGTGTTTTTGCAGAATCTGCAAGTGTATATTTGGAGACCTTTCAGGCCTTCGTTGGAAACGGGAATATCTTCCCATAAAAACTAAACAGAAGCGTTCTGTGAAACTGCTTTGTGAAGGATAAATCCAACTCACAGAGTTGAACACTTCTTTTGAAAGAGCAGTTTGGAAACACTCTTTTTGTAGAATCTACAAGTGTTCACTTGGAGCGCTTTGAGGCATATGGTGGAAAAGGAAATATCTTCACATAAAACCTAGACAGAAGCATTCTTTGAAACTTCTTTATGATGTGTGCATTCAACTCACAGAGTTGAACCTTCTTTTTCATGGACCAATTTGGAAAGAGTCTTTTTGCAGCATCTGCAAGTGGATATTTGGAGCTCTTTCAGGCCTTCATTAGAAGCGGGAATATCTTCCCATAAAAACTGGACAGAAGCATTCTCACAAACTGCTTTGTGATGTGTGTGTTCAACTCACAGAGGTGAACCTTTCCTTTGCTAGAGCAGTTATGAAACACTCTTTTTGTAGAATCTGCAAGTGTTCATTTGGAGCGATTTGAGGCCTATGGTGGAAAAAGAAATATCTTCATATATAAACAAGGCAGAAGCATTCTCAGAAACCCCTTTATGAGGTGTGCATTCAACTCAGAGAGATAAGCCTTCCTTTTGATAGAGCAGTTTTTAAACTGTGCTTTTGCAGAATCTGCAAGTGGATATTTGGAGCCCTTTCAGGCCTTCGTTGGAAACGGGAATATCTTCCCAAAAAAACGAAACAGAAGCGTTCTGTGAAACTGCTTTGTGTAGTATGAATGCAACTCACAGAGTTGGACACTTCCTTTGAAAGAGCTGTTTTGAAACACTCTTTTTGTAGAATCTGCAAGTGTTCATTCGGAGCGCTTTGAGGCCTAAGGTGGAAAAGGAAATATCTTCACTTATAAATCAGGCAGAAGCATTCTCAGAAACCTCTTTATGATGTGTGCATTCAACTCGGAGAGATAAGCCTTCCTTTTGATAGAGCAGTTTTGAAACTGTGTTTTGGCAGAATCTGCAAGTGGATATTTGGAGCCCTTTCAGGCCTTCGTTGGAAACGGGAATATCTTCCCAAAAAAACTAAACAGAAGCGTTCTGTGAAACTGCTTTGTGTAGTATGAATCCAACTCACAGAGTTGAACACTTCCTTTGAAAGAGCTGTTTTGAAACACTCTTTTTGTAGAATCTGCAAGTGTTCATTTGGAGCGCTTTGAGGCCTATGGTGGAAAAGGAAATATCTTCACTTATAAACCAGGCAGAAGTAATCTCAGAAACCTCTTTATGATGTGTGCATTCAACTCGGAGAGATAAGCCTTCCTTTTGATAGAGCAGTTTTGAAACTGTATTTTTGCAGAATCTGCAAGTGGATATTTGGAGCCCTTTCATGCCTTCGTTGGAAACGGGAATTTCTTCCCATAAAAACTAAACAGAAGCGTTCTGTGAAACTGCTTTGTGTAGTATGAATCCAACTCACAGAGTTGAACACTTCTTTTGAAACAGCAGTTTTGAAACACTTTTTTGTAGAATCTACAAGTGTTCATTTGGAGCGCTTTGAGGCCTATGGTGGAAAAGGAAATATCTTCACATAAAACCTAGACAGAAGCATTCTTTGAAACTTCTTTATGATGTGTGCATTCATCTCACAGAGTTGAACCTTCCTTATCATGGAGCAGTTTGGAAAGAGTCTTTTTGCGGCATCTGCAAGTGGATATTTGGAGCTCTTTAAGGCCTTTTTTAGAAGCGGGAATATCCTCCCATAAAAACTGGACAGAAGCATTCTCACAAACTGCTTTGTGATGTGTGTGTTCAACTCACATAGTTGAACCTTTCCTTTGCTAGAACACTTATGAAACACTCTTTTTGTAGAATCTGCAAGTGTTCATTTGGAGCGCTTTGAGGCCTATGGTGGAAAAGGAAATATCTTCACTTATAAACCAGGCAGAAGCATTCTCAGAAACCTCTTTATGATGTGTGCATTCGACTCGGAGATATAAGCCTTCCTTTTGTTAGAGCAGTTTTGCAACTGTGTTTTTGCAGAATCTGCAAGTGTATATTTGGAGCCCTTTCAGGCCTTCGTTGGAAACGGGAATATCTTCCCATAAAAATTAAACAGAAGCGTTCTGTGAAACTGCTTTGTGAAGTATGAATCCAACTCACAGAGTTGAACACTTCTTTTGAAAGAGCAGTTTTGAAACACTCTTTTTGTAGAATCTACAAGTGTTCATTTGGAGCGCTTTGAGGCATATGGTGGAAAAAGAAATATCGTCACATAAAACCTAGACAGAAGCATTCTTTGAAACTTCTTTACGATGTGTGCATTCAACTCACAGAGTTGAACTTTCCTTTTCATGGAGCAGTTTGGAAAGAGTCTTTTTGCAGCATCTGCAAGTGGATATTTGGAGCTCTTTCAGGCCTTTGTTAGAAGCGGGAATATCTTCCCATAAAAACTGGACAGAAGCATTCTCACAAACTGCTTTGTGATGTGTGTGTTCAACTCACAGAGGTGAACCTTTCCTTTGCTAGAGCAGTTATGAAACACTCTTTTTGTAGAATCTGCAAGTGTTCATTTGGAGCGATTTGAGGCCTATGGTGGAAAAAGAAATATCTTCATATATAAACAAGGCAGAAGCATTCTCAGAAACCTCTTTATGATGTGTGCATTCAACTCAGAGAGATAAGCCTTCCTTTTGATAGAGCAGTTTTGAAACTGTGTTTTTGCAGAATCTGCAACTGGATACTTGGAGCCCTTTCAGGCCTTCGTTGGAAACGGGAATATCTTCCCAAAAAAACGAAACAGAAGCGTTCTGTGAAACTGCTTTGTGTAGTATGAATGCAACTCACAGAGTTGGACACTTCCTTTGAAAGAGCTGTTTTGAAACACTCTTTTTGTAGAATCTGCAAGTGTTCATTTGGAGCGCTTTGAGGCCTATGGTGGAAAAGGAAATATCTTCACATATAAATCAGGCAGAAGCATTCTCAGAAACCTCTTTATCATGTGTGCATTCAACTCGGAGAGATAAGCCTTCCTTTTGATAGAGCAGATTTGAAACTGTGTTTTGGCAGAATCTGCAAGTGGATATTTGGAGCCCTTTCAGGCCTTCGTTGGAAACGGGAATATCTTCCCATAAAAACTAAACAGAAGCGTTCTGTGAAACTGCTTTGTGAAGTATGAATCCAACTCACAGAGTTGAACACTTCCTTTGAAAGAGCAGTTTTGAAACACTCTTTTTGTAGAATCTGCAAGTGTTCGTTTGGAGCGCTTTGAGGCCTATGGTGGAAAAGGAAATATCTTCACATAAAACCTAGACAGAAGCATTCTTTGAAACTTCTTTATGATGTGTGCATTCATCTCACAGAGTTGAATCTTCCTTATCATGGAGCAGTTTGGAAAGAGTCTTTTTGCGGCATCTGCAAGTGGATATTTGGAGCTCTTTCAGGCCTTTGTTAGAAGCGGGAATATCTTCCCATAAAAACTGGACAGAAGCATTCTCACAGACTGCTTTGTGATGTGTGTGTTCAACTCACAGAGTTGAACCTTTCCTTTCCTAGAACGCTTATGAAACACTCTTTTTGTAGAATCTGCAAGTGTTCATTTGGAGCGCATTGAGGCCTATGGTGGAAAAAGAAATATCTTCATATATAAACAAGGGAGAAGCATTCTCAGAAACCTCTTTATGATGTGTGTATTCAACTCAGAGAGATAAGCCTTCCTTTTGATAGAGCAGTTTTGAAACTGTGTTTTTGCAGAATCTGCAAGTGGATATTTGGAGCCCTTTCAGGCCTTCGTTGGAAACGGGAATATCTTCCCAAAAAAACTAAACAGAAGCGTTCTGTGAAACTGCTTTGTGTAGTATGAATGCAACTCACAGAGTTGGACACTTCCTTTGAAAGAGCTGTTTTGAAACACTCTTTTTGTAGAATCTGCAAGTGTTCATTTGGAGCGATTTGAGGCCTATGGTGGAAAAAGAAATATCTTCATATATAAACAAGGCAGAAGCATTCTCAGAAACCTCTTTATGATGTGTGCATTCAACTCAGAGAGATAAGCCTTCCTTTTGATAGAGCAGTTTTGAAACTGTGTTTTTGCAGAATCTGCAAGTGGATATTTGGAGCCCTTTCAGGCCTTCGTTGGAAAAGGGAATATCTTCCCATAAAAACTAAACAGAAGAGTTCTGTGAAACTGCTTTGTGTAGTATGAATCCAACTCACAGAGTTGGACACTTCCTTTGAAAGAGCTGTTTAGAAACACTCTTTTTGTAGAATCTGCAAGTGTTCATTTGGAGCGCTTTGAGGCCTATGGTGGAAAAGGAAATATCTTCACTTATAAACCAGGCAGAAGCATTCTCAGAAACCTCTTTATGATGTGTGCATTCGACTCGGAGAGATAAGCCTTCCTTTTGTTAGAGCAGTTTTGCAACTGTGTTTTTGCAGAATCTCCAAGTGTATATTTGGAGCCCTTTCAGGCCTTCGTTGGAAACGGGAATATCTTCCCATAAAAATTAAACAGAAGCGTTCTGTGAAACTGCTTTGTGAAGTATGAATCCAACTCACAGAGTTGAACACTTCTTTTGAAAGAGCAGTTTTGAAACACTCTTTTTGTAGAATCTACAAGTGTTCATTTGGAGCGCTTTGAGGCATATGGTGGAAAAAGAAATATCGTCACATAAAACCTAGACAGAAGCATTCTTTGAAACTTCTTTATGATGTGTGCATTCAACTCACAGAGTTGAACTTTCCTTTTCATGGAGCAGTTTGGAAAGAGTCTTTTTGCAGCATCTGCAAGTGGATATTTGGAGCTCTTTCAGGCCTTTGTTAGAAGCGGGAATATCTTCCCATAAAAACTGGACAGAAGCATTCTCACAAACTGCTTTGTGATGTGTGTGTTCAACTCAGAGAGGTGAACCTTTCCTTTGCTAGAGCAGTTATGAAACACTCTTTTTGTAGAATCTGCAAGTGTTCATTTGGAGCGATTTGAGGCCTATGGTGGAAAAAGAAATATCTTCATATATAAACAAGGCAGAAGCATTCTCAGAAACCTCTTTATGATGTGTGCATTCAACTCAGAGAGATAAGCCTTCCTTTTGATAGAGCAGTTTTGAAACTGTGTTTTTGCAGAATCTGCAAGTGGATATTTGGAGCCCTTTCAGGCCTTCGTTGGAAACGGGAATATCTTCCCAAAAAAACTAAACAGAAGCGTTCTGTGAAACTGCTTTGTGTAGTATGAATGCAACTCACAGAGTTGGACACTTCCTTTGAAAGAGCTGTTTTGAAACACTCTTTTTGTAGAATCTGCAAGTGTTCATTTGGAGCGCTTTGAGGCCTAAGGTGGAAAAGGAAATATGTTCACTTATAAATCAGGCAGAAGCATTCTCAGAAACCTCTTTATGATGTGTGCATTCAACTCGGAGAGATAAGCCTTCCTTTTGATAGAGCAGTTTTGAAACTGTGTTTTGGCAGAATCTGCAAGTGGATATTTGGAGCCCTTTCAGGCCTTCGTTGGAAACGGGAATATCTTCCCAAAAAAACTAAACAGAAGCGTTCTGTGAAACTGCTTTGTGTAGTATGAATCCAACTCACAGAGTTGGACACTTCCTTTGAAAGAGCTCTTTTGAAACACTCTTTTTGTAGAATCTGCAAGTGTTCATTTGGAGCGTTTTGAGGCCTATTGTGGAAAAGGAAATATCTTCACTTATAAACCAGGCAGAAGCATTCTCAGAAACCTCTTTATGATGTGTGCATTCAACTCGGAGAGATAAGCCTTCCTTTTGATAGAGCAGTTTTGAAACTGTGTTTTGGCAGAATCTGCAAGTGGATATTTGGAGCCCTTTCAGGCCTTCGTTGGAAAAGGGAATATCTTCCCATGAAAACTAAACAGAAGAGTTCTGTGAAACTGCTTTGTGTAGTATGAATCCAACTCACAGAGTTGGACACTTCCTTTGAAAGAGCTGTTTTGAAACACTCTTTTTGTAGAATCTGCAAGTGTTCATTTGGAGCGCTTTGAGGCCTATGGTGGAAAAGGAAATATCTTCACTTATAAACCAGGCAGAAGCATTCTCAGAAACCTCTTTATGATGTATGCATTCAACTCGGAGAGATAAGCCTTCCTTTTGATAGAGCAGTTTTGAAACTGTGTTTTGGCAGAATCTGCAAGTGGATATTTGGAGCCCTTTCAGGCCTTCGTTGGAAACGGGAATATCTTCCCAAAAAAACTAAACAGAAGCGTTCTGTGAAACTGCTTTGTGTAGTATGAATGCAACTCACAGAGTTGGACACTTACTTTGAAAGAGCTGTTTTGAAACACTCTTTTTGTAGAATCTGCAAGTGTTCATTTGGAGCGCTTTGAGGCCTAAGGTGGAAAAGAAAATATCTTCACTTATAAATCAGGCAGAAGCATTCTCAGAAACCTCTTTATGATGTGTGCATTCAACGCAGAGAGATAAGCCTTCCTTTTGATAGAGCAGTTTTGAAACTGTGTTTTGGCAGAATCTGCAAGTGGATATTTGGAGCCCTTCCAGGCCTTCGTTGGAAACGGGAATATCTTCCCAAAAAAACTAAACAGAAGCGTTCTGTGAAACTGCTTTGTGTAGTATGAATGCAACTCACAGAGTTGGACACTTCCTTTGAAAGAGCTGTTTTGAAACACTCTTTTTGTAGAATCTGCAAGTGTTCATTTGGAGCGCTTTGAGGCCTATGGTGGAAAAGGAAATATCTTCACTTATAAACCAGGCAGAAGCATTCTCAGAAACGTCTTTATGATGTGTGCATTCGACTCGGAGAGATAAGCCTTCCTTTTGTTAGAGCAGTTTTGCAACTGTGTTTTTGCAGAATCTGCAAGTGTATATTTGGAGCCCTTTCAGGCCTTCGTTGGAATCGGGAATATCTTCCCATAAAAATTAAACAGAAGCGTTCTGTGAAACTGCTTTGTGAAGTATGAATCCAACTCACAGAGTTGAACACTTCTTTTGAAAGAGCAGTTTTGAAACACTCTTTTTGTAGAATCTACAAGTGTTCATTTGGAGCGCTTTGAGGCATCTGGTGGAAAAAGAAATATCGTCACATAAAACCTAGACAGAAGCATTCTTTGAAACTTCTTTATGATGTGTGCATTCAACTCACAGAGTTGAACTTTCCTTTTCATGGAGCAGTTTGGAAAGAGTCTTTTTGCAGCATCTGCAAGTGGATATTTGGAGCTCTTTCAGGCCTTTGTTAGAAGCGGGAATATCTTCCCATAAAAACTGGACAGAAGCATTCTCACAAACTGCTTTGTGATGTGTGTGTTCAACTCACAGAGGTGAACCTTTCCTTTGCTAGAGCAGTTATGAAACACTCTTTTTGTAGAATCTGCAAGTGTTCATTTGGAGCGATTTGAGGCCTATGGTGGAAAAAGAAATATCTTCATATATAAACAAGGCAGAAGCATTCTCAGAAACCTCTTTATGATGTGTGCATTCAACTCAGAGAGATAAGCCTTCCTTTTGATAGAGCAGTTTTGAAACTGTGTTTTTGCAGAATCTACAAGTGGATATTTGGAGCCCTTTCAGGCCTTCGTTGGAAACGGGAATATCTTCCCAAAAAAACTAAACAGAAGCGTTGTGTGAAACTGCTTTGTGTAGTATGAATGCAACTCACAGAGTTGGACACTTCCTTTGAAAGAGCTGTTTTGAAACACTCTTTTTGTAGAATCTGCAAGTGTTCATTTGGAGCGCTTTGAGGCCTATGGTGGAAAAAGAAATATCTTCACTTATAAACCAGGCAGAAGCATTCTCAGAAACCTCTTTATGATGTGTGCATTCAACTCGGAGAGATAAGCCATCCTTTTGATAGAGCAGCTTTGAAACTGTGTTTTGGCAGAATCTGCAAGTGGATATTTGGAGCCCTTTCAGGCCTTCGTTGGAAACGGGAATATCTTCCCATAAAAACTAAACAGAAGCGTTCTGTGAAACTGCTTTGTGAAGGATAAATCCAACTCACAGAGTTGAACACTTCTTTTGAAAGAGCAGTTTGGAAACACTATTTTTGTAGAATCTACAAGTGTTCACTTGGAGCGCTTTGAGGCCTATGGTGGAAAAGGAAATATCTTCACATAAAACCTAGACAGAAGCATTCTTTGAAACTTCTTTATGATGTGTGCATTCAACTCACAGAGTTGAACCTTCTTTTTCATGGAGCAATTTGGAAAGAGTCTTTTTGCAGCATCTGCAAGTGGATATTTGGAGCTCTTTCAGGCCTTTGTTAGAAGCGGGAATATCTTCCCATAAAAACTGGACAGAAGCATTCTCACAAACTGCTTTGTGATGTGTGTGTTCAACTCACAGAGGTGAACCTTTCCTTTGCTAGAGCAGTTATGAAACACTCTTTTTGTAGAATCTGCAAGTGTTCATTTGGAGCCATTTGAGGCCTATGGTGGAAAAAGAAATATCTTCATATATAAACAAGGCAGAAGCATTCTCAGAAACCCCTTTATGAGGTGTGCATTCAACTCAGAGAGATAAGCCTTCCTTTTGATAGAGCAGTTTTTAAACTGTGTTTTTGCACAATCTGCAAGTGGATATTTGGAGCCCTTTCAGGCCTTCGTTGGAAACGGGAATATCTTCCCAAAAAAACGAAACAGAAGCGTTCTGTGAAACTGCTTTGTGTAGTATGAATGCAACTCACAGAGTTGGACACTTCCTTTGAAAGAGCTGTTTTGAAACACTCTTTTTGTAGAATCTGCAAGTGTTCATTTGGAGCGCTTTGAGGCCTAAGGTGGAAAAGGAAATATCTTCACTTATAAGTCAGGCAGAAGCATTCTCAGAAACCTCTTTATGATGTGTGCATTCAACTCGAAGAGATAAGCCTTCCTTTTGATAGAGCAGTTTTGAAACTGTGTTTTGGCAGAATCTGCAAGTGGATATTTGGAGCCCTTTCAGGCCTTCGTTGGAAACGGGAATATCTTCCCAAAAAAACTAAACAGAAGCGTTCTGTGAAACTGCTTTGTGTAGTATGAATCCAACTCACAGATTTGAACACTTCCTTTGAAAGAGCTGTTTTGAAACACTCTTTTTGTAGAATCTGCAAGTGTTCATTTGGAGCGCTTTGAGGCCTATGGTGGAAACGGAAATATCTTCACTTATAAACCAGGCAGAAGCAATCTCAGAAACCTCTTTATGATGTGTGCATTCAACTCGGAGAGATAAGCCTTCCTTTTTATAGAGCAGTTTTGAAACTGTATTTTTGCAGAATCTGCAAGTGGATATTTGGAGCCCTTTCATGCCTTCGTTGGAAACGGGAATTTCTTCCCATAAAAACTAAACAGAAGCGTTCTGTGAAACTGCTTTGTGTAGTATGAATCCAACTCACAGAGTTGAACACTTCTTTTGAAAGAGCAGTTTGGAAACACTCTTTTTGTAGAATCTACAAGTGTTCATTTGGAGCGCTTTGAGGCCTATGGTGGAAAAGGAAATATCTTCACATAAAACCTAGACAGAAGCATTCTTTGAAACTTCTTTATGATGTGTGCATTCATCTCACAGAGTTGAACCTTCCTTATCATGGAGCAGTTTGGAAAGAGTCTTTTTGCGGCATCTGCAAGTGGATATTTGGAGCTCTTTCAGGCCTTTGTTAGAAGCGGGAATATCTTCCCATAAAAACTGGACAGAAGCATTCTCACAAACTGCTTTGTGATGTGTGTGTTCAACTCACATAGTTGAACCTTTCCTTTGCTAGAACACTTATGAAACACTCTTTTTGTAGAATCTGCAAGTGTTCATTTGGAGCGATTTAAGGCCTATGGAGGAAAAAGAAATATCTTCATATATAAACAAGGCAGAAGCATTCTCAGAAACCTCTTTATGATGTGTGCATTCAACTCAGAGAGATAAGCCTTCCTTTTGATAGAGCAGTTTTTAAACTGTGTTTTTGCAGAATCTGCAAGTGGATATTTGGAGCCCTTTCAGGCCTTCGTTGGAAACGGGAATATCTTCCCAAAAAAACGAAACAGAAGCGTTCTGTGAAACTGCTTTGTGTAGTATGAATGCAACTCACAGAGTTGGACACTTCCTTTGAAAGAGCTGTTTTGAAACACTCTTTTTGTAGAATCTGCAAGTGTTCATTTGGAGCGCTTTGAGGCCTAAGGTGGAAAATGAAATATCTTCACTTATAAATCAGGCAGAAGCATTCTCAGAAACCTCTTTATGATGTGTGCATTCAACTCGGAGAGATAAGCCTTCCTTTTGATAGAGCAGTTTTGAAACTGTGTTTTGGCAGAATCTGCAAGTGGATATTTGGAGCCCTTTCAGGCCTTCGTTGGAAACGGGAATATCTTCCCAAAAAAACTAAACAGAAGCGTTCTGTGAAACTGCTTTGTGTAGTATGAATCCAACTCACAGAGTTGAACACTTCCTTTGAAAGAGCTGTTTTGAAACACTCTTTTTGTAGAATCTGCAAGTGTTCATTTGGAGCGCTTTGAGGCCTATGGTGGAAAAGGAAATATCTTCACTTATAAACCAGGCAGAAGCATTCTCAGAAACCTCTTTATGATGTGCGCATTCAACTCAGAGAGATAAGCCTTCCTTTTGATAGAGCAGTTTTGAAACTGTGTTTTGGCAGAATCTGCAAGTGGATATTTGGAGCCCTTTCAGGCCTTCGTTGGAAACGGGAATATCTTCCCATAAAAACTAAACAGAAGCGTTCTGTGAAACTGCTTTGTGAAGTATGAATCCAACTCACAGAGTTGAACACTTCCTTTGAAAGAGCAGTTTTGAAACACTCTTTTTGTAGAATCTGCAAGTGTTCGTTTGTAGCGCTTTTAGGCCTATGGTGGAAAAGGAAATATCTTCACATAAAACCTAGACAGAAGCATTCTTTGAAACTTCTTTATGATGTGTGCATTCATCTCACAGAGTTGAATATTCCTTATCATGGAGCAGTTTGGAAAGAGTCTTTTTGCGGCATCTGCAAGTGGATATTTGGAGCTCTTTCAGGCCTTTGTTAGAAGCGGGAATATCTTCCCATAAAAACTGGACAGAAGCATTCTCACAAACTGCTTTGTGATGTGTGTGTTCAACTCACAGAGTTGAACCTTTCCTTTGCTAGAACACTTATGAAACACTCTTTTTGTAGAATCTGCAAGTGTTCATTTGGAGCGCATTGAGGCCTATGGTGGAAAAAGAAATATCTTCATATATAAACAAGGGAGAAGCATTCTCAGAAACCTCTTTATGATGTGTGTATTCAACTCAGAGAGATAAGCCTTCCTTTTGATAGAGCAGTTTTGAAACTGTGTTTTTGCAGAATCTGCAAGTGGATATTTGGAGCCCTTTCAGGCCTTCGTTGGAAACGGGAATATCTTCCCAAAAAAACTAAACAGAAGCGTTCTCTGAAACTGCTTTGTGTAGTATGAATGCAACTCACAGATTTGGACACTTCCTTTGAAAGAGCTGTTTTGAAACACTCTTTTTGTAGAATCTGCAAGTGTTCATTTGGAGCGCTTTGAGGCCAATGGTGGAAAAGGAAATATCTTCACTTATAAACCAGGCAGAAGCATTCTCAGAAACCTCTTTATGATGTGTGCATTCAACTCGGAGAGATAAGCCTTCCTTTTGATAGAGCAGCTTTGAAACTGTGTTTTGGCAGAATCTGCAAGTGGATATTTGGAGCCCTTTCAGGCCTTCGTTGGAAACGGGAATATCTTCCCATAAAAACTAAACAGAAGCGTTCTGTGAAACTGCTTTGTGAAGGATAAATCCAACTCACAGAGTTGAACACTTCTTTTGAAAGAGCAATTTGGAAACACTCTTTTTGTAGAATCTACAAGTGTTCATTTGGAGCGCTTTGAGGCATATGGTGGAAAAGGAAATATCTTCACATAAAACCTAGACAGAAGCGTTCTTTGAAACTTCTTTATGATGTGTGCATTCAACTCACAGAGTTGAACCTTCTTTTTCATGGAGCAATTTGGAAAGAGTCTTTTTGCAGCATCTGCAAGTGGATATTTGGAGCTCTTTCAGGCCTTTGTTAGAAGCGGGAATATCTTCCCATAAAAACTGGACAGAAGCATTCTCACAAACTGCTTTGTGATGTGTGTGTTCAACTCACAGAGGTGAACCTTTCCTTTGCTAGAGCAGTTATGAAACACTCTTTTTGTAGAATCTGCAAGTGTTCATTTGGAGCGCATTGAGGCCTATGGTGGAAAAAGAAATATCTTCATATATAAACAAGGCAGAAGCATTCTCAGAAACCTCTTTATGATGTGTGTATTCAACTCAGAGAGATAAGCCTTCCTTTTGATAGAGCAGTTTTGAAACTGTGTTTTTGCAGAATCTGCAAGTGGATATTTGGAGCCCTTTCAGGCCTTCGTTGGAAACGGGAATATCTTCCCAAAAAAACTAAACAGAAGCGTTGTGTGAAACTGCTTTGTGTAGTATGAATCCAACTCACAGTGTTGGACACTTCCTTTGAAAGAGTTCTTTTGAAACACTCTTTTTGTAGAATCTGCAAGTGTTCATTTGGAGCACTTTGAGGCCTATTGTGGAAAAGGAAATATCTTCACTTATAAACCAGGCAGAAGCATTCTCAGAAACCTCTTCATGATGTGTGCATTCAACTCGGAGAGATAAGCCTTCCTTTTGATAGAGCAGTTTTGAAACTGTGTTTTTGCAGAATCTGCATGTGGATATTTGGAGCCCTTTCAGGCCTTCGTTGGAAACGGGAATATCTTCCCAAAAAAACTAAACAGAAGCGTTCTGTGAAACTGCTTTGTGTAGTATGAATCCAACTCACAGTGTTGGACACTTCCTTTGAAAGAGTTCTTTTGAAACACTCTTTTTGTAGAATCTGCAAGTGTTCATTTGGAGCGCTTTGAGGCCTATTGTGGAAAAGGAAATATCTTCACTTATAAACCAGGCAGAAGCATTCTCAGAAACCTCTTCATGATGTGTGCATTCAACTCGGAGAGATAAGCCTTCCTTTTGATAGAGCAGTTTGGAAACTGTGTTTTTGCAGAATCTGCAAGTGGATATTTGGAGCCCTTTCAGGCCTTCGTTGGAAAAGGGAGTATCTTCCCATAAAAACTAAACAGAAGAGTTCTGTGAAACTGCTTTGTGTAGTATGAATCCAACTCACAGAGTTGGACACTTCCTTTGAAAGAGCTGTTTTGAAACACTCTTTTTGTAGAATCTGCAAGTGTTCATTTGGAGCGCTTTGAGGCCTATGGTGGAAAAGGAAATATCTTCACTTATAAACCAGGCAGAAGCATTCTCAGAAACCTCTTTATGATGTGTGCATTCGACTCGGAGACATAAGCCTTCCTTTTGTTAGAGCAGTTTTGCAACTGTGTTTTTGCAGAATCTGCAAGTGTATATTTGGAGACCTTTCAGGCCTTCGTTGGAAACGGGAATATCTTCCCATAAAAACTAAACAGAAGCGTTCTGTGAAACTGCTTTGTGAAGGATAAATCCAACTCACAGAGTTGAACACTTCTTTTGAAAGAGCAGTTTGGAAACACTCTTTTTGTAGAATCTACAAGTGTTCACTTGGAGCGCTTTGAGGCATATGGTGGAAAAGGAAATATCTTCACATAAAACCTAGACAGAAGCATTCTTTGAAACTTCTTTATGATGTGTGCATTCAACTCACAGAGTTGAACCTTCTTTTTCATGGACCAATTTGGAAAGAGTCTTTTTGCAGCATCTGCAAGTGGATATTTGGAGCTCTTTCAGGCCTTCATTAGAAGCGGGAATATCTTCCCATAAAAACTGGACAGAAGCATTCTCACAAACTGCTTTGTGATGTGTGTGTTCAACTCACAGAGGTGAACCTTTCCTTTGCTAGAGCAGTTATGAAACACTCTTTTTGTAGAATCTGCAAGTGTTCATTTGGAGCGATTTGAGGCCTATGGTGGAAAAAGAAATATCTTCATATATAAACAAGGCAGAAGCATTCTCAGAAACCCCTTTATGAGGTGTGCATTCAACTCAGAGAGATAAGCCTTCCTTTTGATAGAGCAGTTTTTAAACTGTGCTTTTGCAGAATCTGCAAGTGGATATTTGGAGCCCTTTCAGGCCTTCGTTGGAAACGGGAATATCTTCCCAAAAAAACGAAACAGAAGCGTTCTGTGAAACTGCTTTGTGTAGTATGAATGCAACTCACAGAGTTGGACACTTCCTTTGAAAGAGCTGTTTTGAAACACTCTTTTTGTAGAATCTGCAAGTGTTCATTCGGAGCGCTTTGAGGCCTAAGGTGGAAAAGGAAATATCTTCACTTATAAATCAGGCAGAAGCATTCTCAGAAACCTCTTTATGATGTGTGCATTCAACTCGGAGAGATAAGCCTTCCTTTTGATAGAGCAGTTTTGAAACTGTGTTTTGGCAGAATCTGCAAGTGGATATTTGGAGCCCTTTCAGGCCTTCGTTGGAAACGGGAATATCTTCCCAAAAAAACTAAACAGAAGCGTTCTGTGAAACTGCTTTGTGTAGTATGAATCCAACTCACAGAGTTGAACACTTCCTTTGAAAGAGCTGTTTTGAAACACTCTTTTTGTAGAATCTGCAAGTGTTCATTTGGAGCGCTTTGAGGCCTATGGTGGAAAAGGAAATATCTTCACTTATAAACCAGGCAGAAGTAATCTCAGAAACCTCTTTATGATGTGTGCATTCAACTCGGAGAGATAAGCCTTCCTTTTGATAGAGCAGTTTTGAAACTGTATTTTTGCAGAATCTGCAAGTGGATATTTGGAGCCCTTTCATGCCTTCGTTGGAAACGGGAATTTCTTCCCATAAAAACTAAACAGAAGCGTTCTGTGAAACTGCTTTGTGTAGTATGAATCCAACTCACAGAGTTGAACACTTCTTTTGAAAGAGCAGTTTGGAAACACTTTTTTGTAGAATCTACAAGTGTTCATTTGGAGCGCTTTGAGGCCTATGGTGGAAAAGGAAATATCTTCACATAAAACCTAGACAGAAGCATTCTTTGAAACTTCTTTATGATGTGTGCATTCATCTCACAGAGTTGAACCTTCCTTATCATGGAGCAGTTTGGAAAGAGTCTTTTTGCGGCATCTGCAAGTGTATATTTGGAGCTCTTTAAGGCCTTTGTTAGAAGCGGGAATATCCTCCCATAAAAACTGGACAGAAGCATTCTCACAAACTGCTTTGTGATGTGTGTGTTCAACTCACATAGTTGAACCTTTCCTTTGCTAGAACACTTATGAAACACTCTTTTTGTAGAATCTGCAAGTGTTCATTTGGAGCGCTTTGAGGCCTATGGTGGAAAAGGAAATATCTTCACTTATAAACCAGGCAGAAGCATTCTCAGAAACCTCTTTATGATGTGTGCATTCGACTCGGAGAGATAAGCCTTCCTTTTGTTAGAGCAGTTTTGCAACTGTGTTTTTGCAGAATCTGCAAGTGTATATTTGGAGCCCTTTCAGGCCTTCGTTGGAAACGGGAATATCTTCCCATAAAAATTAAACAGAAGCGTTCTGTGAAACTGCTTTGTGAAGTATGAATCCAACTCACAGAGTTGAACACTTCTTTTGAAAGAGCAGTTTTGAAACACTCTTTTTGTAGAATCTACAAGTGTTCATTTGGAGCGCTTTGAGGCATATGGTGGAAAAAGAAATATCGTCACATAAAACCTAGACAGAAGCATTCTTTGAAACTTCTTTACGATGTGTGCATTCAACTCACAGAGTTGAACTTTCCTTTTCATGGAGCAGTTTGGAAAGAGTCTTTTTGCAGCATCTGCAAGTGGATATTTGGAGCTCTTTCAGGCCTTTGTTAGAAGCGGGAATATCTTCCCATAAAAACTGGACAGAAGCATTCTCACAAACTGCTTTGTGATGTGTGTGTTCAACTCACAGAGGTGAACCTTTCCTTTGCTAGAGCAGTTATGAAACACTCTTTTTGTAGAATCTGCAAGTGTTCATTTGGAGCGATTTGAGGCCTATGGTGGAAAAAGAAATATCTTCATATATAAACAAGGCAGAAGCATTCTCAGAAACCTCTTTATGATGTGTGCATTCAACTCAGAGAGATAAGCCTTCCTTTTGATAGAGCAGTTTTGAAACTGTGTTTTTGCAGAATCTGCAAGTGGATACTTGGAGCCCTTTCAGGCCTTCGTTGGAAACGGGAATATCTTCCCAAAAAAACGAAACAGAAGCGTTCTGTGAAACTGCTTTGTGTAGTATGAATGCAACTCACAGAGTTGGACACTTCCTTTGAAAGAGCTGTTTTGAAACACTCTTTTTGTAGAATCTGCAAGTGTTCATTTGGAGCGCTTTGAGGCCTATGGTGGAAAAGGAAATATCTTCACATATAAATCAGGCAGAAGCATTCTCAGAAACCTCTTTATCATGTGTGCATTCAACTCGGAGAGATAAGCCTTCCTTTTGATAGAGCAGATTTGAAACTGTGTTTTGGCAGAATCTGCAAGTGGATATTTGGAGCCCTTTCAGGCCTTCGTTGGAAACGGGAATATCTTCCCATAAAAACTAAACAGAAGCGTTCTGTGAAACTGCTTTGTGAAGTATGAATCCAACTCACAGAGTTGAACACTTCCTTTGAAAGAGCAGTTTTGAAACACTCTTTTTGTAGAATCTGCAAGTGTTCGTTTGGAGCGCTTTGAGGCCTATGGTGGAAAAGGAAATATCTTCACATAAAACCTAGACAGAAGCATTCTTTGAAACTTCTTTATGATGTGTGCATTCATCTCACAGAGTTGAATCTTCCTTATCATGGAGCAGTTTGGAAAGAGTCTTTTTGCTGCATCTGCAAGTGGATATTTGGAGCTCTTTCAGGCCTTTGTTAGAAGCGGGAATATCTTCCCATAAAAACTGGACAGAAGCATTCTCACAGACTGCTTTGTGATGTGTGTGTTCAACTCACAGAGTTGAACCTTTCCTTTCCTAGAACGCTTATGAAACACTCTTTTTGTAGAATCTGCAAGTGTTCATTTGGAGCGCATTGAGGCCTATGGTGGAAAAAGAAATATCTTCATATATAAACAAGGGAGAAGCATTCTCAGAAACCTCTTTATGATGTGTGTATTCAACTCAGAGAGATAAGCCTTCCTTTTGATAGAGCAGTTTTGAAACTGTGTTTTTGCAGAATCTGCAAGTGGATATTTGGAGCCCTTTCAGGCCTTCGTTGGAAACGGGAATATCTTCCCAAAAAAACTAAACAGAAGCGTTCTGTGAAACTGCTTTGTGTAGTATGAATGCAACTCACAGAGTTGGACACTTCCTTTGAAAGAGCTGTTTTGAAACACTCTTTTTGTAGAATCTGCAAGTGTTCATTTGGAGCGATTTGAGGCCTATGGTGGAAAAAGAAATATCTTCATATATAAACAAGGCAGAAGCATTCTCAGAAACCTCTTTATGATGTGTGCATTCAACTCAGAGAGATAAGCCTTCCTTTTGATAGAGCAGTTTTGAAACTGTGTTTTTGCAGAATCTGCAAGTGGATATTTGGAGCCCTTTCAGGCCTTCGTTGGAAAAGGGAATATCTTCCCATAAAAACTAAACAGAAGAGTTCTGTGAAACTGCTTTGTGTAGTATGAATCCAACTCACAGAGTTGGACACTTCCTTTGAAAGAGCTGTTTAGAAACACTCTTTTTGTAGAATCTGCAAGTGTTCATTTGGAGCGCTTTGAGGCCTATGGTGGAAAAGGAAATATCTTCACTTATAAACCAGGCAGAAGCATTCTCAGAAACCTCTTTATGATGTGTGCATTCGACTCGGAGAGATAAGCCTTCCTTTTGTTAGAGCAGTTTTGCAACTGTGTTTTTGCAGAATCTCCAAGTGTATATTTGGAGCCCTTTCAGGCCTTCGTTGGAAACGGGAATATCTTCCCATAAAAATTAAACAGAAGCGTTCTGTGAAACTGCTTTGTGAAGTATGAATCCAACTCACAGAGTTGAACACTTCTTTTGAAAGAGCAGTTTTGAAACACTCTTTTTGTAGAATCTACAAGTGTTCATTTGGAGCGCTTTGAGGCATATGGTGGAAAAAGAAATATCGTCACATAAAACCTAGACAGAAGCATTCTTTGAAACTTCTTTATGATGTGTGCATTCAACTCACAGAGTTGAACTTTCCTTTTCATGGAGCAGTTTGGAAAGAGTCTTTTTGCAGCATCTGCAAGTGGATATTTGGAGCTCTTTCAGGCCTTTGTTAGAAGCGGGAATATCTTCCCATAAAAACTGGACAGAAGCATTCTCACAAACTGCTTTGTGATGTGTGTGTTCAACTCAGAGAGGTGAACCTTTCCTTTGCTAGAGCAGTTATGAAACACTCTTTTTGTAGAATCTGCAAGTGTTCATTTGGAGCGATTTGAGGCCTATGGTGGAAAAAGAAATATCTTCATATATAAACAAGGCAGAAGCATTCTCAGAAACCTCTTTATGATGTGTGCATTCAACTCAGAGAGATAAGCCTTCCTTTTGATAGAGCAGTTTTGAAACTGTGTTTTTGCAGAATCTGCAAGTGGATATTTGGAGCCCTTTCAGGCCTTCGTTGGAAACGGTAATATCTTCCCAAAAAAACTAAACAGAAGCGTTCTGTGAAACTGCTTTGTGTAGTATGAATGCAACTCACAGAGTTGGACACTTCCTTTGAAAGAGCTGTTTTGAAACACTCTTTTTGTAGAATCTGCAAGTGTTCATTTGGAGCGCTTTGAGGCCTAAGGTGGAAAAGGAAATATGTTCACTTATAAATCAGGCAGAAGCATTCTCAGAAACCTCTTTATGATGTGTGCATTCAACTCGGAGAGATAAGCCTTCCTTTTGATAGAGCAGTTTTGAAACTGTGTTTTGGCAGAATCTGCAAGTGGATATTTGGAGCCCTTTCAGGCCTTCGTTGGAAACCGGAATATCTTCCCAAAAAAACTAAACAGAAGCGTTCTGTGAAACTGCTTTGTGTAGTATGAATCCAACTCACAGAGTTGGACACTTCCTTTGAAAGAGCTCTTTTGAAACACTCTTTTTGTAGAATCTGCAAGTGTTCATTTGGAGCGTTTTGAGGCCTATTGTGGAAAAGGAAATATCTTCACTTATAAACCAGGCAGAAGCATTCTCAGAAACCTCTTTATGATGTGTGCATTCAACTCGGAGAGATAAGCCTTCCTTTTGATAGAGCAGTTTTGAAACTGTGTTTTGGCAGAATCTGCAAGTGGATATTTGGAGCCCTTTCAGGCCTTCGTTGGAAAGGGGAATATCTTCCCATGAAAACTAAACAGAAGAGTTCTGTGAAACTGCTTTGTGTAGTATGAATCCAACTCACAGAGTTGGACACTTCCTTTGAAAGAGCTGTTTTGAAACACTCTTTTTGTAGAATCTGCAAGTGTTCATTTGGAGCGCTTTGAGGCCTATGGTGGAAAAGGAAATATCTTCACTTATAAACCAGGCAGAAGCATTCTCAGAAACCTCTTTATGATGTATGCATTCAACTCGGAGAGATAAGCCTTCCTTTTGATAGAGCAGTTTTGAAACTGTGTTTTGGCAGAATCTGCAAGTGGATATTTGGAGCCCTTTCAGGCCTTCGTTGGAAACGGGAATATCTTCCCAAAAAAACTAAACAGAAGCGTTCTGTGAAACTGCTTTGTGTAGTATGAATGCAACTCACAGAGTTGGACACTTCCTTTGAAAGAGCTGTTTTGAAACACTCTTTTTGTAGAATCTGCAAGTGTTCATTTGGAGCGCTTTGAGGCCTAAGGTGGAAAAGGAAATATCTTCACTTATAAATCAGGCAGAAGCATTCTCAGAAACCTCTTTATGATGTGTGCATTCAACGCAGAGAGATAAGCCTTCCTTTTGATAGAGCAGTTTTGAAACTGTGTTTTGGCAGAATCTGCAAGTGGATATTTGGAGCCCTTCCAGGCCTTCGTTGGAAACGGGAATATCTTCCCAAAAAAACTAAACAGAAGCGTTCTGTGAAACTGCTTTGTGTAGTATGAATCCAACTCACAGAGTTGAACACTTCCTTTGAAAGAGCTGTTTTGAAACACTCTTTTTGTAGAATCTGCAAGTGTTCATTTGGAGCGCTTTGAGGCCTATGGTGGAAAAGGAAATATCTTCACTTATAAACCAGGCAGAAGCATTCTCAGAAACCTCTTTATGATGTGTGCATTCAACTCGGAGAGATAAGCCTTCCTTTTGATAGAGCAGTTTTGAAACTGTGTTTTGGCAGAATCTGCAAGTGGATATTTGGAGCCCCTTCAGGCCTTCGTTGGAAACGGGAATATCTTCCCATAAAAACTAAACAGAAGCGTTCTGTGAAACTGCTTTGTGAAGTATAAATCCAACTCACAGAGTTGAACACTTCTTTTGAAAGAGCAGTTTGGAAACACTCTTTTTGTAGAATCTACAAGTGTTCATTTGGAGCGCTTTGAGGCCTATGGTGGAAAAGGAAATATCTTCACATAAAACCTAGACAGAAGCATTCTTTGAAACTTCTTTATGATGTGTGCATTCAACTCACAGAGTTGAACCTTCTTTTTCATGGAGCAATTTGGAAAGAGTCTTTTTGCAGCATCTGCAAGTGGATATTTGGAGCTCTTTCAGGCCTTTGTTAGAAGCGGGAATATCTTCCCATAAAAACTGGACAGAAGCATTCTCACAAACTGCTTTGTGATGTGTGTGTTCAACTCACAGAGGTGAACCTTTCCTTTGCTAGAGCAGTTATGAAACACTCTTTTTGTAGAATCTGCAAGTGTTCATTTGGAGCGATTGGAGGCCTATGGTGGAAATAGAAATATCTTCATATATAAACAAGGCAGAAGCATTCTCAGAAACCTCTTTATGATGTGGCATTCAACTCAGAGAGATAAGCCTTCCTTTTGATAGAGCAGTTTTGAAACTGTATTTTTGCAGGATCTGCAAGTGGATATTTGGAGCTCTTTCATGCCTTCGTTGGAAACGGGAATTCCTTCCCATAAAAACTAAACAGAAGCGTTCTGTGAAACTGCTTTGTGTAGTATGAATCCAACTCACAGAGTTGAACACTTCCTTTGAAAGAGCAGTTTTGAAACACTCTTTTTGTAGAATCTGCAAGTGTTCGTTTGGAGCGCTTTGAGGCCTATGGTGGAAAAGGAAATATCTTCACATAAAACTTAGACAGAAGCATTCTTTGAAACTTCTTTGTGATGTGTGCATTCATCTCACAGAGTTGAACCTTCCTTATCATGGAGCAGTTTGGAAAGAGTCTTTTTGCGGCATCTGCAAGTGGATATTTGGAGCTCTTTCAGGCCTTTGTTAGAAGCGGGAATATCTTCCCATAAAAACTGGACAGAAGCATTCTCACAAACTGCTTTGTGATGTGTGTGTTCAACTCACAGAGTTGAACCTTTCCTTTGCTAGAACACTTATGAAACACTCTTTTTGTAGAATCTGCAAGTGTTCATTTGGAGCGCATTGAGGCCTATGGTGGAAAAAGAAATATCTTCATATATAAACAAGGGAGAAGCATTCTCAGAAACCTCTTTATGATGTGTGTATTCAACTCAGAGAGATAAGCCTTCCTTTTGATAGAGCAGTTTTGAAACTGTGTTTTTGCAGAATCTGCAAGTGGATATTTGGAGCCCTTTCAGGCCTTCGTTGCAAAAGGGAATATCTTCCCATAAAAACTAAACAGAAGAGTTCTGTGAAACTGCTTTGTGTAGTATGAATCCAACTCACAGAGTTGGACACTTCCTTTGAAAGAGCTGTTTTGAAACACTCTTTTTGTAGAATCTGCAAGTGTTCATTTGGAGCGCTTTGAGGCCTATGGTGGAAAAGGAAATATCTTCACTTATAAACCAGGCAGAAGCATTCTCAGAAACCTCTTTATGATGTGTGCATTCGACTCGGAGAGATAAGCCTTCCTTTTGTTAGAGCTGTTTTGCAACTGTGTTTTTGCAGAATCTGCAAGTGTATATTTGGAGCCCTTTCAGGCCTTCGTTGGAAACGGGAATATCTTCCCATAAAAATTAAACAGAAGCGTTCTGTGAAACTGCTTTGTGAAGTATGAATCCAACTCACAGAGTTGAACACTTCTTTTGAAAGAGCAGTTTTGAAACACTCTTTTTGTAGAATCTACAAGTGTTCATTTGGAGCGCTTTGAGGCATATGGTGGAAAAAGAAATATCGTCACATAAAACCTAGACAGAAGCATTCTTTGAAACTTCTTTATGATGTGTGCATTCAACTCACAGAGTTGAACTTTCCTTTTCATGGAGCAGTTTGGAAAGAGTCTTTTTGCAGCATCTGCAAGTGGATATTTGGAGCTCTTTCAGGCCTTTGTTAGAAGCGGGAATATCTTCCCATAAAAACTGGACAGAAGCATTCTCACAAATTGCTTTGTGATGTGTGTGTTCAACTCACAGAGTTGAACCTTTCCTTTGCTAGAACACCTATGAAACACTCTTTTTGTAGAATCTGCAAGTGTTCATTAGGAGCGATTTGAGGCCTATGGTGGAAAAAGAAATATCTTCATATATAAACAAGGCAGAAGCATTCTCAGAAACCCCTTTATGAGGTGTGCATTCAACTCAGAGAGATAAGCCTTCCTTTTGATAGAGCAGTTTTGAAACTGTGTTTTTGCAGAACCTGCAAGTGGATATTTGGAGCCCTTTCAGGCCTTCGTTGGAAACGGGAATATCTTCCCAAAAAAACTAAACAGAAGCGTTCTGTGAAACTGCTTTGTGTAGTATGAATGCAACTCACAGAGTTGGACACTTCCTTTGAAAGAGCTGTTTTGAAACACTCTTTTTGTAGAATCTGCAAGTGTTCATTTGGAGCGCTTTGAGGCCTAAGGTGGAAAAGGAAATATCTTCACTTATAAATCAGGCAGAAGCATTCTCAGAAACCTCTTTATGATGTGTGCATTCAACTCGGAGAGATAAGCCTTCCTTTTGATAGAGCAGTTTTGAAACTGTGTTTTGGCAGAATCTGCAAGTGGATATTTGGAGCCCTTTCAGGCCTTCGTTGGAAACGGGAATATCTTCCCAAAAAAACTAAACAGAAGCGTTCTGTGAAACTGCTTTGGGTAGTATGAATCCAACTCACAGAGTTGAACACTTCCTTTGAAAGAGCTGTTTTGAAACACTCTTTTTGTAGAATCTGCAAGTGATCATTTGGAGCGCTTTGAGGCCTAAGGTGGAAAAGGAAATATCTTCACTTATAAACCAGGCAGAAGCATTCTCAGAAACCTCTTTATGATGTGTGCATTCGACTGGGAGAGATAAGCCTTCCTTTTGTTAGAGCAGTTTTGCAACTGTGTTTTTGCAGAATCTGCAAGTGTATATTTGGAGCCCTTTCAGGCCTTCGTTGGAAACGGGAATATCTTCCCATAAAAATTAAACAGAAGCGTTCTGTGAAACTGCTTTGTGAAGTATGAATCCAACTCACAGAGTTGAACACTTCTTTTGAAAGAGCAGTTTTGAAACACTCTTTTTGTAGAATCTACATGTGTTCATTTGGAGCGCTTTGAGGCATATGGTGGAAAAAGAAATATCGTCACATAAAACCTAGACAGAAGCATTCTTTGAAACTTCTTTATGATGTGTGCATTCAACTCAAAGAGTTGAACTTTCCTTTTCATGGAGCAGTTTGGAAAGAGTCTTTTTGCAGCATCTGCAAGTGGATATTTGGAGCTCTTTCAGGCCTTTGTTAGAAGCGGGAATATCTTCCCATAAAAACTGGACAGAAGCATTCTCACAAACTGCTTTGTGATGTGTGTGTTCAACTCACAGAGGTGAACCTTTCCTTTGCTAGAGCAGTTATGAAACACTCTTTTTGTAGAATCTGCAAGTGTTCATTTGGAGCGATTTGAGGCCTATGGTGGAAAAAGAAATATCTTCATATATAAACAAGGGAGAAGCATTCTCAGAAACCTCTTTATGATGTGTGTATTCAACTCAGAGAGATAAGCCTTCCTTTCGATAGAGCACTTTTGAAACTGTGTTTTTGCAGAATCTGCAAGTGGATATTTGGAGCCCTTTCAGGCCTTCGTTGGAAACGGGAATATCTTCCCAAAAAAACTAAACAGAAGCGCTCTGTGAAACTGCTTTGTGTAGTATGAATCCAACTCACAGAGTTGGACACTTCCTTTGAAAGAGCTGTTTTGAAACACTCTTTTTGTAGAATCTGCAAGTGTTCATTTGGAGCGCTTTGAGGCCTATGGTGGAAAAGGAAATATCTTCACTTATAAACCAGGCAGAAGCATTCTCAGAAACCTCTTTATGATGTATGCATTCAACTCGGAGAGATAAGCCTTCCTTTTGATAGAGCAGTTTTGAAACTGTGTTTTGGCAGAATCTGCAAGTGGATATTTGGAGCCCTTTCAGGCCTTCGTTGGAAACGGGAATATCTTCCCAAAAAAACTAAACAGAAGCGTTCTGTGAAACTGCTTTGTGTAGTATGAATGCAACTCACAGAGTTGGACACTTACTTTGAAAGAGCTGTTTTGAAACACTCTTTTTGTAGAATCTGCAAGTGTTCATTTGGAGCGCTTTGAGGCCTAAGGTGGAAAAGGAAATATCTTCACTTATAAATCAGGCAGAAGCATTCTCAGAAACCTCTTTATGATGTGTGCATTCAACGCAGAGAGATAAGCCTTCCTTTTGATAGAGCAGTTTTGAAACTGTGTTTTGGCAGAATCTGCAAGTGGATATTTGGAGCCCTTCCAGGCCTTCGTTGGAAACGGGAATATCTTCCCAAAAAAACTAAACAGAAGCGTTCTGTGAAACTGCTTTGTGTAGTATGAATGCAACTCACAGAGTTGGACACTTCCTTTGAAAGAGCTGTTTTGAAACACTCTTTTTGTAGAATCTGCAAGTGTTCATTTGGAGCGCTTTGAGGCCTATGGTGGAAAAGGAAATATCTTCACTTATAAACCAGGCAGAAGCATTCTCAGAAACGTCTTTATGATGTGTGCATTCGACTCGGAGAGATAAGCCTTCCTTTTGTTAGAGCAGTTTTGCAACTGTGTTTTTGCAGAATCTGCAAGTGTATATTTGGAGCCCTTTCAGGCCTTCGTTGGAATCGGGAATATCTTCCCATAAAAATTAAACAGAAGCGTTCTGTGAAACTGCTTTGTGAAGTATGAATCCAACTCACAGAGTTGAACACTTCTTTTGAAAGAGCAGTTTTGAAACACTCTTTTTGTAGAATCTACAAGTGTTCATTTGGAGCGCTTTGAGGCATCTGGTGGAAAAAGAAATATCGTCACATAAAACCTAGACAGAAGCATTCTTTGAAACTTCTTTATGATGTGTGCATTCAACTCACAGAGTTGAACTTTCCTTTTCATGGAGCAGTTTGGAAAGAGTCTTTTTGCAGCATCTGCAAGTGGATATTTGGAGCTCTTTCAGGCCTTTGTTAGAAGCGGGAATATCTTCCCATAAAAACTGGACAGAAGCATTCTCACAAACTGCTTTGTGATGTGTGTGTTCAACTCACAGAGGTGAACCTTTCCTTTGCTAGAGCAGTTATGAAACACTCTTTTTGTAGAATCTGCAAGTGTTCATTTGGAGCGATTTGAGGCCTATGGTGGAAAAAGAAATATCTTCATATATAAACAAGGCAGAAGCATTCTCAGAAACCTCTTTATGATGTGTGCATTCAACTCAGAGAGATAAGCCTTCCTTTTGATAGAGCAGTTTTGAAACTGTGTTTTTGCAGAATCTACAAGTGGATATTTGGAGCCCTTTCAGGCCTTCGTTGGAAACGGGAATATCTTCCCAAAAAAACTAAACAGAAGCGTTGTGTGAAACTGCTTTGTGTAGTATGAATGCAACTCACAGAGTTGGACACTTCCTTTGAAAGAGCTGTTTTGAAACACTCTTTTTGTAGAATCTGCAAGTGTTCATTTGGAGCGCTTTGAGGCCTATGGTGGAAAAAGAAATATCTTCACTTATAAACCAGGCAGAAGCATTCTCAGAAACCTCTTTATGATGTGTGCATTCAACTCGGAGAGATAAGCCATCCTTTTGATAGAGCAGCTTTGAAACTGTGTTTTGGCAGGATCTGCAAGTGGATATTTGGAGCCCTTTCAGGCCTTCGTTGGAAACGGGAATATCTTCCCATAAAAACTAAACAGAAGCGTTCTGTGAAACTGCTTTGTGAAGGATAAATCCAACTCACAGAGTTGAACACTTCTTTTGAAAGAGCAGTTTGGAAACACTATTTTTGTAGAATCTACAAGTGTTCACTTGGAGCGCTTTGAGGCCTATGGTGGAAAAGGAAATATCTTCACATAAAACCTAGACAGAAGCATTCTTTGAAACTTCTTTATGATGTGTGCATTCAACTCACAGAGTTGAACCTTCTTTTTCATGGAGCAATTTGGAAAGAGTCTTTT
The DNA here is from genome assembly GCF_028885655.2 of Pongo abelii. Lineage (NCBI taxonomy): Eukaryota > Metazoa > Chordata > Mammalia > Primates > Hominidae > Pongo > Pongo abelii. The sequence continues at coordinate 48,960,275 of NC_085928.1, forward strand.
TGCAGCATCTGCAAGTGGATATTTGGAGCTCTTTCAGGCCTTTGTTAGAAGCGGGAATATCTTCCCATAAAAACTGGACAGAAGCATTCTCACAAACTGCTTTGTGATGTGTGTGTTCAACTCACAGAGGTGAACCTTTCCTTTGCTAGAGCAGTTATGAAACACTCTTTTTGTAGAATCTGCAAGTGTTCATTTGGAGCGATTTGAGGCCTATGGTGGAAAAAGAAATATCTTCATATATAAACAAGGCAGAAGCATTCTCAGAAACCCCTTTATGAGGTGTGCATTCAACTCAGAGAGATAAGCCTTCCTTTTGATAGAGCAGTTTTTAAACTGTGTTTTTGCACAATCTGCAAGTGGATATTTGGAGCCCTTTCAGGCCTTCGTTGGAAACGGGAATATCTTCCCAAAAAAACGAAACAGAAGCGTTCTGTGAAACTGCTTTGTGTAGTATGAATGCAACTCACAGAGTTGGACACTTCCTTTGAAAGAGCTGTTTTGAAACACTCTTTTTGTAGAATCTGCAAGTGTTCATTTGGAGCGCTTTGAGGCCTAAGGTGGAAAAGGAAATATCTTCACTTATAAGTCAGGCAGAAGCATTCTCAGAAACCTCTTTATGATGTGTGCATTCAACTCGAAGAGATAAGCCTTCCTTTTGATAGAGCAGTTTTGAAACTGTGTTTTGGCAGAATCTGCAAGTGGATATTTGGAGCCCTTTCAGGCCTTCGTTGGAAACGGGAATATCTTCCCAAAAAAACTAAACAGAAGCGTTCTGTGAAACTGCTTTGTGTAGTATGAATCCAACTCACAGATTTGAACACTTCCTTTGAAAGAGCTGTTTTGAAACACTCTTTTTGTAGAATCTGCAAGTGTTCATTTGGAGCGCTTTGAGGCCTATGGTGGAAACGGAAATATCTTCACTTATAAACCAGGCAGAAGCAATCTCAGAAACCTCTTTATGATGTGTGCATTCAACTCGGAGAGATAAGCCTTCCTTTTTATAGAGCAGTTTTGAAACTGTATTTTTGCAGAATCTGCAAGTGGATATTTGGAGCCCTTTCATGCCTTCGTTGGAAACGGGAATTTCTTCCCATAAAAACTAAACAGAAGCGTTCTGTGAAACTGCTTTGTGTAGTATGAATCCAACTCACAGAGTTGAACACTTCTTTTGAAAGAGCAGTTTGGAAACACTCTTTTTGTAGAATCTACAAGTGTTCATTTGGAGCGCTTTGAGGCCTATGGTGGAAAAGGAAATATCTTCACATAAAACCTAGACAGAAGCATTCTTTGAAACTTCTTTATGATGTGTGCATTCATCTCACAGAGTTGAACCTTCCTTATCATGGAGCAGTTTGGAAAGAGTCTTTTTGCGGCATCTGCAAGTGGATATTTGGAGCTCTTTCAGGCCTTTGTTAGAAGCGGGAATATCTTCCCATAAAAACTGGACAGAAGCATTCTCACAAACTGCTTTGTGATGTGTGTGTTCAACTCACATAGTTGAACCTTTCCTTTGCTAGAACACTTATGAAACACTCTTTTTGTAGAATCTGCAAGTGTTCATTTGGAGCGATTTAAGGCCTATGGAGGAAAAAGAAATATCTTCATATATAAACAAGGCAGAAGCATTCTCAGAAACCTCTTTATGATGTGTGCATTCAACTCAGAGAGATAAGCCTTCCTTTTGATAGAGCAGTTTTTAAACTGTGTTTTTGCAGAATCTGCAAGTGGATATTTGGAGCCCTTTCAGGCCTTCGTTGGAAACGGGAATATCTTCCCAAAAAAACGAAACAGAAGCGTTCTGTGAAACTGCTTTGTGTAGTATGAATGCAACTCACAGAGTTGGACACTTCCTTTGAAAGAGCTGTTTTGAAACACTCTTTTTGTAGAATCTGCAAGTGTTCATTTGGAGCGCTTTGAGGCCTAAGGTGGAAAATGAAATATCTTCACTTATAAATCAGGCAGAAGCATTCTCAGAAACCTCTTTATGATGTGTGCATTCAACTCGGAGAGATAAGCCTTCCTTTTGATAGAGCAGTTTTGAAACTGTGTTTTGGCAGAATCTGCAAGTGGATATTTGGAGCCCTTTCAGGCCTTCGTTGGAAACGGGAATATCTTCCCAAAAAAACTAAACAGAAGCGTTCTGTGAAACTGCTTTGTGTAGTATGAATCCAACTCACAGAGTTGAACACTTCCTTTGAAAGAGCTGTTTTGAAACACTCTTTTTGTAGAATCTGCAAGTGTTCATTTGGAGCGCTTTGAGGCCTATGGTGGAAAAGGAAATATCTTCACTTATAAACCAGGCAGAAGCATTCTCAGAAACCTCTTTATGATGTGCGCATTCAACTCAGAGAGATAAGCCTTCCTTTTGATAGAGCAGTTTTGAAACTGTGTTTTGGCAGAATCTGCAAGTGGATATTTGGAGCCCTTTCAGGCCTTCGTTGGAAACGGGAATATCTTCCCATAAAAACTAAACAGAAGCGTTCTGTGAAACTGCTTTGTGAAGTATGAATCCAACTCACAGAGTTGAACACTTCCTTTGAAAGAGCAGTTTTGAAACACTCTTTTTGTAGAATCTGCAAGTGTTCGTTTGTAGCGCTTTTAGGCCTATGGTGGAAAAGGAAATATCTTCACATAAAACCTAGACAGAAGCATTCTTTGAAACTTCTTTATGATGTGTGCATTCATCTCACAGAGTTGAATATTCCTTATCATGGAGCAGTTTGGAAAGAGTCTTTTTGCGGCATCTGCAAGTGGATATTTGGAGCTCTTTCAGGCCTTTGTTAGAAGCGGGAATATCTTCCCATAAAAACTGGACAGAAGCATTCTCACAAACTGCTTTGTGATGTGTGTGTTCAACTCACAGAGTTGAACCTTTCCTTTGCTAGAACACTTATGAAACACTCTTTTTGTAGAATCTGCAAGTGTTCATTTGGAGCGCATTGAGGCCTATGGTGGAAAAAGAAATATCTTCATATATAAACAAGGGAGAAGCATTCTCAGAAACCTCTTTATGATGTGTGTATTCAACTCAGAGAGATAAGCCTTCCTTTTGATAGAGCAGTTTTGAAACTGTGTTTTTGCAGAATCTGCAAGTGGATATTTGGAGCCCTTTCAGGCCTTCGTTGGAAACGGGAATATCTTCCCAAAAAAACTAAACAGAAGCGTTCTCTGAAACTGCTTTGTGTAGTATGAATGCAACTCACAGATTTGGACACTTCCTTTGAAAGAGCTGTTTTGAAACACTCTTTTTGTAGAATCTGCAAGTGTTCATTTGGAGCGCTTTGAGGCCAATGGTGGAAAAGGAAATATCTTCACTTATAAACCAGGCAGAAGCATTCTCAGAAACCTCTTTATGATGTGTGCATTCAACTCGGAGAGATAAGCCTTCCTTTTGATAGAGCAGCTTTGAAACTGTGTTTTGGCAGAATCTGCAAGTGGATATTTGGAGCCCTTTCAGGCCTTCGTTGGAAACGGGAATATCTTCCCATAAAAACTAAACAGAAGCGTTCTGTGAAACTGCTTTGTGAAGGATAAATCCAACTCACAGAGTTGAACACTTCTTTTGAAAGAGCAGTTTGGAAACACTCTTTTTGTAGAATCTACAAGTGTTCATTTGGAGCGCTTTGAGGCATATGGTGGAAAAGGAAATATCTTCACATAAAACCTAGACAGAAGCGTTCTTTGAAACTTCTTTATGATGTGTGCATTCAACTCACAGAGTTGAACCTTCTTTTTCATGGAGCAATTTGGAAAGAGTCTTTTTGCAGCATCTGCAAGTGGATATTTGGAGCTCTTTCAGGCCTTTGTTAGAAGCGGGAATATCTTCCCATAAAAACTGGACAGAAGCATTCTCACAAACTGCTTTGTGATGTGTGTGTTCAACTCACAGAGGTGAACCTTTCCTTTGCTAGAGCAGTTATGAAACACTCTTTTTGTAGAATCTGCAAGTGTTCATTTGGAGCGCATTGAGGCCTATGGTGGAAAAAGAAATATCTTCATATATAAACAAGGCAGAAGCATTCTCAGAAACCTCTTTATGATGTGTGTATTCAACTCAGAGAGATAAGCCTTCCTTTTGATAGAGCAGTTTTGAAACTGTGTTTTTGCAGAATCTGCAAGTGGATATTTGGAGCCCTTTCAGGCCTTCGTTGGAAACGGGAATATCTTCCCAAAAAAACTAAACAGAAGCGTTGTGTGAAACTGCTTTGTGTAGTATGAATCCAACTCACAGTGTTGGACACTTCCTTTGAAAGAGTTCTTTTGAAACACTCTTTTTGTAGAATCTGCAAGTGTTCATTTGGAGCACTTTGAGGCCTATTGTGGAAAAGGAAATATCTTCACTTATAAACCAGGCAGAAGCATTCTCAGAAACCTCTTCATGATGTGTGCATTCAACTCGGAGAGATAAGCCTTCCTTTTGATAGAGCAGTTTTGAAACTGTGTTTTTGCAGAATCTGCATGTGGATATTTGGAGCCCTTTCAGGCCTTCGTTGGAAACGGGAATATCTTCCCAAAAAAACTAAACAGAAGCGTTCTGTGAAACTGCTTTGTGTAGTATGAATCCAACTCACAGTGTTGGACACTTCCTTTGAAAGAGTTCTTTTGAAACACTCTTTTTGTAGAATCTGCAAGTGTTCATTTGGAGCGCTTTGAGGCCTATTGTGGAAAAGGAAATATCTTCACTTATAAACCAGGCAGAAGCATTCTCAGAAACCTCTTCATGATGTGTGCATTCAACTCGGAGAGATAAGCCTTCCTTTTGATAGAGCAGTTTGGAAACTGTGTTTTTGCAGAATCTGCAAGTGGATATTTGGAGCCCTTTCAGGCCTTCGTTGGAAAAGGGAGTATCTTCCCATAAAAACTAAACAGAAGAGTTCTGTGAAACTGCTTTGTGTAGTATGAATCCAACTCACAGAGTTGGACACTTCCTTTGAAAGAGCTGTTTTGAAACACTCTTTTTGTAGAATCTGCAAGTGTTCATTTGGAGCGCTTTGAGGCCTATGGTGGAAAAGGAAATATCTTCACTTATAAACCAGGCAGAAGCATTCTCAGAAACCTCTTTATGATGTGTGCATTCGACTCGGAGACATAAGCCTTCCTTTTGTTAGAGCAGTTTTGCAACTGTGTTTTTGCAGAATCTGCAAGTGTATATTTGGAGACCTTTCAGGCCTTCGTTGGAAACGGGAATATCTTCCCATAAAAACTAAACAGAAGCGTTCTGTGAAACTGCTTTGTGAAGGATAAATCCAACTCACAGAGTTGAACACTTCTTTTGAAAGAGCAGTTTGGAAACACTCTTTTTGTAGAATCTACAAGTGTTCACTTGGAGCGCTTTGAGGCATATGGTGGAAAAGGAAATATCTTCACATAAAACCTAGACAGAAGCATTCTTTGAAACTTCTTTATGATGTGTGCATTCAACTCACAGAGTTGAACCTTCTTTTTCATGGACCAATTTGGAAAGAGTCTTTTTGCAGCATCTGCAAGTGGATATTTGGAGCTCTTTCAGGCCTTCATTAGAAGCGGGAATATCTTCCCATAAAAACTGGACAGAAGCATTCTCACAAACTGCTTTGTGATGTGTGTGTTCAACTCACAGAGGTGAACCTTTCCTTTGCTAGAGCAGTTATGAAACACTCTTTTTGTAGAATCTGCAAGTGTTCATTTGGAGCGATTTGAGGCCTATGGTGGAAAAAGAAATATCTTCATATATAAACAAGGCAGAAGCATTCTCAGAAACCCCTTTATGAGGTGTGCATTCAACTCAGAGAGATAAGCCTTCCTTTTGATAGAGCAGTTTTTAAACTGTGCTTTTGCAGAATCTGCAAGTGGATATTTGGAGCCCTTTCAGGCCTTCGTTGGAAACGGGAATATCTTCCCAAAAAAACGAAACAGAAGCGTTCTGTGAAACTGCTTTGTGTAGTATGAATGCAACTCACAGAGTTGGACACTTCCTTTGAAAGAGCTGTTTTGAAACACTCTTTTTGTAGAATCTGCAAGTGTTCATTCGGAGCGCTTTGAGGCCTAAGGTGGAAAAGGAAATATCTTCACTTATAAATCAGGCAGAAGCATTCTCAGAAACCTCTTTATGATGTGTGCATTCAACTCGGAGAGATAAGCCTTCCTTTTGATAGAGCAGTTTTGAAACTGTGTTTTGGCAGAATCTGCAAGTGGATATTTGGAGCCCTTTCAGGCCTTCGTTGGAAACGGGAATATCTTCCCAAAAAAACTAAACAGAAGCGTTCTGTGAAACTGCTTTGTGTAGTATGAATCCAACTCACAGAGTTGAACACTTCCTTTGAAAGAGCTGTTTTGAAACACTCTTTTTGTAGAATCTGCAAGTGTTCATTTGGAGCGCTTTGAGGCCTATGGTGGAAAAGGAAATATCTTCACTTATAAACCAGGCAGAAGTAATCTCAGAAACCTCTTTATGATGTGTGCATTCAACTCGGAGAGATAAGCCTTCCTTTTGATAGAGCAGTTTTGAAACTGTATTTTTGCAGAATCTGCAAGTGGATATTTGGAGCCCTTTCATGCCTTCGTTGGAAACGGGAATTTCTTCCCATAAAAACTAAACAGAAGCGTTCTGTGAAACTGCTTTGTGTAGTATGAATCCAACTCACAGAGTTGAACACTTCTTTTGAAAGAGCAGTTTGGAAACACTTTTTTGTAGAATCTACAAGTGTTCATTTGGAGCGCTTTGAGGCCTATGGTGGAAAAGGAAATATCTTCACATAAAACCTAGACAGAAGCATTCTTTGAAACTTCTTTATGATGTGTGCATTCATCTCACAGAGTTGAACCTTCCTTATCATGGAGCAGTTTGGAAAGAGTCTTTTTGCGGCATCTGCAAGTGTATATTTGGAGCTCTTTAAGGCCTTTGTTAGAAGCGGGAATATCCTCCCATAAAAACTGGACAGAAGCATTCTCACAAACTGCTTTGTGATGTGTGTGTTCAACTCACATAGTTGAACCTTTCCTTTGCTAGAACACTTATGAAACACTCTTTTTGTAGAATCTGCAAGTGTTCATTTGGAGCGCTTTGAGGCCTATGGTGGAAAAGGAAATATCTTCACTTATAAACCAGGCAGAAGCATTCTCAGAAACCTCTTTATGATGTGTGCATTCGACTCGGAGAGATAAGCCTTCCTTTTGTTAGAGCAGTTTTGCAACTGTGTTTTTGCAGAATCTGCAAGTGTATATTTGGAGCCCTTTCAGGCCTTCGTTGGAAACGGGAATATCTTCCCATAAAAATTAAACAGAAGCGTTCTGTGAAACTGCTTTGTGAAGTATGAATCCAACTCACAGAGTTGAACACTTCTTTTGAAAGAGCAGTTTTGAAACACTCTTTTTGTAGAATCTACAAGTGTTCATTTGGAGCGCTTTGAGGCATATGGTGGAAAAAGAAATATCGTCACATAAAACCTAGACAGAAGCATTCTTTGAAACTTCTTTACGATGTGTGCATTCAACTCACAGAGTTGAACTTTCCTTTTCATGGAGCAGTTTGGAAAGAGTCTTTTTGCAGCATCTGCAAGTGGATATTTGGAGCTCTTTCAGGCCTTTGTTAGAAGCGGGAATATCTTCCCATAAAAACTGGACAGAAGCATTCTCACAAACTGCTTTGTGATGTGTGTGTTCAACTCACAGAGGTGAACCTTTCCTTTGCTAGAGCAGTTATGAAACACTCTTTTTGTAGAATCTGCAAGTGTTCATTTGGAGCGATTTGAGGCCTATGGTGGAAAAAGAAATATCTTCATATATAAACAAGGCAGAAGCATTCTCAGAAACCTCTTTATGATGTGTGCATTCAACTCAGAGAGATAAGCCTTCCTTTTGATAGAGCAGTTTTGAAACTGTGTTTTTGCAGAATCTGCAAGTGGATACTTGGAGCCCTTTCAGGCCTTCGTTGGAAACGGGAATATCTTCCCAAAAAAACGAAACAGAAGCGTTCTGTGAAACTGCTTTGTGTAGTATGAATGCAACTCACAGAGTTGGACACTTCCTTTGAAAGAGCTGTTTTGAAACACTCTTTTTGTAGAATCTGCAAGTGTTCATTTGGAGCGCTTTGAGGCCTATGGTGGAAAAGGAAATATCTTCACATATAAATCAGGCAGAAGCATTCTCAGAAACCTCTTTATCATGTGTGCATTCAACTCGGAGAGATAAGCCTTCCTTTTGATAGAGCAGATTTGAAACTGTGTTTTGGCAGAATCTGCAAGTGGATATTTGGAGCCCTTTCAGGCCTTCGTTGGAAACGGGAATATCTTCCCATAAAAACTAAACAGAAGCGTTCTGTGAAACTGCTTTGTGAAGTATGAATCCAACTCACAGAGTTGAACACTTCCTTTGAAAGAGCAGTTTTGAAACACTCTTTTTGTAGAATCTGCAAGTGTTCGTTTGGAGCGCTTTGAGGCCTATGGTGGAAAAGGAAATATCTTCACATAAAACCTAGACAGAAGCATTCTTTGAAACTTCTTTATGATGTGTGCATTCATCTCACAGAGTTGAATCTTCCTTATCATGGAGCAGTTTGGAAAGAGTCTTTTTGCTGCATCTGCAAGTGGATATTTGGAGCTCTTTCAGGCCTTTGTTAGAAGCGGGAATATCTTCCCATAAAAACTGGACAGAAGCATTCTCACAGACTGCTTTGTGATGTGTGTGTTCAACTCACAGAGTTGAACCTTTCCTTTCCTAGAACGCTTATGAAACACTCTTTTTGTAGAATCTGCAAGTGTTCATTTGGAGCGATTTGAGGCCTATGGTGGAAAAAGAAATATCTTCATATATAAACAAGGCAGAAGCATTCTCAGAAACCTCTTTATGATGTGTGCATTCAACTCAGAGAGATAAGCCTTCCTTTTGATAGAGCAGTTTTGAAACTGTGTTTTTGCAGAATCTGCAAGTGGATATTTGGAGCCCTTTCAGGCCTTCGTTGGAAAAGGGAATATCTTCCCATAAAAACTAAACAGAAGAGTTCTGTGAAACTGCTTTGTGTAGTATGAATCCAACTCACAGAGTTGGACACTTCCTTTGAAAGAGCTGTTTAGAAACACTCTTTTTGTAGAATCTGCAAGTGTTCATTTGGAGCGCTTTGAGGCCTATGGTGGAAAAGGAAATATCTTCACTTATAAACCAGGCAGAAGCATTCTCAGAAACCTCTTTATGATGTGTGCATTCGACTCGGAGAGATAAGCCTTCCTTTTGTTAGAGCAGTTTTGCAACTGTGTTTTTGCAGAATCTCCAAGTGTATATTTGGAGCCCTTTCAGGCCTTCGTTGGAAACGGGAATATCTTCCCATAAAAATTAAACAGAAGCGTTCTGTGAAACTGCTTTGTGAAGTATGAATCCAACTCACAGAGTTGAACACTTCTTTTGAAAGAGCAGTTTTGAAACACTCTTTTTGTAGAATCTACAAGTGTTCATTTGGAGCGCTTTGAGGCATATGGTGGAAAAAGAAATATCGTCACATAAAACCTAGACAGAAGCATTCTTTGAAACTTCTTTATGATGTGTGCATTCAACTCACAGAGTTGAACTTTCCTTTTCATGGAGCAGTTTGGAAAGAGTCTTTTTGCAGCATCTGCAAGTGGATATTTGGAGCTCTTTCAGGCCTTTGTTAGAAGCGGGAATATCTTCCCATAAAAACTGGACAGAAGCATTCTCACAAACTGCTTTGTGATGTGTGTGTTCAACTCAGAGAGGTGAACCTTTCCTTTGCTAGAGCAGTTATGAAACACTCTTTTTGTAGAATCTGCAAGTGTTCATTTGGAGCGATTTGAGGCCTATGGTGGAAAAAGAAATATCTTCATATATAAACAAGGCAGAAGCATTCTCAGAAACCTCTTTATGATGTGTGCATTCAACTCAGAGAGATAAGCCTTCCTTTTGATAGAGCAGTTTTGAAACTGTGTTTTTGCAGAATCTGCAAGTGGATATTTGGAGCCCTTTCAGGCCTTCGTTGGAAACGGTAATATCTTCCCAAAAAAACTAAACAGAAGCGTTCTGTGAAACTGCTTTGTGTAGTATGAATGCAACTCACAGAGTTGGACACTTCCTTTGAAAGAGCTGTTTTGAAACACTCTTTTTGTAGAATCTGCAAGTGTTCATTTGGAGCGCTTTGAGGCCTAAGGTGGAAAAGGAAATATGTTCACTTATAAATCAGGCAGAAGCATTCTCAGAAACCTCTTTATGATGTGTGCATTCAACTCGGAGAGATAAGCCTTCCTTTTGATAGAGCAGTTTTGAAACTGTGTTTTGGCAGAATCTGCAAGTGGATATTTGGAGCCCTTTCAGGCCTTCGTTGGAAACCGGAATATCTTCCCAAAAAAACTAAACAGAAGCGTTCTGTGAAACTGCTTTGTGTAGTATGAATCCAACTCACAGAGTTGGACACTTCCTTTGAAAGAGCTCTTTTGAAACACTCTTTTTGTAGAATCTGCAAGTGTTCATTTGGAGCGTTTTGAGGCCTATTGTGGAAAAGGAAATATCTTCACTTATAAACCAGGCAGAAGCATTCTCAGAAACCTCTTTATGATGTGTGCATTCAACTCGGAGAGATAAGCCTTCCTTTTGATAGAGCAGTTTTGAAACTGTGTTTTGGCAGAATCTGCAAGTGGATATTTGGAGCCCTTTCAGGCCTTCGTTGGAAAGGGGAATATCTTCCCATGAAAACTAAACAGAAGAGTTCTGTGAAACTGCTTTGTGTAGTATGAATCCAACTCACAGAGTTGGACACTTCCTTTGAAAGAGCTGTTTTGAAACACTCTTTTTGTAGAATCTGCAAGTGTTCATTTGGAGCGCTTTGAGGCCTATGGTGGAAAAGGAAATATCTTCACTTATAAACCAGGCAGAAGCATTCTCAGAAACCTCTTTATGATGTATGCATTCAACTCGGAGAGATAAGCCTTCCTTTTGATAGAGCAGTTTTGAAACTGTGTTTTGGCAGAATCTGCAAGTGGATATTTGGAGCCCTTTCAGGCCTTCGTTGGAAACGGGAATATCTTCCCAAAAAAACTAAACAGAAGCGTTCTGTGAAACTGCTTTGTGTAGTATGAATGCAACTCACAGAGTTGGACACTTCCTTTGAAAGAGCTGTTTTGAAACACTCTTTTTGTAGAATCTGCAAGTGTTCATTTGGAGCGCTTTGAGGCCTAAGGTGGAAAAGGAAATATCTTCACTTATAAATCAGGCAGAAGCATTCTCAGAAACCTCTTTATGATGTGTGCATTCAACGCAGAGAGATAAGCCTTCCTTTTGATAGAGCAGTTTTGAAACTGTGTTTTGGCAGAATCTGCAAGTGGATATTTGGAGCCCTTCCAGGCCTTCGTTGGAAACGGGAATATCTTCCCAAAAAAACTAAACAGAAGCGTTCTGTGAAACTGCTTTGTGTAGTATGAATCCAACTCACAGAGTTGAACACTTCCTTTGAAAGAGCTGTTTTGAAACACTCTTTTTGTAGAATCTGCAAGTGTTCATTTGGAGCGCTTTGAGGCCTATGGTGGAAAAGGAAATATCTTCACTTATAAACCAGGCAGAAGCATTCTCAGAAACCTCTTTATGATGTGTGCATTCAACTCGGAGAGATAAGCCTTCCTTTTGATAGAGCAGTTTTGAAACTGTGTTTTGGCAGAATCTGCAAGTGGATATTTGGAGCCCCTTCAGGCCTTCGTTGGAAACGGGAATATCTTCCCATAAAAACTAAACAGAAGCGTTCTGTGAAACTGCTTTGTGAAGTATAAATCCAACTCACAGAGTTGAACACTTCTTTTGAAAGAGCAGTTTGGAAACACTCTTTTTGTAGAATCTACAAGTGTTCATTTGGAGCGCTTTGAGGCCTATGGTGGAAAAGGAAATATCTTCACATAAAACCTAGACAGAAGCATTCTTTGAAACTTCTTTATGATGTGTGCATTCAACTCACAGAGTTGAACCTTCTTTTTCATGGAGCAATTTGGAAAGAGTCTTTTTGCAGCATCTGCAAGTGGATATTTGGAGCTCTTTCAGGCCTTTGTTAGAAGCGGGAATATCTTCCCATAAAAACTGGACAGAAGCATTCTCACAAACTGCTTTGTGATGTGTGTGTTCAACTCACAGAGGTGAACCTTTCCTTTGCTAGAGCAGTTATGAAACACTCTTTTTGTAGAATCTGCAAGTGTTCATTTGGAGCGATTGGAGGCCTATGGTGGAAATAGAAATATCTTCATATATAAACAAGGCAGAAGCATTCTCAGAAACCTCTTTATGATGTGGCATTCAACTCAGAGAGATAAGCCTTCCTTTTGATAGAGCAGTTTTGAAACTGTATTTTTGCAGGATCTGCAAGTGGATATTTGGAGCTCTTTCATGCCTTCGTTGGAAACGGGAATTCCTTCCCATAAAAACTAAACAGAAGCGTTCTGTGAAACTGCTTTGTGTAGTATGAATCCAACTCACAGAGTTGAACACTTCCTTTGAAAGAGCAGTTTTGAAACACTCTTTTTGTAGAATCTGCAAGTGTTCGTTTGGAGCGCTTTGAGGCCTATGGTGGAAAAGGAAATATCTTCACATAAAACTTAGACAGAAGCATTCTTTGAAACTTCTTTGTGATGTGTGCATTCATCTCACAGAGTTGAACCTTCCTTATCATGGAGCAGTTTGGAAAGAGTCTTTTTGCGGCATCTGCAAGTGGATATTTGGAGCTCTTTCAGGCCTTTGTTAGAAGCGGGAATATCTTCCCATAAAAACTGGACAGAAGCATTCTCACAAACTGCTTTGTGATGTGTGTGTTCAACTCACAGAGTTGAACCTTTCCTTTGCTAGAACACTTATGAAACACTCTTTTTGTAGAATCTGCAAGTGTTCATTTGGAGCGCATTGAGGCCTATGGTGGAAAAAGAAATATCTTCATATATAAACAAGGGAGAAGCATTCTCAGAAACCTCTTTATGATGTGTGTATTCAACTCAGAGAGATAAGCCTTCCTTTTGATAGAGCAGTTTTGAAACTGTGTTTTTGCAGAATCTGCAAGTGGATATTTGGAGCCCTTTCAGGCCTTCGTTGCAAAAGGGAATATCTTCCCATAAAAACTAAACAGAAGAGTTCTGTGAAACTGCTTTGTGTAGTATGAATCCAACTCACAGAGTTGGACACTTCCTTTGAAAGAGCTGTTTTGAAACACTCTTTTTGTAGAATCTGCAAGTGTTCATTTGGAGCGCTTTGAGGCCTATGGTGGAAAAGGAAATATCTTCACTTATAAACCAGGCAGAAGCATTCTCAGAAACCTCTTTATGATGTGTGCATTCGACTCGGAGAGATAAGCCTTCCTTTTGTTAGAGCTGTTTTGCAACTGTGTTTTTGCAGAATCTGCAAGTGTATATTTGGAGCCCTTTCAGGCCTTCGTTGGAAACGGGAATATCTTCCCATAAAAATTAAACAGAAGCGTTCTGTGAAACTGCTTTGTGAAGTATGAATCCAACTCACAGAGTTGAACACTTCTTTTGAAAGAGCAGTTTTGAAACACTCTTTTTGTAGAATCTACAAGTGTTCATTTGGAGCGCTTTGAGGCATATGGTGGAAAAAGAAATATCGTCACATAAAACCTAGACAGAAGCATTCTTTGAAACTTCTTTATGATGTGTGCATTCAACTCACAGAGTTGAACTTTCCTTTTCATGGAGCAGTTTGGAAAGAGTCTTTTTGCAGCATCTGCAAGTGGATATTTGGAGCTCTTTCAGGCCTTTGTTAGAAGCGGGAATATCTTCCCATAAAAACTGGACAGAAGCATTCTCACAAATTGCTTTGTGATGTGTGTGTTCAACTCACAGAGTTGAACCTTTCCTTTGCTAGAACACCTATGAAACACTCTTTTTGTAGAATCTGCAAGTGTTCATTAGGAGCGATTTGAGGCCTATGGTGGAAAAAGAAATATCTTCATATATAAACAAGGCAGAAGCATTCTCAGAAACCCCTTTATGAGGTGTGCATTCAACTCAGAGAGATAAGCCTTCCTTTTGATAGAGCAGTTTTGAAACTGTGTTTTTGCAGAACCTGCAAGTGGATATTTGGAGCCCTTTCAGGCCTTCGTTGGAAACGGGAATATCTTCCCAAAAAAACTAAACAGAAGCGTTCTGTGAAACTGCTTTGTGTAGTATGAATGCAACTCACAGAGTTGGACACTTCCTTTGAAAGAGCTGTTTTGAAACACTCTTTTTGTAGAATCTGCAAGTGTTCATTTGGAGCGCTTTGAGGCCTAAGGTGGAAAAGGAAATATCTTCACTTATAAATCAGGCAGAAGCATTCTCAGAAACCTCTTTATGATGTGTGCATTCAACTCGGAGAGATAAGCCTTCCTTTTGATAGAGCAGTTTTGAAACTGTGTTTTGGCAGAATCTGCAAGTGGATATTTGGAGCCCTTTCAGGCCTTCGTTGGAAACGGGAATATCTTCCCAAAAAAACTAAACAGAAGCGTTCTGTGAAACTGCTTTGGGTAGTATGAATCCAACTCACAGAGTTGAACACTTCCTTTGAAAGAGCTGTTTTGAAACACTCTTTTTGTAGAATCTGCAAGTGATCATTTGGAGCGCTTTGAGGCCTAAGGTGGAAAAGGAAATATCTTCACTTATAAACCAGGCAGAAGCATTCTCAGAAACCTCTTTATGATGTGTGCATTCGACTGGGAGAGATAAGCCTTCCTTTTGTTAGAGCAGTTTTGCAACTGTGTTTTTGCAGAATCTGCAAGTGTATATTTGGAGCCCTTTCAGGCCTTCGTTGGAAACGGGAATATCTTCCCATAAAAATTAAACAGAAGCGTTCTGTGAAACTGCTTTGTGAAGTATGAATCCAACTCACAGAGTTGAACACTTCTTTTGAAAGAGCAGTTTTGAAACACTCTTTTTGTAGAATCTACATGTGTTCATTTGGAGCGCTTTGAGGCATATGGTGGAAAAAGAAATATCGTCACATAAAACCTAGACAGAAGCATTCTTTGAAACTTCTTTATGATGTGTGCATTCAACTCAAAGAGTTGAACTTTCCTTTTCATGGAGCAGTTTGGAAAGAGTCTTTTTGCAGCATCTGCAAGTGGATATTTGGAGCTCTTTCAGGCCTTTGTTAGAAGCGGGAATATCTTCCCATAAAAACTGGACAGAAGCATTCTCACAAACTGCTTTGTGATGTGTGTGTTCAACTCACAGAGGTGAACCTTTCCTTTGCTAGAGCAGTTATGAAACACTCTTTTTGTAGAATCTGCAAGTGTTCATTTGGAGCGATTTGAGGCCTATGGTGGAAAAAGAAATATCTTCATATATAAACAAGGGAGAAGCATTCTCAGAAACCTCTTTATGATGTGTGTATTCAACTCAGAGAGATAAGCCTTCCTTTCGATAGAGCACTTTTGAAACTGTGTTTTTGCAGAATCTGCAAGTGGATATTTGGAGCCCTTTCAGGCCTTCGTTGGAAACGGGAATATCTTCCCAAAAAAACTAAACAGAAGCGCTCTGTGAAACTGCTTTGTGTAGTATGAATCCAACTCACAGAGTTGGACACTTCCTTTGAAAGAGCTCTTTTGAAACACTCTTTTTGTAGAATCTGCAAGTGTTCATTTGGAGCGCTTTGAGGCCTATTGTGGAAAAGGAAATATCTTCACTTATAAACCAGGCAGAAGCATTCTCAGAAACCTCTTTATGATGTGTGCATTCAACTCGGAGAGATAAGCCTTCCTTTTGATAGAGCAGTTTTGAAACTGTGTTTTTGCAGAATCTGCAAGTGGATATTTGGAGCCCTTTCAGGCCTTCGTTGGAAAAGGGAATATCTTCCCATAAAAACTAAACAGAAGAGTTCTGTGAAACTGCTTTGTGTAGTATGAATCCAACTCACAGAGTTGGACACTTCCTTTGAAAGAGCTGTTTTGAAACACTCTTTTTGTAGAATCTGCAAGTGTTCATTTGGAGCGCTTTGAGGCCTATGGTGGAAAAGGAAATATCTTCACTTATAAACCAGGCAGAAGCATTCTCAGAAACCTCTTTATGATGTGTGCATTCGACTCGGAGAGATAAGCCTTCCTTTTGTTAGAGCAGTTTTGCAACTGTGTTTTTGCAGAATCTGCAAGTGTATATTTGGAGCCCTTTCAGGCCTTCGTTGGAAACGGGAATATCTTCCCATAAAAACTAAACAGAAGCGTTCTGTGAAACTGATTTGTGTAGTATGAATCCAACTCACAGAGTTGAACACTTCCTTTGAAAGAGCAGTTTTGAAACACTCTTTTTGTAGAATCTGCAAGTGTTCGTTTGGAGCGCTTTGAGGCCTATGGTGGAAAAGGAAATATCTTCACATAAAACCTAGACAGAAGCATTCTTTGAAACTTCTTTAGGATGTGTGCATTCAACTCACAGAGTTGAACTTTCCTTTTCATGGAGCAGTTTGGAAAGAGTCTTTTTGCAGCATCTGCAAGTGGATATTTGGAGCTCTTTCAGGCCTTTGTTAGAAGCGGGAATATCTTCCCATAAAAACTGGACAGAAGCATTCTCACAAACTGCTTTGTGATGTGTGTGTTCAACTCACAGAGGTGAACCTTTCCTTTGCTAGAGCAGTTATGAAACACTCTTTTTGTAGAATCTGCAAGTGTTCATTTGGAGCGATTTGAGGCCTATGGTGGAAAAAGAAGTATCTTCATATATAAACAAGGCAGAAGCATTCTCAGAAACCCCTTTATGAGGTGTGCATTCAACTCAGAGAGATAAGCTTTCCTTTTGATAGAGCAGTTTTGAAACTGTGTTTTTGCAGAATCTGCAAGTGGATATTTGGAGCCCTTTCAGGCCTTCGTTGGAAACGGGAATATCTTCCCAAAAAAACTAAAGAGAAGCGTTCTGTGAAACTGCTTTGTGTAGTATGAATGCAACTCACAGAGTTGGACACTTCCTTTGAAAGAGCTGTTTTGAAACACTCTTTTTGTAGAATCTGCAAGTGTTCATTTGGAGCGCTTTGAGGCCTAAGGTGGAAAAGGAAATATGTTCACTTATAAATCAGGCAGAAGCATTCTCAGAAACCTCTTTATGATGTGTGCATTCAACTCGGAGAGATAAGCCTTCCTTTTGATAGAGCAGTTTTGAAACTGTGTTTTGGCAGAATCTGCAAGTGGATATTTGGAGCCCTTTCAGGCCTTCGTTGGAAACGGGAATATCTTCCCAAAAAAACTAAACAGAAGCGTTCTGTGAAACTGCTTTGTGTAGTATGAATCCAACTCACAGAGTTGAACACTTCCTTTGAAAGAGCTGTTTAGAAACACTCTTTTTGTAGAATCTGCAATTGATCATTTGGAGCGCTTTCAGGCCTAAGGTGGAAAAGGAAATATCTTCACTTATAAACCAGGCAGAAGCATTCTCAGAAACCTCCTTATGATGTGTGCATTCAACTCGGAGACATAAGCCTTCCTTTTGATAGAGCAGTTTTGAAACTGTGTTTTGGCAGAATCTGCAAGTGGATATTTGGAGCCCTTTCAGGCCTTCGTTGGAAACGGGAATATCTTCCCATAAAAACTAAACAGAAGCGTTCTGTGAAACTGCTTTGTGAAGTATAAATCCAACTCACAGAGTTGAACACTTCTTTTGAAAGAGCAGTTTGGAAACACTCCTTTTGTAGAATCTACAAGTGTTCATTTGGAGCGCTTTGAGGCCTATGGTGGAAAAGGAAATATCTTCACATAAAACCTAGACAGAAGCATTCTTTGAAACTTCTTTATGATGTGTGCATTCAACTCACAGAGTTGAACCTTCTTTTTCATGGAGCAATTTGGAAAGAGTCTTTTTGCAGCATCTGCAAGTGGATATTTGGAGCTCTTTCAGGCCTTTGTTAGAAGCGGGAATATCTTCCCATAAAAACTGGACAGAAGCATTCTCACAAACTGCTTTGTGATGTGTGTGTTCAACTCACAGAGGTGAACCTTTCCTTTGCTAGAGCAGTTATGAAACACTCTTTTTGTAGAATCTGCAAGTGTTCATTTGGAGCGATTTGAGGCTATGGTGGAAAAAGAAATATATTCATATATAAACAAGGCAAAAGCATTCTCAGAAACCTCTTTATGATGTGTGCATTCAACTCAGAGAGATAAGCCTTCCTTTTGACAGAGCAGTTTTGAAACTGTGTTTTTGCAGAATCTGCAAGTGGATATTTGGAGCCCTTTCAGGCCTTCGTTGGAAACGGGAATATCTTCCCAAAAAAAGTAAACAGAAGCGTTCTGTGAAACTGCTTTGTGTAGTATGAAGGCAACTCACAGAGTTGGACACTTCCTTTGAAAGAGCTGTTTTGAAACACTCTTTTTGTAGAATCTGCAAGTGTTCATTTGGAGCGCTTTGAGGCCTAAGGTGGAAAAGGAAATATCTTCACTTATAAATCAGGCAGAAGCATTCTCAGAAACCTCTTTATGATGTGTGCATTCAACTCGGAGAGATAAGCCTTCCTTTTGATAGAGCAGTTTTGAAACTGTGTTTTGGCAGAATCTGCAAGTGGATATTTGGATCCCTTTCAGGCCTTCGTTGGAAACGGGATATCTTCCCAAAAAAAAAAACAGAAGCGTTCTGTGAAACTGCTTTGTGTAGTATGAATGCAACTCACAGAGTTGGACACTTCCTTTGAAAGAGCTGTTTTGAAACACTCTTATTGTAGAATCTGCAAGTGTTCATTTGGAGCGCTTTGAGGCCTAAGGTGGAAAAGGAAATATCTTCACTTATAAACCAGGCAGAAGCATTCTCAGAAACCTCTTTATGATGTGTGCATTCAACTCGGAGAGATAAGCCTTCCTTTTGATAGAGCAGTTTTGAAACTGTGTTTTGGCAGAATCTGCAAGTGGATATTTGGAGCCCTTTCAGGCCTTCGTTGGAAACGGGAATATCTTCCCATAAAAACTAAACAGAAGCGTTCTGTGAAACTACTTTGTGTAGTATGAATCCAACTCACAGAGTTGAACACTTCCTTTGAAAGAGCAGTTTTGAAACACTCTTTTTGTAGAATCTGCAAGTGTTCGTTTGGAGCGCTTTGAGGCCTATGGTGGAAAAGGAAATATCTTCACATAAAACCTAGACAGAAGCATTCTTTGAAACTTCTTTAGGATGTGTGCATTCAACTCACAGAGTTGAACTTTCCTTTTCATGGAGCAGTTTGGAAAGAGTCTTTTTGCAGCATCTGCAAGTGGATATTTGGAGCTCCTTCAGGCCTTTGTTAGAAGCGGGAATATCTTCCCATAAAAACTGGACAGAAGCATTCTCACAAACTGCTTTGTGATGTGTGTGTTCAACTCACAGAGGTGAACCTTTCCTTTGCTAGAGCAGTTATGAAACACTCTTTTTGTAGAATCTGCAAGTGTTCATTTGGAGCGATTTGAGGCCTATGGTGGAAAAAGAAATATCTTCATATATAAACAAGGCAGAAGCATTCTCAGAAACCTCTTTATGATGTGTGCATTCAACTCAGAGAGATAAGCCTTCCTTTTGATAGAGCAGTTTTGAAACTGTGTTTTTGCAGAATCTGCAAGTGGATATTTGGAGCCCTTTCAGGCCTTCGTTGGAAACGGGAATATCTTCCCAAAAAAACTAAACAGAAGCGTTCTGTGAAACTGCTTTGTGCAGTATGAATCCAACTCACAGAGTTGGACACTTCCTTTGAAAGAGCTCTTTTGAAACACTCTTTTTGTAGAATCTGCAAGTGTTCATTTGGAGCGCTTTGAGGCCTAAGGTGGAAAAGGAAATATCTTCACTTATAAACCAGGCAGAAGCATTCTCAGAAACCTCTTTATGATGTGTGCATTCAACTCGGAGAGATAAGCCTTCCTTTTGATAGAGCAGTTTTGAAACTGTGTTTTGGCAGAATCTGCAAGTGGATATTTGGAGCCCTTTCAGGCCTTCGTTGGAAAAGGGAATATCTTCCCATAAAAACTAAACAGAAGAGTTCTGTGAAACTGCTTTGTGTAGTATGAATCCAACTCACAGAGTTGGACACTTCCTTTGAAAGAGCTGTTTTGAAACACTCTTTTTGTGGAATCTGCAAGTGTTCATTTGGAGCGCTTTGAGGCCTATGGTGGAAAAGGAAATATCTTCACTTATAAACCAGGCAGAAGCATTCTCAGAAACCTCTTTATGATGTGTGCATTCGACTCGGAGAGATAAGCCTTCCTTTTGTTAGAGCAGTTTTGCAACTGTGTTTTTGCAGAATCTGCAAGTGTATATTTGCAGCCCTTTCAGGCCTTCGTTGGAAACGGGAATATCTTCCCATAAAAATTAAACAGAAGCGTTCTGTGAAACTGCTTTGTGAAGTATGAATCCAACTCACAGAGTTGAACACTTCTTTTGAAAGAGCAGTTTTGAAACACTCTTTTTGTAGAATCTACAAGTGTTCATTTGGAGCGCTTTGAGGCCTATGGTGGAAAAAGAAATATCGTCACATAAAACCTAGACAGAAGCATTCTTTGAAACTTCTTTATGATGTGTGCATTCATCTCACAGAGTTGAACCTTCCTTATCATGGAGCAGTTTGGAAAGGGTCTTTTTGCGGCATCTGCAAGTGGATATTTGGAGCTCTTTCAGGCCTTTGTTAGAAGCGGGAATATCTTCCCATAAAAACTGGACAGAAGCATTCTCACAAACTGCTTTGTGATGTGTGTGTTCAACTCACAGAGTTGAACCTTTCCTTTGCTAGAACACTTATGAAACACTCTTTTTGTAGAATCTGCAAGTGTTCATTTTGAGCACATTGAGGCGTATGGTGGAAAAAGAAATATCTTCATATATAAACAAGGGAGAAGCATTCTCAGAAACCTCTTTATGATGTGTGTATTCAACTCAGAGAGATAAGCCTTCCTTTCGATAGAGCAGTTTTGAAACTGTGTTTTTGCAGAATCTGCAAGTGGATATTTGGAGCCCTTTCAGGCCTTCGTTGGAAACGGGAATATCTTCCCAAAAAAACTAAACAGAAGCGTTCTGTGAAACTGCTTTGTGTAGTATGAATCCAACTCACGGAGTTGGACACTTCCTTTGAAAGAGCTCTTTTGAAACAGTCTTTTTGTAGAATCTGCAAGTGTTCATTTGGAGCGCTTTGAGGCCTATTGTGGAAAAGGAAATATCTTCACTTATAAACCAGGCAGAAGCATTCTCAGAAACCTCTTTATGATGTGTGCATTCAACTCGGAGAGATAAGCCTTCCTTTTGATAGAGCAGTTTTGCAACTGTGTTTTTGCAGAATCTGCAAGTGGATATTTGGAGCCCTTTCAGGGCTTCGTTGGAAAAGGGAATATCTTCCCATAAAAACTAAACAGAAGAGTTCTGTGAAACTGCTTTGTGTAGTATGAATCCAACTCACAGAGTTGGACACTTCCTTTGAAAGAGCTGTTTTGAAACACTCTTTTTGTAGAATCTGCAAGTGTTCATTTGGAGCGCATTGAGGCCTATGGTGGAAAAGGAAATATCTTCACTTATAAACCAGGCAGAATCATTCTCAGAAACCTCTTTATGATGTGTGCATTCGACTCGGAGAGATAAGCCTTCCTTTTGTTAGAGCAGTTTTGCAACTGTGTTTTTGCAGAATCTGCAAGTGTATATTTGGAGCCCTTTCAGGCCTTCGTTGGAAACGGGAATATCTTCCCATAAAAATTAAACAGAAGCGTTCTGTGAAACTGCTTTGTGAAGTATGAATCCAACTCACAGAGTTGAACACTTCTTTTGAAAGAGCAGTTTTGAAACACTCTTTTTGTAGAATCTACAAGTGTTCATTTGGAGCGCTTTGAGGCCTATGGTGGAAAAAGAAATATCGTCACATAAAACCTAGACAGAAGCATTCTTTGAAACTTCTTTATGATGTGTGCATTCAACTCACAGAGTTGAACTTTCCTTTTCATGGAGCAGTTTGGAAAGAGTCTTTTTGAAGCATCTGCAAGTGGATATTTGGAGCTCTTTCAGGCCTTTGTTAGAAGCGGGAATATCTTCCCATAAAAACTGGACAGAAGCATTCTCACAAACTGCTTTGTGATGTGAGTGTTCAAATCACAGAGGTGAACCTTTCCTTTACTAGAGCAGTTATGAAACACTCTTTTTGTAGAATCTGCAAGTGTTCATTTGGAGCGCTTTGAGGCCTATGGTGGAAAAGGAAATATCTTCACTTATAAACCAGGCAGAAGCATTCTCAGAAACCTCTTTATGATGTGTGCATTCAACTCGGAGAGATAAGCCTTCCTTTTGATAGAGCAGTTTTGAAACTGTGTTTTTGCAGAATCTGCAAGTGGATATTTGGAGCCCTTTCAGGCCTTCGTTGGAAAAGGGAATATCTTCCCATAAAAACTAAACAGAAGAGTTCTGTGAAACTGCTTTGTGTAGTATGAATCCAACTCACAGAGTTGGACACTTCCTTTGAAAGAGCTGTTTTAAAACACTCTTTTTGTAGAATCTGCAAGTGTTCATTTGGAGCGCTTTGAGGCCTATGGTGGAAAAGGAAATATCTTCACTTATAAACCAGGCAGAAGCATTCTCAGAAACCTCTTTATGATGTGTGCATTCGACTCGGAGAGATAAGCCTTCCTTTTGTTAGAGCAGTTTTGCAACTGTGTTTTTGCAGAATCTGCAAGTGGATATTTGGAGCCCTTTCAGGCCTTCGTTGGAAACGGGAATATCTTCCCATAAAAATTAAACAGAAGCGTTCTGTGAAACTGCTTTGTGAAGTATGAATCCAACTCACAGAGTTGAACACTTCTTTTGAAAGAGCAGTTTTGGAACACTCTTTTTGTAGAATCTACAAGTGTTCATTTGGAGCGCTTTGAGGCATATGGTGGAAAAAGAAATATCGTCACATAAAACCTAGACAGTAGCATTCTTTGAAACTTCTTTATGATGTGTGCATTCAACTCAGAGAGTTGAACTTTCCTTTTCATGGAGCAGTTCGGAAGGAGTCTTTTTGCAGCATCTGCAAGTGGATATTTGGAGCTCTTTCAGGCCTTTTTTAGAAGCGGGAATATCTTCCCATAAAAACTGGACGGAAGCATTCTCACAAACTGGTTTGTGATGTGTGTGTTCAACTCACAGAGGTGAACCTTTCCTTTGCTAGAGCAGTAATGAAACACTCTTTTTGTAGAATCTGCAAGTGTTCATTTGGAGCGATTTGAGGCCTATGGTGGAAAAAGAAATATCTTCATATATAAACAAGGCAGAAGCATTCTCAGAAACCTCTTTATGATGTGTGCATTCAACTCAGAGAGATAAGCCTTCCTTTTGATAGAGCAGTTTTGAAACTGTGTTTTTGCAGAATCTGCAAGTGGATATTTGGAGCCCTTTCAGGCCTTCGTTGGAAACGGGAATATCTTCCAAAAAAACTAAACAGAAGCGTTTTGTGAAACTGCTTTGTGTAGTATGAAACCAACTCACAGAGTTGGACACTTCCTTTGAAAGAGCTGTTTTGAAACACTCTTTTTGTAGAATCTGCAAGTGTTCATTTGGAGCGCTTTGAGGCCTATGGTGGAAAAGGAAATATCTTCACTTATAAACCAGGCAGAAGCATTCTCAGAAACATCTTTATGATGTATGCATTCAACTCGGAGAGATAAGCCTTCCTTTTGATAGAGCAGTTTTGAAACTGTGTTTTGGCAGAATCTGCAAGTGGATATTTGGAGCCCTTTCAGGCCTTCGTTGGAAACGGGAATATCTTCCCAAAAAAACTAAACAGAAGCGTTCTGTGAAACTGCTTTGTGTAGTATGAATGCAACTCACAGAGTTGGACACTTCCTTTGAAAGAGCTGTTTTGAAACACTCTTTTTGTAGAATCTGCAAGTGTTCATTTGGAGCGCTTTGAGGCCTAAGGTGGAAAAGGAAATATCTTCACTTATAAATCAGGCAGAAGCATTCTCAGAAACCTCTTTATGATGTGTGCATTCAACGCAGAGAGATAAGCCTTCCTTTTGATAGAGCAGTTTTGAAACTGTGTTTTGGCAGAATCTGCAAGTGGATATTTGGAGCCCTTCCAGGCCTTCGTTGGAAACGGGAATATCTTCCCAAAAAAACTAAACAGAAGCGTTCTGTGAAACTGCTTTGTGTAGTATGAATCCAACTCACAGAGTTGAACACTTCCTTTGAAAGAGCTGTTTTGAAACACTCTTTTTGTAGAATCTGCAAGTGTTCATTTGGAGCGCTTTGAGGCCTATGGTGGAAAAGGAAATATCTTCACTTATAAACCAGGCAGAAGCATTCTCAGAAACCTCTTTATGATGTGTGCATTCAACTCGGAGAGATAAGCCTTCCTTTTGATAGAGCAGTTTTGAAACTGTGTTTTGGCAGAATCTGCAAGTGGATATTTGGAGCCCCTTCAGGCCTTCGTTGGAAACGGGAATATCTTCCCATAAAAACTAAACAGAAGCGTTCTGTGAAACTGCTTTGTGAAGTATAAATCCAACTCACAGAGTTGAACACTTCTTTTGAAAGAGCAGTTTGGAAACACTCTTTTTGTAGAATCTACAAGGGTTCATTTGGAGCGCTTTGAGGCCTATGGTGGAAAAGGAAATATCTTCACATAAAACCTAGACAGAAGCATTCTTTGAAACTTCTTTATGATGTGTGCATTCAACTCACAGAGTTGAACCTTCTTTTTCATGGAGCAATTTGGAAAGAGTCTTTTTGCAGCATCTGCAAGTGGATATTTGGAGCTCTTTCAGGCCTTTGTTAGAAGCGGGAATATCTTCCCATAAAAACTGGACAGAAGCATTCTCACAAACTGCTTTGTGATGTGTGTGTTCAACTCACAGAGGTGAACCTTTCCTTTGCTAGAGCAGTTATGAAACACTCTTTTTGTAGAATCTGCAAGTGTTCATTTGGAGCGATTGGAGGCCTATGGTGGAAAAAGAAATATCTTCATATATAAACAAGGCAGAAGCATTCTCAGAAACCTCTTTATGATGTGTGCATTCAACTCAGAGAGATAAGCCTTCCTTTTGATAGAGCAGTTTTGAAACTGTATTTTTGCAGGATCTGCAAGTGGATATTTGGAGCTCTTTCATGCCTTCGTTGGAAACGGGAATTCCTTCCCATAAAAACTAAACAGAAGCGTTCTGTGAAACTGCTTTGTGTAGTATGAATCCAACTCACAGAGTTGAACACTTCCTTTGAAAGAGCAGTTTTGAAACACTCTTTTTGTAGAATCTGCAAGTGTTCGTTTGGAGCGCTCTGAGGCCTATGGTGGAAAAGGAAATATCTTCACATAAAACTTAGACAGAAGCATTCTTTGAAACTTCTTTATGATGTGTGCATTCATCTCACAGAGTTGAAACTTCCTTATCATGGAGCAGTTTGGAAAGAGTCTTTTTACGGCATCTGCAAGTGGATATTTGGAGCTCTTTCAGGCCTTTGTTAGAAGCGGGAATATCTTCCCATAAAAACTGGACAGAAGCATTCTCACAAACTGCTTTGTGATGTGTGTGTTCAACTCACAGAGGTGAACCTTTCCTTTGCTAGAGCAGTTATGAAACACTCTTTTTGTAGAATCTGCAAGTGTTCATTTGGAGCGATTTGAGGCCTATGGTGGAAAAAGAAATATCTTCATATATAAACAAGGGAGAAGCATTCTCAGAAACCTCTTTATGATGTGTGTATTCAACTCAGAGAGATAAGCCTTCCTTTCGATAGAGCACTTTTGAAACTGTGTTTTTGCAGAATCTGCAAGTGGATATTTGGAGCCCTTTCAGGCCTTCGTTGGAAACGGGAATATCTTCCCAAAAAAACTAAACAGAAGCGCTCTGTGAAACTGCTTTGTGTAGTATGAATCCAACTCACAGAGTTGGACACTTCCTTTGAAAGAGCTGTTTTGAAACACTCTTTTTGTAGAATCTGCAAGTGTTCATTTGGAGCGCTTTGAGGCCTATGGTGGAAAAGGAAATATCTTCACTTATAAACCAGGCAGAAGCATTCTCAGAAACCTCTTTATGATGTATGCATTCAACTCGGAGAGATAAGCCTTCCTTTTGATAGAGCAGTTTTGAAACTGTGTTTTGGCAGAATCTGCAAGTGGATATTTGGAGCCCTTTCAGGCCTTCGTTGGAAACGGGAATATCTTCCCAAAAAAACTA
This sequence comes from Pongo abelii, assembly GCF_028885655.2. Lineage (NCBI taxonomy): Eukaryota > Metazoa > Chordata > Mammalia > Primates > Hominidae > Pongo > Pongo abelii. Next base: position 48,986,337 of record NC_085928.1, read on the forward strand.
AACAGAAGCGTTCTGTGAAACTGCTTTGTGTAGTATGAATGCAACTCACAGAGTTGGACACTTACTTTGAAAGAGCTGTTTTGAAACACTCTTTTTGTAGAATCTGCAAGTGTTCATTTGGAGCGCTTTGAGGCCTAAGGTGGAAAAGGAAATATCTTCACTTATAAATCAGGCAGAAGCATTCTCAGAAACCTCTTTATGATGTGTGCATTCAACGCAGAGAGATAAGCCTTCCTTTTGATAGAGCAGTTTTGAAACTGTGTTTTGGCAGAATCTGCAAGTGGATATTTGGAGCCCTTCCAGGCCTTCGTTGGAAACGGGAATATCTTCCCAAAAAAACTAAACAGAAGCGTTCTGTGAAACTGCTTTGTGTAGTATGAATGCAACTCACAGAGTTGGACACTTCCTTTGAAAGAGCTGTTTTGAAACACTCTTTTTGTAGAATCTGCAAGTGTTCATTTGGAGCGCTTTGAGGCCTATGGTGGAAAAGGAAATATCTTCACTTATAAACCAGGCAGAAGCATTCTCAGAAACGTCTTTATGATGTGTGCATTCGACTCGGAGAGATAAGCCTTCCTTTTGTTAGAGCAGTTTTGCAACTGTGTTTTTGCAGAATCTGCAAGTGTATATTTGGAGCCCTTTCAGGCCTTCGTTGGAATCGGGAATATCTTCCCATAAAAATTAAACAGAAGCGTTCTGTGAAACTGCTTTGTGAAGTATGAATCCAACTCACAGAGTTGAACACTTCTTTTGAAAGAGCAGTTTTGAAACACTCTTTTTGTAGAATCTACAAGTGTTCATTTGGAGCGCTTTGAGGCATCTGGTGGAAAAAGAAATATCGTCACATAAAACCTAGACAGAAGCATTCTTTGAAACTTCTTTATGATGTGTGCATTCAACTCACAGAGTTGAACTTTCCTTTTCATGGAGCAGTTTGGAAAGAGTCTTTTTGCAGCATCTGCAAGTGGATATTTGGAGCTCTTTCAGGCCTTTGTTAGAAGCGGGAATATCTTCCCATAAAAACTGGACAGAAGCATTCTCACAAACTGCTTTGTGATGTGTGTGTTCAACTCACAGAGGTGAACCTTTCCTTTGCTAGAGCAGTTATGAAACACTCTTTTTGTAGAATCTGCAAGTGTTCATTTGGAGCGATTTGAGGCCTATGGTGGAAAAAGAAATATCTTCATATATAAACAAGGCAGAAGCATTCTCAGAAACCTCTTTATGATGTGTGCATTCAACTCAGAGAGATAAGCCTTCCTTTTGATAGAGCAGTTTTGAAACTGTGTTTTTGCAGAATCTACAAGTGGATATTTGGAGCCCTTTCAGGCCTTCGTTGGAAACGGGAATATCTTCCCAAAAAAACTAAACAGAAGCGTTGTGTGAAACTGCTTTGTGTAGTATGAATGCAACTCACAGAGTTGGACACTTCCTTTGAAAGAGCTGTTTTGAAACACTCTTTTTGTAGAATCTGCAAGTGTTCATTTGGAGCGCTTTGAGGCCTATGGTGGAAAAAGAAATATCTTCACTTATAAACCAGGCAGAAGCATTCTCAGAAACCTCTTTATGATGTGTGCATTCAACTCGGAGAGATAAGCCATCCTTTTGATAGAGCAGCTTTGAAACTGTGTTTTGGCAGAATCTGCAAGTGGATATTTGGAGCCCTTTCAGGCCTTCGTTGGAAACGGGAATATCTTCCCATAAAAACTAAACAGAAGCGTTCTGTGAAACTGCTTTGTGAAGGATAAATCCAACTCACAGAGTTGAACACTTCTTTTGAAAGAGCAGTTTGGAAACACTATTTTTGTAGAATCTACAAGTGTTCACTTGGAGCGCTTTGAGGCCTATGGTGGAAAAGGAAATATCTTCACATAAAACCTAGACAGAAGCATTCTTTGAAACTTCTTTATGATGTGTGCATTCAACTCACAGAGTTGAACCTTCTTTTTCATGGAGCAATTTGGAAAGAGTCTTTTTGCAGCATCTGCAAGTGGATATTTGGAGCTCTTTCAGGCCTTTGTTAGAAGCGGGAATATCTTCCCATAAAAACTGGACAGAAGCATTCTCACAAACTGCTTTGTGATGTGTGTGTTCAACTCACAGAGGTGAACCTTTCCTTTGCTAGAGCAGTTATGAAACACTCTTTTTGTAGAATCTGCAAGTGTTCATTTGGAGCGATTTGAGGCCTATGGTGGAAAAAGAAATATCTTCATATATAAACAAGGCAGAAGCATTCTCAGAAACCCCTTTATGAGGTGTGCATTCAACTCAGAGAGATAAGCCTTCCTTTTGATAGAGCAGTTTTTAAACTGTGTTTTTGCACAATCTGCAAGTGGATATTTGGAGCCCTTTCAGGCCTTCGTTGGAAACGGGAATATCTTCCCAAAAAAACGAAACAGAAGCGTTCTGTGAAACTGCTTTGTGTAGTATGAATGCAACTCACAGAGTTGGACACTTCCTTTGAAAGAGCTGTTTTGAAACACTCTTTTTGTAGAATCTGCAAGTGTTCATTTGGAGCGCTTTGAGGCCTAAGGTGGAAAAGGAAATATCTTCACTTATAAGTCAGGCAGAAGCATTCTCAGAAACCTCTTTATGATGTGTGCATTCAACTCGAAGAGATAAGCCTTCCTTTTGATAGAGCAGTTTTGAAACTGTGTTTTGGCAGAATCTGCAAGTGGATATTTGGAGCCCTTTCAGGCCTTCGTTGGAAACGGGAATATCTTCCCAAAAAAACTAAACAGAAGCGTTCTGTGAAACTGCTTTGTGTAGTATGAATCCAACTCACAGATTTGAACACTTCCTTTGAAAGAGCTGTTTTGAAACACTCTTTTTGTAGAATCTGCAAGTGTTCATTTGGAGCGCTTTGAGGCCTATGGTGGAAACGGAAATATCTTCACTTATAAACCAGGCAGAAGCAATCTCAGAAACCTCTTTATGATGTGTGCATTCAACTCGGAGAGATAAGCCTTCCTTTTTATAGAGCAGTTTTGAAACTGTATTTTTGCAGAATCTGCAAGTGGATATTTGGAGCCCTTTCATGCCTTCGTTGGAAACGGGAATTTCTTCCCATAAAAACTAAACAGAAGCGTTCTGTGAAACTGCTTTGTGTAGTATGAATCCAACTCACAGAGTTGAACACTTCTTTTGAAAGAGCAGTTTGGAAACACTCTTTTTGTAGAATCTACAAGTGTTCATTTGGAGCGCTTTGAGGCCTATGGTGGAAAAGGAAATATCTTCACATAAAACCTAGACAGAAGCATTCTTTGAAACTTCTTTATGATGTGTGCATTCATCTCACAGAGTTGAACCTTCCTTATCATGGAGCAGTTTGGAAAGAGTCTTTTTGCGGCATCTGCAAGTGGATATTTGGAGCTCTTTCAGGCCTTTGTTAGAAGCGGGAATATCTTCCCATAAAAACTGGACAGAAGCATTCTCACAAACTGCTTTGTGATGTGTGTGTTCAACTCACATAGTTGAACCTTTCCTTTGCTAGAACACTTATGAAACACTCTTTTTGTAGAATCTGCAAGTGTTCATTTGGAGCGATTTAAGGCCTATGGAGGAAAAAGAAATATCTTCATATATAAACAAGGCAGAAGCATTCTCAGAAACCTCTTTATGATGTGTGCATTCAACTCAGAGAGATAAGCCTTCCTTTTGATAGAGCAGTTTTTAAACTGTGTTTTTGCAGAATCTGCAAGTGGATATTTGGAGCCCTTTCAGGCCTTCGTTGGAAACGGGAATATCTTCCCAAAAAAACGAAACAGAAGCGTTCTGTGAAACTGCTTTGTGTAGTATGAATGCAACTCACAGAGTTGGACACTTCCTTTGAAAGAGCTGTTTTGAAACACTCTTTTTGTAGAATCTGCAAGTGTTCATTTGGAGCGCTTTGAGGCCTAAGGTGGAAAATGAAATATCTTCACTTATAAATCAGGCAGAAGCATTCTCAGAAACCTCTTTATGATGTGTGCATTCAACTCGGAGAGATAAGCCTTCCTTTTGATAGAGCAGTTTTGAAACTGTGTTTTGGCAGAATCTGCAAGTGGATATTTGGAGCCCTTTCAGGCCTTCGTTGGAAACGGGAATATCTTCCCAAAAAAACTAAACAGAAGCGTTCTGTGAAACTGCTTTGTGTAGTATGAATCCAACTCACAGAGTTGAACACTTCCTTTGAAAGAGCTGTTTTGAAACACTCTTTTTGTAGAATCTGCAAGTGTTCATTTGGAGCGCTTTGAGGCCTATGGTGGAAAAGGAAATATCTTCACTTATAAACCAGGCAGAAGCATTCTCAGAAACCTCTTTATGATGTGCGCATTCAACTCAGAGAGATAAGCCTTCCTTTTGATAGAGCAGTTTTGAAACTGTGTTTTGGCAGAATCTGCAAGTGGATATTTGGAGCCCTTTCAGGCCTTCGTTGGAAACGGGAATATCTTCCCATAAAAACTAAACAGAAGCGTTCTGTGAAACTGCTTTGTGAAGTATGAATCCAACTCACAGAGTTGAACACTTCCTTTGAAAGAGCAGTTTTGAAACACTCTTTTTGTAGAATCTGCAAGTGTTCGTTTGGAGCGCTTTTAGGCCTATGGTGGAAAAGGAAATATCTTCACATAAAACCTAGACAGAAGCATTCTTTGAAACTTCTTTATGATGTGTGCATTCATCTCACAGAGTTGAATATTCCTTATCATGGAGCAGTTTGGAAAGAGTCTTTTTGCGGCATCTGCAAGTGGATATTTGGAGCTCTTTCAGGCCTTTGTTAGAAGCGGGAATATCTTCCCATAAAAACTGGACAGAAGCATTCTCACAAACTGCTTTGTGATGTGTGTGTTCAACTCACAGAGTTGAACCTTTCCTTTGCTAGAACACTTATGAAACACTCTTTTTGTAGAATCTGCAAGTGTTCATTTGGAGCGCATTGAGGCCTATGGTGGAAAAAGAAATATCTTCATATATAAACAAGGGAGAAGCATTCTCAGAAACCTCTTTATGATGTGTGTATTCAACTCAGAGAGATAAGCCTTCCTTTTGATAGAGCAGTTTTGAAACTGTGTTTTTGCAGAATCTGCAAGTGGATATTTGGAGCCCTTTCAGGCCTTCGTTGGAAACGGGAATATCTTCCCAAAAAAACTAAACAGAAGCGTTCTCTGAAACTGCTTTGTGTAGTATGAATGCAACTCACAGATTTGGACACTTCCTTTGAAAGAGCTGTTTTGAAACACTCTTTTTGTAGAATCTGCAAGTGTTCATTTGGAGCGCTTTGAGGCCAATGGTGGAAAAGGAAATATCTTCACTTATAAACCAGGCAGAAGCATTCTCAGAAACCTCTTTATGATGTGTGCATTCAACTCGGAGAGATAAGCCTTCCTTTTGATAGAGCAGCTTTGAAACTGTGTTTTGGCAGAATCTGCAAGTGGATATTTGGAGCCCTTTCAGGCCTTCGTTGGAAACGGGAATATCTTCCCATAAAAACTAAACAGAAGCGTTCTGTGAAACTGCTTTGTGAAGGATAAATCCAACTCACAGAGTTGAACACTTCTTTTGAAAGAGCAGTTTGGAAACACTCTTTTTGTAGAATCTACAAGTGTTCATTTGGAGCGCTTTGAGGCATATGGTGGAAAAGGAAATATCTTCACATAAAACCTAGACAGAAGCGTTCTTTGAAACTTCTTTATGATGTGTGCATTCAACTCACAGAGTTGAACCTTCTTTTTCATGGAGCAATTTGGAAAGAGTCTTTTTGCAGCATCTGCAAGTGGATATTTGGAGCTCTTTCAGGCCTTTGTTAGAAGCGGGAATATCTTCCCATAAAAACTGGACAGAAGCATTCTCACAAACTGCTTTGTGATGTGTGTGTTCAACTCACAGAGGTGAACCTTTCCTTTGCTAGAGCAGTTATGAAACACTCTTTTTGTAGAATCTGCAAGTGTTCATTTGGAGCGCATTGAGGCCTATGGTGGAAAAAGAAATATCTTCATATATAAACAAGGCAGAAGCATTCTCAGAAACCTCTTTATGATGTGTGTATTCAACTCAGAGAGATAAGCCTTCCTTTTGATAGAGCAGTTTTGAAACTGTGTTTTTGCAGAATCTGCAAGTGGATATTTGGAGCCCTTTCAGGCCTTCGTTGGAAACGGGAATATCTTCCCAAAAAAACTAAACAGAAGCGTTGTGTGAAACTGCTTTGTGTAGTATGAATCCAACTCACAGTGTTGGACACTTCCTTTGAAAGAGTTCTTTTGAAACACTCTTTTTGTAGAATCTGCAAGTGTTCATTTGGAGCACTTTGAGGCCTATTGTGGAAAAGGAAATATCTTCACTTATAAACCAGGCAGAAGCATTCTCAGAAACCTCTTCATGATGTGTGCATTCAACTCGGAGAGATAAGCCTTCCTTTTGATAGAGCAGTTTTGAAACTGTGTTTTTGCAGAATCTGCATGTGGATATTTGGAGCCCTTTCAGGCCTTCGTTGGAAACGGGAATATCTTCCCAAAAAAACTAAACAGAAGCGTTCTGTGAAACTGCTTTGTGTAGTATGAATCCAACTCACAGTGTTGGACACTTCCTTTGAAAGAGTTCTTTTGAAACACTCTTTTTGTAGAATCTGCAAGTGTTCATTTGGAGCGCTTTGAGGCCTATTGTGGAAAAGGAAATATCTTCACTTATAAACCAGGCAGAAGCATTCTCAGAAACCTCTTCATGATGTGTGCATTCAACTCGGAGAGATAAGCCTTCCTTTTGATAGAGCAGTTTGGAAACTGTGTTTTTGCAGAATCTGCAAGTGGATATTTGGAGCCCTTTCAGGCCTTCGTTGGAAAAGGGAGTATCTTCCCATAAAAACTAAACAGAAGAGTTCTGTGAAACTGCTTTGTGTAGTATGAATCCAACTCACAGAGTTGGACACTTCCTTTGAAAGAGCTGTTTTGAAACACTCTTTTTGTAGAATCTGCAAGTGTTCATTTGGAGCGCTTTGAGGCCTATGGTGGAAAAGGAAATATCTTCACTTATAAACCAGGCAGAAGCATTCTCAGAAACCTCTTTATGATGTGTGCATTCGACTCGGAGACATAAGCCTTCCTTTTGTTAGAGCAGTTTTGCAACTGTGTTTTTGCAGAATCTGCAAGTGTATATTTGGAGACCTTTCAGGCCTTCGTTGGAAACGGGAATATCTTCCCATAAAAACTAAACAGAAGCGTTCTGTGAAACTGCTTTGTGAAGGATAAATCCAACTCACAGAGTTGAACACTTCTTTTGAAAGAGCAGTTTGGAAACACTCTTTTTGTAGAATCTACAAGTGTTCACTTGGAGCGCTTTGAGGCATATGGTGGAAAAGGAAATATCTTCACATAAAACCTAGACAGAAGCATTCTTTGAAACTTCTTTATGATGTGTGCATTCAACTCACAGAGTTGAACCTTCTTTTTCATGGACCAATTTGGAAAGAGTCTTTTTGCAGCATCTGCAAGTGGATATTTGGAGCTCTTTCAGGCCTTCATTAGAAGCGGGAATATCTTCCCATAAAAACTGGACAGAAGCATTCTCACAAACTGCTTTGTGATGTGTGTGTTCAACTCACAGAGGTGAACCTTTCCTTTGCTAGAGCAGTTATGAAACACTCTTTTTGTAGAATCTGCAAGTGTTCATTTGGAGCGATTTGAGGCCTATGGTGGAAAAAGAAATATCTTCATATATAAACAAGGCAGAAGCATTCTCAGAAACCCCTTTATGAGGTGTGCATTCAACTCAGAGAGATAAGCCTTCCTTTTGATAGAGCAGTTTTTAAACTGTGCTTTTGCAGAATCTGCAAGTGGATATTTGGAGCCCTTTCAGGCCTTCGTTGGAAACGGGAATATCTTCCCAAAAAAACGAAACAGAAGCGTTCTGTGAAACTGCTTTGTGTAGTATGAATGCAACTCACAGAGTTGGACACTTCCTTTGAAAGAGCTGTTTTGAAACACTCTTTTTGTAGAATCTGCAAGTGTTCATTCGGAGCGCTTTGAGGCCTAAGGTGGAAAAGGAAATATCTTCACTTATAAATCAGGCAGAAGCATTCTCAGAAACCTCTTTATGATGTGTGCATTCAACTCGGAGAGATAAGCCTTCCTTTTGATAGAGCAGTTTTGAAACTGTGTTTTGGCAGAATCTGCAAGTGGATATTTGGAGCCCTTTCAGGCCTTCGTTGGAAACGGGAATATCTTCCCAAAAAAACTAAACAGAAGCGTTCTGTGAAACTGCTTTGTGTAGTATGAATCCAACTCACAGAGTTGAACACTTCCTTTGAAAGAGCTGTTTTGAAACACTCTTTTTGTAGAATCTGCAAGTGTTCATTTGGAGCGCTTTGAGGCCTATGGTGGAAAAGGAAATATCTTCACTTATAAACCAGGCAGAAGTAATCTCAGAAACCTCTTTATGATGTGTGCATTCAACTCGGAGAGATAAGCCTTCCTTTTGATAGAGCAGTTTTGAAACTGTATTTTTGCAGAATCTGCAAGTGGATATTTGGAGCCCTTTCATGCCTTCGTTGGAAACGGGAATTTCTTCCCATAAAAACTAAACAGAAGCGTTCTGTGAAACTGCTTTGTGTAGTATGAATCCAACTCACAGAGTTGAACACTTCTTTTGAAAGAGCAGTTTGGAAACACTTTTTTGTAGAATCTACAAGTGTTCATTTGGAGCGCTTTGAGGCCTATGGTGGAAAAGGAAATATCTTCACATAAAACCTAGACAGAAGCATTCTTTGAAACTTCTTTATGATGTGTGCATTCATCTCACAGAGTTGAACCTTCCTTATCATGGAGCAGTTTGGAAAGAGTCTTTTTGCGGCATCTGCAAGTGTATATTTGGAGCTCTTTAAGGCCTTTGTTAGAAGCGGGAATATCCTCCCATAAAAACTGGACAGAAGCATTCTCACAAACTGCTTTGTGATGTGTGTGTTCAACTCACATAGTTGAACCTTTCCTTTGCTAGAACACTTATGAAACACTCTTTTTGTAGAATCTGCAAGTGTTCATTTGGAGCGCTTTGAGGCCTATGGTGGAAAAGGAAATATCTTCACTTATAAACCAGGCAGAAGCATTCTCAGAAACCTCTTTATGATGTGTGCATTCGACTCGGAGAGATAAGCCTTCCTTTTGTTAGAGCAGTTTTGCAACTGTGTTTTTGCAGAATCTGCAAGTGTATATTTGGAGCCCTTTCAGGCCTTCGTTGGAAACGGGAATATCTTCCCATAAAAATTAAACAGAAGCGTTCTGTGAAACTGCTTTGTGAAGTATGAATCCAACTCACAGAGTTGAACACTTCTTTTGAAAGAGCAGTTTTGAAACACTCTTTTTGTAGAATCTACAAGTGTTCATTTGGAGCGCTTTGAGGCATATGGTGGAAAAAGAAATATCGTCACATAAAACCTAGACAGAAGCATTCTTTGAAACTTCTTTACGATGTGTGCATTCAACTCACAGAGTTGAACTTTCCTTTTCATGGAGCAGTTTGGAAAGAGTCTTTTTGCAGCATCTGCAAGTGGATATTTGGAGCTCTTTCAGGCCTTTGTTAGAAGCGGGAATATCTTCCCATAAAAACTGGACAGAAGCATTCTCACAAACTGCTTTGTGATGTGTGTGTTCAACTCACAGAGGTGAACCTTTCCTTTGCTAGAGCAGTTATGAAACACTCTTTTTGTAGAATCTGCAAGTGTTCATTTGGAGCGATTTGAGGCCTATGGTGGAAAAAGAAATATCTTCATATATAAACAAGGCAGAAGCATTCTCAGAAACCTCTTTATGATGTGTGCATTCAACTCAGAGAGATAAGCCTTCCTTTTGATAGAGCAGTTTTGAAACTGTGTTTTTGCAGAATCTGCAAGTGGATACTTGGAGCCCTTTCAGGCCTTCGTTGGAAACGGGAATATCTTCCCAAAAAAACGAAACAGAAGCGTTCTGTGAAACTGCTTTGTGTAGTATGAATGCAACTCACAGAGTTGGACACTTCCTTTGAAAGAGCTGTTTTGAAACACTCTTTTTGTAGAATCTGCAAGTGTTCATTTGGAGCGCTTTGAGGCCTATGGTGGAAAAGGAAATATCTTCACATATAAATCAGGCAGAAGCATTCTCAGAAACCTCTTTATCATGTGTGCATTCAACTCGGAGAGATAAGCCTTCCTTTTGATAGAGCAGATTTGAAACTGTGTTTTGGCAGAATCTGCAAGTGGATATTTGGAGCCCTTTCAGGCCTTCGTTGGAAACGGGAATATCTTCCCATAAAAACTAAACAGAAGCGTTCTGTGAAACTGCTTTGTGAAGTATGAATCCAACTCACAGAGTTGAACACTTCCTTTGAAAGAGCAGTTTTGAAACACTCTTTTTGTAGAATCTGCAAGTGTTCGTTTGGAGCGCTTTGAGGCCTATGGTGGAAAAGGAAATATCTTCACATAAAACCTAGACAGAAGCATTCTTTGAAACTTCTTTATGATGTGTGCATTCATCTCACAGAGTTGAATCTTCCTTATCATGGAGCAGTTTGGAAAGAGTCTTTTTGCTGCATCTGCAAGTGGATATTTGGAGCTCTTTCAGGCCTTTGTTAGAAGCGGGAATATCTTCCCATAAAAACTGGACAGAAGCATTCTCACAGACTGCTTTGTGATGTGTGTGTTCAACTCACAGAGTTGAACCTTTCCTTTCCTAGAACGCTTATGAAACACTCTTTTTGTAGAATCTGCAAGTGTTCATTTGGAGCGATTTGAGGCCTATGGTGGAAAAAGAAATATCTTCATATATAAACAAGGCAGAAGCATTCTCAGAAACCTCTTTATGATGTGTGCATTCAACTCAGAGAGATAAGCCTTCCTTTTGATAGAGCAGTTTTGAAACTGTGTTTTTGCAGAATCTGCAAGTGGATATTTGGAGCCCTTTCAGGCCTTCGTTGGAAAAGGGAATATCTTCCCATAAAAACTAAACAGAAGAGTTCTGTGAAACTGCTTTGTGTAGTATGAATCCAACTCACAGAGTTGGACACTTCCTTTGAAAGAGCTGTTTAGAAACACTCTTTTTGTAGAATCTGCAAGTGTTCATTTGGAGCGCTTTGAGGCCTATGGTGGAAAAGGAAATATCTTCACTTATAAACCAGGCAGAAGCATTCTCAGAAACCTCTTTATGATGTGTGCATTCGACTCGGAGAGATAAGCCTTCCTTTTGTTAGAGCAGTTTTGCAACTGTGTTTTTGCAGAATCTCCAAGTGTATATTTGGAGCCCTTTCAGGCCTTCGTTGGAAACGGGAATATCTTCCCATAAAAATTAAACAGAAGCGTTCTGTGAAACTGCTTTGTGAAGTATGAATCCAACTCACAGAGTTGAACACTTCTTTTGAAAGAGCAGTTTTGAAACACTCTTTTTGTAGAATCTACAAGTGTTCATTTGGAGCGCTTTGAGGCATATGGTGGAAAAAGAAATATCGTCACATAAAACCTAGACAGAAGCATTCTTTGAAACTTCTTTATGATGTGTGCATTCAACTCACAGAGTTGAACTTTCCTTTTCATGGAGCAGTTTGGAAAGAGTCTTTTTGCAGCATCTGCAAGTGGATATTTGGAGCTCTTTCAGGCCTTTGTTAGAAGCGGGAATATCTTCCCATAAAAACTGGACAGAAGCATTCTCACAAACTGCTTTGTGATGTGTGTGTTCAACTCAGAGAGGTGAACCTTTCCTTTGCTAGAGCAGTTATGAAACACTCTTTTTGTAGAATCTGCAAGTGTTCATTTGGAGCGATTTGAGGCCTATGGTGGAAAAAGAAATATCTTCATATATAAACAAGGCAGAAGCATTCTCAGAAACCTCTTTATGATGTGTGCATTCAACTCAGAGAGATAAGCCTTCCTTTTGATAGAGCAGTTTTGAAACTGTGTTTTTGCAGAATCTGCAAGTGGATATTTGGAGCCCTTTCAGGCCTTCGTTGGAAACGGTAATATCTTCCCAAAAAAACTAAACAGAAGCGTTCTGTGAAACTGCTTTGTGTAGTATGAATGCAACTCACAGAGTTGGACACTTCCTTTGAAAGAGCTGTTTTGAAACACTCTTTTTGTAGAATCTGCAAGTGTTCATTTGGAGCGCTTTGAGGCCTAAGGTGGAAAAGGAAATATGTTCACTTATAAATCAGGCAGAAGCATTCTCAGAAACCTCTTTATGATGTGTGCATTCAACTCGGAGAGATAAGCCTTCCTTTTGATAGAGCAGTTTTGAAACTGTGTTTTGGCAGAATCTGCAAGTGGATATTTGGAGCCCTTTCAGGCCTTCGTTGGAAACCGGAATATCTTCCCAAAAAAACTAAACAGAAGCGTTCTGTGAAACTGCTTTGTGTAGTATGAATCCAACTCACAGAGTTGGACACTTCCTTTGAAAGAGCTCTTTTGAAACACTCTTTTTGTAGAATCTGCAAGTGTTCATTTGGAGCGTTTTGAGGCCTATTGTGGAAAAGGAAATATCTTCACTTATAAACCAGGCAGAAGCATTCTCAGAAACCTCTTTATGATGTGTGCATTCAACTCGGAGAGATAAGCCTTCCTTTTGATAGAGCAGTTTTGAAACTGTGTTTTGGCAGAATCTGCAAGTGGATATTTGGAGCCCTTTCAGGCCTTCGTTGGAAAGGGGAATATCTTCCCATGAAAACTAAACAGAAGAGTTCTGTGAAACTGCTTTGTGTAGTATGAATCCAACTCACAGAGTTGGACACTTCCTTTGAAAGAGCTGTTTTGAAACACTCTTTTTGTAGAATCTGCAAGTGTTCATTTGGAGCGCTTTGAGGCCTATGGTGGAAAAGGAAATATCTTCACTTATAAACCAGGCAGAAGCATTCTCAGAAACCTCTTTATGATGTATGCATTCAACTCGGAGAGATAAGCCTTCCTTTTGATAGAGCAGTTTTGAAACTGTGTTTTGGCAGAATCTGCAAGTGGATATTTGGAGCCCTTTCAGGCCTTCGTTGGAAACGGGAATATCTTCCCAAAAAAACTAAACAGAAGCGTTCTGTGAAACTGCTTTGTGTAGTATGAATGCAACTCACAGAGTTGGACACTTCCTTTGAAAGAGCTGTTTTGAAACACTCTTTTTGTAGAATCTGCAAGTGTTCATTTGGAGCGCTTTGAGGCCTAAGGTGGAAAAGGAAATATCTTCACTTATAAATCAGGCAGAAGCATTCTCAGAAACCTCTTTATGATGTGTGCATTCAACGCAGAGAGATAAGCCTTCCTTTTGATAGAGCAGTTTTGAAACTGTGTTTTGGCAGAATCTGCAAGTGGATATTTGGAGCCCTTCCAGGCCTTCGTTGGAAACGGGAATATCTTCCCAAAAAAACTAAACAGAAGCGTTCTGTGAAACTGCTTTGTGTAGTATGAATCCAACTCACAGAGTTGAACACTTCCTTTGAAAGAGCTGTTTTGAAACACTCTTTTTGTAGAATCTGCAAGTGTTCATTTGGAGCGCTTTGAGGCCTATGGTGGAAAAGGAAATATCTTCACTTATAAACCAGGCAGAAGCATTCTCAGAAACCTCTTTATGATGTGTGCATTCAACTCGGAGAGATAAGCCTTCCTTTTGATAGAGCAGTTTTGAAACTGTGTTTTGGCAGAATCTGCAAGTGGATATTTGGAGCCCCTTCAGGCCTTCGTTGGAAACGGGAATATCTTCCCATAAAAACTAAACAGAAGCGTTCTGTGAAACTGCTTTGTGAAGTATAAATCCAACTCACAGAGTTGAACACTTCTTTTGAAAGAGCAGTTTGGAAACACTCTTTTTGTAGAATCTACAAGTGTTCATTTGGAGCGCTTTGAGGCCTATGGTGGAAAAGGAAATATCTTCACATAAAACCTAGACAGAAGCATTCTTTGAAACTTCTTTATGATGTGTGCATTCAACTCACAGAGTTGAACCTTCTTTTTCATGGAGCAATTTGGAAAGAGTCTTTTTGCAGCATCTGCAAGTGGATATTTGGAGCTCTTTCAGGCCTTTGTTAGAAGCGGGAATATCTTCCCATAAAAACTGGACAGAAGCATTCTCACAAACTGCTTTGTGATGTGTGTGTTCAACTCACAGAGGTGAACCTTTCCTTTGCTAGAGCAGTTATGAAACACTCTTTTTGTAGAATCTGCAAGTGTTCATTTGGAGCGATTGGAGGCCTATGGTGGAAATAGAAATATCTTCATATATAAACAAGGCAGAAGCATTCTCAGAAACCTCTTTATGATGTGGCATTCAACTCAGAGAGATAAGCCTTCCTTTTGATAGAGCAGTTTTGAAACTGTATTTTTGCAGGATCTGCAAGTGGATATTTGGAGCTCTTTCATGCCTTCGTTGGAAACGGGAATTCCTTCCCATAAAAACTAAACAGAAGCGTTCTGTGAAACTGCTTTGTGTAGTATGAATCCAACTCACAGAGTTGAACACTTCCTTTGAAAGAGCAGTTTTGAAACACTCTTTTTGTAGAATCTGCAAGTGTTCGTTTGGAGCGCTTTGAGGCCTATGGTGGAAAAGGAAATATCTTCACATAAAACTTAGACAGAAGCATTCTTTGAAACTTCTTTGTGATGTGTGCATTCATCTCACAGAGTTGAACCTTCCTTATCATGGAGCAGTTTGGAAAGAGTCTTTTTGCGGCATCTGCAAGTGGATATTTGGAGCTCTTTCAGGCCTTTGTTAGAAGCGGGAATATCTTCCCATAAAAACTGGACAGAAGCATTCTCACAAACTGCTTTGTGATGTGTGTGTTCAACTCACAGAGTTGAACCTTTCCTTTGCTAGAACACTTATGAAACACTCTTTTTGTAGAATCTGCAAGTGTTCATTTGGAGCGCATTGAGGCCTATGGTGGAAAAAGAAATATCTTCATATATAAACAAGGGAGAAGCATTCTCAGAAACCTCTTTATGATGTGTGTATTCAACTCAGAGAGATAAGCCTTCCTTTTGATAGAGCAGTTTTGAAACTGTGTTTTTGCAGAATCTGCAAGTGGATATTTGGAGCCCTTTCAGGCCTTCGTTGCAAAAGGGAATATCTTCCCATAAAAACTAAACAGAAGAGTTCTGTGAAACTGCTTTGTGTAGTATGAATCCAACTCACAGAGTTGGACACTTCCTTTGAAAGAGCTGTTTTGAAACACTCTTTTTGTAGAATCTGCAAGTGTTCATTTGGAGCGCTTTGAGGCCTATGGTGGAAAAGGAAATATCTTCACTTATAAACCAGGCAGAAGCATTCTCAGAAACCTCTTTATGATGTGTGCATTCGACTCGGAGAGATAAGCCTTCCTTTTGTTAGAGCTGTTTTGCAACTGTGTTTTTGCAGAATCTGCAAGTGTATATTTGGAGCCCTTTCAGGCCTTCGTTGGAAACGGGAATATCTTCCCATAAAAATTAAACAGAAGCGTTCTGTGAAACTGCTTTGTGAAGTATGAATCCAACTCACAGAGTTGAACACTTCTTTTGAAAGAGCAGTTTTGAAACACTCTTTTTGTAGAATCTACAAGTGTTCATTTGGAGCGCTTTGAGGCATATGGTGGAAAAAGAAATATCGTCACATAAAACCTAGACAGAAGCATTCTTTGAAACTTCTTTATGATGTGTGCATTCAACTCACAGAGTTGAACTTTCCTTTTCATGGAGCAGTTTGGAAAGAGTCTTTTTGCAGCATCTGCAAGTGGATATTTGGAGCTCTTTCAGGCCTTTGTTAGAAGCGGGAATATCTTCCCATAAAAACTGGACAGAAGCATTCTCACAAATTGCTTTGTGATGTGTGTGTTCAACTCACAGAGTTGAACCTTTCCTTTGCTAGAACACCTATGAAACACTCTTTTTGTAGAATCTGCAAGTGTTCATTAGGAGCGATTTGAGGCCTATGGTGGAAAAAGAAATATCTTCATATATAAACAAGGCAGAAGCATTCTCAGAAACCCCTTTATGAGGTGTGCATTCAACTCAGAGAGATAAGCCTTCCTTTTGATAGAGCAGTTTTGAAACTGTGTTTTTGCAGAACCTGCAAGTGGATATTTGGAGCCCTTTCAGGCCTTCGTTGGAAACGGGAATATCTTCCCAAAAAAACTAAACAGAAGCGTTCTGTGAAACTGCTTTGTGTAGTATGAATGCAACTCACAGAGTTGGACACTTCCTTTGAAAGAGCTGTTTTGAAACACTCTTTTTGTAGAATCTGCAAGTGTTCATTTGGAGCGCTTTGAGGCCTAAGGTGGAAAAGGAAATATCTTCACTTATAAATCAGGCAGAAGCATTCTCAGAAACCTCTTTATGATGTGTGCATTCAACTCGGAGAGATAAGCCTTCCTTTTGATAGAGCAGTTTTGAAACTGTGTTTTGGCAGAATCTGCAAGTGGATATTTGGAGCCCTTTCAGGCCTTCGTTGGAAACGGGAATATCTTCCCAAAAAAACTAAACAGAAGCGTTCTGTGAAACTGCTTTGGGTAGTATGAATCCAACTCACAGAGTTGAACACTTCCTTTGAAAGAGCTGTTTTGAAACACTCTTTTTGTAGAATCTGCAAGTGATCATTTGGAGCGCTTTGAGGCCTAAGGTGGAAAAGGAAATATCTTCACTTATAAACCAGGCAGAAGCATTCTCAGAAACCTCTTTATGATGTGTGCATTCGACTGGGAGAGATAAGCCTTCCTTTTGTTAGAGCAGTTTTGCAACTGTGTTTTTGCAGAATCTGCAAGTGTATATTTGGAGCCCTTTCAGGCCTTCGTTGGAAACGGGAATATCTTCCCATAAAAATTAAACAGAAGCGTTCTGTGAAACTGCTTTGTGAAGTATGAATCCAACTCACAGAGTTGAACACTTCTTTTGAAAGAGCAGTTTTGAAACACTCTTTTTGTAGAATCTACATGTGTTCATTTGGAGCGCTTTGAGGCATATGGTGGAAAAAGAAATATCGTCACATAAAACCTAGACAGAAGCATTCTTTGAAACTTCTTTATGATGTGTGCATTCAACTCAAAGAGTTGAACTTTCCTTTTCATGGAGCAGTTTGGAAAGAGTCTTTTTGCAGCATCTGCAAGTGGATATTTGGAGCTCTTTCAGGCCTTTGTTAGAAGCGGGAATATCTTCCCATAAAAACTGGACAGAAGCATTCTCACAAACTGCTTTGTGATGTGTGTGTTCAACTCACAGAGGTGAACCTTTCCTTTGCTAGAGCAGTTATGAAACACTCTTTTTGTAGAATCTGCAAGTGTTCATTTGGAGCGATTTGAGGCCTATGGTGGAAAAAGAAATATCTTCATATATAAACAAGGGAGAAGCATTCTCAGAAACCTCTTTATGATGTGTGTATTCAACTCAGAGAGATAAGCCTTCCTTTCGATAGAGCACTTTTGAAACTGTGTTTTTGCAGAATCTGCAAGTGGATATTTGGAGCCCTTTCAGGCCTTCGTTGGAAACGGGAATATCTTCCCAAAAAAACTAAACAGAAGCGCTCTGTGAAACTGCTTTGTGTAGTATGAATCCAACTCACAGAGTTGGACACTTCCTTTGAAAGAGCTCTTTTGAAACACTCTTTTTGTAGAATCTGCAAGTGTTCATTTGGAGCGCTTTGAGGCCTATTGTGGAAAAGGAAATATCTTCACTTATAAACCAGGCAGAAGCATTCTCAGAAACCTCTTTATGATGTGTGCATTCAACTCGGAGAGATAAGCCTTCCTTTTGATAGAGCAGTTTTGAAACTGTGTTTTTGCAGAATCTGCAAGTGGATATTTGGAGCCCTTTCAGGCCTTCGTTGGAAAAGGGAATATCTTCCCATAAAAACTAAACAGAAGAGTTCTGTGAAACTGCTTTGTGTAGTATGAATCCAACTCACAGAGTTGGACACTTCCTTTGAAAGAGCTGTTTTGAAACACTCTTTTTGTAGAATCTGCAAGTGTTCATTTGGAGCGCTTTGAGGCCTATGGTGGAAAAGGAAATATCTTCACTTATAAACCAGGCAGAAGCATTCTCAGAAACCTCTTTATGATGTGTGCATTCGACTCGGAGAGATAAGCCTTCCTTTTGTTAGAGCAGTTTTGCAACTGTGTTTTTGCAGAATCTGCAAGTGTATATTTGGAGCCCTTTCAGGCCTTCGTTGGAAACGGGAATATCTTCCCATAAAAACTAAACAGAAGCGTTCTGTGAAACTGATTTGTGTAGTATGAATCCAACTCACAGAGTTGAACACTTCCTTTGAAAGTGCAGTTTTGAAACACTCTTTTTGTAGAATCTGCAAGTGTTCGTTTGGAGCGCTTTGAGGCCTATGGTGGAAAAGGAAATATCTTCACATAAAACCTAGACAGAAGCATTCTTTGAAACTTCTTTAGGATGTGTGCATTCAACTCACAGAGTTGAACTTTCCTTTTCATGGAGCAGTTTGGAAAGAGTCTTTTTGCAGCATCTGCAAGTGGATATTTGGAGCTCTTTCAGGCCTTTGTTAGAAGCGGGAATATCTTCCCATAAAAACTGGACAGAAGCATTCTCACAAACTGCTTTGTGATGTGTGTGTTCAACTCACAGAGGTGAACCTTTCCTTTGCTAGAGCAGTTATGAAACACTCTTTTTGTAGAATCTGCAAGTGTTCATTTGGAGCGATTTGAGGCCTATGGTGGAAAAAGAAGTATCTTCATATATAAACAAGGCAGAAGCATTCTCAGAAACCCCTTTATGAGGTGTGCATTCAACTCAGAGAGATAAGCTTTCCTTTTGATAGAGCAGTTTTGAAACTGTGTTTTTGCAGAATCTGCAAGTGGATATTTGGAGCCCTTTCAGGCCTTCGTTGGAAACGGGAATATCTTCCCAAAAAAACTAAAGAGAAGCGTTCTGTGAAACTGCTTTGTGTAGTATGAATGCAACTCACAGAGTTGGACACTTCCTTTGAAAGAGCTGTTTTGAAACACTCTTTTTGTAGAATCTGCAAGTGTTCATTTGGAGCGCTTTGAGGCCTAAGGTGGAAAAGGAAATATGTTCACTTATAAATCAGGCAGAAGCATTCTCAGAAACCTCTTTATGATGTGTGCATTCAACTCGGAGAGATAAGCCTTCCTTTTGATAGAGCAGTTTTGAAACTGTGTTTTGGCAGAATCTGCAAGTGGATATTTGGAGCCCTTTCAGGCCTTCGTTGGAAACGGGAATATCTTCCCAAAAAAACTAAACAGAAGCGTTCTGTGAAACTGCTTTGTGTAGTATGAATCCAACTCACAGAGTTGAACACTTCCTTTGAAAGAGCTGTTTAGAAACACTCTTTTTGTAGAATCTGCAATTGATCATTTGGAGCGCTTTCAGGCCTAAGGTGGAAAAGGAAATATCTTCACTTATAAACCAGGCAGAAGCATTCTCAGAAACCTCCTTATGATGTGTGCATTCAACTCGGAGACATAAGCCTTCCTTTTGATAGAGCAGTTTTGAAACTGTGTTTTGGCAGAATCTGCAAGTGGATATTTGGAGCCCTTTCAGGCCTTCGTTGGAAACGGGAATATCTTCCCATAAAAACTAAACAGAAGCGTTCTGTGAAACTGCTTTGTGAAGTATAAATCCAACTCACAGAGTTGAACACTTCTTTTGAAAGAGCAGTTTGGAAACACTCCTTTTGTAGAATCTACAAGTGTTCATTTGGAGCGCTTTGAGGCCTATGGTGGAAAAGGAAATATCTTCACATAAAACCTAGACAGAAGCATTCTTTGAAACTTCTTTATGATGTGTGCATTCAACTCACAGAGTTGAACCTTCTTTTTCATGGAGCAATTTGGAAAGAGTCTTTTTGCAGCATCTGCAAGTGGATATTTGGAGCTCTTTCAGGCCTTTGTTAGAAGCGGGAATATCTTCCCATAAAAACTGGACAGAAGCATTCTCACAAACTGCTTTGTGATGTGTGTGTTCAACTCACAGAGGTGAACCTTTCCTTTGCTAGAGCAGTTATGAAACACTCTTTTTGTAGAATCTGCAAGTGTTCATTTGGAGCGATTTGAGGCTATGGTGGAAAAAGAAATATATTCATATATAAACAAGGCAAAAGCATTCTCAGAAACCTCTTTATGATGTGTGCATTCAACTCAGAGAGATAAGCCTTCCTTTTGACAGAGCAGTTTTGAAACTGTGTTTTTGCAGAATCTGCAAGTGGATATTTGGAGCCCTTTCAGGCCTTCGTTGGAAACGGGAATATCTTCCCAAAAAAAGTAAACAGAAGCGTTCTGTGAAACTGCTTTGTGTAGTATGAAGGCAACTCACAGAGTTGGACACTTCCTTTGAAAGAGCTGTTTTGAAACACTCTTTTTGTAGAATCTGCAAGTGTTCATTTGGAGCGCTTTGAGGCCTAAGGTGGAAAAGGAAATATCTTCACTTATAAATCAGGCAGAAGCATTCTCAGAAACCTCTTTATGATGTGTGCATTCAACTCGGAGAGATAAGCCTTCCTTTTGATAGAGCAGTTTTGAAACTGTGTTTTGGCAGAATCTGCAAGTGGATATTTGGATCCCTTTCAGGCCTTCGTTGGAAACGGGATATCTTCCCAAAAAAAAAAAACAGAAGCGTTCTGTGAAACTGCTTTGTGTAGTATGAATGCAACTCACAGAGTTGGACACTTCCTTTGAAAGAGCTGTTTTGAAACACTCTTATTGTAGAATCTGCAAGTGTTCATTTGGAGCGCTTTGAGGCCTAAGGTGGAAAAGGAAATATCTTCACTTATAAACCAGGCAGAAGCATTCTCAGAAACCTCTTTATGATGTGTGCATTCAACTCGGAGAGATAAGCCTTCCTTTTGATAGAGCAGTTTTGAAACTGTGTTTTGGCAGAATCTGCAAGTGGATATTTGGAGCCCTTTCAGGCCTTCGTTGGAAACGGGAATATCTTCCCATAAAAACTAAACAGAAGCGTTCTGTGAAACTACTTTGTGTAGTATGAATCCAACTCACAGAGTTGAACACTTCCTTTGAAAGAGCAGTTTTGAAACACTCTTTTTGTAGAATCTGCAAGTGTTCGTTTGGAGCGCTTTGAGGCCTATGGTGGAAAAGGAAATATCTTCACATAAAACCTAGACAGAAGCATTCTTTGAAACTTCTTTAGGATGTGTGCATTCAACTCACAGAGTTGAACTTTCCTTTTCATGGAGCAGTTTGGAAAGAGTCTTTTTGCAGCATCTGCAAGTGGATATTTGGAGCTCCTTCAGGCCTTTGTTAGAAGCGGGAATATCTTCCCATAAAAACTGGACAGAAGCATTCTCACAAACTGCTTTGTGATGTGTGTGTTCAACTCACAGAGGTGAACCTTTCCTTTGCTAGAGCAGTTATGAAACACTCTTTTTGTAGAATCTGCAAGTGTTCATTTGGAGCGATTTGAGGCCTATGGTGGAAAAAGAAATATCTTCATATATAAACAAGGCAGAAGCATTCTCAGAAACCTCTTTATGATGTGTGCATTCAACTCAGAGAGATAAGCCTTCCTTTTGATAGAGCAGTTTTGAAACTGTGTTTTTGCAGAATCTGCAAGTGGATATTTGGAGCCCTTTCAGGCCTTCGTTGGAAACGGGAATATCTTCCCAAAAAAACTAAACAGAAGCGTTCTGTGAAACTGCTTTGTGCAGTATGAATCCAACTCACAGAGTTGGACACTTCCTTTGAAAGAGCTCTTTTGAAACACTCTTTTTGTAGAATCTGCAAGTGTTCATTTGGAGCGCTTTGAGGCCTAAGGTGGAAAAGGAAATATCTTCACTTATAAACCAGGCAGAAGCATTCTCAGAAACCTCTTTATGATGTGTGCATTCAACTCGGAGAGATAAGCCTTCCTTTTGATAGAGCAGTTTTGAAACTGTGTTTTGGCAGAATCTGCAAGTGGATATTTGGAGCCCTTTCAGGCCTTCGTTGGAAAAGGGAATATCTTCCCATAAAAACTAAACAGAAGAGTTCTGTGAAACTGCTTTGTGTAGTATGAATCCAACTCACAGAGTTGGACACTTCCTTTGAAAGAGCTGTTTTGAAACACTCTTTTTGTGGAATCTGCAAGTGTTCATTTGGAGCGCTTTGAGGCCTATGGTGGAAAAGGAAATATCTTCACTTATAAACCAGGCAGAAGCATTCTCAGAAACCTCTTTATGATGTGTGCATTCGACTCGGAGAGATAAGCCTTCCTTTTGTTAGAGCAGTTTTGCAACTGTGTTTTTGCAGAATCTGCAAGTGTATATTTGCAGCCCTTTCAGGCCTTCGTTGGAAACGGGAATATCTTCCCATAAAAATTAAACAGAAGCGTTCTGTGAAACTGCTTTGTGAAGTATGAATCCAACTCACAGAGTTGAACACTTCTTTTGAAAGAGCAGTTTTGAAACACTCTTTTTGTAGAATCTACAAGTGTTCATTTGGAGCGCTTTGAGGCCTATGGTGGAAAAAGAAATATCGTCACATAAAACCTAGACAGAAGCATTCTTTGAAACTTCTTTATGATGTGTGCATTCATCTCACAGAGTTGAACCTTCCTTATCATGGAGCAGTTTGGAAAGGGTCTTTTTGCGGCATCTGCAAGTGGATATTTGGAGCTCTTTCAGGCCTTTGTTAGAAGCGGGAATATCTTCCCATAAAAACTGGACAGAAGCATTCTCACAAACTGCTTTGTGATGTGTGTGTTCAACTCACAGAGTTGAACCTTTCCTTTGCTAGAACACTTATGAAACACTCTTTTTGTAGAATCTGCAAGTGTTCATTTTGAGCACATTGAGGCGTATGGTGGAAAAAGAAATATCTTCATATATAAACAAGGGAGAAGCATTCTCAGAAACCTCTTTATGATGTGTGTATTCAACTCAGAGAGATAAGCCTTCCTTTCGATAGAGCAGTTTTGAAACTGTGTTTTTGCAGAATCTGCAAGTGGATATTTGGAGCCCTTTCAGGCCTTCGTTGGAAACGGGAATATCTTCCCAAAAAAACTAAACAGAAGCGTTCTGTGAAACTGCTTTGTGTAGTATGAATCCAACTCACGGAGTTGGACACTTCCTTTGAAAGAGCTCTTTTGAAACAGTCTTTTTGTAGAATCTGCAAGTGTTCATTTGGAGCGCTTTGAGGCCTATTGTGGAAAAGGAAATATCTTCACTTATAAACCAGGCAGAAGCATTCTCAGAAACCTCTTTATGATGTGTGCATTCAACTCGGAGAGATAAGCCTTCCTTTTGATAGAGCAGTTTTGCAACTGTGTTTTTGCAGAATCTGCAAGTGGATATTTGGAGCCCTTTCAGGGCTTCGTTGGAAAAGGGAATATCTTCCCATAAAAACTAAACAGAAGAGTTCTGTGAAACTGCTTTGTGTAGTATGAATCCAACTCACAGAGTTGGACACTTCCTTTGAAAGAGCTGTTTTGAAACACTCTTTTTGTAGAATCTGCAAGTGTTCATTTGGAGCGCATTGAGGCCTATGGTGGAAAAGGAAATATCTTCACTTATAAACCAGGCAGAATCATTCTCAGAAACCTCTTTATGATGTGTGCATTCGACTCGGAGAGATAAGCCTTCCTTTTGTTAGAGCAGTTTTGCAACTGTGTTTTTGCAGAATCTGCAAGTGTATATTTGGAGCCCTTTCAGGCCTTCGTTGGAAACGGGAATATCTTCCCATAAAAATTAAACAGAAGCGTTCTGTGAAACTGCTTTGTGAAGTATGAATCCAACTCACAGAGTTGAACACTTCTTTTGAAAGAGCAGTTTTGAAACACTCTTTTTGTAGAATCTACAAGTGTTCATTTGGAGCGCTTTGAGGCCTATGGTGGAAAAAGAAATATCGTCACATAAAACCTAGACAGAAGCATTCTTTGAAACTTCTTTATGATGTGTGCATTCAACTCACAGAGTTGAACTTTCCTTTTCATGGAGCAGTTTGGAAAGAGTCTTTTTGAAGCATCTGCAAGTGGATATTTGGAGCTCTTTCAGGCCTTTGTTAGAAGCGGGAATATCTTCCCATAAAAACTGGACAGAAGCATTCTCACAAACTGCTTTGTGATGTGAGTGTTCAAATCACAGAGGTGAACCTTTCCTTTACTAGAGCAGTTATGAAACACTCTTTTTGTAGAATCTGCAAGTGTTCATTTGGAGCGCTTTGAGGCCTATGGTGGAAAAGGAAATATCTTCACTTATAAACCAGGCAGAAGCATTCTCAGAAACCTCTTTATGATGTGTGCATTCAACTCGGAGAGATAAGCCTTCCTTTTGATAGAGCAGTTTTGAAACTGTGTTTTTGCAGAATCTGCAAGTGGATATTTGGAGCCCTTTCAGGCCTTCGTTGGAAAAGGGAATATCTTCCCATAAAAACTAAACAGAAGAGTTCTGTGAAACTGCTTTGTGTAGTATGAATCCAACTCACAGAGTTGGACACTTCCTTTGAAAGAGCTGTTTTAAAACACTCTTTTTGTAGAATCTGCAAGTGTTCATTTGGAGCGCTTTGAGGCCTATGGTGGAAAAGGAAATATCTTCACTTATAAACCAGGCAGAAGCATTCTCAGAAACCTCTTTATGATGTGTGCATTCGACTCGGAGAGATAAGCCTTCCTTTTGTTAGAGCAGTTTTGCAACTGTGTTTTTGCAGAATCTGCAAGTGGATATTTGGAGCCCTTTCAGGCCTTCGTTGGAAACGGGAATATCTTCCCATAAAAATTAAACAGAAGCGTTCTGTGAAACTGCTTTGTGAAGTATGAATCCAACTCACAGAGTTGAACACTTCTTTTGAAAGAGCAGTTTTGGAACACTCTTTTTGTAGAATCTACAAGTGTTCATTTGGAGCGCTTTGAGGCATATGGTGGAAAAAGAAATATCGTCACATAAAACCTAGACAGTAGCATTCTTTGAAACTTCTTTATGATGTGTGCATTCAACTCAGAGAGTTGAACTTTCCTTTTCATGGAGCAGTTCGGAAGGAGTCTTTTTGCAGCATCTGCAAGTGGATATTTGGAGCTCTTTCAGGCCTTTTTTAGAAGCGGGAATATCTTCCCATAAAAACTGGACGGAAGCATTCTCACAAACTGGTTTGTGATGTGTGTGTTCAACTCACAGAGGTGAACCTTTCCTTTGCTAGAGCAGTAATGAAACACTCTTTTTGTAGAATCTGCAAGTGTTCATTTGGAGCGATTTGAGGCCTATGGTGGAAAAAGAAATATCTTCATATATAAACAAGGCAGAAGCATTCTCAGAAACCTCTTTATGATGTGTGCATTCAACTCAGAGAGATAAGCCTTCCTTTTGATAGAGCAGTTTTGAAACTGTGTTTTTGCAGAATCTGCAAGTGGATATTTGGAGCCCTTTCAGGCCTTCGTTGGAAACGGGAATATCTTCCAAAAAAACTAAACAGAAGCGTTTTGTGAAACTGCTTTGTGTAGTATGAAACCAACTCACAGAGTTGGACACTTCCTTTGAAAGAGCTGTTTTGAAACACTCTTTTTGTAGAATCTGCAAGTGTTCATTTGGAGCGCTTTGAGGCCTATGGTGGAAAAGGAAATATCTTCACTTATAAACCAGGCAGAAGCATTCTCAGAAACATCTTTATGATGTATGCATTCAACTCGGAGAGATAAGCCTTCCTTTTGATAGAGCAGTTTTGAAACTGTGTTTTGGCAGAATCTGCAAGTGGATATTTGGAGCCCTTTCAGGCCTTCGTTGGAAACGGGAATATCTTCCCAAAAAAACTAAACAGAAGCGTTCTGTGAAACTGCTTTGTGTAGTATGAATGCAACTCACAGAGTTGGACACTTCCTTTGAAAGAGCTGTTTTGAAACACTCTTTTTGTAGAATCTGCAAGTGTTCATTTGGAGCGCTTTGAGGCCTAAGGTGGAAAAGGAAATATCTTCACTTATAAATCAGGCAGAAGCATTCTCAGAAACCTCTTTATGATGTGTGCATTCAACGCAGAGAGATAAGCCTTCCTTTTGATAGAGCAGTTTTGAAACTGTGTTTTGGCAGAATCTGCAAGTGGATATTTGGAGCCCTTCCAGGCCTTCGTTGGAAACGGGAATATCTTCCCAAAAAAACTAAACAGAAGCGTTCTGTGAAACTGCTTTGTGTAGTATGAATCCAACTCACAGAGTTGAACACTTCCTTTGAAAGAGCTGTTTTGAAACACTCTTTTTGTAGAATCTGCAAGTGTTCATTTGGAGCGCTTTGAGGCCTATGGTGGAAAAGGAAATATCTTCACTTATAAACCAGGCAGAAGCATTCTCAGAAACCTCTTTATGATGTGTGCATTCAACTCGGAGAGATAAGCCTTCCTTTTGATAGAGCAGTTTTGAAACTGTGTTTTGGCAGAATCTGCAAGTGGATATTTGGAGCCCCTTCAGGCCTTCGTTGGAAACGGGAATATCTTCCCATAAAAACTAAACAGAAGCGTTCTGTGAAACTGCTTTGTGAAGTATAAATCCAACTCACAGAGTTGAACACTTCTTTTGAAAGAGCAGTTTGGAAACACTCTTTTTGTAGAATCTACAAGGGTTCATTTGGAGCGCTTTGAGGCCTATGGTGGAAAAGGAAATATCTTCACATAAAACCTAGACAGAAGCATTCTTTGAAACTTCTTTATGATGTGTGCATTCAACTCACAGAGTTGAACCTTCTTTTTCATGGAGCAATTTGGAAAGAGTCTTTTTGCAGCATCTGCAAGTGGATATTTGGAGCTCTTTCAGGCCTTTGTTAGAAGCGGGAATATCTTCCCATAAAAACTGGACAGAAGCATTCTCACAAACTGCTTTGTGATGTGTGTGTTCAACTCACAGAGGTGAACCTTTCCTTTGCTAGAGCAGTTATGAAACACTCTTTTTGTAGAATCTGCAAGTGTTCATTTGGAGCGATTGGAGGCCTATGGTGGAAAAAGAAATATCTTCATATATAAACAAGGCAGAAGCATTCTCAGAAACCTCTTTATGATGTGTGCATTCAACTCAGAGAGATAAGCCTTCCTTTTGATAGAGCAGTTTTGAAACTGTATTTTTGCAGGATCTGCAAGTGGATATTTGGAGCTCTTTCATGCCTTCGTTGGAAACGGGAATTCCTTCCCATAAAAACTAAACAGAAGCGTTCTGTGAAACTGCTTTGTGTAGTATGAATCCAACTCACAGAGTTGAACACTTCCTTTGAAAGAGCAGTTTTGAAACACTCTTTTTGTAGAATCTGCAAGTGTTCGTTTGGAGCGCTCTGAGGCCTATGGTGGAAAAGGAAATATCTTCACATAAAACTTAGACAGAAGCATTCTTTGAAACTTCTTTATGATGTGTGCATTCATCTCACAGAGTTGAAACTTCCTTATCATGGAGCAGTTTGGAAAGAGTCTTTTTACGGCATCTGCAAGTGGATATTTGGAGCTCTTTCAGGCCTTTGTTAGAAGCGGGAATATCTTCCCATAAAAACTGGACAGAAGCATTCTCACAAACTGCTTTGTGATGTGTGTGTTCAACTCACAGAGTTGAACCTTTCCTTTGCTAGAACACTTATGAAACACTCTTTTTGTAGAATCTGCAAGTGTTCATTTGGAGCGCATTGAGGCCTACGGTGGAAAAAGAAATATCTTCATATATAAACAAGGGAGAAGCATTCTCAGAAACCTCTTTATGATGTGTGTATTCAACTCAGAGAGATAAGCCTTCCTTTTGATAGAGCAGTTTTGAAACTGTGTTTTTGCAGAATCTGCAAGTGGATATTTGGAGCCCTTTCAGGCCTTCGTTGCAAAAGGGAATATCTTCCCTTAAAAACTAAACAGAAGAGTTCTGTGAAACTGCTTTGTGTAGTATGAATCCAACTCACAGAGTTGGACACTTCCTTTGAAAGAGCTGTTTTGAAACACTCTTTTTGTAGAATCTACAAGTGTTCATTTGGAGCGCTTTGAGGCCTATGGTGGAAAAGGAAATATCTTCACATAAAACCTAGACAGAAGCATTCTTTGAAACTTCTTTATGATGTGTGCATTCAACTCACAGAGTTGAACCTTCTTTTTCATGGAGCAATTTGGAAAGAGTCTTTTTGCAGCATCTGCAAGTGAATATTTGGAGCTCTTTCAGGCCTTTGTTAGAAGCGGGAATATCTTCCCATAAAAACTGGACAGAAGCATTCTCACAAACTGCTTTGTGATGTGTGTGTTCAACTCACAGAGGTGAACCTTTCCTTTGCTAGAGCAGTTATGAAACACTCTTTTTGTAGAATCTGCAAGTGTTCATTTGCAGCGATTTGAGGCCTATGGTGGAAAAAGAAATATCTTCATATATAAACAAGGCAGAAGCATTCTCAGAAACCCCTTTATGAGGTGTGCATTCAACTCAGAGAGATAAGCCTTCCTTTTGATAGAGCAGTTTTGAAACTGTGTTTTTGCAGAATCTGCAAGTGGATATTTGGAGCCCTTTCAGGCCTTCGTTGGAAACGGGTATAACTTCCCAAAAAAACTAAACAGAAGCGTTCTGTGAAACTGCTTTGTGTAGTATGAATGCAACTCACAGATTTGGACACTTCCTTTGAAAGAGCTGTTTAGAAACACTCTTTTTGTAGAATCTGCAAGTGTTCATTTGGAGCGCTTTGAGGCCTAAGGTGGAAAAGGAAATATCTTCACTTATAAATCAGGCAGAAGCATTCTCAGAAACCTCTTTATGATGTGTGCATTCAACTCGGAGAGATAAGCCTTCCTTTTGATAGAGCAGTTTTGAAACTGTGTTTTGGCAGAATCTGCAAGTGGATATTTGGAGCCCTTTCAGGCCTTCGTTGGAAACGGGAATATCTTCCCAAAAAAACTAAACAGAAGCGTTCTGTGAAACTGCATTGTGTAGTATGAATCCAACTCACAGAGTTGAACACTTCCTTTGAAAGAGCTGTTTTGAAACACTCTTTTTGTAGAATCTGCAAGTGTTCATTTGGAGCGGTTTGAGGCTTATGGTGGAAAAGGAAATATCTTCACTTATAAACCAGGCAGAAGCATTCTCAGAAACCTCTTTATGATGTGTGCATTCAACTCGGAGAGATAAGCCTTCCTTTTGATAGAGCAGTTTTGAAACTGTATTTTTGCAGAATCTGCAAGTGGATATTTGGAACCCTTTCATGCCTTCGTTGGAAACGGGAATTTCTTCCCATAAAAACTAAACAGAAGCGTTCTGTGAAACTGCTTTGTGTAGTATGAATCCAACTCACAGAGTTGAACACTTCTTTTGAAAGAGCAGTTTGGAAACACTCTTTTTGTAGAATCTACAAGTGTTCATTTGGAGCGCTTTGAGGCCTATGGTGGAAAAGGAAATATCTTCACATAAAACCTAGACAGAAGCATTCTTTGAAACTTCTTTATGATGTGTGCATTCATCTCACAGAGTTGAACCTTCCTTATCATGGAGCAGTTTGGAAAGAGTCTTTTTGCGGCATCTGCAAGTGGATATTTGGAGGTCTTTCAGGCCTTTGTTAGAAGCGGGAATATCTTCCCATAAAAACTGGACAGAAGCATTCTCACAAACTGCTTTGTGATGTGTGTGTTCAACTCACAGAGGTGAACCTTTCCTTTGCTAGAGCAGTTATGAAACACTCTTTTTGTAGAATCTGCAAGTCTTCATTTGGAGCGATTGGAGGCCTATGGTGGAAATAGAAATATCTTCATATATAAACAAGGCAGAAGCATTCTCAGAAACCTCTTTATGATGTGGCATTCAACTCAGAGAGATAAGCCTTCCTTTTGATAGGGCAGTTTTGAAACTGTATTTTTGCAGGATCTGCAAGTGGATATTTGGAGCTCTTTCATGCCTTCGTTGGAAACGGGAATTCCTTCCCATAAAAACTAAACAGAAGCGTTCTGTGAAACTGCTTTGTGTAGTATGAATCCAACTCACAGAGTTGAACACTTCCTTTGAAAGAGCAGTTTTGAAACACTCTTTTTGTAGAATCTGCAAGTGTTCGTTTGGAGCGCTTTGAGGCCTATGGTGGAAAAGGAAATATCTTCACATAAAACTTAGACAGAAGCATTCTTTGAAACTTCTTTATGATGTGTACATTCATCTCACAGAGTTGAACCTTCCTTATCATGGAGCAGTTTGGAAAGAGTCTTTTTGCGGCATCTGCAAGTGGATATTTGGAGCTCTTTCAGGCCTTTGTTAGAAGCGGGAATATCTTCCCATAAAAACTGGACAGAAGCATTCTCACAAACTGCTTTGTGATGTGTGTGTTCAACTCACAGAGTTGAACCTTTCCTTTGCTAGAACACTTATGAAACACTCTTTTTGTAGAATCTGCAAGTGTTCATTTGGAGCGCATTGAGGCCTATGGTGGAAAAAGAAATATCTTCATATATAAACAAGGGAGAAGCATTCTCAGAAACCTCTTTATGATGTGTGTATTCAACTCAGAGAGATAAGCCTTCCTTTTCATAGAGCAGTTTTGAAACTGTGTTTTGGCAGAATCTGCAAGTGGATATTTGGAGCCCTTTCAGGCCTTCGTTGGAAACGGAAATATCTTCCCAAAAAAACTAAACAGAAGCGTTCTGTGAAACTGCTTTGTGTAGTATGAATCCAACTCACAGAGTTGGACACTTCCTTTGAAAGAGCTGTTTTGAAACACTCTTTTTGTAGAATCTGCAAGTGTTCATTTGGAGCGCTTTGAGGCCTATGGTGGAAAAGGAAATATCTTCACTTATAAACCAGGCAGAAGCATTCTCAGAAACCTCTTTATGATGTGTGCATTCAACTCGGAGAGATAAGCCTTCCTTTTGATAGAGCAGTTTTGAAACTGTGTTTCGGCAGAATCTGCAAGTGGATATTTGGAGCCCTTTCAGGCCTTCGTTGGAAACGGGAATATCTTCCCATAAAAACTAAACAGAAGCGTTCTGTGAAACTGCTTTGTGAAGTATAAATCCAACTCACAGAGTTGAACACTTCTTTTGAAAGAGCAGTTTGGAAACACTCCTTTTGTAGAATCTACAAGTGTTCATTTGGATCGCTTTGAGGCCTATGGTGGAAAAGGAAATATCTTCACATA
This sequence comes from Pongo abelii, assembly GCF_028885655.2. Taxonomy (NCBI): domain Eukaryota; kingdom Metazoa; phylum Chordata; class Mammalia; order Primates; family Hominidae; genus Pongo; species Pongo abelii. Next base: position 49,017,275 of record NC_085928.1, read on the forward strand.
AAACCTAGACAGAAGCATTCTTTGAAACTTCTTTATGATGTGTGCATTCAACTCACAGAGTTCAACCTTCTTTTTCATGGAGCAATTTGGAAAGAGTCTTTTTGCAGCATCTGCAAGTGGATATTTGGAGCTCTTTCAGGCCTTTGTTAGAAGCGGGAATATCTTCCCATAAAAACTGGACAGAAGCATTCTCACAAACTGCTTTGTGATGTGTGCGTTCAACTCACAGAGGTGAACCTTTCCTTTGCTAGAGCAGTTATGAAACACTCTTTTTGTAGAATCTGCAAGTGTTCATTTGGAGCGATTTGAGGCCTATGGTGGAAAAAGAAATATATTCATATATAAACAAGGCAGAAGCATTCTCAGAAACCTCTTTATGATGTGTGCATTCAACTCAGAGAGATAAGCCTTCCTTTTGACAGAGCAGTTTTGAAACTGTGTTTTTGCAGAATCTGCAAGTGGATATTTGGAGCCGTTTCAGGCCTTCGTTGGAAACGGGAATATCTTCCCAAAAAAAGTAAACAGAAGCGTTCTGTGAAACTGCTTTGTGTAGTATGAAGGCAACTCACAGAGTTGGACACTTCCTTTGAAAGAGCTGTTTTGAAACACTCTTTTTGTAGAATCTGCAAGTGTTCATTTGGAGCGCTTTGAGGCCTAAGGTGGAAAAGGAAATATCTTCACTTATAAATCAGGTAGAAGCATTCTCAGAAACCTCTTTATGATGTGTGCATTCAACTCGGAGAGATAAGCCTTCCTTTTGATAGAGCAGTTTTGAAACTGTGTTTTGGCAGAATCTGCAAGTGGATATTTGGAGCCCTTTCAGGCCTTCGTTGGAAACGGGAATATCTTCCCATAAAAACTAAACAGAAGCGTTCTGTGAAACTGCTTTGTGTAGTATGAATCCAACTCACAGAGTTGGACACTTCCTTTGAAAGAGCTGTTTTGAAACACTCTTTTTGTGGAATCTGCAAGTGTTCATTTGGAGCGCTTTGAGGCCTATGGTGGAAAAGGAAATATCTTCACTTATAAACCAGGCAGAAGCATTCTCAGAAACCTCTTTATGATGTGTGCATTCAACTCGGAGAGATAAGCCTTCCTTTTGATAGAGCAGCTTTGAAACTGTGTTTTGGCAGAATCTGCAAGTGGATATTTGGAGCCCTTTCAGGCCTTCGTTGGAAACGGGAATATCTTCCCATAAAAACTAAACAGAAGCTTTCTGTGAAACTGCTTTGTGAAGGATAAATCCAACTCACAGAGTTGAACACTTCTTTTGAAAGAGCAGTTTGGAAACACTCTTTTTGTAGAATCTACAAGTGTTCACTTGGAGCGCTTTGAGGCATATGGTGGAAAAGGAAATATCTTCACATAAAACCTAGACAGAAGCATTCTTTGAAACTTCTTTATGATGTGTGCATTCAACTCACAGAGTTGAACCTTCTTTTTCATGGAGCAATTTGGAAAGAGTCTTTTTGCAGCATCTGCAAGTGGATATTTGGAGCTCTTTCAGGCCTTTGTTAGAAGCGGGAATATCTTCCCATAAAAACTGGACAGAAGCATTCTCACAAACTGCTTTGTGATGTGTGTGTTCAACTCACAGAGGTGAACCTTTCCTTTGCTAGAGCAGTTATGAAACACTCTTTTTGTAGAATCTGCAAGTGTTCATTTGGAGCGATTTGAGGCCTATGGTGGAAAAAGAAATATCTTCATATATAAACAAGGCAGAAGCATTCTCAGAAACCTCTTTATGATGTGTGCATTCAACTCAGAGAGATAAGCCTTCCTTTTGATAGAGCAGTTTTTAAACTGTGTTTTGGCAGAATCTGCAAGTGGATATTTGGAGCCCTTTCAGGCCTTCGTTGGAAACGGGAATATCTTCCCAAAAAAACGAAACAGAAGCGTTCTGTGAAACTGCTTTGTGTAGTATGAATGCAACTCACAGAGTTGGACACTTCCTTTGAAAGAGCTGTTTTGAAACACTCTTTTTGTAGAATCTGCAAGTGTTCATTTGGAGCGCTTTGAGGCCTAAGGTGGAAAAGGAAATATCTTCACTTATAAATCAGGCAGAAGCATTCTCAGAAACCTCTTTATCATGTGTGCATTCAACTCGGAGAGATAAGCCTTCCTTTTGATAGAGCAGATTTGAAACTGTGTTTTGGCAGAATCTGCAAGTGGATATTTGGAGCCCTTTCAGGCCTTCGTTGGAAACGGGAATATCTTCCCATAAAAACTAAACAGAAGCGTTCTGTGAAACTGCTTTGTGAAGTATAAATCCAACTCCCAGAGTTGAACACTTCTTTTGAAAGAGCTGTTTTGAAACACACTTTTTGTAGAATCTACAAGTGTTCATTTGGAGCGCTTTGAGGCCTACGGTGGAAAAGGAAATATCTTCACTTATAAACCAGGCAGAAGCATTCTCAGAAACCTCTTTATGATGTGTGCATTCAACTCGGAGAGATAAGCCTTCCTTTTGATAGAGCAGCTTTGAAACTGTGTTTTGGCAGAATCTGCAAGTGGATATTTGGAGCCCTTTCAGGCCTTCGTTGGAAACGGGAATATCTTCCCATAAAAACTAAACAGAAGCGTTCTGTGAAACTGCTTTGTGAAGGATAAATCCAACTCACAGAGTTGAACACTTCTTTTGAAAGAGCAGTTTGGAAACACTCTTTTTGTAGAATCTACAAGTGTTCACTTGGAGCGCTTTGAGGCGTATGGTGGAAAAGGAAATATCTTCACATAAAACCTAGACAGAAGCATTCTTTGAAACTTCTTTATGATGTGTGCATTCAACTCACAGAGTTGAACCTTCTTTTTCATGGAGCAATTTGGAAAGAGTCTTTTTGCAGCATCTGCAAGTGGATATTTGGAGCTCTTTCAGGCCTTTGTTAGAAGCGGGAATATCTTCCCATAAAAACTGGACAGAAGCATTCTCACAAACTGCTTTGTGATGTGTGTGTTCAACTCACAGAGGTGAACCTTTCCTTTGCTAGAGCAGTTATGAAACACTCTTTTTGTAGAATCTGCAAGTGTTCATTTGGAGCGATTTGAGGCCTATGGTGGAAAAAGAAATATCTTCATATATAAACAAGGCAGAAGCATTCTCAGAAACCTCTTTATGATGTGTGCATTCAACTCAGAGAGATAAGCCTTCCTTTTGATAGAGCAGTTTTTAAACTGTGTTTTGGCAGAATCTGCAAGTGGATATTTGGAGCCCTTTCAGGCCTTCGTTGGAAACGGGAATATCTTCCCAAAAAAACGAAACAGAAGCGTTCTGTGAAACTGCTTTGTGTAGTATGAATGCAACTCACAGAGTTGGACACTTCCTTTGAAAGAGCTGTTTTGAAACACTCTTTTAGTAGAATCTGCAAGTGTTCCTTTGGAGCGCTTTGAGGCCTATGGTGGAAAAGGAAATATCTTCACTTATAAACCAGGCAGAAGCATTCTCAGAAACCTCTTTATGATGTGGGCATTCAACTCGGAGAGATAAGCCTTCCTTTTGATAGAGCAGTTTTGAAACTGTGTTTTGGCAGAATCTGCAAGTGGATATTTGGAGCCCTTTCAGGCCTTCGTTGGAAACGGGAATATCTTCCCATAAAAACTAAACAGAAGCGTTCTGTGAAACTGCTTTGTGAAGTATGAATCCAACTCACAGAGTTGAACACTTCCTTTGAAAGAGCAGTTTTGAAACACTCTTTTTGTAGAATCTGCAAGTGTTCCTTTGGAGCGCTTTGAGGCCTACGGTGGAAAAGGAAATATCTTCACATAAAACCTAGACAGAAGCATTCTTTGAAACTTCTTTATGATGCGTGCATTCATCTCACAGAGTTGAACCTTCCTTATCATGGAGCAGTTTGGAAAGAGTCTTTTTGCGGCATCTGCAAGTGGATATTTGGAGCTCTTTCAGGCCTTTGTTAGAAGCGGGAATATCTTCCCATAAAAACTGGACAGAAGCATTCTCACAAACTGCTTTGTGATGTGTGTGTTCAACTCACAGAGTTGAACCTTTCCTTTGCTAGAACACTTATGAAACACTCTTTTTGTAGAATCTGCAAGTGTTCATTTGGAGCGCATTGAGGCCTATGGTGGAAAAAGAAATATCTTCATATATAAACAAGGGAGAAGCATTCTCAGAAACCTCTTTATGATGTGTGTATTCAACTCAGAGAGATAAGCCTTCCTTTCGATAGAGCAGTTTTGCAACTGTGTTTTTGCAGAATCTGCAAGTGGATATTTGGAGCCCTTTCAGGCCTTCGTTGGAAACGGGAATATCTTCCCAAAAAAACTAAACAGAAGCGTTCTGAGAAACTGGTTTGTGTAGTATGAATCCAACTCACAGAGTTGGACACTTCCTTTGAAAGAGCTCTTTTGAAACACTCTTTTTGTAGAATCTGCAAGTGTTCATTTGGAGCGCTTTGAGGCCTAAGGTGGAAAAGGAAATATCTTCACTTATAAATCAGGCAGAAGCATTCTCAGAAACCTCTTTATGATGTGTGCATTCAACTCGGAGAGATAAGCCTTCCTTTTCATAGAGCAGTTTTGAAACTGTGTTTTGGCAGAATCTGCAAGTGGATATTTGGAGCCCTTTCAGGCCTTCGTTGGAAACGGGAATATCTTCCCATAAAAATTAAACAGAAGCGTTCTGTGAAACTGCTTTGTGAAGTATGAATCCAACTCACAGAGTTGAACACTTCTTTTGAAAGAGCAGTTTTGAAACACTCTTTTTGTAGAATCTACAAGTGTTCATTTGGAGCGCTTTGAGGCATATGGTGGAAAAAGAAATATCGTCACATAAAACCTAGACAGAAGCATTCTTTGAAACTTCTTTATGATGTGTGCATTCCACTCACAGAGTTGAACTTTCCTTTTCATGGAGCAGTTTGGAAAGAGTCTTTTTGCAGCATCTGCAAGTGGATATTTGGAGCTCTTTCAGGCCTTTGTTAGAAGCGGGAATATCTTCCCATAAAAACTGGACAGAAGCATTCTCACAAACTGCTTTGTGATGTGTGTGTTCAACTCACAGAGGTGAACCTTTCCTTTGCTAGAGCAGTTATGAAACACTCTTTTTGTAGAATCTGCAAGTGTTCATTTGGAGCGATTTGAGGCCTATGGTGGAAAAAGGAATATCTTCATATATAAACAAGGCAGAAGCATTCTCAGAAACCTCTTTATGATGTGTGCATTCAACTCAGAGAGATAAGCCTTCCTTTTGATAGAGCAGTTTTGAAACTGTGTTTTTGCAGAATCTGCAAGTGGATATTTGGAGCCCTTTCAGGCCTTCGTTGGAAAAGGAAATATCTTCCCATAAAAACTAAACAGAAGAGTTCTGTGAAACTGCTTTGTGTAGTATGAATCCAACTCACAGAGTTGGACACTTCCTTTGAAAGAGCTGTTTTGAAACACTCTTTTAGTAGAATCTGCAAGTGTTCATTTGGAGCGCTTTGAGGCCTATGGTGGAAAAGGAAATATCTTCACTTATAAACCAGGCAGAAGCATTCTCAGAAACCTCTTTATGATGTGGGCATTCAACTCGGAGAGATAAGCCTTCCTTTTGATAGAGCAGTTTTGAAACTGTGTTTTGGCAGAATCTGCAAGTGGATATTTGGAGCCCTTTCAGGCCTTCGTTGGAAACGGGAATATCTTCCCATAAAAACTAAACAGAAGCGTTCTGTGAAACTGCTTTGTGAAGTATGAATCCAACTCACAGAGTTGAACACTTCCTTTGAAAGAGCAGTTTTGAAACACTCTTTTTGTAGAATCTGCAAGTGTTCCTTTGGAGCGCTTTGAGGCCTACGGTGGAAAAGGAAATATCTTCACATAAAACCTAGACAGAAGCATTCTTTGAAACTTCTTTATGATGTGTGCATTCATCTCACAGAGTTGAACCTTCCTTATCATGGAGCAGTTTGGAAAGAGTCTTTTTGCGGCATCTGCAAGTGGATATTTGGAGCTCTTTCAGGCCTTTGTTAGAAGCGGGAATATCTTCCCATAAAAACTGGACAGAAGCATTCTCACAAACTGCTTTGTGATGTGTGTGTTCAACTCACAGAGTTGAACCTTTCCTTTGCTAGAACACTTATGAAACACTCTTTTTGTAGAATCTGCAAGTGTTCATTTGGAGCGCATTGAGGCCTATGGTGGAAAAAGAAATATCTTCATATATAAACAAGGGAGAAGCATTCTCAGAAACCTCTTTATGATGTGTGTATTCAACTCAGAGAGATAAGCCTTCCTTTCGATAGAGCAGTTTTGCAACTGTGTTTTTGCAGAATCTGCAAGTGGATATTTGGAGCCCTTTCAGGCCTTCGTTGGAAACGGGAATATCTTCCCAAAAAAACTAAACAGAAGCGTTCTGAGAAACTGGTTTGTGTAGTATGAATCCAACTCACAGAGTTGGACACTTCCTTTGAAAGAGCTCTTTTGAAACACTCTTTTTGTAGAATCTGCAAGTGTTCATTTGGAGCGCTTTGAGGCCTAAGGTGGAAAAGGAAATATCTTCACTTATAAATCAGGCAGAAGCATTCTCAGAAACCTCTTTATGATGTGTGCATTCAACTCGGAGAGATAAGCCTTCCTTTTCATAGAGCAGTTTTGAAACTGTGTTTTGGCAGAATCTGCAAGTGGATATTTGGAGCCCTTTCAGGCCTTCGTTGGAAACGGGAATATCTTCCCATAAAAATTAAACAGAAGCGTTCTGTGAAACTGCTTTGTGAAGTATGAATCCAACTCACAGAGTTGAACACTTCTTTTGAAAGAGCAGTTTTGAAACACTCTTTTTGTAGAATCTACAAGTGTTCATTTGGAGCGCTTTGAGGCATATGGTGGAAAAAGAAATATCGTCACATAAAACCTAGACAGAAGCATTCTTTGAAACTTCTTTATGATGTGTGGATTCCACTCACAGAGTTGAACTTTCCTTTTCATGGAGCAGTTTGGAAAGAGTCTTTTTGCAGCATCTGCAAGTGGATATTTGGAGCTTTTTCAGGCCTTTGTTAGAAGCGGGAATATCTTCCCATAAAAACTGGACAGAAGCATTCTCACAAACTGCTTTGTGATGTGTGTGTTCAACTCACAGAGGTGAACCTTTCCTTTGCTAGAGCAGTTATGAAACACTCTTTTTGTAGAATCTGCAAGTGTTCATTTGGAGCGATTTGAGGCCTATGGTGGAAAAAGAAATATCTTCATATATAAACAAGGCAGAAGCATTCTCAGAAACCTCTTTATGATGTGTGCATTCAACTCAGAGAGATAAGCCTTCCTTTTGATAGAGCAGTTTTGAAACTGTGTTTTTGCAGAATCTGCAAGTGGATATTTGGAGCCCTTTCAGGCCTTGGTTGGAAAAGGAAATATCTTCCCATAAAAACTAAACAGAAGAGTTCTGTGAAACTGCTTTGTGTAGTATGAATCCAACTCACAGAGTTGGACACTTCCTTTGAAAGAGCTGTTTTGAAACACTCTTTTAGTAGAATCTGCAAGTGTTCATTTGGAGCGCTTTGAGGCCTATGGTGGAAAAGGAAATATCTTCACTTATAAACCAGGCAGAAGCATTCTCAGAAACCTCTTTATGATGTGGGCATTCAACTCGGAGAGATAAGCCTTCCTTTTGATAGAGCAGTTTTGAAACTGTGTTTTGGCAGAATCTGCAAGTGGATATTTGGAGCCCTTTCAGGCCTTCGTTGGAAACGGGAATACCTTCCCATAAAAACTAAACAGAAGCGTTCTGTGAAACTGCTTTGTGAAGTATGAATCCAACTCACAGAGTTGAACACTTCCTTTGAAAGAGCAGTTTTGAAACACTCTTTTTGTAGAATCTGCAAGTGTTCCTTTGGAGCGCTTTGAGGCCTACGGTGGAAAAGGAAATATCTTCACATAAAACCTAGACAGAAGCATTCTTTGAAACTTCTTTATGATGCGTGCATTCATCTCACAGAGTTGAACCTTCCTTATCATGGAGCAGTTTGGAAAGAGTCTTTTTGCGGCATCTGCAAGTGGATATTTGGAGCTCTTTCAGGCCTTTGTTAGAAGCGGGAATATCTTCCCATAAAAACTGGACAGAAGCATTCTCACAAACTGCTTTGTGATGTGTGTGTTCAACTCACAGAGTTGAACCTTTCCTTTGCTAGAACACTTATGAAACACTCTTTTTGTAGAATCTGCAAGTGTTCATTTGGAGCGCATTGAGGCCTATGGTGGAAAAAGAAATATCTTCATATATAAACAAGGGAGAAGCATTCTCAGAAACCTCTTTATGATGTGTGTATTCAACTCAGAGAGATAAGCCTTCCTTTCGATAGAGCAGTTTTGCAACTGTGTTTTTGCAGAATCTGCAAGTGGATATTTGGAGCCCTTTCAGGCCTTCGTTGGAAACGGGAATATCTTCCCAAAAAAACTAAACAGAAGCGTTCTGAGAAACTGGTTTGTGTAGTATGAATCCAACTCACAGAGTTGGACAGTTCCTTTGAAAGAGCTCTTTTGAAACACTCTTTTTGTAGAATCTGCAAGTGTTCATTTGGAGCGCTTTGAGGCCTAAGGTGGAAAAGGAAATATCTTCACTTATAAATCAGGCAGAAGCATTCTCAGAAACCTCTTTATGATGTGTGCATTCAACTCGGAGAGATAAGCCTTCCTTTTCATAGAGCAGTTTTGAAACTGTGTTTTGGCAGAATCTGCAAGTGGATATTTGGAGCCCTTTCAGGCCTTCGTTGGAAACGGGAATATCTTCCCATAAAAATTAAACAGAAGCGTTCTGTGAAACTGCTTTGTGAAGTATGAATCCAACTCACAGAGTTGAACACTTCTTTTGAAAGAGCAGTTTTGAAACACTCTTTTTGTAGAATCTACAAGTGTTCATTTGGAGCGCTTTGAGGCATATGGTGGAAAAAGAAATATCGTCACATAAAACCTAGACAGAAGCATTCTTTGAAACTTCTTTATGATGTGTGCATTCCACTCACAGAGTTGAACTTTCCTTTTCATGGAGCAGTTTGGAAAGAGTCTTTTTGCAGCATCTGCAAGTGGATATTTGGAGCTCTTTCAGGCCTTTGTTAGAAGCGGGAATACCTTCCCATAAAAACTGGACAGAAGCATTCTCACAAACTGCTTTGTGATGTGTGTGTTCAACTCACAGAGGTGAACCTTTCCTTTGCTAGAGCAGTTATGAAACACTCTTTTTGTAGAATCTGCAAGTGTTCATTTGGAGCGATTTGAGGCCTATGGTGGAAAAAGAAATATCTTCATATATAAACAAGGCAGAAGCATTCTCAGAAACCTCTTTATGATGTGTGCATTCAACTCAGAGAGATAAGCCTTCCTTTTGATAGAGCAGTTTTGAAACTGTGTTTTTGCAGAATCTGCAAGTGGATATTTGGAGCCCTTTCAGGCCTTCGTTGGAAACGGGAATATCTTCCCAAAAAAACTAAACAGAAGCGTTCTGTGAAACTGCTTTGTGTAGTATGAATGCAACTCACAGAGTTGGACACTTCCTTTGAAAGAGCTGTTTTGAAACACTCTTTTTGTAGAATCTGCAAGTGTTCATTTGGAGCGCTTTGAGGCCTATGGTGGAAAAGGAAATATCTTCACTTATAAACCAGGCAGAAGCATTCTCAGAAACCTCTTTATGATGTGTGCATTCAACTCGGAGAGATAAGCCTTCCTTTTGATAGAGCAGTTTTGAAACTGTGTTTTTGCAGAATCTGCAAGTGGATATTTGGAGCCCTTTCAGGCCTTCGTTGGAAAAGGGAGTATCTTCCCATAAAAACTAAACAGAAGAGTTCTGTGAAACTGCTTTGTGTAGTATGAATCCAACTCACAGAGTTGGACACTTCCTTTGAAAGAGCTATTTTGAAACACTCTTTTTGTAGAATCTGCAAGTGTTCATTTGGAGCGCTTTGAGGCCTATGGTGGAAAAGGAAATATCTTCACTTATAAACCAGGCAGAAGCATTCTCAGAAACCTCTTTATGATGTGTGCATTCGACTCGGAGAGATAAGCCTTCCTTTTGTTAGAGCAGTTTTGCAACTGTGTTTTTGCAGAATCTCCAAGTGGATATTTGGAGCCCTTTCAGGCCTTCGTTGGAAACGGGAATATCTTCCCATAAAAACTAAACAGAAGCGTTCTGTGAAACTGCTTTGTGAAGGATAAATCCAACTCACAGAGTTGAACACTTCTTTTGAAAGAGCAGTTTGGAAACACTCTTTTTGTAGAATCTACAAGTGTTCACTTGGAGCGCTTTGAGGCATATGGTGGAAAAGGAAATATCTTCACATAAAACCTAGACAGAAGCATTCTTTGAAACTTCTTTATGATGTTTGCATTCAACTCACAGAGTTGAACCTTCTTTTTCATGGAGCAATTTGGAAAGAGTCTTTTTGCAGCATCTGCAAGTGGATATTTGGAGCTCTTTCAGGCCTTTGTTAGAAGCGGGAATATCTTCCCATAAAAACTGGACAGAAGCATTCTCACAAACTGCTTTGTGATGTGTGTGTTCAACTCACAGAGGTGAACCTTTCCTTTGCTAGAGCAGTTATGAAACACTCTTTTTGTAGAATCTGCAAGTGTTCATTTGGAGCGATTTGAGGCCTATGGTGGAAAAAGAAATATCTTCATATATAAACAAGGCAGAAGCATTCTCAGAAACCCCTTTATGAGGTGTGCATTCAACTCAGAGAGATAAGCCTTCCTTTTGATAGAGCAGTTTTGAAACTGTGTTTTTGCAGAATCTGCAAGTGGATATTTGGAGCCCTTTCAGGCCTTCGTTGGAAACGGGAATATCTTCCCAAAAAAACGAAACAGAAGCGTTCTGTGAAACTGCTTTGTGTAGTATGAATGCAACTCACAGAGTTGGACACTTCCTTTGAAAGAGCTGTTTTGAAACACTCTTTTTGTAGAATCTGCAAGTGTTCATTTGGAGCGCTTTGAGGCCTAAGGTGGAAAAGGAAATATCTTCACTTATAAACCAGGCAGAAGCATTCTCAGAAACCTCTTTATGATGTGTGCATTCAACTCGGAGAGATAAGCCTTCCTTTTCATAGAGCAGTTTTGAAACTGTGTTTTGGCAGAATCTGCAAGTGGATATTTGGAGCCCTTTCAGGCCTTCGTTGGAAACGGGAATATCTTCCCAAAAAAACTAAACAGAAGCGTTCTGTGAAACTGCTTTGTGTAGTATGAATGCAACTCACAGAGTTGGACACTTCCTTTGAAAGAGCTGTTTTGAAACACTCTTTATGTAGAATCTGCAAGTGTTCATTTGGAGCGCTTTGAGGCCTATGGTGGAAAAGGAAATATCTTCACTTATAAACCAGGCAGAAGCATTCTCAGAAACCTCTTTATGATGTGTGCATTCAACTCGGAGAGATAAGCCTTCCTTTTGATAGAGCAGCTTTGAAACTGTGTTTTGGCAGAATCTGCAAGTGGATATTTGGAGCCCTTTCAGGCCTTCGTTGGAAACGGGAATATCTTCCCATAAAAAATAAACAGAAGCGTTCTGTGAAACTGCTTTGTGAAGGATAAATCCAACTCACAGAGTTGAACCCTTCTTTTGAAAGAGCAGTTTGGAAACACTCTTTTTGTAGAATCTACAAGTGTTCACTTGGAGCGCTTTGAGGCCTATGGTGGAAAAGGAAATATCTTCACATAAAACCTAGACAGAAGCATTTTTTGAAACTTCTTTATGATGTGTGCATTCAACTCACAGAGTTGAACCTTCTTTTTCATGGAGCAATTTGGAAAGAGTCTTTTTGCAGCATCTGCAAGTGGATATTTGGAGCTCTTTCAGGCCTTTGTTAGAAGCGGGAATATCTTCCCATAAAAACTGGACAGAAGCATTCTCACAAACTGCTTTGTGATGTGTGTGTTCAACTCACAGAGGTGAACCTTTCCTTTGCTAGAGCAGTTATGAAACACTCTTTTTGTAGAATCTGCAAGTGTTCATTTGGAGCGATTTGAGGCCTATGGTGGAAAAAGAAATATCTTCATATATAAACAAGGCAGAAGCATTCTCAGAAACCTCTTTATGATGTGTGCATTCAACTCAGAGAGATAAGCCTTCCTTTTGATAGAGCAGTTTTTGAACTGTGTTTTGGCAGAATCTGCAAGTGGATATTTGGAGCCCTTTCAGGCCTTCGTTGGAAACGGGAATATCTTCCCAAAAAAACTAAACAGAAGCATTCTGTGAAACTGCTTTGTGTAGTATGAATCCAACTCACAGATTTGAACACTTCCTTTGAAAGAGCTGTTTTGAAACACTCTTTTTGTAGAATCTGCAAGTGTTCATTTGGAGCGCTTTGAGGCCTATGGTGGAAACGGAAATATCTTCACTTATAAACCAGGCAGAAGCAATCTCAGAAACCTCTTTATGATGTGTGCATTCAACTCGGAGAGATAAGCCTTCCTTTTTATAGAGCAGTTTTGAAACTGTATTTTTGCAGAATCTGCAAGTGGATATTTGGAGCCCTTTCATGCCTTCGTTGGAAACGGGAATTTCTTCCCATAAAAACTAAACAGAAGCGTTCTGTGAAACTGCTTTGTGTAGTATGAATCCAACTCACAGTGTTGGACACTTCCTTTGAAAGAGTTCTTTTGAAACACTCTTTTTGTAGAATCTGCAAGTGTTCATTTGGAGCGCTTTGAGGCCTATTGTGGAAAAGGAAATATCTTCACTTATAAACCAGGCAGAAGCATTCTCAGAAACCTCTTCATGATGTGTGCATTCAACTCGGAGAGATAAGCCTTCCTTTTGATAGAGCAGTTTTGAAACTGTGTTTTTGCAGAATCTGCAAGTGGATATTTGGAGCCCTTTCAGGCCTTCGTTGGAAAAGGGAGTATCTTCCCATAAAAACTAAACAGAAGAGTTCTGTGAAACTGCTTTGTGTAGTATGAATCCAACTCACAGAGTTGGACACTTCCTTTGAAAGAGCTGTTTTGAAACACTCTTTTTGTAGAATCTGCAAGTGTTCATTTGGAGCGCTTTGAGGCCTATGGTGGAAAAGGAAATATCTTCACTTATAAACCAGGCAGAAGCATTCTCAGAAACCTCTTTATGATGTGTGCATTCGACTCGGAGACATAAGCCTTCCTTTTGTTAGAGCAGTTTTGCAACTGTGTTTTTGCAGAATCTGCAAGTGTATATTTGGAGACCTTTCAGGCCTTCGTTGGAAACGGGAATATCTTCCCATAAAAACTAAACAGAAGCGTTCTGTGAAACTGCTTTGTGAAGGATAAATCCAACTCACAGAGTTGAACACTTCTTTTGAAAGAGCAGTTTGGAAACACTCTTTTTGTAGAATCTACAAGTGTTCACTTGGAGCGCTTTGAGGCATATGGTGGAAAAGGAAATATCTTCACATAAAACCTAGACAGAAGCATTCTTTGAAACTTCTTTATGATGTGTGCATTCAACTCACAGAGTTGAACCTTCTTTTTCATGGACCAATTTGGAAAGAGTCTTTTTGCAGCATCTGCAAGTGGATATTTGGAGCTCTTTCAGGCCTTCATTAGAAGCGGGAATATCTTCCCATAAAAACTGGACAGAAGCATTCTCACAAACTGCTTTGTGATGTGTGTGTTCAACTCACAGAGGTGAACCTTTCCTTTGCTAGAGCAGTTATGAAACACTCTTTTTGTAGAATCTGCAAGTGTTCATTTGGAGCGATTTGAGGCCTATGGTGGAAAAAGAAATATCTTCATATATAAACAAGGCAGAAGCATTCTCAGAAACCCCTTTATGAGGTGTGCATTCAACTCAGAGAGATAAGCCTTCCTTTTGATAGAGCAGTTTTTAAACTGTGCTTTTGCAGAATCTGCAAGTGGATATTTGGAGCCCTTTCAGGCCTTCGTTGGAAACGGGAATATCTTCCCAAAAAAACGAAACAGAAGCGTTCTGTGAAACTGCTTTGTGTAGTATGAATGCAACTCACAGAGTTGGACACTTCCTTTGAAAGAGCTGTTTTGAAACACTCTTTTTGTAGAATCTGCAAGTGTTCATTCGGAGCGCTTTGAGGCCTAAGGTGGAAAAGGAAATATCTTCACTTATAAATCAGGCAGAAGCATTCTCAGAAACCTCTTTATGATGTGTGCATTCAACTCGGAGAGATAAGCCTTCCTTTTGATAGAGCAGTTTTGAAACTGTGTTTTGGCAGAATCTGCAAGTGGATATTTGGAGCCCTTTCAGGCCTTCGTTGGAAACGGGAATATCTTCCCAAAAAAACTAAACAGAAGCGTTCTGTGAAACTGCTTTGTGTAGTATGAATCCAACTCACAGAGTTGAACACTTCCTTTGAAAGAGCTGTTTTGAAACACTCTTTTTGTAGAATCTGCAAGTGTTCATTTGGAGCGCTTTGAGGCCTATGGTGGAAAAGGAAATATCTTCACTTATAAACCAGGCAGAAGTAATCTCAGAAACCTATTTATGATGTGTGCATTCAACTCGGAGAGATAAGCCTTCCTTTTGATAGAGCAGTTTTGAAACTGTATTTTTGCAGAATCTGCAAGTGGATATTTGGAGCCCTTTCATGCCTTCGTTGGAAACGGGAATTTCTTCCCATAAAAACTAAACAGAAGCGTTCTGTGAAACTGCTTTGTGTAGTATGAATCCAACTCACAGAGTTGAACACTTCTTTTGAAACAGCAGTTTTGAAACACTTTTTTGTAGAATCTACAAGTGTTCATTTGGAGCGCTTTGAGGCCTATGGTGGAAAAGGAAATATCTTCACATAAAACCTAGACAGAAGCATTCTTTGAAACTTCTTTATGATGTGTGCATTCATCTCACAGAGTTGAACCTTCCTTATCATGGAGCAGTTTGGAAAGAGTCTTTTTGCGGCATCTGCAAGTGGATATTTGGAGCTCTTTAAGGCCTTTTTTAGAAGCGGGAATATCCTCCCATAAAAACTGGACAGAAGCATTCTCACAAACTGCTTTGTGATGTGTGTGTTCAACTCACATAGTTGAACCTTTCCTTTGCTAGAACACTTATGAAACACTCTTTTTGTAGAATCTGCAAGTGTTCATTTGGAGCGCTTTGAGGCCTATGGTGGAAAAGGAAATATCTTCACTTATAAACCAGGCAGAAGCATTCTCAGAAACCTCTTTATGATGTGTGCATTCGACTCGGAGATATAAGCCTTCCTTTTGTTAGAGCAGTTTTGCAACTGTGTTTTTGCAGAATCTGCAAGTGTATATTTGGAGCCCTTTCAGGCCTTCGTTGGAAACGGGAATATCTTCCCATAAAAATTAAACAGAAGCGTTCTGTGAAACTGCTTTGTGAAGTATGAATCCAACTCACAGAGTTGAACACTTCTTTTGAAAGAGCAGTTTTGAAACACTCTTTTTGTAGAATCTACAAGTGTTCATTTGGAGCGCTTTGAGGCATATGGTGGAAAAAGAAATATCGTCACATAAAACCTAGACAGAAGCATTCTTTGAAACTTCTTTACGATGTGTGCATTCAACTCACAGAGTTGAACTTTCCTTTTCATGGAGCAGTTTGGAAAGAGTCTTTTTGCAGCATCTGCAAGTGGATATTTGGAGCTCTTTCAGGCCTTTGTTAGAAGCGGGAATATCTTCCCATAAAAACTGGACAGAAGCATTCTCACAAACTGCTTTGTGATGTGTGTGTTCAACTCACAGAGGTGAACCTTTCCTTTGCTAGAGCAGTTATGAAACACTCTTTTTGTAGAATCTGCAAGTGTTCATTTGGAGCGATTTGAGGCCTATGGTGGAAAAAGAAATATCTTCATATATAAACAAGGCAGAAGCATTCTCAGAAACCTCTTTATGATGTGTGCATTCAACTCAGAGAGATAAGCCTTCCTTTTGATAGAGCAGTTTTGAAACTGTGTTTTTGCAGAATCTGCAAGTGGATACTTGGAGCCCTTTCAGGCCTTCGTTGGAAACGGGAATATCTTCCCAAAAAAACGAAACAGAAGCGTTCTGTGAAACTGCTTTGTGTAGTATGAATGCAACTCACAGAGTTGGACACTTCCTTTGAAAGAGCTGTTTTGAAACACTCTTTTTGTAGAATCTGCAAGTGTTCATTTGGAGCGCTTTGAGGCCTATGGTGGAAAAGGAAATATCTTCACATATAAATCAGGCAGAAGCATTCTCAGAAACCTCTTTATCATGTGTGCATTCAACTCGGAGAGATAAGCCTTCCTTTTGATAGAGCAGATTTGAAACTGTGTTTTGGCAGAATCTGCAAGTGGATATTTGGAGCCCTTTCAGGCCTTCGTTGGAAACGGGAATATCTTCCCATAAAAACTAAACAGAAGCGTTCTGTGAAACTGCTTTGTGAAGTATGAATCCAACTCACAGAGTTGAACACTTCCTTTGAAAGAGCAGTTTTGAAACACTCTTTTTGTAGAATCTGCAAGTGTTCGTTTGGAGCGCTTTGAGGCCTATGGTGGAAAAGGAAATATCTTCACATAAAACCTAGACAGAAGCATTCTTTGAAACTTCTTTATGATGTGTGCATTCATCTCACAGAGTTGAATCTTCCTTATCATGGAGCA
The DNA here is from genome assembly GCF_028885655.2 of Pongo abelii. Lineage (NCBI taxonomy): Eukaryota > Metazoa > Chordata > Mammalia > Primates > Hominidae > Pongo > Pongo abelii. The sequence continues at coordinate 49,033,774 of NC_085928.1, forward strand.
GTTTGGAAAGAGTCTTTTTGCGGCATCTGCAAGTGGATATTTGGAGCTCTTTCAGGCCTTTGTTAGAAGCGGGAATATCTTCCCATAAAAACTGGACAGAAGCATTCTCACAGACTGCTTTGTGATGTGTGTGTTCAACTCACAGAGTTGAACCTTTCCTTTCCTAGAACGCTTATGAAACACTCTTTTTGTAGAATCTGCAAGTGTTCATTTGGAGCGCATTGAGGCCTATGGTGGAAAAAGAAATATCTTCATATATAAACAAGGGAGAAGCATTCTCAGAAACCTCTTTATGATGTGTGTATTCAACTCAGAGAGATAAGCCTTCCTTTTGATAGAGCAGTTTTGAAACTGTGTTTTTGCAGAATCTGCAAGTGGATATTTGGAGCCCTTTCAGGCCTTCGTTGGAAACGGGAATATCTTCCCAAAAAAACTAAACAGAAGCGTTCTGTGAAACTGCTTTGTGTAGTATGAATGCAACTCACAGAGTTGGACACTTCCTTTGAAAGAGCTGTTTTGAAACACTCTTTTTGTAGAATCTGCAAGTGTTCATTTGGAGCGATTTGAGGCCTATGGTGGAAAAAGAAATATCTTCATATATAAACAAGGCAGAAGCATTCTCAGAAACCTCTTTATGATGTGTGCATTCAACTCAGAGAGATAAGCCTTCCTTTTGATAGAGCAGTTTTGAAACTGTGTTTTTGCAGAATCTGCAAGTGGATATTTGGAGCCCTTTCAGGCCTTCGTTGGAAAAGGGAATATCTTCCCATAAAAACTAAACAGAAGAGTTCTGTGAAACTGCTTTGTGTAGTATGAATCCAACTCACAGAGTTGGACACTTCCTTTGAAAGAGCTGTTTAGAAACACTCTTTTTGTAGAATCTGCAAGTGTTCATTTGGAGCGCTTTGAGGCCTATGGTGGAAAAGGAAATATCTTCACTTATAAACCAGGCAGAAGCATTCTCAGAAACCTCTTTATGATGTGTGCATTCGACTCGGAGAGATAAGCCTTCCTTTTGTTAGAGCAGTTTTGCAACTGTGTTTTTGCAGAATCTCCAAGTGTATATTTGGAGCCCTTTCAGGCCTTCGTTGGAAACGGGAATATCTTCCCATAAAAATTAAACAGAAGCGTTCTGTGAAACTGCTTTGTGAAGTATGAATCCAACTCACAGAGTTGAACACTTCTTTTGAAAGAGCAGTTTTGAAACACTCTTTTTGTAGAATCTACAAGTGTTCATTTGGAGCGCTTTGAGGCATATGGTGGAAAAAGAAATATCGTCACATAAAACCTAGACAGAAGCATTCTTTGAAACTTCTTTATGATGTGTGCATTCAACTCACAGAGTTGAACTTTCCTTTTCATGGAGCAGTTTGGAAAGAGTCTTTTTGCAGCATCTGCAAGTGGATATTTGGAGCTCTTTCAGGCCTTTGTTAGAAGCGGGAATATCTTCCCATAAAAACTGGACAGAAGCATTCTCACAAACTGCTTTGTGATGTGTGTGTTCAACTCAGAGAGGTGAACCTTTCCTTTGCTAGAGCAGTTATGAAACACTCTTTTTGTAGAATCTGCAAGTGTTCATTTGGAGCGATTTGAGGCCTATGGTGGAAAAAGAAATATCTTCATATATAAACAAGGCAGAAGCATTCTCAGAAACCTCTTTATGATGTGTGCATTCAACTCAGAGAGATAAGCCTTCCTTTTGATAGAGCAGTTTTGAAACTGTGTTTTTGCAGAATCTGCAAGTGGATATTTGGAGCCCTTTCAGGCCTTCGTTGGAAACGGGAATATCTTCCCAAAAAAACTAAACAGAAGCGTTCTGTGAAACTGCTTTGTGTAGTATGAATGCAACTCACAGAGTTGGACACTTCCTTTGAAAGAGCTGTTTTGAAACACTCTTTTTGTAGAATCTGCAAGTGTTCATTTGGAGCGCTTTGAGGCCTAAGGTGGAAAAGGAAATATGTTCACTTATAAATCAGGCAGAAGCATTCTCAGAAACCTCTTTATGATGTGTGCATTCAACTCGGAGAGATAAGCCTTCCTTTTGATAGAGCAGTTTTGAAACTGTGTTTTGGCAGAATCTGCAAGTGGATATTTGGAGCCCTTTCAGGCCTTCGTTGGAAACCGGAATATCTTCCCAAAAAAACTAAACAGAAGCGTTCTGTGAAACTGCTTTGTGTAGTATGAATCCAACTCACAGAGTTGGACACTTCCTTTGAAAGAGCTCTTTTGAAACACTCTTTTTGTAGAATCTGCAAGTGTTCATTTGGAGCGTTTTGAGGCCTATTGTGGAAAAGGAAATATCTTCACTTATAAACCAGGCAGAAGCATTCTCAGAAACCTCTTTATGATGTGTGCATTCAACTCGGAGAGATAAGCCTTCCTTTTGATAGAGCAGTTTTGAAACTGTGTTTTGGCAGAATCTGCAAGTGGATATTTGGAGCCCTTTCAGGCCTTCGTTGGAAAGGGGAATATCTTCCCATGAAAACTAAACAGAAGAGTTCTGTGAAACTGCTTTGTGTAGTATGAATCCAACTCACAGAGTTGGACACTTCCTTTGAAAGAGCTGTTTTGAAACACTCTTTTTGTAGAATCTGCAAGTGTTCATTTGGAGCGCTTTGAGGCCTATGGTGGAAAAGGAAATATCTTCACTTATAAACCAGGCAGAAGCATTCTCAGAAACCTCTTTATGATGTATGCATTCAACTCGGAGAGATAAGCCTTCCTTTTGATAGAGCAGTTTTGAAACTGTGTTTTGGCAGAATCTGCAAGTGGATATTTGGAGCCCTTTCAGGCCTTCGTTGGAAACGGGAATATCTTCCCAAAAAAACTAAACAGAAGCGTTCTGTGAAACTGCTTTGTGTAGTATGAATGCAACTCACAGAGTTGGACACTTCCTTTGAAAGAGCTGTTTTGAAACACTCTTTTTGTAGAATCTGCAAGTGTTCATTTGGAGCGCTTTGAGGCCTAAGGTGGAAAAGGAAATATCTTCACTTATAAATCAGGCAGAAGCATTCTCAGAAACCTCTTTATGATGTGTACATTCAACGCAGAGAGATAAGCCTTCCTTTTGATAGAGCAGTTTTGAAACTGTGTTTTGGCAGAATCTGCAAGTGGATATTTGGAGCCCTTCCAGGCCTTCGTTGGAAACGGGAATATCTTCCCAAAAAAACTAAACAGAAGCGTTCTGTGAAACTGCTTTGTGTAGTATGAATCCAACTCACAGAGTTGAACACTTCCTTTGAAAGAGCTGTTTTGAAACACTCTTTTTGTAGAATCTGCAAGTGTTCATTTGGAGCGCTTTGAGGCCTATGGTGGAAAAGGAAATATCTTCACTTATAAACCAGGCAAAAGCATTCTCAGAAACCTCTTTATGATGTGTGCATTCAACTCGGAGAGATAAGCCTTCCTTTTGAAAGAGCAGTTTTGAAACTGTGTTTTGGCAGAATCTGCAAGTGGATATTTGGAGCCCCTTCAGGCCTTCGTTGGAAACGGGAATATCTTCCCATAAAAACTAAACAGAAGCGTTCTGTGAAACTGCTTTGTGAAGTATAAATCCAACTCACAGAGTTGAACACTTCTTTTGAAAGAGCAGTTTGGAAACACTCTTTTTGTAGAATCTACAAGTGTTCATTTGGAGCGCTTTGAGGCCTATGGTGGAAAAGGAAATATCTTCACATAAAACCTAGACAGAAGCATTCTTTGAAACTTCTTTATGATGTGTGCATTCAACTCACAGAGTTGAACCTTCTTTTTCATGGAGCAATTTGGAAAGAGTCTTTTTGCAGCATCTGCAAGTGGATATTTGGAGCTCTTTCAGGCCTTTGTTAGAAGCGGGAATATCATCCCATAAAAACTGGACAGAAGCATTCTCACAAACTGCTTTGTGATGTGTGTGTTCAACTCACAGAGGTGAACCTTTCCTTTGCTAGAGCAGTTATGAAACACTCTTTTTGTAGAATCTGCAAGTGTTCATTTGGAGCGATTGGAGGCCTATGGTGGAAATAGAAATATCTTCATATATAAACAAGGCAGAAGCATTCTCAGAAACCTCTTTATGATGTGGCATTCAACTCAGAGAGATAAGCCTTCCTTTTGATAGAGCAGTTTTGAAACTGTATTTTTGCAGGATCTGCAAGTGGATATTTGGAGCTCTTTCATGCCTTCGTTGGAAACGGGAATTCCTTCCCATAAAAACTAAACAGAAGCGTTCTGTGAAACTGCTTTGTGTAGTATGAATCCAACTCACAGAGTTGAACACTTCCTTTGAAAGAGCAGTTTTGAAACACTCTTTTTGTAGAATCTGCAAGTGTTCGTTTGGAGCGCTTTGAGGCCTATGGTGGAAAAGGAAATATCTTCACATAAAACTTAGACAGAAGCATTCTTTGAAACTTCTTTGTGATGTGTGCATTCATCTCACAGAGTTGAACCTTCCTTATCATGGAGCAGTTTGGAAAGAGTCTTTTTGCGGCATCTGCAAGTGGATATTTGGAGCTCTTTCAGGCCTTTGTTAGAAGCGGGAATATCTTCCCATAAAAACTGGACAGAAGCATTCTCACAAACTGCTTTGTGATGTGTGTGTTCAACTCACAGAGTTGAACCTTTCCTTTGCTAGAACACTTATGAAACACTCTTTTTGTAGAATCTGCAAGTGTTCATTTGGAGCGCATTGAGGCCTATGGTGGAAAAAGAAATATCTTCATATATAAACAAGGGAGAAGCATTCTCAGAAACCTCTTTATGATGTGTGTATTCAACTCAGAGAGATAAGCCTTCCTTTTGATAGAGCAGTTTTGAAACTGTGTTTTTGCAGAATCTGCAAGTGGATATTTGGAGCCCTTTCAGGCCTTCGTTGCAAAAGGGAATATCTTCCCATAAAAACTAAACAGAAGAGTTCTGTGAAACTGCTTTGTGTAGTATGAATCCAACTCACAGAGTTGGACACTTCCTTTGAAAGAGCTGTTTTGAAACACTCTTTTTGTAGAATCTGCAAGTGTTCATTTGGAGCGCTTTGAGGCCTATGGTGGAAAAGGAAATATCTTCACTTATAAACCAGGCAGAAGCATTCTCAGAAACCTCTTTATGATGTGTGCATTCGACTCGGAGAGATAAGCCTTCCTTTTGTTAGAGCTGTTTTGCAACTGTGTTTTTGCAGAATCTGCAAGTGTATATTTGGAGCCCTTTCAGGCCTTCGTTGGAAACGGGAATATCTTCCCATAAAAATTAAACAGAAGCGTTCTGTGAAACTGCTTTGTGAAGTATGAATCCAACTCACAGAGTTGAACACTTCTTTTGAAAGAGCAGTTTTGAAACACTCTTTTTGTAGAATCTACAAGTGTTCATTTGGAGCGCTTTGAGGCATATGGTGGAAAAAGAAATATCGTCACATAAAACCTAGACAGAAGCATTCTTTGAAACTTCTTTATGATGTGTGCATTCAACTCACAGAGTTGAACTTTCCTTTTCATGGAGCAGTTTGGAAAGAGTCTTTTTGCAGCATCTGCAAGTGGATATTTGGAGCTCTTTCAGGCCTTTGTTAGAAGCGGGAATATCTTCCCATAAAAACTGGACAGAAGCATTCTCACAAATTGCTTTGTGATGTGTGTGTTCAACTCACAGAGTTGAACCTTTCCTTTGCTAGAACACCTATGAAACACTCTTTTTGTAGAATCTGCAAGTGTTCATTAGGAGCGATTTGAGGCCTATGGTGGAAAAAGAAATATCTTCATATATAAACAAGGCAGAAGCATTCTCAGAAACCCCTTTATGAGGTGTGCATTCAACTCAGAGAGATAAGCCTTCCTTTTGATAGAGCAGTTTTGAAACTGTGTTTTTGCAGAACCTGCAAGTGGATATTTGGAGCCCTTTCAGGCCTTCGTTGGAAACGGGAATATCTTCCCAAAAAAACTAAACAGAAGCGTTCTGTGAAACTGCTTTGTGTAGTATGAATGCAACTCACAGAGTTGGACACTTCCTTTGAAAGAGCTGTTTTGAAACACTCTTTTTGTAGAATCTGCAAGTGTTCATTTGGAGCGCTTTGAGGCCTAAGGTGGAAAAGGAAATATCTTCACTTATAAATCAGGCAGAAGCATTCTCAGAAACCTCTTTATGATGTGTGCATTCAACTCGGAGAGATAAGCCTTCCTTTTGATAGAGCAGTTTTGAAACTGTGTTTTGGCAGAATCTGCAAGTGGATATTTGGAGCCCTTTCAGGCCTTCGTTGGAAACGGGAATATCTTCCCAAAAAAACTAAACAGAAGCGTTCTGTGAAACTGCTTTGGGTAGTATGAATCCAACTCACAGAGTTGAACACTTCCTTTGAAAGAGCTGTTTTGAAACACTCTTTTTGTAGAATCTGCAAGTGATCATTTGGAGCGCTTTGAGGCCTAAGGTGGAAAAGGAAATATCTTCACTTATAAACCAGGCAGAAGCATTCTCAGAAACCTCTTTATGATGTGTGCATTCGACTGGGAGAGATAAGCCTTCCTTTTGTTAGAGCAGTTTTGCAACTGTGTTTTTGCAGAATCTGCAAGTGTATATTTGGAGCCCTTTCAGGCCTTCGTTGGAAACGGGAATATCTTCCCATAAAAATTAAACAGAAGCGTTCTGTGAAACTGCTTTGTGAAGTATGAATCCAACTCACAGAGTTGAACACTTCTTTTGAAAGAGCAGTTTTGAAACACTCTTTTTGTAGAATCTACATGTGTTCATTTGGAGCGCTTTGAGGCATATGGTGGAAAAAGAAATATCGTCACATAAAACCTAGACAGAAGCATTCTTTGAAACTTCTTTATGATGTGTGCATTCAACTCAAAGAGTTGAACTTTCCTTTTCATGGAGCAGTTTGGAAAGAGTCTTTTTGCAGCATCTGCAAGTGGATATTTGGAGCTCTTTCAGGCCTTTGTTAGAAGCGGGAATATCTTCCCATAAAAACTGGACAGAAGCATTCTCACAAACTGCTTTGTGATGTGTGTGTTCAACTCACAGAGGTGAACCTTTCCTTTGCTAGAGCAGTTATGAAACACTCTTTTTGTAGAATCTGCAAGTGTTCATTTGGAGCGATTTGAGGCCTATGGTGGAAAAAGAAATATCTTCATATATAAACAAGGGAGAAGCATTCTCAGAAACCTCTTTATGATGTGTGTATTCAACTCAGAGAGATAAGCCTTCCTTTCGATAGAGCACTTTTGAAACTGTGTTTTTGCAGAATCTGCAAGTGGATATTTGGAGCCCTTTCAGGCCTTCGTTGGAAACGGGAATATCTTCCCAAAAAAACTAAACAGAAGCGCTCTGTGAAACTGCTTTGTGTAGTATGAATCCAACTCACAGAGTTGGACACTTCCTTTGAAAGAGCTCTTTTGAAACACTCTTTTTGTAGAATCTGCAAGTGTTCATTTGGAGCGCTTTGAGGCCTATTGTGGAAAAGGAAATATCTTCACTTATAAACCAGGCAGAAGCATTCTCAGAAACCTCTTTATGATGTGTGCATTCAACTCGGAGAGATAAGCCTTCCTTTTGATAGAGCAGTTTTGAAACTGTGTTTTTGCAGAATCTGCAAGTGGATATTTGGAGCCCTTTCAGGCCTTCGTTGGAAAAGGGAATATCTTCCCATAAAAACTAAACAGAAGAGTTCTGTGAAACTGCTTTGTGTAGTATGAATCCAACTCACAGAGTTGGACACTTCCTTTGAAAGAGCTGTTTTGAAACACTCTTTTTGTAGAATCTGCAAGTGTTCATTTGGAGCGCTTTGAGGCCTATGGTGGAAAAGGAAATATCTTCACTTATAAACCAGGCAGAAGCATTCTCAGAAACCTCTTTATGATGTGTGCATTCGACTCGGAGAGATAAGCCTTCCTTTTGTTAGAGCAGTTTTGCAACTGTGTTTTTGCAGAATCTGCAAGTGTATATTTGGAGCCCTTTCAGGCCTTCGTTGGAAACGGGAATATCTTCCCATAAAAACTAAACAGAAGCGTTCTGTGAAACTGATTTGTGTAGTATGAATCCAACTCACAGAGTTGAACACTTCCTTTGAAAGAGCAGTTTTGAAACACTCTTTTTGTAGAATCTGCAAGTGTTCGTTTGGAGCGCTTTGAGGCCTATGGTGGAAAAGGAAATATCTTCACATAAAACCTAGACAGAAGCATTCTTTGAAACTTCTTTAGGATGTGTGCATTCAACTCACAGAGTTGAACTTTCCTTTTCATGGAGCAGTTTGGAAAGAGTCTTTTTGCAGCATCTGCAAGTGGATATTTGGAGCTCTTTCAGGCCTTTGTTAGAAGCGGGAATATCTTCCCATAAAAACTGGACAGAAGCATTCTCACAAACTGCTTTGTGATGTGTGTGTTCAACTCACAGAGGTGAACCTTTCCTTTGCTAGAGCAGTTATGAAACACTCTTTTTGTAGAATCTGCAAGTGTTCATTTGGAGCGATTTGAGGCCTATGGTGGAAAAAGAAATATCTTCATATATAAACAAGGCAGAAGCATTCTCAGAAACCCCTTTATGAGGTGTGCATTCAACTCAGAGAGATAAGCTTTCCTTTTGATAGAGCAGTTTTGAAACTGTGTTTTTGCAGAATCTGCAAGTGGATATTTGGAGCCCTTTCAGGCCTTCGTTGGAAACGGGAATATCTTCCCAAAAAAACTAAAGAGAAGCGTTCTGTGAAACTGCTTTGTGTAGTATGAATGCAACTCACAGAGTTGGACACTTCCTTTGAAAGAGCTGTTTTGAAACACTCTTTTTGTAGAATCTGCAAGTGTTCATTTGGAGCGCTTTGAGGCCTAAGGTGGAAAAGGAAATATGTTCACTTATAAATCAGGCAGAAGCATTCTCAGAAACCTCTTTATGATGTGTGCATTCAACTCGGAGAGATAAGCCTTCCTTTTGATAGAGCAGTTTTGAAACTGTGTTTTGGCAGAATCTGCAAGTGGATATTTGGAGCCCTTTCAGGCCTTCGTTGGAAACGGGAATATCTTCCCAAAAAAACTAAACAGAAGCGTTCTGTGAAACTGCTTTGTGTAGTATGAATCCAACTCACAGAGTTGAACACTTCCTTTGAAAGAGCTGTTTTGAAACACTCTTTTTGTAGAATCTGCAAGTGATCATTTGGAGCGCTTTCAGGCCTAAGGTGGAAAAGGAAATATCTTCACTTATAAACCAGGCAGAAGCATTCTCAGAAACCTCCTTATGATGTGTGCATTCAACTCGGAGACATAAGCCTTCCTTTTGATAGAGCAGTTTTGAAACTGTGTTTTGGCAGAATCTGCAAGTGGATATTTGGAGCCCTTTCAGGCCTTCGTTGGAAACGGGAATATCTTCCCATAAAAACTAAACAGAAGCGTTCTGTGAAACTGCTTTGTGAAGTATAAATCCAACTCACAGAGTTGAACACTTCTTTTGAAAGAGCAGTTTGGAAACACTCCTTTTGTAGAATCTACAAGTGTTCATTTGGAGCGCTTTGAGGCCTATGGTGGAAAAGGAAATATCTTCACATAAAACCTAGACAGAAGCATTCTTTGAAACTTCTTTATGATGTGTGCATTCAACTCACAGAGTTGAACCTTCTTTTTCATGGAGCAATTTGGAAAGAGTCTTTTTGCAGCATCTGCAAGTGGATATTTGGAGCTCTTTCAGGCCTTTGTTAGAAGCGGGAATATCTTCCCATAAAAACTGGACAGAAGCATTCTCACAAACTGCTTTGTGATGTGTGTGTTCAACTCACAGAGGTGAACCTTTCCTTTGCTAGAGCAGTTATGAAACACTCTTTTTGTAGAATCTGCAAGTGTTCATTTGGAGCGATTTGAGGCTATGGTGGAAAAAGAAATATATTCATATATAAACAAGGCAGAAGCATTCTCAGAAACCTCTTTATGATGTGTGCATTCAACTCAGAGAGATAAGCCTTCCTTTTGACAGAGCAGTTTTGAAACTGTGTTTTTGCAGAATCTGCAAGTGGATATTTGGAGCCCTTTCAGGCCTTCGTTGGAAACGGGAATATCTTCCCAAAAAAAGTAAACAGAAGCGTTCTGTGAAACTGCTTTGTGTAGTATGAAGGCAACTCACAGAGTTGGACACTTCCTTTGAAAGAGCTGTTTTGAAACACTCTTTTTGTAGAATCTGCAAGTGTTCATTTGGAGCGCTTTGAGGCCTAAGGTGGAAAAGGAAATATCTTCACTTATAAATCAGGCAGAAGCATTCTCAGAAACCTCTTTATGATGTGTGCATTCAACTCGGAGAGATAAGCCTTCCTTTTGATAGAGCAGTTTTGAAACTGTGTTTTGGCAGAATCTGCAAGTGGATATTTGGATCCCTTTCAGGCCTTCGTTGGAAACGGGATATCTTCCCAAAAAAAAAAACAGAAGCGTTCTGTGAAACTGCTTTGTGTAGTATGAATGCAACTCACAGAGTTGGACACTTCCTTTGAAAGAGCTGTTTTGAAACACTCTTATTGTAGAATCTGCAAGTGTTCATTTGGAGCGCTTTGAGGCCTAAGGTGGAAAAGGAAATATCTTCACTTATAAACCAGGCAGAAGCATTCTCAGAAACCTCTTTATGATGTGTGCATTCAACTCGGAGAGATAAGCCTTCCTTTTGATAGAGCAGTTTTGAAACTGTGTTTTGGCAGAATCTGCAAGTGGATATTTGGAGCCCTTTCAGGCCTTCGTTGGAAACGGGAATATCTTCCCATAAAAACTAAACAGAAGCGTTCTGTGAAACTGCTTTGTGTAGTATGAATCCAACTCACAGAGTTGAACACTTCCTTTGAAAGAGCAGTTTTGAAACACTCTTTTTGTAGAATCTGCAAGTGTTCGTTTGGAGCGCTTTGAGGCCTATGGTGGAAAAGGAAATATCTTCACATAAAACCTAGACAGAAGCATTCTTTGAAACTTCTTTAGGATGTGTGCATTCAACTCACAGAGTTGAACTTTCCTTTTCATGGAGCAGTTTGGAAAGAGTCTTTTTGCAGCATCTGCAAGTGGATATTTGGAGCTCCTTCAGGGCTTTGTTAGAAGCGGGAATATCTTCCCATAAAAACTGGACAGAAGCATTCTCACAAACTGCTTTGTGATGTGTGTGTTCAACTCACAGAGGTGAACCTTTCCTTTGCTAGAGCAGTTATGAAACACTCTTTTTGTAGAATCTGCAAGTGTTCATTTGGAGCGATTTGAGGCCTATGGTGGAAAAAGAAATATCTTCATATATAAACAAGGCAGAAGCATTCTCAGAAACCTCTTTATGATGTGTGCATTCAACTCAGAGAGATAAGCCTTCCTTTTGATAGAGCAGTTTTGAAACTGTGTTTTTGCAGAATCTGCAAGTGGATATTTGGAGCCCTTTCAGGCCTTCGTTGGAAACGGGAATATCTTCCCAAAAAAACTAAACAGAAGCGTTCTGTGAAACTGCTTTGTGCAGTATGAATCCAACTCACAGAGTTGGACACTTCCTTTGAAAGAGCTCTTTTGAAACACTCTTTTTGTAGAATCTGCAAGTGTTCATTTGGAGCGCTTTGAGGCCTAAGGTGGAAAAGGAAATATCTTCACTTATAAACCAGGCAGAAGCATTCTCAGAAACCTCTTTATGATGTGTGCATTCAACTCGGAGAGATAAGCCTTCCTTTTGATAGAGCAGTTTTGAAACTGTGTTTTGGCAGAATCTGCAAGTGGATATTTGGAGCCCTTTCAGGCCTTCGTTGGAAAAGGGAATATCTTCCCATAAAAACTAAACAGAAGAGTTCTGTGAAACTGCTTTGTGTAGTATGAATCCAACTCACAGAGTTGGACACTTCCTTTGAAAGAGCTGTTTTGAAACACTCTTTTTGTGGAATCTGCAAGTGTTCATTTGGAGCGCTTTGAGGCCTATGGTGGAAAAGGAAATATCTTCACTTATAAACCAGGCAGAAGCATTCTCAGAAACCTCTTTATGATGTGTGCATTCGACTCGGAGAGATAAGCCTTCCTTTTGTTAGAGCAGTTTTGCAACTGTGTTTTTGCAGAATCTGCAAGTGTATATTTGCAGCCCTTTCAGGCCTTCGTTGGAAACGGGAATATCTTCCCATAAAAATTAAACAGAAGCGTTCTGTGAAACTGCTTTGTGAAGTATGAATCCAACTCACAGAGTTGAACACTTCTTTTGAAAGAGCAGTTTTGAAACACTCTTTTTGTAGAATCTACAAGTGTTCATTTGGAGCGCTTTGAGGCCTATGGTGGAAAAAGAAATATCGTCACATAAAACCTAGACAGAAGCATTCTTTGAAACTTCTTTATGATGTGTGCATTCATCTCACAGAGTTGAACCTTCCTTATCATGGAGCAGTTTGGAAAGGGTCTTTTTGCGGCATCTGCAAGTGGATATTTGGAGCTCTTTCAGGCCTTTGTTAGAAGCGGGAATATCTTCCCATAAAAACTGGACAGAAGCATTCTCACAAACTGCTTTGTGATGTGTGTGTTCAACTCACAGAGTTGAACCTTTCCTTTGCTAGAACACTTATGAAACACTCTTTTTGTAGAATCTGCAAGTGTTCATTTTGAGCACATTGAGGCGTATGGTGGAAAAAGAAATATCTTCATATATAAACAAGGGAGAAGCATTCTCAGAAACCTCTTTATGATGTGTGTATTCAACTCAGAGAGATAAGCCTTCCTTTCGATAGAGCAGTTTTGAAACTGTGTTTTTGCAGAATCTGCAAGTGGATATTTGGAGCCCTTTCAGGCCTTCGTTGGAAACGGGAATATCTTCCCAAAAAAACTAAACAGAAGCGTTCTGTGAAACTGCTTTGTGTAGTATGAATCCAACTCACGGAGTTGGACACTTCCTTTGAAAGAGCTCTTTTGAAACAGTCTTTTTGTAGAATCTGCAAGTGTTCATTTGGAGCGCTTTGAGGCCTATTGTGGAAAAGGAAATATCTTCACTTATAAACCAGGCAGAAGCATTCTCAGAAACCTCTTTATGATGTGTGCATTCAACTCGGAGAGATAAGCCTTCCTTTTGATAGAGCAGTTTTGCAACTGTGTTTTTGCAGAATCTGCAAGTGGATATTTGGAGCCCTTTCAGGGCTTCGTTGGAAAAGGGAATATCTTCCCATAAAAACTAAACAGAAGAGTTCTGTGAAACTGCTTTGTGTAGTATGAATCCAACTCACAGAGTTGGACACTTCCTTTGAAAGAGCTGTTTTGAAACACTCTTTTTGTAGAATCTGCAAGTGTTCATTTGGAGCGCATTGAGGCCTATGGTGGAAAAGGAAATATCTTCACTTATAAACCAGGCAGAATCATTCTCAGAAACCTCTTTATGATGTGTGCATTCGACTCGGAGAGATAAGCCTTCCTTTTGTTAGAGCAGTTTTGCAACTGTGTTTTTGCAGAATCTGCAAGTGTATATTTGGAGCCCTTTCAGGCCTTCGTTGGAAACGGGAATATCTTCCCATAAAAATTAAACAGAAGCGTTCTGTGAAACTGCTTTGTGAAGTATGAATCCAACTCACAGAGTTGAACACTTATTTTGAAAGAGCAGTTTTGAAACACTCTTTTTGTAGAATCTACAAGTGTTCATTTGGAGCGCTTTGAGGCCTATGGTGGAAAAAGAAATATCGTCACATAAAACCTAGACAGAAGCATTCTTTGAAACTTCTTTATGATGTGTGCATTCAACTCACAGAGTTGAACTTTCCTTTTCATGGAGCAGTTTGGAAAGAGTCTTTTTGAAGCATCTGCAAGTGGATATTTGGAGCTCTTTCAGGCCTTTGTTAGAAGCGGGAATATCTTCCCATAAAAACTGGACAGAAGCATTCTCACAAACTGCTTTGTGATGTGAGTGTTCAAATCACAGAGGTGAACCTTTCCTTTACTAGAGCAGTTATGAAACACTCTTTTTGTAGAATCTGCAAGTGTTCATTTGGAGCGCTTTGAGGCCTATGGTGGAAAAGGAAATATCTTCACTTATAAACCAGGCAGAAGCATTCTCAGAAACCTCTTTATGATGTGTGCATTCAACTCGGAGAGATAAGCCTTCCTTTTGATAGAGCAGTTTTGAAACTGTGTTTTTGCAGAATCTGCAAGTGGATATTTGGAGCCCTTTCAGGCCTTCGTTGGAAAAGGGAATATCTTCCCATAAAAACTAAACAGAAGAGTTCTGTGAAACTGCTTTGTGTAGTATGAATCCAACTCACAGAGTTGGACACTTCCTTTGAAAGAGCTGTTTTAAAACACTCTTTTTGTAGAATCTGCAAGTGTTCATTTGGAGCGCTTTGAGGCCTATGGTGGAAAAGGAAATATCTTCACTTATAAACCAGGCAGAAGCATTCTCAGAAACCTCTTTATGATGTGTGCATTCGACTCGGAGAGATAAGCCTTCCTTTTGTTAGAGCAGTTTTGCAACTGTGTTTTTGCAGAATCTGCAAGTGGATATTTGGAGCCCTTTCAGGCCTTCGTTGGAAACGGGAATATCTTCCCATAAAAATTAAACAGAAGCGTTCTGTGAAACTGCTTTGTGAAGTATGAATCCAACTCACAGAGTTGAACACTTCTTTTGAAAGAGCAGTTTTGGAACACTCTTTTTGTAGAATCTACAAGTGTTCATTTGGAGCGCTTTGAGGCATATGGTGGAAAAAGAAATATCGTCACATAAAACCTAGACAGTAGCATTCTTTGAAACTTCTTTATGATGTGTGCATTCAACTCAGAGAGTTGAACTTTCCTTTTCATGGAGCAGTTCGGAAGGAGTCTTTTTGCAGCATCTGCAAGTGGATATTTGGAGCTCTTTCAGGCCTTTTTTAGAAGCGGGAATATCTTCCCATAAAAACTGGACGGAAGCATTCTCACAAACTGGTTTGTGATGTGTGTGTTCAACTCACAGAGGTGAACCTTTCCTTTGCTAGAGCAGTAATGAAACACTCTTTTTGTAGAATCTGCAAGTGTTCATTTGGAGCGATTTGAGGCCTATGGTGGAAAAAGAAATATCTTCATATATAAACAAGGCAGAAGCATTCTCAGAAACCTCTTTATGATGTGTGCATTCAACTCAGAGAGATAAGCCTTCCTTTTGATAGAGCAGTTTTGAAACTGTGTTTTTGCAGAATCTGCAAGTGGATATTTGGAGCCCTTTCAGGCCTTCGTTGGAAACGGGAATATCTTCCAAAAAAACTAAACAGAAGCGTTTTGTGAAACTGCTTTGTGTAGTATGAAACCAACTCACAGAGTTGGACACTTCCTTTGAAAGAGCTGTTTTGAAACACTCTTTTTGTAGAATCTGCAAGTGTTCATTTGGAGCGCTTTGAGGCCTATGGTGGAAAAGGAAATATCTTCACTTATAAACCAGGCAGAAGCATTCTCAGAAACATCTTTATGATGTATGCATTCAACTCGGAGAGATAAGCCTTCCTTTTGATAGAGCAGTTTTGAAACTGTGTTTTGGCAGAATCTGCAAGTGGATATTTGGAGCCCTTTCAGGCCTTCGTTGGAAACGGGAATATCTTCCCAAAAAAACTAAACAGAAGCGTTCTGTGAAACTGCTTTGTGTAGTATGAATGCAACTCACAGAGTTGGACACTTCCTTTGAAAAAGCTGTTTTGAAACACTCTTTTTGTAGAATCTGCAAGTGTTCATTTGGAGCGCTTTGAGGCCTAAGGTGGAAAAGGAAATATCTTCACTTATAAATCAGGCAGAAGCATTCTCAGAAACCTCTTTATGATGTGTGCATTCAACGCAGAGAGATAAGCCTTCCTTTTGATAGAGCAGTTTTGAAACTGTGTTTTGGCAGAATCTGCAAGTGGATATTTGGAGCCCTTCCAGGCCTTCG
Organism: Pongo abelii; assembly: GCF_028885655.2. NCBI lineage: Eukaryota > Metazoa > Chordata > Mammalia > Primates > Hominidae > Pongo > Pongo abelii. Next base: position 49,049,563 of record NC_085928.1, read on the forward strand.
TTGGAAACGGGAATATCTTCCCAAAAAAACTAAACAGAAGCGTTCTGTGAAACTGCTTTGTGTAGTATGAATCCAACTCACAGAGTTGAACACTTCCTTTGAAAGAGCTGTTTTGAAACACTCTTTTTGTAGAATCTGCAAGTGTTCATTTGGAGCGCTTTGAGGCCTATGGTGGAAAAGGAAATATCTTCACTTATAAACCAGGCAGAAGCATTCTCAGAAACCTCTTTATGATGTGTGCATTCAACTCGGAGAGATAAGCCTTCCTTTTGATAGAGCAGTTTTGAAACTGTGTTTTGGCAGAATCTGCAAGTGGATATTTGGAGCCCCTTCAGGCCTTCGTTGGAAACGGGAATATCTTCCCATAAAAACTAAACAGAAGCGTTCTGTGAAACTGCTTTGTGAAGTATAAATCCAACTCACAGAGTTGAACACTTCTTTTGAAAGAGCAGTTTGGAAACACTCTTTTTGTAGAATCTACAAGGGTTCATTTGGAGCGCTTTGAGGCCTATGGTGGAAAAGGAAATATCTTCACATAAAACCTAGACAGAAGCATTCTTTGAAACTTCTTTATGATGTGTGCATTCAACTCACAGAGTTGAACCTTCTTTTTCATGGAGCAATTTGGAAAGAGTCTTTTTGCAGCATCTGCAAGTGGATATTTGGAGCTCTTTCAGGCCTTTGTTAGAAGCGGGAATATCTTCCCATAAAAACTGGACAGAAGCATTCTCACAAACTGCTTTGTGATGTGTGTGTTCAACTCACAGAGGTGAACCTTTCCTTTGCTAGAGCAGTTATGAAACACTCTTTTTGTAGAATCTGCAAGTGTTCATTTGGAGCGATTGGAGGCCTATGGTGGAAAAAGAAATATCTTCATATATAAACAAGGCAGAAGCATTCTCAGAAACCTCTTTATGATGTGTGCATTCAACTCAGAGAGATAAGCCTTCCTTTTGATAGAGCAGTTTTGAAACTGTATTTTTGCAGGATCTGCAAGTGGATATTTGGAGCTCTTTCATGCCTTCGTTGGAAACGGGAATTCCTTCCCATAAAAACTAAACAGAAGCGTTCTGTGAAACTGCTTTGTGTAGTATGAATCCAACTCACAGAGTTGAACACTTCCTTTGAAAGAGCAGTTTTGAAACACTCTTTTTGTAGAATCTGCAAGTGTTCGTTTGGAGCGCTCTGAGGCCTATGGTGGAAAAGGAAATATCTTCACATAAAACTTAGACAGAAGCATTCTTTGAAACTTCTTTATGATGTGTGCATTCATCTCACAGAGTTGAAACTTCCTTATCATGGAGCAGTTTGGAAAGAGTCTTTTTACGGCATCTGCAAGTGGATATTTGGAGCTCTTTCAGGCCTTTGTTAGAAGCGGGAATATCTTCCCATAAAAACTGGACAGAAGCATTCTCACAAACTGCTTTGTGATGTGTGTGTTCAACTCACAGAGTTGAACCTTTCCTTTGCTAGAACACTTATGAAACACTCTTTTTGTAGAATCTGCAAGTGTTCATTTGGAGCGCATTGAGGCCTACGGTGGAAAAAGAAATATCTTCATATATAAACAAGGGAGAAGCATTCTCAGAAACCTCTTTATGATGTGTGTATTCAACTCAGAGAGATAAGCCTTCCTTTTGATAGAGCAGTTTTGAAACTGTGTTTTTGCAGAATCTGCAAGTGGATATTTGGAGCCCTTTCAGGCCTTCGTTGCAAAAGGGAATATCTTCCCTTAAAAACTAAACAGAAGAGTTCTGTGAAACTGCTTTGTGTAGTATGAATCCAACTCACAGAGTTGGACACTTCCTTTGAAAGAGCTGTTTTGAAACACTCTTTTTGTAGAATCTACAAGTGTTCATTTGGAGCGCTTTGAGGCCTATGGTGGAAAAGGAAATATCTTCACATAAAACCTAGACAGAAGCATTCTTTGAAACTTCTTTATGATGTGTGCATTCAACTCACAGAGTTGAACCTTCTTTTTCATGGAGCAATTTGGAAAGAGTCTTTTTGCAGCATCTGCAAGTGGATATTTGGAGCTCTTTCAGGCCTTTGTTAGAAGCGGGAATATCTTCCCATAAAAACTGGACAGAAGCATTCTCACAAACTGCTTTGTGATGTGTGTGTTCAACTCACAGAGGTGAACCTTTCCTTTGCTAGAGCAGTTATGAAACACTCTTTTTGTAGAATCTGCAAGTGTTCATTTGCAGCGATTTGAGGCCTATGGTGGAAAAAGAAATATCTTCATATATAAACAAGGCAGAAGCATTCTCAGAAACCCCTTTATGAGGTGTGCATTCAACTCAGAGAGATAAGCCTTCCTTTTGATAGAGCAGTTTTGAAACTGTGTTTTTGCAGAATCTGCAAGTGGATATTTGGAGCCCTTTCAGGCCTTCGTTGGAAACGGGTATAACTTCCCAAAAAAACTAAACAGAAGCGTTCTGTGAAACTGCTTTGTGTAGTATGAATGCAACTCACAGATTTGGACACTTCCTTTGAAAGAGCTGTTTAGAAACACTCTTTTTGTAGAATCTGCAAGTGTTCATTTGGAGCGCTTTGAGGCCTAAGGTGGAAAAGGAAATATCTTCACTTATAAATCAGGCAGAAGCATTCTCAGAAACCTCTTTATGATGTGTGCATTCAACTCGGAGAGATAAGCCTTCCTTTTGATAGAGCAGTTTTGAAACTGTGTTTTGGCAGAATCTGCAAGTGGATATTTGGAGCCCTTTCAGGCCTTCGTTGGAAACGGGAATATCTTCCCAAAAAAACTAAACAGAAGCGTTCTGTGAAACTGCATTGTGTAGTATGAATCCAACTCACAGAGTTGAACACTTCCTTTGAAAGAGCTGTTTTGAAACACTCTTTTTGTAGAATCTGCAAGTGTTCATTTGGAGCGGTTTGAGGCTTATGGTGGAAAAGGAAATATCTTCACTTATAAACCAGGCAGAAGCATTCTCAGAAACCTCTTTATGATGTGTGCATTCAACTCGGAGAGATAAGCCTTCCTTTTGATAGAGCAGTTTTGAAACTGTATTTTTGCAGAATCTGCAAGTGGATATTTGGAACCCTTTCATGCCTTCGTTGGAAACGGGAATTTCTTCCCATAAAAACTAAACAGAAGCGTTCTGTGAAACTGCTTTGTGTAGTATGAATCCAACTCACAGAGTTGAACACTTCTTTTGAAAGAGCAGTTTGGAAACACTCTTTTTGTAGAATCTACAAGTGTTCATTTGGAGCGCTTTGAGGCCTATGGTGGAAAAGGAAATATCTTCACATAAAACCTAGACAGAAGCATTCTTTGAAACTTCTTTATGATGTGTGCATTCATCTCACAGAGTTGAACCTTCCTTATCATGGAGCAGTTTGGAAAGAGTCTTTTTGCGGCATCTGCAAGTGGATATTTGGAGGTCTTTCAGGCCTTTGTTAGAAGCGGGAATATCTTCCCATAAAAACTGGACAGAAGCATTCTCACAAACTGCTTTGTGATGTGTGTGTTCAACTCACAGAGGTGAACCTTTCCTTTGCTAGAGCAGTTATGAAACACTCTTTTTGTAGAATCTGCAAGTCTTCATTTGGAGCGATTGGAGGCCTATGGTGGAAATAGAAATATCTTCATATATAAACAAGGCAGAAGCATTCTCAGAAACCTCTTTATGATGTGGCATTCAACTCAGAGAGATAAGCCTTCCTTTTGATAGGGCAGTTTTGAAACTGTATTTTTGCAGGATCTGCAAGTGGATATTTGGAGCTCTTTCATGCCTTCGTTGGAAACGGGAATTCCTTCCCATAAAAACTAAACAGAAGCGTTCTGTGAAACTGCTTTGTGTAGTATGAATCCAACTCACAGAGTTGAACACTTCCTTTGAAAGAGCAGTTTTGAAACACTCTTTTTGTAGAATCTGCAAGTGTTCGTTTGGAGCGCTTTGAGGCCTATGGTGGAAAAGGAAATATCTTCACATAAAACTTAGACAGAAGCATTCTTTGAAACTTCTTAATGATGTGTACATTCATCTCACAGAGTTGAACCTTCCTTATCATGGAGCAGTTTGGAAAGAGTCTTTTTGCGGCATCTGCAAGTGGATATTTGGAGCTCTTTCAGGCCTTTGTTAGAAGCGGGAATATCTTCCCATAAAAACTGGACAGAAGCATTCTCACAAACTGCTTTGTGATGTGTGTGTTCAACTCACAGAGTTGAACCTTTCCTTTGCTAGAACACTTATGAAACACTCTTTTTGTAGAATCTGCAAGTGTTCATTTGGAGCGCATTGAGGCCTATGGTGGAAAAAGAAATATCTTCATATATAAACAAGGGAGAAGCATTCTCAGAAACCTCTTTATGATGTGTGTATTCAACTCAGAGAGATAAGCCTTCCTTTTCATAGAGCAGTTTTGAAACTGTGTTTTGGCAGAATCTGCAAGTGGATATTTGGAGCCCTTTCAGGCCTTCGTTGGAAACGGAAATATCTTCCCAAAAAAACTAAACAGAAGCGTTCTGTGAAACTGCTTTGTGTAGTATGAATCCAACTCACAGAGTTGGACACTTCCTTTGAAAGAGCTGTTTTGAAACACTCTTTTTGTAGAATCTGCAAGTGTTCATTTGGAGCGCTTTGAGGCCTATGGTGGAAAAGGAAATATCTTCACTTATAAACCAGGCAGAAGCATTCTCAGAAACCTCTTTATGATGTGTGCATTCAACTCGGAGAGATAAGCCTTCCTTTTGATAGAGCAGTTTTGAAACTGTGTTTCGGCAGAATCTGCAAGTGGATATTTGGAGCCCTTTCAGGCCTTCGTTGGAAACGGGAATATCTTCCCATAAAAACTAAACAGAAGCGTTCTGTGAAACTGCTTTGTGAAGTATAAATCCAACTCACAGAGTTGAACACTTCTTTTGAAAGAGCAGTTTGGAAACACTCCTTTTGTAGAATCTACAAGTGTTCATTTGGATCGCTTTGAGGCCTATGGTGGAAAAGGAAATATCTTCACATAAAACCTAGACAGAAGCATTCTTTGAAACTTCTTTATGATGTGTGCATTCAACTCACAGAGTTCAACCTTCTTTTTCATGGAGCAATTTGGAAAGAGTCTTTTTGCAGCATCTGCAAGTGGATATTTGGAGCTCTTTCAGGCCTTTGTTAGAAGCGGGAATATCTTCCCATAAAAACTGGACAGAAGCATTCTCACAAACTGCTTTGTGATGTGTGCGTTCAACTCACAGAGGTGAACCTTTCCTTTGCTAGAGCAGTTATGAAACACTCTTTTTGTAGAATCTGCAAGTGTTCATTTGGAGCGATTTGAGGCCTATGGTGGAAAAAGAAATATATTCATATATAAACAAGGCAGAAGCATTCTCAGAAACCTCTTTATGATGTGTGCATTCAACTCAGAGAGATAAGCCTTCCTTTTGACAGAGCAGTTTTGAAACTGTGTTTTTGCAGAATCTGCAAGTGGATATTTGGAGCCGTTTCAGGCCTTCGTTGGAAACGGGAATATCTTCCCAAAAAAAGTAAACAGAAGCGTTCTGTGAAACTGCTTTGTGTAGTATGAAGGCAACTCACAGAGTTGGACACTTCCTTTGAAAGAGCTGTTTTGAAACACTCTTTTTGTAGAATCTGCAAGTGTTCATTTGGAGCGCTTTGAGGCCTAAGGTGGAAAAGGAAATATCTTCACTTATAAATCAGGCAGAAGCATTCTCAGAAACCTCTTTATGATGTGTGCATTCAACTCGGAGAGATAAGCCTTCCTTTTGATAGAGCAGTTTTGAAACTGTGTTTTGGCAGAATCTGCAAGTGGATATTTGGAGCCCTTTCAGGCCTTCGTTGGAAACGGGAATATCTTCCCATAAAAACTAAACAGAAGCGTTCTGTGAAACTGCTTTGTGTAGTATGAATCCAACTCACAGAGTTGGACACTTCCTTTGAAAGAGCTGTTTTGAAACACTCTTTTTGTGGAATCTGCAAGTGTTCATTTGGAGCGCTTTGAGGCCTATGGTGGAAAAGGAAATATCTTCACTTATAAACCAGGCAGAAGCATTCTCAGAAACCTCTTTATGATGTGTGCATTCAACTCGGAGAGATAAGCCTTCCTTTTGATAGAGCAGCTTTGAAACTGTGTTTTGGCAGAATCTGCAAGTGGATATTTGGAGCCCTTTCAGGCCTTCGTTGGAAACGGGAATATCTTCCCATAAAAACTAAACAGAAGCTTTCTGTGAAACTGCTTTGTGAAGGATAAATCCAACTCACAGAGTTGAACACTTCTTTTGAAAGAGCAGTTTGGAAACACTCTTTTTGTAGAATCTACAAGTGTTCACTTGGAGCGCTTTGAGGCATATGGTGGAAAAGGAAATATCTTCACATAAAACCTAGACAGAAGCATTCTTTGAAACTTCTTTATGATGTGTGCATTCAACTCACAGAGTTGAACCTTCTTTTTCATGGAGCAATTTGGAAAGAGTCTTTTTGCAGCATCTGCAAGTGGATATTTGGAGCTCTTTCAGGCCTTTGTTAGAAGCGGGAATATCTTCCCATAAAAACTGGACAGAAGCATTCTCACAAACTGCTTTGTGATGTGTGTGTTCAACTCACAGAGGTGAACCTTTCCTTTGCTAGAGCAGTTATGAAACACTCTTTTTGTAGAATCTGCAAGTGTTCATTTGGAGCGATTTGAGGCCTATGGTGGAAAAAGAAATATCTTCATATATAAACAAGGCAGAAGCATTCTCAGAAACCTCTTTATGATGTGTGCATTCAACTCAGAGAGATAAGCCTTCCTTTTGATAGAGCAGTTTTTAAACTGTGTTTTGGCAGAATCTGCAAGTGGATATTTGGAGCCCTTTCAGGCCTTCGTTGGAAACGGGAATATCTTCCCAAAAAAACGAAACAGAAGCGTTCTGTGAAACTGCTTTGTGTAGTATGAATGCAACTCACAGAGTTGGACACTTCCTTTGAAAGAGCTGTTTTGAAACACTCTTTTTGTAGAATCTGCAAGTGTTCATTTGGAGCGCTTTGAGGCCTAAGGTGGAAAAGGAAATATCTTCACTTATAAATCAGGCAGAAGCATTCTCAGAAACCTCTTTATCATGTGTGCATTCAACTCGGAGAGATAAGCCTTCCTTTTGATAGAGCAGATTTGAAACTGTGTTTTGGCAGAATCTGCAAGTGGATATTTGGAGCCCTTTCAGGCCTTCGTTGGAAATGGGAATATCTTCCCATAAAAACTAAACAGAAGCGTTCTGTGAAACTGCTTTGTGAAGTATAAATCCAACTCCCAGAGTTGAACACTTCTTTTGAAAGAGCTGTTTTGAAACACACTTTTTGTAGAATCTACAAGTGTTCATTTGGAGCGCTTTGAGGCCTACGGTGGAAAAGGAAATATCTTCACTTATAAACCAGGCAGAAGCATTCTCAGAAACCTCTTTATGATGTGTGCATTCAACTCGGAGAGATAAGCCTTCCTTTTGATAGAGCAGCTTTGAAACTGTGTTTTGGCAGAATCTGCAAGTGGATATTTGGAGCCCTTTCAGGCCTTCGTTGGAAACGGGAATATCTTCCCATAAAAACTAAACAGAAGCGTTCTGTGAAACTGCTTTGTGAAGGATAAATCCAACTCACAGAGTTGAACACTTCTTTTGAAAGAGCAGTTTGGAAACACTCTTTTTGTAGAATCTACAAGTGTTCACTTGGAGCGCTTTGAGGCGTATGGTGGAAAAGGAAATATCTTCACATAAAACCTAGACAGAAGCATTCTTTGAAACTTCTTTATGATGTGTGCATTCAACTCACAGAGTTGAACCTTCTTTTTCATGGAGCAATTTGGAAAGAGTCTTTTTGCAGCATCTGCAAGTGGATATTTGGAGCTCTTTCAGGCCTTTGTTAGAAGCGGGAATATCTTCCCATAAAAACTGGACAGAAGCATTCTCACAAACTGCTTTGTGATGTGTGTGTTCAACTCACAGAGGTGAACCTTTCCTTTGCTAGAGCAGTTATGAAACACTCTTTTTGTAGAATCTGCAAGTGTTCATTTGGAGCGATTTGAGGCCTATGGTGGAAAAAGAAATATCTTCATATATAAACAAGGCAGAAGCATTCTCAGAAACCTCTTTATGATGTGTGCATTCAACTCAGAGAGATAAGCCTTCCTTTTGATAGAGCAGTTTTTAAACTGTGTTTTGGCAGAATCTGCAAGTGGATATTTGGAGCCCTTTCAGGCCTTCGTTGGAAACGGGAATATCTTCCCAAAAAAACGAAACAGAAGCGTTCTGTGAAACTGCTTTGTGTAGTATGAATGCAACTCACAGAGTTGGACACTTCCTTTGAAAGAGCTGTTTTGAAACACTCTTTTAGTAGAATCTGCAAGTGTTCCTTTGGAGCGCTTTGAGGCCTATGGTGGAAAAGGAAATATCTTCACTTATAAACCAGGCAGAAGCATTCTCAGAAACCTCTTTATGATGTGGGCATTCAACTCGGAGAGATAAGCCTTCCTTTTGATAGAGCAGTTTTGAAACTGTGTTTTGGCAGAATCTGCAAGTGGATATTTGGAGCCCTTTCAGGCCTTCGTTGGAAACGGGAATATCTTCCCATAAAAACTAAACAGAAGCGTTCTGTGAAACTGCTTTGTGAAGTATGAATCCAACTCACAGAGTTGAACACTTCCTTTGAAAGAGCAGTTTTGAAACACTCTTTTTGTAGAATCTGCAAGTGTTCCTTTGGAGCGCTTTGAGGCCTACGGTGGAAAAGGAAATATCTTCACATAAAACCTAGACAGAAGCATTCTTTGAAACTTCTTTATGATGCGTGCATTCATCTCACAGAGTTGAACCTTCCTTATCATGGAGCAGTTTGGAAAGAGTCTTTTTGCGGCATCTGCAAGTGGATATTTGGAGCTCTTTCAGGCCTTTGTTAGAAGCGGGAATATCTTCCCATAAAAACTGGACAGAAGCATTCTCACAAACTGCTTTGTGATGTGTGTGTTCAACTCACAGAGTTGAACCTTTCCTTTGCTAGAACACTTATGAAACACTCTTTTTGTAGAATCTGCAAGTGTTCATTTGGAGCGCATTGAGGCCTATGGTGGAAAAAGAAATATCTTCATATATAAACAAGGGAGAAGCATTCTCAGAAACCTCTTTATGATGTGTGTATTCAACTCAGAGAGATAAGCCTTCCTTTCGATAGAGCAGTTTTGCAACTGTGTTTTTGCAGAATCTGCAAGTGGATATTTGGAGCCCTTTCAGGCCTTCGTTGGAAACGGGAATATCTTCCCAAAAAAACTAAACAGAAGCGTTCTGAGAAACTGGTTTGTGTAGTATGAATCCAACTCACAGAGTTGGACACTTCCTTTGAAAGAGCTCTTTTGAAACACTCTTTTTGTAGAATCTGCAAGTGTTCATTTGGAGCGCTTTGAGGCCTAAGGTGGAAAAGGAAATATCTTCACTTATAAATCAGGCAGAAGCATTCTCAGAAACCTCTTTATGATGTGTGCATTCAACTCGGAGAGATAAGCCTTCCTTTTCATAGAGCAGTTTTGAAACTGTGTTTTGGCAGAATCTGCAAGTGGATATTTGGAGCCCTTTCAGGCCTTCGTTGGAAACGGGAATATCTTCCCATAAAAATTAAACAGAAGCGTTCTGTGAAACTGCTTTGTGAAGTATGAATCCAACTCACAGAGTTGAACACTTCTTTTGAAAGAGCAGTTTTGAAACACTCTTTTTGTAGAATCTACAAGTGTTCATTTGGAGCGCTTTGAGGCATATGGTGGAAAAAGAAATATCGTCACATAAAACCTAGACAGAAGCATTCTTTGAAACTTCTTTATGATGTGTGCATTCCACTCACAGAGTTGAACTTTCCTTTTCATGGAGCAGTTTGGAAAGAGTCTTTTTGCAGCATCTGCAAGTGGATATTTGGAGCTCTTTCAGGCCTTTGTTAGAAGCGGGAATATCTTCCCATAAAAACTGGACAGAAGCATTCTCACAAACTGCTTTGTGATGTGTGTGTTCAACTCACAGAGGTGAACCTTTCCTTTGCTAGAGCAGTTATGAAACACTCTTTTTGTAGAATCTGCAAGTGTTCATTTGGAGCGATTTGAGGCCTATGGTGGAAAAAGAAATATCTTCATATATAAACAAGGCAGAAGCATTCTCAGAAACCTCTTTATGATGTGTGCATTCAACTCAGAGAGATAAGCCTTCCTTTTGATAGAGCAGTTTTGAAACTGTGTTTTTGCAGAATCTGCAAGTGGATATTTGGAGCCCTTTCATGCCTTCGTTGGAAACGGGAATATCTTCCCAAAAAAACTAAACAGAAGCGTTCTGTGAAACTGCTTTGTGTAGTATGAATGCAACTCACAGAGTTGGACACTTCCTTTGAAAGAGCTGTTTTGAAACACTCTTTTTGTAGAATCTGCAAGTGTTCATTTGGAGCGCTTTGAGGCCTATGGTGGAAAAGGAAATATCTTCACTTATAAACCAGGCAGAAGCATTCTCAGAAACCTCTTTATGATGTGTGCATTCAACTCGGAGAGATAAGCCTTCCTTTTGATAGAGCAGTTTTGAAACTGTGTTTTTGCAGAATCTGCAAGTGGATATTTGGAGCCCTTTCAGGCCTTCGTTGGAAAAGGGAGTATCTTCCCATAAAAACTAAACAGAAGAGTTCTGTGAAACTGCTTTGTGTAGTATGAATCCAACTCACAGAGTTGGACACTTCCTTTGAAAGAGCTGTTTTGAAACACTCTTTTTGTAGAATCTGCAAGTGTTCATTTGGAGCGCTTTGAGGCCTATGGTGGAAAAGGAAATATCTTCACTTATAAACCAGGCAGAAGCATTCTCAGAAACCTCTTTATGATGTGTGCATTCGACTCGGAGAGATAAGCCTTCCTTTTGTTAGAGCAGTTTTGCAACTGTGTTTTTGCAGAATCTCCAAGTGGATATTTGGAGCCCTTTCAGGCCTTCGTTGGAAACGGGAATATCTTCCCATAAAAACTAAACAGAAGCGTTCTGTGAAACTGCTTTGTGAAGGATAAATCCAACTCACAGAGTTGAACACTTCTTTTGAAAGAGCAGTTTGGAAACACTCTTTTTGTAGAATCTACAAGTGTTCACTTGGAGCGCTTTGAGGCATATGGTGGAAAAGGAAATATCTTCACATAAAACCTAGACAGAAGCATTCTTTGAAACTTCTTTATGATGTTTGCATTCAACTCACAGAGTTGAACCTTCTTTTTCATGGAGCAATTTGGAAAGAGTCTTTTTGCAGCATCTGCAAGTGGATATTTGGAGCTCTTTCAGGCCTTTGTTAGAAGCGGGAATATCTTCCCATAAAAACTGGACAGAAGCATTCTCACAAACTGCTTTGTGATGTGTGTGTTCAACTCACAGAGGTGAACCTTTCCTTTGCTAGAGCAGTTATGAAACACTCTTTTTGTAGAATCTGCAAGTGTTCATTTGGAGCGATTTGAGGCCTATGGTGGAAAAAGAAATATCTTCATATATAAACAAGGCAGAAGCATTCTCAGAAACCCCTTTATGAGGTGTGCATTCAACTCAGAGAGATAAGCCTTCCTTTTGATAGAGCAGTTTTGAAACTGTGTTTTTGCAGAATCTGCAAGTGGATATTTGGAGCCCTTTCAGGCCTTCGTTGGAAACGGGAATATCTTCCCAAAAAAACGAAACAGAAGCGTTCTGTGAAACTGCTTTGTGTAGTATGAATGCAACTCACAGAGTTGGACACTTCCTTTGAAAGAGCTGTTTTGAAACACTCTTTTTGTAGAATCTGCAAGTGTTCATTTGGAGCGCTTTGAGGCCTAAGGTGGAAAAGGAAATATCTTCACTTATAAACCAGGCAGAAGCATTCTCAGAAACCTCTTTATGATGTGTGCATTCAACTCGGAGAGATAAGCCTTCCTTTTCATAGAGCAGTTTTGAAACTGTGTTTTGGCAGAATCTGCAAGTGGATATTTGGAGCCCTTTCAGGCCTTCGTTGGAAACGGGAATATCTTCCCAAAAAAACTAAACAGAAGCGTTCTGTGAAACTGCTTTGTGTAGTATGAATGCAACTCACAGAGTTGGACACTTCCTTTGAAAGAGCTGTTTTGAAACACTCTTTATGTAGAATCTGCAAGTGTTCATTTGGAGCGCTTTGAGGCCTATGGTGGAAAAGGAAATATCTTCACTTATAAACCAGGCAGAAGCATTCTCAGAAACCTCTTTATGATGTGTGCATTCAACTCGGAGAGATAAGCCTTCCTTTTGATAGAGCAGCTTTGAAACTGTGTTTTGGCAGAATCTGCAAGTGGATATTTGGAGCCCTTTCAGGCCTTCGTTGGAAACGGGAATATCTTCCCATAAAAACTAAACAGAAGCGTTCTGTGAAACTGCTTTGTGAAGGATAAATCCAACTCACAGAGTTGAACCCTTCTTTTGAAAGAGCAGTTTGGAAACACTCTTTTTGTAGAATCTACAAGTGTTCACTTGGAGCGCTTTGAGGCCTATGGTGGAAAAGGAAATATCTTCACATAAAACCTAGACAGAAGCATTTTTTGAAACTTCTTTATGATGTGTGCATTCAACTCACAGAGTTGAACCTTCTTTTTCATGGAGCAATTTGGAAAGAGTCTTTTTGCAGCATCTGCAAGTGGATATTTGGAGCTCTTTCAGGCCTTTGTTAGAAGCGGGAATATCTTCCCATAAAAACTGGACAGAAGCATTCTCACAAACTGCTTTGTGATGTGTGTGTTCAACTCACAGAGGTGAACCTTTCCTTTGCTAGAGCAGTTATGAAACACTCTTTTTGTAGAATCTGCAAGTGTTCATTTGGAGCGATTTGAGGCCTATGGTGGAAAAAGAAATATCTTCATATATAAACAAGGCAGAAGCATTCTCAGAAACCTCTTTATGATGTGTGCATTCAACTCAGAGAGATAAGCCTTCCTTTTGATAGAGCAGTTTTTGAACTGTGTTTTGGCAGAATCTGCAAGTGGATATTTGGAGCCCTTTCAGGCCTTCGTTGGAAACGGGAATATCTTCCCAAAAAAACTAAACAGAAGCGTTCTGTGAAACTGCTTTGTGTAGTATGAATCCAACTCACAGATTTGAACACTTCCTTTGAAAGAGCTGTTTTGAAACACTCTTTTTGTAGAATCTGCAAGTGTTCATTTGGAGCGCTTTGAGGCCTATGGTGGAAACGGAAATATCTTCACTTATAAACCAGGCAGAAGCAATCTCAGAAACCTCTTTATGATGTGTGCATTCAACTCGGAGAGATAAGCCTTCCTTTTTATAGAGCAGTTTTGAAACTGTATTTTTGCAGAATCTGCAAGTGGATATTTGGAGCCCTTTCATGCCTTCGTTGGAAACGGGAATTTCTTCCCATAAAAACTAAACAGAAGCGTTCTGTGAAACTGCTTTGTGTAGTATGAATCCAACTCACAGAGTTGAACACTTCTTTTGAAAGAGCAGTTTGGAAACACTCTTTTTGTAGAATCTACAAGTGTTCATTTGGAGCGCTTTGAGGCCTATGGTGGAAAAGGAAATATCTTCACATAAAACCTAGACAGAAGCATTCTTTGAAACTTCTTTATGATGTGTGCATTCATCTCACAGAGTTGAACCTTCCTTATCATGGAGCAGTTTGGAAAGAGTCTTTTTGCGGCATCTGCAAGTGGATATTTGGAGCTCTTTCAGGCCTTTGTTAGAAGCGGGAATATCTTCCCATAAAAACTGGACAGAAGCATTCTCACAAACTGCTTTGTGATGTGTGTGTTCAACTCACATAGTTGAACCTTTCCTTTGCTAGAACACTTATGAAACACTCTTTTTGTAGAATCTGCAAGTGTTCAATTGGAGCGCTTTGAGGCCTATGGTGGAAAAGGAAATATCTTCACTTATAAACCAGGCAGAAGCATTCTCAGAAACCTCTTTATGATGTGCGCATTCGACTCGGAGAGATAAGCCTTCCTTTTGATAGAGCAGTTTTGCAACTGTGTTTTTGCAGAATCTGCAAGTGTATATTTGGAGCCCTTTCAGGCCTTCGTTGGAAACGGGAATATTTTCCCATAAAAATTAAACAGAACCGTTCTGTGAAACTGCTTTGTGAAGTATGAATCCAACTCACAGAGTTGAACACTTCTTTTGAAAGAGCAGTTTTGAAACACTCTTTTTGTAGAATCTACAAGTGTTCATTTGGAGCGCTTTGAGGCATATGGTGGAAAAAGAAATATCGTCACATAAAACCTAGACAGAAGCATTCTTTGAAACTTCTTTATGATGTGTGCATTCAACTCACAGAGTTGAACTTTCCTTTTCATGGAGCAGTTTGGAAAGAGTCTTTTTGCAGCATCTGCAAGTGGATATTTGGAGCTCTTTCAGGCCTTTGTTAGAAGCGGGAATATCTTCCCATAAAAAGTGGACAGAAGCATTCTCACAAACTGCTTTGTGATGTGTGTGTTCAACTCACAGAGGTGAACCTTTCCTTTGCTAGAGCAGTTATGAAACACTCTTTTTGTAGAATCTGCAAGTGTTCATTTGGAGCGATTTAAGGCCTATGGAGGAAAAAGAAATATCTTCATATATAAACAAGGCAGAAGCATTCTCAGAAACCTCTTTATGATGTGTGCATTCAACTCAGAGAGATAAGCCTTCCTTTTGATAGAGCAGTTTTTAAACTGTGTTTTTGCAGAATCTGCAAGTGGATATTTGAAGCCCTTTCAGGCCTTCGTTGGAAACGGGAATATCTTCCCAAAAAAACGAAACAGAAGCGTTCTGTGAAACTGCTTTGTGTAGTATGAATGCAACTCACAGAGTTGGACACTTCCTTTGAAAGAGCTGTTTTGAAACACTCTTTTTGTAGAATCTGCAAGTGTTCATTTGGAGCGCTTTGAGGCCTAAGGTGGAAAAGGAAATATCTTCACTTATAAATCAGGCAGAAGCATTCTCAGAAACCTCTTTATGATGTGTGCATTCAACTCGGAGAGATAAGCCTTCCTTTTGATAGAGCAGTTTTGAAACTGTGTTTTGGCAGAATCTGCAAGTGGATATTTGGAGCCCTTTCAGGCCTTCGTTGGAAACGGGAATATCTTCCCAAAAAAACTAAACAGAAGCGTTCTGTGAAACTGCTTTGTGTAGTATGAATCCAACTCACAGAGTTGAACACTTCCTTTGAAAGAGCTGTTTTGAAACACTCTTTTTGTAGAATCTGCAAGTGTTCATTTGGAGCGCTTTGAGGCCTATGGTGGAAAAGGAAATATCTTCACTTATAAACCAGGCAGAAGCATTCTCAGAAACCTCTTTATGATGTGCGCATTCAACTCAGAGAGATAAGCCTTCCTTTTGATAGAGCAGTTTTGAAACTGTGTTTTGGCAGAATCTGCAAGTGGATATTTGGAGCCCTTTCAGGCCTTCGTTGGAAACGGGAATATCTTCCCATAAAAACTAAACAGAAGCGTTCTGTGAAACTGCTTTGTGAAGTATGAATCCAACTCACAGAGTTGAACACTTCCTTTGAAAGAGCAGTTTTGAAACACTCTTTTTGTAGAATCTGCAAGTGTTCGTTTGTAGCGCTTTTAGGCCTATGGTGGAAAAGGAAATATCTTCACATAAAACCTAGACAGAAGCATTCTTTGAAACTTCTTTATGATGTGTGCATTCATCTCACAGAGTTGAATCTTCCTTATCATGGAGCAGTTTGGAAAGAGTCTTTTTGCGGCATCTGCAAGTGGATATTTGGAGCTCTTTCAGGCCTTTGTTAGAAGCGGGAATATCTTCCCATAAAAACTGGACAGAAGCATTCTCACAAACTGCTTTGTGATGTGTGTGTTCAACTCACAGAGTTGAACCTTTCCTTTGCTAGAACACTTATGAAACACTCTTTTTGTAGAATCTGCAAGTGTTCATTTGGAGCGCATTGAGGCCTATGGTGGAAAAAGAAATATCTTCATATATAAACAAGGGAGAAGCATTCTCAGAAACCTCTTTATGATGTGTGTATTCAACTCAGAGAGATAAGCCTTCCTTTTGATAGAGCAGTTTTGAAACTGTGTTTTTGCAGAATCTGCAAGTGGATATTTGGAGCCCTTTCAGGCCTTCGTTGGAAACGGGAATATCTTCCCAAAAAAACTAAACAGAAGCGTTCTCTGAAACTGCTTTGTGTAGTATGAATGCAACTCACAGATTTGGACACTTCCTTTGAAAGAGCTGTTTTGAAACACTCTTTTTGTAGAATCTGCAAGTGTTCATTTGGAGCGCTTTGAGGCCAATGGTGGAAAAGGAAATATCTTCACTTATAAACCAGGCAGAAGCATTCTCAGAAACCTCTTTATGATGTGTGCATTCAACTCGGAGAGATAAGCCTTCCTTTTGATAGAGCAGCTTTGAAACTGTGTTTTGGCAGAATCTGCAAGTGGATATTTGGAGCCCTTTCAGGCCTTCGTTGGAAACGGGAATATCTTCCCATAAAAACTAACAGAAGCGTTCTGTGAAACTGCTTTGTGAAGGATAAATCCAACTCACAGAGTTGAACACTTCTTTTGAAAGAGCAGTTTGGAAACACTCTTTTTGTAGAATCTACAAGTGTTCATTTGGAGCGCTTTGAGGCATATGGTGGAAAAGGAAATATCTTCACATAAAACCTAGACAGAAGCGTTCTTTGAAACTTCTTTATGATGTGTGCATTCAACTCACAGAGTTGAACCTTCTTTTTCATGGAGCAATTTGGAAAGAGTCTTTTTGCAGCATCTGCAAGTGGATATTTGGAGCTCTTTCAGGCCTTTGTTAGAAGCGGGAATATCTTCCCATAAAAACTGGACAGAAGCATTCTCACAAACTGCTTTGTGATGTGTGTGTTCAACTCACAGAGGTGAACCTTTCCTTTGCTAGAGCAGTTATGAAACACTCTTTTTGTAGAATCTGCAAGTGTTCATTTGGAGCGCATTGAGGCCTATGGTGGAAAAAGAAATATCTTCATATATAAACAAGGCAGAAGCATTCTCAGAAACCTCTTTATGATGTGTGTATTCAACTCAGAGAGATAAGCCTTCCTTTTGATAGAGCAGTTTTGAAACTGTGTTTTTGCAGAATCTGCAAGTGGATATTTGGAGCCCTTTCAGGCCTTCGTTGGAAACGGGAATATCTTCCCAAAAAAACTAAACAGAAGCGTTCTGTGAAACTGCTTTGTGTAGTATGAATCCAACTCACAGAGTTGAACACTTCCTTTGAAAGAGCTGTTTTGAAACACTCTTTTTGTAGAATCTGCAAGTGTTCATTTGGAGCGCTTTGAGGCCTATGGTGGAAAAGGAAATATCTTCACTTATAAACCAGGCAGAAGCATTCTCAGAAACCTCTTTATGATGTGCGCATTCAACTCAGAGAGATAAGCCTTCCTTTTGATAGAGCAGTTTTGAAACTGTGTTTTGGCAGAATCTGCAAGTGGATATTTGGAGCCCTTTCAGGCCTTCGTTGGAAACGGGAATATCTTCCCATAAAAACTAAACAGAAGCGTTCTGTGAAACTGCTTTGTGAAGTATGAATCCAACTCACAGAGTTGAACACTTCCTTTGAAAGAGCAGTTTTGAAACACTCTTTTTGTAGAATCTGCAAGTGTTCGTTTGTAGCGCTTTTAGGCCTATGGTGGAAAAGGAAATATCTTCACATAAAACCTAGACAGAAGCATTCTTTGAAACTTCTTTATGATGTGTGCATTCATCTCACAGAGTTGAATCTTCCTTATCATGGAGCAGTTTGGAAAGAGTCTTTTTGCGGCATCTGCAAGTGGATATTTGGAGCTCTTTCAGGCCTTTGTTAGAAGCGGGAATATCTTCCCATAAAAACTGGACAGAAGCATTCTCACAAACTGCTTTGTGATGTGTGTGTTCAACTCACAGAGTTGAACCTTTCCTTTGCTAGAACACTTATGAAACACTCTTTTTGTAGAATCTGCAAGTGTTCATTTGGAGCGCATTGAGGCCTATGGTGGAAAAAGAAATATCTTCATATATAAACAAGGGAGAAGCATTCTCAGAAACCTCTTTATGATGTGTGTATTCAACTCAGAGAGATAAGCCTTCCTTTTGATAGAGCAGTTTTGAAACTGTGTTTTTGCAGAATCTGCAAGTGGATATTTGGAGCCCTTTCAGGCCTTCGTTGGAAACGGGAATATCTTCCCAAAAAAACTAAACAGAAGCGTTCTCTGAAACTGCTTTGTGTAGTATGAATGCAACTCACAGATTTGGACACTTCCTTTGAAAGAGCTGTTTTGAAACACTCTTTTTGTAGAATCTGCAAGTGTTCATTTGGAGCGCTTTGAGGCCAATGGTGGAAAAGGAAATATCTTCACTTATAAACCAGGCAGAAGCATTCTCAGAAACCTCTTTATGATGTGTGCATTCAACTCGGAGAGATAAGCCTTCCTTTTGATAGAGCAGCTTTGAAACTGTGTTTTGGCAGAATCTGCAAGTGGATATTTGGAGCCCTTTCAGGCCTTCGTTGGAAACGGGAATATCTTCCCATAAAAACTAACAGAAGCGTTCTGTGAAACTGCTTTGTGAAGGATAAATCCAACTCACAGAGTTGAACACTTCTTTTGAAAGAGCAGTTTGGAAACACTCTTTTTGTAGAATCTACAAGTGTTCATTTGGAGCGCTTTGAGGCATATGGTGGAAAAGGAAATATCTTCACATAAAACCTAGACAGAAGCGTTCTTTGAAACTTCTTTATGATGTGTGCATTCAACTCACAGAGTTGAACCTTCTTTTTCATGGAGCAATTTGGAAAGAGTCTTTTTGCAGCATCTGCAAGTGGATATTTGGAGCTCTTTCAGGCCTTTGTTAGAAGCGGGAATATCTTCCCATAAAAACTGGACAGAAGCATTCTCACAAACTGCTTTGTGATGTGTGTGTTCAACTCACAGAGGTGAACCTTTCCTTTGCTAGAGCAGTTATGAAACACTCTTTTTGTAGAATCTGCAAGTGTTCATTTGGAGCGCATTGAGGCCTATGGTGGAAAAAGAAATATCTTCATATATAAACAAGGCAGAAGCATTCTCAGAAACCTCTTTATGATGTGTGTATTCAACTCAGAGAGATAAGCCTTCCTTTTGATAGAGCAGTTTTGAAACTGTGTTTTTGCAGAATCTGCAAGTGGATATTTGGAGCCCTTTCAGGCCTTCGTTGGAAACGGGAATATCTTCCCAAAAAAACTAAACAGAAGCGTTCTGTGAAACTGCTTTGTGTAGTATGAATCCAACTCACAGAGTTGGACACTTCCTTTGAAAGAGTTCTTTTGAAACACTCTTTTTGTAGAATCTGCAAGTGTTCATTTGGAGCACTTTGAGGCCTATTGTGGAAAAGGAAATATCTTCACTTATAAACCAGGCAGAAGCATTCTCAGAAACCTCTTCATGATGTGTGCATTCAACTCGGAGAGATAAGCCTTCCTTTTGATAGAGCAGTTTTGAAACTGTGTTTTTGCAGAATCTGCATGTGGATATTTGGAGCCCTTTCAGGCCTTCGTTGGAAACGGGAATATCTTCCCAAAAAAACTAAACAGAAGCGTTCTGTGAAACTGCTTTGTGTAGTATGAATCCAACTCACAGTGTTGGACACTTCCTTTGAAAGAGTTCTTTTGAAACACTCTTTTTGTAGAATCTGCAAGTGTTCATTTGGAGCGCTTTGAGGCCTATTGTGGAAAAGGAAATATCTTCACTTATAAACCAGGCAGAAGCATTCTCAGAAACCTCTTCATGATGTGTGCATTCAACTCGGAGAGATAAGCCTTCCTTTTGATAGAGCAGTTTTGAAACTGTGTTTTTGCAGAATCTGCAAGTGGATATTTGGAGCCCTTTCAGGCCTTCGTTGGAAAAGGGAGTATCTTCCCATAAAAACTAAACAGAAGAGTTCTGTGAAACTGCTTTGTGTAGTATGAATCCAACTCACAGAGTTGGACACTTCCTTTGAAAGAGCTGTTTTGAAACACTCTTTTTGTAGAATCTGCAAGTGTTCATTTGGAGCGCTTTGAGGCCTATGGTGGAAAAGGAAATATCTTCACTTATAAACCAGGCAGAAGCATTCTCAGAAACCTCTTTATGATGTGTGCATTCGACTCGGAGACATAAGCCTTCCTTTTGTTAGAGCAGTTTTGCAACTGTGTTTTTGCAGAATCTGCAAGTGTATATTTGGAGACCTTTCAGGCCTTCGTTGGAAACGGGAATATCTTCCCATAAAAACTAAACAGAAGCGTTCTGTGAAACTGCTTTGTGAAGGATAAATCCAACTCACAGAGTTGAACACTTCTTTTGAAAGAGCAGTTTGGAAACACTCTTTTTGTAGAATCTACAAGTGTTCACTTGGAGCGCTTTGAGGCATATGGTGGAAAAGGAAATATCTTCACATAAAACCTAGACAGAAGCATTCTTTGAAACTTCTTTATGATGTGTGCATTCAACTCACAGAGTTGAACCTTCTTTTTCATGGACCAATTTGGAAAGAGTCTTTTTGCAGCATCTGCAAGTGGATATTTGGAGCTCTTTCAGGCCTTCATTAGAAGCGGGAATATCTTCCCATAAAAACTGGACAGAAGCATTCTCACAAACTGCTTTGTGATGTGTGTGTTCAACTCACAGAGGTGAACCTTTCCTTTGCTAGAGCAGTTATGAAACACTCTTTTTGTAGAATCTGCAAGTGTTCATTTGGAGCGATTTGAGGCCTATGGTGGAAAAAGAAATATCTTCATATATAAACAAGGCAGAAGCATTCTCAGAAACCCCTTTATGAGGTGTGCATTCAACTCAGAGAGATAAGCCTTCCTTTTGATAGAGCAGTTTTTAAACTGTGCTTTTGCAGAATCTGCAAGTGGATATTTGGAGCCCTTTCAGGCCTTCGTTGGAAACGGGAATATCTTCCCAAAAAAACGAAACAGAAGCGTTCTGTGAAACTGCTTTGTGTAGTATGAATGCAACTCACAGAGTTGGACACTTCCTTTGAAAGAGCTGTTTTGAAACACTCTTTTTGTAGAATCTGCAAGTGTTCATTCGGAGCGCTTTGAGGCCTAAGGTGGAAAAGGAAATATCTTCACTTATAAATCAGGCAGAAGCATTCTCAGAAACCTCTTTATGATGTGTGCATTCAACTCGGAGAGATAAGCCTTCCTTTTGATAGAGCAGTTTTGAAACTGTGTTTTGGCAGAATCTGCAAGTGGATATTTGGAGCCCTTTCAGGCCTTCGTTGGAAACGGGAATATCTTCCCAAAAAAACTAAACAGAAGCGTTCTGTGAAACTGCTTTGTGTAGTATGAATCCAACTCACAGAGTTGAACACTTCCTTTGAAAGAGCTGTTTTGAAACACTCTTTTTGTAGAATCTGCAAGTGTTCATTTGGAGCGCTTTGAGGCCTATGGTGGAAAAGGAAATATCTTCACTTATAAACCAGGCAGAAGTAATCTCAGAAACCTCTTTATGATGTGTGCATTCAACTCGGAGAGATAAGCCTTCCTTTTGATAGAGCAGTTTTGAAACTGTATTTTTGCAGAATCTGCAAGTGGATATTTGGAGCCCTTTCATGCCTTCGTTGGAAACGGGAATTTCTTCCCATAAAAACTAAACAGAAGCGTTCTGTGAAACTGCTTTGTGTAGTATGAATCCAACTCACAGAGTTGAACACTTCTTTTGAAAGAGCAGTTTGGAAACACTTTTTTGTAGAATCTACAAGTGTTCATTTGGAGCGCTTTGAGGCCTATGGTGGAAAAGGAAATATCTTCACATAAAACCTAGACAGAAGCATTCTTTGAAACTTCTTTATGATGTGTGCATTCATCTCACAGAGTTGAACCTTCCTTATCATGGAGCAGTTTGGAAAGAGTCTTTTTGCGGCATCTGCAAGTGGATATTTGGAGCTCTTTAAGGCCTTTTTTAGAAGCGGGAATATCCTCCCATAAAAACTGGACAGAAGCATTCTCACAAACTGCTTTGTGATGTGTGTGTTCAACTCACATAGTTGAACCTTTCCTTTGCTAGAACACTTATGAAACACTCTTTTTGTAGAATCTGCAAGTGTTCATTTGGAGCGCTTTGAGGCCTATGGTGGAAAAGGAAATATCTTCACTTATAAACCAGGCAGAAGCATTCTCAGAAACCTCTTTATGATGTGTGCATTCGACTCGGAGATATAAGCCTTCCTTTTGTTAGAGCAGTTTTGCAACTGTGTTTTTGCAGAATCTGCAAGTGTATATTTGGAGCCCTTTCAGGCCTTCGTTGGAAACGGGAATATCTTCCCATAAAAATTAAACAGAAGCGTTCTGTGAAACTGCTTTGTGAAGTATGAATCCAACTCACAGAGTTGAACACTTCTTTTGAAAGAGCAGTTTTGAAACACTCTTTTTGTAGAATCTACAAGTGTTCATTTGGAGCGCTTTGAGGCATATGGTGGAAAAAGAAATATCGTCACATAAAACCTAGACAGAAGCATTCTTTGAAACTTCTTTACGATGTGTGCATTCAACTCACAGAGTTGAACTTTCCTTTTCATGGAGCAGTTTGGAAAGAGTCTTTTTGCAGCATCTGCAAGTGGATATTTGGAGCTCTTTCAGGCCTTTGTTAGAAGCGGGAATATCTTCCCATAAAAACTGGACAGAAGCATTCTCACAAACTGCTTTGTGATGTGTGTGTTCAACTCACAGAGGTGAACCTTTCCTTTGCTAGAGCAGTTATGAAACACTCTTTTTGTAGAATCTGCAAGTGTTCATTTGGAGCGATTTGAGGCCTATGGTGGAAAAAGAAATATCTTCATATATAAACAAGGCAGAAGCATTCTCAGAAACCTCTTTATGATGTGTGCATTCAACTCAGAGAGATAAGCCTTCCTTTTGATAGAGCAGTTTTGAAACTGTGTTTTTGCAGAATCTGCAAGTGGATACTTGGAGCCCTTTCAGGCCTTCGTTGGAAACGGGAATATCTTCCCAAAAAAACGAAACAGAAGCGTTCTGTGAAACTGCTTTGTGTAGTATGAATGCAACTCACAGAGTTGGACACTTCCTTTGAAAGAGCTGTTTTGAAACACTCTTTTTGTAGAATCTGCAAGTGTTCATTTGGAGCGCTTTGAGGCCTATGGTGGAAAAGGAAATATCTTCACATATAAATCAGGCAGAAGCATTCTCAGAAACCTCTTTATCATGTGTGCATTCAACTCGGAGAGATAAGCCTTCCTTTTTATAGAGCAGATTTGAAACTGTGTTTTGGCAGAATCTGCAAGTGGATATTTGGAGCCCTTTCAGGCCTTCGTTGGAAACGGGAATATCTTCCCATAAAAACTAAACAGAAGCGTTCTGTGAAACTGCTTTGTGAAGTATGAATCCAACTCACAGAGTTGAACACTTCCTTTGAAAGAGCAGTTTTGAAACACTCTTTTTGTAGAATCTGCAAGTGTTCGTTTGGAGCGCTTTGAGGCCTATGGTGGAAAAGGAAATATCTTCACATAAAACCTAGACAGAAGCATTCTTTGAAACTTCTTTATGATGTGTGCATTCATCTCACAGAGTTGAATCTTCCTTATCATGGAGCAGTTTGGAAAGAGTCTTTTTGCGGCATCTGCAAGTGGATATTTGGAGCTCTTTCAGGCCTTTGTTAGAAGCGGGAATATCTTCCCATAAAAACTGGACAGAAGCATTCTCACAGACTGCTTTGTGATGTGTGTGTTCAACTCACAGAGTTGAACCTTTCCTTTCCTAGAACGCTTATGAAACACTCTTTTTGTAGAATCTGCAAGTGTTCATTTGGAGCGCATTGAGGCCTATGGTGGAAAAAGAAATATCTTCATATATAAACAAGGGAGAAGCATTCTCAGAAACCTCTTTATGATGTGTGTATTCAACTCAGAGAGATAAGCCTTCCTTTTGATAGAGCAGTTTTGAAACTGTGTTTTTGCAGAATCTGCAAGTGGATATTTGGAGCCCTTTCAGGCCTTCGTTGGAAACGGGAATATCTTCCCAAAAAAACTAAACAGAAGCGTTCTGTGAAACTGCTTTGTGTAGTATGAATGCAACTCACAGAGTTGGACACTTCCTTTGAAAGAGCTGTTTTGAAACACTCTTTTTGTAGAATCTGCAAGTGTTCATTTGGAGCGATTTGAGGCCTATGGTGGAAAAAGAAATATCTTCATATATAAACAAGGCAGAAGCATTCTCAGAAACCTCTTTATGATGTGTGCATTCAACTCAGAGAGATAAGCCTTCCTTTTGATAGAGCAGTTTTGAAACTGTGTTTTTGCAGAATCTGCAAGTGGATATTTGGAGCCCTTTCAGGCCTTCGTTGGAAAAGGGAATATCTTCCCATAAAAACTAAACAGAAGAGTTCTGTGAAACTGCTTTGTGTAGTATGAATCCAACTCACAGAGTTGGACACTTCCTTTGAAAGAGCTGTTTAGAAACACTCTTTTTGTAGAATCTGCAAGTGTTCATTTGGAGCGCTTTGAGGCCTATGGTGGAAAAGGAAATATCTTCACTTATAAACCAGGCAGAAGCATTCTCAGAAACCTCTTTATGATGTGTGCATGCGACTCGGAGAGATAAGCCTTCCTTTTGTTAGAGCAGTTTTGCAACTGTGTTTTTGCAGAATCTCCAAGTGTATATTTGGAGCCCTTTCAGGCCTTCGTTGGAAACGGGAATATCTTCCCATAAAAATTAAACAGAAGCGTTCTGTGAAACTGCTTTGTGAAGTATGAATCCAACTCACAGAGTTGAACACTTCTTTTGAAAGAGCAGTTTTGAAACACTCTTTTTGTAGAATCTACAAGTGTTCATTTGGAGCGCTTTGAGGCATATGGTGGAAAAAGAAATATCGTCACATAAAACCTAGACAGAAGCATTCTTTGAAACTTCTTTATGATGTGTGCATTCAACTCACAGAGTTGAACTTTCCTTTTCATGGAGCAGTTTGGAAAGAGTCTTTTTGCAGCATCTGCAAGTGGATATTTGGAGCTCTTTCAGGCCTTTGTTAGAAGCGGGAATATCTTCCCATAAAAACTGGACAGAAGCATTCTCACAAACTGCTTTGTGATGTGTGTGTTCAACTCAGAGAGGTGAACCTTTCCTTTGCTAGAGCAGTTATGAAACACTCTTTTTGTAGAATCTGCAAGTGTTCATTTGGAGCGATTTGAGGCCTATGGTGGAAAAAGAAATATCTTCATATATAAACAAGGCAGAAGCATTCTCAGAAACCTCTTTATGATGTGTGCATTCAACTCAGAGAGATAAGCCTTCCTTTTGATAGAGCAGTTTTGAAACTGTGTTTTTGCAGAATCTGCAAGTGGATATTTGGAGCCCTTTCAGGCCTTCGTTGGAAACGGGAATATCTTCCCAAAAAAACTAAACAGAAGCGTTCTGTGAAACTGCTTTGTGTAGTATGAATGCAACTCACAGAGTTGGACACTTCCTTTGAAAGAGCTGTTTTGAAACACTCTTTTTGTAGAA